>NC_091760.1:72593206-73914635 GCF_029378745.1 Bos indicus
GTTCTAGAGTCACCCAGGAATAACCAGAGATGGCGAGGTCTAAAGTGCCAGCTGTGACCTCCCTTCAGTCTACAGTTTCCAGTTCTCATCTCGCTTCTCCCTGCAGCCACTTTGATCCCTCACAACCCAGCCCTGCTGACCCCAGCCCGGAGCGCCCCCTCACCTTACTCACTTCTACCCTCCAGTCTCATCCTGTACCCTGCACCTGTTTATTCATTCCTGCCTCTGAGCCTTTGCTTATCTTCTCCCTCTTCCCAGAAACCAGGGGAACCTCGGGAGTCCTCCAGGCCAAGTCCTCTCTGGAGAACCAGAGAGGGGACATAGCATCCAAGGTCACACAGCAAGTCAGAGGCTCAGCCAAGCCTTGAAGTCAGGTCAGGCCCCAGTCCGACTCCACTCTGAGGTGCTAACAACTCCTCCATCCTCTGCTCTCTGCTCTGAACCACGCACTATGGGCTGGATGTCATGTGGTCAGCTACCAATATGCCATCAGTCATCAATATGAACACTGAACACACCTGGTCTTTGCAGGGAGTAAAGACCCCTCAGGCTTGTGTGATCCCACTGGCCTTAGTACATGGTCAGAGCAAACTCTCCAAGTGTACTTGGGTTGTTTCCTGCAAGACCAACTTGAAGGATCATCTGAGTCCACTTAGTCTGATAATTACTCTCATGGGTAGGGAGACAGAGGACCTGAGAGGGAAGCCTGGCTTCAGTGGGACCAGTGAGGCCGGGGCAGAGCTGAACTGGGATGAGACAATGAGGGCCAAGAGACATCGAGGGGACAAGACAGACAGCAAGGGGACAAGACAGACATCGAGGGGACCAGACAGACAACGAGGGGATGAGACAGCGAGGGGACGAGACAGTGAGGGGTGAAGACAGTGAGGGGCGAGACAGCAAAGGGCGAGACAGTGAGGGGTGAAGACAGTGAGGGGCGAGACAGCGAAGGGCGAGACAGTGAGGGGCAAGACAGACAGCGAGGGGCAGCCTTGTGCAGCGGGGCCCCCTCTGAGTTCTGTTTTTTCAGGTACAAGGACTGGACACGCTGGAACCTCAGGACAGCCGGGCCCTGCCCCTTCTTTGTGGAAACCCTCAGGGTTTAGTCTCCCGTGGCCATGAAAGTGCTTCTTCCCAAGATGTAGCCTCGAGCAGAGCTGCCTCCTGGGGGCTGTCCCTTCCTGTGGGAATTTAGGCCTGCTTCACCCCAGTTAATCACGGAAGTGAGTTTGTGTAAATGACAGAGTAATTGGTCTCTAACTGCTTTCCTTCCGTGTTACCCAAATTAAAGCTTTGGCAACTGACCTCTTGTGCTTTCTCCTTCAATTACAGAGAACTAAGAGCATTTATTAGAGAAAGGAAATTGCCGGTTAACAAAGTGCTCATGACGCTCTCACCTCCACTCCCCATGGCGACCAAGCCAAAGCCACCCCCTCAGCTCTCATGAGTGACCTCACGGTGACGCAGCCACTCCCCTCCACCCCCGACCCCCCGCAGACCTTCCCCTGGGAGTCACTGCCCCACTCCTCTTCCCAGGAGGAGCAGGCCTCTCACCAATTGTCAAGGCTGACACTTCACCCTCCACTGCATTCCACATCATGAGCCATCCACCCTTCTTTTTATGCAACTTTCACTCCTCTCCCGTCCATGCTTCCCTCCCTTCAACAGTGTACACGTTAGATGCTCAATAAGTGTTTGTCAGGTGAATGAATGAATGTAAATATCAATACCATGTTTCATATCCCAAAGAACTTTCTCTTAATCGTGCTGCTCCCTCACACCACTGTCTGCTCTCCTTCCCTCCATGGCCAGGCTTCTGAGAACACGAGCTACACTCTCCAGTTCCCCATTTTCCTGCCAGTCTGGGTCCCAGCCCCACACTGCTCCAGGGTGTCCAGGGCATCCCCTTGCTAGGGATATCTCTCCCACCCTCATTCCCTGCCATCTTCTCTGGCCTCAGCCTGCCCCCGGTGTGAGCACTACTGATACCCACACACCTCCTTCATCTCCCCTGACCCCCTTCTTCCACCTGTTCTCCAGGATCCTGTCCTAGAGCAACTGTCATGCAGTGACACACGATGCTTAAGCAGCCTCATCTTCTTTATGCTCATGAAAGTTTCCAGCTGCTTTGTGTTTGATTCCTATGGACAGTATACATGACATAAAATACATACCACCCTTTTATCCACCTAAAAATTAATTACATCTGACTCTGATATGAAAAAAGGTTAACTGCCCTTGACCTGTAGAAGCACAGTGCTCCTGGATTTCAGCTCCGATGATGCGATAAGTAACAAGTCTGTGCACCCAGGAGAGCCCTGGAGTCCTTGGTCAACATTCTGAATAGACTCATAACCTTCCTGCTGGTCTGGGTGACAGCTGCTTTCCTGTAACTGCCCCATCGCCACCTCTGAGTAACTTCCCATGCACCCCTCGAGAGTCACGGCTCTCCCAGCCCCACCGCCTCCTCCTGATGGTCATTTTCATCCGAAGGTCCCACAGGTCCCCAACTCACCCTAACTAACCACCAAGTGCTCAAGCCTGCTTTGCTAGTAGTTTCCCTTTGCTAAGTTTCCCTGTCATCTTTGACTCCTCCAGCCCCGTCATTTCCCCCGCACCTAATGAGTCATGAGTGCTTTAATATTACCAAAAAGGAGCAAAAGGATGGCTGCTGGGCCCTGAACTAAGCATGTTGTATCCATTCATTCACCTGATCCTTAAAACCAATTGATAGATACTGAGTTGTCCCATGTCCAGATGAAGCAACTGAGGCTCAGAGAGGTTAAGCAGCTTGTTCAACATCACCCAGCTAATCAGTGGATAGGATGGCGTAGAACCCAGGTCTGCATGAGGACATAGCTCTCGCCCTTAATCCCGTGCTGCTGTTGGCTTCCTCTGCTGGGTCACTAGAATCACTGCCTTCTTTCCAGTGTCCACAGCATTAGTTTGGGTCCCTGTTGTTGGAGAAGCTCTCCCAGGTCTCTCTGTCAGTCGCTGTCCTCTCCCATCCTGATCCGAACTGCTCCACCAGGCTCTCCTTCTCAGTCAGCCACTTCCTGCTCCTCTGCTTCCCTTTGGAGTGGGATGTGCGAGCCTCCTTTCCCACACTTGTCATCCACTCCCCGCCAAGGACTCTGCCCTCTCTGAGCCTGGACAGTCTGCCACTCCTCTGATATCATGGCCCCTCCTGCCTCCACGGTGTCCTAACTCTGCTCAGCTGTTCTAACCCTCAGCCTGAGAGCAGCTTCTGCTAAAGTGCTCCTGCTGTGGTTGGATCGAGCTGTGAGCCTCACAGATGGGCACCCTGAGGCCCACATGGTTGAAGGTACAAACCCAAGCTCACACCACTAGTAAGAGGCTAAGCCCAGAGCAACTGCAGCCTTCTCACTTCCAGACTGAGTACACCCCAGATGTAGGGACCTCCCTGTCCATGGCATAATCCTCATAGGTCTTGCCGTGAAGCCACTGACTTCCATTTTGCCCAACTACAAACTTCCTCTGCCAGCTCTCACCCTTTCACATGCTCAGCACACTACCAAACACAGTAAGCACTCAATAAATGTTTACTGAATGCAAGGTAAGAGGTGGTTTCAAGATCAGGCCATGCCCACAGCCTGCAGGTTGGTCCACTTGCTTGGCCTTTCCCTATGGTGGTGGAGGAAGGGCTGGTCACAGGCTCTGGATGGCCGGTCCCTCAGGTCCCTGTGGGGGAGCAAAGGGGCTGGTGGCAGAAGGCTCACCAGCTCTAACCTGACAATCCCCTTCATCTTACCACCACCACTGGCTCTCCTGGCTTCAGCAGCAACTGTTCCACAGAGCCAGGGTGAAGGGCGTCAAACTCGCCATCAAAATGTGATGACTCTCCATCAAAATGTGCCTTCCACGCTGGGGGAATTGGGGGTGGTGGCGGGGGGGGAGAATGGACTGTCTCCTGGAAGGTTCCTGCTGAGGTGGATGGGTATGCGTGTGTGTGCTAAGTCACTTCAGTTGTGTCCGACTCTTTGAGACCCATGTACCGTAGCCTGCCAGGCTCCTCTGTCCATGGGATTTTCTAGGCAAGAATACTGGAGTGCGTTGCCATTTCCTTTTCCAGGGGATCTTCCCAACCCAGGGATCGAACCCATGTCTTTTATGTTGGCAGGCGGGTTCTTGACCACTAGCGCCATCTAGGAAGTCAAGGTGGATCGGTGGAGTGAGTCAAAAGTGGCCACAGACTTAGGGAAGGCATCTGGTCTGCAAGCTCAGGGAGGGCGCCGTCTGGTGGTCAAAGACAGTATTGCCTGAGAAGGAGGCGGGGGGAATTTGCACTGTGTAACAGTTGGACACGACTGAGCGACTTCACATTCACTTTTCACTTTCATGCACTGGAGAAGGAAATGGCAACCCACTCCAGTATTCTTGCCTGGAGAATCCCAGGGACGGGGGAGCCTGGTGGGCTGCCGTCTATGGGGTCGCACAGAGTGGGACACGACTGAAGCGACTTAGCAGCAGCAGCAGCAACCCAGAAAAACGCTTCTTCCCTGGTGGCTCTGTGGTAAAGAATCTGCCTGTCAATGCAGAAGACGAGGGTTTAAGCCCTTGTCAGAAAGATCCAGGGGTCAGAAACATCCCCTGGAGAAAGAAATGCCAATCCACTCCAGCATTCTTGCTTGGGAAATCCCACGGACAGAGGAACCTGGTGGGCTAGAGTTGCGGGGTGTAGCCCAGGAGGGGGTCGCAAAAGAGTCTGACACAGCTCAGTGACTTAATAATAAACAACAACAGCCCAGTAAAAGACGTCCATGAGGGGTTGGCGGTCGGGGGAGAGGGGGCCGAAGGAAGGGAAAAGGGGAGAGACCTGGGCAGCCACACATATGACAGATTTATTTTCTTTTTCAGATCTAAAAAATCTTCAAATCTTTTTTTCCAAAAAATGCAGTACTGGTTAATTAAGGTGATGGTGAGCGGTTTAACAGCCCTTGCAGGAATGCGTCATGTGGAAAAAGGAACAGGGAACGGTTTCTGCACCAGGGTTGGTGCTGGGATTTGAGCCCAATCCAAGGGCAACGGGGAGCCCGGGGTCCTCCCCAACTTGCCCAGTTAGGCTAACTGGGCAGACTAGTATTGGGATAGAGCTGACTACGTCTTGGTGGCTGAGGACAAGGACCAGGGTCCTGAGCAGCCCCCAACCCCAGTGTAGCCCTGTTCTGTGCTCAGTTCTACCCTGACCCTTCCTTTCCATGGCTGTTTTATCACCACAAACCCACAGGCTGTGATGAAGTCGGTTTATGGTGCTGACTGCAGCTGTTTTCCAGCCTAATCGTTTATGAAGGCAACCCAGAGAAGGCGGGCAGGAGGAGGATTTACCACCGGGGAGGAGGCAAGGCAGGCTGTACCTTCCAAGCTGGTAATCATCCCAGTGGGACCCATCCTGCCTTTGCTTAATGGGGCAGGAGTCCTGGCTCTGCCTGTTCATTACTAAACAGATGTTCAGCGCGTTCTGGAACTCACGGGCCTCTCCTCAGAGAGCAGAGGGGTGGGGGTGGCCCTGGGCTGACAAGGTGATGTATCAGTGATAGCTTCTCTGAGAGCCTCACAGCATGGGAGCCCCTGGGGTCACTGCTGGGGGATGACAGCATTTCCACCTGACTGATAAACGCTCAGCAGTGCAGCCAGCACTGGCCCGGGTCACCCACCTACTTGCCTGCTCCCTACCACCGACTGAAGTAATGGCTCAGAGAGCTGCCCCACCCTACTCTGCAGGATGGCAGAGGGCTGAATAAGGCACCCCCTTTTCACCTGGGCTGACAGGAAGCTCGAAGGTAAATGTCCTGGAAGAAGTGACAGAACCAGAATGCAGCACCGTCCCACTGCAAGAGCCATGTCCCCTCCCCTCTGCTATACGACAGAGCGTCTCCCACCAAGGTCCTCTGTGGCCTGGACCGGGAGGGCACTTGAGTTCTTACAATACAGAATTTTCTGCAGCATGTGACCCTGTTGGCGATGGGCCCCCAACTTTCTGTTCCCTTAGCTTCTGGGGCACTGTACCAAACCTCTCTGAGAGATGTCTTTCTCTTCTGTGGCCCCAAATTGCTTCTGTTCTCCAGGAGTTCCTCCTTGCATCTCCTCCACTCCTAGTCTCACTTCCAACCATGCACACCTGATTTGCAGCCCACAGACTTCCGGGGAAGGGGGTGTGTGCATAGGCATGTCAGCATCTACCATCCCTCGGCTGCTCCTCCAGTGCGGGGCAGCAGCTGTCCAGGATACAGACCTCTCGCCTCTACCTCATCTCGACACACAAAGTCCAGCCGGCTTTGTCTCCGCAATACTCCTTAAATCTGGTGCCTCCTCTTTTCCAACACCCAGTGTACTAATTCAGGAGGCTCACACTCACGCTCTCCCCCCCCACAATCCCCAGACTACAAGTCTGAGCAGGTCATTCCTCACAGCAAAGCCCCTTCAGTGGCTCCCCTCACCCTCAAGAGAGCAGCCACGCTCCTTCACGTGGGCCCCAAGCATGACCTCCCTGCCTGATCTCATGTGCTGCCAACACAACCGCCAGCCTGACCCTGATTGGCTGCCCTTCAGCACAGCCTGTGTGCTCCCCATCACTGTTCACGCTCTCCCTCCCACTTGGAATGCCCGTCCTGTCCTGCACTCTGCCAATCTGCCTTGGCTGACCCTCCCCCAGCCCACCCCAAGACCAACACCTCTGTCCCATGTTGCACTCCGAGAGGGGATATGGAGATTATCTGGGTCAACTCCCCAGTGAACTGTGAGGTCCCTGGGGTCAGGGGCTGTGTCTTGGCCATCTCTGTGTCCCCAGCATCAGCCCAGCTCCCAGAGCTTGCACTCAGTGAGGACTGGCTGGGTTGGTCTGTATGGCCTCAGTGCAGTGTGAAATTTAACCTATTTCCTCCACTCTGCAGCAGGATGAAGAGCCCAACAAGAGACAAAGTTGTCTTTTGGCAGGATGTTTAGCATATGGAAGGGGGTGTTTGGGGAGGGTCCCCTCAGAACAGCCACCCCCACTGCCCCAAGGCGCCCTTACCTTTCTCAGGGTCCTCCAGGCTTGAGCGGATGACCTCTGCCGCTTTATCCACCTCTTCGCTTTTGCAGACGTTGAGCTGGACAGTTCTTAAGCGATCACTCTTCATGCTGTCCAGCTCTTTGACCCCATCACTCCCTTTGTCCTGGGGAGAAGAGAGGAGCTGCCGCACCCGCCTCCTTCCCACCCAGCCTGCGGGATGAGGACTAGGCCCAAGGCAGGGAACTGCCCCCGGTCCCAACCAAAGCCTGGGGCTTGTGCACAGCATATTAACAGCCGCAGAGGGTGGTCTTTGGGGCCGCACCTGGACCTGCTCCACCAGTAAATGGTTCTAGTCAACCCCTGAGCACAGTGGCACATCAAATGCCAAACTAAGTGCCTCAGACACAAGCCCCCAAAGCCCCCCGGCAGGATGCTGTCTCCCAGCAGAGGTCGCAAACCCAGTACGGACCGGGGCCAGGCATGTGGGGATCAGACAGTGGTGACAGTGGGGCTCAGGAACGGAGCACACGCCCTCTCACCCCGCCAGCTGCTGTCCATGTGGGTATGCAATCCCAGGGCTGCCAGACGCTTAGATTTTTAAGATAGTAACTAGGATCTCCTAATGTTCCAAGTGTTAGAAAAATTACCCTTAAAAAAAAAAAGCCACTGCATGCCAAAGCACACCCACAGCTGCATGTGACCAGCAGGTTGCCAGTCAGTCACCTCTGTTCTAAGCCAAGAGCCAGTCACACCAGCTTGACCAGAGCCAGGCTGCAACTGCAGTTGGGTCACGAACCAGGCTCTGTGCGCTCAGGTGCATCCCTTAAGAGGGGCCCAGTTTTTCCAGACACCACTATTTCCAAGGGCATCGCCACCTGCACTGACCTTCTCGGGTTAATGGCATGAGGAACTCGCTTAAAAAAAAACCTTCCTAATGACAAAGCACTATGCAAATTCAAGTATTATTAAACAAGAGAAAGTGTCACTCGCTCAGCACTCATGTCTTGGGCCTCTATCATGTTCAAGCACTGTGCTAATAACAGACGTGAAAATAAATAACAGCCTCTGTCCTCAAAGAGTCACATTTTAAGGAAGGAGGCAGATGTGTGAGCAGACAAGACTGGGCAACTATGCTGCGTGAAAGCTTGTGGGAGGCAGGAGGCTGCACAGAAAGTGGGGCGGGCAGGGAAGGGCCTCCAAAAGCAGTGCCAGTCGAGGACATGAACCAGAGGGGGGGCCCAGGGACCAGCCACTTCCTGAAGAGGACAACTCCGGTCCTACCACAAGCCACTGAAGGCACAGCAGAGGTAGAGGAAGTGGTGGGACGTGAGGCTGGAGCGTCAGGCAAGGGCCTGCTTGCGGGCAGCGGTGAGCAGATGCAGGATCTGAATAAAGCAGACATCACCTACTGTTTACTGTGCTTCACGCTGTGCTGTCTGAAATGCACTATCTCCTTAGTCCTCCCATCCGTGGGCCTTTCTCAGTGGCCCACGGAACAGTGATGAATCTTAGGAGAGGACAGGAGTAGCCGCCAGAAGACGAAGGGACGGAGAGATGCCTCCCTGTCCCATGGACCACTGAGAAAAGTCACTCAGCCGAGGGCTGGCCTGGGCTCCATCTGGTACTGAACAAACATCCCCGGCAAGGCCAGAGCAGGGACCGTGAGGATGGCTGTGGTGCAAAGTTCTCTATAAGATGGGCTGAGTGCCATCAGTGGTTTGAAACGGGAGGCCCCTAACCCCAGGCCTGAAGAACCCACATCATGAATGTCAGAGGGACCGAGGAGAGAATGGGGAGGCTCTCTATCACGTTGGTCCACCAGGGCTGGAGAGGACTGGAGAGGATAATCTCTCTGGAGAGGACTTGGGAGAACAGGATGGCAGGGGGGCCCACTTGTCCTGTGCAGCCCGGAAAACAGAATCAGGGCAGGGAAGTCAAATTCAGCTCAAGACGAGGAGTGACTCCCACAGTCTGGAGATGGCATGGGCTACCCTGGCGGTGCTCAGACAATGAGGGTGGATGTGGGGTCTGTCTGGATGGGATGGGAGAACACGGTACAGAGAAAACTCAGGCATCAGGCAGGACATCAGGCTGACCCCCCTCTAATATCTCTTTCACCCCTAAACTGTCAACTTACCCAGGGAGCCTCCCCAGAGGCCCTGGAAGACTCAGAGGCATGGCTCCCTGAGCTTCTGTCCTGCCTGGCACCAGGAACATCAGATACATCAGAGTCACCACTGCACAGAGCAGCAAGGGTGAGGCCTGGTTTGCCCAAGACTTGGCCCTGCGAACCCCTGGATGTGCCGATCTTCCTAATCGGCATGGTGCTCCAGCTCTGGGGAACAGACAGGGGTGAGCGCCTACTGCCGTCCCCCCGGAGTCCACCAGAGAAGAACTGCCCAGACGCTGTCTTCAAGTCCAGAGGCTGGAGGGGCTGCCCACAGACACCTTTCTTTCCCACAGACGGCAGACGGGCATCAGGAAAACACCTATCTTGTTTTAATTCAGTCTTTGTATCAGGGCTCCTCAAAAGCCCCTGAGGATAGAGTCTGCATGGCCCAAGTCTCCGAGAGCCGCTGACGTCTGCTCCAATAGAACGATTCCAGCTGAGATGACCAGGCGCTGAGTGCTCTTCCTCCTCTGACCTCTGTTAACCCTGCCACCATCATGCAACAAACAACTCTAGAACCCCACTCCAGACCTCTCCTGTGCCTCTTGCTAGCATCAAGCTGACGCCCCTGCAGCCCCCGGGGGAGAACCCCACCCCACTCTGGGTTAGGGTGGCCCCCAATCCAGGTTAGGGTGCCCACGGGAACATAGTTTGGCTGCTTGACAGCTAAGAGCCTTCTCACAGAGAAAACCACAGCTTCCAGCTCAGCATTCAGGCCCCCAGGAGAGAAGTCTCCCCCGCTCCGCCCCCCCGCCCCACCATCCCACGCCATCCCACATCCTCATCAGCCTCTGAGCAGCCTCCACGTCTGGCTTCCCTGACTGTCGGTTGGCCTTCAGCTGTTCAAAGGAGCCTTTTCCCAACCCCCTCAGCCCACAGCCCGCAGCCCTTGGCAGTCTGTCCCCTTCTGGATCCTCCTGTCCCAGGACACAGGCTGCACTGTCCGGATCATTCCACCTCCTCGCTCCAGGGTTTCTGTGTGTGTCCACATCTGTCTTGCTGCTTAGGGACAAGCATTTGGTCCTTCAGCGTTGGTGCCCGGGTAACCAGTTTCTTGATAAACCCATTTCTTATGTAATCCCTTTAAACTACATCTGTAAGCTATTTTTCCACCCCTGGATGAACATTCAGGCAGACTTGTAACTTTTTACCAGACTTGTCTGGTAACTTTTGCATTCATTCCCAGATTAACAGAGAACTTTTTTGTTTTGGCGGAGAGTCCGGTTCAGTCTACTGATCCACTAACTCCAGTACAGCCTGGCTTGAATGCCCAAACTTATATCCAGCTTAGAGCCTGCCTTGACCTGGGCCTGGCAGGGTAGGGTGTGGGAGTGGGGTACCAACTAGCAGGGCTGGAAGCTGTGCGTCTCACTATTTTCGAGCTCGTCCTTGTCTCCTGTTCCTTAATCTCTGACCCTTTCAGACTTGGATGTGGGGACTGGCCAATGAAAGGGTGAGACCATAGTCTTCTGGGGGGTGGGGGTGCCATCGTCGTCTGCTCCTGGTGCCCTGGGACAGCAGATGCACCAGAGATGGCCCTCCCTTCTTGGGACACTTTTGTGACTTCCACACAGATCCCCCCACGGGACCACTCCCTCCTCTACAGAGGTGTCTCCTCCCTCAGCCCGGGCTTCAGTGGGACGCCGCTTTGTCCCGGATCACACACAGCCTCTCAGGAGTCTCACTGCATCTCATACCCTTAAGGTGTCTCCAGGCAACTCTCCCACTGTCCACATCCAGGCAGCAGTGTCCTGGTTGGGTGGAAGGACAACCCTCTCTCATTGGGGCTATGTTCGCTCTGCTTCCAGATGAGCCACTCTGGCCTCATCTGGAGGCTTTTAGACTTGTTTTGGTAAACATTAACACACCATTTTGTGACCTCTAATCACCAAGGCACAAAAGGTAAGCTCTCCAAGTAAGCTCCCTGAAGCCCACCTCATTTTACTTGAGACTAGAGGGAAAATATACTCTAACTACCGTCTCTAAACTTCCAACCTCTTTTATATCAATTTATTACAACACTGAGGCAGGTCAGGGGCTAATCCCAGCAGAAAGGTTTCATGGTTTCTCAGCATTTTACTGTTAGGCAGCCTAGCACACCTCAAGGCAGAAGGTGAGGACACTTGGCACGTGTTATCCGTGAGCATCTGTCACATATATTAGAAGCATGGAGACAAGAGGAGCAAGACTGGGGCACTGTAATATTACAAAATGAGCCAAAGGAGAAGCCAGCAAAGGGGATGAAGAAAAACCTAGAGAGTAGGGTGTCCATGAAACCAAGAAACAAAGCGTTATAAGCAAGAGTGGTTTGTTTAGTCAAAGCTGCTGATAATGGCCTGAGAAGTAACCAATGGATGTGTCAAGAGAGAGGCCGCTGGCATTCCCTGATAAAAGCCCGATCAGAGGCATTCTGAGCCCTGCCTTCACCATTAGAGGGAGTAGCCCTGGTATAGCTTTTATGGGGAGCAATCTGGTAGATTTGAATAAATTCTAAAATCTTTCCACCTAGCACTTTCACATCTAGAAATTTTTTCTAACAATCACTAATGAAAGCCTGCAAAGCCAGGTACAAGACTATTCACTGTGGCTTTGTTTGCACTGACAAAAGCGAGAAATAAAGGGCACAGATGAACTGCAGTTGCCATGGGGTTGCACAGAGTCGGACGTGACTGAGCTCGCACGCCCAGGCTCACTCGGGCGGGGCAAGACAGCTGAAAGGAAAGGCTTTACTTTTTCATATCACACACTTCTGTATTGTTTGAGTCTATTATGAATCTGTACTACTTTCAAAATTCGAAAGAAATAAACGTTGAAAGGACAAACTCTTCTCTATCTGGAAATATGTTCAAACCATGACAATGCAAATTATTACCTGTGCTTGCTATGTTATTGAAATTTTTTACATTGCATGGATATTGTTTTATAGATATTAAACCTAGTGAAAAAAATTCCTTCCCAGGGTTCCTACTGCCTTCAAAATGAAGAAAAATGTTTCACCCACTGAACAGAGACAGTGAGTTGTTCTTAATACCCATTCTTCCCTTCTTCTGTAGCAGTAAAACCCCTGACTTCAAGCAGGGTACATATTGTTTCGGAATAACGACTACATTCACCAGCCTCCCTAGCAGGCAGGCAGGCCATGTGACTAAGCTCTGGCCAATAGAGAGAGAGCACAGGTGCCATAGGCACAGCTTCTGGGTCATGACTTCAAAGACCAGCAAGAGAAGCACTCACAGTAACTGCTGCTGCTGCTAAGTCACTTCAGTCGTGCCCGACTCTGTGCGACCCCACAGACAGCAGCCCACCAGGCTCCCCCGGCCCTGGGATTCTCCAGGCAAGAACACTGGAGCGGGTTGCCATTTCCTTCTCCAATGTATGAAAGTGAAAAGTGAAAGTGCAGTCGCTCAGTCATATCCGACTCTTAGCGACCCCATGGACTGAAGCCCACCAGGCTCCTCCGTCCATGGGATTTTCCAGGCAAGAGTACTGGAGTGGGGTGCCATTGCCTTCTCCGACTCACAGTAAAAGAAATACAAATTACAACTATACTGAGATACAGTTCTCATTTATCAGACTGGCAAAAATCAAAAGTTTAAAGCATACTCTTATCGGTGAAAGTATGTAGAAACAGGTATTTTCATACATTACTGGTGGGAATGTAAAATTACACAACCCCTATGATAGGAAATTGGGGGATATCTTTTAAAATGATGACGTATTTCATTAACCCTTTGACTGAAGAGTCACCTCACTCCTAGGAATTTACCCTAAAGATAAACTTCCAACAATATGTGAAAAAAATACCTATTCACAAAGTTCTTCATTATCGCATTATTGATAATTGCAAAATATTGGAAAAAACCTATATGTTAGTAAATATATAGGAACCTGTTGGAGTCCACTGTGGTCCACCCACACATGGAGCACTGCGATGCTGTTTAAAAAAAGTGAAAAAGATCTCTGTGAACTCACATGGGGGTGGTTTCCAAGATATATCAGTAAGTTTTTTAGGTAAAAATGAGTGCATACAGTATGCAAATGTTTATGAAGGTGGAAATGAAAGAATAGAGTAGAAAAAAATAGGAGGTGGTGGAGTAACATTACTTTGAGTTTACCTTTTTAAATAATTTTAGCTTTAGATCCTTGTTAATGTTTGCATCTTCTAAAACTAAATAAATCAAGAAGAATAGGGAGGAACAAAATACAAATAAATGAATCAAACTATTTTTCAAATAAATAATATAATAATGTATGTATATATGCTCAGTCTCTCAGTCGTGTCTGACTCTTTGTGACCCTATGAACTGCAGTCTGGCAGGCTCCTTTGTGGGATTTTCCAGGCAAGAATACTGGAGTGGATTGCCATTTCCTACTCCAATTTAATAATAATATTAATTAATCCAAGCAACTTTTAAACACAGTACTTTGTATACCTTTGATCAACAGATTAAAACACACTTAAAGAAATCTTAGGCTACACTGTGGGGACCAGAGCAGGCTTCCCTTCAGGATAACCTGCTGTGGGAGCAGCTAAGAGAAGGTCCTGTACAGCTGCACCTTCAGATCTACTTTGGCAGGAATGCCATGGCCATGGCCATGTGTGCCTAGGCTGCTCTCAGCCAATGACCAAGCATGACAGGAAGCTACTGGGCCATTCCTGCCTGAGACAGGTCTCCTCTAACAAATAACCTTTGCCTTGGGACTCTCCATCATCCCAGCTGAGACTCTCAGACTGTTCTGCAGTCTGACCTCTGCCTACCTAATCCTCTTCCAATTTCTTTTCAAAGACCTGCATTGCAGTCTAAAGGACTTCCCTGACTCTTCCTCCTCCATTCTCTTTAGCCATTACAGGCATTTCCTAAATCAATTTCTTAATACATCTAATCCTGTTTTGGCACCTGCTTCTCACAGGATACAAACGGACACAACAACTTAGTAGCTTTGCTGTTTGTAGTGTATGAATGTAGCAATTCTGAAGCATTTGTGTATGTATTGTAGGATTAATTAAATTAATTAATATATATCCACATAGTTGGGAGTCAGCATTCTAACTACAGGAAAAGAAGAAAGAAATACGGAATGAGGGGAGCAGGAAGAATGCTACTGTGATGAATTGGAATAAGTCAGGACAACCTTATGAATTGTGTGTGTGTGTGTGTGTCTGTGTGTGTGTGTGTAATATTTATAGGAAATGTATGTAGGAGATAGATACAGTATATGAACATATAAATGTGTATATGATTATATACACATTCCAGCTTTGGCCACTGAGGTGATCAAGGAGAAGCAATGCCCCATTAGCAACGATCACATCTAATACCCAGATGTTGGTGTCCAAATTCCACTAAAAGGAACCAGGTAAAAATACATCTACATGGAGACATGTATGTGAATATTCACAGCAACATTATTCATAAAGGCCAAAAGTCCAAACACTTTTATCCAAATATTTATCAATCAGTAAAATTTTAAATTTAGCATATGCCGTGCCTGCACGTTTAATTGTGTCGGACTCTTTGTGACCCTTTGGACTGTAGCCCGCCAGGCTTCACTGTCCATTGGGTTTTCCAGGCAAGAATACCAGAGTGAGTTGCCATTTCATTCTCTAGAGGATCTTCCCAACCCAGGGACTGAACCTGCTTCTCCTGTGTCTCCTGCATTGCAGGCAGATTCTTTACCCGCTGAGCCATCAGGAAGCCCTTAATGTAGCATATTCATATACTAAAATACTAATCAGTAGTAAAAAGGGATGAACTACTGATACAGTCTACAATTGGATGAATCTCAAACACAGTATGCTAAGTAAAATAAACTTGGCACAAAAGACTATTTATTGTATGATTCTATTTATTTGAATAGTCCAAAAGGGCAAATTTAAAGAGACAGAAGTCAGTGGCTACCTAAGACTAGAGGGAGGAGTGGACAGGTGTGTAAATAATCAAAGAGGGAAATTTTTGAAAGCTGGAAATGTTCTAAAAATGGATGGTGGTAATGGTTGCATGACTGTCTCCTAATTACTTTTGCAACTTCATGTGCCAGTGCTTCCTTTCATGCCCCCTAAATTCTACTTTATGAGTCCCAGTGGAGCCTCATGCTTCCAAGCATATGGTTAGGTTATTCCTTCTGTCTGACTGGTTATTCCTCTCAAGTCTCCATTTATGACAGAATTATTCATTCTCCATGGCCCAGAACAAATGTCACCCCTTCTGTCATGCCAGATTTAATCCTTGCCTTGCGTCTCCTCCGTCTCCTACATGGGCAGGCAGGTTCTTAACCGCTAGTGCCACGTGGGAAGCCCCCCTTCCTTCTATGTGTTCTCATTAAGCATTCTTTGCACGACACTGAGAACACTCTCCACTCTAATTCTTCCAGCTGTGTCTGTGCATGACGGTCCCATCACTGGACAATGCTCCTTGGGGACAGGGATCAGGTCTCACTCTTCTTCAGCATCTAACCAAGTGTCAGGCACATCATTAGCATTTGACAAATGAATGAATGAATGAAGCTATGAAGAATAAGGGACACTGAAGAGAATGGAAAAGATATCAGCTGTTTTAAGCAATAGATGAGTCAGTTGTTGGCAAAGCAATTGAAACCAACCACAAACACTGGCCCAGATTCTGGGCAGTACTGATATTAAATACACAGCTTGATGTAAGATTCTGGGAAGATGGCAGAGTAGGAAGCACCAGGAATCTGTCTCCTCACCCAGACAGTACACTTGCAGACTCTGTCTGATGTAACTTGTCTGTTAGAATCTAGAATCTGTTAAGGCTTGCAACTTCCAGGAGAATGAGTGGATGGTAAACTGCAGTTGATTTTGGGCAATCTAACCACTTCTATTCAATATTACTGAATATTATTCTACATTACTGGAAGTTGTAGCAATTAGGCAAGAAAAATAAAGATATCCAAACTGGAAAAGAAAAAATAAAACTATTTGCTTGCAGAGGATATGATCTTACATGTAGAAAACCCTAAAGATGCCACAAAAATATAAGCCTGTTGGAACTTGAAAATGAATTCAACAAAGTAGCAGGACAAAAGTCAACACACAAAAATCAGGTGCATTTCTATACATAAACAATGACAACCTAAAAAGGAAATTACAAAAACAACTCCATTGACAATAGCATCAAAAAAGAATAAAATACTTAGGAATTAAATTAACCAAGAAGGTGAAAGACTTGCACTATGAAAACTACAAAACATTTATGAATGAAATGAAAGATAATAGAAATAAATGGAAACACATCCTGGGTTCATGAATCAGATGACTTTATATTGTTAAAATGTCTACTACTCAAAGCAATTTAAGATCTAATTGAATACCTGTCAAAATCTTAGTGATTTTGTTTTTTCCAGAAATAGAAAAACCCATCCTAAAATTCATAGGCAATCCCAAGGGATTCCAAATAGCCAAAACAATCTCAAAAAAAGTGAACAAAACTGGAGGACTCAGACTCACTGATTTTGAAACTTACTACAAAGCTACAAAATAGCCTAGTATTGGCATAAAGACAGACATATGGATCAATGGAATAAAATAGACAGCCCATAAATAAACCCTAATACATATGGTCAAATGATTTTTGACAAGGGTGCCTTGACCACTCAAAGGGGAAAGGACAGTCTTTTCAACAAATGGTGCTGGGAAAACCAGATATCTACATGTAAAAGAATGAAATTGGACCCTTACCTAATACCATACACAAAAATTAATTCAAAATGGACCAAAAACCTGCACGTATGTAAGACCCAAAACAGTAAAACTCTTAGAAGAAAACATAGGGCAAAACTTCATGACACTGAATCTGGCAATGATTTCTTGGATATGACACCAAATGTGCAGGTAACAAAATTTAAAATAGGTAAATTGGACTTCATAAAAATTTTTAAATTTTGTATATCAAAAGACAGTATCCACAGAATAAAAAGGCAACCCATAGAGTGGGAGAAAATATTTACAAATCACATATCTGGTAAGGACTTAATATCCAGAATATATAGAGAACTCCTAAGACAACAACAACAAAAATATTCCATTAAAAAAGGACTTCAATAGACATTTCTCCAAGGAAGATATATGAATGGCCAATAAGCACATCAAAAGATGCTCAACATCAAAATTTGTGAGGGAAACGCAAACCAAAACTATGACGAGGTATCACCTCACACCCTTTCAGTTCAGTTCAGTCGCTCAGTTGTGTCCGACTCTTTGTGACCCCATGAATAGCAGCACGCCAGGCCTCTCTGTCCATCACCAACTCCCAGAGTTCACCCAAACTCATGTCCATTGAGTTGGTGACGCCATCCAGCCATCTCATCCTCTGTCGTCCCCTTCCTCCTGCCCTCAATCCCTCCCAGCATCAGGGTCTTTTCCAATGAGTCAATTCTTCGCATGAGGTGGCCAGAGTATTGAAGTTTCAGCTTCAGCATCAGTCCTTCCAATGAACACCCAGGACTGATCTCCTTTAGGATGGACTGGTTGGATCTCCTTGCAGTCCAAGGGACTCTTAAGAGTCTCCTCCAACACCACAGTTCAAA
The DNA here is from genome assembly GCF_029378745.1 of Bos indicus. Taxonomy (NCBI): domain Eukaryota; kingdom Metazoa; phylum Chordata; class Mammalia; order Artiodactyla; family Bovidae; genus Bos; species Bos indicus. The sequence continues at coordinate 72,610,936 of NC_091760.1, forward strand.
AGCATCAATTCTTCGGCACTCAGCTTTCTTCACAGTCCAACTCTCACATCCATACATGACCACTGGAAAAACCATAGCCTTGACTAGACAGACCTTTGTTGGCAAAGTAATGTCTCTGGCTTTTTAATATGCTATCTAGGTTGGTCATAACTTTCCTTCCAAGGAGCAAGAGTCTTTTAATATCATGGCTGCAATCACCATCTTCAGTGATTTTGGAGCCCCCAAAAATAAAGTCAGCCACTGTTTCCACTGTTTCCCCATCTATTTCCCATGAAGTGATGGGACCAGATGCCATGATCTTTGTTTTCTGAACGTTGAGCTTTAAGCCAACTTTTTCACTCTCCACTTTCACTTTCATCAAGAGGCTTTTTAGTTCCTCTTCACTTTCTGCCATAAGGGTGGTGTCATCTGTGTATCTTAGATTACTGATATTTCTCCCGGCAATCATGATTCCAGCTTGTACTTCTTCCAGCCCAGCGTTTCTCATGATGTACTCTGCATAGAAGTTAAATAAGCAGGGTGACAATATAGAGCCTTGACGTACTCCTTTTCCTATTTGGAACCAGTCTGTTGTTCCATGTCCAGTTGTAACTCTTGCTTCCTGATCTGCATATAGGTTTCTCACGAGGCAGGTCAGATGGTCTGGTATACCCATCTCTTGAAGAATTTTCCACAGTTTACTGGGATCCACACAGTCAAAGGCTTTGGCATAGTCAATAAAGCAGAAATAGATGTTTTTCTAGAATTCTCTTGCTTTTTCCATGATGCAGCAGATGTTGGCAATTTGATCTCTGGTTCCTCTGCCTTGTCTAAAACCAGCTTGAACATCTGGAATTTCACGGTTCACGTATTGCTGAAGCCTGGCTTGGAGAATTTTGAGCATTACTTTACTAGCGTGTGAGATGAGTGCAATTGTGTGGTAGTTTGAGCATTCTTTGGCATTGCCTTTCTTTGGGATTGGAATAAAAACTGACCTTTTCCAGTCCTGTGGACACTGCTGAGTTTTCCAAATTTGCTGGCATATTGAGTGCAGCACTTTCACAGCTTCATCTTTCAGGATTTGAAACAGCTGAACTGGAATTCCATCACCTCCACTAGCTTTGTTTGTAGTGATGCTTTCCAAGGCCCACTTGACTTCACATTCCAGGATGTCTGGCTCGAGGTCAGTGATCACACCATCATGATTATCTGGGTCGTGAAGATCTTTTTTGTACAGTTCTTCTGTGTATTCTTGCCACCTCTTCTTAATATCTTCTGCTTCTGTTAGGTCCATACCATTTCTGTCCTTTATTGTGCCCATGTTTGCCTGAAATGTTCCCTTGGTATCTCTAATTTTCTTGAAGAGATCTCTAGTCATTTCCCATTCTGTTGTTTTCCTCTATTTCTTTGCATTGATCGCTGAGGAAGGCTTTCTTATCTCTCCTTTCTATTCTTTGGAACTCTGCATTCAGATGTTTATATCTTTCCTTTTCTCCTTTGCTTTTCACTTCTCTTCTTTTCACAGCTATTTGTAAGGCCTCCTCAGACAGGCATTTTGCTTTTCATATGATCTAGTAATTCTACTTGTGGGTATATACCCCCAAAGAATTGAAAGCAGGATCTTGAGATATCTGTACCCCCATGTTCATAGCAGCATTATTTACAATAGCCAAAATGTTGGAAAAAACCCAAGTGTCCATCAACAGATGGACAGATAAGCAAAATATATATACATACAATGGAATATTACCCAGCCTTAAAAAGGAAATTCTGTAATATGCTACAGCATGGATGAACTTTGAGGACATTATGCCAAGTGACATAAGCCAGTCACAAAAAGGCAAATATTGCACGAGTCCACTTATATGAGGTACTTAGAGTAGTCAAATTCATAAAGACTGAAACCGTAATAGTGATTACCAGGGCCTGGAGGGGAGGGAAAAATGACAGTTAATGTTTATATTAGGTATAGACTTTCAGTTTCACAAGATGAAAAGTGTTATGAGGATGATGGAGGTGATGATTGCACGATAATGTGAATATATTTATTACCACTCAACTATACATTTAAAAATGGTTAAGATGGTAAATTTTATGCTATGTGTATTTGACTACAATTTTAAAACCCTACAAAAAATAACAACGATGATGAAAATGACTCAACTCTTACCTTCATCAAACAGCCAGCAAACACAAGGAAGCCTTCTGAATGCAGATGCTTGGCCAAGGAGAACCCAAAGCCCGAGTCACAGCCCGTGATCAGGACAGCTTTGCTGCCAACCTGTTTCAAAAGGTCAGACTCCACGTTAGGAATCCAGGATCGTGGGGGCTGAATGACCAGGCCTCCTCTGGGCAGCAACAATTACTTAGGGCTTCTTGAGTGGGCCAGGCCTGGTCCTCCCCACCTGTTTTTTCTGTTTGGAGAAGCACCATGGTGTAGTAGAAATGCTTGGACTCAGAATCAAGAGACAGGTTCTAACCCAGACTCCGCTACCAACTAGTGTCATTGCTTGAGAAAGTCACCTCCCTTCTGGACCTCAGTTTCCTCATCTGCATTCACTATCATCAGCATCACCAGCATTACTGACATCTTCCTCATCAAGTATTGAGTACTTATCATGCAAGGCACTGTGCATGCATTACTTTAAATCTCACAATATCTCCATACCCTAAATGTGATTATTACATCGTGTTTCAAGTGAGGACACAGACATTTTAAAATACCCAACATCATTAGTGATAAAGCCAGAACTGAAACTGGGCCTGAGAGATTTTAGAATCTAAAGTCTTAACCCCTAACTTCATTTGATGGGGTTGGGGGTTGTTCAGCAAGTGACAGATGGCTCTGAGTGCCCTGGAAGCAGGGAAGCCCTTGCTCTGAGGGTGGCTTAGAGCCTGGGAGCCCAGAAGGAGGCCTCTGACCACCTGGCTGGTTCCCAGGTAGCCAGGTTGCCACTTACCGGGTCCACTGAAGCAGCGTAAGTCCGACGGCCAACAGGAACAAAGGGCGCAGAGTAAAGCAGCAGCGAGCCTCTGAAAGAGGAAAGCAAGCCATGACCAGAGGCTGCGGTCACACCAGACCTTGTTCTGAAAGTGAAAGTCACTCAGTTGTGTCCGACTTTTTGCGACCCCATGGACTGTATAGTCCATGGAATTCTCTGGGCCAGAATACTGGAATGGGTAGCCTTTCCCTTCTCCAGGGGAATCCTCCCAACTGAGGGATCAAACCCAGGTCTCCCACATTGCAGGTGGATTCTTTACCAACTGAGCGACCAGGGAAGCTGAAGAACACTGGAGTGGGTCTTCTCCAGGGCATCTTCCTGACCCAGGAATCGAACTGGGGTCTCCTGCACAGGCGGATTCTTTACCAACTGAGCTATGAGGGAAGCCCTTGTTCTAGAGCAGAAGCAACTCAGCAGACCCTCAGGCATCAGTGAGCACTCCACTATTCCCACCCCAAACCCCTGAGGACTACCTGCTGATACCACTGAGGAGGGCCTGTTTCCTCCAGGGTTATTAGTCTGGGAGAAAGTGGGCTAGCAGTCATAGTGGCCATTTTTGCCACTGTGTAGGCAGAGCCTTCCAGCAACAGACCTTTGTTAATAAAGCCGTGTACAAATTCAGTGTCTTAATCCTTAGATTTTATGTGGCTTCCTGATAGTTTTTTATTTTGAAATAATTTTAGATTCACATAAAGTTAAGAAATAATACAGAGAGATGTCCTGTACCCTTTACCCAATTACCCCTCCTGGTAGCATTTTGCACAACTCTAGTACGGTATCATAGCCAGGACATTGACATATGCAGTGAAAATACAGAACAGTTCCATCACAAGGATCCCTTGCATTATTCTTTTATAGCCACACATTCCAACATCCTCTAACTACTAATCTGTTCATCTGTTCTCCACCTCTATAATTCTGTCATTTCAAGAATGGAATCACGCAGCATTAACATTCCTGGGGTTGGTTATTTTCACCCAATATAATTCTCTAGAGATTCATCGGATTGTCACGTTTCAATAATTTGTTCCTTTTTATTGCTAAATTGTATTCCATGGACCAAGGTCATCCGGGTTGCTTCCAGTTTTTAGGACTATTACAAATAAAGCTTCTAGGAACATTCCTGTATAGGCTTTTGTGTGAATTTGTTTTTCTCTTGGGTAAATGCCAAGGAGAGCAATTGCTGGGTCATACAGTAGTTGCATGTTTAGTTTTTTAACAGACTTCAAACTGTTTTCCAGAATGGCTATAGCATTCCACATTCCCAGCAGTAATGTATGAGTGATCCAGTTTCTCTATATCCTCACCAGCATTTCGCAGTATCACTATTTTTCATTTTAACCATGCTGGTAACTGTGTAAAGATATCCACTGTGGTCTTAATTTGTATTTCTCTAAGGGCTAATGATGTTGAACATCTCTTCACGTGCTTATCTGCATCAGTATATCCCTTTCGATAAAATGTCTCTTTATGTCTTCTGTGCATATTCTTACTGGATCGTTCTCTTACTGTTGAGTTTTGAGAGTTCATTATATGTTCCAGATGCTAGTCCTTTGTTGCATGTGTAATATGCAAATATTTTCTCCTAGCTCATAACTTGTCTTTTCATCCTCTTAACAGGATCTTATGTAGAGAAATGGTGTTTCATTGTGATGACTCTGATTATTTAATTTTTCCTTTTAAGGCCAAACGGTTGGTGTCAAGTTTCAGAACTCTGTGCCTATGCCCCAAACTAAAGATTTTCTATTTTTTTTCTAAAAATTTTATAGTTTTGTTTTATAATTTAAACCCATGATCCACTGTGAGTTAACTTTTGTATAAAATGTGAAACTTAAGTCAAAGTTGGTAAGCCTCTGCCTGCGAATATCCATGCTCCAGTCTCATTTTTTGAAAATGTTATCCTTCCTCCACTGAACTGATTGTGCAACTTCTTTGAACTGATCTTTGTCAAATTCTAGTTGAGCAAATCCGTGTGGCTCTATTTCTGGATTCTCTGTTTCACTGAACCATGCATTCCCACCTTATTTTTCTTTTTCAAAATGGTTTTTACTATTCTATTTCCTTTGCCTTTTCATATAAGTTTTAGAATAATCTTGTCTTTATCTATAAAAATCTGACTGAAATTTTTATAGAAATTATGCCAAACTTGTGTATCAGTTTGGGGGAAATCAATGTCTTTACTCTTTTGAGCCTTTCAATTTCTAAACATAGTGTGGGTCTCCATTTATTTAGATATTTGATTTCTTTCATCAGCATTATGTAGTTTTCAATGTACAAATTGTGTATAATTTGTTATATTTATATCTAAGTAACTCATTCTTTTGAGCAAATTGTTTTAGATTCCTATATCCACAAGCTCATTGCTAGAATATAGAAAAAGACTGATGTGTGTGTGTTATCACATATTCTGTGTCCTGCTGAGCTCACTTATTAGTTCTGGGAGTGCTTTGTGGATTCCTCGGGATTTTCTATGTAGTCAATCATATAATCTGCAAATTAGGGACAGTTTTATTTCTTCTTTTACAATCTGTATGACTTTTATTTACTTTTCTTGCTTCACTGTACTTCCTTACCGCACTATGGTGAATTGGTTACCTTGCTGCCCATCTTAGGGGGAAAGTATTCAATCTTTCACCAGAAAATATTAATACAATGCTAGCTGCAAGGGTTTTTATAGATGCTCTTTATCAAGTTCAGGAAGTTTCCTTCTATGCCAATTTTTCTTAGAGTTCTTAATCACAAATGAGTATTAAATTTTGTTTTTTCTGCATTGATAGATTCATATGGTTGTTCTTTGACTTTCAATTTGGTGGATTACATTAATTGATTTTTCAGTGTGAACCATTCTTTGCATCCCTGAAACAAATCCACTTTTTCATGGTTTATAATTCTTCTAATATACTGCTGCTGCTGCCACTGCTGTTAAGTCACTTCGGCCATGTCCGACTCTGTGCGACCCCAGAGACGGCAGCCCACCAGGCTCCCCCGTCCCTGGGATTCTCCAGGCAAGAACACTGGAGTGGGTTGCCATTTCCTTCTCCAATGCATGAAAGTGAAAAGTGAAAGGGAAGTCGCTCAGTCATGTCTGACTTGTAACGACCCCATGGAATGCAGCCTACCAGGCTCCTCCATCCATGGGATTTACCAGGCAAGAGTACTGGAGTGGGGTGCCATTGCCTTCTCTGTCTAATATACTGCTTAATTATATTGGCTAATATTTTAAGAATTTTGCATCTATATTCATGAGGGGTATTGGTCTGTAGTTCTCTGTTTTTTATGGTCTTTGTCTGGTTTTGGAATCAAGGTAATACTAGCTTCATAAAATAAATTGGAAAGAGTTACCACTGGATATGGATGGGAGTTCTGGCTCCCCACTGGGTCTCCACCAACCCTTCCTGACTGTGAGGAGATACAGTGTCTCATTGCTGCTCCCCATTGTATGTGGGGGTGTACAGGTTACTGCTGAGAGGTGGAGGAAGTCCTGATTCTCTTTCTCCTCTAGATGTCCTCTGACACCCCCCCACCTCCACCTCAGGCAGGGAGGGCGCCTTATTACTGGGGTGGGGGGGTGGTGGGGTTAGCAGGGTAGAATGTAAGTCCAGGCCCCTACTTGGCTTTCTCTGACACAGCCTCTGGTGAGGACACTGGTCACACGTGAGTAGAATGGTAAGGTCACTACACCCAAAATTAATTAAATGACCTTATCTAAATAATCACTATATTTCCATAATCCCAGGATTTGCTGTACAAAAAGGACAAAGTGTCCCTGGCAGAACTGTGCTTGTCCCCTGCCATCCCTTTGCACTATTTGATATTTTGGAAAGTTACAAAAAGTCACAGCAAGAAAAAAAATTATTTCAAACTGACTTGTTCCCAGATTTTCTCTAACCCACTTCCCCATATTCATACCTATCCACTCACAGCTGGGGGTTGCATTACACCATGTGTGTCATATATATCACATATATGGGTGTATTACAGCAGGTGCTACTGCTCACATCCAGCTGTCGATGGCAAATTTCTACTTCACCAGAGAGCACACGTTGGCATGGAAAATAACCATCCATTTTCTAGTTGCGGGGACTCTGAATTTAACTTGCCACTTGATTTTACTCCTCTCAAATATAAGAGAAAGAAAAAGGCATTATTTCTCCCTTGCTCTGGCTGCAAAAGAAGAAACTGAGGTAGTAGAGCACATGGAATACTCTTGGAAAAGGAAATTTCCAGAAGCTCTCAAAGAAGAGTTGCTTGTTTAATTTGTATTGAGTTGGCAAAAAAGTTTGTTCGAGTTTGTCGTAAGCTGTTACAGAAAAACCCAAATTTGCCCCGGACAGCTGGGTACAAGCAGTAGCACCTGGTATAATGCACCCAGGTGTAATATATATACATGATACCTGGTGTAATACAACCTCAACTTTGAGTGGATAGATTTGAATATGGGGAAGTGGGTTAGAGAAAATCTGGCAACAAGTCAGTTTGCAATAATTTTTTTTTTCTGGCCAACTCAATGCTTTCTCTAAATCACACAATTCAGTGAAGTTTTGCGACATTTTAGTTAACTGGTTTCACGAGTGAGATTTTAAAAAGGACTGGTCTCTAGGTGAATCCTAACATAAGGACAGCACACAACCCACACTGAGAGACATTTTCTTCCAGGGTATCAAGGTCATGCGCGACAGAGACTGAGGAACTGACCCGGACAGTGAGTGGGTAACAGGTAGGAAGGCCAGAACTGCAAGTGGCAGCCTTTTTTTCCCTTCTCTGTTGTCGAAACCGGTTCTGCCCAAGACTAACCTTTTTTTTCTTTTCTCAAACCTTGGGCTGATAATGGCTCAACAAACCAATATTCATGTCAATTGATTCAAGGCCGGGGGATGATACACCTTGTTCGATCCTATCTCACAACTGCATGTTGTGGGAGGGGCCTGGTGCAACTCCCTCAGCGTGGAAGAGTCTCTCTTCCCTGATACTAGCTTTCTAACAGACGTAAAACACCTTGCTAAAAACTAGCAAGGGGGCACTCTTTTTGTTCCCTTCTGATGTCTGTCAGAAGCTTTCCCTATCTCTGTTATACTTTAATAAAACTTTGCTACACAAAAAGCTCCAAGTAGTCAAGCCTCATCTCTGACCCTGGATCAAAATCCTCTCATCTGGAGGTCACGAATCGAGGCATAACACACGTCTTGCAGCAGCAACCTTTCAACAGGAGGAGAGTAAGGGGACATAACAACTAAATGGAATGGGGACCCTGGTTTGTATCCTAGACTAGGAAAAGCTGTATTTGTGAGCTATTTGATGAAATCTGAATTAAGTCTGTAGTTAATAGTATGATATCAGTGGTAATTTCCTGGTTTTTTATGAATGTACTATGTTTTGTAAGACATTAACATTTGGGGAAGTTAGGTAAAAGTTAGGTAAAGGGGATACAGAATATTTTTGTACTATTTTTGCAATTTTTTTACAAATGTAGAGTTATTTCAAAAAAAAAAAATCTGATGAAAAATATTCTTCTATGCCTTGTGGGCATAGACCTTGTGGGAAGGTCTCCGTCTTCCAAGGACACCATTGCATGTCCTTTGCTGGTAGACGGTGGGTACTGACAGACACCTTTGAGAGTCAGACCTTATTATGCATGAAGAGCTCTGCTTTACCCAGAAAGTGTAACCGTCAAGGCTACCTCCACCCTTCACTGTCTTACCTTGTCCCATTTTCTCTATCAGAGAAATTCAGGGTTTTCCTTGGAAGCTGTGACAGGGGTCTGGAGAGGCGGGCTGTTAGCATTGTGGCCACAAAAGGCAGAATGGTCAGGCTCCTCCTGGTGGGTTCTGAAACACAAAAAGCACCCTCATTGCCTGTTGCCTTCTGGGCTTTGGGCAGGAGTGGCCATGTTCCTTCCAGGTTGTAAAAGTCAAATTGGGCTCTGTTCTACCCAGGTCCAGTTATGGCACCAGACAGTCCCTGCCTGCCACCCTCCTTGCAAGCTACAGCCTCATCTGATAGAAAGAGTCAGATAGCTGAAACACCTAAAAACCTGGGTTCTGGCTCTGGCTATGTACAAACTCATGGGGCAACCCTGGATGAATCATCACCCATTTGGGCCAGATCAGCGATCCTCAAAACAGACTGTGCAGCAACCAGTGGGGCACTTGGGGACCTGAGCCCTCAGTGACCCCAACTCCATGAGTCCCATTCTCTAGTCTGTGTTCCCCATATCCAGCAAAACAGCCACCTAAATTTGTCCACGTGACCCTACAGGCAGTTTCTCCAGCCCAGGGCCACATATCATTTGATTTAGCTCTCCACCTCTCTCCCCAAAACTCATCACAGCATGGAGACTAGAGCTACAAAATGAGACATGCTCTAGTTAATCTAAATTAACACACACACGCACAGTCTCTCCCACCACCCGACCACTCCCTTTTCAGGTTAAGTCAGCCTCGTTGCAACAAGACCATGTATCACTAGTGTCACCTTTAGTCTACTCAGCACAGTGACTAGTTGTGCATTATGAGTTGTTGATCAGCGTGTGCACTAGGTGCCCTCCTGTTCTGGTTGATTCCCCTCTAGTGACCCCTCCTGGCCTAAGGGAAGGAAAGGGAGGTGGGGAGGGAGTTGAGGCCAGGCAGTCACATTCAGGGGAGCTGTTGCCCTTTCCTGGTGAACTGTCCTAGTCTCTTGGCACACCTGCCTGTGTTGGGTTAGACTGCCCTTATCAGTAACAAGGCTCTGCCTGAGATGCAGCTCCTCCCCTGCCATCTTGCTGCCACCCTAATCTGATAACCAGCCACCTGGTTCTAGGTCTGAAATAAGTTCATTGACTGGCCAACCCCCACAGTGTTCACTGTAGGAGGCAGGTGGAGGTGTTCCATCTGTTTAATCCTTGGGAGAGCAATATATAGGGCTTTTTGTCTTGTGTGATCCTTCCAGACTGTGCAGTTGGCTCTTGCTTCCACTCCTGCCCTTATTTGCCACACAGCAGTCTCAGCATTGCAGCCAGAAAGATCTTTCTAACACCAGTCAGGTTGTGTGACTCCCTGGCCTAGAAACCTCCCCCTCCTTCCCGCGCCTTCTGGAGTCTGCCTCTGCCTCCCTTCCTATTCGATATTGCCCTCCCCTCACTCGCTGTGCTGCCGCCACGCTGACCTGAACACACGCCAAGCTCTTTCTCGCCTCGAAGCCCTGGACTTTGCCTTTCCTCACACTGGATGACTAGGTCCTTCTCACCCTTCTGACTTCGGAGAGGCTGCCCCAACCCCCCATGCAGCACGCAGGGATTGCTCTCCGTAAGATCACTCTTCAATCCAACATTCTCTTGTTTCGTTACTTGATCTCTCCCTTCCAGCTCATAAGCTCAGTGAGGCCAGGCACCTGGTCCATCTTGGTCACCACTGAACTCCCCGTGCCTGGAAGAAACCTGACACGGAGGAGGCACTCGGCGAGTCTCTGCTGAGTGGGGCTGAGCTGTGGGCTTGAAGCCCACCTCCCATACACCCACAGACTAGCCCTTCATGGAAGGCACAGGCCCATGCTGGGCTCAGATTCTTTAAGGCGGTGTCCCTACTCCCACCCCGCCCAAGTACTGAGCAGCTGGCTGAGCACACACATCTCCACCTCCTCCCGCCAGGACTGGAGTCTGAGGTCACCGCCACTGGGTAATTTTAAATCCAGTTGTTTATAATTCAAGCCCTTTCCATCCCTTCTGCTCAATGCCTGTGGCAGAGAATGCCTCAATGTCATCTCCAAATAAAGGGCTGCTTTTCAACTTTATTTTCCTTCAAGTCAGCCACATCTAAAAGTGCTGGCATCAAAATAGCTTAAAGTGCATAAAAACTCAGCCCCTTTAATAATGCACTATTCACACTGTCGTCTTATATACAAAATACCAGAATTTTAGATCTTTTTTCTTCTGTACTTTTACATTTCTTAAATATGTTGCTATTTTCACTCCAAATACAATGCTACAGGCAATGAAACTGCTGCACACTCTTCAGGGTGGTTTGTCATCTTAGTGTCTTGTGCTGGGCTTTAGCCTCTGTAAATACTAGCTTCTCAAACTCGAGATGCCACTCACTTGCCTTTTGGTTTGGAAACAAAATGGTTGTAGGAAGCAGGTGCTTCAAGGGCACAGGCAGAGCTCCTTTGGGGGGTGGAGACCATCTCTTTAGCTTTGAATTTGTTAGCTGCTCCAGGGGGACCAAATTTATAAAATAAAATACAGCTGTAAAATCAAAATGCTCAAGTATTCTGGAATCTGGGGAAACTTTTCTGAGAACACTTAGGTCTACTCTCAAGGGTACCTCCTTTTCACTGTCAATGAAAACCCATGTGTAACCCATGCAAAGTATACTGTCTCAAAAAAACAAAAAACACCTGCCTGCATCCTTGTCTTGATGCTGGGCTCACTTGCTACATTCTGACAGGAAGATCTTGCAGAGGACACAGCTGGTTGCCCTCCTGTGCTCAGGGTCAAGGCGTCTCCAGCAAGTGGCAAACATTCCCGGTACTGACATCCTCAGAAAAGGCAGGGCGTCAGCAACAAACAGGAATGCAGGAAGCAATACTTAGGCAGAAAAGAGAACCCAGAGTTCATGGGCCCTGGTACTAACAAGTGGGAGGGGGAGGTCCTGTTTCACTGCAGAGGGCAAGCTGGGTTTAAGCAAAGAAGCATCCTATGCAAGGACTCCACACTGAGGCGCTCAAAGTCAGTAAGTGATGTGAGACTCCAAGGTCTGACAACCGGCAGCCAGTTTCTAACATACTCTATTTGGCTATTTTGTTTGGCCAGCCTCATGTTTTAAAAGGCAATGTAACAAGCCAGCTATGTTATACTTGAACTCAATACAAAAAGTTTGTACTATTTTAAGCCTACCCATATCACCTCTGTTAACTGCCTGGCCACTGTGGGAATCAGAGTTTGAGATCTCACCAGACAGGTGTCTATTATCCTTTGGCTGTTTTCCTTCTGATCACTTTTAGTATAATCTTGCCTGAAAATTTCAGCTCAGCTCAGCTATGCATGTTAACTATACAATTAATGGGGGTTTCCTTGACGTCAAGCAAAAAGGAAACGAGAAGTTTTAAAGCCCTTATTTTAAAAAGATGTCTATTATTCCTTAGAGAGATAACTATTCAGAAACAAAAGCCTGAAGGAACACTAAACGATATTATAGATGATGTTCTCCCTATTATTTTATCATAAATGCAGAAGTGACTTTTATACAATTGCCTTTAGCAGGGACCTTCAATAAAAGCCAAGGTTTAAAGCTCAGTTCAGCAAAGGCAAACCTAACAGACACTTGGATTAGTCCAGCAGATTCCAGTCACCTGATCAGACTTAGGTGATGGCCAATTCTTCTCAGAGAATACATCACATGCTCTACAGTGGCCAAATTTTGGGTGTCCATCTTGCTAACCTGATCCCTGTCCTTCCAGACTTGCCTATTGTATACAGAGTTTGGCCTCTGATGCTGTAGTTGTGCAGTGAGGACCACCCCCGCCCCTATTCTCTGGCCATGGAAGACTATATCAGGGAGAGACACCCGACCCCAGATGAACCCATTATTCTGTTTCCTGGCACTGTGAAAGCAAGCAAATCAGCCTCGTGGGGCACAGACATGTGACCTGACTGCTGGAGCTGGAGAAGGCAGATAGGCAGCTATGTGACATTGAGCCTGAAGCCAGAAAGTGAGAGATGGAGAAAGCCAATCTGCAAAGAGAGAAAAGTCAGGCACACATGTAGATAGAAACAGAGATGGAAGTGAAGAGAGAAAAAAAACTAACAGAGCCTCCTGGGGGTAGATCTGCTCCTGAGACCGGGCTGCCCTCGTCTTCAGCTCTGTAAGGCACGTGATGTCCTTACTCTGTGTTAAGCATGCTTAAAATCAGTTGCAGCCAAAACAATATTGGTGAAAACACACTGAAAGCAGGTTCTTTCTGCAGACACTATCATCAATTCTTAGGCTTGCCTGATATTCTGAGAATGGCACACTGCAGACCTCGTAATCATAACAGGAACATGAGCCTCTCCCTCTTCACATCTGTCAAGGAAACATCTGTCTTTCCCCAAAAGAAAGTGCTACCAGAGCTGTCAAAATGGCTATAATTACAACCACCAGATTAAGCAGCCATTCCATCCCTAGGAGAACAGGGCTTGCCTACCAAATTCAAGTCAAACCAGTACACAGTAGGCACATAATATTTGAATGCTTTAAGAGAGTTTGCAGCAGAGGATACCATGTTGGGCTTATATTTTAATATGATAACTCTCACTGGGTTAAGAATAGACTGAGGATGGACAAGGGCAGAAGCAAGGAGACCATTTAGAAGCTATGGCAATAATCCAGGACCATAATGTACAGCCATGCAGTTTGTGTACTGCACAACTCCAGCAAAATGTGAAGAGGTACTCCCTGGAGATATATATATATAAAGGGCTGCCATGGAGGAAACCATGCTGGTGGAAACCACAGAGCCAATTAGACGAGGTCAAAGTCTGGCTGTGTTTTGAAGGGAAAGCCCACTGTAATTTACTGACAAATTAAATGTAGGGTATGAAAGAAGAAAGAATCAAAGATATTTCCAAGATTTTTTCGTGCAGATGTTAAAAAAAAAAGGCATCAGTACAATGATAGTTTAAGGAGCATCCTATTCAGAAGTGCTTACATTTCAAACCAGAATGTACAAGCCCGACCCCCTGGTCCTCACTAGGCCCCTCCAAATTCTATCTCCAACTATGCTTTTCTCATCTACTCATACCATTTGCTACATCATCTCTCAATATGCCTGTACTTTCCAATTTTCCTGCCTTGCTCATCCTATACCTAATCTGAGGTCTCCTTCATCCAGCAAGCCCTGATTCAAATAATCTCCTTCAAGAAACCTTTCCTGATCCCCTAAATCAAAAATCAATCTCATCCATATTTGCAGTTCAGTCTTATGCGTCTCGGAAATTGCACTTAACCTAGGCTGGGTAGCATTAAAGGTATCTTGTTTATAACCATTCACAGCCCCCATCTGATCACCAGTCTCAACCTGGACTGTGACTGCCCCACAAATAGGACCTACGTGTTGTTTGATTGGTCTCAGGTTCCTCCAAAATGACTACTCTGGTGTCTGACAGGAAGCAGCCGCTCTTTAAATGTGTATTGAGAGAATACTAGAGCTACACACATTTCAAAGGTCAGCTTCCTCGCCCGCCACAGGTATCTGCCCTGTACAGGGCGGGGCTCCAATGCTCTGGTAGAAAGGAAGATACTTGATGCGTCATAAAGGATCCTGGCAGTCGGAAGCCCACCGTAACTAAATGTTTGCCTCTGCAGCCTCTCGCAGGGTTAGAAGGTGACTTTACATCAGCTGACTTGGGGCACACTTTGGCAGACGGGTTGGAAAAAAACACGCAGAGATCAACGGCGCTTAACGTGGCGCGCGGCAGAATACCCTCCCCCAGCCGGGCGCGGCCCCGAGGCGCACAGACCGCCCTGAGCCCTGTCTCAGACAAGCCCCAGCGCGCTGGGAGAGCGTGGGACGCCAGAGACGCGCAGGCGCCAACTCGCTGCGCGCGCTCTGGCCGCGCGTCCGGGGCAGCTCGGCCAATCGCAGGGCTGCCGCACCTTCCCGCCTACCAGAGGCGAGCAGCCGAGGGGGCTCGGCCCAAGCCGCGCTCCCACTGGCTGAGACGGCACCGCCCAGACCCAGCTGTGCTCTGCCGGCGCCAGCGGGCTACTGAGGCTCCGGGCCTTGCCCCGCCCGGGCCCACCACCACCCCAGCATCTCCCGCCGGCTCCCACGGCGCCTCCACCTTGCTCGGTCCTCCTCCTCCCTCGGTCCTGCGGCCTGTGCGGTCCTCCAGCAACAGCCGGCTCAGCTCGTGCTCGAGGAAGCTGGACCGGCGGCCCGACTGCTGTCCAGCATCCTTCCCGAGGGTGCCGCAGAAAGGGAGGAAGCACTCCCACCACCCAGCAAGTCCCCGAGAACAGAGCCTGGTGGAGGACGTGGAAGGAGGACGAGGATGCGGGGCAGGCCGGGAGAGATGCGGGGGCTCGGGCCAGAAAGCAGTCCTACTGGCTTCGGTCCTGGCTCGGTCTCCGACTACCATGTGACCTTGGACCGGTTTCTTCCCTTGTGGCTGCGCTCGCCTTCTGTTAAATGCGGCGGCAAAGAAGAATAAGTGCTGAGGGTTTCACTTGGGAGACTCAGCGCCACATGTTCAACCTGGGTCTCCTCCGACCGAGCACATTATTCCGAATAATAACCTTCAGGCCGGGAGGGCGGAGGATGAGGATTACCTGGGGTTGAGGCAGGTCTGGACGGGATCGATACATCTTTTTACACCTTTACCCCGGCCTTATTCGCAGGGCCCAGCCTACAGGATGTGGTGCCCCTTCTCCACCCGCATCCCCGCGACCCGGCTTAAGGGCAGAGCAAATCCAAACC
Organism: Bos indicus; assembly: GCF_029378745.1. Taxonomy (NCBI): domain Eukaryota; kingdom Metazoa; phylum Chordata; class Mammalia; order Artiodactyla; family Bovidae; genus Bos; species Bos indicus. Next base: position 72,626,349 of record NC_091760.1, read on the forward strand.
AAGCCAATCATCATGCCGGTTTAAGGGCGCCCGCTCATCACCCCTGAACTGCAGAGGTGCGGACCCCTCCTCTTACCCCAAAACAAACTGGCGCGGGGGCTCCAGTTACAGAGGGCTCAGCTGGTGCGTTCGCGATAACCTGGCGCTTCGCAGGCACCCGCGCTCGTGTCCCGTACCACCGAGTGGGGGCGCTACCGCCGTTTCCTTCTCGAAGACCCTTACCCGCTCTCACTCCTGCTGCCTCCACCCTCAGCTGCCTGGGTGCTCCTACAGACAGTGGCTCAGCCGTAGGGCTGCGCGGGGCGGAGCCCGACGGCGGGCGTTGCCAGGGCGGGGAGCGCTCCGCACCGCGCCGCCTTCTTTGTCCTGGGGCGCCAGGCACAGCCCCCATCCCGCGGAGGGTAACTCTATTCTTTAGGCGCCTAGCCCGGGATTAACCCCTTGCTGACCGTCCTTTAGCCCTAAATCACCCTCAGATCTCCTCCACCGCCATCCTGGTTCTGGAGCGAGCGGGGAAAGACCACCCAGCGGATATGTATGGGTAGGAAGGCGAAGATGCCGCCCCAGGAAGTGAGGAAAGCTGGTAAGATTGAGGCGCCTTCCAGGACGTATGCCTATTTACTGTCTCGAGCTCATTGAGGTAGGTGGGTTGGTTGGTTGGTTTTAAAGTTTGTCTTTTGATCAGATGAAGTTAATTTAAAATTTTGTTATTCCAATGGGTTACAAAAATTAAAAAAAAAGATTTAAGAATAGCACAGCTTCCCAGAGTTTCAACAAAGGAATACTGGAGGCTGATCTCCACAAGTCAAGCTTCCCTGCCAAGTTTCCTGGATGAGAAACCAACTGAGGAGAAGGAAGCTGTCTTGGCAAATTAGTGGCAGACCTATGTTTAGGTCAAATTACGGAGAACTGATTGGAAAGGGACCAGGCAGATGAAAACAGGAAGGAAGTGAGGGTCCTGTGGGGCTTTAAAGAAACCTCTCAGCTCCAGGTTATGTGAGCTTCTTGAGGGCTGAGTCTGTCTTCTTGCTTTATCTCCAGCTCCTGGCAGGTAGAGCTTCGAGGACCCGGAGAAACGTGAAGGTAGTTACTCTTGTTTTTCTGTACCCATTTCATAGACAGACTCAAGCTTGCTTCAGTGGTGTTTTTTAGAATAGTCACTGGTACAGCATGCCACTGCCATAACATAGATAGCTATGTTGGGTCACCAGATTATACTTTGAGGGTTATGCATTGCTTCAAAAGCAGTTGACTAAAGAGTTAATATTTCCACCCAGGAAAAACATACTTCCTTCCTACCTTTGGACTGAGAATTTATGGAAATAAAGTTCTATTTATGGAAGGCAGGACAATTGACGTGTCTATGTCTGTCTGACTCCGTTTGTGGCTGACCTCACACCTTCCCAGCCCATCTTTTTATTCCAGCTTTGCTGTGGCAGCCTGCTACATACAGATGTAACCTGAGAGGACCTTGCTTCAGCTGTACTTGATATCTCAGGGCTTCTCTGTCACTGCAGTCTGGACCCCTGCAAGAAGCCACAGCCCATTCTGACATAAACCTGGAAGTACAAAGGAATGAACACGTCCTTGGACAACCTCTAACCAAAACGAACAGAAGCTGGTGGAGAAATGTTCCACTCTTCCATGGGCAGTTACAAGGTACATTTTGTACAGCACCTAAGATGACAGAACCCTGGCTACCCGTGGTAGTATCCAACTTAATCAGCTCAGTAATCCACCCTTGGATTGCCTTTTTCTTTCCTGCCTTGACTGTTTGACTCTTACCAGTCCTCCAGTCCTGTTCCTTGGGATTCATTCCCCCAAATAAACTACCTGATACAAATTCTTGTTCAGAATCTGTTTTTGTGGGGGCGGGGGAGTAGGGGCGGATCCCAGATCAAGCCAATGGTTAGTGCAAAAGAGGCATCTCAACAGGGAACTAAATTCAATATCCTGTGATAAACTGTAATGGAAACGAATGAAAAAGAATGTAACCACTTCCCTGGTGGTCCAGTGGTGGTTAAGAATCCACCTGGCAATGCACGGGACCTTGGTTCAATCCCTGGTCAGGGAGGTAAGATCCCACATGCCACCGAGCAACTAAGCCCATGTGCCACAGCTACTGAGCCCACGTGCCACAACTAAAGAGTCCACGCACAGCAACAAAAGATCCCACATGATGCAACAAAGATCCCATGTGTTGCAACTAAGATCCAATGCAGCCAAAGAAATAAATATTTTTAAAAAGAATGTATATATGTACAGCTGAATCACTTTGCTGTACAGTAGAAACTAACACAACATTGTAAATCAACTCTACTTGAATAACATTTTATAAAACACATAAAAGACCCAGGCAGCCAAAAAAAGAGGCATTTCAGCCCAACTTTCCGGGTATTCTCAGCAGATCTTCCCCAAGTCTGCTGATGAAGAATCCATTTGTTCTGTTTGAGCTTTTGTTCTTTTTATTCCCCAGTTGCCCTCCCCGCTGAGTGAGTGAGTGAAGTAGCTCAGCTGTGTCCGACTCTTTGCGACCCCATGAACTGTAGCCCACCAGGATTCTCTGTCCATGGGACTTTCCAGGCAAGAATACTGGAGTGGGTTGCCATTTCCTTTTCCAGGAGATCTTCCCGACCCAGGGATTGAACCCCGGTCTCCCGCTTGTAGGCAGAGGCTTTACTAATAAGCTCTTGGAGGCAGGCAGGAAGTTTCAGACTCCCAAAAGACAGACCAACTGAAGGGCGGGGTCTAGGTTAGGGTTGAACAAAGCTGTTCTCAGCCCCACCTTACAGCTTTTCCCTCCTTCCAAGGGAGGTCCTGACTGCTGACCTGCAAACTGAAGAAATTTTCAGCTCTGGAGTTGAACATGGAAGCAGAGACAGGGTGGGGCCCAGGTCATTCCCAGCAGCATGTTGCCAAGATTATGTCTACTTTTTGCCCCACGCCCACTGTGAGAGCAGTTCCTCTGCTCAGATATAAGGTCTCAGGCCAGGGTCTTTGGCACGCAGCACACTTCATCTCATTTCAATATCAAGAGACTGCTGTTGCAAATTACCAAACTAGGTTTGCGAGGAAACAGCCCTTAGTCCCAGCCCTCAAGAAGGGAAATGAGACATGTTTGTAAGCTAAATGAATCCTTAGAGGTCCTGTAACTCTTCTGAAAGAGGGGCTTGTAAGTGTAGTTGAGTGTTCTGGTGAGGCTTCAGGACAGGGTCTATAGAAGGGTAGCATCCTGACTCAGGATGAAGCCTCCTCAAAAGACCCCCCTCCTAATGGATTCCTCATTAGCAAACTCAGGAAAGGTCTGCTGAGAATGACCCTGAAAGGTGAGCTGAGATGCTTCTTTTGGATTAACCATTGGCTTAATGGTTCCCTTCCCAGAGAGCCCCAGTGTTTGCTCCTGTCCCTCTATTAGGTCCCAATTGCTTCCATGTTCACAATTAGGAGTTTCTTAAATCCCAGCTCAGGCTAGTCATTCATCCTCCCAAGTCCCAGCCCTCCTCTGATAGACCTGGCCCTGCCCCATCTCTGAATGCCCCTGCTCTTCTCTTCCTTCAGTGTTAAGTGTCCCAAAACAAACATATGTTTGTGTGTGTGTTTGTTGCTTATTCATGTCTGACTCTTTGCGACCTTATGGACTGTAGCCTACCAGGCTCCTCTGTCTGTGAGATTTTCCAGGTAAGAATACCGGAGTGGGTAGCCATTCCCTCTTCCAGGGGATCTTCCTGACCCAGGGATGGAACCCAGGTCTCTGGCATTGCACAGGGATTCTTTACCGTCAGAGCCACAAGGAGCCCCCAACGCCAGATGGTGCAGGTTAAACCCTGCCCTTAGCTGGCCACCTGGGAGCCCTCCAGGAAATCATGAGGACAGTGCTCTGTGCTGAGTTCTCCTGGGCAATAGAGAATCAGCACAACACCGTTTACTCTCCCAGACCCTGGAGGCCTCCCATTTGTTTGATGCAACTGAGTTTTCATTTTTTTAAAAAGTTCTTTTTGGCTAGAAATCATGTCCTTAATCTGCAGAATTTTAGAAGTGTTGAGTAGCTTTTTCTATAATTGACAGTGAAGGAAAGAAAAAACCCAAGGTACTATTCTAAACAAAGCTGTGGTGCTCAGAATCTAGTGTGCAAGAGAGCCCTGATCCTAACGTGACTATAACACTGAATTCTACCCATGGATGAGAACTGGAGGCCCAACCTTCTCCCTGCAATGAATGAACAAGTAAGTAAAACAAGGACTTAGACCTTATGGGGAAAAAAAGGTGTATCAGGCATCCACATCCCCACTCCCTTTCTGTCTCTTGACATTAAATAAATAAAATTTAATTAATGTATGTAATTAAAATGATTGTTTAAGCCGCAGGTTTGCGAGATTTTTTTTTCTTTTTGTGTGTGTATTGCAGAGGGGGGAACAGTTTGGAAATTTAGCCAAAGTTATTTTGAGGTAATTGGGATCTTTGAAGAGGGAAAAGTATGAGGAAATAAAAAACGACTGTGTTTCTACCTCTGCCTGTCCACCCCAAGCTACAGCACTGCTTGAAACTCCTTCCTTCATGCAGCTTAGTTCAACTGAGCCCTTAGATCCCAGGCATCCTGCTTTGTGCTGGGAACATGGTAAAGACACAGTAATGGGGTCCTTGTCTTCAGTAACACGACTTAGCAGCTGATGACTGATCACTGGATACCAAACACTATACCAAGTGCTTTGTGTGCATTATTTCACTTAATCTCTGCAGCAGTCCTAAAAGTGACCTAAGATTATTCCCATTTTCCATCCAAGAAAGTTGAGGCCCAAAGAGCTCAAATAATTGCCCACAGCAACACAGCTAGAAAGTGTCAGAGACAGAGCCCACACAAGTCTGTCCTACTCAAAGGACTCTTAGCACACCACCAACTCTTCTAAGTTTCTTGCTTTGAAAAAAGGATAAGAATCCAAAGCTATTTGGAGTACAGAAGTTTTTGTAACCAGTTGGGCATTGTTTTGTGAGTAATCTTAACAGAAACTGGAATTGCTTTGTTCTACTGAGATTTCTTTCAGTAAGTACAATACAGATGGCAAGATCTGATGCCCTCAACTAGGAAAAGAAATTATAGGTCCTAACTGATCATATCAACTTTGAAAGACAAAAATATGGGACAAAATTCTCAACCCTTAAATCTGATTTAATTTTCTGAACTTCAAATTCTATTTTTTAAAGAATAGTTAATATATTATAACAAATTATTTTTAAAACCACAATATAAAATCATATGCTTATTTTATTAATATCTTTTCATCCCCCCCCAATGAATGTGTATTATTTATGTTTTCTGTTTATTGCTTCTGGGCCAGAGCCTACCATTTCAAAAGGGAAATTAAATTACCAAGTTGAGGCCTTCCATTTTGGGGTTGCCAGCACCTCTTTCCAAAGGCTTATTTGTTCCTCCCCAACCTCCCCTCCCCTCACACCAGGCTCCTCCCAAGACTTGGGTTTTCCTTCTGCTGCTAGTTTTCACACAGCATTTGCTCACCTTGGCGGACTGGAGCAAGTCTCCCTCAACCATATCGGCAAGCAGGATCCTCTCCAGGCAAGTTACAAGCTAAATATACCTGGAATTCTCTTAATTCTCAGTTGATAGGGTCTAATAAACACTCCCTGGAAACCTCTTCCAGGTATATTATTCCAATGCTTGTCTTTAACTAGGAAGGGGAATTCTCACACTCGTATGATAAGCAAAGCCAACTAATGCTAAAGTACAATATTCAGATTTGAGATATGGTTTGTGTTTGTCATTGAATAAGCCAAACTTCATCTTTATAACTGTTTGCTTTAAGCTTAAAATGTCTGTAAGTTTGGCCCTCTGACAAATGGAGGGTCATGGGTGGATGCTGCTGCCTAGGGATGAATAAGAAAAAAAGATGCCAAAGGGCAGCTGCAGCTGACTGCATAGTGAGCTCTCCCCACCAGGGGTGTGTGGGCATGAATGAGCACAGGAACTGGTCTGAACAGAATGAGAAACATCCAGAAAGTTCCCTGAGCGTGGCCCAGAATCAGGACCTGAGAAAGATTGTAAGATGGCTTTGGACAGGGCCAGCTGCAAGAAGGTGAGACCAAAACTTACCTCTTAGACATCACAATCAGGTGAAGAAGAGTACGTTTGCAATATAGAGGATCCCGCCATGGCGTCTCTTAGTATTCAGATCAGATCAGATCAGTCATTCAGTCGTGTCCGACTCTTTGCGACCCCATGAATTGCAGCATGCCAGGCCTCCCTGTCCAACACCAACTCCCGGAGTTCACTGAGACTCATGTCCATTGAGTCAGTGATGCCATCCAGCCATCTCATCCTCTGTCGTCCCCTTCTCCTCCTGCCCCCAATCCTTCCCAGCATCAGAGTCTTTTCCAATGAGTCAACTCTTCGCCTGAGGTGGCCAAAGTACTGGAGTTTCAGCTTTAGCATCATTCCTTCCAAAGAAATCCCAGGGCTGATCTCCTTCAGAATGGACTGGTTGGATCTCCTTGCAGTCCAAGGGACTCTCAAGAGTCTTCTCCAACACCACAGTTCAAAAGCATCAATTCTTCGGCGCTCAGCCTTCTTCACAGTCCAACTCTCACATCCATACATGACCACAGGAAAAACCATAGTCTTGACTAGATGAACCTTTGTTGGCAAAGTAATGTCTTTGCTTTTGAATATGCTGTCTAGGTTGGTCATAACTTTCCTTCCAAGGAGTAAGCGTCTTTTAATTTCATGGCTGCAGTCACCATCTGCAGTGATTTTGGAGCCCAGAAAAATAAAGTCTGACACTGTTTTCACTGTTTCCCTATCTATTTCCCATGAAGTGATGGGACCAGATGCCATGATCTTCATTTTCTGAATGTTGAGCTTTAAGCCAACTTTTTCACTCTTCTCTTTCACTTTCATCAAGAGGTTTTTTAGTTCCTCTTCACTTTCTGCCATAAGGGTGGTGTCATCTGCATATCTGAGGTTATTGATATTTCTCCCAGCAATCTTGATTCCAGCTTGTGTTTCTTCCAGTCCAGCGTTTCTCATGATGTACTCTGCATATAAGTTAAATAAACAGGGTGACAATATAGAGCCTTGACGTACTCCTTTTCCTATTTGGAACCAGTCTGTGGTTCCATGTCCAGTTCTAACTGTTGCTTCCTGACCTGCATACAGATTTCTCAAGAGGCAGGTCAGGTGGTAAAGTCAATGGAAAATTACAGCTGTTGAATTCAGACAGCACTACTAATGGTCTAGACTCTTCATAAATGAAAGTTTGGGTCACCCCACAACGCAGGAGACCTGGGTTCCATCCCTGAGTTGGGAAGATCCCATGGAGAAGGAAATGGCTTCCCACTCCAGTACTCTTGCCTGGAGAGTTCCATGGACTGAGGAGCCTGTTAGGTCACAGTCCATGGGGTCACAAAGAGTCAGACACAACTGAATGACTAACACTTTCACTTTTTCACTTCACCAGGTAAAGATCTGCTGAGGGCAAAGGGAATATGGAATGCGCAGTGGAAAAGATAATTAAAAATACCAGCTACAACCATGTGACCAGTTACAGAACAAGGGCTATGAGTCTTTCTTCATTTTGTTATGAATATGTGTGTGTTATCTTTCTTTTCTCTCCTATCCCCTTATCATGTAACACAGGGATCCCTAACATTTGGGATCTAATGCCTGATGATCTGAGGTGGAGCTGATGTATTAATAGTAGAAATAAAGTGCACAATATATGTAATGCACTTGAATCATCCTGAAACCATCCCCCCAACCCCCATCCGTGAAAAACTTGTCTTCCATGAAACCTTTCGGTCCCTGGTGCCCAAAAGGTTGTGGACCACTGGTGGAACATAAGATGTTTGACTTTGACTTTGGTTTTGATTCTGTATTATATATTATACTATTGTTAACCTCACATCATTAAGTTATGGGACATCAATAAGAGTGACTATCACCCAAGGACTTCGCATACGGTTTTGGGGAAACAGTTAGTGCATTTTTAGTTGTATACAGCATAGTTGTTTCATGAAGGTTGAATTATGACCTTGTTATTGTTTTTATTTGGAGAATTAGTATGGTCTAAGGAGACATGTATGGGTGCCAGGTTGACAAAGAGTGAACTGAGATGGTTAATTTTATGTGTCAATCTGGCTAGACCACAGAGCCCATATATTTGGTCAAACATTATCCCGAATGTCTCTGTGAAATTGTTTTTGAATGAGGTTAGCATTTAAATTGGTGGACTTTGAGTAAAGCAAATTACCCTCCGCAATGTGGGTGGGCCCCATCCAAACAAATGAAGGCCTTAGTAGAAAAAGACAGACATATTCATAAGGAGAAGGAACTCTGGACAGACCACCTCTGGGCTTGAACTGCAACTCTTCCCCAGGTCTCTACCTTGCCAGATTAACCTAGATTTTGGACTTGCCAAGTCTCTATAAATGTGTGAGCCAGCTTCTCAAAATCAATCCCTTTTTGTTTCTCTCTCTCTTGCCATCCACACACAGCCTGGTTTGTTTCTCAGGAAAACCCTCACTAATACACCCACTCAGAGTGGTCTGCTTCCCTGATTGGACCCTGATACTGCATTGGAATAGATCCTTCTACACTGGGATTGTCTCTCTTTCTGTCTGGAGGGCAGGACTCAACAGAACCAAGAAGGGCCCTTACTCAGGGCCCTGAAGCAGAGGTAGGAGGGGTGGTCCCCAGGCAGGGAGGAACATGACAAAGCTTACTTTTTTCACCCTCTCCATCCCTGGGGGTCTCTGCGGTCACTGCCCTCCAGGGTCTCATAGCCCAGGGAGGTGGACCGACACATCTGTAGCTTACTCTTCTTCAGGGTGGCTTGGGTCAGATGATGTAACAGGCAAAACCAGGAGGCTCTGGGAGGATGGAAATGGGAGCTGTTCCCTAAGATTTGGGCCAAAAAACAGGCTCCATGGAGGAAGTGACTGCCTTGGGTTTCAGATTATAAGAGAGATGGGATATTTTTTCCTTCAAATTATATTTGGAAAAAAGTTTAAACACATAAAGAAAGATGAAGGGAGAGTATAGTGAACACTCATATAGTCATAATCTAGATACACCAATTGTTAGCAGTTGGTCATATTTCCTTCCTCTCACTGTATGTACACACACACATATATACTTCACTGAGTCATTTTAAAATATGTTGTAGACATTATAACACATCATTCCCAAACATTTCACCATGTATCTCAAAAGAACAAGGCAATTCTCTCACACAGTCATGACACTACTGATACATTTAAGAAATTAAACATTGATAACAATATGATTTAATTAATCTATACTCCAAATTCCTTCAATTAGCCCAATAATGCCCCTATACTTTTGTAGTTTTTCCACCTTAATAAGGGATCATAACTTACATTTAGTTCATCTGTCTCTTCAGTTCCTTTTTTATCTAGAACAGTATCCTGCCTTTTCTGTTTAGGAAGGGAGGACTTTTCATGAAATTGACATAATCCCAAGGCTGGATTTGTTTGATCCTCATGCTTGGATCCAGGCCAAACATTGTCGGTAGGCATACAATAAAGGTGATTCTACTTACTCATAGGTAGAATTTGGACAAACTGAGATAAGGAAGGATACACCAGACAGAAAACAGTAAAGATTTTCTCATAGGTGTGAGAAAGCCCAGCACGTCAGGGCATAGCTGTGACCCCTGGGAGCTACACTGTGGCATGAGGCATGGGGGCAGAGGGCAGGGAAGGATAAGTGTTAGGAGGATGGTCAGGGAAGTCTGGTGTGTGTTCATTGGCCTCTATTCAGAGGGCGCTGTGGAATCACAGCCTCTGGAGGCATATAAACTTTTCATAAAAGCAAGAACAGAAACAGATTGGAAATAAATCAGCTGATCTGACAGGAGGTACCAGTCTGTGACCCAGAGGTTGGGGACGCCTGCTTAAGGTCACACAACTAACCCAGAAGCGTGTCTTTTTTCAGGAAGCCCTGGCCAGTTGGGGTATCTCTGGGTGATTCTAGTACAATGTTTCCTCATGGCTGAAGACTCCTTGAGGCCGACCAGGGGTTTCTGTTCTTGCCTCTTCATCCCTCCCATTTCCTCAGGTTCTGCAGCCAGCCTCCAGTGCAGGAGGCATTCAGTTTATCAGCCACAGCACGCTAGCTCCTCCTTCCCATCACTGGGAAAGGTCTGGGGTGGCAGAGGACAGAAGACACAAGCTGGGGTCCTACCAGGCCAATTAGAGAAGAGTGGAGGAAAGCACAGGACACGAGAGCATGTGCAAAGGGGTGTAGGGTAAGCGGGAGACAAAAGCAGCAGACTTAGCCTAGTCTTCCAGTTCTGACCGAGCTAGAAGGAAAGGGAAAGCTGGCAGTATGAAGAGAAAGGGGCTGTGGTGGGGTCCAGCTGTGTACTGGCATTCAGGGCACACCAGGTCATCCTTGGAGGTTTGCCCTCGAATGGCCTCTTAGTTTTGTGCATGATGTGAGGCTGCAGTGCCCACGACAGAGAAGGGTGAAAGCCATGCTTACAGGGAGAATATGTTCCGGAAAGAAGAGGCTGCCTCATGGCACGAGTCCCATGCCACCCCCACCCCCCGCACCACACATAATTAATAACAGAGCTCCATCCATGGTGCAGGGGTCACAGCTGGAAGGGGGTTGAAGTGTCACATCCCAAAGAGATGTCTAAGACAGAAACTACATCCAGACACCTCAAAGGTGAGGCTGAAGGCAAGAAAAAGAAAGTTTAAATAAAAGGAGTCAAAACTACCATGATTCCAGGCATATAATTATTAATCTAGAATATTTAGGGTATTATTAGAATAATAACAGGTTCAGTAAGTTGGTTGAATATAAGACAAATATAGGGAGAAAATGAAAAGCTTTCCCATTTAGAAAATGTAATGTTAAAAAATAATTCCTAAGACTCACACTACAACAAAAAATACGAAGAACTCGTAGATAACAGGGAAATGCAAAATCTTAATAAAGAAAAAGCAAACTGTAAGTCTTTATTGAGTACCATGAGACATAGACTGAAAATTAAGAGAACATACCATGTTTCCAGTTTGAAAGGCAATATTAAAATGATGGATCTTTCCCCTACATTTATCTAGAATTCAATTCAATTTTTCTAGAATTTGGTTCAGGGGCAGGGGGAGGTACGGGAGGGAGAACCTGACCAACTGATTCTGAATTAAGCAGGAAAATTTTTAAAAATGCTTCATAGATCAAAACATACTACAAAGCTAAGCTAGTTAGTATATGGTGTTGATGCATGAATTGAAAAAGCAGATTAATGGAACACATAAGCAGAATAGAAACAGAACCACAAATTAATGGAAATTTAAGACAATAAGAATGGCACTGCCAATCAAAAAGGATGAATTATTTAATGGTATAGGGACAATTATTTACATATATACCACACGCACAAAAATTAAAATAAGATTAAATATCTAAAATGAAAATTGAAACTACAAAAATACTTGAAGGAAATATGAGACTATCTCTTTTATCTTGGGTTTGAAAAAGGATTTGCTAACCCCAACAAATTGCTCTGGAGACATAAAGGAAAAGATTAAAAGATGAGACTACTTAAAAATTTAAACTTTCATACAAGGAGAGGCAGCATTCAAATCATTGGTTGAGAGAAAAACATTTGTAACATATATAACATATAAATAAGGGCTAAAAACCCACAACACATAAAGTGCTCCTACATATGAGAAAGAAAAAGATAAGTAATCTACTTGAAAAAATACACATAGGATAAATAAAGCACAACAAAGAAAATCAAAGGCCTAATAAACATAAGAAGATATGCTCAATTATGATAATAAACCAACTTTAAAAATGCAAGTCAAAAAAAGGTATAATTTAAATCCATGACATTGATGAAAATTAAAAGGTTGAAGAAACACAAGGAGGCAACACCCTCCTACGCGGCTGGCAGGTGTGAAAGTTTTTGAAAATAATTTGGCAACATGCATGATGCCCCTTGACTCAGCAATTCCATTCTAGGACTCTATTCTACAAAAATACTAACATATTTCACAAAGATGTATGTATGTGGGTATTTGATGCAACATTATTTGTAACAGATTAAAAAATGGGTAATAATCTAAAATTGGAATTTTAAATAAATCATTTAACTTTAATTAATTAATTAAAGTAATAATTTAAAAGTAATTAAAATCAATTTATTAATAAAAGAAATAATTTTAAATTAATTTTATTATTTTAATCAATTGATTAATTTTTATTATTTTAAAAATTAAATAATTTTATTTAATTTTGGTCCACCTATTACCAAAATATTGTCTAGCCAGAATGACTGCTTTTCTGGGATCACACTTCCTCATGTCCTGTGCTTCTCTATCCCCTGAAACATGAGTCTTGCTTGTTTGTTTTTAAGCCTACTGTGCATTCAGTATTGGTCTAGAATGTCTGTTCCATAAAGATACATCTTTGCTGTATTTCTATTGTCTAAATCAGGAGCTGGTACTTCCCAGAGGATCCAAGTCTGCTATCCTGGCCACAGTTGATTGATTTATGGTGCTCACCTGATCTGTGGCAAACCAATCAGAACCCTTCTCTGAAATTTTTGAACTAGAAGTAAGAAAGAGAGCTAGTCTGAAGATGTAAAATCTTAACTTCAGGGGGAGTCTTCCCAGAAACGTCATTTCTGCCCTGTGAAGTGGACGAATACAGCTGACTGGGCCACAGAAAGTATGAACAGAGTGTGTGTGTGTGTGTGTGTGTGTGTGTGTGTGTGTTAGTTGCTCAGTCATGTACGACTCTTTGTGACCCAATGGTCTGTAGCTCACCAGGCTCCTCTGTCCATGGAATTCTCCAGGCAAGAATACCAGAGTGGGTTGCCATTCCCTTCTCCAGGGGATCTTCCTGACCCAAGGATCGAACCTGGTCTCCTGCATTGCAGGCAGATTCTTTACTGTCTGAGCCACCAGGGAAGCCCATAAATAGAGTAATGAAGCTGAAACACAGAGAAGACCTGCAAATAGAGAAGGTGAGAGAGACTCACTCTGGCTCTGGCGTCCCTCTTTCTCACGAGTTTCCGGAGACATCCTGTTATTATTCTTATGCTCTATTCTCCTTGTTTAAACTAATTCCAGCTGGCATTCAGTCACTTACAACCAAACAAGTACTAAGTACTATGCCTTCCCACCGTCAAACACTGTGCAGCCTTTAAAAAGACTGACACCAAGTATATACGTAAAGCCAAGAAAAGATATCCAGGATATATTGTAGTGTGAAAAAAATAAAGGTACAGAACAATGTGTATACAACAAGCCCACCAAAAGATTTCTTTTAATTTTAAGAGAACTGTTTGTTTGTATAATATACAAAATTACAAACCTTTACTTAGGCATGGAAAAAGATGTGGAATATTAGATACCAAACTCTCAATAGTTCTTATTTATAAGGGATTAGAATGGAAGAGAGATTGAGGAGCTTTTACTTTTTGCTTTATTTCCAAACTGTTTGAATTTTTTCACTCTAAGAATATATTGTTCTTTTATGCTTTAAGTAAACTTTTTATTTTGAATAGTTTTAGATGAATAGGAAATTTGCTAGACAGTGCAGAGTTCCCATATACTCTTCGCCCAGTTTCTCTAATGTTGATATTGTATAAACCATAGTATATTTGTCAAAACTAAGAAACTAAAATTACCACATTGCTATTAACTAAACTCCGGGCTTTAGTTGGGTTTCACTAGTTTTGTTTTTCCCCCGCTATTGTTCTTTTTGTGTCCGAGGATCTGATCTCAGACACCGCGTTGCATGTGGGTGTCATGTACCCTAGTTTCCTCTAATCTACGAGAACTTCTCAGTCTTGCTTTGATTTTCAGGACCCTGACAGTTTTAAAGGGTTCTGTGGAATGCTCCTCAAGTTTTGTTTGTTAGAAGTCTTTCTCATGATTGTTGTGGTTTGGTCACTTAGCTGTGTCTGACTCTTTGCAACCCCATAGACTGTAGCCTGTCAATCTCTTCTGTCCTTGGGATTTCCCAGGCAAGAATGCTGGAGTGCGTTGCCATCTCCTTCTCTAGGGGATCTTCTCGACCCAGGGATCGAACCTGAGTCTCCTGCTTGGCAGGTGGATTCTTTACCACTGAGCTACCAGGGAAACCCCGTTCTCATGATTTGACTGTGGTTTCAGGTTCCAGAGGGAAGACATCACAGAGGTAAACTGCTTTCCTCATCACATCACAAAGGGTCAATATTATCAACATAACTTTTCACTGATGATGTTAACCTTGATTACTTGGTTAAGGAAGTGACTGCCAGCTTTCTACATTGTAAAGCTCCTATTTTTCCCTTTCCATATTATTCTTTGGAGGCAAGTCACTAAGTCCAGCCCACACTCAAGGGGATGTAATTAAGCTCCAAAATCCAGGTATATTACTTTTTTAATTAAAAAGACTTTGAGAGTAGGGATGCTGCCCTATACTTTTTTTTTTTTTTTTTTTACAATTGCTTCAATATTTACTTATACATTCTACAAATACATATTGAGCCCTTACTATGGGAAATACTAGCCCCTGATCTAGACACCAGAGATACAGCAAAAGTGTACCTCTATGGGACACACATTCTAGAACAATACTGAAAGCACAGTAAGTTTAAAAACAAACAAGAGGCTAAAGGATCCCAGGAGCTACAATACAGAACCAGAAGTGTGAGTGGGGTGTGAGGCGTGGGCGGGGCACAGTCCCAAAGGCAGGAGAGTGAGCAGGACTATTCAATGCTAGAGACATGGCCAATGCCCATGGTGCAAATTAAAAGCCCTGTCACGGACTTCCCTCGTGGTCCAGCAGTTAAGAACCCACCTACCAAGGGCAGGACACTCAGGTTCGATCCCTGGTCCAGGAAGATCCCACATGCTGAGAGGCAACTAAGCCTGTGTGCCATGACCACTGAGCCATGCACTCTAGAGCCCATGTTCTGCAACAAGAGAAGCCACCACAGTGAGAAGCCCACACATCAAAACTAGAGAAAGCCTGTGCACAGCAACAAAGACTCAGCACAGCCTAAATAAAGAATCTTTTTTTAAAAAGTCCTATCACATGGTTGAATGGGTAAGCTGAACTTACGTGAAGGGGCTGAGCCAACTGAATAGCATATGAGAGAATATTATAAGCAATTCCAGGCACATAACAGGCACTTCCTAGGTATTTGTTAAATAAATAGATGATTTGTTAAATAAACAGATATTTGTTAAACAGTTATTCAGCTACATTGAATAGGCACATTCCCGCTTGTTCTCTTCAGCACTAAGAAAATCCACCAAGACGTTCCAAGGTAATCCAGGGAAGAATTTCAACACTGGGGAGTGTGGCTGCCCCTCACTGCCCCAAGTCCTGCTTCCCCTTAGGTATGCCCGAGGCTGCTCCCCTTTAGCTTCACACTGAGGAATGGGCACAGAACTTTCCCCTAATCCTAGCAGGGCCTGGAGGGCAGAGTTGTTCTGAAATCAGGCTGAAATGTTTGCCCAGTCTTGCCTAGAGGCTCCGAGCAAACTGAAGGGAATGTAGGTAGATAACAGGCAGCCTGTTTTCAGAGGTGATAGCAATGGAGTCACTCAAGGGAAGCTGCGATCCCAGTTAATATGGGGGAGTCCCTGGAGACCACCGCTCAGCTCTGTGCCTGTCTTTACTTCATCTTCCGAGATGTCCTCAGAGAAGGAAATGGCAACCCACTCCGGTACTCTTGCCCGGAAAATCCCATGGATGGAGAAGCCTGGTAGGCTACAGTCCACGGGGTGGCAAAGAGCTGGACACGACTGAGTGACTTCACTTTCACTTTCTGGGGTCTCCTAGCATTTTTGCTGTCTGAGGTTCAATGGGACAAAAAACAAGTGTTCACCGATTCCCCTTGTCCTGAAGGCAGACAGTCAGAGAGGAGCCCCCCACAAGGGGGAGCCTGCTCCTCTTGTTCTGTTCCTGCTGTTGTCACCGTACTCTGAGGGACAGGATTGTCAGGGACGGCCTGTGTCAAAATGACAAAGCTGTGAAGAACTCTGACTTTATAATAAATTAGCAATGCAGCAGGTCTGAACACTTTTCAGAGTCAAAAAACCAGCATCTGGTTTCTGCCACTATTTTGCCATGTGACCTTACAATCTCTCCTTCCTGGGCGTCCATCTCTGTACAATAGGATGACAAAGTGGGCTTGGGCAAATCTGACGATGGCTTAGCACTCCTGTGTTCCATCATTTTTATCCAGGGTGATGCCCTCCTGACTCCTCCATGAACTTCACTGCCCTTTCAAGTGCCCAAGACCTATGATTCAAGGCACACAAGCAGGAGTTAAGGTAGAGAACCAGGGAAGAGGCCAGTCCCCTTCCCAAGGGTAGTTCCAGCAGGTATGAGAAACCACAATGATCGAAACTGCCTAGAGGTGCAGCTCTCTGCTTAATGGAGAATGAAGCTATATGTTGACTCGATGGTTTAATTACATATTATCACCCAGCCATGTATCACGAGATATTTTAGGTAAACAATACTCCCTCAAATACCAATAAACCTCTGCCAGCAAAGAGTGACTCACCATGGGTACACTCATAATTGCCTTGCTTCTCTTCGAAGAGAAATTAATCTGAGTATGACAACTTAGTTTGGGCCAGAAACAGTAAGAAATTCAATTTAATGGGCTTAAATTAATTAAAAGAAGGCTTTAGAAGATGCCTCTAAAATCACAGATTGCACAAATTTGAATTCTGCAGTTGTAGATGTTTATCCTCTCTAATAAAATTACCGTATAGAATGCATGATTTTCATTTATCTCCCAAGTGCTCAATGACATTTAAAGCAACCTCAGTCCTTGGATGGCTTTTCGAAACTTGCCTTCCTGATAGTTGCTCTCTCTCCCAAACCCTTTGGATACTCCAAGTGAAGTTTTACAGATCTTTGAGACCCAGGCCAAATGACTGCCTTCGAAAGGCAGTGACCTTCTCAAAGATCCAGGTCAGCCGATGATGGGTCCTTGGTGGCAGAAACAGCTAGCAGGAGATTTAGCCCTTGGCATCTCTGGCAAGACGCACCTATACTTCCTGCCACCACCAAGCCTCCTGGCCCCTGCTCCACACGGCCTCTACCACTCACTGTGGAGCCTTGAGCACTCTTGCACAGTTCATGACATTTGTCCAGAGCCATTCACCTTGACCCATGATCAAGTCCACTCTGACCTGTCTTGGACTTCCCCTCCAGGTCTTATTTTCCTGTCTTTAGGATAAGCTTACCTATCCCTTATATCTAATGCTGACATCCTTTCTTTATCTTTGCTTCTATTCAACCCCACTCCTTTTAGGGGTTTAGTGATCCCCAGGAGCTAGCAAGTGCCCTGAGGCATTACTGTGAAAGAGGGACTTCTTATCAGGGGAGAAGTCTCTGAAGCAGAGAGACTTCAGAGTGGAGCATCCTTCCATGGGGAGATGCCTTAAAGGTAACGGAGTAGAAATGGGCCCTCAAACTTCCTCCTGCCTTTAGGTATCTGCCCCTTACAGAATTCTCATACCCTATTGGCCCAAGCACATCATAGTGTCAGGCCCTGGGTGAACACAGAGTCATCTGACTTTCCATTCCTCATACTTCTGTCCTCCTCTTTACAGATGCTTCCCTATTGTCTTGCTTGCTTTTTTTTCTCCGAGTGGGAAACTTGCTGTCATCCTTGTCTTTGTTCCTCTATTCATTCTCCCATTGGCCATTTCTAAGATTTTCTCTTTATCATTGATTTTGAACAATTTGATTATGATGTTCTTTGATGTAGTTTTCTTCATTGGGGTTGATTGAACTTATTGAATCTGTGAGTTTATAGTTTTTATCAAATTTGGGGAATTTCTGGCCATTATTTCTTCAAATATTTTATTCTGTTCTGCCTTCCTTCTCCTCTCTCTGAAGCTGATCTTTGGTCAGGAGACAGTATATGTATCCAAATTTGCTGGGGGTTGGAGGAAGCATATGCAGTTTTTTATCTTAGGTGCGGGAACCCAGGGCATTCCTATCCGTGCTGCAGTGGCCGAGGGAGCCCAGTGGAGGTGCCCTGCAGAGGCACTACTTCCCACGCTGACTACCCAGCCCTCTGGCCGCTGACTCATGAGTATCACCACAGTCCCAATGCCTGCCCCTCCTACCCTAAGTCAGTAGTGACTCCCTGGAGGCTTACGTGTGGGCGCCTTTCTTCCTCACCCTGGTTGAGGTGGTAGGGGCTGTGGTAATATATTTCCAGGAGAAAAAGCAGGTGGACTGGCTTCATCGTCACTGCCACCCCTGTGCAGCTACAGCCCTGTTGAGATACACGAGGCTGAACAGGGGCTCTTCTCTGACGTGGGGGACTCCAAGGTGGTACATGCCTGGCAAAGTGGCTACCAGCTCAAGCGAATGCCTCGCTGGTGTGAAGACACGCTCTGACGACCTTACCCGGATCTTCAGAAGCCTGCGGCCTGGAGCGCGCAAGGCCGAGTGAGCTGCGGCTTCCCTCTGCTGCTTGTACGCATCCAGCGCCCCCTGCTGGATACTGGGTGTCCCTTCCTCCTCCCACCCGTTCCCAGCAGGATCCCAAGCAGCCAGCCTCACCCTCCTACCCCCACATCACCTCTCTCCCCTCTAGGCCTTCAGTCCTGTGGGCTCTAAGCTCACCACCTGCTCCCAGGCGCTAATGGGAAATTCTCCTTCTGGGTTGGAAGGGTGGCTGAGAGACAGAACTCTGCTCTTTCTATGGGCATCGCTTTTTTTTTTTTTTTTTAAAGCCTGCCCTCCCTTGGCTTTGGGGTTGTTTCCATGGTGATAGGATGATGTGTAGTATTCAGTACATATATTTTGTAAATACAGCGTTTGTGGCAAAAAAAAAAGCTTACAGTAAGATAGGTTTTAGAAAAACATAAATAGCATGTAAACAAAAACCATTAGAAAGAGGAGAAAAGAAAAATGGTAAGTGCATACGAAAGCAGAAAATGTCTAAACATTCTAGACATTGGCAAAAAAAAAACGAAAATAAAAGATAAATGACAAAAAGAGAGACAAACATATGCAAAACAGGTGACAAAGAGCTAATTAGCTTCATACACAAGAGAACATTTACAAACAGAGAAAGAAAAAGAAGAAAGGAGCAAAGATACAAAAATGGCTAAGAATCATGTGACCATGTTCAGCATTACTAATTTTAAAGATATGCCCATCACAGTTCAATATGCCATTTCTGTCCACCCCCTCCAATAGACTAAGTGGAATCACTCAGTCGTGTCTGATTCTTTGCAACCCCATGGACTGTAGACTACCAGGTTCCTCCATCCATGGGATTTTCCAGGCAAGACTACTGGAGTGGGCTACCATTTCCTTCTCCAGGGGTTCTTCCCAACCCAGGGATCGAACCCAGGTCTCCTGCATTGCAGACAGGCACTTTACCATCTGAGCCACACATTTAACATGTACAGGGTTAGAGCAATAATACAAATGCATACCCACATATCATATTATTCAATACATAAAGGTTATAAATCAAGCAAGCCATTAAATAAAATATATTATTTTCTCTTAACAAATATATCTCAATCACAACCTGACAGGCCAGGTTTCAAGTTTAGACTTATTACACCCCTCAGACTTCTGCATCAGAGATAACTTCCAGCCCCTAGTTCAAAGCTTGTCTCTTTTTTTCCCACCCCAGCTCCATCCTCCACTATCAGATACCTTGGGCCTGTGTGTGTGTGCACACCCAGCCCACACATCCAAGCTCTGTCTATACTTCATATAGGACCTAGGGATGAGTATACCAGCCGTATGATCTTGGAAGAAGGCTATACTTACCCCAGAGGTAGGCTTAGAGCTCTTTGGGGAAGAAATCCTAGGGTATCAGATACCCAGAGGATATCAAGAAGTGGAGGGGTGCAGGGTCTAGGTCAACACATCCCATTGAACCCAAACAGCCCATTCCCTTTGGGAAGGGCACAGTCAGAGAGAGCCAGAATGGAGCTTTCCTCAGCTTAGAGTCCATGGCAGGGATCCCTCTGGCCCTATTTCCAGGAGGTACTAGACGTAGGGAAATAGCTTTATATACTGATTGGTTCAAATTAATTTGGGGGAGAGATCAATGTGACAGTATCCTCCAAAATCCAACCCAGCAGTTCCAGTCATGAATCATCTCGAGTTATTTGCAGAAGTGCCTAATGGTGTTTGCATAATTATGTTTACTAAAACGATGTAAAATCAAAAGGCTACAAATATAAATATCTAACAGTGAATGAGTAACTAAATTACAGCACACTCATGCATTGAAATATATTCTGCAGCCATTAAATAGGTTGGGCTGGTATGAAAAGTCTTCAGTACATACATTTTAAGTGAGAAAAGCAAATTGATATTTATGTTGTATGACCAACTGTGTATGTGTGCGATGCTTATATTTGCTACAAATTTTTCCAGAGGAATTATAAGAAACTATTATAGGTGATTGCCTCCAATTAGAAGAGCAGGGATTGATGTGTGTTAGTGACTAAGTTGTTTCCAACTCTCCGTGACCCCATGGACTAGCTCACAAGGCTCCTCTGTCCACGGGATTTCCCAGGCAAGAATACTGGAGTGGGTTGCCATTTCCTTCTCCAGGGGATCTTCCCGACCCAGGGATCAAACCCAGGTCTCCTGCTTTGCAGGCAGATTCCTTACCATCTGAGCCACCAGGGAAGCCCCAGGGATTGATGGTGGAGATTTTTACTTCACACTTCTTTCTGTCTGAATTTGTTGTCAATGCATTTAGTATTTTCATAATTAAAACAATAACAAAAAGATACTCTGTAAACATTTCTCAGATGAATCCAATAACAACCGAGAATTCATTAGGTGTGCAGGGAGTACATGGGCACTGGGGCAACACAACCAAGAATCTCCTCTCCAGTTTGATGGAATTTTGTTCAGCCATTTGCTGTCAGTTCTTTCTCCTTCTTCATTTTCAAGGTGGCAGAACCCTTAGAGAAACCCTAGAGAAAACAAGTCACATGGGTGCTTCCTTCATGGATTTCCTTAGAAGGCTGCCATCTGGGCAGCAGTGAGTCAGCAGCTCCTCTCGCTGCTGGTTCATGCACAGGCTCCTGCAGGTTTGGGGACAAGCTCTGGCCCCAACGTTACCTAGTCTCACCATGTGGCCAGTGGATCAGAGAGACTCTCTGTTACCTGGAAAACAACTCAAAGTCAGCCCTTCCCGGCAGTATCGACCCCCCAGTTCTAAGAGACGCCCAAAATGATGAGCTCTACTGAGGCATGACATCCTCCATGGCAAAGCGTTGATTGCTGATCTGGGAGTTCCTGGACCTCAGGGTGCAGATTGCCTCTGTACTACAGGCACCTAGGTGATGCTGTGCAGGCATTTGCTGAACTGACCCGTCTCGTGTCTGTCTGGCCTGTCCCCTCTCCCGCCACAGCACACATCCTCTGTGGAGAGCTGACTGTTTCTGAGCTTCATTCCTTTGCATTTGGAGCACTCAGCTCCTAAAGGTGGGCCATCCTTTTGTGGAAGCTGCCCTGTGCAGCTGGGAAAACTCACCAAGGGAGGAATTTTTTTTTAATTTAATTAATTTATGTATTGTAAAAGTTTTGGCTGTGCTGGGTCTTCGCTGCTGCTCAGGCTTTTCTCTAGTTGCGGTGAGCAGGAGCTACTCTGGTTGCCATGTGCCAGCTTCTTATTGTGGTGGCTTCTCTTGTGGAGCATGGGCTCTGGGGTGCTTGGGTTTTAGTAGCTGCAGTTCTCGGGTTCTAGAGCAGAGCCTCAGGACTTGTGGTGCACAGGCTTGGTTGCTCCATGGCATGTGGAATCTTCCTCGATCTGGGATTGAACCTGTGTCTCCTGCATTGGCATGTGAATTCTTCACCACAGAGCCACCAGACTGAGGTGGCTCCCAGAAAGCCTCCAGTTCCTCCCAGGAAGCCCCTGGGAGAAACTCTTGATGACTTGCTCACTTTAATACTGAGAGCTTATTCTAGAAAATTTAGAAAATAAAAATTACTAGTCAAATAAGATAAAAATTTCATTTCCCTCCACCTTCCTCCTCCAGCAGAAATCCCTGTGCAACATACTTCCCCTGTGGAACTTATGGCCTTGTGTTATATATCAATTCCAGGTGCCCACTTTCCTCAACCTGTTTATTCCCTCACTGCCATCAGCCAGGGTGTCAGGCATGTCTACTCCAGCACTCAGCATTGGCCAGCACTGTCTCCAGGCTTCTAGGAGTCACCCTAGAGTTTGCCTCATCCCCTGGGGTCCTTGCCAGGATGTTAAATCTGCTGTCTTGAGAAAGTGTCCGCCAAGTCAGCTCTTGCTTAGTTACTTGGGGGCACTTATATCCCAGCCTCTTGGATCAAGCACTGTTCCCTAAGCAACCAGTTGTGCTTGCTTAAGAAGCTGAGGCCTGTTTAGTGAGGAGCTACCTTGTCTTGCCTGGTCTCCTCACTTCCTTTTCCCCCTTACTCTTACTTCCTTGGAACTCAGTCCCTTTCCCAGTAGAGATTTAACATGCAAGCTTGGCCTCAGGCTCTGTTTTCTGGGGAAACTAGGCTGAGGCCAGCATCTTCCTGAATTTACCTGTTCTGAGAAGAGAAGATTTCTTCCTGGCCCTTGGACTGGTGAGTGTCCAGAGCAGGTCTGTCTAGCCTGGGGGTGAAAGCAGAAAACCCAACTTTTGTAGACATATATAAAACATTAGGAAGGGTAACATAAAGGTTGAATAGACATTTAGCAGTTTCACAATTTAGTCCCTCCCTGTAATGACGGAGCATTTTTTCATTGAAAGCAGCTGGGGATGGTGCTTAGCCCCAGGCAGCAGAGGGGAGTAAAGGAGAAGGGAAGAGAGTACCATATGCTTTTCTGGTTCACAACCTGTACTGTGTTTCTCCTTTTCTCCTGGTCCATGATGCTCCAGATCCTGCCAAAGTATGGTGAGTCAGTGTATTGGAGAGGATGAGGGGTTAAGGGAAGGAGTAAGGGAACCTGTTTCAGAATTTTAAAAAGCCTTTAGTATAAGAGCTACATTGTAAGAAAGGAGAGGAGTGTTTATTAGGCAAAAACTGTTGACCACCACACCTAGGTACCTTAAGATTCCCAAATCACAGACTTTATTTTGCATACAAGTTCAAGAATTCTTCCAAGAATGGCTTTATAGTCAGTAAGTGGGGGAGGGAACTTGTAAAGGAGAAAAGACCCCACCATGCCTGGCAGGGGAGAAGGAGGAAGATCTTTTGGTCATAAGTTGGCAAACTTTAACATGGTTGTTAGGAAGAGTCTCTAGTGGTATACCTTTGAAAGTATCACTATATTTGTCCAGTAAAACATTGAGTCTATCCTGTTGCTGAGACCCTATTTTTCTGTAACCTATTACCACGAAGCACCATCTCAAGGAGAGGCTCATTTGTTCATCACAGTCAATGGGAAGTGACCAGAAGTTCAAAGTCCAGT
This sequence comes from Bos indicus, assembly GCF_029378745.1. Taxonomy (NCBI): domain Eukaryota; kingdom Metazoa; phylum Chordata; class Mammalia; order Artiodactyla; family Bovidae; genus Bos; species Bos indicus. The sequence continues at coordinate 72,649,793 of NC_091760.1, forward strand.
GAGAAATCTATCATTATATCTCATTTCTGAATCATCTCAATAATTTCTTCTGGGACTCCAACTGTTTAATAAAGATGTGCTGTGCTTAGTCTCTCAGTCACAACTGACTCTTTGCAACCCCATGAACTGTAGCCTGCCAGGATCCTCTGTCCATAGGGATTCTCTAGGCAAGAATACTGGAGTGGATTTCCATGCCCTCCTCCAGGGGATTTTCCCAAACCAGGGATTGAACCCAGGTCTCCCGCATTGCAGGCAGATTCTTTACCATCTGAGACACCAGGGATGCCCAAGAACACTGGAGTAGGTAGCTTATCCCTTCTCCAGGGGAACTTCCTGACCCAGGAATTGAACCAGGGTCTCCTGCATTGCAGGTAGATTCTTTACCAGATGAACTCCCAGGGAATCCCATTAATAAAGATATAAGATCCAAGGGGAAATAAGGGGTCCAAGCAAAAGAAATTCAGATTAAACTTTCACTTAGCATAAGATGCCCCTAATTCTACATCATGGTCCTCAAAGCCAGAAGAATGAAGAAATACAAACAAGACAAATGAGAAGGGGCCCTGACCTGAGATAAGGCAGGAAAGCAGTGGTTACTGGAGGAAGTGGATGCTACAAAGATGGTTCTCAAGCCTGGCTTGAGAACTGATAGCCACTAATACCTACATATTGGAACTGATAGCCACTGAGCAAAGGGACAAAGTAGGTGATTGAATAGGTAACCCCACTAGAGAATTACAAGTAGAAAAAACATGGGAGATCCTTATAAGTTAATGATTACTCAAAAAAGTGGTTTGCTTAACCACAAAACCAAGCAGGCTTGCTTAGCAACAAACCATGTATTAGACACATGAGATATGCCCCAAATAATAAAATAATGGCAGCATGAGACCTGCAGTCTGCCTAGTGAGCTCAGTAAGTTAACGATCCCTAGGACACATTCTCTGCACACATTAAAAAACAATAATTTGTGGACCTAGCTTGACCATGTAGGGACAAGAAAACTCTCCTGTTCAACCTGGAGGAGGAGCTGATGATGGAAGCATGATGTCTACTCAAGAAAGACAAAGAAGTTCTCCCCCTCTGCACTTTTCCTTTGATTATAAAACTGTAGCCCAGGAAGTTCTTGTGGTGCAGCACGGCCCACCCACTCGAAAGCCTCACAAGTGTCCTATTTTAATAAATCACTTCTATCGTTTGCCTCTCACTGAAGTCTTTGCTATGCTGAGACATAAAGGACTTTAGTACCAGAGCTCTTCAGAGCCCCTGGAAAGATACCCAGCAGTTTCAGAACCACCCAGGGAGCTTTAAAAAAAAAAAATTGCTGTTGCCTGGTTACCACTCCCAGAGTTTCTGATTTAATTGATCTAGGGTATGACCTGGTTGGTAGAAACGCTAAAAGCTTCCCAGGGTGATTCTAATGTCGCCTCAAGGCTGAGAACCATCATTCTGGAGGAAAGATACTTGTCTCTTGATTCTGTTTACTCGTCTCCATCTGTTACTGTCCCCGTTACCCAACCAAACTTGGGTCGGCTCCCCTGTGCACAGTGAAGCCCATCTGCTGATACCTGGCTGTGGTGAAGGAAAGTGCAGCATTCACTGCAGTGCACCATGCAAGGAGTCCAGGCAGCTACTCCTTAAAACACCTGAACTCCTCGATGACTTTCAGGGAAAGGTCTTGAAAGACAGGGTGAGGGAGAGGGTTGGGAGGCGCTTGATCAGCTCGTGGATATCCTGATTGGTTGATGGTGAGGTAATCAGGGGTCAATTTCAATGTCATCAAACTTCTGGGTCCAACTGATCTGGGGTCTTTGTGCTTGTGGGCAGCATACAGTTAACTTCTTCTCCCTGGTGGGTGCCAACTACAAACTGGTGCTTGCCAAGGGTGTTTGCCATCTGCCTCTGTGGAGTTTGAACCCTGTGCTGCTGCAGTTGCCAACCTTCAACACCCACTGAGGGGAATTCAAGGTAGAGAGTGAGGCACTCTGATACAGGGACACTGGTGGAACAGGTCTTTAGATAGATATTTTCGGGAACTGATTGCATGATCCCAATCCTTGCATATCTTCATATCTAGAAAAGCACTAAATCCCTTCATGCTGACATCAGCTCCTTGTGACTAGCAGAAAAACTTTTGTAGAATGAGTGCTTGATTGCACTGAACTCCCCCTTCACCAAAATCTTATATATTGGCCTCCCCCCACTACCTTTTTGGAGCAGTTTCTCAGAGCTGTCTGAGGTGCTGTCTCACAGGCTGCAGTCCATCCTCGTTTTGCCCCAAATAAATCTTAACTTGCAACTCTCACGTTAAGCATCTTTTTAGTCGGCATGGGGGTTTCAGTATCTGCCAAAGAGGTCAAAGGATATGACTTGGGATATTGTCTATGGCCCGAGAGGGAACTAAAGTTCCTTAACTCTAAGTGCTAAACTATTATCATTTTGTCTTTTTTGACTATTCCCTACCCTCCCCTCCCTCCTTTTTTTTTTTTGCATTTTCTCACTTCTCCAATTAAATTTGCTCTTTGGAACTTGGGGAAGGCCTAGGAGGCTAAAGTTTTCTACAGACAAGAGGCAGGTGGAGGACACAGGGCAGGAGCTCTGTCCCAGGAAGGTCCCAGAGGATCCCACTCAGTTACGCCCCTTATTCTTAAGAGCTTTCCCCCCTTGCTATTGGCCAAGGCAGCTTGCTCCAGAGCTCAGAGGGTCTGTGCTGACTGCTCAGGATGGGGAACAGAAGTCAGCTCTGAGGTATGCCCTCCTTCCTACTTGGGCAGGGACTCCGCCCCATCCTCCAGCCTCCAGCTTCCCTCTGCCACATGAGTAGAAAAAGTTTCCACTCTCCTGGCAGCATGCTGTATACAAAGCAAAGCTTGGGGAAGAGTCCCTTGAGTAGTCCAGAAAGCCCCACTAGGAAGAACTACACAGAAGAGGGCAAAGTGAGAACCATGCACCCAAAATTCTCATTTCCTTTTCAGTTTACACTGAGTCAAGAAAAGCCCTCTGTGGGGAAGGTTGAGGGGTCTTTCCTCACTGAGAAGTCCATATGCTCAAAACTGGTCTGCTGCAGTCATGGGGTGAGCAGGTAAAACTGTTAGGCTCATTATGCTTTGAAAAATGAATCAATATGCATTCAGGTTCAGACAGACTGTTTCTGTTGAGACCCATTTGGAAATATGAAAAGCTCTTTCCAAAGGAGATTGCAGTTTCTACAGAGTTCTACATTCTAAACTACTATAGCTTCCACTTCCTGGAGACCTGATTAACCTTAAAAAAATAAATGGGATCCTTTCTAATTTATTTCAACTGGACATCAGCCATAGATATCAGAGGTTGAAGAGATAAGTGTTTTTCCTCTAAAACAAAATAAACTTGGGCCATCAGATCAGGGTGTACATTAAGTGCTTGCTAAAGGTATTATTATTCAAAGCTGGCATTGGCTAGGCAGACCATTAAACAGGCCATGCAACTTCATTTTGGGGCATGCCCAAGTGCAACAGCCAAACCTGAAAAACCAATGGTTATTAGGAGTTTGGAAAGGACAGCCTGCCTAGGGGGTGGGGAGAGCAGCAAGGGGAGAATTGCCATAATTGTGCTTCTCTTCTCTCTTGGATGCCAGAAAGGGCCCTAAGATCTGCCTGGAGCAGTGGTTCTCAAACCTTAGTGTGCAGCAAAATCACCCCCAGTTTCTGATTCAGTGGGTCTTGGGTGGGGCCTGAGAATTTGCCTGTCCGACAGGTTTCTGGGTGATGCTGATGCTGCTGGCCTGGTACCAAACTTGGAGAGCCACTGGCTGGGAGAAGGAGAAGTTGAAAAGGAAGTTGTGCTAGAATGCTGGAAAACCCACTGTTGAAACTAGCCCCAAAGGGTTGTGCCCCTGGAAACCAGACTGGGAGCAACGTTTTTCTTAACTTGCAAAAAATAGATACCAAGAGTGACTCAAACAAGCACCATGAGAAGCTTTCTGTTTTGCTAAGAGAAAATTACCTTAAAAACATCTCTTATGATGATAACTTAAAACACCATCTGCAACCGGGCCATTACTGTCCAAGGTCTTTCTACCTCTTCTTCCTGCCCCTGACTCCAGCCTGTGCTGGTGGCCAGGCAGAATCTCAGAATGTCTTGGTGAACAGCTCTATGAGGTTATATTAGCATTGAGAATTAAACAGGGGTGTCAACCTTTGTTTTGCCACTAACTAACAATGGCACCCCACTCCAGTACTCTTGCCTGGAAAATCCCATGAACCGAGGAGCCTGGTGGGCTGCAGTCCATGGGGTCGGGAAGAGTCAGACACGACTGAGCGACTTCACTTTCACTTTTCACTTTCATGCATTGGAGAAGGAAATGGCAACTCACTCCAGTATTCTTGCCTGGAGAACCCCAAGGACGGTGGAGCCTGGTGGGCTGCCGTCGTCTATGGGGTCGCACAGAGTTGGACATGACTGAAGCGACTTAGCAGCAGCAGCAGCAGCAGCAGCAACCACATTACTTCTCTCTCTCTGGGCCTTGGTTTCCTCATCAATGAAAGGAGGGTTTTCAACAAGGTAATATTGATACTTGTAGTTTATTTAGCACTTGCATATGTATTGTCTCACTTAATCCCTCTGAAATAATTTTTGATTCCTCTCCATTTTTCACAGAGAAAGAGAATTGGAAAATCACAATAATTTGGGGGACCAATATTAAAAGTGGCCACAAAATTCTGCGAAAACTAACATGAAAGATACAGCTCTTTATATTACTCAGTGTCCCTTATATAACAATTTATGTGAAAAATTCCTTCTAAAATTGAGTGCCTGATAAACGTTTCCCTCCAGAAGATGTAATTTGCACCATTTTACAAGACTGAATCAACTTCCTAACCCTTCATATTTTCCTTCTTTTCAGCTGCCAGGAAGAATAGAGCTAATTATGCCAAGATTATAATAATGACTTAAATCTCAAATTCCTGGTAACATTATCTCTCACATCCTCTAAATCCTAATGCCTAAATGTTTTCTTAATAGATTATCTGTGTTTAGCGTGACAGTGTAATTCGCCATCTAAATGGGGCCCTTTACAAAGTGAAAGAGAACACCATGAATAATTATGTCTCGGTGATAGATGTATACCAGGACTGTTTCAGGCAAGCTGGGATGGGTGGTCACCCTACCTATAACTGGAGACAGACTTGGCAAAAATTATACACAAATAACAATTTGATCTCGTAGGTGTGGCAGTTTGAGGGTCTCATTAAACTCACTAGAGTCTCATAGAACTGAAGGAAGATTATATGATTCATAGGAAACAACAGCGACAAAAGATTCTGAATGTATTTGCGAGACTGGGAAAGGAGAGGGCGTAGTGCCGAGAAGGAGCCTTCTCCCTCTAAGCATCCCAAACCCTTCATTTCCTTAAGCCTCTGCCTTCTAAGCCCCTTGGGTGTCACATACAATTCCTTATAGGAGGGCCTTAAGCAAGGCAGTCTGCTTAGAAGGAAAAGGGGAAGGAGGCTTTAATCCGAATTGTTGTTGTTGTTATTCAGTTGCTCAGTTGTGTCTGACTCTTTGTGACCCCATGGACTGCAGCACACCAGGCTTCCTTGTCCTTCACCATCTCCCAGAGCTTGCTCAAACTCATGTCCATTGAGTCGGTGATGCCATCCAACCATCTCGTCCTCCGTTGCCCCGTTTTCCTCCTGCCTTCAATCTCTCCCAGCATCAGAATCTTTTCCAAAGAGTCAGTTCTCTGCGTCAGGTGGCCAAATAGCGTAGTAATCTGAATAGTGTAGCACTTTACTGAAGACTGGGGGAAAATGTGGATTTTTCCATCTCAAAGAATGAGGTGCTGTTGCTGAAGGTCATGGAGCCCTGAAAAGTCACAGTCACCAAGCAGTCCTGCTACCTTACAGGACATGCCACCCAATATTCGCCTACTCACACTCTCCCCACACCCACTCCCTGCCAAAGACTAGACTAATCCATTGGTCATGGCAGGACCACGAAGACACAGAAGGAGGCCACCTGAGGACTGGCTCTCTCAGCCAGGCGTCCTGGTTCATACCCAGACACACTGCTTGATGCCTGTCCCACCTTCTCCTTCCTTAGGCAAAGGTGTGTAACTAAACAGGACCCTGTGAAGCCTTCCCCAAACAGACTCCCCCACCGCATCCTCTGCCTGCCTCTTGTCAGTAGAAAAACTATCTTCCTAGGCCTTCCCCAAGTTCCAAATAATAAATTTAATCAGAGAAGTGAGAAAATGTTGAAAGAAAGGGAAACAGCCAAGGAAGACAAAATAATAGTGTGGCCATTAAACAAAATCAAGAACCTTTACTTCCTCCTCAAGGGCTATAGATAATATCCTGAGACATGTCCTTTGAGCTGTTTGGCAGATACTGAAACCCCCATCAGGTGGAAGAAGTTAACTGCATGCTGTCCACAAGCCTGTAGACCCCAGACCAACTGGAACCAGCAGATTGATGATGTTGACTCCCAATTACATCACCACCAACCAGTTAAAAGAATGTCCATGAACTGATCACACACCCATAACCCCCTCTTTCTCACCCTGTCTTTAAACACCTTTCTTTAAAAGCCTTTGAGGAGTTTGGGCTTTTAAGTACTAACTGCTTGGTGCCCTGCAATAAACACTGAACTTTCCTTTGCCACAACCCAGTGTCAGTTGATTGACTTCACTGTATGTGGGGCAAGCTGATCCAAGTTTGGTTCAGTAACAGAGGCAGGTGAGTTTGCTTTGTCAAGGTGAGTCAGGGGTGAGGGGTGGGCTGAGTCTTGGGTGTTATGAAAGAGGAAGATAGTGCAAGAGGGACAGATGTGTTTGGACCATGAGCAAGCCTCAGAGACCAAGTGTGCGCAGTTGGGCTTCCTGGAAATGAAGAGTCCCTTCAGTCCATCCTCCCCATCTCTCTAACCCATCCAGTTAAGCTTCGCCTCTCAGTCCCCAGCAGGACGGTTTCCAGGAACTTCACTGGACTGCAGAAAGCCGCTCCGTCCAAGAACCAACACTAGAGGTCGCCGTTCTCCAACATCTAGCAAGTCGCCTAGAGGGAGACGCTCCATCTTCTGCTTAAATTGCAAGTTGGAGGGCGGACCCGCATCCCAGGTGGGAAGGCGCTGCTGGGGCCAGAGTTCAGAGGAGGAGACTGAGCCGCAAGCTCTGAGCAGAGGCAGCGCTAGGTTGGGCGGTGAGGTGTGACTGTAGGAGGAAAAGGACCCATCTTCATAGTCCTTTCTCCAGTCCCAGCCGTTCCCTGGTGGGGAGGATGCTGTGCTTTGTGGGGAGTCCAAAGCCTTGGGATCTGAGGACTTGCCTGGACGCAGGGCTGGGAAAGACCAAATACAGGTAGAAGTACTTTCCACAAGAGACAAAAACGTTCTGAAGCAACAAAAGCCTATGCAGTCTAGAGAGAGCCTGAGATAGTGTATGTGCAAATTGTTAAGTGCTACACACACCCTTTTTAATGGGCTTGTTATTCTCTGCAGATGTGGACACCATGTAAGGGAGGCCCAGGTGTCCCATGAAGGCTGTCTTGGGCCAGGGCTCACAGGAAAGCCCCCAGCCTGGCTTGCAGGTGGTTCTCTCCTGCTGTGTTCTTCTCGCCCAAGGTTTTCTCGCAGAGCCCTGGTTTTCTGTGTAAAGGGGAAGGACGGTTTCTAAATGACAATTCTATAATCTTTAGTTTTCTGGTCACAACCATTCTCAGCTGGAAGTCACAAGGGCTTGCTCTGTGAGCAAGTCGGTGTTACCTAGTCCAAGCTTGCTCTGCTTGCCACACGACAGGCCAATAAATCAAGAGACAAGCGCTGAGGCAAGGAATATGACTTTATTCAGAAAGTCAGCCGATGGCAGACTAATGTCTCAAAATAACCATCTTGTTGGGATACCAGGTTCTTTCATAGAACCAGAGAGAGGGCGGTGAGGAACTGAAGTCAAAAGGCAGAATAGAAACAGAGAAGCAGTAAGGTAAAAAGGGCTATTAGTCTTGCAAAACAACTCTGGGAGGGGATGTGTTAATCTCTTCTTTCTCCTTTCTTTTTTTTTTTAAATTTTATTTTATTTTTAAACTTTACATAATTGTATTAGTTTTGCCAAACATCAAAATGAATCCATCACAGGTATACATGTGCTCTCCCTCCTGAACCCTCCTCCCTCCTCCCTCCTCCCTCCCCATACCATCCCTCTGGGTCCTCTCCTTTCTTGCAGCCATTCACAGGTGGGCAGGGTCAGATTATCTCTTTATGAGCTGAACAAAAGACACTTTAGTTTAACAGTCAGGCAGAGGGGCAGAGTCCTTTGAGGCAGACTATTGAGAGTCCCTTGGACTGCGAGGAGATCCAACCAGTCAATCCTAAAGGAAATCAGTCCTGAATATTGCTGAAACTCCAATACGTTGGCCTCCTGACGCGAAGAACTAACTCATTGGAAAAGACCCTGATGCTGGAGAAGATTGAAGGTGGGAGGAGAAGGGGATGACAGAGGATGAGATGGTTGGATGGCATCACCGACTCGATGGACCTGAGTTTGAACAAGTTCTGGGAGTTGGTGATAGAGAAGCCTGGTGTGCTGGAGTCCATGGAGTCGCAAAGAGTTGGACACGACTGAGTGACTGAACTGAACTGATTATGTATGATTATAATAACAACAGCAACAAAAAGCAAGCCAAAGAAACAGTTTCAACATGGAGTCAGAATTGATTCTTCTCTACAACATGGGAACCCTGAGGCTCAGGGAGGTTAAATACCTTGCTGGAACCAGACTAGAAGCCTCGCCTACTCACTCTTAGGCAGCACTCCCACATTGCCCCAGCTGCCTCCTCTCACCAGAGGGCTATTCACCTCCTCAGAGAAGACCCAGAGCTGAAAAGAAAACTCTGCCTGGGCCAAAAAGCTCTAAACTTGGCAAGAGCCTCAAAACAACAAGAAAAGGAAAAGGAACAGAAGCAAGCATACCTCTGGGCCCTGTGAGCAGTCCCTCAGTCCCTAAGTGCTGAGTCATGTCCAACTCTGTGTGACCCCATGGACTGTAGCCCACTAGGCTCCTCAGTCCATGGGATTCTCCAGGCAAGAATACTGGAGTGGGTTGCCCTGCCCTTCTCCAGGGGATCTTCCTGACCCAGGGATTGAACCCATGTCTCTTAAGTCTCCTGCATTGGCAGGCAGGTTCTTTACCACTAGCACCACCTGGGAAGCCCGTCCCTGAGTCAGGGCCAAACCAATATCCATCTGCCCTCTGACTTGGGCCTATGGGATGGACAAAGAGGTCAGCTGCCTGCCACTCTAGCACCCCCAAACTTCTCTTCATCCAGACAGTATGGCAGAGCTCAACTGGGGTGATTATGCACCACCAGTGCTCCTGTGTCCCAAGTGAAATGTAGCCATCTGTGTCTTAGCTGGAGAACAAATAGGAGATGGTTCCACGTAAAGCCCAAAGGAGCCTGGCAGGTCCACACACTTGGCACACAGTGGCTCCTCCTCCTCCCACTGCAAGGAATAGTGCAATCCACTGCCCATCTGTAAAGTGACCCAGAGGTCCTCCCTTGACAAACCATCCAAGCCAAGCATCCTCAGGGGCTATGAGTCATGCTGGTTTGTGGCACAGTGAAGGTCTCTGTAATGGCAGAACCAGTGTTTAATGCAGATATGAATTTACTCGCCCTGCTGAGCACTAGCTCTTTCTACAGCTAGAGTGTGAGCATCCTGCGGACAGGAACCATGACAATCCACTTAAGGCAGATGCTGGGTGCTTTAGGGAGTACTCTTCCAATCCAGGGCTTCCCAGGTGGTAAAGAACCTGCCTGCCAATGCAGGAGACACAAGAGACCAAGAGACACGGGTTCAATCTCTGGGTTGGGAAGATCCCCTGGAGAAGTGCATGGCAACCCACTCCAGTATTCTTGCCTGGAGAATCGCATGGACAGAGGAGCCTGGTGGGCTACAGTCCATGGGGCTGCAAAGAGTTGGACACGACTAAAGCAGCTTAGCACACAACACATAGCACATACACTCCCAATCCAACCATTTCTTCACCTCACCACTGAACTGAATTAAGCTACTTCTCTTGGGAGAAATTGTTATTCTGGGACACAGAGAGGATCCTTGGATGTAACAAGTCAACATTTTGAAACACTATAATCATCAAAAGGCATCTGTTTATTATTTTAAAATAACTCCTAAAGAAAAGACCCTTCACCAGCGGTTCTGAGTGTCTACCAAGAGCACAGGTTGTCATATTTCTTCTTTGTTTCTTTATCAAGAACCTACATTTTTTTCCCCTAAGAGAGTGCCTTTCTCAATGTGCTTTACCACCCGTGAGAAACTGGATTGTGCAAGTAGGGAGGTCAGGGTGAGAACAGGCTGTTATTACACTCTTCTTAACCTTGAAAATCATCTTTTAACTATCAGGGAATGAGACAAAATATCCCTGAGATTTTTATGTGTTTTCCTTGCTGGTAGATTTCTTCTATTGCCAAAATGTCCCCAGGCCCCAACCTATGGCTACAAAGAAGTTCGTGTTAATATAAGTCATATTTTAATTTTCTGTCACCCACACCCACATGATTGAGGATCTCGGCCCACCCCGCCAGCATCTCCCACTGCCCCACTCATTTCTGGGCATCCCCCAAGTGGTAGCCTGCTCAAGGTCAGCTCCCTCATGCACTACACTCCAGCCACCACCATTCACACTTCCCAGGATTTCATGGCTTTCTGGTTTCATCACTGAACAAGACAGATCCCAGAAAGGACTCATGAGGCATAACTACTCTGCTAAATTGCATCAAAATAGGCTATGGTTTTTCTAGTGGTCATGTATGGATGTGAGAGTTGGACTATAAAGAAAGCTGAGCACTGAAGAATTGATGCATTTGAACTGTGGTGTTGGAGAAGACTCTTGAGAGTCCCTTGGACTGCAAGGAGATCCAACCAATCTATCCTAAAGGAAATCAGTCCTGAATATTCATTGGAAGGAGTGATGCTGAAGCTGAAACTCTAATACTTCAATACTGATTGAATCTTCAATACTGATTGAATCTTCAATACTGGTTGAATCTCCTTGAGAGTCCCTTGGACTGCAAGGAGATTCAACCAGTCCATCCTAAAGGAGATCAGTCCTGGGTGTTCATTGGAAGGACTGATGCTGAAGCTGAAACTCCAATACTTTGGCCACCTGATGCGAAGAGCTGACTCATTGGAAAAGACCCTGATGCTGGGAAAGATTGAGGGCAAGAGGAGAATGGGATGACAGAGGATGAGATGGTTGGATGGCATCACCGACTCAATGGACATGGATTTGGGTGGACTCTGGGAGTTGGTGATGGACAGGGAGGCCTGGCGTGCTGCGGTTCACGGGGTCACAAAGAGTGGGACACGACTGAGTGACTGAACTGAACTGAAGGCATAACCCTCCCAAATGACCTCTTTCTCAGGACTATGCCTAGAAAAAAAGTTTCACAATTTAACTGCATAATCTTAACTGAGTAAGACTATATGTGGGGAACCCAGAAAATGAGTAAAATTTGGAGAAGATAGAATCTAAGGTACATTTTCTTCTTTTGCTTTTTATTACAATTGATTATTTTCTTCCAAGATCTGTTAATGTGAGAATTATTTGATGATGAAATGATTAATTCAAGTAAGTGATTCTATGCATAGTATCAGCGTGATAACCAGCCCTCAAGTCCTTGAAACTTTCTTCCCTGGAAACAGGGTTCTCTATCCTTGTCCCAGGCCACTTTCAATCTCTGTAAACCATTTAACCTAGACTTACAACCTGCTCGTTGCTGCTTTTCAAAACTCTCATTCCAGCCACAGTTATTATTTTTAAAAGATGTTTATAAAGTTGAAGTTAACGGCAATTATGCTTGTAGAGAAGACTTAGCTTTTGTGCAGTTCCTGGTGTGTGGGGGGTGGGTACTGGAGGGGGATACACCTCTCTCTCCCTGTTTCCACCTCTTGCCTGCTTGAAATAGGATTTGCATCTCTGTGGGTGGGTTGTGGTTAGTGCAAACCTAATCATTTCTCCCCTAGCCTCAGAAATCTTTATGTTTTGTCATGAACCTTTGCAAGAAGTTTCCTCACTGACAATTGTTTCTCTTCCCTAAACAGTGGGAAGTGTTGTCACCCCACCTGCCAGTGCCTGAGTCTCCCTGCTTTAGATGCAAGAGGCTCCCCAGTGTGTGTCTGTTCTTAGTTCTCAGACTGATCAGACTGCTATCCCAAGGGAACTGATAGAGCCTTGGGGTTGGTGTTACATGTGCTTAGAAGAAACACAGAGGGAAAGCTGCATGCCCTCCCCACCGCCTCGCCCCACTAGACATGGGCTCAGTCTCTCAGTTCTGCCACGTGGTGGCACCATACTCCCCAGAGAGCACTGATAAATCAGAGCCCAGAGGATGGGGAAAGGGGTGGGTTGGATGCTGGAGGACTTGGCAACTATCTAGGGTGAGGAAAGTGAAAGGAACAGGAAATGTTATACTTGGAATAAAGAGGGTTAAAGGGGCATAGACCCCCAGCCTTCAAATACCTCCAGGGGAGCAGGAAGCAACCTCCATAACCCTTGTGACCCCAGAAGAGGAAGTGAGAGAGAAGCCGGGAGGGAGGAACGGATCCCTCTCACCCTCAGAGCCACAGCTGTGGGGCTTTGGGCCCTATCCCCACCTTTCCTCCTCCAGGGGATCTTCCCAACCCACGGATCGAACCCATGTCTCTTATGTCCCCTGCATTGGCAGGTGGTTCTCTACCACTAACACCGCCTGGGAAGCCCCATTCCAAAAGGTAAGAATAACAAGTATTATTCCATCTTTGCCATATCTGCTAAGCGTTTCTTTCTTTTTTCCTTTCTCTGTTTCTATGTTTCTCTGAGCATGTCTCTGTTGATGAGGGGTTTGCCCCATGTTTGAATGTCACCCTCTACATCTCTTGTGTCCTTGTCTTTCCTTTCTGGTTGTCTGTCTCTTATTTTCTCTTGGCTTCCCTCTTCTCACCTACCAACACTCAACTTCCCCTACCTCATCTTTTTTTCAAGTAGCATTGTCTTACACACACACACACACACACACACACACATATTTAATTTGCTTCATCAAGGTAAAATTTACACATATAAAATTCACTCACTTTTTAAAACACTTTTTAATTTAATAGATGTATTCATTTTTGGCAGTGCTGGGTCTCCCTTGCTGGGTGATCAGCAGGAGCTTTCTCTAGTTGCGGTGTGAGGCTGCTCTTGATGCAGAGCATGGCCTCCAGCGTGTGAGGCTGCTCTTGATGCAGAGCATGGCCTCCAGGGTGTGAGGCTTCAGTAGTTGTGGCGCATGGGCTTGGTTGCCCCATGGCATGTGGACCACTTTGCTTTCTATCACTGTTTTCTTGCCTTTTCTAGAATGTTGTATAAATGATATGTAGTTTTTGTGCTTGGCTTCTTTCACTCAGCATAATGCCTTTGAGATTCACCTGTTCTCATACATATCTGTAGTCCATTCCTTTTTGTTACTGAGTAGTATTCCATTTTATGAATGTATCACAATTTGCAGTATTCACCATGTAGATATTCATCTACTCACCAGTTGATGGATATTAGGGTTGTTTCCAGTTTGGGTCAATAAGAATAAAGCTGCTATGAACATTCATGTAGCAGCCTTTTATATGGACATAAGTTTTTATTTCTCTTGGGTAAATACCTGTGTATAGAAACACACGTGACATGTATTATTTAACTTTATAAGAGGTTGTCAAACTGCTTTCCAAAGTGGTCGTACTATTTGCATTCCCCCCAGCAATGCCTGAGACATTCTGTTGCTCCACATCTTCACTAACACTTGGTATGGTGAGTCTTTTTAATTTTAATCACTCTAGTGGGTGTATGCTGATATTTCTCTCATTGCAGTTTTAATTTGTATTTTCCTAGAGAGTGAGATCGGAGAAGGCAATGGCACCCCACTCCAGTACTCTTGCCTAGAGAATCCCATGGATGGAGGAGCCTGGTGGGCTGCAGTCCATGGGGTCGCTAAGAGTCAGACATGACTGAGCGACTTCACTTTCACTTCTCACTTTCATGCATTGGAGAAGGAAATGGCAACCCACTCCAGTGTTCTTGCCTGGAGAATCCCAGGGATGGGGGAGCCTGATGAGCTGCCGTCTATGGGGTCGCACAGAGTCGGACATGACTGAAGCGACTTAGCAGCAGAGAGTGAGATGGTTGGATGGCATCACCAACTCAATGGACATGAGTTTGGGTAAACTCTGGGAGTTGGTGATGGACAGGGAGGCCTGGTGTGCTGCAGTCCATTGGGTCGCAAAGAGTCAGACACGACTAAGTGACTGAACTGAACTGAACTGAGTGACTAATGAGATTGAACATGCTTATTAGCCATTCATACAACTTTTTTGATCAAGTGTCTGTTCATTCTTTTTGTCTATTTCTTTAATTAAGATTAATAATAATAACTAAATTATTACTTATTACTAAATTGTAAGAGTTCTTTTTGTATTTAGCATATAAGACCTTCATCAGATGTATTTGCCAATGTTTACTTCCCAGCCTGTGGCTTGTCTTTTATTTTCTTAACAATGTCTTTTGAAGAGTAAATTTTAAAAAATGTATGAAGTCCAATTGATAATTTCTCCTTTATGGCACATAGATTTTGTGTCTTAAGAAAATTTACCTAACCCAAGTTCACAAAGAATTTGGCCTAGGTTTTCTGCTAGGAATTTAGCCAGAAAGTGATTAGAGCCTAAATCCTGACTCTGTCCAGAATTGCTATAAGTGCCCCATCCCAGCAGGAGCTCAGGTTTCCTTTAACCCACCGCCTCACAACACTTGTCATTTTCAAGTTTTCTAACATCTGCCAATCTAACAGGTAAAAAGTGATATGGCTCTGTTATTTTAATTTGTACACTGTTATGACTGACTTAACTTAGAGTGGCTTTTATCTCTGTGACTTCCAGTTGGTATTTTTCTCTGGTGTATCCTCAATTGAAAGTATTTCCCAGGCCCTTTTTCATGCTTCCCACAAGTATCATTTGGTCCTTCTGCCTGGTTTATTGTCATCACTAATGGCAATCAGATGTAATCAGAGGCAAACAAATTCTTTCCCCCTGTCATTGGCTTACGTGGTGAGTGGTATCATTGTTTTTTTTATCAGGAAGCTGCCATCCGCAGGGCTTTTGCTCCTACATGCTTGCTTTATTTTTAATTGCAATAATTAATTAAACTGCTAGACTTTTTAGTCATCATATTTGGGGCTCTGTACTCAAGCAGGGAAACCATTCCTTTCTCAAGATGTTTGCTGCTTACTAATAACATTGAAAAGTCATCATTATTCTGTCTTTCTCCTCTCTGGAAGGACTGATGCTGAAGCTGAAACTCCAATACTTTGGCCACTTGATGTGAAAAACTGACTCATTTGAAAAGACCTTGATGCTGGGAAAGATTGAAGGTGGGAGGAGAAGTGGACAACAGAGGATGAGATGGTTGAATGGCATCATCGACTCAATGGACATGAGTTTGAGTAAACTCTGGGAGTTAGTGATGGACAGGGAGGCCTGGCGTGCTGCAGTCCATGGGGGTCACAAAGAGTCGGACACAACTGAGCGACTGAACTGAACTAAACCTCTCTGGAAAAGACAGATGTGGCTGCATGAATTACTTGTTTTAGTGTCCAAGGCTGTGTCTTGAACATGTGTGCAATTCTGTGAGCTGGGTCAGGCTATGCTGTGGAAGAAGTTGGCTCAAAAGTAGAATTTGGAAAATGAATAGTACTCTGTCCAAATACTCTCTCAGTAACAAACCAAATAAAGAATGATATAAATCTCCTCTAAGGACTTTAAAGAGAAAGGAAAAAACCCACAGAGGACTGATCTCCAACTAACTTAAAAAATATTTTCTTGGCTGCACTGCACAGCATGTGTTATCTTAGTTCCCTGAGCAGAGATCAAACCTGTGCCCCTTGCATTAGAAGCATAGAGTCTTAACCACTAGATTGCCAGTGAAGTCCCATCTAACTAATTTTTTTCTTCAACAAATTCCAACTGTAATATGCTGGAGCCTGGAAGCTCAGTGATAACAAGCCCCAGCCCCCGCATTCCACAGTCTCTCCAAGAGACAAAGGCTGCCAGCCGTAACACGTGTAGAAAGTTGAAGCTCGGGATAAGTCATAAGCAAAGCTGGAGGGCATGTGCAGGAGGAGTAGACTTTCTGCTGGGAGTGGGGTGAAGGCACCAGGGGAGGCTTCAGGGGAGGAGGCCATTGAGCTGAATGTGGGGGAGAAGTATTTTGTCAGGGAAACAATGAAGAGTAAGGATTCTTGGTAGGTGGGTTTGGAGGACAGCAGAAGGCTAGAAGGCGGGGATGCAGGGTGGACCTGGGCATGGAGGGTGGAGGTGGGAGAAGAGGTTGAAAAGGGCAGTTATGACGCCATGATCCCCCAGGGCAGGATGAGACCTTGAACCCGTGCTAGAAGTCATACGCATGGATGATACCTGGAGTTTCTTGTGTAATATTTCCTTTCAAGTTTTGCCCTTTCAGTGGGGCCTACCCTGAGGACCCTATGAAAGACTTCAACCCACTCCCTAGCATCCCCAGCCCCTCTATCCTTTCTATAGTTCTCATCACTGAATAACATACTATATACAATTATTTATGAATTTAATATTTTTATTCCTTGACTAGAGTATAAGCTTTGAGAGCAGGGATTTTCTTTTGTTTACTAATGTATCTAAAACTGTGCCTCATATATCATAAATGCTCAATAAATATTTGCTGAATGAATGGATGTGGAAGCTGGAGACATTCCCCCATCTGTCAGCCCCTTCCCAGAACTTGACATTTCTGATAGCTGGCAGGAGGTGTGATAGTTTTCTAATGTTGCATAACAAATTACTACAAACTCAGGGGTTTAAAACAACACATAAGGGACTTCCCTGGTGGTCCAGGGACTCTAAGCTTCCTCTGCAGGGGGCGCGGTTTCCATCCCTGGTCAGGGAACTAAGATCCCACATGCCACGTGGTGCAGCCAGAAGAATAAGTAACTGGCCAAAAAAAAAAAGAATAAGTAACTGAAACACATGTTTTATCTCAGCTTCTATGGGTCAGGAATCCCAGCAAAGCTTATCTGAGTCTACTACTTAGGGTCTCATAAAACTGTAATCAAGGTGTTAGCTGGTATAACTGAGTCACTTTGCTGTACAGCAGAAATTAACACATTATATATTAACTATTAACATTGTGTATTAACTTCAATTAAAGAAAAGGTGTCAGCTGGGGCTGAATCTCACTGGAGGCTCTGCTGAGGAAGGGTCCATTTCCAAAATTCTCTCGAGTTGTCCGCAGAGCCTAGTTCCTGAGGCTACATGCTCCAGAGCTTCAGTTTCTTGTTGGCTGTTGGCTGGAGGCTATTCTTAGCTCCTAGGGCCCTTCTGCAGTTCCTTGGCATGTGGGATTCCCCAATGTGACCACTTGCTTCTCGAAAGCTAGCAAGGGAGACAGAAATTCCAACAAGACAGGCACTTCAGGGTTATGTAACCTAATAATGTAACTATACACATGTACACATGTAGTCACCTACATCCTGCCACCTTTGCCTTATGGTGGAATCAAGTGAACCCCAAGTTCTTACCCACACTCAACAGGAGGGGATCACACAAGGGCGTTAACAGCAGAAGGTGGGATCAGAGGGACCATTGTGACAGAAAGTCCACCTCAAGAGGTGACAGCTGGAGGTGATGCCCCTCCTTTGAATGCAGGCAGTCCCTCAGTCTTATGCACACCTCAGCCTCTGCAACGTGTTAGAGTCATTTGCATATGTTAAATATGCATTACATATTTACATATGCTTCTCCCACAAGATTGGGGGACAGAAATCATTCTCTCTTCTCTTTAGAGTCAGTGTATAGCACAGAACCTGGTACATAGGAAGTCATTGTTTGAGATGAATGGGTAGAAGGATGGATGGATGATAGATGGATGATGGATGGATGGATGGATAGATAGTGAATGGATGTATGAGATATGAATGGAAAAAAAGGCATAAAATAAAGGAAATTATGGTAACAAAACAAGGTGAAGGCAAAGCATCTGGACAGGAGTGTGGCCCTCACCTGACAGTGAGCCACACACTTGAAATAACAAGGTATAAGCACTGAAGAATTGATGCTTTTTAACTGTGGTGTTGGAGAAGACTCTTGAGAGTCCCTTGGACTGCAAGGAGATCCAACCAGTCCATCCTAAAGGAGACCAGTCCTGGGTGTTCACTGGAAGGACTGATGTTGAGGCTGAAACTCCAATACTTTGGCCACCTCATGCCAAGGGTTGACTCATTGGAAAAGACCCTGATGCTGGGAGGGGTTGGGGGCAGGAGGAGAAGGGGACAACAGAGGATGAGATGGCTGGGTGGCATCACCAACTCGATGCACATGAGTTTGAGTGAACTCCAGGAGTTGGTGATGGACAGGGAGGCCTGGCGTGCTGCGATTCATGGGGTCGCAAAGAGTCGGACACGACTGAGCGACTGAACTGAACTGAACTGAAGCAGCAGGTATGGATCTGTTCACAGTCCCCAGCCTCATTCCTGGAACTGTCACCTGGATGCTTGCCAGCAGGGCAGACAAGAGACCAGAGGCAAACAGCCCAGATCTTTCCCAGATCTTCTGTTTTCTCTTCAGTAAATAGGAGTGAAGAAAATCACGAGGGATGTTCAAGTGTTCCACATGCAAATACACGAGTGAAATCCCACAGCTCTCTGTGACTTTGGCAGGCCTGGAGGTAATTTCCTAAGAAATAAGCTGCAGGAAGAAAGCATTACTTGGTAATCCTCTCCAAGGCTCAAGGGAATACTTTTGATAACAAAAGATTTTCAAAGTGCTTCATGCAATAAACGTTGAGCTTTGACCTGAGACTCCTTGAGCTCCCGCTGCAGTGGTGGAGTGGTGGTGAATCCAGGCCTTGGTGTCCGAGTCCAACATGGAAGCCAGGTCACAGGAACACCTGTGCAAGAGTGGGGTCTTGGGCTGCGGTTCCTCTGTCAGAATTGCCCAGCTACCCCAGGACAGACTCTAATGATGATACTTACATGTTCTCCACGCAGTAATGCCTCATGGGAGGAAAGACGGTGACAATTTCTGGCTGACAGCTATAGGCTGGGTGACCTTGGGTTAGAACTTTACATGTGCCTATATTTTTTCCCCTTTTGCTTGAATATTTATGATTTCTTTTGTTCACTCGACCCATGACAGGTCATTTGCTCTGTCAGGTAAAGGCCATTAATAGCCAAGGTGAGTGAACTGTGACAAGGCCACACCAGAGGCCTATACTATTTATGTCTGCGCTAATCAGGGCCAGACAGGAAGGCTGAGGAACACCACTGTCTTTCGAGGTGACAACTGAGCCTTTGCATCAGTGTATGTTTGTAAAAATCTTTATAGCAGAAATCTGTGAAAGGTTTAGTGCTTAGTTTCCTGGACATTGATGAACCACAGAAACTCCAGATATTCTGACCCAAGAAGAAATGTCAGATTCCAGGATAAAAGGCACTAACATATTTCCTCTTTTAAAATTTAAAATGAAATTTAGTGCCATCTAGTAAGGAGTGTATATTTTTAGGTATTTTAAGGACATATAGGCAAAGTGATTTCAGAAATAATAGGCTACATGGAAAGATGTAGAAGCTGAATCAAGTGGTGCCCTCAAGGGCACTAACTCTTAAAAAGGCATTAGTCAAGGCTATGGTTTTTCCTGTGGTCATGTATGGATGTGACAGTCGGACTGTGAAGAAGGCTGAGCACCGAAGAATTGATGCTTTTGAACTGTGGTGTTGGAGAAGACTCTTGAGAGTCCCTTGGACTGCAAGGAGATCCAACCAGTCCATCCTGAAGGAGATCAGCCCTGGGATTTCTTTGGAAGGACTGATGCTAAAGCTGAAACTCCAGTACTTTGGCCACCTCATGCGAAGAGTTGACTCATTGGAAAAGACTCTGATGCTGGGAGGAATTGGGGGCAGGAGGAGAAGGGGACGACAGAGGATGAGATGGCTGTATGGCATCACTGACTTGATGGACGTGAGTCTGGGTGAACTCGGGGAATTGGTTATGGACAGGGAGGCCTGGCGTGCTGCGATTCATGGGGTCGCAAAGAGTTGGACACGACTGAGCAACTGAACTGAACTGAACTGAGCCTGGATTTCTCTTCCTGTTTTCTTTATAACCTATCAACCTACCACCACCAAGCTAAAGGAGTTTACAGCAAATTTGGAAAAGGCAACGAATCACAATGGGATCTTATTTATCAAAATTGCCCTAAGAGCAAAACAGTAAGCAGAACTTGAAATTTCCCAACACAGTGTTCATCCTTGTTTTGAAAGTAATGTCCTCGTTTAAGAAGAAAGGGGCTTTCATCTGTTTTTCATCACATTGGTTCATTTCTTAGCTTTCTGTCTGAGTTCTTACTCTCTTCTGTAGAATTCCAAACACGAGGAGCATTGTTCCTCTGGATCCAAAACCAGTTCCTTGACCTGAAAATATCATGAGAAACATTAGAAGACCACTAGCTCCCTGCTGGGGTCTCTGTGTCCTGAGTCCACACTTCAGGCCCCAATCTTTAAAAGCTGACTTGGCACATATGGGTAGCTTTTGTATAAAAGCATCACTTAAGTACTGATTCTCCCACTGGGTGCATAGCACGTTGCTTAGCACACTGAGGGGACACCAAAAGATTAAATTCAGGGTGCTTACACTCTGGGGACAGTTGTGAATTATTCCAGGGTCACTGGGAACCCCTGACCAGGGAAATGATTCTCACTGGGGAGCATTTCCAACTCAGGTAATACGTGATGTTCATAGCCAGTCTGAATGGATTCATCCTGGATTCCTTGAAAGTGTCAAAGAAAATGCAGAGCCATCAGCTCACTCATTTCCCCAGAATGGGCTAGTCTATCAGGTTTTCTGTGAAGGAAGAAGTGCATCCTACCGCACACACACACGCGCGCGCGCGTGCGCACACACACACGCACACACACGCACACACACGCACACACGCGTGCTCCAGTTGTTGGTCCCAAGCATGTGCTGCATATTCTCTCAGGGTCAGCTTGTGTCCCATCCTTTCCCCTGCTGTTGTTTAGTTGCTAAGTTGTGTCCCCTGATTCCTATCTTAATGGAGAGGTTTTTGATGGCACAGCCTGAACTCACTCTCAATAACTCATTCTTAGTAAACCATCTCTGTTGGAGTGAAAGGCTTGCTTTCCATGTATTTCCCCCTTTCAACATCAAATCAAAACGAAAGAAAAAGAAAAAAATAGGACTGTTCTCCCACTGTTCTTCCAGTTAATATTATATGACTGTCTCTTTCCTCCTGAACATGGGTCTCCCAAACCACTAGCTTTCCATCTTTACTTATATTTCTCCTTAAGAGATTTAACTGCAGTGGAGTATTTTTCAAATGGATGAACACTTAATGGGTTTGTATCTTTTTGACTTTCTAATATTTAAATATGCACTTGGATTACTAAGGCCTTCCTCATCTATCTTACTGGAATAGGTCCTACCCTCCTGTCCTCCTGGCCAACTTTTCTCTGTTTACACAGCCCCACTCATTTTTAAAATCTAATTTTGTTTGTCTATGTGAATTTCTGGTCTGTCCTCCCCTGTTGGGCTGTAAGCTTCACGAGGGAAGGAACACATCTGTCTTCCCTGTGTTTCCCCAGCACCTAGCAGAGTGTCTACCGTATAAGACATCCTTAATAAATATTTGTTGAATGGATAAATAAAGTAGAACATTCATAACTGATGTATCACTGAGCTAATTAAATTTAAATAAAATAAATTTAAGCATTTCCCTGGTAGCTCAGTTGGTAAAGAATCTGCCTGCAGTGCAGGAGACCTGGGTTCAATCCCTGGGTCAGGAAGATCCCCTGGAGAAGGAAATGGCAACCCACTCCAGTATTCTTGCCTGGAGAATTCTATGGCCAGAGGAGCCAGGCGGGCTACAGTCTATGAGATCGCAAGAGTCGGACATAACTTAGTGACTAAACCACCACCAACAAACATAAATAAATTTCCTTAGTTAATTAAAGGGGAAATACTGCAGATGGTGACTGCAGCCATGAAATTAAAAGACGCTTGCTCCTTGGAAGGAAAGTTATGACCAACCTAGATAGCATATTCAAAAGCAGAGACATTACTTTGCCAAAAAAGGTTCGTTTAGTCAAGGCTATGGTTTTTCCTGTGGTCATGTATGGATGTGAGAGTTGGACTGTGAAGAAGGCTGAGCACTGAAGAATTGATGCTTTTGAACTGTGGTGTTGGAGAAGACTCTTAAGAGTCCCTTGGACTGCAAGGAGATCCAACCAGTCCATCCTGAAGGAGATCAGCCCTGGGATTTCTTTGGAAGGAATGATGCTAAAGCTGAAACTCCAGTACTTTGGCCACCTCATGCGAAGAGTTGACTCATTGGAAAAGACTGATCCTGGGAGGGATTGGGGGCAGGAGGAGAAGGGGACGACAGAGGATGAGATGGCTGGATGGCATCACTGACTCAATGGACATGAGTCTGAGTGAACTCCGGGAGTTGGTGATGGACAGGGAGGCCTGGCGTGCTGCGATTCATGGGGTTGCAAAGAGTTGGACACGACTGAGCGACTGATCTGATCTGATCTGATGGGGTAAAGGACAGTGGATAGCATGCAATGCCAGATATGTCAGAATCAGGTTTTTTGGAGACTGGAGTAGAGTGCACCAGAGGTAACAGAGCTGACGAGTCAGACAAAGGTGTCCGTTATCATGAGGGCAAATGCCCACCACTGTCCAGGAGTAAGGGAAGCCAAGGGAGGACTTAGGGGAAGGGAGGGCAGATATGGGCCTGGTCAGTGCTTCATGCCAATGAGATGAGCCAGCAGATAAACAACTAGACAAAATGACTGCTGCTTCACCCCCAGCCTGCAAATCTCACGTAAGAATCCCTCTTGTGATCCACCCGATCCAAAAACATGTAGGAAGGGCAAGTGTGATGTAGTCTAGCCAAGTGAGCACATAAAAAGCCTTTATAACAGGCACTCATGATTGTTGAATGAATTAATGAAAGAGCTGGCATGCAGCAAGAGGCCTTTGGCATCTGGCCTCACCAGAATGATCACTCCATGAGGGATGGGATTTTTGTTGATTTCATTCATCACTGTATTCCCGACACCTTAGAATGATGCCTGGCCCGTGTGGGTGCTTAAGAAAATTTTGTGGAATGAATATTGAATGGTTCTGGTCCAAAGTCAAAGGGACTTGTGTGGAGTCATTAGAAGACACAACTGGATGAAAATTTTTCTTTGATACAGAGTGTGGGAAATGAATGAGGAGCCATTTTATACATTTAGCATAAATAAGCATGAAGTGAAACGAAGGGGAAACCATATTCCTTCTCTTACAACGTCTCTCAAGGGAGCAAAATATAAAATCACCGTAGTGACAATGGAGCGTGTCATTGTAGTGACGGTGGAGCATATAATTATATATCAATTATACAGAAACTTGTCCACTGAGAGCCAAGAATCCTGGCTAAGGGGGAAGAGAGGGGAAAGGAAGGGTGGGTTAGAAGCATTTGATTTGTGGCCTTCCTCCAGGTCCACGTGGGAAGGTACAAAGCAGAGTAAATCCTAGAAGGGGCCTTGACCTGCTGTGAAACCTGACAGGCCACGGATGCCACAGGGCCAGAGCCTTTCAGTTACAACCAGACGGTACCCTGAGGCAGACTCCTGGAACTTAGTCCTGGAAGAGTTCAAGGTTTAGCTCAAATCTTCCACTTCTCTGTTGGAAGGTGTCTGTTGGAAGTTCTTACATGAACTCTGATGCACTTGGAGTCTCTCTTTCACCTTTTTGTCTCCCTACCTCTCAATTTTTGTTTTGATCTCAATTTTATTTCAAAAGATATTTGCTTCTCTATAACGCTTCTATAATTCTATACAGTATATTAGAAATGCCAAATAGTAACCATGGTTCTCTCTGGCTGGTGGAATTGCTGGCTTTCATATACTTTTTTGTTTGTGCTTTCTTGTGTTTTCCACTTTTTTGAAACATGAATTACCTCTGAAATCACACACAAAAAAACAGTACAAAAGTACTTTTCAATATAATAAGTAAGGGTGGCTAGAACAATGAAACAGAGATATATTTTTTGTATGTTTTTAAAATAAATATTGCCAGCAGGATCTTATATCTCAGCATGAACAACTTGTAGATGCTACTTCTAAGCTACAATGTCATTGGTGACTGAGACACCTGTGATGTATGAACAATTTGATTCTTGTACTTGGTGCATGGATGTATGCTAAGTTGCTTCAGTCATGTCCAACTATTTGTGACCCTATAGCCTGTATCCTGCCAGGCTCCTCTGTCCATGGGATTCTCCAGGCAAGAATACTGGAGTGGGTTGATCTCCAGGGGATCTTCCTGACACAGGGATTGAACCCATGTCTCTTATGTCTCCTACATTGGCAAGCGGGTTCTTTACCACCACCACCACCAGGGAAGATCATTTGGTACTGAATTTCTTCTAGATGTAGCACCTGGGGAAGTTTATTATCAGTTAAATGTTGTTGGTTTTCAACTTGGTTTAGACTTTCTTTGATCTTTATCAGTTCAGTTCAGTCTCTCAGTCACATCCGACTCTTTGCGACCCATGGACATGCCAGTCTTCCGTGTCCATCACCAACTCCCAGAGCTTGCTCAAATTCATGTCCATCCAGTCAGTAATGCCATTTAACCATCTCACCTTCTGTCATCCCCTTCTCCTCCTGCCTTCAGTCTTTCCCAGAATTAGGGTCTTTTTGAATGAGTCAGCCCTTCGAATCAGGTGGCCAAAATATTGGAGCTTCAGCTTCAGCATCAGTCCTTCCATTGAATATTCAGGATTGATTTCCTTTAGTACTGACTGGTTTGATCTTCTTGTAGTCCAAGGGACTCTCAAAAGTCTTCTGCATCATCACAGCTCAAAAGCATCAATTCTTTGGCGCTCAGCTTTCTTTATGGTTCAATTCTCACATCCATACATGACTACTGGAAAAATCATAGCTTTGATTAGATGGACCTTTGTCACAAAAGTAATGTCTCTGCTTTATAATATTCTGTCTAGGTTGGTTATAGCTTTTCTTCCAAGGAGCAAGTGTCTTTTAACTTCATGGCTGCAGTCACCATCTGCAGTGATTTTGGAACCCCCCAAAATAAAATCTCTCACTGTTTCCATTGTTTCTCCATCTATTTGCCATGAAGTGATGGGACTGGATGCCATGATCTTCGTTTTTGAGAGGCTCTTCAGTTCCTCTTTGCTTTCTGCCATAGGGGTAGTATCATCTGCATATCTGAAGTTATTGATATTTCTCCTGGCAATCTTGATTCCAGCTTGTGCTTCATCCAGCCCAGCGTTTCTCATGATGTACTCTGCATATAAGTTAAATAAGCAGGGTCACAATATACAGCTCTCAGCCACATACAGTCACATAGATATATAATTTATATATCAGTGAGAAACCCTCATTCTCAAATAATCAGTTCTTCAGTTTAGTGTAAGAATCTACCAGACCATTTGAGTCCTGCAAATAAACTAACCTGTGGAATTCTGGAATGTTCCCATTCTCGGTCAGTCACTTTGTACTGGAGAGACAGACCTTTATATTTACCAAGTGTCCACTAGATTGAGTGTGAAACAAATTCATAGGGGTAAGAGCATGAAAACAGCACACAGAGGAAATTTTTCTGGTGTCAAAACAAACTCTGTGAGGACAAAATGTACTTGGAGTTTGACTCTATCTCTTCTGTCTCACGGTGGGTTATTGCAGTTCATCAGGAAAATAGTTTGGAGTTTGCAAAACCACAAGTCTGTGCTGCTTGGCTTTCTCACAGCTCCTTGGTGACTGTAAGATAGGTTTATAACTACACTCTGGATTGCACAACTATTATTATCCCCATCAGGGAAACAGTGCAGAAAAATAGAACCTGTGTTTGCGTTGTCTATTTCATGTAAACAATTGCATTTTAAGAAAATAGCATATGCTATTTACCCATGACTAAGTCCTCTCCTGATACTGAGGATCTGCAGCACATGGTTTCAAGATGGAGGCATCTTCCCCATCTGTATGCTCCACACCCCCTCCTTTCTCACTTCATAGCCTGTCCCTTTGGCTCTCTACTCCCATGATGGGTGCATACATAGAAAAGAAAAGGGGAGCCAGTGAGTCTTGGTGCTTCTGAGGAGGCCCATGGAAGGTGAAGTGCAGCCAGTGGACTTAAAGATGTGACCAGAGTTATGTAGGGATCTAAGGATTTTCATGGTTCCTAAGTTAATGTGGGAGAAGGAAATGGCAACCCCCTCCAGTACTCTTGCCTGGAAAATTCCATGGATGGAGGAGCCTGGTAGGCTACAGTCCATGGGGTCGCAGAGTCAGACACAACTGAGTGACTTCACTTTCTTTCTTTCTATAGTTCCTTTTGGAGAAGGAAATGGCAACCCACTCCAGTGTTCTTGCCTGGAGAATCCCATGGACAGAGGGACCTGGTAGGCTGCAGTCTATGGGGTTGCAAAGAGTTGGCCACAACTAAGCAACTAACACACACACACACACACACACACACAAGCTAATGTGACCTTTCCCTCACTTTCCTTTCTTACTCCCCCAACTTATCTGGGGTCCTGTCTTCGTCCCACAACACAGTCATAGAATGTTAAAGTGGCAAGAAAGGATGAACTTGATCTGGGCAGAGGAAGTTCCTTGCCAAGGTCAGCTACAAACTGATGACAAAGCTTGGCCTAGAACCTTCCAGTCTCGATTCACAGACCTGTGCTTTTTCCAGAAGCCCTAATGGGAAAAGGATTCTTTAACTGAGCTGTTAAGGAGATTCTGACAGATTCTTTTATTTTTCTTTACTTGACTGTGTCAGCTCTTAGTTGCAGCATGCAGAATCTTTCATTGCATGGGCCCCAAAGCATTTGAACTCAGTAGTTGTGGGTGTGCAGGCTTACTTGCCCCAGGCATGAGGGATTTAGTTCCCCTAGCAGGGATTGAACCCATGTTCCTTGGGTTGGAGGGTGGATTCTTAACCACTGGACCACCAGGGAAGTCCGTCTCACAGATTCTTGACTGTAAATAATAATGGCCTGTCTAGATACCAAAAGTGAAATAAGATAAAATGGGATAAACCTTAGTTGGCTATAACATCGTTGAGAGGAGACTATGAATTCCCTCATCCCTGAGACTCTCAGGGATCTGAGTAGGGTCTAGTATCACCAAGAACAAGTTCAGTCACATGAATCCTTCTTCCTTCTGCTGTCCACCCAGTAACCATTCACAGCATGACTCATCTGTAACATGTTTAGCTATACTGCTGCTACTGCTAAGTCGCTTCAGTCGTGTCTGACTCTGTGCGACCCCATAGACAGCAGCCCACCAGGTTCCCCCGTCCCTGGGATTCTCCAGGCAAGAACACCGGAGTGGGTTGCCATTTCCTTCTCCAATGCATGAAAGTGAAAGGTGAAAGTGAAGTCGCTCAGTCGTGTCTGACTCTTAGCGACCCCATGGACTGCAGCCCACCAGGCTCCTCCATCCATGGGATTTTCCAAGCAAGAGTACTGGAGTGGGGTGCCATTGCCTTCTGCGTGTTTAGCTATGGGTCTCTGTAAAATTCTAGATGCTCAGGAAAGGAAGAGGCCTTAAAGAGCATACAGAATAACCACATGTTTGGGTGTATAGGAAATCACATACGTTAGAAGGAGCTGCAGGTCTAAACGCAGCCTCCTATGCCTATGTCCACAGATCCCTGTGGGACTTGAAGATCTGGCAGTTTTCTGGTTAGTTAATCTGAACAGGTAGCTGTTAAGCCATGTATTTCAAGGCAGAATGTTCACTATGCCACTTGCATTATTCTATTTGGCAGTCTACATTGCAGGACTCTTATATAGTTGAGCTAGAAATCCCCCCTGCCCACTTATCCAGTTTTCTAATCTGAAGTCCTGTGGGGATCCCTCGGCTCTGCAGGATGTCCTAATGTAGCCATTTATCCCCTGAGCCATTTCCTTGGCCTATGCTGTCCCTGGACCAGAGATGTACTTCCTCCCAACCCTGCACAGATGCTGTGGGAGGCCTGGTACAGCGACCTGGGCTGGGCTGACCCCGCCACCCCATCTGCTCACAGGAACAGTGCTTCCTTTGTACCATTGTTTGCTTTTTTGTTTTTTGGTGGTTGTTTTTTTTTTTAACTTTCTCCTTCTCCCCAGTTTCAAATCCAGTCCCTCAGGGCTTCAGTTGAAGCCCTCCCTGCCCAAGCATATCCCCACACCACGACTTGTAATTATTCCCTAAGCAGGTCATGGGTATCTTTTCAGATAACCCTCCTGAAGTGGGAAGGTCCCGAGAAATCCAGTCAGATGGAGGCACCAGCTCCTGGAAAATTGCACAGCTCTGAGTCCTGGCTAGTGGGAGAGGAGGGGAAGGGGTAAATTGGGTTGGTGCCTAAATCTTCAGGCTGTCTGTTGGGTGCTTTGGAGTGAGTTAGGGTGAATCTCAACGAAGTGAAATTCTCAAGCCGGGATAGTTATTATGATAACAAGAAGGTCATCTCAAGCCAAACTGTAGAGAAAAAAGGCAGAGTGTGTGTGTGTGCATGCCTTAGGCTTGTGAGGTCAGACCCTCCTTCAGGCCCAGCAGACTTTCTTCAGGGGAGCCCCTCTTTGGCCCTTTTAAGAAAATCACTGGCCTCCTGGTCATGATCGAAACCTCCCTATTTGGAGCTCTTTGGTTTACATATTTTTCTTTTAAAAGTTGAGTTTGTTCTCCTAAATTTTTGTTGATCTAACTATATCAAAGCAGACCAGTCCAAAGACACAGGAGTTGCCAGGAAAGCAGACATTGGATCGTTAAAGGCAAAATGTATTTAAGGCATGTTTACTTGAGAGTTCACGACACCAAAGATAAGAGGATTTCTGGCTGACAGGTTAGCAGGCTTTTTCCCTAAAGACTAGGGCCCCCAGTAGTCCCAAGTACCCAGAGTGGTTCCTGCAAGGCTGAGCTAGGCACCTGAGATGCTAAGGGTCCCAGCTTTGTCCTTCTCTTGGGTATGGCTGGGGGAGGGGGAAGGTATGAGACCATGTGCAACCCCCAGATGGGCAGAACAGAGTTGCCGAGGGCCCTTCACAGCAGGATGCAGAGTTCCTGAGTCTTTAGGAGTTTGTGTCATTAATGGCCATGTTCAGCTTCTTCTACAAGGGCAACTGATTCAGGTGAGAGAGGCTGAGAAACAAGTGACCAGAGCAATCTACTCAGAGGGGAAAGGAGCCAGAACAGTGAAGTCCCCAATGACAGGGATTTGACCTTCTTCATCTTGTCTTCCTGCTGCCTAGCAAAATGAGTAGTCTTTATGAAGTGCTCAGTAAACATTTATTAAATTAATAAATGATTGACTTATGAGAACAGATCAAAGATTTGGGCCTGGGATTGGGAAGACAGAAGGAAGTCAGTCTGAGGGGATTAGTCAGAAACCTCAAGGGAATCTTGGTGAGTCTCAGAATCTTTGACTCAATAGAGAAGGTCCCTTTGATACAAGACCCACATCCAAATGCAGCTCCCACTAAGGCTGTGACGTATGTCATGAGCTGATGACATGTGAACCTTCTCAGGACAGATTAGATGGCGGCCTGAGGTAAGGCGTTGCCTCTGGGGAAGGAGAGAAAAGACGAAATGGAAATTTAGGAGGCTGGATGGAGGGAATTTGGAGACAAAGAATGTAGGGGTTGAAGACACGTGACTCAAAGGTAAAAGTAATATAGAGGTAGTACCTGTATCACAGGGTTCCTGTTTGCAGTAGGTGCATGTTATTTGAGCACCATTAGTTAGGGCTTCCCAAGTGGTGCTAGCGGTAAAGACCTTTCCTGCCAATGGAGGAAAGGTAAGAGACGTGAGTTCAATTCCTGGGTCAGGAAGATCCCCTGGAGGTGGGTGGCAACCCACTCGAGTATTCTTGCCTGGACAATGCCATGGACAGAGGGGCCTGGCAGGCTACAGTCCATGGGGTCACACAGAGTTGGACATGATTGAAGTGACTTAGCACAGATGTATGCACGCCCTTAGTTAGGTTCTTAATAAAAACAGCTTTCCTCCTCCTCCTCCACCTCCTCCTCCTCCACCTCCTCCTAGTCCTCATCCTTCTCCATAAATGTAAGACTATCCCACCCGAAAACCTCAAGGTGCCCACCCCAGGGAGGCCCTACCAGTGGTCCGAATCTCATGACTGAAGGTCATGGACACACCCCTGCCTCTACTGGTCCCCACTGAACAGATAGAAATAAAAGTGTCTTCTCTCCAGGGCTGCACCAGAAAACCCTGAAAGCCATTCTCTCGCAGTCAGAATGTGTTCTTTGTTTTTCTGAGACAGAACCAACATCTCTGTAAGGCACAAAGAGGGAGCTTGACTCAGAAGCCGAGCAGACGCTGTGGGCTGAGACATGGCTGGCCAGGGGCAGCTGGGGCTGAGCCCCCGATATTTCAGTCCTTGTCGTTGTGCAAACTACGACAGCGTACGAGAGACCTTTCTAAAACCCGAACTCGTGTATTTCCAAATGTCAGGTCCACATTCAGCCTCAGACCTCTCCAAACATACTCATCCTAAAGCTCTCCCAAAGTGTCTACGAGGCCTCACAGGGAACTGAGAAGGACTGGACATGTGTCTGGCCACATTTCTGTTTCTTTCCCCCCAAACATTTTCATGCCATCATTTACTCAACAAACATTTACCATGCTCCTATGCGCCAGGCACCATTCTGGAAGCTGGACCTTCAGAGAAATGAAGCCACATCCCTTCCCACATACAGCCTTGTAGGGAAGATGGGCAAACCACAGACCAGAATGCTGGGGGGCGGGTGTTAGAGAGGTGTTTTTAAAGCAGCCCTGGGAGCACAGAGAAGGCCACAGAGCACAGCCAGACTTTCAGATAAAACCTTCTGGAGGACCAGCAAGAGGTGACCAGGTAAAAGGACAGGGAGGGATTCCAGGTAAGGGAGAAGCAAGCAGGATGGTCAAAGGCAAGGAAAAACATGACTCAGTGGTTCTCACCTCCCTGCACATTGAAATCATCAGCAGAGTTTTTTTTTTTTTTTTTTTAAGTATAATTGATTTACAATGTTGTGTTAGTTTCTGGTGTATAACAAGGTGATTCAGATATATTCTTTTGCACATTCTTTCCCATATGGTATATTAGAGGATATTGAATATAGTTCTCTGTGCTATATAGTAGGACCTTGTTGCTTGTCTATTTTATATGTAGTAGTGCGTATCTGTTAATTCCAGATGGTTCAGCCCCTCTACTTGATGAAGATAGTATGTGAGAGCCTGGAGTTGGGCTCTCTCCCTCTGCCACCTAGGCCCCAGCCCATGTGTGATGCTCCATCACCTCCTGTTTATTGACCTCTTTCACCTGCATTGGGGAATTGCCCTTCACTCCTCCAAACTCATTTGGACTTCGTTAAAAGAAATAATTCTCTCCCAGAAGGCTTCCCTGGTGGCTCAGATGGTAAACAATCTGCCTGCAATGTTGGAGACCCAAGTTGAATCCATGGGTCAGGAAGATCCCATAGAGTAGGAAATGGCACGCCACTCCAGTATTCTTGCCTGGAGAATCCCATGGACAGAGAAGCTGTGGGCTATAGTTCTTGGGGTCACAAAGAGTCAGACACAACTGAGCAACTAACACTTTCACTTTTAGAAGGTATGTGAGTGGACACTCTGTCGAATCAAACAGGGATCCCAGAGATCCTCTGGCAGGTTCCTACCTGCTTTGTGTCATGGACCCACTGACAATTTGGCAAAAATGCCCATAAATGCATAAAACAAAAGAGGATCACAAAAGAATTCAGTGTTATTGAAATAGGATTCTGTCAACCTCCCATGGAGATCCTTGGATGCCATGTTATAAGCACCTGATAGTCAAACCCTGGACTGAAAGCTTGGTAGACTCTCCAAAGTCAGCCAGCTAAGAAATAAGAGAGCTGAGGCAAGAACCCTGTGTTTCTATTCCTGAACCTGTGCTCTGCTCATTAATCTATTTATTATCTTAGAAAATTGAACTCTTACTGTTTCTGCACTTAAAAACTGCTGACTTTTAGTCCCACTGAAAGGCATGGAGGTAGCCCCTCTGGGCCTGTATATATTCTTAAGAACTGACCTCACTTTGCATTGGATTATAAAACTGTACAAAGATTGTTTCCCAGGAAACATCTGGAAAGTCTTAAGGCCACAATAACCTGACTGAGGATTCACCTAGTACACTGGTAACTGGTAGCATATGTCCCAGCTCCTGGAATTTGTTGGATGACTGTGTTGAGGGATGGACTAGCTGGATGGGTTCAATTCCTCTGCTTTCAGGGGGCCTTTATCAAGGAGTCCAGAACACTAGTTACTGAGCCTGGTGCAGAAAACTCAGCCTCCTGCTTGCCTTAACAAGTCTCAGGAATTAGTAAGCAGTTGGTGAGAATGTTGGAAGGTATTAACCACCCCACCCCCCAACCAATCTCCCAGTGAAACTTGCACCCCTTTCTTTGCTGGGGCAATAGAATATAATGGGTAAAAGTATGGACTTGGAGTCCCACATTAGGTTTAGATTCTCACTTCATCACTTTATATATTTTTTGAAACTTTTTGTTTGTTTGTTTTGGAGTATAGACAATTAACAATGTTGTGATGATTTCAGGTAAACAACTTAGGGACTCAGCCATATATATACATCACTTCATCACTTTAGAAAAGTTACATGACCACCTTTTCCCACCTCAGTTTTTTCATCTCTCTAATAGGACTAATTCTGCCTTGCGGAGTGTGTAGCGGTTAGAGCTAATATAAGGACAGCACCATATAAGACCTAGTGTTGCCGTGTTCAATTGTCAGGAGATATAATTACAATTAGTTCTAGGTTGAACCCGCACCTTCCCCATTCTGTCTCTTAATGAATGAAGCAGGTATTAAGGCATGTGTCATTAGCAGAATGACTGGGCTCAAAGAAGTGCATTTACCATGATCAGAGCAGACCTATTTAGCTTCTCCAACAGATCTCAGCAAGATAAGTGACTTGATCACAGTCACATGGAGAGAAAGCCCCACATCTTTTTTCCACCAGATCCAAACACCTCCCTACATCTGGTTGCCTCCCCTCTGCCTCCCCTTCTGTTTCTGTGAACCCAGATCCCTTGTTCCTCTCAAAAGTCAGCCTCTTTACTGTCTCTGGATCCCATACCACTTTGCTGCTCAGGATTGCTCTTGCAGTCTCCCTTTCTCTTACATAGTCAGTAGTCCTCTTTTGTGGAAGCGTCCTCATGGGCATGCTCTGAGAACCTCCCTCAAACTCCATGTCTCCCTTCAGCTAACTCATTTCTCTACTTTCCTTCAACTTCAAAAATGAGTTGCAATTTCCACATCCCTTCCTTAACACACTCAAAGTGGGTTTCTATTCTTGTTATCCGGAGATTGCTGCTGTCAAGGTGAACTCCATCTGATAAATCCAGGGGCCACTTCTTCATTCTTATCTCTTTTGAACTGTCAGCACACTTGATTATTTTTTCCTTGAAACATTTTCTTCCCTTGGCTCTGTTCTTCCCTCAGCTCAGGACAGGATAGCCCACCATCTTCTTTCACTTCTGTCTCCTTTATTAGCTCCTTCTCCTCTACTCAGTCTCTCTAGGTTAGAGAGTAGCAGGGATCTGTCCTGAGCATCCTTTACTCCCATTTCTGTGTGCTCTCTAGCCCCATCAACTCTGAAGACCATCTATATGCTTATGATTCCAAAATTTCTGCCTCTAGCCATGACTTTTTCCTAAACATGACTTGAGTGTCCAAATGCCTTCTTCACATTCCCACATGGATATCTAACCAGCGACTCAGATATAATTTACCCATGAAGAACTCGAGTTTTCCTCCCACACTTGCTCCTTCCTCAGTTCCTAGTCTTAGTCATTAGCATGAGTGTTCACCCAGTTGTTCAACCTGTAAATCTAGGAGTCAGCCTTGATTCCTTTCTTTCTTCATCATCTTCATCCAGTGGATTGGCAAGTCTTGTCCAGTTTATGTCCAAAACATATTCCAGATTCATCCGCTTCTCTCCATTTTCATTAAAGTCACTGATGTCCAAGCCACCATTACCTCAATGACCACACTAGCTTTCCAGCTGATCCACCTGGAACTGCTCTACCATCCAGTCTTGACAAGGTAGCCGGAATAATCTTGTCACCCTTCTGCAGAAAACCTTCCCGTGGTTTCCCATTGTACTTGAAATAAAGTCCAAATTCCTTAAAGCAAGATGTTACATGGCTTCTGCCTACCTCTTCAAAGTCATTTCAAATCACTTTCCACTCATCTCTCCACTCAAGCAATACTGGTCTTTTTGTCCCATGAAAACCCGAAATCTATTTCTACCTTAGGACTTTTGCACTGGGTGTTCATCCTGGAATATTCTTCCTCAGGATCCTTGAATGACTGTTTCCTTTTTATATTAGTGACTCACACTTCAGCTGAAATGTCAGTACTCAGAGACGCCCTTCCTGACCTCAAAACTGAGGTAGCCCATCCAGTCATTCCCTATGACATCAACCTATTCTCTCATATATGTTTTCCTCTCTGTGTGTCTGACTCTTTTCTGGATGGTAAGTCCCAGAAGAGCTAGGATCTTGTCACCATTACATCTGCAGGACTTAGAACAGTGCCTGAACACAGAAGTGCTTGATATTTGTTGAAAGTGTGAATGAGTGGGTAACTGAGTTAGTAACAGAGTGAAGACCAGTACCAGGCCTCCTGCCTTCCAGTTCTGTGGTCCTCTCCCTGTGCCATGTCAAGCTGCAATTTTCACCAGTTTGATTGTTTTCTTGCTGTTCAGCAGATGCTTGGCATCCTTCAATTCACAACTGGTTCCAGCTCCTAGTGATAAAGGAAATAGCCACAAAGGAACAGGAAGGAAAGAGGGCATCTGAATAAATCAGGAGGCATGTGGTCATCCCCACAAATAATGAGAATTAAACATTCAGTCATCCAATAACATTTAGTAAGCACTTATTATGTGCCAGGCATTATGCAATTTACCAGGGACAAAAAGACAAACCTACCCTGAAGGATGTGCTAGTCTCCAGAAGGAGATGGTGGGCCTTGTGGTGATGTCTGCATGGTGTGATGGGCTTGAGAACAAAGTAACACGTGCTGTGGAAACACAAAGCCGAGAATTAGGACCATAACACCGAGTGGGCAAGAATTCAGGAGCACAGCCAGAGAGTGGAATTTTTGAACTGTCTTAAGGAGTGAATACCTGTAATCGACAACTCATAGTTTATGCTTTCACATGAAAAGAACAGTTGTTTTTTCCCTTCATTTTAACTGACAAAAGAAAAATCACATTAGGAAAACATTCAGGATGACTCTGGCAGTTGAAATAACCATTTATTAATAAATAGATAAATTTCCATCAGGGAAATTTTCTTTTTTAAAGACGGGATAGTTCTCTGTTTCTTGCTATGAAAAATCCACCAAAACAATTTCATCTTCCTTGAGGGTCTTATGGTGAAAACACTGAAGCAATTACCTATATGATGAAAGATTACCCAGCTGAAGAACTACTTCCCTATTAAACCACAGGCCATCTCCTTGAAAAAAAAAAAAAATGTGCTGTCAGGTAAAGACAAGGTTTTATAGCAAATGAGAGAATGAAGTAGATCTACGTGAATTGATATCAACAGACATTATTCCACGAAAATAAGAAAGTTTTGGAACACTCGTTATTCTTGATATTATTGTTATTATGTTGGGATTTGTCTATGACTTCCTAGAAGAATAAATGCAAATATAACAATCTCTGAGGTGTGGGTTATGAGACACTTTAACTTTCTGAGGCCTACATTTGGTACTATTTTAATTGTTTACAACAATGTGTGCTATTTTGGAAAAAGTAAAGATCTTTTAGAACACCGGTCTGATTGGTTTTATGATGCTTAAGAACTTGTGCTTGGCTCTATGTTCCAGAAACATATAAAAAGAGGATTTCCCTAAATTATTTACAGAAGAAAATAAACTGAGACCCAGAAAGATGATTTGATTTTTCTCATACTGTGACTGCTAGTACCTTCAGCTCCACAGTTCTTGATTTCGTGCCGAGCATTAAAATATATAAGTATATCAATCTTAACTTACATATTTGGAACTTTAGCAACATTGCTTTGTGGAAAACTGTGCGATTATTTAGTGTAATAGTTATAGACCAGCAGTACTTTGCCCAGAAAACAATTTAACTAGAAGTCTCTTGAATATTACTACTAGTTTCTTCTGCATATCTTAGAATACTCAGTGAGTTTTTTGAATAGGTAGGCCCCTTCCATTCAGTTCTTAAGTAGTTATTGAGCACTTAAGCTATCTGTGCTGTGCTGTGCTTAGTTGCCCAATTCTTCATGATTCCCTGGATGATAGCCTATCTGGCTCCTCTGTCCATGGGATTCTTAAGGCAAGAATACTGGAGTGGGTTGCCATGCCCTCCTCTAGGGGATCTTCCCAACCCAGGAATCGAACCCAGGTCTCCTGCATTGCAGGCAGATTCTTCACCATCTGAGTTACCAGGGAGTGAGTAGTTTATCCCCTCTCCAAGAGATTTTCCTAAACCAGGAATCAAACTGGGGTCTACTACACTGCAGGCAGATTTTTACCAGCTGAGC
This sequence comes from Bos indicus, assembly GCF_029378745.1. Lineage (NCBI taxonomy): Eukaryota > Metazoa > Chordata > Mammalia > Artiodactyla > Bovidae > Bos > Bos indicus. Next base: position 72,686,481 of record NC_091760.1, read on the forward strand.
TACCAGGAAGCCCTTAAGATATCTAGCCACTAGCAACGAGGCAAATTCTCTGCACTCGTGGAGCTTAGCTCCCACTGAGAAAAACACAATAAGCAGAAGAAAACAAAAATGAAGGATATAATTTCAGGTAAAGATATAGTAAGGATGTGATGAACCAAGTAAAATGATAGTGACAGGAGTGCTATTTTTGAAAGGTCAGGAAGGCCTTTAAAGGAAGTGACATTAGATCAGAGACCTGGAGGGAGGGAGGGAGACGGCCACTGAGTTCTGAGTGGAAAGCATTAAGGAGTACAGTCAGAGTCACTGCCCTGAACAGAAAGAATTCCTTCTTTTCCTTAAAAAGTAAATATCTCAAAGAAAGAGCTTTTAAAGTTTGGTATGTTACAGTTTCACTCTTGTGATATGGTGATAATGTTTATAAGGCCTAGTGCTGTAAATTTCTCTCTATTGCTTACAAATTTGAGAATGAATTGTGTTTAGGAATGTAAGTCTGTTATAAAAGTACTGTCTTATCTAAATGCCACCTTCTGCCAAATGTGATATATAGATAGATAGATGCAATGGAATGTTACTCAGCCATAAAAAAGCATGAAATAATGCCATTTGTAGCAACATGGATGGACCTAGAGATCATCACAGAAAGTAAGAAAGTCAGAAAGAGAAACAAATACCGTATGATGTCACTTATATGTGGAATCTAAAGTACAACATCAATGAATTTATCTATGAAACAGAAAGGGATTCACAGACATGGAGAACAGACTTGTGTTTGCCAAGGAGGAGGAAAGGTGGAAGGAGAGAAGGATTGGGAGTTTGGGATTAGCAGATGCAAACGATTACATATAGGATGAATAAGCAGCAAGGTCCCACTGTACAGTGAGGGAAACTATATTCAACATCCTGTAATAAGCCATAATGGAAAAGAATATGAAAAGGAATATATATGTGTAACTGAGCCACCTTGCTGTACAGCAGAAAGTAATACAACATTGCGAATCAACTATACTTCAATAAAACAATAAAAGAAAACCCTCTGCATATTCACAAAGGCATAGAATCCAATTCCTAAGAAAGAATCTTTCCAAAGCTGGTCATTCCAAAGAGAGAGAAGAAGCCCAACCAAAAGTGCCCCAGAGCTTACAACTGCACTTTCCCCCTCTCCCGCCCCCATTCCCTCTCTCACCCCGAGCAGAACAGACTGCCTAGAATTTGTAGCTGGGAGGGTCATCCAAGGCACAGAGAGAGGAACTGCAGAAGAAGTCTTTGGCGTTCTCCGCTTTTAGCCCTACACACCTATCTCTGGTGGAGATAGAAATGACAATCTGTCCTTCACAGTGGGGAGACTGAAGCTCTGACAAGTGGGTGGCTTGCCCAGGATCACATAGAAAGCCAACTCTCTTTCCTAACCTTCACTCTGTGGCTAGTGTCACATTCCAGGCCAGGGACCACATGGGTGGAATTCAGGCTCTATTTTCGGGAAACGGGGTTTGTTGTTTTTTCATTTACACAAAAAATTAAAAATAAATAACAGATGTTTGAGCATATGTCGCAACTCTTCTTACTGGAACTTAAAAGTGCATTCTGACTGAGAAAATTAAATTAGAAAATCCACACAGCAAAAAGGATGTTTTGAATGAAATACACTTTGTCTTTCCCTCTCTCTCACACACACACATGAACAATATCTCCTTGTTTCTTCTTCAGAGAGCAGCTGTGAAAGAAATTGGGGGAGGGAGATGAACATAACATCCCATCTTTGTGTTTCATACAGAGCAAAGCTTTTAGACCAGCCTTCCTGAACTTAGGGGGCGGGGCATGCCTTAAAATTAAACATCAGTGACCTGAGGAAGCTTATAAAATAGCTTGGGAGAAGTCAGTCACCAAGACAGGGCATCTCAGAGTGGATGATTTTGCGTGTGGAAACTGCTTTCACCTCGATAAAAAAGGTATGTACTGTGGTTTAAATTCTCATTTCAGCTAAAAATAATAACTAACATGATTGAGGGCCTTTGGCCAGTTGCTTTGCAGACTTGGTTTCATTTTTCCATAAACGACCTTACAAGGGGGATATTTTTAGTGTCGTTTTTCGAATGAGGAAACTGAAGTTCAGATATCCTAAGCAACAGGCCTAAAGTAAGACCACCAACAAATGCCAGAGCTGGGGTGTCACCCTGAGAAGACTCACCTCAAAGTCTTCTGCTTGTGTCAGGCAACCCCCTTGATACCATTATTGGACAATAAGGAATTATTCCTGCATCAATACTGTACTAGATGAATTCTCAGGGGGTTACCCAGTGTGCATTTCAGTAAAACTGACCAAAAAGTGAGTTGGAATGTGCTGTGTGAATTGAAAATTCATTTAGTATTGATAGAATTAATTATTAAATAATTAAATAATATTAACAGAAAATGCAAAGCTTTTTATCTCCTGAAAAATTTTCTTCAGGCGATATGTTTTCTTATTAGATTCAATAGCAAAATGGTTTTTAAGACCCATATACTTGTGGAAATGTATTTTATTTTGTCAAGTGAAATCTAAAAGTCTCACCCCTAATATTCTGAAGCTCCTCGAGACCAGATGCCAGGTCCACACTATCGTGCAGGTGTGTAGACTCTTAGGAAACCTGGTCTAAGTTCTGGCTTCACAGCTTATCAGGAAGTAACCTCACTGAGTACATGGAGAATGTTAGTGCAGGACTCTTCCAGACTGGGTGTTGTAGAGACTTAGGTCCATGTAAAATTCTGAAACCAGGGCTTCTCCCTGGAGAAGCTCGAGGAGTGTAAGTAGTAATACACAGAGTCAATTCTGTCCCAGGGTGGATGCACCATAACCTTAGTAGAATTCTTTTCTAATTATTTAATATTCAGTTATATAATATTTAAATTATATCTATTTTTAAAAAGTATTTGAAGTCTCTTCGTTAGGACCATCTTCCCATTAGTGTTAGAAGAAGATGCAAAAGTAAGTCATACATATCCGAGTTCATAGATACAGGTTAATAATGTGATTTACCCTCAGAAATTGCTCAACAAGCGTTGCATGAATTAGAATGCAAGGGGCACTGGGAAAAAATGATGGATATTATCAACTCTTTCTCTCACAAGAAGTTTAGTCATAGGACAAAAACTACTGCAATAAAGAGGCATCTTTGGAAGAGATGCAGGCAGGGATAATCATGCTCTGAAATCCTGCAGAGCTAAAGAACACATTTCAGCTCACTACAGAACATTTTGTAACAAGATATTTGTCAGGAGCTGACTTTTGGTCAAACTGTCATGTGGTAAAATGAGATTCATCAGGTATTAGAGGCAGGTGTTTACTGAAGCACTGAAGGTGGTCACAGAAGGCAGCAAAGTTCAGGGCTGTGGCAGAATGGAGAGCTGGAGACGGGGCCTGAGCCCCGGCCTTCTGCCCCTCTGGGCCTTAGCTTCCCCATCGGTACATCTGAGGGGAGAGGGTGGATAAATGACCTCTAAGTTTCTGCCCAGTTTGGGGGCCGTGGCGAATGTGCATAATGTGTGGCCATCCTTGAGCTTAGAACTCCTGGGCAGGGCACTGAGCCTGGAGCTGACTAGGGGCCAAGAGTAGAACTTCAGTGGTTTTAAGAAGGGCTTGGAAAGGAATGCAAATTTTTGTGGGTTTAGGCTGGATTTTGGCAAATCCATCACCCCCCAAAAGGTTAAAAACAGATGTTGTTTACCTGGTGGCAGGGGCTGATGGGAAACGGAGCCTCAGAGACCAAGGAAAGTAGCCCTCCCCGCCTCACGGGGCAGACGTGCTCAAGGCGGGGACTCAGGGACCGTCCCTCCTCCCCTCAACCTCACATCAACTTTTACTCATTATGTAACTGTTCTTTTGAAAAACACGCAACAAAACCTCCAGAAGAGCTATTGATTATTAAAGGTTATTTGGAGCTTTAGAGATTCTTAAGAAAGTGGTTATAATTATCCCAGTTATGACACATTCTTTTAAAAACTCAAATCTGAGAACATCTTGCTTGCCTCAATTCAGGCCTCTTCATCACAGGGAGAAAGGCAAAGAGCTGGAAATAGCTCTCGTGCAGCTACAGGCGAGGACTCACAAGGAAGAGAACAGACTGAGAGCAAGTCAGTGAAAGAAGCTGGGAGCAACCCAGGCTTCGACCCCACCAGCAGCGCTGCAGCCCCCACCCCTGCCCACTGTGCACCCCCCGCAAAGCAGCTTCCACACCCAAGGGCTCTGGGCTCACATCAGCTACTGGTCCTTCTCTGCTTAAATGTATAGCATGTACGAAAAGTAGCCTCAACAGAATATTAAGGAAGAAAGGAAGGGAAGGAGGAAGGAAGAAAGGAAGGAAGGAAGAGAAATTCAGGAAATACAATAATTTGCTTCTGCATTTCATAATAGCATTTATTGAGCATTTGTGTCAGATACTGCTCTAAATGCTGTCTATATTTTCTCATTTAATTCCCTCGGAATTTCACAAGGTTGGTATGATTATCATTCCCACTTAACAGCCAAGGAAATTAAAGCATCCATTGGACACAGTTATACTTAGTATGTGAAGAGCCAGAATTCAAAGCCAGTCAAGGTGATCCTGGGGTCCCCAAGGTTCCCAGGCCTACTCCTGGCCTGGTAAACAGCCAGCAAGTGGAGGATAGGGTGGGGAGGTGGAGTCAGGGGAGGCATTTCTTTGATGAACCTCATAGGGCGCTAAATGCAGGTTTTGTTTTCGGTTAGTTTTTTCTCTCATGGTTCACTTGAGGGCTTCACTCTCTCCCAATCCCTGCCACCCCACCCCACCCCCCCACACACACATTTTTTCTGTTCATTCAACAAGTGCACACACACACACACACACACACACATGGCTTCTGTTCATTCAACAAGCATCTACTGTGCCTGGCACTGGGAGGTTCTGTGGGAGAGTCCAGGGAGAATTAAACATCATGCCCATCCTTGAAAAATATGTAATTAGCTGTGTGGGGTCAGCAGGGGAGCTGGCCAAATAAGCCCAACAAACTGTAATGCCAGGCAGATTGTGTTCTAATGGAGGCACAGAAGGTTCTAGTGAGGCTCACAGAGGAGGAAGACCTCACAGCCACACCGATGACTGAGGTGGCCCCGGAGGATGAGGGGCTCAGAGGGGCTGAGTAGGAGGCTGCCCACACAGAGACCGACGAGCCCAGACATGTTCCTCCAAGGACTCCGTGCCCTCAGAGACTTCGAACGCCTGCAGCTGCTTTGTTCTCCCCACTCCAGGTCCATCTCCAGCCACCCAGCCCAAGGATGGTGCCAGTGCTGCTGCTGCTCCCTGCCCTGGCTGGCCTCTTCGGAGCAGCTGAGGGACAAGCTTTCCATCTCGGGAAATGCCCCCATCCTCCCGTGCAGGAGAATTTCGACGTGAATAAGGTGTAGTAAAAGAATAAATCCCTGCTTGTTTTGCTGTCTCCTGTTTGAATAAGCATCCTACCAGGTTTGGGTTTTTTTTTTCCTGCTCTAATGACCACAGCAAGCCTTGGGTTAGGTACTTAGCCTCCAAAGAGTTCCCAAAAGCAGACTTTGAGACAAGAACTGGGGAGCAGAGAGGTTTTGGGAGATGATCCCAAGAAGCCTGAGTGGGCTTGTGTGGAAACAGAGGAGGCAGGCAAGCAGTAAAGGGTGAGCTCACGAGCAGGTTACTCTGTGAACAGGGTTCACTTCTGCTGGGGGTCCTCTGAGGAAATGCACAGAATGTGCCTCAGCTTGTCCCATGGATAGGTGCAAGCAGGCAGTGGGAGCTCCCATGACACTGGACAAGCCTCTCACAGGGAAGGAGACCCAGGGGCTTGAGTTGGAAGCTGGCAGTGTGTGTGGGAAGTGCTTGCCATGATGGAGGTGAGCCCAAAGGTGGGCTGAGAGGACAATGGGACACAGGGCATCAACAGCAGATTGCCATGATGGAGGTGAGCCCAGAGGTGGGCTGAGAGGACAATGGGACACAGGGCATCAGCAGCAGATGTTGCAGAGGTGTTATCCTCACTCTACAGATGAAGAAGCTGAACGTCAGGGAGCTTGCCACCTGCTCAGGTCACACAGCCAGTAAATGCAGAGTAGGATTCAAAACTAGGCTTCCCAGGAGTGCGGGATCCCATGGGTGACTCAAATAGGACCCAGGATGGGATAGCACTTCCCCCAGGGGCCTTCTTGTCACCTGTGCTAAAAAGATATCAATAAAATCAACTCCCCCATATATGGTAAGGATTGTCTCATCATCTTATTCATGTCTTTTGAACACAAAACTTTTCAATATTAATGAAGCCCAAATTATCTTTTCATTTTTTGCTTGTGCTTCTGGTGGCATATCTTAAAAAAAAAAAAAAGTCGCCTAGTCTATGTTTATAAAGATTTACTCCTATACTTTCTTCTAAGGGATTTATAGTTTTAGTTCTTACATATAAGTCTTTGATTCATTTTAAGTTATATTTTGTACATTGGTGATACAGAAAGGAAACTTCTTTCTTTGGCATGAGGATATACAGCTGTTCCAGACTGTTTGTTGAGAAGATGAGTCTTTCCACACTGAATAGTCTTGATATAATTGTTGAAAACCAATTGACCATATGTGTAAGAATTTATTTTTGGGCTCACAATTCTATTCTATTGATTTATATGTCTGTCCTTATTCCAGCACTATATAGTCTTGATTACTGCAGCTTTGTAGTAAGTTTTGAAGTCAGAACATATAAGTCCTTCAACTTTGTTCTTGTGGCTATTCTGAGTCCTTTGTATTTCAACATAAATGTTAGGATCAGTTTGTCAATTTCTGTAAAGAAGCTAGTTGGAATTTTGATAGAGACTGTACTGTTAAGTCTATGGTCAATTTGAAGAGTATTGCCATCTTAGCAAGTTTAAGTCTTCCTATCCATGAACATAGGATGTCTTTCCATTTATTTAGGTCTTCTTTATTTCTGCAGTCTTTTGTATTTTTCAGAGTGTGTTTTATGCTTCTTTGGTTAAATTTTCATAAGAATTTTATTTTTTTTGATGCTATTATAAGTGGAAATTTTCTAAATTAATTTGTAGATTTGTCATTGTAAGTATAGGAATACTTTTTTTCCTAGATATTAGTTATTTTATCCTTTAACCTTGCCGAGTCCATTTGTTAGTTCTAATAGTTGTGCGTGGGGGCGTGTGTGTATTCCTTAGAATCTTCTATCTACAAAACCCTGTCATCTGAAAATGGAGATAGTTTTACTTCTTCCTTTTCATAATTATTTCTAAACATTGCATTCTCCTTATATAGATAGAGAAATGAAGACCCTTCACAAAAATAATATGAGATCATGAGGGAACATGACATGAAGAGCAATCTTCCACCTCTGAGTTTCTTCCTTTCTGGAAAATTAAGCTTCCTTGTTTTAAATTGTGGACCATTAAAGTCACCTTAACAGTAATGGAACTATTTTAAATGCACTGTATAAAATGGAGATATTTTTGGAGGATGCCTATGAAACCAATTGACCTTTAGCTTATTCTTTGATGCTTATTCTTTAAATGCATGTTAAGCTTATTCTTTAAATGCATGTTCAGTTCAGTGATTTTAATTGAAAGATGTCCTTTAACAAATGAGAGGAAAATTTATGTCATAAATGTGAACGTAATTTTAACAAAGAGCCAGGTGACTGAAGCAATACTGCCACCTATTTGCAGTATGCTCTCATTTCAAATTCTGATTGCATCTCTTTAATTTTGCTTTGTTTTGCTGAGTAATACATTTTTAAATTTCTAAAATCATTTCAATTAATATTTTGACTAGGTAAATATATTCACCAGGTTCAAAATTCTAAAGGTGCAAAAGAAGATACAATGAACTTTCGCTTCCACCCCTGTAACCCAGCCTCATTTCTCCCCAGTGACAACCAGTAAAAACAGCTTATGGTGTCTTTTGAGAGATAATGTGTATATATTAAAAAGCACATATATAATTGCAGTAGGAAGAATGTTGTCCATGTCCTATTCCCCAGAATCTGCAAGTAATGTTTCTCTATATAGAAAAAGGGATTTTGAAGTTGTGATTAAAGTTATGGAGCTTGATATGGCAAGGGTATCCTAGATTATCAGGTGGGTCTAATCTAATCATTACAAGCAGAGAACATTTCCCAGCTGTGGTCAGGGAGGTGTGATGATGGAAGAAGACTCAGAGAGATGCAGTGTGAGAAGGAGTTGACCTGTTTTTGCTGGCTCTGAAGATGGAGAAAGGGATTCACAAATCAAGAAATGCAAACGACATCTAGGACTTGGAAAGGACTTGGAAAGAAGACAGATTCTCCTCTAGAGCCTCTGGAAAGGAATGTAGCCCTGCCACACTTTGATTTTAACCCAGTGAGATCCTTGTCAGACTTCAGATGTACAAAACTATGAGACCATAAATTTGTGATGTTTCAAGCTTGTGGTAATTTGTTACATTAGCAATGGGAAACCGATATAACCTTTTCTCCCAGTTTTACATAAAAGGTAGCTTAATATATATACACTATTTTGCACCTGGCTCTTTTCCCATTAAGTGTATCTTGGAGATAATTGCCTGTTGTGTTTTAAAAGAGGGTGTATAGCATTCCATTGTATGGATGTGTCATCATTTAGTTAATCCTATTAATGCTCACTCAAGCCACTTCCTGTCTTTTAATAGTACAAAGAGAACTGCAATGAATGACCTTAGACATACATCATTTCTTATTTTCAGGAGGATGCCTTTCCAGAAGTGAGATTGCTGGGCCAGAGTAAATGTAGTTTTAGTTTTGCTTGACATTACCAAGTTGCCCTCACGAAGGTTGTAGACTGAAGCAGTCTCTATGCCGGGGAATGTGTGGAAGCAGGGTGTGACTGTCTCCCTTCACTCTCACCCACACGGTTGCTCAGTTCCTCTAAAGCTGATTCTGCACTGAAGTTACGGTCTGAGAGCAAGCTCCCAGGGGAAGAATGATATAGGTCTTCTAAATCCTGATCTCATGCCAAAAGCCTCTGTGACCAACTCCTCATGTGGGATCTTATGAGGAGAATTGAGTCGATTCTGGAGTCCCAGCTCCCCACAGTAAACATATCTGACTTTGCACACAATTCAAAGATGCCTTGTAAAGTCATAAAATATTTGAGATGACATCTTACATCATCTAAACCAATCCCTTCCTTTTACAGAGTTTAGAATTTCACGTAGGTTTTGACTGAAGGGGACACCAAGAACATAGCTAAATAAGAGCACTTTAGGAATGGACGGTGGCATTCAACCAATGCCCACACATCCGATTCACTTATTCCCATTGGAATCAATATCTTGCTCAGTGGCTTCTGGGAACAATGCAGCCCATTTTGCCTGGCTTCCCCAAGAAAGGGCTCTGCTCTGAAAGACAGCAATGGGGAAGAGTTTTCAGGTCCCCAGAGAGCCGCAGGGTTTTCTCTGCCTGTCGTTGTCTCTGCAGTATCTTGGAAAATGGTATGAAATTGAGAAGATCCCAGTGAGCTTTGAGAAGGGAAGTTGCATCCAAGCCAACTACTCACTAAAGGAAAATGGAAACATCAAAGTGATAAACAAGGAGCTGAGGTGAGTGGTTGTAGTTTCAAAGGCATTGTACATCCTGGAGGCAGCCCTGCAGACTTGTCCTGGGATGACTGGTGCCCTTGCCTTATAGTGTGAGAGGATGGGGACATCGCTGGGTCTTGGTTGCCTGCTCACAACAGGTCCTGAGAGGACAGCTTTTGGCAGGCAGGATGGTAGGGACAAGTCACACATTCATTTCCATGGCTACTTGCTGAGCAACTTATTGTGTCCCAGAGCCTGTGAAAGACCCTGGGGACTTAATGGTAACACAAACTGCAAGATTTCTTGCTCTCACTCCAAAATAGACCTTCTGGAAGCAAAAGACAGCAGGGACTCTCTTGTCTGATCTCCAGTACCAAAAGAGAAGCCCTTTCTATACCACCTGCTGATTGAGAGCATCTAGCTTAGCTTGAATCCTTCCAGAAACTGGGAGCTCATCAATGTCCATGACAGTTTATTCCATCTTCAGACAGTTTTAACTGTTAGAAAACTCCTTTTCTTATTAAGCAAGAATGAAATGCATACATAGTCACATTCTAGGTTTTGTGAACAGGAGAGTCTACAGAGATATACTTTTCTATTATTGAGGGCTTCTTCACTGATCCCAAAATTCATATTTTAAAAGCAAATATAAACTTAAAAAGAAACCCAGTAAGAACTGCTACCCACCCACCATCAACAAACATGAGAGTAACAATAAACAATGATAACTAATATTAATTAAGCATTTCCTATGTGCAAGGCACTCTTCTGTATGCATATATATATGTGTGAGTACAAGTGCATGTATTTATGTATATGTAAATGAGCATTGCTATTCATTTAATCCCCACAGCAACCTGAGGTAGGTACTATTATTAAATCCATTCTTATGGATGAAGAAACTGAGATACATAGAGGTAAAGTAATTTGCCCAAGAGTCACAGAGCTTTTAAGTGACAAAGCTGAGATTCAAGAGATTCAAAACCCAGGAGAAAGGACTACCCTGGTGGTCCAGTGGTTAAGACTCCACACTTCCAATGCAGGAGGTGAGGGTTTGATCCTTCGTCAGGGAACTAAGATGCCACAGTTCAGTTCAGTTCAGTTCAGTTGCTCAGTCGTGTCCGACTCTTTGAGACCCCCATGAATCACAGCATGCCAGGCCTCCCTGTCCATCACCAACTCCCGGAGTTCACTCAAACTCATGTCCGTTGAGTCAGTGATGCCATCCAGCCATCTCATCCTCTGTCGTCCCCTTCTCCTCCTGCCCCCAATCCTTCCCAGCATCAGAGTCTTTTCCAATGAGTCAACTCTTTGCATGAGGTGGCCAAAGTATTGGAGTTTCAACTTCAACATCAGTCCTTCCAATGAACACCCAGGACTGATCTCCTTTAGGATAGACTGGTTGGACCTCCTTGCAGTCCAAGGGACTCTCAAGAGTCTTCTCCAACACCACAGGTCAAAAGCATCAGTTCTTCAGCGCTCAGCTTTCTTCACAGTCCAACTCTCACATCCATACATGACCACTGGAAAAACCATAGCCTTGACTAGATGGACCTTTGTTGCCAAAGTAATGTCTCTGCTTTTTAATATGCTATCTAGGTTGGTCATAACTTTTCTTCCAAGGAGTAAGCGTCTTTTAATTTCATGGCTGCAATCACCACCTGCAGTGATTTTGGAGCCCAAAAAAATGAAGTCTGAAACTGTTTCCACTGTTTCCCCATTTATTTCCCAAGAAGTGAAGGGACCAGATGCCATGATCTTAGTTTTCTGAATGTTGAGTTTTAAACCAACTTTTTCACTCTTCTCTTTCACTTTCATCAAGAGGCTTTTTAGTTCCTCTTCACTTTCTGCTATAAGGGAAGTGTCATCTACATATCTGAGGTTATTGATATTTCTTCTGGCAATCTGGATTCCAGCTTGAGCTTCATCCAGTCCAGCATTTCTCATGATGTACTCTGCATATAAGTTAAATAAGCAGTGTGACAATATACAGCCTTGACGTACTCCTTTTCCTATTTGGAACCAGTCTGTTGTTCCATGTCCAGTTCTAACTGTTGCTTCCTGACCTGCGTACAGGTTTCTGAAGAGGCAGGTCAGGTGGTCTGGTATTCCCATCTCTTTCAGAATCTTCCACAGTTTATTGTGATACACACAGTCAAAGGCTTTGGCATAGTCAATAAAGCAGAAATAGCCAAAAAATAAAAATTAAAAAATAAATTAAAAAGTTTTAAAGTAAATTAAAACCAGGGAGAAGTGAAATGGAGAAGAAACCAGAAGACAAATGAAAGAAGCTGGACATGAAGGGTTGCCATTCCTGTTTCCTAAGTTGTCTAAGAAGTGTGTTCAACTCCAAGAAAACAAGTACCAGTCAGACTGGTAGTCACACAGGCTCAGAAAGACTTCCCATGGCCATTATATTACCCATTAAGCTTCCTGTGAGCCGCAACACAGTGGCTGATTCTCTGACCCCGCATAAACCAAAACAATACTGGAAGAGTCTTGAATAAAGAAAAATCGGACTCGTTTCAGAGCTTCTGATATCACTGAGGCCCAAAGAGGGGGAAAACTTTGCAGATCTCCAGACTTCATGTTTTGCATGATTTTTAGTGATCTAGTCAGCCTTTATGTTTTCCTTTGGACCCTTGTCATTTTTAAAGAAATGAATATTCTTTTTGTGTGAAGTTGATTCATTTGTTTGTAAATTTTCCCTTTTTCCTCCTTCATGCTTTGGAGTCCAGGAGCAAGAAACAGCCTTGCAGGCCACTACATATACTCTGAAAAAAAGGGTTGAAGTGCCAGGGTCTCACATATCATCCAGTCCTTGGCCATTGCAATTGTTGATCCTTATTACCCCAAAACTGTCTTTCTCTGCTCAGTCCAGAGACAGTAATAAAGCAAAGGGGAGGGAATAGACCCAGGACCCAGCCTACCGTCAAGAATCTCCTACCCAGAAATTGCACTGTTGGCCACCATGATTGTTGGTGTCACAAATCTTGCCTTTCATTGATTTGTGGCTTTTAACTGGTTAAGGTTTTTTTGTTCTGTTTTTTACTCACTGCAGAGCTGATGGAACTGTGAATCAAATTGAAGGTGAAGCCACCCCGGAGAACATCACAGAGCCTGCCAAGCTGGCAGTTAAGTTTTTCTGGTGTAAGTATACACTTCTCTCAGGAGGCGTCAGGGACAGGAGCTCGACAAACTGAAGGCTAGAGCCCTGGGTCGGAGCAGTCCTGTCACATCTGAGTGTCACCTATACTGATTCAATGCATAATTACCTGTGGAACACCTCCTACCTGCCGTATGCTGGGCTAGGCCCTGGAGATGCAAAGATGAGCAAGACAGAGCTGGCCAATGTCCCTGTGAAGCTTACATGTCAGTGTGGATACTGACAAGCAGCCAGGTGATTTATTATAAAACTACAGGAAGTATGTCAATGGAGGAAGCACAGATTGAAGCCTGTTGGGCATGAGTATTAGGAGACTCAAGCCAGTCTTTCCCAGAGGGAACTAATAACTGCAAAATTAGTAGTTATTAGAAAAACGACTAACATGTGAGAAAGTTTAAAAGCAAGAGCTGGTAAGAGTGAAGGTAAGTTGGAGTCCTGGCTCTGTTTGCCACTTTCTATCCAAATTTTGGGGGTTTCATTTGGTTCCCCTTCCAGTTGGACAGTGGGTTTTCCTTGGTGTTGGGAGGTGGAGTTATTGAATAATATCCTCTGAATTTAAAAGGAACTTTGAGACTGGAAAGGAAAGCAGGCAACTCCATAAAGAACGGTTATGTTTATTATGGGTAACTTATATCCAGACAGAATCATGTAGACGACCATCAGAGGCATTCCCAGCTGCACTGCGTTCTGCCAAAAGGGGGACAGGGATGCTTAATGGGGCCACAGCTAAAAATAGAATCTGACTACTAAAGGAAGCATGTCCACACTGACGGAAACTGAGGGATTTGCCTCCTCCCACCCTCACCCCAGGGGTCTCATGACCATTAACCACCTGTGTCAGCAAAAGACATTCTTTCAGTTTTCGTGTGAGATAAAGACTGTAGGGAACTTATTTGGCTTGGGTGCTTTCCTTGTGAGTAAGCTAAAGCTCAGTAGGGCGAAAAAGGGGAGGGCTAGGAGTGCAGGCCTAAGATGGAGCTGACACAATGGAGCCAGTGCCATTGAGCCACACACTTGGCTTGGCTGTGGAGGTCAAGTTCACAAAGGAAATTTCTGGATTCAAATGGAAAAGTAAACCCTCCATCTGTCTTCTTAAAGACCCTTTTAATACTGAACTTTCAACACTACTCAGATGTCAATCAGTGAATCTCTATAGGCCCTTTAGGAAGAATTTGTAACCTGTTACCACCTTATTTGGGCTTACCCAGCGGCTCAGTGGTGAAAAACTCACCTGCTAATGCAGGAGATGAAGGAGATGCGGGTTCGACCCTTGGCTTTGGAAGATCCTTTGGAGCAGGAAATGGCAACTCACTCCAGTATTCTTGCTTGAGAAATCACATGGACAGAGGAGCCTGATGGGCTACAGTCCATAGGGTCACAAAGAGTCAGACATGACCGAGTGACTAAACAACAGCCATCACCTGATTTACCATATTCTTAAGAATAGTGGGGTTTTCAAAGTTCACACAAGAAGAAAAACAAGCAAGCCAACATTAGCCTCTACCTCCTCCTATAGGTGGATTATAGAGGAAGCTGGATGGTACAAACCTGGAAAGCCTGGGGCCCCTGACTGTGCATTCCTAACTGCACTTACTGAGTAACGGCTCCATAGGCACTTGTGCTCAGTGCACCTGTCAGTCCAGGGGATCCGGCCCAACTTCCAGATATTACGGGCTTCCAGGTACCAACCTGCAGTCAGGGAATGGGGATCCAGAATGGTGGCTCTGAACTCTGGCTGCACATTGGAATTACTGGGAAGCTTTCCAAAGTACCAACAAGCTCCAGTTCGGCCTTTGGGAGTTGGGGTGGGGAGAGATGCGCCTGGTGTTTTTCAGAGGTCCCATATGATTCCCACATGAAGCCAGAATGAAGACCCACTGATGTAGAAGAACTAGAATCCCAGAGCCTGGCTTCCAGGACCCTGGAGATGAAGGTTTCTCTTGCCCTGGTCCCTCCTAATACTGCCTTCCTCTGGTTCTCAGTCATGCCGTCAGCTCCGTACTGGGTCCTGGCCACCGACTATGAGAACTACGCCCTCGTGTACTCCTGTACCACAATCATCTGGCTTTTTCACATGGATCATGTTTGGATCTTGGGAAGAAACCCTTATCTCCCTCCAGAAACAGTGACCTATCTCAAAGATATCCTGACCTCTAATAACATTGAAGTTGAGAAAATGACGATCACAGATCAGGTGAACTGTCCCGAGTCCATGTAACCAGGCTCTAAAGGGAGCTGCATTCACTCCATGTTCCTTCTCTTGCTTTGCTTTTCCCCTATACCGACCCTCATAAAGACAAACCAAACCACCAGAGCAACCTATTACAAACCTACCAGAAGGGAAACATGGCAGCAGAAGCTAATGGAGAAGAACCCAAGGCAAGCTGGCCCAGACATTTAGCCATGCACCATTCTGTTACCTTGCGAGTCTGATAATAAACTTGCTGCTGACCTGCTGTGCTCACAGTAGATTCTAAACTGGACTAATTATTGTGGGGTTTTAATGAGAAGCCTAAGTTTGGAAATCCTTAAGCAGTGATGTTGAAAAAAAAAATGAAGCCCTGAACAGTTTAAAGGTAACAATCCTGTTTCTAGAAAGAGAAAGCTGATGGCAAAGGCACATTCCAAGTGACCCGAATCCAGGTGCCCCCATCCTGCAATAGGCAGTCCTTAGTGGGGGGAATCCTATGGAAGTTTTGAGTCTCTGACAGGCAGTTTCCTGGAAACATTTGCTCTCAGGAGGTCTTCAGAACCACGTGAAGAATGGGACCATCTTAAGTCTGTGCAATGCAGAGAGTCTGTGAGGGAGAAGCTATGGGAATTTTTAAGAAAATAATTTTTTTTGTCTTTTATTCAGCTGATATTTACTGGGACTCAAGAGCATTCCAGGCATTGAGAAATAGAATCCATTTTCTCCCACAGAAGCTCACAGACTAGCGAGGGAGACTGACAAGTAGAGATATGGATTTTAATCCAAGCTGAGGGATGCAAAGGCAGAGACGTGTGGCGGGAGCTGGGGAAGCTCTGAGAAGATCTCAACCCCTGCCAGACACAGGCACTTACGAGGTGGTACAGTCACACACTGGGGCATTCCAGTTTCAAGGAGTCAGGAAGCACCTGGAGTTTGCTCCTGATTGGTTTTTTTTTTTTTACATTTTAACTCTTAAAATCAAAACAGCCTCAAAATGATCACCCTGCGATTATTCTTATCTTGCACAAAATTTGTAATCCATTAATGTTTGGGAAATGAATAGAAAATGAAGCCATTTGGTTAGATTTTTGCGTTTTCAGCACAAATATAAAATACTCATTTCCTGGAGCGTTTGAGACTCTTCACTGCTTTATATTAAAGGTTATAAAAATTACAAGAAGCTTAATATATATCATTTTCATTTTACTAAATAAATATGACCTCAAAAGGTAGCTTGCAATTCAAAATTCCTAAAGGCTGAAACTCACTAGACAAAGAGGTAGGAAGGAAGCTGTAGGTATTAAAGAAGAGCCTCTTCCCACATCTCAGCCTTCTGCTGCTTCCTGTGCCTTATGTCACTGCCCATCCCAGTGAAGGGCGCCTGGCTTGACTTCTTTTTTTTTTTTAATTTTATTTTATTTTTAAACTTTACATAATTGTATTAGTTTTGCCAAATATCAAAATGAATCCGCCACAGGTATACATGTGTTCCCCATCCTGAACCCTCCTCCCTCCTCCCTCCCAATACCATCCCTCTGGGTCGTCCCAGTGCACTAGCCCCAAGCATCCAGTATCGTGCATCGAACCTGGACTGGCATCTCGTTTCATACATGATATTTTACATGTTTCAATGCCATTCTCCCAAATCTTCCCACCCTCTCCCTCTCCCATAGAGTCCATAAGACTGTTCTATTGACTTCTATAGTTCTTCCCAGAGTGTTAAGCTGATTGTCTAGTTCTTACCTCATAGTTCAAGAAGTCATGACTGTGTTAATAGCTCTTAACGGCTGTCTAATAGCATCTAAAACAACAAACGTGACTACATTTTGCACCTTTTACAGCGTCTTGCCCAAACATAGGCTCACAATTCTTGTGTGAATCAATTACTGAGTAAGTCAATAGATGGGTGGACTTGAGATGTTTGGGAAAGGATAAGGAAACTAAGAAGCAAGTATCAGGGGTCATTGAATCCGAGAAACTGGGAGGAATTCAGAGGGTAGCATGGGGGCATCATGGGGTAAAACAACAAAAATTTCAGAAGAGAAAGCAAAAGAAGTGGGAATTAAACAGCAAAATAGAGACAGTAGCAACCCCCCGTGTGCCCATAAATAAATGACCCCCACATACCCATCATCAGTGCCAATAGTCATCAACATTTCACCAATCTTGCTTCAGCTATCACCCATCCACCTCTGGTGTTTTTTCAAATAGTGTTTTGAAAAATACTAAATAGCACATCCTATTATTTTTCCTGTTAACTACTTAAGTATAAATCTCTAGCAAGTACAGGCACTTTTTAAACCAAAAAAAAGAAAAGAAAAGCAAGGTTATATCTTACATCCTGAAAGTACTCAGAGAATGTAATTTATGTAATATAAAGATTATTTTATATTTTCCATATGAAAGGGAAGATACATGTACAGAGG
Organism: Bos indicus; assembly: GCF_029378745.1. Lineage (NCBI taxonomy): Eukaryota > Metazoa > Chordata > Mammalia > Artiodactyla > Bovidae > Bos > Bos indicus. The sequence continues at coordinate 72,703,803 of NC_091760.1, forward strand.
TGTTCATCATACTTTTACTCGTAGCAGCCCCCAAACTAAAAGGAGCTAAAGTAAAATGAAAACTAACAGCAGAGGAGCGAAGGGAAGATCCCCTGGAGGAGGGCAAGCAACCCACTCCAGTATTCTTGCCTGGCGAATCCCATGGACAGAGAAGCCTGGTGGGCTCAGCCCACAGGGTCGCAAAGAGTCAGACACGACTGAAGCGACTTAGCATGCATGCAGAGGAGTGAGATCATAAATTATGGAACAGCCACTTGATGTAATGTGGCATACTCAGTAAATTTGTCGTTATGAAGATAGAGGTCACGTGAGAGCTGATGCCTGCCTGCCACACTCACTACTGATGGGGGTAGGGAGGATGAAGGGGGAGTAGGGAGGAAGATTAGGGGTCCCTGTATGTGGCCTTGCTGCCTGCAGAGAGTCTGGAACATGTGCTGTGCTGACCCCACCACATCCAATAGGACCAAGGTGTGTCCACCTGAGTTAATGACTGCCCATCCACAAGCTAAACAGAAACTTCTGACGGCCTACCTGGATGGAAAAGATAAATTAGGCCAATCTAATCAGAATTTGGCTTTAAGAGATCTAGAGAAAGGATAATTGAAAACTCTGTAAGTAATAACTGAGAGATCGTGTGGTTTGGGGTGGCCGTTTTTGTCGATCCACAACTGAAGTTATAAGAGTGCAGAAGAGAAATGCACAGATAAGCTCATACCCCACCTAAGGCTTCTGAGAGTGGCTTCAGTAGCCGATGGCTGTGTCCCAGCTCTAATTCCTGTGGGGCTTAGCTGTCTTAGGTTCCTGTCCCTGGATTTCTTTAAGATTAGGCTCACACATACACCTACCTACACACACACACACACACAACTTTTTTTTCTTTTGAGCTAATTTAACTTGACTGAGTAATGTTCTTTGCAACCTAAAATAGCCCTAAGACAAAAGTGTTCACTTTTTGAGTGAAAAAAGACAGCAGTATTGTACTTAAGTTGTACTTAGTTACATAAAATGATGGCATGCAATCAAGGACTGAAGGTGAACAAAGAAATGAAGGCAATTAATGTCTTAGAATAGTGGAATTACACAGTGATGTGCTTTCCTTTTTTATTTTTGCTGCTGGTATTTGTCGTGTAGGCCTTAAAACTTTAGACCCCAAAACTTTCTTCTAGTTCAGCCCGACCCTCTGGCAAGCTGAGTTCCAAATGCCAAAGAAATAGAAATTTAGAAAATGTCTGTTTTCACAGTTGTCTAATTGTTGTATTATTTTATTGAAAAGTTCCCCCCAACACAATCACTTTCATCTTAATAATTAGGAGAAACTATTAACATTTTGAATATTTGTTAAATATGGTTAACTTTTATGCTAAAATCAAATATAAGATGAAAATACGTTCATCAAATGTAGGTTTTCCAGCAGAATAAGACAATCTGAACTACGTTGTTGGGAGAGCTGAAAGGGAGTGTAATGGAAAGCATGTTGGGACCTCAGATGAGATTCAGGGCTCTAGTCCTGGCTTCAGAGGACTTAGCCAGCATCCCTCTCCCCTCCAGGCCTGTCTCTTCACCTATGTGTCATTAAAAGAACTGAACTACACCATGCACCTTTAAGGACTCTTCCAGGTCACACATTTATAGTTCTGTACATTATAGTTTTGTTCACTTCAGTTCAGTCGCTCAGTCGTGTCCGACTCTTTGCGACCCCATGAACTGCAGCACACCAGGCCTCCCTGTCCATCACCAACTCCCGGACTTCACTCAGACTCATGTGCATTGAGTTGGTGATGCCATCCAGCCATCTCATCCTCTGTCGTCACCTTCTCCTCCTGCCCCCAATCCCTCCCAGCATCAAGGTCTTTTCCAGTGAGTCAACTCTTCGCATGAGGTGGCCAAAGTACTGTAGTTTCAGCTTTAGCATCATTCCTTCCAAAGAAATCCCAGGGCTGATCTCCTTTAGGATAGACTGGTTGGATCTCCTTGCAGTCCAAGGGACTCTCAAGAGTCTTCTCCAACACCACAGGTCAAAAGCATCAATTCTTCGGCACTCAGCTTTCTTTATAGTCCAACTCTCACATCCATACATGACCACTGGAAAAACCATAGCCTTGACTAGATGGACCTTTGTTGACAAAGTAATGTCTCTGCTTTTTAATCTGCTGTCTAGGTTGGTCACAACTTTCCTTCCAAGGAGTAAGCGTCTTTTAATTTCATGGCTGCAATCACCATCTGCAGTGATTTTGGAGCCCCCAAAATAAAGTCAGCCACTGTTTCCACTGTTTCCCTGTCTATTTCCCATGAAGTGATGGCACTGGATGCCATGATCCTAGTTTTCTGAATGTTGATCTTTAAGCCAACTTTTTCACTTTCATCAAGAGGCTCTTTAGTTCTTCTTCACTTTCTGCCATCAAGGAGTGTCATCTGCATATCTGAGGTTATTGATATTTCTCCCAGCAATCTTGATTCCAGCTTGTGCTTCCTCCAGCCCAGCATTTCTCATGATGCACTCTGCATAGAAGTTAAATAAGCAGGGTGACAATATACAGCCTTGATGTACTCCTTTTCCTATTTGGAACCAGTCTGTTGTTCCATGTCCAGTTCTAACTGTTAATAAAGTAACTTTTTCTAAGAGGGGAGGAATACCTGTAGCTTTATAGAGAAAAGACATCATAAATTTAAAAGACCAATTCTTTGAATCGTTTTTTCTCCTTATCCTTATCAACGTACACACACACATACAAACGCACACTTTACTCTGTTTTTCAATCAGTACATGTATCTTTTTTCCTACTCTACAGTATTTGGATGAATATTTTACTTCCATAACATGTTATGTTCTGTAAATGCATTGGGAGTATTATATTTAATTCTCCTGAACTTTCCTAGGCTGCTAATTCCAATGTAAAAATGCCAACCTTAACTCTTCAGCCTCTTCAGAGACCCAGGGGGGCAGTAGTTTATTGAATTATAAAGTGACTCTTCCATAACAAAATGTCGAAGAGGGCTTGGGACAAGCAGTCAGGAGCCAAAGTTGGATAAGTACAGTCAAGTATTCGGACTTTTGTCCCAATCCCTTCACTCAAGCATGCTGAAGCCCTAATGGTGCCTCTGGACTCCTGCAGAGGGGTAGGTGCTCACTTCTGTTTATTTCAGTGCCCCTTGATTTTTTTTTTCCAGAGGGAGGGTATTGTTGCTTTACAACGTTGTGTTAGTTTCTGCTGCTCAGCAAAGTGAATCATCTATATGTATACATATATCCTCTCCCTCTTGGTCCTCCCCCCACCCCCCATCCCACCCGTTTAGTCACCACAGAGCATGCACCTGAGCCCCCTGCACCATATAACAGGTTCCTTGCTTAACACACCCTCCTGGCCTAGCGCCATCCTCCTGGTGGCCCCTCAATTCCACCTTTCCTGTCTCTCCTCCCTTTGTTACTTCTCAGGCACCCAGTCTACTGGCTCTCAACTAATGCAGGCCAGTTTCCTGAGAGAATACATACTTCCCTTAGGAAGACATCCCAGAATGGGGAGAGTGTGGGCTAAAGAGGGAAAATTTTACAAAAAATTTCCCCAAGCAATTCAAAATTGCTTAATGCCTCAGTAGAGAACTCTTTCTTTGTTAGAACTATTTACCTCTCCCTTTGTCTCCCATCCCAATCCTTTTCATGCATATCCTTTCCCTTACTAACATCTGCTGCTGTCAAAATCCTTATTTAACCATCAGGTGTACATCAGTACTTTTGCAGAGCAGTTTGACAATATCTAGCAAAGTTGAGAATGACACAGACTTAGACCTAGTGATTCTATTCTCTGGTAAATATCCTAGAAATATTCCTGTATATGAGCACAAACGTTCATTGTGTCACTGCCTGAAGGACTGAGAAACCAGGGACAACCTAAATGTCCATCAGTAGAATTGATCTTAAAATTGTGGTACACACACACACACACACACATGCACACACACACACATAAAAGAAATACTATGCAACAGTTAAAGTGAACTATAGCTACATGTGTCAACATACATAAGGTATAAAATATGTGTTTACGTATATATATAATATAAAATATGCAAAGGGAGGCAGAGGATAAAAGCAAATGGCAATAGGCAGAAGGATATGGTATGATACTGTATATAAAGTGGCTTATTATTTCAGATTACAAACATATGCAATAAAAGCATAAGGAAGTTCAGAGAGTATTAGACACCAAATTCAAGGTTACTTCCAGAGGGTGGAGAGAGGAGGGTTGCAATTGGATTGCAACACAGGTAGCTACCATTGCATTGGAATTGTATTATTTTCTTGTTGCTGCTGTAACAAATTACTGCAAACTTGATGGTTGAAAACAACAGAACTTTATTCTCTGAAAATTCTGAAAGCCAGAAGTTCAAAATGTGAAGGTGTGGGCAGTGCCATGCTCCCTTTGCAGGCTCTAGAGGCAAATCTGTTCCTCACCTCTTCCCTCATCTGGTGGCCGCCAGCATTTCCTTGGTTTGTGTCCACATCACTCCAACTTTCAAATCTCTTTCTGATCCATCTTCACAAGACCTCCTTGTGCAGACAAATGTGTGTATGTGAATATCCCTATGCCTCCCTCTTATGAGACTCTTGCCATAGCATTTACGGCCCATCTGGATAATCCATGATAATCCTCCCCCCCCATCTCAAGATCCTTAATTTGAGCACACATGCAAAGATCTATTTTTCCAAATTTAACATTTACAAGTTTCAGGAATTAGGACCTGATATCTTTGGGAGGGGTACATTTTCAGCTACCACAGCAATGTTTTATTTCTTGAGCTCAATGGGGAGAGATAGCACATATAGGCCCATAGCTGTCTACCATGAGATACTGTTATCTGTGCGTGTATCTTACATCGGACACTGACCGTGACCATGAACCTCTCGAGGAAGGAGAGGTCTCCAGGAGATTGAAGAGTTGTAGTGGGAGTAACTCAGTGGGAAGCTTAGAAAACTAGGAGTCATGTTCTAAGAGTAGGGTGTATGCATTTGTCATTTCACAGGTCAATTCTGGCTCAGATAAGATTCAGGGCATGACACCTATAAACTGACTCCTCTTGTTTGTAGAATTTTTGTGAGTCTCTTTTAAGGTGTCATATTAAAATGTTTAGAGAGTGAAACATTTTACTTCTCCAAAAGACTTTCAAGTCTTTTCCTGAAGAAGACTTTCAAGTCTTCCCTGAAGAAAATTTAGTCTTCAGGGGCTGGAAGAGTAAAAAATAAACAAATCTCCCTCCAAAAAACCTTTCAAAAACTGAGTGGATTGGATGCTAACTTCTAGCAGTAGAATTTCAGGCATTGAGGACAGGTCAGGGAAGAAAAATTCTAGTCATAATACATAGGCAGTCACCAGCTGTACCTACCTTTAATCCAAGCCTTCTGTCTCCAGCCCTTCCCAGGTCAAAAGAGTTACCAGCCCTCTGTGAGTCTGCTCTGCCCCCAGGAGGTGACAAATGGGCTCAGAAGCTCCCCGACCAGAATGGGTACATGGAAAAGCAGTTGGTCACTCCTTTGTCAGCACAGTTTGGCTGTGACTAAGCGCATATTCATTCTTTGTCTGCAGCCTGGTCAGAGCAGGACTGGTGAGCTCAGGGCCTGCACAGAGTCAGAGGACTGCCTGCATCCACCCTCCCCAAATGAGGGATTGGTTGGTGATGACCAAGACCAACCCTACTGGAGGATGCTATGGAAATCTGACATCTCTGCATTCTGCCTAAAGGCACTGTGTCAACAAAGTGTTCTGTGCATAGGAAACAGACTACATGGGTCATTTTTGCACCTATGAGTTATTAATGTGAATAATCTCTCTGCTTTGCCAGGCTTAGAAGCTGAGGCTGTTGGCATGTCTTCTGACATTCATTTCTCAGCTCAGATGGCATCACAACAGCCATATACCTAAAGATGATTGCCTTAGTTACCATCCATTCCATATGTTTTTAAAAATTTCTTTCTTACCACTTTTCACAATCTGCAATTATCAAGTATTTATTATCTATTTGTCCCACTAAAATGTGGTTTTTCTGGACTTCCCTGGCAATCCAGAGATTAAGACTCCACACTTCCAATAGAGGGGGTGTGGGTTCAATTCCTGGCTAGGGATATATGATCTCACATGCAGCGTGGTTCAGTCCCTGGGTCGGGAAGATCCCCTGAAGGAAGGCATGGCAACCCGCTCCAGTATTCTTACCTGAAGAATCCCATGGACAGAGGAGACTGGCGGGCTGTTACAGTCCACAGGGTCACAAAGAGACAGGACTGGAGTGACTTAGCATACATACTCACATGGTGCAGCCAAAAAAAGAATGTAGGCTTTCTGAAGACGGGAACCTTGCTTTTTGGTACGTTATTGCATCTTCAGAGTTTAGGATGATGCCTGACACAGAATAGACACTCAAAGTAAATTTTTATTGAATGAATGTGGGAATGAGCAAATGAATAAATGCCCTAGGGCCCAAAAAGCATCAGTCATGGAAAATGAAAGTAGAATCCAAATAAATACAAATATCCTAATTAATGTGCTTTGACATATTCAGCTAAGATTGCCTCCAATTTGCTGTTTCTGCTACATTTCTACAATTTACTACTGGAATATCATCCCCCTCATATGCATATTCATTTTCCAAATAGAGAAACTGATTCCCAGCAAAGTGAAAGGACTTGAACAAAACTACATGCTTAGTTACAGTGATGACTTGAATTTGAGCACTCATTTCTACCACAGCAGAAATTTACAGGATAATTTTTTTTTTAACTTTTTCTGTTCCTTTTGCCACAAACAACAACAAAACACCTGCTGTGAGAAAAATATTTGGGACAAAGTCAGTGTTACATTTGAGAAGACAATAACTTCTCTATATGGGGCTGTAGTCAAGGAATAGCTACTATGGCGGGACTTTTGGCTAAGATTGGTGATCCTCTATGTTATTAGAGACGAGAGTAGGATGTCCTGCTTCCCAGGGCTACCAGACACATGAGATGTCAACAACAAGGAAGTTTTGGACTCAGACTCTGGTTATTTTTAGCATTAGGAATATGGTTTCATATGGCCAAGCGGCAACTCTACCAGGAAGCAGGGAACCTACTGACTTCATGAGGCCTTCCCAGCATCTAGAGCCATCTGGACAAAGACAGGACAGGAAGCATGAAGAACAGAAGCTTTTAACACCCCCTCTTCCCATGAGCGTCTGAGGCCTCCTCCTGATTTGAGGGACAAATGCCGATTTTATGTACTTAATGTGTTGATTGGAAAACCATAATTTCTTACTAAATGTGAATACTTTCTCTGTGTTCAGCTCTCCCTTTGCACATTATAGAAAGGTTTCCCTGATGGCTCAACGGTAAAGAATCCACCTGCAATGCAGGAAACATGGGTTCAATCCCTGGGTCAGGAAGAGCCCCTAGAGAAGGAAATAGCAATGTCTCCACTCCAGTGTTCTCAGTGGTAAGTCCCACAGACAAAGGAGCTTGGCAGGCTACCTGGGGTCGCCAGAGTCTGACACGGTTTAGTGACTAAACAACTGCAACAACGTTATAGAAAGTATACCTTGCTCATTGGTTCACTCCTGCTTACTTTTTACTCTGAAAATGTCATTCCTTCTGAAACTAGTTTTGAATTGTAATAGGAAAGTATGATTGCCATTGAAAGGAGAAGGAATTTTTCCCTTTCAAACAAATAAAAGCCCTGAGGTACCAGATCTTCTTGTAAGTAAGTTCACTGCCAACCTACAGCAAAAGAGTTACCCACAGTAAAGGGAGACTATGAACATTAGTGTTTTACAGAAGAATAGCCTAACTTAGAGACTCTTTCTTTGCTCTCAAACAAACCTTACTATTCATTGATATTGTTTATCAATAATGTCTAGTATTGTACCAACCACTTCCACCACCATCTTAAAAAAGACAACTCCCTTTAAAGTCACCAAGAACAGCCAGCAGGTGGCTACCTGAGAGAAAAATTTTCAATAGAGGATGATGGTTCCCTAAATGTTAAACACAAACTGGAAAAAAATAATTACAAAACAATTTAAAATTAAGAAAAAATTGTTATTTCAGCATAATAAAAGTTAACTATTCAGGGAGTAAAGAAACTTTGTGAAAACAGAATCCAAAGAACATTCCAGAAAACATGATTTTAGGCCACCAAATTCAGTATGTGAAGAAACAATGTGATAGTTTTCTGCCTGAGGGACAAAGACTGGTAACTCCTGCAATGTGTTCAGTTCTCTGCTCAGGGGACTGGTTTGACTCATTATTAAAATTATGCCTAAGAACGCCAACAGCTCACATATTAGCTTTGACAGGAAAGCAGCTCTTCTTGTTCTTAGGATTACTGACTCCAAAGACAAATCCGATGTGTCAATGCTAAATAATCTCCTTCACTCCTAGTCCTTGGTTGGCCTTTCCCACTAGATGATGAGGGCCTTAGCGCAGGGATGCAGCCATTCAGTTTTGTTTCCCTCACTTCTAGTACAGAGGAGTGGAGTTAACACATGGACAGGTGTGAAGCCTGCCTCAAAAGTCAAATTCCCTTAAATGATACAAGTGAACTTACAAAACAGAAAGAGACTCACAGACTTATGGTTGCTTCGGGGAAGGGAAAGTTAGGGAGTTTGGGGCTATCACGCACACACTGCTATATTTTAAATGGATAACCAACAAGGACCTACTGTACAGCACATAGAGCTCTGCTCAATGTTATGTGGCAGCCTGGATAGGAGGGGGATTTGCGGGAGAATGGATACATGTACATGTGTGGCTGAGTCCCTTCACTGTTCTCCTGAAAGTATCATAACATTGTTCATCAGCTGTACCCCAATACAAAATTAAACGTTCAAATTGTGGGGAAAAAAATAAATTCCCTTTATTTTAAAATTTTATTTGTTCTATTCTTTATACCTATCTTTTTGGCATTTGAAGGACTTTTTAAACTATTTTGACCAAAAGCACCTCAGACTTTGGCTTATAATAGATTTGCACCGTTTATGAAGGATGATATTGTTAGTTCCCTTGGGGCTGTTATTTTTCTTTTATTTACTATGAGTCAAGATCTTCAAATTGCTAAATAATATTCTGGATTCTGAAATGTTAATTACAAGTACTGCTGCTGCTAAGTCACTTCAGTTGTGTCCGATTCTGTGCGACCCCATAGATGGCAGCCCACCAGGCTCCACTGTCCCTGGGATTCTCCAGGCAAGAACACTGGAGTGGGTTGCCATTTCCTTCTCCAATGTGTGAAAGTGAAAAGTGAAAGCGAAGTCGCTCAGTCATGTCAGACTCTTTGCGACCCCATGGACCACAGCCTACCAGGCTCCTCCATCCATGGGATTCTCCAGGCAAGAGTACTGGAGTGGGGTGCCATTGCCTTCTCCAATTACAAGTACTACAAATGATAAAAACTAACTTGTACCAAGTATTATGGATAACTGAGAGCAAGTTATTTCAAGTATTTACAATTATAATCCACCCACAGACCATGGTTTTCAGAGAGTCCATATAACCTCCACATCTCATCTGCAGCTATGTGTCCAGCTGCCTGCAAGGGCTCCATCCCCACCTCACTGGGGCTTTGCTGCTCAGGCTCCATCAAGGGAAACTGCCAACATTACCTATTTGAAGCAGATTGTCTTAGAGTACACCTCTAATGTCTGTGGGAATTCAGCAATTCCATCAAGAATAAGCAAAACAAAAATGTCAAACATTAGGCCAAAAAAGCAAAGGATACCTCCACAGGTGCCGAGAGTGCAGTACTTTGGGTACACTGCTTTTCGGAGAATTGACGTGGAGCCTCATGAAGTTGCTCACACTCTAGAGAGGAAGATAAACAAGAAAATCAACCATTACAATGTAGGATTAAGAAGCCTCATAGGATTAGGAGCTGTAATCGAGGTGAGAATTGGGCACTGGGAGCACCAAGCAGGGGCACCCAACCCCAGCCTGAGGGGTCAGGGGAGGTTTCTCTCAGGAGCGAATCCTGATGCGCCTTTGGAAACACAAGCTGAAGGCAGCCAGAAAGAGAAGGATGAAGAGGCGGCATCCCAGGCAGAAGAAAGACTGTCACTCGAGAGAACTCAAAGAACTCAGTAGATCTGGGGCCCAGGGTCTATGGAGGAGCAGTGGAATATGAAGCTAGGTAAGTGACCAAGGTCAGATCACACACAGCCTTGTAAACCATGACAAGGAGTTCCGATGTCAATTTGAAGGTGAAGGGGAATGATTGAAGGATTCAAATCTAGGAAGGAATAGAACTTGCATTAGAAAAATAAAACCAGAATACCAGCTTACTAAGCCACAGTGAAAACAGTCCCTAAAGAGTAGATCAGAAGCTGGAGTCCTCTGGGAAGCTAGTGCTCTGCCTTCAGTTGGCTGCAGGGGATGCCAGGGTGTGATGAAGAAGTTGGTGAAATTCAGACAGCAGGCTAAGACCACTCCACACATGATGTGGTCATATTGGATTAGGGTCCACCTTCACACATCTACCTACCACCTCTCAGACACCTTCCTCCTGGGACGGACACTGTTCTGAGCTGAGTGATGGCCCTGGCAGCAAAGGAAGATGGAGAGAGACAGGTGAGCATAAAAGTGGGAGCTTCTTTGGGGTGGCTGTTGCACTAATGTGTGTGATGTTGAGGGTCTGAACTAAGGCAGTGGGTATGAAACGGACAAGGCAGACTTAGGATATTCTTAGCAGGCAGAATCAGATGGACTTAGGGACCAACTGAATGTGGGAAGTGACGGGGAAGTGGGTGTCTAAGATAAATGGTTACCAGGAGGTGTAGAGGGAGAGTCAAGGTGTGAAGGCATGTTTGTATGGGAAGATAACTAGACTCATGACCTGCTTCCTGCTACCTTTTAGGATTACCTCTTGCCACTGCTGAGTATAGATCCTTTTCACCTGCTTGACTGAATCACTTGCAGTTTCCCAAAGGTGCCTACCCTTCAGATCTTAGTCCCTTTGTACACATAGCTCCAGATGACATGATACGCTCCCCTTCTCCTGCTCTTCCTGGATGACTGCAACTTACCAGCTCACCAGTTCTGTCCTGCCAGCCTTCTCTGGCCCTTCCCTTGCTTTCTTTCCTACCCAACTGTTATGAGTTGAATTGTATATCCCCCCAGAAGATACATTGACAATTCTAACCCTCAGGACCTGAGCATGTGAGTTTATTTGAAAACAGGGTCTTTGCCTATTTAATCAAATTAAGATGAGGTTATTAAGGTATATCCTAATCCAATACAACTGCTGTCCTTATAAGAAGAAGAAAATGCCACATGAAGACAGAAATACATGGGGAGAACACCATGTGACAATGGAGGCAGAGATTAGAATGATGAAGTGGCCTAAGGAAAGCTAGGATTATCGGCCACTGACAGAAACCAGAAAGAGCTAAGGATGGATTCTGCCCAGAGTCTCAGAGGGCACACAGCCCTGCTGACACCTGGCCTTCAGGCCTCTAGCCTCTAGAACTGTGAAGAATAAAGTTTTGCTTTTTTAAGCTGCTTGGTGGTACTTTGTTACAGCAGCTACAGAAAACTAATATACCAACTATTACTTTGTGCTCATATTTCCATATTTGTAAATGCTATATGTCTATGCAGGCATTTACTATCTAGTCTGGTTCTTTAAACTATGAGCTTATCTTTAAAGATAAGAATTCTTACACATCTTTGTACATAGTGCACACTGGAACAATGAAGGCTTAATAATGAATATTTCTTTCTTTTCACTTATTTATTTTTGGCCATGACATGTGGCCTATAGGATCCTAGTTCCCCAACTGGAGCTAGAACCTGGGCCCCTGCCGTGAAAGCATCAAATCCCAACCACTGGACCACCAGGAAATTCTCAACTATTTCTTATATGAGAAAAAAAAAATGAGTCAAAGTTCTGGATGCAATTTAGAGACTGGCAGGAGCTTAGGAGATGGCTGCAATTGAAAGGGGCAGACAGAGTATTTATCTAATATTTTAGCTGATATGAGCCCGAAGGAGTTTTTACCTTGGGGTACGGGTCAGGGTAGTGGGAGTGATGATAAAGGAAGCAGCCTTGAGAATCAAGGAGAAAGGCCCACCCTTCCTTCCAATCCCAGGGTTCCATGACACATGGGTGAGCTGCCAGCCATGACTTATAAGAGCTGCGTGGGAGAGAAAAACCAGAATTCTGCTAAGGTGATGAATGCAGGCAATATTCTGATAAAGTCATTTGGAGTCTCAGGCCAACACTCAGAGTGTATGCCATTACAACAGACCTGCTTGGTATACAGCCACTCTTCTGAGTCTCCAGACTGTTCCCCATCACTTGGCCATCCTTAGGTCCCCCAGTGAGCCCAGAAACTAAAGGAGGAACACTTGCCTACCTGTACAATGGTCATTTTTCTTTCTGCCTGTTTGGAGCTAGCCCACACCGTTTTGGTTATCCAATATTCTGAGCAGCTTGTTTGTGAGGCATGGAAGCTAGAGTGCCAGCAGCAAAGGCAATGGAGGAGAATGAGCACTGAGATGCCTGAAGGTGACAGTGGGGAATGAGGTCTCAGGTCCAGGGAGGCTGGGGGTAACAGGCTTGCAGGCCAAGTAAGTGGAACTGGCCTTGGGTGTCTAAGAGCTGGTCCATGGTGCCATGTGAACTCTCTAAAAGCTGCCTGAGCTAGGAGAGGAGCATGCTAGCCTACTTGGCTCCTGGAAGCAGCTGGCTCAGAAAGAAAGGGTTTGGCCAGGTCCCAGAGCCTGGGAAGATTGGAAATGGAGTTTGATGCCTGTGTGGGGGAAATGGGAGCAAAAGACATTTATGCTAAATTCCACTGAGAGTTATTTTAGTACTGACTTTATTACATTCTAATTCTTCAAGAAATATAATCTTATATTTAAGAAGTGTGCTAACTTGATTAACCAGAAGACTTTATTCCTGCCCACTCTGTATAAATTTTCTTTATTTCTGTGTTCTGCTATGGAAGGAGAAGAAATATGAAACAAAAGCAGTTAATGTGTTTATGTGTTCTCTTTGACCCTGAAAGAGCTGGAAGGAATTTATCCTGCAGGCTTAATTCATTGTTTCCTATTTAGAGGGATTTAGCAAGATCAAAGTGAGTTTCAACTATAGTCACCCATGAGGTCTACAATCCTGCACTGTAGCCATTTTAGCACAGAATCAAATATGCTTCTGGACTTTCCTCTGAGATGTGGCAAATATAATTCATTGCCTTTGATAAGCTCAGCTGAGCATTGTAATTAGGAATGTTAGAGTGTTAGGGGTACAGTGGATCTTCATAAAATTAAGATAAAGTCAATGTTTGCTACTGCTGCTGCTGCTAAGTCACCTCAGTCGTGTCCAACTCTGTGTGACCCCATAGACAGCAGCCCACCAGGCTCCCCCGTCCCTGGGATTCTCCAGGCAAGAACACTGGAGTGGGTTGCCATTTCCTTCTCCAATGCATGAAAGTGAAAAGTGAAAGTGAAGTCACTCAGCCGTGTCTGACCCTCAGCAATCCCATGGACTGCAGCCTTCCAGGCTCCTCTGTCCATGGGATTTTCCAGGCAGGAGTACTGGAGTGAAAGTCAGTGTTTACTATGGGTCTATCTTGGGCTTCTCAGGTGGCGCTAGTGGTAAAGAACACACCTGCCAATGCAGGAGACTTAAGACATGCAGGTTCGATCCCTGGGTTGGGAAGATCCCCTGGAGGAGGACACAGCAACAAACTCGAGTATTCTTGCCTGGAGGATCCCATGGACAAAGGAGCCTAGCAGGCTACAGTCCACAGGGTTGCAAAGAGTCAGACAAGACTGAAGCAATTTGGCATGCATGCAAGGGTCTATCTTGGACACAGTTGGGTTTCCAAGTAGGTCAAACATTAATGACAAGCAAGTAATAAGAACATTCTAGTTAGTTACCTACAATACAGCAGTATAGGTGCCACAGTTTAAAAACAAAATTCTAGGGACAAAGCTATTATTCACTTTGGCTTCATTTTTAGTTCAGTTCAGTTCATGACGCTAGCTAGAAAACCCCACATATGAGAAAAAGTGAAAAGAAAATTCCTCTGTGCCTTAGAATGTTCTTGATAGGAAATATTTTTTTAAAGAAGATTGTTGGCGATCTTCAGTGTTTCCTGCTTTATGTTTCACAGATGAGAACGTTTGCACTGAAACCACCCACCAATGGAGGCCCACTGCTGGCTTCCCAAGTGTGAGCTTTTCTTGCAGTCTTCCCATCCAGCTTTCCTGACTGCCAGTCCAGGCGGAGGAAACATCTAGACACCAGGCACAAAGCTCTTGTGAGGGCTTTGTGGTTCCTAGTGAGGGTCGCCTCTCCACCTGCTTTAGCCACAGGAGAATGAAGAGGGTCTGGACTCCCAGACCACAGGCCCACTTCATAAGAACACCTGATGATGCAGGGGAAGATCCTTTATGAACACAGCAATACTGCTCTCAAAGAGCACAGACCAAATTAAAACTGAATGCATGTATGTGAGAACAAAGAATTTTTTTAGAAAGGGTTCTAAACCTAAATTAAAGAATAGCTGCTGTTGTTCAGTGTATGAAACCAAACCATTGGTGGCACCTAGAAAAGGACCTGGTACATAACAAGCCCTTGATAAAGATTTTTGACAGACTGTTGTTGACAGACAACCCCTCCACACACTTCAATGCCGTCTCTGCTTTATTCAGCAGACTCGCTTATCTCAACTGTTTCTAGCGTTATAGCTGGTTAATAACTCACTCTGCCATGTGGAGCAAGATATATAATCAGATAGAGTTCCAAGAAACTGATATTTTTAAGGGAACCATTGATTGAGGAAGAATTTCAGAAGTATTTATTCTATTTATTCACAGATTTGACCAACATTCATAGGGTGCTGCTCATGGGCAGACACGGCATCTGTTACGTTATACTGTTGTGGAGCTGAGAGAGGAAATGCTCCTGAAGAGGCCACTGTGGGAGAGATAGACACTTGGAGAATTACGATACCACAAGACAGAGGCGGGCAAATAGTTCCTCAGGATCCAGGTGGAGGCAAAGACTAATTGCCTGAGTGGAGTGGGAAGGAGGTGACCCTTGAACTGGGGTAATTCCAGGGCAAGAATGGGGGACGGCATTTCACACAGACTAGTAGAGCGTGAAAAAGTGAAGGAACATGGGGTGCTTTTGTTACTGAGCCATGTTTGTTCTGCCGGTCCTGCAGCAAGCCAGACCACTAAGACGATGAGGTCTGTAGCAGCGAGGATTGATTTGTAAGGCAGCCAGGAGAGGAGCCAAATCTCAGATATGCCTACCAAATGCTTGGGGCTCCGGACGTTTATGGAATAAAACTGCATGATGTCTTGAGGTGTGGGAAGTATGGGAAAACGTGATTGGAAAGGGGTGGTAACTGTCTTTCTGTGCAGGTGTAAATAAGCTATGGGCCTCTGCACATTCAAAAATGAGGGCATTGAGCACCATTTGAGGGTAGAGCGTTTGACCCTGTGATGTCAGAAGGTCACTGAGTGGACACTCACTTATGTCCAGCTCAGCTTAGACTAGATATAGCTGACTTCAAGTTTCTAGAAAACAACTCTAGCAAATACCTTATTGTTTAGGCTACGTGCTGCATGGAGGACACGCGAGTCTTAAAATAACCTTGAATTAGTGAAGGTAGGTGAAATAGATTTGACTCATGGCCACAGTTTCTTTCTAGCACCTTGAGAATGGTAGTGAGACTGGTCTGAAGAACATAAAGAGAAAGAAAATGGATGTGAAAAGACAGGGGGCCTAGGAAAACAGATAGGGCCAGATAGTGAAGGCCCAAGGAGTTTGGACTTTATCCTATGTCATAAGCACTCACTGAAGACTGAGCTCTTTGAGTAAAAGATAAAAGGGGGGAAAGGTCTAATTGCTCCATTTCTAACACTGCATCTGCCAAAGCAGAGTTGATTTTATACATTATATATCATTACAAAACATGATTAATTTTTTTTTTGGCATGACAGCAGTAGTAAGATGAATGGACAGTAAGGAAAAATGGAGATCAGGCCCGAGACCAGTCTAGAACTGTTAACAACAGTCAAATAAAAATAATTAAGATTATGGGGGGGGGGCGGGGAGGGAGGTTCCAAAGGGAGGGCTGTATGTATACTTATGACTGATTTATGTTGGTCTTTGTCAGAAAACAAGAAAATTCTGTAAAGCAATTATCCTTCAATTAAAAAATTAATTAATTAAAAAAATAAGATTACATAGTTGAGAAATTTCAAAGTAGAACAGATGCAAGTGAGCATAAATACAGTTTTTAAAATAAGAAGTCTTCCCACTGTAAACAAAGACTATAGGCTTCAAAATATATTTAGGGTTTTCCATGAAGTATTTATACCAACATCACACGTATTCTGAATCAAAGTCTATACTCTTTATTCCATTATGAGTTCACAGAATAATAAAATGCAATAGAATCTGGCAGTATTAGCACAACAAAATTACAATATATGTCACTGCTTGCTTACTACGCACAGTAATTTACAAACCAGATCCATTGACACTTACAGAAAATGTACAATGACAAAAAAGCTGAAAGATTTCTGGCAGGCACAAGAGACATTTGTAGCTTAGCCAAGAATATAATTCACATTTCCTACTTACAGTTTCAGGGTTCTTCATACTACTTATCCTGCCTTCTTTTTTCTTTCTACTTTTTTGTCTGATAGGTTTTGAAAAATATAAGTACTTTTCTAGACTTCCTCAATTTAACTAGTTTTTAAAGTGTCAGGAAAATATCTAGGAACTAATGAAACCTTGTGTAGTTGACAGGGGTACCTATGCTACGTGGATCTTCTCATAAAAGTATCTTGGCGGTGTTTCGTGGTGTGTGAAAGACATCCTTTTCATAGGCATCTTTGAAGAGATGACAGACAGTGGAGAGTTGTAACTCAAAGCCATTTTTTAAGTAAAAAGATGGTTAGTCTCTATCCTTGGTTTTCTTTCTCTCTTGAATACTTTTGTATTTTTGTTTAAATAATCTTGCCCCTGCTACCCCAAATTTCTACCAGGTACTATAAAATCTGTGATTTCAGATGGTAAAGAATCTGCCTGTAATGCAAGTGACTGGGGTTCAATCCCTGGGTTGACAAGATCCCCTGGAGAAGGAAATGGCAACCCACTCCAGTATTCTTGCCCAGAAAATCCTTTGGACAGAGGAGCCTGGCAGATTACAGTCCACGGGTTGCAAAGCATCAGACATGACCAAACAACTGATACTTTCGCTTTCACTATAAAATCTGTGATTTTTCTTGTCCCATGGAGGGATTACAGGAAATGAAAAACAGTGCTATTCTTGACAAGTAAAGAGCTGCTGCTGACTCAGTGGTCATTAAGTCCCAGCCCTTGGGTATTTTTCCAGAGGTTAGGGGCAGGCACTACTGCTCCTCTGCTTAGTGAGCCCTGGTGATGACTTAGGCAGGCTGGTCACAGAAGCCACTTCTAGCTTGGAATACTGTTCCTGGTGGGAAACCAGGTGGTATTGGCCTCAGTGGCCTACTCCAGTGAGAAGAGAGCCAGATGGCTCAGCTATGCAAGGAGGTACATTCAACACGGCTCCTCTTCTCCTCTTTATGTGTAGCACTGAATCAGCAACCACGATGAGGTCTTCAAAAGAAGAGCAGAGGTAACTAACAGGTAATTCTTAAACATGTAGATATTGTTAAATATATATTTCGCTTCAATAGCTATCTCTAGAAACTGAAACCGGAATAGAAGATTCCATCCACAATCTATGTCTTGGCAGCCAAACCCACACAAGAAATTTAACACAAATACAGCCAAATTCGGTGCTTGGGCTGTCATTTGGAAACCTTCTTTGGGCCACACTAAAGAGTGTTGTTGTTGTTGTTCAGATGCTAAGTCATGTCCAACTCTTTGTGACCCCATGGACTGCATCACACCAGGCTTCCCTGTCTTTCACTATCTCCCAAAGTTTCAGATTTATGTCCATTGAGTCAGGGATGCTATCTAACCATCTTATCTTCTGCTGCCCTCTTCTCCTTTTGCCTTCAATCCTTCCCAGCATCAGAGTCTTTTCCAATGAGTTGGCTCTTTGCATAAGGTGGCCAAAATATTGGAGCTTCAGCTTTAGCATCAGTCTTTCCAATGAATCTTCAAAGTTTGTTTCTTTTAGGATTGACTGGTTTGATCTCCTTGCAGTCTGAGGGACTCTCAAGAGTCTTCTCCAGCACCACAATTTGAAGGCATCAGCTTTGGTGCTCAGTTTTCTTTATGGAAGAATCTGCCTGCAATGTGGGAGAACTGGGTCAATCCCTGGAAGAAGGGAATGATTACCCATTCCAGTATTCTTACCTGGAGAATTCCATGGACAATGAGCCTGGCAGGCTACAGTTCATGGGGTTGAAAAGAGTCAAACATGACTGAACAAGTAACACTATACTAAGGACACTATAGTAAGGAGTAAAGTGGTTCAATTATTCTAAAATAGAAAGAAAAACTGTACTGGCATTCATAATCTTGCAGTCAAGCTAATATTTCATTAATGTTTTTACACAAGAAAGTCATCTTCATCCGCATTCACTTTTAGTGGGGTTGGGAGTAGAAGAACTAATACAAGAGGCAACAGTTTGACTTTTGATGATGGAAATATTTTTTCAAGATTCTTCAGAGAACTCTATATCATTCCCTGTTCCAGTGTTTTTTATTTTATTAACTGTAATAAAACACATTAGGTCACACTGTGCTAGCCCTTTTCATGAGCGTCTCAAAGCAAGGCAGTGCTTAATTTAGAGCCCAGTCATGTTAGGTCCAGGGAGGTGACTGCTGGGTCCAAGCAGGAACCAAGCAATCTGCCCCAATCTGCCCAATAATTTACAACATGAAGAGAAGTTTTTGTATTCCTTTGAAAACAGGATTACCACCGCGGAGCGGGGCTCCTGCTGACAGGCAATGCAGGTGTTAGAAACTTGGATGGAAAGAACTCAGGAAGGGAGGTGACCATCCAGCTTCCCCCTGGATGAGAAGCCTCTCTCTGCCCCAGGGGCTGGGCAGGGCCATCAGGGTGTAAAGAGCACAAATCCACCGGGCAGTGGAAGACCTGTGCCTAGGAACAGAAGTGGCGCCAGGAGCGGAGGTGCCAAGGGGGGCTGTGGAGGCCTCTGCCAAAACAGACAGCTCTGACTTAGCAAACTTGTTGCCTTCCTGCCCTTCCTACTCACTCCCCTCTCCACTGTCTCCGTGTAGTAATTATTCCTTTACTGAGGCCCTGTTCCAGGCCAGAAACACAGCTACAGGCTGGGGCCAAGGCAATAAAAACAGAGTAGCTTCCCTGGTGGCTCAGTGGTAAAGAATCTGCCCACTAATGCAGGAGATGCAGGTCTGATCCCTGGGTTGGGAAGATCCCCTGGAGAAGAAAATGGCAGCATTCTTGCCTGGGAAATTCCATGGACAGAGGAGCCTGGTGGGGTACAGTCCAGGCATTGCAAAAGAGCTGGACACGACTTAGCAACTAAATAGCAAGTTTTCAGGAATCCTGCAGTTGTTTCTGAGGAGCTGAGTTCTAAAGTAATGAACTGAGTTGCTCTTCAGGGCACAGAGCCTGTGTTACGGGAGACTAGGTTTGGGGCCAGGAATAGGAGACCTGAGTGAGACCATTGCCATCGGGGTATGATACCGTATTTTCACCTTCTCTCCTCTCATCCCCCATGCCAGTGGCCAGATGTTGCTGAGAACCAGGGTGTCAGATCAATCTAAGGAAGAACTTTCTGACTCGGAGCTATCCAAAGATAAAATGAATTGTGTTGAGGGGTGGAGAGCTCCCAGCCACTGGATTTGTTGAAGAGTCTGGATAGCTAACTGGTAGATTAACAAGGTCCCTTCTAGACCTAGTAGTCTGTGAATCCACAGGGGGCTGGTCCACTTGAGGAGGATGAACTAGTCTGCTGCTCGGACCTGTCATGAGAATAATAAGAAGGCCTGATCAAGGAAAGGGTGATGGGCTGCTATATTTAGGATGGATAATCAACAAGACCTATTGTATAGAACATGGAACTGTGCTCAGTGTTATGTGCCAGCCTGGATGGGAGGGGTTTTGGGGGAGAATGGATACATGTATATGTATGGTTGA
This sequence comes from Bos indicus, assembly GCF_029378745.1. Classification (NCBI taxonomy): domain Eukaryota; kingdom Metazoa; phylum Chordata; class Mammalia; order Artiodactyla; family Bovidae; genus Bos; species Bos indicus. The sequence continues at coordinate 72,723,906 of NC_091760.1, forward strand.
CTCCCCTCGCTGTTCACCTGAAACTACCACAATATTGTTAATTGACTATACCCCAATACAAAATAAAAGTTTAAAGTTTTTTTTAAAAAAGGCAAAGGGTGATGGGAAAAAGCCTGGTGATGAGGGAGCTGGTGATGAAATATAGGAGCAGAAGGGGAGGAGTATATACAGCTGCCATAACAAAGTACCACATACTGGGTTGGTTTTAAACAACAGAAATTTAATATATCACAGTCTGGAGACTAAAAGCCCTAAATCAAGGTGTCAGCAGGCTGGTTCCTTCTGTGAACTCTAAAAGAGAATTTTCTCCATGCTTCTGCCAGCTTTGGGAAGCCCCAGGTGGCCCTAGGCTTATAGATGCATCGCTCCAGTCCTCTGTCTTCACATGGCTTTCTGCCTATAAGGACACCAGACATACTGGATTAGGGGCCCACCCTACTTCAGTACAACCTCATGTTAACTAGTTACATCTGCAGTGACTGTATTTCCAAATAAGTTTAGATTCTGAAGTATTGGAGGTTAGGACTTCAATATAACTTATTTTCGAAGTGAAGTGTTAGTCACTCAGTCGTGTCCAACTCTTTATGATCCCATGGACTGGTGGCGGTTTAGTTGCTAAGTAGTGTCCAACTCTTGCAATCCCGTGGACTGTAGCCTGTCAGGCTCCTCTGTCCATGGGATTCTTCAGGCAAGAATACTGGAGTGGGTTGCCATTTCCTTCTCCAGGGGATGTTCCCAACCCAGGAATCAAACCCAGGTCTCCTGCATTGCAGGCAGATGATTTACCAGTTGAGCTATGAGGGAAGCCCATGGACTAGAGCCTAGCAGACGTCTTTGTCCATGGAATTCTCAGGGAAGAATACTGGAGTGGATAGCCTTTCCCTTCTTCAGGGAATCGTCCTGACCCTGGGATCAAACGTGGGTCTCCCGCATTGCAGGCAGATTCTTTACTGTCTGAGCCATCAGGGAAGCCCTAACATTTTTTGGGGTGACATAACTTAATCCATAACAGGAGGCAACTTGCTTAATCTGAGCCCTCTGCCTTTCCCACCTGTACAACTCTAGTGCTGGCACTGCACGGAGAGAGCCTGTATAGCTGGAGAGGATACCACCCCCTCCGCTGGCCTGAGCTTGACTTTAGATACATCCGAGTCCTAAGAGTGTTCCCAGGGCTTTAAACTCCTGCCTTTCCCTAGAACCCAATTCTCACAGCAGCCACAGCACCTACAACCAGGATATACACATATCCTGGCCCATTACAGCGTTGAGTTCTCTTTTCCTCTCTCATCCAAGTCATCCCTGGTATCTTTCACACCCAGGCAGAGATAAGGTGAGGAGACTGTGTGTGGGAGAGTTTTTTTTTTTTTTTTTGTATTTCTCTTTTGAGACTCATCTTACAAAGACCTAGACAGTCCCAGAATTTTTTGGCCTATTTCACAGTGTTGGATGGCTCCTTACACTGAGTTCCCAAGATTTGATGGGGGGAGACAGATTCTAAACCACCATTCTGGGAACTTCTGCCAGCGACCCCTTCCACGGGATTACCAACACAGAGGCAGAATGTGGTAAAATGGAGAAATATCAGACCAGAAGCATAGTCTAAATGAAGTTCTACGACCACACACTACAGATGGGTCTTGTGATAGTGGTGGTTAGGTCACTTCTCTCTAGCCTTCAGCTTTTCCAATGGTAAAAAATGTTAGACTATTTCAATGTTGATGTTCTATGATTTCATAGAAGTCAATATTCTATGATCCCACAATAGGTCTCTAAGGACCGTTCCAACGCTGACATTTCATGACTTTATAATGGAGAGTTAAGCTTTTTATGGTTGTTAAATGGAAGGAAAGAAGAGACACTGCATTTCTCTGAAAGTCAGTTAATGTCTTCGGGGAATGATGTCACCTTTGAGCCTCAATTTTCCGATCTATAAAATACACAACGAACAATAAGAACCTCATGAAGTGGTGGGAGCGACGGTGCTTGCAGAGATTAACCATTCGGTACACAGTCAAACTGTAAACCTCTCCTAAGGGTCTATGAAACAGCTCTCAGAGCCCCAGCCGCGGTTGGCGCTAACTCACCGAGAGGGCTCGGGGAGGGGGCGGGGCGAGGAGGTTGGCATTGTTCTTGTCCCGCCCTCACCCCCGCCCCGCCCCCGCCCCGCCCTAGATATCGCGAGAGGGCGGGCCCGCTTGGCATTAGCGTCGGCGTCGTTCCGGCGCTAGGCCGGCTTCTCTCCGCGGGCCACGGTTAGAGTGCCGGTGGCCAAGGGCTCGCGGAGGGCCGCCAGCCACGCGGCGTCGGCTAGACGCCAGAGCGTCCGAGTCGTTGTGTCGTGACAACAACTCTGGTGGCTGTCTCCGCGACAGCAGGTGCGGCTGCTTCAGCCCCAGGCGGGCTCGGCGGCTGCCTGGCGAGTTTCTGCTCGCGCCCAGCCCTTTCCTTCCTGAACTCGGCGCCAAGCAGCGACGCTGAGCCGACCGCCGGAGCAGCAGGCAATGGCGGCCTCGACGGCCTCGCACCGGCCCATCAAGGGGATCCTGAAGAACAAGAGCTCTACGACTTCCTCTGTGGTGTCCTCGGCCGAACAGCCCGGCAAGAGTGTCGACGAAGAGCTGAGGTGAGAGCCGAGAGGGGCAGCCGCTCGTCCACCGGGTCAGCCTGGGAAGCCCCACCTTTCCCCCCGTGCCGTTGCAGACCCCCAGCCGGACCAACCCCAGATCCCGAGCCCGAGCGCGGCCGGCGGGCGGGGCGGTTGCGTAGTTGCGGCCCCTGCGCGGCTCAGGTCTCCCTCCGCCGGCCAGGCTTAGGGGTGGAGTGATTATAAAGAAGGCAAGAGCTATGACGTTTACTGTGTGTTTGTATGTGTGTGTTTAACATATATACATATATAATAATTTTAAAACATACATCAGAATCTTTAAGCTTTTGGAGATTGGGAATATTAAAGAATCAAATTGAAGTTGTAAAGCTTCACCTGTTAAGCAGTTATTACTTCACTTCGTATCCGAGTGTCTAAAATTCAATAATTAAAGTGTATTTTCCTGGATTGGAAATCCTTTAAGATGCAGTCGTAGACTAATAAGAGACTCCTCCGTAAAAGAGATTTCTCCATTTTTCTAATTGCCCTTCCTCCACGGTCATTCCTTTTTAGGTGAACATTATCGAAAGAAAAGCATCGTGCCACATTCACTCCCTTGGGTCCTGGTTTGTCATTATCTCTGCATTAAAAGAAACAGACATTTCCTCAGTCTGATCTATGTTTAATGGAAAGCTACTTATTGCTAATTATTTTTGAATCTGCAACAGGAATTTGAATGCTTTCTAGTCTTTGTTCCTCCTGAAAGACATATTTAAGCTCAGAACAGTTCAGAAAGTACCAAGTTAAAATGATGCCATGATAATTTAGTTGCTTTTGCATACTCGCAAATACGTATGTGAAAAGATGTTGACCTATAGTATTGTATGTGATAGTAAATAATTGGTAACAACCCAAGGTCCATTAAGAAGGACTAGTGAAATATTAATTATAGTACATTAGTATAATGGGAAAATAGACCAGCCTTTTAAAAGAATGAAATAGATGTTAATGGCTCAGAGAAAGATACCCAAGGTGCAGTCCTCAGTAGGAAAAAAAGGATGGAAAACTGATAATATATAGTGTAAAATAAAACACTAGGTTAGAAGTCATAGAGGGGCTAGCATACAAGGACTCTTACATACTGGAAATAAGGCTTAAGAAAAGTTGTTGAAATCTGTGAAGTCATAAAGCTAAAATTAGGATGTTCCCGAAAACTTTGAATATTGGAACTAGGGCACACCTGTTTAAAAAGATCATTTTAGAGCTATAAAAGGAACTACAGTTTGGTGATGGTGTTGTCTTGAGGAAAACATGAAGTAAGATCATAGCTTAGAATCGTGGCCTTTGGGGATTGGAAAGGACCTAGCAACTCTCGTACTCCTGGGTGTTTGACTCTTACATGCAATTTTCCAACCTCTGTTTGGGGTAAGCTGCTTCAGATTGGGGGTTGTAATGGGACTATAAAAAATGGAATCTTACCAGACATAGCTGTAACAGGAAGACTAAGATAGTCTAAAAACCAAACTATGGAAGGCTCTTAGATGACTTCAGGGTATTCGGCGGCAGCACTGTGGTTCTCAGTAGCATTTCAATTATTTAGTTATTCTCCAGCGTGAGCTTCTTTCTGTTTGGCTACCAAGTAGCTGCTTAGATTTTCTTCTGTCTTTCCCTACTTCTGTTTATTCTCAACCTGTCTGCTGTAATTTCTGGTGGCCCCACTCTGGGTATTGGCGTCTTTATATAAATTGATTAGGATTACCTTCCAAGTCCTGCCTGGAAAGCCACTTTACTAGACTGGTTTACTTACACAGGGCTGCTCCTTCTCTAGAAGCTGCCACCAGGGCAGATTCATTTAAGAGTGGCCTTTTTCAGGGCAGTTGGCCTTGACTTGTCTAAATTAGAAGGTTATAGTCCTATCTTCAAAGGGAGTTGCCAAGCCCTAATTGATTGAGGTTTATGATGTTTGGTTCTAAGTAGTAAAAGGCATGGGTTTTTTCATGGTAAGTGTTGTATGACTATAAAAGAAATAAAGTAATTCTTTTGGTAATACAATGTACATTGTTATTTATGTCACAGTTCATACAACCAATATTAGTGACTTTATGAGAGCGTCTTTGAACGCAAACAATGAAAGTATAGTTGAATATATTTGAAACAAACTTTTTGTAATGTTTAACTTTAATGACACCCAGTATTTTTCCTTTTGTTTATAAAGGACTGAAATAAATAGCTCTTTCAATTACAATGCACTTAAACTTCAGAAACTAAAAAAATACAGTGTAATGGTCTATCTTTAAATGTTGGAACCAGAGTTTAAGGCAAAATAATCTCATATTAATTAATGTGAAAATGACCAGGAATTTAAGTCAGTTCTCAGTGTTCTGAGTAATTATGTTCTGTAAAGTCACCACAAACGCTGGATTAGTTCATGCTGAACTGTTAGTCCTAGAAGAAATATAAAAATAGGTTACTGTAAGCTGGTGGTCACAGCATTTTCATCACCTTTTAAAAATTTGTTTGTTTAAGACACCTAATTTAATATATATTGATTCATTAACATTGAACACATGGCCAACAGCGCTGTAACTCATACCTGAATGAAGAAGTTCGTCTAACACACATTTTCTCCATAAAGCACTTCACAGCTTTCCTGGGCTTAGGAGCACTAGATAGCAGTTAAGCACTGTCCTTGGGAGCCATTTTGAACAGCCAGTTCACCAAAAAAGCAAAAAACATGGCACTAAATAGGACTGTGAAAAGGACACATTTACAGTAAGAGAGCTGAAACAAGGTTTAATCTCAGCTAGGAACATGTGCATGTTCAGCTACTCAGATTTTTCCCAGTCTATGCATGTGTGAAAGAGAGAAAGCTCCTCCAGTATTGATTTTGAAGTTACAGGTAAATTTTAGCAAGTAGGCAAATTTCCAAATACAGAATCCATGAATAACCATACCTTTTATTGGTGCCTTTATCATGTGAAATACAGTGGTGGTTTCCCTTTTCTGCACAAACCACTCCCCCACCCCATCAATTGTAAGAGGGTATAACTTAATGTTTATGTAACACAAAGAGATGTTACTAAGGGGTTTTTAAGTCATAATTGAGATGTGCTATTCTGTGGTCTCTCAACTTTTTGATTGTGCATCATTTATTAGGAAAACATGAAATATGTTTCAAATATGTTTATTTACAATTAGATAATATGTCAAGGTTCAAAGTATACTTAAAGTGAGGTTTATATACTGCCATATTTCAAATAGTCTTCAGGACTCTGTTAATACAGTCCTTGTCAAACCATCTTTTTTTTTAATGTCACAGTGCTGTTATTTTCTTATTCTTTATACTTTGCATTGGTACTGTTATCTTTAATGAGTAGTTATTTCAGGTACCCCTTTCTGAGGGTTAGTTCAATTAAAACTGGATAGAATCCACATAAAATTAGGCATAGATAATCTCAGTACACTGTAGCACACTGCTAGTATTAAAATACCACTAGTTAGAACACCACTATCATCCCCATTATTGTGGGATTCCCGTTCTTTCTGAATACTTTGAATATTGTAAACAACCGGTGAATGTCAGACATAACAGTTACAGTGAGTAAGTACATGTACTTCATCAAAGCAAGACATCATTGATTTTAAGATGTACCATGATTTTATGTCACAGCAAGAAAAAAAAAATGCTGCCAATTATAAGATGTCATCCATTTTAAGATGTATTTTGTTTTCAGAAATATTAAAAAGAAAAATGTGCATTTGGGATTGCTGAAAATATAATGTTAAGTGTTACTAAATTTTGTCTTATTAGAAGTGTTTAGGGTTACTGATTAGTAATGGGGCCGGACGCCTGGGTTCAGATCCTGTTTACTACTTACTAGGTCTGTGACTTAAACAATGAGTTATTCATTATAGTCCTGCCTAGTTTAATTATTAAATGAGTTACTAAATGTAAAATGTTTAACACAGTACTTCAAATGTTAGTCTTATTCTATTAAAAGTATAGAAACCTAATTTTCCGTACTTACAGGATTGTGTACACAGCATGCTTTGGATTCACTGTGTTTAATTCATATGCTGTAGTAGTCTTAGGTAATGTGGCAAATTCTGCTTGGAAAGATTGTGTTTAATTTCCTTTAACATAATTTTATGTAATCATACTTCAACTTTCTCATTTTCTGCCTATAAAGGGATATTGAATATGGTCAAAGGCTCACTGACTCAAGTTTTCCAAAAGTGACTTTTATTTACTAATTGCTTTTATTGTTAAGTCTTTAATTGTTCAGCCTTAAAGTATTGTACTTTGTCAACCTATAGAAGTTGAATCTTCATTTAAGAAAGAACCATTTTTTGAAATGTGGGCTTAAAGTTTAACACATTGAAGTAAAATCCTGCTTCCAAACTCGGATAAAAATTAAAAAGTCGCAAGCAACAAGAAGTATGTAGGTCTTTGAGATGGATGGCATCATATGAGTTATCTACGTGAAAGTGAGAAGTGGTGACTTTTTCTGGTGCAGACTGAGGCTGCAGGGAGGCCCGTCACCCAAGAGGGAGCAGCTGAAACCAGCAGTGCTGTCACCCTCACGGCTGGTTTTCAGTGTAAGTGATTGTGCCACTGTTTTTCCTAAGTGCCATTAATGGCCCAGTGAAGGTCATAGGAATGGTTGTGGTAGTATTGGGATTAAACTCAAATTCACTCCTTGGATTTTGTTGCTCAAGTGATGTTAATTCTACCAAAATTTAAGAGATGCTAATTCGGGTATTCTTTGTCTTCTTCGCAGTTTCTCCGACTTCACTACTTTCCTCCTAAGAATTTCTAACGTTCTTTGGAGCTTGTTGTTTTATGCCCTTATTTAAATTCATGGTTTTGCAAGATATTATTTCTCTGGATCTTGCCAGTGTAAGGATTTCTTTTTCTCATAGTGTTGTGTTGAAGAAGTAGACTGAAGCTTTGGATATATAAAACTTTAATTCTCTTTATAGTAGAAAGTAAATGGCAAGCAAAGTACAAAAAATAACCCAACAAGGTGGTTCTTTATAATATGGTTTATACCTTATACATACCTTTGAGTTATATATAATGTGTTTAAACCTTCTCATAAATTTGAGTGTGTTCTTTACATTTATGTAGCTATAAACAACTCAAATTAATGAGAATGTTTCCAGCAAATAGGCAAAGGATGCAAACAGTTCACACAAGGAAAGTAAAATAAGCATTTTTTTCCATTATTTATTAGGTTATAAGCAGAGAAACCAGACATAAAGCAGTGTTTAAATATCAATTTATACCTGCTCAGGTGGGCAAAATACCCAGATACCCAGTCCTGGCAAAGTTTTAGCAATTATTTGGGGACATTACAAACAGTGCTCTCGTAAAAAAGAAAAAGGCTATGTGGCAACATGGAGTGATCTACAGAGCTCTTCAATTTAACCCAAATATGCTTGTCCCTAGTGAAGTGAAAGTGAAGTCGCTCAGTCGTGTCCGACTCTTTGTGACCCCGTGGACTGTAACCCACCAGGCTCTTCGTCCATGGGATTCTCCAGGCAAAATACTGGAGTGGATTGCCATTTCATTATCCTAAAAATATCACTGAATAGAATATGCACAAACATTTCTGCTTTAAGTAGGAAGACATTGGATTCAATCTAAACATTTAACATTAGGAGAATAGTTTATTATTGAATATTATGCATGTAATACTAAAAAGGTAAAGACTAGAAAATACAAGCAGCTTATGATAAAATACATATACTGATGTAGGAGCTGTTTTTATGTATACTATATGTACTGTTTTGTCTATACTTTTTTATATACTGTGATAGCTTGGGTATTTTTTCTTGTTATATGGAGTGGAAAGAATATACAGAAGTCAAAATTGTTAGTGGGTTAAGGTGCTAAGGTTGTGCTTATTAAATTTTATCCTTAATTTTAGGAAAATATGTCTTATATCCTACAGTTCTTTTCTTCTATTGTTTATCTTGCAGAACAGATTTACAGCATTTGAGGGGTACCCTTGTAACTGCAAGGGCCATATTCATTCTTCTAATGATGAGAAATTTATTGTTTTTAATTAAAGATTGCTAGCATTATTTATTTTTAGTGTGAGATTAGTGTGACACATAAAGTCATTTTGTATATGTTTATTTTAAAAATATTTTATTGTAATGTAATATAGATACATCTGTCTCTGTTTCATCGACTACACTAAAGCCTTTGACTGTGTGGATCATGACAAACTGGAAAATTCTCAGAGAGATGGGAATACCAGACCATCTCACCTGTCTCCTGAGAAACCTGTATGCAGGTCAAGAAGCAACAGTTAGAACCCTGTATGGAACAACTGATTGGTTCAAGATTGAGAAAGGAGTACAACAGGGCTGTCTGCTGTCACTCTATTTAACCTATACGCTGAGCACATGATGAGAAATGCTGGGCTGGATGAGTTACAGGTTGAAATCAAGATAGGTGAGAGACACATCAACAAACTCAGATACATGGATGATACCACACTAATGGCAGAAAGTGAAGAGGAACTAAAGAGCCTCTTGATGAGGGTGAAGGAGGAGAGTGAAAGAGCCAGCTTAGGACTAAATATTAAAACTAAGATCATGGCACCCAGCCCCATTACTGCATGGCAAATAGAAGGGGAAAAGGTGGAAGTAGTGACAGATTTCCTCTTCTTGGGCTCCAGAATCACTGTGGATGGTGACTGCAGCCATGGAATCAGAAGACGACTGCTTCTTGGCAGCAAAGTGAAGACAAACCTAGACAGTGTTGAAAAGCATACGGTTGTACAATAATATGAACGTACTTAATGCCACAGAACTATACACTGAAAAATGGTGAACTTTGTATTATGTATATTTTACCACAATAAAAATATGAAGGAAAAAAGTGCTTAGTCTTAAATGGGGACACTGTGGGCATTTTAGTGTAGAAAGCAAAAGAATGTAAAGTCAGGCTCACCTGCCATGAGTGGGCCCATGTAATTTTTAAGGTGACTTAGAATATGAAGAAAAGAATATGATACTAAAATTTTAAGTGTGTCATTCTTCAAGAGCATTTGAAGATCAGGTATTGGAAGATCTAGGAAAATTGAAAATATCTGCAGTAAAATGTCACCAATGTGGAACAAATATGGAAAGGATGATTTGAATCTGTGTAAAATCCACATTCTTTTTAAAGTAGTTTTAGTTTCAAGTATATAATCAAGTCATAAATTGTATATGTAACAATGTTGTTGACCTGCAGAGAGGTCATTTTTGTCCTTTTTAATGAGTAGATAAAGGTTTGTAATTAAGGCATTATTGATCACCTTAGTAGTTGTGTAAGTTATTTTGTTGGATAGATACTAATAAATATTCATAAAAAACTTAGAAAGCATTTCTAGTTTTCATAAGTAGATTTATCTCAGGTGATCTGAATATACCATTTCTTAGCAAATTTAAAAAAATGAAAATAAAAAGATAAAATCTTAGAAAACTGAACTATAAGTTTATGTACAATCTAAATCTTCATTAATAGTATCTGAATTTAGTGAGATTTTCTCTGTAGTTTTATGTTCTGATTCTTTTGATTGTTATGGTATTGGTGGTGGTTTAGTTGCTAAGTTGTATCCAACTCTTGCAACCCCACAGACTGTAGCCTGCCAGGTTCTTCTGTCCATGGGATTCTCCAGGCAAGAATATTGGAGTGGGTTGCCATTTCCTTCTCCATTGATTGTTATGGATACTGCTAAAAAAAAAAAATACGCCAAGAAAAATATTCCTGTTGTGTTTTTTTCATCAAACTGTTAAAAATATATGATGGATCCAAAATCCTTAACTGTTGAGATCAAACAATGTATAAATTCCAGTTTTTGCTGTTGTTCTATAGGCTAGATGAAGATGAAACATGTCATAATAGTTTTTTATAAATGCCCAGTGAAGAATCTGAGTATTCCTGTGTATCCACAGTTTCTGTATCCTGAGATTCAACCAACTATGGATCAAAAATATTCTAGAAAAAAAAAATTTCCAGAAAATTAAAAAAAACAAAACTTGAATTTACTATGTGCCAGCAGCTATTTATTTGCATAGTTTTTATATTGTATTTATGACTATTTATATTTATTAGGTATTATAAGTAATCTAGTAATGATATAATGTATATGGGAGGGTGTACGAGATTATCTGCAGATACTCTACCATGTTATAGAGGAGATTTGAGCATCCTTGGGTTTTGGTATCCATGTGGGTCCTGGAATCAATACCCCAAGGAACAACTGTGATGTGTTTTTAATATATGGGCACTAAGTATTCTATGAAATATTTACTTATATTTTATAGTTACTTACAGCATTTACCCAAGTTAGTTTCTATTCCAAGAAAGTAGATGTGAAAATAGAAGTTAGCAGTCAAATAGAAATTGAAATGTGATATTTGGGTGTTTTTTGTCTTTTACTACATTAAGGAAAATTTTAAAAATTTTATTTTAGTAAAAAGTCCCAGAAGTGGGATGAAATGAACATCCTGGCGACCTATCATCCAGCAGACAAAGACTACGGTTTAATGAAGATAGACGAGCCTAGCACTCCTTACCACAGGTAGTGTTTGTGCACATCATTCCTTTTCTCAGTTGGTTTTTTTTTAATATTTGTTACTGGAACACTAATTAATAACCTACCTGCATATTTTTGTGTGATAGTATAAATAACATGGAACTTGATGAAATCCATTTTTTATGTTACAGTTATAGTATTCGATGTATATTTATTGCACCTCAGTCGTCCCTAGCTGCTAATGATATGCTGAGATGAGTGACTTCTGCCTTCCTTAAAGTAATCTATTTGTAAAAAGGAAGACGAGAGTTGGGCTTGTTTGCTTCTTCTTAAGTAGATAGCAGGGCCTTATTCGTTCTCTTTGCAGAAAAGGGATAATTTCACAGATGGTTAACTCTTTTTTAACCCATGCAAAAAAAAAGTGGACATTACTGCTATCTCATGTCCTTATTTTTTAACTTAAATGATATTGTAGTTCATATAATTGCATTGGAATTGTTAGTTTTGAGTCTTCCCAGAATTGTTTTTAATGAATATTAAAATGATAGTGTGTGGCTGTAGTAAGTATGAAGACTAATGCACCAGTAAACATAATGGGTTTCTAAATAAGTTAGAAATACTTAATTCAGATCATGCCTAGATTGTATAGAAAAAAGATTTTCAGGACTAAATATTTATGTTTGTCACTGAAGTAAGACAACAGAAATCCAGAAGTTACTATTAAAACAGAGTTAGAGGGACTTCCCTGATGGTCCAGTGGCTAAGACTGCACTCCTAGTGCAGGGGGCCCAGGTTTGATCCCTAGTCAGGGAACTAGATCTCACAACTAAGACCTGGCGCAGCAAAATAAATAACTAGATAGATAAATTTAAAAAAAAATAGAGTTAAATTATGTTTTAAGTCAATGGATGAAACTTTGGAAGAGGAAATAAATTGATGATAGCAAAAACAGTAAAAACAAGAATAAACATGAAGATTGTGACAAAGGGAGGACATAATGAAATAGGAGTACAGATACTGAAAAGTAAATCTTGAAGGAAGAAATAGACATATCATTTATGAAAGTGATCCTCCTAATTTGCCCCTAATTACAGATGTATACTTTAAAACATATCTTGAGTTTCATTGTACCAGAATCCAAAGTCAATGCTTTCTTCCTTTTCAGTAAAGGTAGTAGAAATCCCTTATATGTGTTGCTTGGAGATACATATCCTAAAAAAATTAAGATCGAACATGATTAAAAAAAAAAAACAGGTCACACAGAGTCGGACACAACTGAAGCGACTTAGCAGCAGCAGCAGCAGCCATTGTTTTAAAACTGTTTATATTTAAATAATAAAGATAACCATTTTTTTTGCCATTAAGTGGAGAGCAAATTTTTCATTAGAAAGTAGATTGGGAAAGCTAAATAATTTTTAAACTTCCTAGGTCTTAGTATCTAATTTTGTTATTTTACTTAACCTGTATCTGCATAGATCCTTTGCGTCTTATCTTCAGTGAAAAGAAAAGTGTTAGTTGCTCGGTCATGTCCAACTCTTTACGATACGTGGACGACACATGGACTGTAGCCCACCAGGCTCCTTTGTCCATGGAATTCTCCAGGCAAGAATACTGAAGTGGGTGGCCATTTCTTTCTCCAGGGGATATTCCTGACTCAGGGATCAAACTGGGTCTCCTTCATTGCAGGCAGATTCTTTACTGTCTGAGCCACCAGGGAAGCCAGGTTAATGTACAAATACATATTCTAAAACCACATGGGATTTCTTTTGAATTAATTGTTCCTCCTGCTGTATAGAATAATTGAAATGTTGATTTCTTTTTTTCCCAGGTGATTTGTTTTCAATATTTATTTTCATGATTGCAGTAGTTTTTTTTTTTTTTTAATTATTTGGAGGCTTTTCTTGATTGGTGCTATACTTTTAAGTATTTGCATCGAATAGAAACAATTTAAAATTAAACTTCAAAGATGACAACAGAGCCATAAATATATTGATACTCTGGTTAGTAGCATTATGTTCTCTACCTTGTTTCCTGCTTAAAAAATTATAGTTCAAGTATTAATTTATAGTGTGTTTGTCATCTTAGTATGGTAGCTGATGATGAAGATGCATTGAGTGATTCAGAAACCACTGAAGCCCTGACCCCAGATATCTTAGCTCGGAAGTAAGTATTGGTAACTATAAAGCATATTCCACAACTGTAAAGCTGTGTTTAATTTTGCAGAGTTAAAGACATTTTACTTTACTTGTACAAGTGTAAATAAAAAGCATGTGCTAAATGAATTAAGTTTCATCTAGATTTTTCATAGCAACCTGTATAGTCTTATTTCTAGGTTAAAATCAAAGTATGTAGATGAGTACCAGAAGCTGGTATACAGATTCCCTATGTTGATTGCCTGCATAGAGATTTTTTTTTTTTTTTTTTAATATCCTGCTACCTGGGTATTAAAGATACAAGTGAGATAGGTAAAAATAAGTTGAATTCCTAAAAAAGTTCTGTTCCTTTGCTGTTCATAGATTTGTCTCCACTTTTCTTGTTTATTGTTTTCTATACCTATTACCATTCTCTGGCTTTTTTTCCCCCCTCATCAGGTTATGGCTAGCATACTAATATTCTTTAGATGCTTTTATGAGACTCAAAAGTTGAATAAGACACTCAACTAATATAAGACAGTCATAATGTTGATTTCTTTGTAAATTATTATTATATAGATTAACTGCTGCTGCTGCTGAAAGCTTGGAACCAAAGTATCGAGTTCGTGAACAAGAAAGCAGTGGAGATGAGGATAGTGACCTCTCACCTGAAGAACGAGGTAGTTTCTTTCTTTAACTCAGATTCTACTCATGTGGGTTTATTGTATGTCAGCTTTGTCCCCCCTCATTTCAAGAAAATATTGCCATCTCTGAAGTGACTACAAGTGTTCCTTTCTTTGTACTAAGCATCTATACTAGGTAGATGCTCAGTAAATGTTTATTAAATTAATGTGTTTAGAGTCATTGAGTATTTGGATAATCTTAAAGTGGATCGCAGTAAGAGCTAATTGCTTGTAGTTTTTTCTGTATTAAGACAGTGGTGGGAGAAGGAAATGGCAACCCACTCCAGTGGTCTTGCCTGGAGAATCCCAGGGACGGTGGAGCCTGATGGGCTGCCGTCTACGGGGTCGCTCAGAGTCAGACACGACTGAAACGACTTAGCAGCAGCAGCAAGGGAAGATCCTAGCTGAGTGAAATTAGAGAGCTTAGAGTTTGTTAACTAAACCAGCCTCTGTTTTCAAAAAATTAATTTTTGTTTGTTTGTTTCTAACAAATGATTCTCTTGAAATGCCAGTTGTCATCTTTCAAGATAGCTCAGATGAATCTCTGTAATAAATCATCCCGTAAACAAACAAACAAACAAAAAGACAGTGGTGAAGTTTACCAGATGAATCAGACTTGAAGTAAAGATTTTTTATTAGGTCCCATTGAACAAAAAGAACAGTAATGTCATAGGAAAGGAGATAAAAATAGTCCTGTCAACATTGATGAAAAAGGCTCTTTTAGTCCCTATGGTGCATACACAGTTAAGCATTGCTACCTATTCATGTTCCTGCTTTTACAAGTATTAGTGCTTATCTGTGGAGGTAAGGAAAGAAGAAAGCTGTTTCACTTTGTTGCTTTTAGTAATTTTGAAGCATGTGAATGTGTGACCTCAAGAATTAAAAATTGCATATATAATTTGTTTTCAATTATTCTTAAAAGGGAAACCAAGCCTATGTTAGGGTGAAAGGATGCATGAAAAAAGAAAAAAAAACTTAAAAAAAGAAAGATTATTACTTGAAGCCTTGAAATGTGGAAACTATCTGTACTGTAAAGAAATTTAGAAACTCTAGAATTAAGATTGCAAATATTTGCTAGTTAGCTGTCAGGATTTTTGTCATGCAGCTACAAAGGTAAAATTGGCTATTCCCTCCTATCGTATATAGAATGTAGTTTATTGAACTAAACAATCTGAGCCAAAAAAATAAAAACCAACAGCAACAGTCTGAGCCTAATTGCTATACAAGAGAGAAATCTTATATATAGCGTGATCTCAGGTTGTATTATATTGATGATACTATCTATCTTCTGCCCTTGGTGACTTCCTATTTTCTGAAAATATACCCCATGAGGCCCTTGAAAAGAGTTTTCAGATAGAAATTGTTCCTTGAGCTTGCTAATTCCTTATTCTCTGAAAACATGATGTATTGAGAACCAAGTTTTTTTATTCCGTCACCAGTTTTCATTAAGTAATTTCCCCCTCAAATTGTAGTTCCATGAGTTAACCAGCAGGGGGGACCATTTTACTAGTTACAGTTTTCACAAGTTTTTCATGTTCCCAGTAGTAGTATTACTGATACAGGTGTTTTTAATGCTTTTAAACAAATTATGTGTCTGAACATCCTTGTTTATTGAAAACATTCTCAGAAGATTTTATCTTGTAACTAGTTGCATAACAATTAAAATATTGGCTATAGAATCAGATAAATCAAAGTTTATACTCCAGGTATGTCGCTTATCTAATTTGCTTAATTTCTCTGACCCTCAGAAATGATCCTCATTTCTAAATTGGAGGCTTTAAAATATTTAGATTCATTAAATGAAATAAAGAATTTAAAGCACTTAGCATTGGATCTGACATATTGTTGCTGCTGCTAAGTCTGCTGCTAAGTCGCTTCAGTCGTGTCTGACTCTGTGCGACCCCATAGACGGCTGCCCACCAGGCTCCCCCATCCGTGGGATTCTCCAAGCAAGAACACAGGAAATACTAGATTTTAATAACTTAAAATAATTGGTATATTCTGCATTATATTTTGGAAAACAATAAAGGAAAGTAGAAAAAGGATAATTTACTTGCCAGGTTCAGTGGATATAGTTGATTATCATTATAGCCGAGCCTGAAACCTTAAAATTTTTGTTTTGTACTCTTTTGTATTATGTTGCTCTGCCATACAAAGATTATAAGTAAAATTAATACTCAAAGAAGGTTGAGACCACTTGTGTTAGCAGCTTTCTATAGAATGAGTACATAAATCATGTAATAAATTTTGAGTATTCCAAAATGAAAAATATCTCTAACAAGCGAAACCCAAGTTTAATATCTCTTAGAATTATGCATAGTTGACCCTTGAACAACATGGGTTTGTTCTGTGCAGGTCCAATTATACTAAACACCTATTACAGCAGTAGACAATCTGGTTGAATGCACAGATGCAAAACTGCAAATATGAAGGGACAACTGTAAGGTTAAATGTGGATTTCAACTGTGATGAGAGTAGGTGCTCCTGACCCCCACATTTTTCAAGGGTTACCTGTATATTACATCATAAAAAAACAATGAAAATACAAAGGGGGAAATCAGAAACCTTTGACCAAGGGGATTAAGTTATAACTCATTACTTAATAACCTTTTAAAATTATGTAGTAAATCTGCTATGTATGTGGCAGAATTTTACTGTATCTTCATATACTTTATTGTCTAAATTCTGGATCATTTTAAGAGCAAAAGAGTCACTGTTATAGTTCCACTAGACAATAGGCATAAACTGAGCTTCCTGGGATGTGGCCATTCTAACTATGTAGTGAGAAAACAACATATGCAACAAAATATAATTAATCTTTATAAAATACACATTTTTATAAAAAAGTCAAATTATAAAATGTTAGTGATTATTTAAGGAAATGGATGTTTTAAGATTGTACTATTAAAAAAAATTTTTTTTTCCAAGTTACATTAAAGAGAACGTGTATTACTTTGTACTGAGAAAAAGTCTTATCTTTTTAGTAAATATATCTGGTAATGGAGGCAGTTAGAACCAATTTTTGTTGTTTTTTAGTATTGGCTTTTACATTGTCTGAAATTCATCACTAAAAATTTAGTCATAAGGATTTGGTCTTTTATTGATTTTTTTTTAAAATTTTACTTTCTTTTAAAATATGATACTCTCAGAGAGTAAAATCAGAAAAGTGACTTAGAAAAGAAGGAAAGATGCCTGGCAAGATCTTGGTAATTTGAAACAAATGTTTATGGGATGATAAGATGGATATTGATTTCAGAACTTTCCTCTCCCAACCCAAATAGAGGCTGAAAAGTATTTGATCAGTAGTGACATGAACTGTAAATACCTGTTTTTAAGACATAAATAAGTGTAGATGATAAAAACTTGGAGTGACTTGCCTGATGGTCCAGTGGTTAAGACTCCATGCTTCCACTGTAGGAGTTGAAGGTTTGAGAGAGGGAATTAGAGGACATTTAGAAAGTACTTTGAATAGCCTTATTTAAAGAGGTTTCTCTTATGCTTTTTTGGCACTAAAACACATTTATGAATACACTAATAAACCTATGGTGAGTGAATTTTAATGCTCTTTACAAAATGAACAGTGGCAATTTTATGTCAACCCCTTTTTTGTTTTTTAATTTACAGGTCTAAGAAATTATAAAATATTTCTTGATAAACAATAGATCTTTAAAGTCCTATATATTGATAAAATATGGTTGGTTGTGTTGATTTACAGCTATTTTTATGCTTCTGTGATGACTTCATGGACAATAA
Source organism: Bos indicus (assembly GCF_029378745.1). Lineage (NCBI taxonomy): Eukaryota > Metazoa > Chordata > Mammalia > Artiodactyla > Bovidae > Bos > Bos indicus. The sequence continues at coordinate 72,741,598 of NC_091760.1, forward strand.
GCACTTTTAAAAGGAAGTTTTTCTTAATTGTAAAAATAGAAAATTTGAGAATACTAAAATCACCCCATAATTCCTTGATCCAGAATTAATGACTGTTAATTGCCGAGTCTTATTTTGTATGTGTGTATATGCACATGTGCATTCATGCAGCCTTTGTACATAGTATACGTATATGGTATTATAGTTTTCCTTTATCCTATTCAACTCTGGAGAAGTTTCCTGTATCTTTAAGTTTCCTTCACAAATAAAACTACTAAAAGCTCTTAGTCTTCCATTAAGATGGACACACAAACCATCTAAGGCAAAGGTTGGTAAACTTTTTCTGTAAAGAGCCAGACAGTAAATATTTTAGATTTTGAGGGCCATATGGTCTCTAGTGCAGCTACTCAACTCTGCTACTGAATACAAAAGTATATTTAAGCATTACAAAACAAATGAGTGTGACTGTGTTCCAATAATATCAGTACTTTACTTACCAAATAGACACAGGCTGTAGTTTGCCAGTCTTTGAGCTAAAGACTTCCTGTGCCTACTTTTTTTTTTTTTTTCAATCTTGTAGAAAAAAAGCGACAGTTTGAAATGAAAAGGAAGCTTCACTACAATGAAGGACTGAATATTAAGTTAGCTAGACAATTAATCTCAAAAGACCTAAATGATGAGGAGGAGGATGAAGAAATGTCAGAGACTGCAGCTGGAGAAAGCATGAATATGGAAGAATCAAGTCAAGGTTAGATGTTTTGGAAGTATCACTGAGACACTTGTGATCGTTTGTGCCTAAGTAATATATTTTATTTTGCTTGAAACTTCGAAGAAGCTCAGAAAATTTTGCTAGAATTTACTTTTTATGCCAAAGGGTAGAAAACTTCAACCTCTATGGGCCAGTTTGAAAATAATGTTTTTATGCTCAAGTTGTCTTAAGTACATAGGTTGTGCTGTATGTCTATGTTGTTTGGTCTACTGGCTTTAAGCAGTGATGTCTATCTTCATATTAAGATATACTTTATTTTTAATGTTTCAGATCATATTTTATTTGTTGTAACAATGTCAGTTAAAACTTTTAAAAGAAACAGGTTTTTAACATGGAAGATCTGTTTTGACATCCCTTCAGGTATAAAGTATGTCATATCCTTCCAGTGTTGACTCTTGACTGTTGGGTTGACAAGTTATTGGCCAGTTTTTGTTTAAGTCTCAAACAACCTGCTCCTGCAGCCTACCAACTCTTGATCAATCATAGGAAATCTGTTTTTATTTTTAATAAACTTACTCTGGCATTCAACAAAGGTGAATCTTCTATACCATTAATGCAGATTTTATGCCCATCTGCCTATTCTGTACTGCAGACTGGTACTTTTGAGTGAAGACGTAACTTACTTTTATGTGTTGTGCCTTAGATGGTTAAGTCTTAAGAAAGTAAATAATTATTATATTATGGTTTTGGTGAGCATATGAAATGTAAGTGATTTTTATGGAAGAACCCGATGACTGTGTCTCATTATAACATCAAGATTGCAGTATTTTTTTGTTACTCCATGTTATGCTTTTGCTTTTCAGTTTGTTTCCTTTCAATTAGCACTGCCTTTTGATTTTATTCACCATATTCTGTTCAGCTTGTATTTAACATGAACAAACTCTTACCTTGAGTGATTATTGAATCTATATGTTTCTCTTTACTCTCTTTTTAAATTTATTATCTATTTTTAGGTGACCTATATCTATATCTTGGTGATTTCTTTTGTTGTATTCAGCATAAACATTTCTTTGGTTATAACTTTTCATCAATGTCTGCGCCCACTTTCAATATCCATTTGTAGCAGCTCTAACAGAGCACTGGGAATACCCCTCATTTGCTATTGGAAATTTGTGCTGGCACTGCTGTGTCAGAGGTTAAAGGGATTTCTTTTTTAAGCCACAGCTTTTGAAAAATAACTTTGGCCTTTGTCTGTGGTATATTTAAGGAAATATTTTGCCATTTTTATATTGTAAATGCAAATATTCTATAACTTTGAATATTTGAGTTGTCATAAACTCTTAGCTTTCCATTTGTGACTTACTCACCGAAGTGTTCAGTGTGAAACCTGTTTGTTCTACCACTAAGCAGATACACCTATTCTGCTCTTTATTACAGGGTATACAGATTCTTTGATATTGTTCAGTCTGCATGAACTATGTCTTGTTTTTTAGATTTTTTTTCTATTCATTTATCATCTGTAGCAGTGGAAGGGAACTTTAGCTCAGGTGGTTCCAAGTTTGGCAATACTCAACAAACAAATGATATTGCTATTTTTTCTTATATCATTGCAGGATCTGCTACAAGTGACCAACTGCAAAACAAATCACAGAGTTCATAGAAGAGATTTTTTTCAACACAGTAATTGTCAAATACAAACTCTGTTACGATAATATACTGCTTCTTGTTCTCTACAATTCATGACTTAAGTACCAAAATACGTACCAGTTATTATATATTGCCAAGAATTAAATAACTTAAGAGACTAATTAGACTTAAAATGCCTAATTGATACATATATTCTTGTGCCTAGTACTTCACCACAAATACAGCATAATGTCATCCAAAACTACGTTACTTTTGTAAGAACACTGGTTAATTTGTATAAGATATATAGCTTTTTATGCTTTAGAAATTAATATCTTTTGGGGAGGGAGAGGGGATCTAATTTATTTTCTTCACTTCTAGATGTGATAGCTCTTATAAAAGGTTGGGTTTTTAAAAAATCAAGATCCAGTTAGAACAGCAGATCATATAGGCTGATAAATATATTCAGTCTGAAAAGTATTTTAACAACGTGTCTTCAACTTGTCTGTTTAATTGAAAAGGAGTATGTTATGAGTTACTGTTGCATTTTCTGGCATACTACCTTTAAAATTCCTGTTGAGTTTCTTTTATGTTTACAAGGAAAGGATTAAATTTTTTCTCATCAAAACTAGGTTTTTTCCATAAATAAATTGTCAGATTAAATTTGCACTAACGTCTGCTCTGACTTTTCTGTACACTCCATGGGCAGACTTCAGATCAGTCTTTCAATAAATATAATTCTAATATAGTTTCAGCATTCCCTTTATATACCTGTGTTAAACTCCTGCCTTTGTCTCTTACTCCTTTCCACACATACGCACAGATTCTGTACCTTTATGATGGATCATAAAGATTGTCATGACATTGGAAACTTTTCCTTTTCTCACATACTCTGTCATTTGCTGCAACAATGAAAATCTTACTTTGACTATTAATGCCTATTCATTCTTCTAATACATGGAGAAAATGAATAGCATCGGTACTAGACAGGAAATACAATTCAGCTGCAGAATTTTCTACATGTCTCTGACTTACAGCTTGCTAATTAAAGTGCTATTATTAGTTTATTGTTTGACTTACTTAGACCTTAGAAAACAACTGAGGTTTTTTTGCATGATGAGAGAATTGTGTGTAACCAGTGATATGATAGTTCCTGAATGTATAAACAGAATTCTGAACACTTTTTAATTTAAAAGCTTAAAATAGTTCCTGCTTTAAGGAAATATGATAATGTATACTATGACAAATGTTCTTTATTCTTCTAACACAATAAGATTTGGACTTTTTCCCCCTAAAATGAAGTGCAGTTCCTGTGTATCTTAGATTACATTTCTAGTCAATTATTTGTATTTTAATTTTTTGTTAGTACCTAAAGAATCCATTATATGAGCAGACTTTTTAAGTAATTTCTGTATATTGTATATTTGAATTGGCTTTTATTGAGCAGCTTATCTTCCACTTGCAAGCTTATGGAAATATCAAATGTCAAAATAAGTAAAAAGTGGGAGAATTATTTACTGTTAGAAGAATGTTTTTATTAGTTTGGATGTCTTCTTTTTTAATGGAATCTAATCAGTACTTCTGAACTGCAGGTATAGTGCTCTAACTAAAACATAAGCTAGTAGTCCCACTGATCGATAAACTAGACAGTGTTTATCCCTACTTTCTGAATTTAGAATATTGAGGTATTCTCTGTTTAAACTTGTCTGGGGGTATTTAAGCTTATACATATATGTGTACATATGTTCATACACACAGATCTCTGTTTTTGGTTTTCTCATTTCAAGTTCTTAGGAAGTATTCATGTGCTCTTTATTTGTAGAAATAGCTGCTATACAGTGAAGAACAGGTAGGAACTTTAACAACTGATCCTTTGGTGTTTTCTACAAATTATTTGTTGAAACTTCAATCACAGGCAAACTTGCATTTCTGGTTTCCGGAAATAGATAGTTATCTCAGAGGAATAAGACATGGCAAATAGCATGCTCAGTAGAATTTTAGGTAATCGAATGTGACTGAGTAAAATTGTTATCATTGTCATGAGTTTCTAATTGATGTGGTATTGAACTAAACAAAAAATGAACCTTTATGACTCAAGTTATATTTTCCTTTGGAGAAAGTTATCTGTCAGTGTTCAGTTCTAGCCAAAGTAGATTTTACTTTCAGTTTTTTAATCAGTATCTCTTCTCTGCTTAACTCTTGATGTCATCTTTTCTGTGTATTCATTTTTCAGTCTGAAATTCAGCAGTGATGCTCTTTAAAAACTGAGACATAAAATGGTATAAATGGATTGTTAAAAATAACTTCAAATTGAAGATTAAAGCAAAGTGCCATTTTTCCCTAGACTTTCATTTTGTTTACATTTTTTCCTCTTAACATTAGTACACTGAACATATTGTAATAAAATACGGTCATATGACAATTGCTTGTGTGTGGATTTTCTTTTCTTCCTACCCAGGTCTTGTGTTGTGGATACCAGAAGAGGGTCTTGGACTACACTGTGAAAGTGATTTGTTTAGTTGCCCAGCATTGTGCTTGGTGTCTTAAGATACAATCCTCCAAACAACCACGCAGAGCAGATATCTTACTAAGTGAGGAAAATATTCTTGGCCAAGTTCTTTGGTTTCAGTGTTTCATACATGCCAAATGACAGGATATAACTAAATTTCATACTCTCTATTCATGCCTTTTTAGGTGTAGAAATTCCTTCATTTTTGAAGTTGTACCTTACAAGTAAACTTCATTTGGATTTTTGATACACGTCGTGTGCTTTAGGAGTAACATTTTTCAAGTGTTTAGTTTGAGTTTTTATATTTAATCTGAAGAAATTTGGAAATTTTATTTGAGGTTTACACACCATTTAGGAAAAATCTTAAAAGTACAGTTATACAGTGGCGGGAGATGTGCAAATGGATGTGATTAGGTTGTGTTCCACAAGTTTGTTTCTAAACAGGATGTTTCAAACACAAAGCATGATTTTTTTCATAGACTCTGTTACAAAGTAAGTACCAAGCTAGCCTGTATAAACATATACCTAAAACAGCATTTTTCAGTGTGTTCCATGAAAAGGATTCTGTGAGCCAAATATGCTTTGCACTTGCTGTACGCTTTATTCCCCTACCCCCCAGACTTATAATAATGCATCTCATCATATTAAAAGAGTCTGAGACATCTTGCTTAAGGAACCTGTTTAAAATTTGATTTAACTTAGTGTTTTTTAAAAACATTTCACAACCACCCCAAGTTCCCTTTTCCTTCAAGTAGCATCCCAGATAGGAGTAAAGAAATCAGCTAGAGCCTCTAATACATGAAAATTGAACTTATTCCTAAAAGAAGAGACCAGTGTATCATTGATAGAGGGAAGACATGGTAGCAATAACTGCATATTATGGATTGTATGTAATTTGCCAGGCATAAGACTTAATTTTTAGTAACTTATGCAAGAAACTATAGAATACATGTCCAGGACAGATGAGGGTGTGGTTGATGTGGTTGGTTATATGCTGTTGTGGTTTAGTATTGATATGACTGTTGCTGAAAGACTTGGTGCTTTAAGCAGATTTCCTGAATGCCTTGTCCTCCCTGTCAGCTCACATAACTGGTTGACAGGAACACATCTGCTACTCACTGGGAAAATAAAAGAGCAAATAGCAAGTGTGTCTGGTCTGTGGCTCACACCCCTAAGCCTTGGTTAGCTTCTGTAGTGTTTAGGGGGAGAGGTGTTAGGGGTTTTTGGCTCCTACACTTCAAATTTGGGGTTGACTCATCTAGTTTTTTATTTGAGGAATTATTTGGGGGAGGTAATGCTGAGAAAGGAGGTAAGTGAGGGTGGATTTGGCAAGTGTTTAGTCATGATTTTATCTCAACTGCCCAACCTGAAATTTTTAGTAAGTCTGCCAAGCGAGTGTGTTGCATTTCAGTTCTATTACCAATGGAAATTAATTGGAATTGGAAGAAAACTATACATTTTTTGTTCTTTGTTTGATTCCTTTGGATTGATGACTGTTGAATAGAAATAGAAGAGGATTGTACAGGCTGATCTTTGGCGTCTTAACATTATTTGACCTCACTTTTTAGGCAAGGGATTATAAGCAACTTTGCAGTATGCCTTGATCTAATAAATGATTCAACCTGAAAAAGTATTAACCGATAATAGACCCTACAACCATAGGAATGAGAAAGTTTAGTTATATACTTGTTCAGTTACACACCCTGGTAAAAGATATTTTCATCTTCCTTTGTAAAAGAGATACCCATGTGAAAAATACTCAGGCACTTTATTGTAGGGCATCATGCCAAGCTAATTGGGAAGTATGGACATAAGATTTGCCCTGCCTTTAAATATATTGAAAGTTACACATATTTACGGAGCAGAGAGCACACTTTGGGGGAACAAGGAAAGAATAAGCTACACACTTAACCTAATTCTGAGGAAGCCTTTCTTGGAGAGTAGCTTGGGCTAATTATAATTAGCAACACCTTGTTATATGGCAGATTCTTATGCAACTTTCTTAAAAGTAAAATTTCTATAGTGACCTATAACAAAATTGTTACTAAGCAAGATAGACACCACAGAAATCAACAATGTTAAATGATCTTTTTTTTTTTTTTTAGAACTCAATCTAAAATGTTGAAGTTGCAATCTAAAATTGCAGAAGTTGAAGCAGATTTATAGATTGTTGCAAATTAAGCTTCTGCTGCCATTTTATTTTTTCCTAAGTCTAGTTGTTGGGGGAAAGGAGGTGGGTTGGGAGGGTCTGGGTCAAGACCACAATTAACAGGACCCCCACTGTAGTTTGGAACTATCAGGAAATGTGCTGTGGTCCAGTGCTGACTTTGAAAAGCAGTCCGTCCTTCCTCAAGTGGGAGCATCTTGAGTTGGTGTTTTTTTGTTGTTTTTTGATAAATCACAATTTAAATTTTAAAACCAGCCATGGGAGTGGTGGGGTAGTGGGAAGCTGGCTAGACTGCAAAATGAATTGGACCCAGATTAGTATTCTTTTAAGATTCAAACACTGTTCTGAAGACCTAGACTAGAGACATCTGAAGTTTTACAGTCTGAATGAGGACATACTGATAAATGTAATGTTAAGGGGAAAGCGTTATTTTTGAGATTATTAAATATGTATGAAGTACAAACTGTCCAGCCCAAGCTGGACAATGTACGTAATTGTCATTGTATAATTATGTACATGTTGCTGGGTAATGTACATAAAAAGATAAATAGAAGATGGTTCTTAGTAAAAAAGGTATGCAATTACTGTGGCCAAGATCAAAAGGTAACAACAGAGGGTTCAGATGTCTATTGCTTACAAATGATGTCTCACATATCTCAAATACACATCTAAAATTGAGCTGTTTATCTTTCCTCTATTAATTTCTCTGTCCCCTGCACATTCTCCCCCAAATAACTTAGCACCAGATTATTTCTCAACTTTGATTCCTTTCATTCTCTTATATAGGCGAAATCATCCATTAGTAAACCCTTTTGACTCTACCTCCATTATATGTAGACTTTGCTGGTGGTGCTAGTGGTAAAGAACCCTCTTGCCAATGCAGGAAACTTAAAGAGACTTGGGTTCGATCCCTGAGTGGGGAAGATACCTTGGAGTAAGGCATGGCAACCCACTCCAGTATTCTTGCCTAGAGAATCCCATGAACAGAGGAGCCTAGCAGGCCATAGTCCATAGGGTTGCAAAGAGTCCGATATGACTGAAGTGACCTAACATGCACATACTCTTGGTAGATCCATAGCATCCTTTATTCAGGGACTTATTAACTCCATTACTAAAACATTATTACTCTTGCTTCCATGGTGGCTCAGTTGGTACAGAATCAGACTGCAAAGGACACCCAGGTTTGATCCCTGGGTTTGGAAGATCTGGAGGAGGAAATGGCAACCCATGCCAGTGTCTTGCCTAGGATAATCCCATGGACAGAGGACCATGGGGGGCTATAGCCCATGAGGTCGCAACAGTGGGACATAACTTAGCGACTGAACCACCACCACTATTCAGTTCAGTTCAGTCGCTTAGTCGTGTTCAATTCTTGGCAACCCCATGGACTGCAGCACACCAGGCCTCCCTGTCCATCACCAACTCCAGGATCATGTCCTGGAGTCATGTCAATACTCAAACTCATGACCTTTGAGTTGATGATGCCATCCAACCATCTCATCCTCTGTTGTCCCCTTCTCCTTCTGCCTTCAATCTTTACCAGCATCAGGGTCTTTTCAGTTGAGTCAGTTCTTCACATTAGGTGGCCGAAGTATTGGAGTTTCAGCTTCAACATCAGTCCTTCCATTAAATTTTCAGGGTTGATTTCCTTTAGGATGGACCGGTTAGATCTCCTTGCTGTCCAAGGGACTCTCAAGAGTCTTCTCTAACACCACAGTTTAAAAGCATTAGTTCTTCAGCATTCAGCTTGCTTTATAGTCCAACTCTCACATCCATATGTGACCATTAGAAAAACCATAGCTTTGACTAGGCAGACCTTTGTTGGCAAAGTAATGTCTCTGCTTTTTAATATGCTGTCTAGGTTGGTCATAACTTTTCTTCCAAGGAGCAAGCATCTTTTAATTTCATGGCTGCAGTCACCATCTGCCGTGATTTTTGAGCCGTAAAAAATAAGGTCTGTCACTGTTTCCACTGTTTCCCCATCTATTTACCATGAAGTGATGGGACCAGATGCCATGTTCTTAGTTTTCTGAATGTTGTTTTATGCCAACTTTTTCACTCTTCTCTTTTACTTTCATCAAGAGGCTTTTTAGTTTCCTCTTCACTTTTTGCCATAAGGGTGGTGTCATCTGCATATCTGAGGTTATTGGTATTTCTCCTGACAATCTTGATTCCAGCTTGTGCTTCATCCAGCTCAGCGTTTCCCATGATGTACTCTCATATAAGTTAAATAAGCAGGGTGACAATATACAGCCTTGACATACTCCTTTCCATATTTGGAAGCAGTCTGTTCTATGTCCAGTTCTAACTGTTGCTTCCTGACCTGCATACAGATTTCTCAAGAGGCAGGTCAAGTAGCCTGATACTCCTATCTCTTTAAGAATTTTCTACAGTTTGTTGTGATCCACACAGTCAAAGGCTTTGGCATAGTCAATAAAGCAGAAGTACATGTTTTTCTGGAACTCTCACTTTTTCGACCGCCACTATTACGTATCTTAAATCTCTCCCCTTCTCCACTTTGCCTGTACCTCTACCACAGCCTCCTAAGTAATTGGTTTTCCATTTCCATTGTGTCCCTTTCAGTCCGTCTTCTGTAACAGCAAGTATTGCTGCATTACTTAAAACCCTTCAGTGATTCCACTGCCATCCTTAAGAATGAGTCCAATTTCTTAGAATGGGTTAACAAGACTGCATGGAAAGACCCCCAAATACCTCTTCAAATCTTTTCGTTTCATTCTCCTACTTAATTATTATAGTTGTACTGGTTTTTTTTTTTTCCCAGTTCCTCCAGTTCACTAAGTTTTTCCCCTTTTCTAGTGCTTAGGCACTAGAAGATTACTCTGCCTGAAATGCTCTTCAATAATTATCCTATGGCTTTTCTTCTCATTATTTAGGTTCAGACATAACCTATCCAGAGGTGCCATTCCCTGACCATCTTATTAAAAAAGATGTCTTTCCTATGGTTTTCAGATTCTTGTTTTCTTATCTGGTTGGTTTGCTTTGTTGTTGCCTGACTCCCTTACTAAACAGAAAGCTCAAGGCAGGATCTCTTTTATGCTATTCTCAGAGATTCTCAGAGTATTCTCAGATTGTATTCTGAGATTGGTATAGGTCATCTCTATAGAAGCCTCAATGAATGTTGAATGAATAAAAGGAAGATAGTTGTTTATAATGTGATTTAACTTTTCCTTCCCATTACTCTTTAGCATCTTCATATACTTAATGTTTGAATATTAGAACTGGAAAAAATTTTAGAAATCAACTAGCCTAATGTCCTTGTTTTTTCAGAGAAGTCAACCAAAGCAAAGAGAAGGCAAGATTACCCAGCTGGTTTTTGGCAGTTCAGAGTCTAGAATCTAGTTTCTCTGACTCTATATTTTCACAAGAAATCTCACCTTGGATTGAACAACTGTGGCCCTGTCTCGCCTTGGTGGTTGTATTTTTTTCATAGCAGAGGTAGTTAAGAATTAATTCCTTATTCAGGATTATCTGAAAATGGGTTTATCCACCCAAGTAAAATTTCTCACAACTGAGTTACCCAAACTCTGACTTTTTGTTGTTGTAATTAACATACAATATTGTATTAGTTTCAGGTGTACAGCATCGTGATTCTGTATTTTTATACATTATGATCACTACAGTAAGACCAGTTACCATCCACCACCGTACAAAGTTGTAATATTATCGACTCTCTGCCCTATATATACATTACATCACTGTGACTCATTTATTTTATGGCTGGAGCTTTGTACCTATAAGCATGTTGGAAGTAAATCTTGCTGAAGAATGATGGATTTTCCAATATTCACATACCAAGGACCCCAGACATAATCTTTACTCACTGACTCTGGTTTGTTCATATCAACATTGATTATTGTACTGTCTGAAATGCTGCCTTGCCCTCAAGAGCACGTTGAATGGATTTTTCCCAAGCCTTCGCATGCTGTTCTTTTTCAGAAGTAAGGCATCTGAGGGTAGTAACCAGCTTTTTTCTGGATGTGGCCTTTGGGACTGTTTTCTTTGATGCCAGGAGGCTTGTTTCATTTCCAGCTTCCTGTCTTTGTTTCTGGCTGTAATTGCCAAAAAGCACACACCACAATAAATGGGTTATTACTGTAATGCAATACTCCTTGAACTGCCAGCCCTAGCTATCTTAGGAAAGTCTTTAACACTTTTGAAAAGATATCAATTGTTGTGTTATGTGGTCCAACCAGAACGTGAATTTAAGAAGTTATAAATTTTGAGAACGAGGCTGAATACTTAGTTTTCTCTTCTGCACACATTCCAGAAAATTATATATGCTGATGAGATTCTCCTGAAGAGTTAAAATGGAAGAGCAAACTTTACCTTGTTCTTTTACCTGTTTTTCTCGATTAGTTATATAAATACAAGTAAAAATGTGATGACTTCTCAGTTATTTTGAATGATGGAAAGATCACTTGCTGGATTTACACGTAGAAGATACCAAGAAAAGATAGAAGTTTGGAACATATCTTGAGTATTTCAGATATATGAATATTCAATTTCAATCGAATATTTGAATATCTTCACTATTTCAGATACTAAATATATTAGATGAATTAACACATTTAATCCCCCAAACAAGAGGACTAACAGTGCAAAGTCTTCATTCGATTTAGGGTAACCTAGATCATGGTGATCTTCATGAGAACTGACTTCATTGGCCTTGTGAAGGTGGAAGCCACATTGCAGGGGGCTGAGGAATGTGTATATAAGGTGTAGAAATTAACATTGCATGTGTAGGCAGCTTGTTTAAGAACATTAATTGTGAAAGGGAAGAGGGATAAGACAATAGATGTGGAGCAAAGATTTGGATGTTTATAACTGTATTTTAGGAAATGAATAGTATAGACTTAGAAAATAAGGAGAGAAGGTTCATCTTTGTTTATAGGTAAAAAATGCACATGAACTAGATAAAGTTTAAAAATTAATCACTAGCTATAAAATTTGAAAAGACACCTATGAAAGTATCTAATAAATAATCATGCCTTACGGTTCTTGAAATAACTACCTCCCTGTCCGTACACATTATAATGTACACCATAATGTTCATTCAGCATCTCATGGCATCATCTCAGGCTGTTCTTTTAATGTAATGCCTAAAGAGTGTAGGTTTATGAGATCTATATTAGTATTTTCCACTATTTTCATGTCATTTGCCTTCAAAAGATCATCTATTTTTAAGCCATTAATTAGTATATAAACAGATGGCACAACAACTAAGAGATCTTTTTTAGAGTCAGAGGTTTTGGTGTGTATTCAATTAGAACCCCAAATGGTATGCTTCTTTGTTCACACATTAACAAAAGTTATTGCATCCAAAATTTAGTTACAATAATTAAAATATCTACTGACAGCAAGGGAAAAAAGCCTACTGAGAAAAACATTTAAAATTATCATTGCCTATCTTCTGTTAAATGAAATCTTGGAGAGTAAATGTGGCAGGTCTTAGAAAAAGAGGATGTTCTGACACCCCAAGACAAAATACTTGAGCACAGAGCTAGACAGCTCAGGGCTAATTTTGGAACTCAAGAGTCAAAGCAAAATTTTTCTAAAGGCTATCTGAGAAAAAGCAGATTTTAAGTTTACATTCTTTTGTTTAAAGTCAATACGTACAAAATAAGCTCATAAAATTTCCCTATCAAACAATGCCATAATTGTGGAGCAATGTCTTCCTATCGCCCATACTATGCAAAGTCATCTTTCATGCCCTCCCTGTCCTTACCCTAGCATCTTATGAATTACTAAGCTCTGTTAATTACCTTCAAAATACCACTTGAATCTGTCCTTTTCTAACTTCTGTGTAACTCTTCTCACTCTTATTCTTTCCCAACCAGTCTCATTCCTTCAGTTTTTCCTCTGTCATCCTTGCTAATCTATATCTGTCCTATTCCTGGATGTTAATTTCCTTTTAAGACAAATTAATCATGCATTAAAATATTCCTGATTCGGAGGGCCCTTGGTCCCTACAGCCTACCAGATAAAATCAGTTCACCCTTAGGTCCTTTCTTCCTACCCTCTATATATTCCCTGGGTTTGCATGAAGCTGGACTGCTCTTTTTTCACTAACATTCTTTTTCTTTTTTCTATCAACCTCTGTCATTCTATTCTTTTTTTTTTTTTTTTTTAAATTTTAAAATAATTTTTATTTATTAATATTTTTAGTTTTGGCTGTGCTGGGTCTTCACTGCTGTGCAGGCTACTCTCTAGTTGTGGCGCGAGGGCTTCTCGCTGTGGTGGCTTCTCTTGTTTTGGAGCACAGGCTCTAGAGTACGCGGGCTTCAGCAGTTGTGGTTCCCAGGCTGTAGACAACAGGCTCAATAGTTGTGACGCATGGGCATGTGGGATCCTCCTGGGCCATGGACTGAACCCATCTCTCCTGTACTGGCAGGCAGATTCTTTACCATGGGAACTCTGGCAGGAAAGGAATCAGGAGATCCTGCTCCAGCACCACCCTCTTCTTCATCTTCTTCAAATTCCAAATTCTCTTCTTCACCAGGTGCTAAAATTCTTCTTAAAGGGACAGGCTGAACATCAAATGGGAATTCTTTATTATATGTAAGAATATTCTTTAGGATTGGTTCTAGCTTCTTCAGATCTTCCGGTTTAAATTCTTCCTGGGACTGTGTGGACTGTAAAGCTGCACTTCGTAATTCCAAGCATGTTGCAATTTTGCCTGTGGTTTTCTTTTGTTCTGTGAATTCAGAATTATTGTGTTGAGCTTGGGCCTCTTTTTGTAGGTGTCTTGCTAATACCTGATTCTCGTCTGTCGCCTCCACCAGCTGGCCCCAAGAGTCGAAGTCGGCGCCTCTCCTAAAACTGACGCCCCAGCGCTGCAGCAGACTTCGGGTCACCTCCGACATGGCCGGTCCCCACCCGTCCCCTCCCGCCCCTACCCCCAGGAAAGGCTGGGCTCTAGGGCGCCATCCCCCCCGGGCCTGGCCCCGACATTAACAGGGCCAGGAGGAACCGCTAAGGCCACCGCCGCCACCCGCCATTTGCCGCCACTGTCATTCTATTCTTTTCTGTCTTTTAGGTCAAGATTCACTTTTTTCATTAAACTTTTTCGTGTGGTTTTTTTTTTTTTTTTTCTTTGAATTCCTGTAATGTTATTTCTCCCTTAGCACATTCTGTGTTATAATTGTGTATGTATCTGTCTTCTAGTCCCTTGGACTAAATATGTCTTTCTTGTATTTTCTAACATATAGGAAGGTGCATGACAGATGTTTTAATTATTCTTGAACCTTGAAGTATATTGACTAATGAAACATTAGATTGTGATTCCAGTCTGTAATGATGGTACCCTGGGGTCAATTTAAAAGGAGATGTGAGTAGAGGGACCAAGTGGAAAATTTGCATAGGTTCCAGTGTTTTGGATCTGTTTCTCTGTTGGATGTAAGAAAACATTACAGCTGTACTGCTCTTCCTTCATCTCTTGATATGGGCACCAAGCAAACTTGCTGGATTGCTAATGTATTTACATATGCAGATCCCAACAGAAGGGACTTGGGCTACCACAGACCCACCAATTCATATTTGGTTTACTTTGAGCTGAGTTTATTCACCCTGTATGAGGCCTTACAATATTCAAAAGATATATGGGTTAGTGATAACAAGGTCCTTCTCTCAGAAGACTGGAGTAGATTTGGCTTGAACAGCTGTCTGTGTCCAAATGCTGGTTAGCAGAAAACACAATGATATTTTATATTTCTCAGGGACATGTGGGTCCGTGGAGATAAAAATGTTAATTTCAGCAGATGTGTTGATTTTACTCAGGGAGAAGGTGTCAGAACACTGTACCAGTACCAAAAATAGCTTCTTGAATGTCTGAATTTAGAAAGATTAAAAATAAAAACATTTTTACATATTTTTCAAATGGTGGTAAAATATGCTATACTTTACACAAGGACTTTTTCAGTGTACTTATTTATTATTAGGAGTTTCTTGCATAACCTAATTGATAAACATTTCTGCCAAGTTTTCATAAATTCCCAGGGATTTCTCATCTGCCTCTTTCTTCTCAAATTATGTACTGATATGGAAAGGTTTGTTTAACAGCATTTTGTTATCCACATGCATCTTAATCCATTTTTGAAAAGAATTTGGTTTTGGCTGCTATTCAATTTCAGGAGAGCAAATTAAGCAAGGTGGGTGACTGAGTAGCTGGTTGGCAGCTGGGTTTTAGAATAGTTTTGTTCTTAATCCGGTTTGCTTCAACTGCATATTACTCCAATTTCATTCTTACATTCAAACAACAAAAATAAGGTTTTGCTAAACACTGTGAAATTAAGGGAGATATGAAATAATGTGACTTCTGGATATGGAATCCCATTAGACTGTTGAAAACATATGATACCTTTTTATTATTACACAAAGATGAAAGAAATATACATTGCAATACCACATATATTAGGTTTTACTGAGACTGAAGTCACTTTTCCTGGAAATTGACAAGTAGAATGAAACCATAATATGACATATGTCATTCCTAAGGTGCCTCTAATAATTAGCATGAGGTCCATTATAGAACTGAAAATATGGGTTACCAAAAATATTGACAAAATCTGTCCCTTGGGTTATTAGCTAACCTGACAAATGATTTCTACCTTTCATCCTTATATATTGTATAACATCTGTATTGATTTTCTTTGATCAGGTTCTTGAAGTGTCTTATAAAGAATGTTATATACATACAGACTATTACAGATACCTTAGAAAATCAGAGAGCATCTTTCATAGAAGGTATGTATATCAAGTCATTTGGTGCAACGAAACCAAATCCTCAAGCAAAATGGGAATTTATGGCTCACAGAACTGTAAAGCTGCAGGGGTAGATAGGTCTGACTTTAGTTGTGCCTGCATTCTTGACAGGGCTGTCTCCACCTTTTGACTCTGCTTCTCTCTGTGCTGGCTTCATTCTCTCCACCTGATGGTAGAGTTGGCTGCTGCTTCCTGATCTACATCATCCTTAGAGACTTGAGATGCTAGAGAGAGAACACCCTGTGCACAAATTCCAAAGAGGATTCTGACTTGGCCCAGTCTGGATCCTGTGCTTCTTCTTGGAACAGTCACTGTCTATGTATATTGGAGAGAGGGGGCAAGAGTGGAGCTGGTCGACTGCAGATGTAGAACTCCGGGCAAACCTGGCTCTCATCTTAACTCCTCATCAGGGCTACATGGACCAAGAAGAGTCACTGGGGAAGAGGGAGGGCTGGTCTCCCAGAGGAAGGAACCATAGGCAGATAAAAATCTTCAGTGCACTTAGTCAAACCTAAGCATATTCAGAACATCGGAGGAGGCTAATTTCATTTATTGTTTGAATTCTTTATTTTTTAAGAATTACTTTTTTTTTTTTTTTTTTTGCTGTGCTGGATCTTCATTGCTATGCACTGGTTTTCTCTAGTTGCGACAGGTGGGGTCACTCTTTGTTGCATTGTGCAGGCTTCTTCTTGCAGTGGCTTCTCTTACTGTGGAGCACAGTCTCTAGGTTCTCGGACTTTGGTAGTTGCACTGCATAGGCTCAGTAGTTTCGGTTCAGGGGCTCTAGAGCACAGGGCTCAATAGTTTTGGTGCTCGGGCTTAGTTGTTCTGGGGCATGTGGAATTTTCCTGGACCAGAGATCAAACCTGTATCCCCTGCTTTGACAGGCAGATTCTTAACCACTGGACCACCAGGAAAGCCCCAAATTCTTTATATAGAAGAAATACAGATTTAGTTTTTCTGTTTAAAAATATTTTTCATTTATATGTAAATTTTTCTGTTTTAAAAAAACTTGCAGATTCTGAGTTAGTAAAGTCTACCTTAATGAGCTCAATTGGTTGTATAACGGTTCGGTTCAGTTCAGTTCAGTCGCTCAGCCATGTCTGACTCTTTGTGACCCCATGGACTACAGCATGCCAGGCTTCCCTGTCCATCATCAATTCCCAGAGATTGCTCAGACTCATATCCATCAAGTCAGTGATGCCATTCAACCATCTCATCCTCTGTCGTCCCCTTCTCCTCCTGCCTTCAATCTTTCCTAGCATCAGGATCTTTTCCATTGTGTCAGTTCTTCACATCAGGTGGCCAAAGTATTAGAGTTTCAGCTTCAGCATCAGTCCTTCCAGTGAATATTCAGGGTTGATTTCCTTTAAGATGGACTGGTTGGATCTCCTGCAGTCCAAGGGATTCTCAGGAGTCTTCTCCAACACCACAGTTCAAAAGCATAAATTCTTCGGCGCTTAGCTTCCTTTATAGTCCAACTCTCACATCCATATATGACCACTAGAAAAACCATAGCTTTGACTAGGCAGACCTTTGTTGGCAAAGTAATGTCTCTGCTTTTTAATATGCTGTCTAGGTTGGTCATAGCTTTTCTTCTAAGGAGCAAGCGTCTTTTAATTTCATGGCTGCAGTCAGCATCTACAGTGATTTTGGAGTCCAAAAAAATAGTCTCTCATTGTTTCCATTGTTTCCCCATCTATTTGCTGTGAAGTGATGGGACCGGATGCTGTGATCTTAGTTTTTTGAATGTTGAGTACAATTTGGTAACTGAGGGTAATAATTGTTAACATTTATTGAGCACTTTAGTGGAAAAGACCCTGATTCTGGAAAAGATTGAAGGCAAAAGGAGAGGACAGCAGAGGATGAGATAGTTAGATAGCATCACTGATTGAATGGACATGAATTTGAGCGAACTCTGGAAGATAGTGGAGGACAGAGGAGCCTTGTGTGCTAAAGTCCATGGGGGTCACAAAGAGTCAGGCACGACCTAGCAACTGAACAACAGAAACAACTATTACCACTACTATTTTACAAGTGAGGAAATTGAGGCACTGAGAAATGAAGCAAGCTGTCCCAGGCTACATACAGTAAGTTGTGCATCCAAGATTCCAACCCAGGCAGCCTCTAGAGCCCATGCTGTTCCTAACAGATGTGCCATATTGCTGCCCAAGTCCATGTTATACCTCCATTATCTACTGTTTGTGTTGCTGTTTGCATAGCTTTGCTTTCATTATCTTCTTACCACATGCATAATAAAATCCCAGCTCTCTGCCATGTCCTGCAGAGCTATGCATGACCTGGCCCTTGCCTACCTCTCTAGTATCATCTATTACTATTCTACTTTGCTCACTTCTGGCTATTCCTTGGATATGAATCCCAAATTCATTCTAACCTCAGGAACTGAACAAATTCTGTTCCCTGTGGCTGGACTGCCCTTCCCGCAGCTCACTGTCTAGTTTTCTGGACTTCCCTGTCGGTCCAGTGGTTAAGAATCTGTACTTCCACTACAGGGAGCATGGGTTCACACTCCCTGATTGGGGAAGTGCCACATGCCTTGTGGTGCAGCCAAAAAAAGAAAAAGCTACATAGTACATGATTCAATTTATGATACTGTGGAAAAGGTAGAATTGTAGTTATAGAAAACAGACTGTCTAGCTTTCTTTTTCTTCAGGTCTCTGTCTGGTGTTACCTCCTCCCTGATCGTTCTATAATCCCTGTCCTAGTTTATTTTTCTTCATGGCACTATCTACTTATTTTTTCTTATATTTCTCAATCCTCATTTCCACTACAATGCAAACCCCATGAAGGAAAGGATTTTGTCTCTTTTGTTCATGACATGTTGCTGGGATCTAGAGCAATGCCAGACACACAGTAGGTGCTTTGTAGTTACTGAATGAATAAATTTAGTTTATCCCAAGAGTCTATGGGGTAGTAAGGCTGAAAATATATCCTTTTTATAGTTGAGATGGTCTCAGAAAGATGAAATAAATACCTTAAGTGCATTGGCTAATGAGTGGATGGGACTAAGGCGAGACTGAAATCCCTCCCTCTTCATCTCAGGTCTGGACATTTTTCACTGTGCCCCCGTGGTCTGCCTGATGTCATCTGTTTTTCTCTTCTCTGCCTCCAGATTGGCTATAAAGCATTTCTGAAATTACTGTCTGTGTAAGTCATCACAATAGCCAAACCACAGCAAGATGGACTATAGTTTGAGAATTCTTAAATTATTGACACTAACACTTGTTGTTTCTTGACATGACTTTTCTTCAGCTAAAACTTTGAAACATTTGTAAATCTGTGTCCTTTTCTCTCCCACTCCATATGTGGTTAGAATATTTAGCTAAACCCAAATGTTTGCTTAACTTGAAAGAGTTATTTCATTTATTCAATATGGATTTGAGGTCCACGCATGTATTTACAAGCTCAGCCCTAGTGGCTGAGATGATAAAGAATCTTTCTGCAATGCAGGAGATGCAGGTTCAATCCCTGGGTCACAAAGATCCTCTGGAGAAGGAAATGTCTACCCACTCCAGTATTCTTGCCTGGAAATCCCATGGATAGAGGAATCTGGCAAGCTACAGTCCATGGGGTAGCAAAGAGCCCAATAGGGCTGAAGTGACTTAATATGCAAACTTGTATTTACTGGTAGAAGTCATTTCATCTCTCTGGGCCTCAGTTTCCTCATTGAGTAAATGAGGATAATAATAGTACCTACCTCATAAGGCTGTTCTGATGATTAAATGAGATTATGTTAAGTGCCTGACACATAACAATGGCTCAATAAATAGCAGTTATGAGCTGTATCACTATGTTCTGTGCATTCCTTGATGTGAGAATATAATATCGAACAAGCGAGATTTGAGCCCTTCTCCCTTAGAACTTTCAGTCTTACAGGGAAGATAGTTAAACAAATAAACACAACATATGTCAAGTACTCTAAGAGGGTGGGGGGAGTGTCATCCTTGGAGTTATCCTTGATACCCTCCTCTCATAGCCCACATCTAATCCATCAGCAAATCACGGCACCTCTACCTGAACAAAACATCCAGAATTAGACCACATCTCACAACTCTACTGCTGCACCCAATCCTTGATCCCCTCTCACCTGGGTTACTCTATTAGCCTCCTACTTGGTCTCCCTGCCTCCATCCTTGTTACAGTTTATTCCCCACAGGGCACCCAGGGTCATTCTGGTAAAACCTAAATCAGATCATGGCATTTGTTGTAGGCAGAATGATACCCACCCCCCTCAAAGATGTCCATGTTCTAATTCCTGAAACCTATGAATATGCTACCTCATATCACCAAGGGACTTTGCAGATATGATGAAGGACCTTGAAATGCAGAGATTATTCTAGATCATTCAAGTGGTCCAAAACTAATCACATGACTGCTTAAAAGTGGATAACCTTTCCTGGCTGTGGTCAGGGAGACAAGTTAACAGAAGAATAGTCACAGAACTGTACATTACTGGCTTTAAAACTGTACATTACTTCCTCTATTAAAAATAGAGGAAGAGGAATGATACGGAGCCTGACTATACTCTTATTTGCAGAAATGTTTTCTATACGTTGTGTTAGTCATTCAGTCGTGTTTGACTCTTTGAGACCCTGTGGACTGTAGCCTGCCAGGCTTCTCTGTCCATGGGATTCTCCAAGCAAGAATAATGGAGTAGGTTGCCATTCCCTTCTCCAGCGGATCTTCCCGATCCAGGAATCAAATCCAGGCCTCCTGCATCGTAGGCAAATTCTTTACATCTGAGGCACTAGGGAAGCCAATGTTTACTATGTGCCCAATTAAAAATGAGCTAGATGGTTCTAAATGAAATAGCACATGGAATTTTTTGCCTCTTCAAGAAGCTTCCCCGGTAGCTCAGCAGTAAAGAATCTGCCTGTAGTGTAGAAGACTTGGGTTTGATCCCTGAGTTGGAAAGATCTCCTGGAGGAGTGTATGGCAACCCAGTCCAGTATTCTTGCCTGGAAAATCCCATGGACAGAGGAGCCTGGTAGGCTACAGTCCACGGGATCGCAAAGAGTCGGACACGATTGAGCGGCTTCACTTTCACTTTCATGGCCCTTAAAGATCGTGACTCCTGATATAGGAGGTCCTCCCTGTTTGGTTATGTGGCCAAATGTCTTGCTGTGACCTCTAGTGAGTCAAAAGGGACAACCCAAGGAAGCAGTTGGCAAAGCATAAGCCAGAGCAGAGCAGCTGTGGGAGGCTGATTTCAGATCCTAAAGTACCTTGTGTTTCCAAGTTTGGGAGTGGGAGGAAGGACGGGGAAGTGTGAATTGCTTATCTCCATAGTGCCACCCACCTCTGCTGCCGTCAAGAGTCAGTCTACAAGCTGCCGACAACTCTGTGGCAGTGCCCTTGCCCACCCAGGCCCCTTTCAGCTGCTAATTATGGAATCAGCTGAGGAGAACAGTGAGGGCTGGTATGTCCATCAGAAGACTGGGGGGACTCTGCATGCCTGATGATCATCTCTGTGGAACTTCTTTGCCAGAAGTTGCCTGGCAGGTCAGCTGTGTCATGGGTGGAAGGGAGGGCTGACTCTGGCTAATTATATGTATGTAGCAATCATGCCAGTGGTGATACACACCCCTTTGGTCAGTGGCAGCATGCCACTGATGCTAGCCCACCCATTAGTTTTGCTCTAACATGTCTTCCAATTCTCTGACAGAGGTTAAGAAAGCTGGAGTCAGAACTGTGAGGAACAGGAGCCGTGGTGGCTGGTACAAGAGGTGTTAGACAATTTCTATTCTTTGAGTGTAGCTAGCTGCTGCTGCTGCTAAGTCGCTTTAGTCATGTCCAACTCTGTGCGACCCCATAGATGGCAGCCCACCAGGCTCCCCCATCCCTGGGGTTCTCCAGGCAAGAGCACTGGAGTGGGTTGCCATTTTCCTTCTCCAATGCATGAAAGTGAAAAGTTAAAGTGAAGTTGCTCAGTTGTGTCCAACTCTTAGCGACCCCATGGACTACATGTACCTTTTTGGTATACATCAAGATTCAGCAATGATGTACTATCTTTCTATTGTTTCATGTTGCTTCATTAATTACATTTTCTGACAAGAATGTAAGCTCCACATTCTTGCAAATGTGGAGTGTAGATATGTTGTGACCAATCCTGTAGAAACCACAGTTCGTTGAAGAGCATTACAGGAGGCTCTGAGGCCCCAGGTGAGGATAGGGTGGTTAACTCTTGTACTCCTGGGCACTGCTACTTCTCTAACAGTTTATTCCTTGTTCTTGATATTTTAGGGTTCCCTTGTGGCTCAGCTGGTAAAGAATCTGCCTGCAATGTGGGAGACCTGGTTTTGATCCCTGGGTTGGGAAGATCCACTGGAGAAGGGAAAGGCTACCCATTCCAATATTCTGGCCTGGAGAATTCCATGGACTGTATAGTCTGTGGGGTTGCAAAGAGTCGGACATGACTAAGCGACTTTCACTTTCACTTGGTATTTTACTAACTTGAAGCATCTTTTTTAATTAAGTAATTTAAATTAAAAAATTTTTTTCTTTGGCTGTGTGGTGAGGCATGTGGGGTTTTAGTTCCCCAACTAGGGCTCAAACCCATGCCTCCTACATTGGGAGTTCAGAGTCTTAACCACTGGATTGCCATGGAAGTCCCACATCATCCTTCCCAGAGCCCACACATCTGGATGTGTAGTTTCAGATTTATAGCATTTGAATAAGCATTTGTTTTGGT
The DNA here is from genome assembly GCF_029378745.1 of Bos indicus. Lineage (NCBI taxonomy): Eukaryota > Metazoa > Chordata > Mammalia > Artiodactyla > Bovidae > Bos > Bos indicus. The sequence goes on from NC_091760.1 coordinate 72,764,081, forward strand.
GCAAAGGCTGTTAGTAATGTTAACATCACCTTTTAAACAAGAATACTTCCCTTGTAATTAGATCTGTACCTTCATATAGGACAGTGTCTTCAAAGGAACTGATAAATAGGTAAAATTCATCAGCTCTTCCCTCCTCTTCTACTTTTTTTAAGCAACATCAACAGCAACAAGCCTCCTTGTCCTTAGGAGAGATTAAGAAATGAGATATGTAGCTTCTTATCTTTTCTAGAAAGGGACATATTTGGCTCTATTCCTACTGTTGATAAAAGCTGAAAAAAATTTTTTAATTTCAGTCATGGAAATAGCTTGGTTTTACCTATCAGTATAACTTTAGCACATGAAGGAAGAAGATAAATTTACTTGGTCACTTTCTACTTCCTTAGCACTTCTGCCAAGAGGCAGTTAAAGGCAAAAGACAGACATTCGGATGAAAAGCTGTAAGTGTTCTTCTGAAGGTCATGGGTGGCCATTGGTAGGTACAGAAAGAATCAGTGAAGCCCAAGACGTGAGTGCCCCTGGCATCAATGGCAGCAGGAAGGAGACCTGCTTTTCACTGCCATACCCCTTTGCACATATGCAAATGTTCAAAGTATTTAAGTCATAAATGATAGTAACAAAACCAAAGTCCTCTAGTATTTGTATTAAAGCTTTATTTTCCTATTTGGAGATACTAAACTTTCTTTAAAATAACAAAAGTAAAGAAAAGAGAGTAGGTGTTTTGAGGCCATTAAAAGAAGTACCAAAATGTCCTTGTTATAATACCACATCCTCATGTGTAAGCACTTGTAAAGGCATGAATTCAGCACTAAAGAGAGGGTTCAGGGTTATACATTAGTTGGCTAACAGGTAATAGGAACAGAAATTAAGCTTAAATTTCTCTTGGAACTCAGGAAAATGTTTATCTTTCCTGACTTACTGGTATGAGTTCTTTCCTCTGTTAATTGGAACAACATAACAGTGTGTTTTATTTTTAACCTTGTCAAAAAAAGAAAAGGAGCCTACGTTCTTAGTACAACTTTTTATTCTCTTCTCCATAGTTTTCATTTAAAAATTTTTTTCATTTTAAATCTTATTATTTTCTTAATTTAAGAGACATGCAGGATATAAATGATTAAAATAGAGCAAATAGGTAAAATTTAAACCCTTTAGGATTCATTTTTCATGGAATAATAAATCTGAATACTTTTTTCCAATTATAAAAGTAATATATATGTTTACAAAGAAAAGCGATAAAACATAAAGGAATAAACCAAAACAAATAATCATTGCTAATATTGGATTTATTTCCTTCTCTGTCTTTTCCCCAAGAATGACTTAAAATTTTGAAGTATTCTACTGTATGGATATAATTTATTTAACCTAACTATTAGTAAAAATTTAGGACATTTCTCTTTTTTTCTCCAGAAATAACATTTCAACAAACATGCATATGAACCTATCTCCTATCCTTTTCTTAAGATAAATTTAAAAGATAAACATATTTAGTACTGTGATTGTTGTTGTTCAGCTGCTCGGTCTTGTCCAATTCTTTGCGACCCCATGGACTGCAGCACACCAGGCTTCCCTGTCCATCACCAACTTCCAGAGCTTGCTCAAATTCATGTCCATTGAGTAAGTGATGCCATCCAACCATCTCATCCTCTGTCATCCCCTTCTCCTCCTGCTTTCAGTATTTCCCGACATCAGGGTCTTTTACAATGAGTCAGCTCTTCACATCAGGTGGCCAAAATATTGGAGCTTCAGCTTCAGCATCAGCATCAGTCCTTACAATGGATTATTCAGGGATGATTTCCTTTAGGGTTGACTGATTTGATCTCCTTGCAGTCCAAGGGACTCTCAAGAGTCTTCTCCAACACCACAGTTCAAAGCCTCAATTCTTTGGTGTTCAACCTTCTTTATGGTCCAACTTTCAGGCCATACATGGTTACTGGAAAAACCATAGCTTTATATGAACCTTTGTTGGCAAAGTAATGTCTCTGCTTTTTAATATGCTGTCTAGGTTTGTGAAAGCTTTTCTTCTAAGGAGCAACCGTCTCTTAATTTCACAGCAAGCACTGTGATAACTGTTGTGAAATGATCCTTCAGATACATTCTGTGCCTCTACAGTGTAGGGGAACCTCTATACACACAGTCTCACCAATGTTTACTTAATTTTTTCCTCCTTATACGTGTTTCCTGTTTTCCTTTTTGAAGGTAGTTTATCTTTCCATGAACCAGAGCTTTCAGAACTGTGTGGCATAGCCAGTTATACTTCTTTAAAGAACACGTACTTTCTTATGTGTTGTGTGGCAGAGGGAAGCCTGCAGGGCTTGGATTTTCCCGCCTCCTTGTGCAATAAGGAAAGCCCATCTCTCACAGGTGTACTGGTCACTTACTGAATATTAAATATTGAATGGCCCTGACTATCTGCCAGGCTCTGTGCCACACAATAGGGATACAATGGCGAGCAAAACAGAAGTCTTTGCTCTTGGGAGGTTTACACTTTAATGGGTTGTTTTCTAAGACAATCTTTTCTATCTTTACCATCTGAAAGGGGAGGAAAAAGGTATATCCTTCTAATTTGCATGCATTTGATTTCTGAATTCAGTAATTTTTTTTTGTCCATTTGTGTTACTTCCATTCTTAAAAATATGACCATTCTTGGTCTTTTCCTTCTTTTTATTTTTTATTTGTCAGGGTTAGTCACATTGATCCTTTGCCTCAGTGGCAGACATCAGTGCCCTCTTTCGTCCTTGCTGACTGGGCCCTGACTGTGTTCAGGGGCTGGATGACCAATAGCAGTGGAGCTGGACTTGGTGCCAGGGCTTTTAGGAGAAACAGGAAGCAGTGTGCTGAGCCTGGGCTCTGGCATGGAATCCCCACGAGGTCTGATAAGTACACAGATTACTCTCGCTGTGCCTCCATTTCTTCAATTATAAAGCAAAGGAGCTAGGCAGGACAGTATTTTTAGGTTCCTCTTCTGTCTATGACTTGAGGCCAAGTCTGGGGTGGATGTTTCTCACTGGCCCAACCTAGGTCACAGTCCCTCCTCTTCTATGTGAGGAGGGCTGAGAAAGAGAATGGCAGCCATCTTCTGGCTTTTTTTTTTTTTTTTAATTTTTATTTTATTTTTAAACTTTACATAATTGTATTAGTTTTGCCAAATATCAAAATGAATCCGCCACAGGCATACATGTGTTCCCCATCCTGAACCCTCCTCCCTCCTCCCTCCCCACACCATCCCTCTGGGTCGTCCCAGTGCACCAGCCCCAAGCATCCAGTATCGTGCATCGAACCTGGACTGGCAACTCGTTTCTTACATGATATTCTACATGTTTCAATGTCGCTCTTACAAATCTTCCCACCCTCTCCCTCTCCCACAGAGTCCATAAAACTGTTCTATACATCAGTGTCACTTTTGCTGTCTCATACACCAGGTTATTGTTACCATCTTTCTAAATTCCATATATATGCGTTAGTATACTGTATTTATGTTTTTCCTTCTGGCTTACTTCACTCTGTATAATAGGCTCCAGTTTCATCCACCTCATTAGAATTGATTCAAATGTATTCTTTTTAATGGCTGAGTAATACTCCATTGTGTATATGTACCATAGCTTTCTTATCCATTCATCTGCTGATGGACATCTAGGTTGCTTCCATGTCCTGGCTATTATAAACAGTGCTGCGATGAACATTGGGGTACACGTGATCCTCTACATAGAAAACCCTAAAGATTCCACCAGAAAATTACTAGAAATAATCAATGACTATAGTAAAGTTGCAGGATATAAAATCAACACACAGAAATCCCTTGCATTCCTATACACTAATAATGAGAAAACAGAGAGAGAAATTAAGGAAACAATTCCATTCACCATTGCAACGGAAAGAATAAAATACTTAGGAATATATCTACCTAAAGAAACTAAAGACCTATATATAGAAAACTATAAAACACTGGTGAAAGAAATCAAAGAGGACACTAATAGATGGAGAAATATACCATGTTCATGGATTGGAAGAATCAATATAGTGAAAATGAGTATACTACCCAAAGCAATTTATAGATTCAACGCAATCCCTATCAAGCTACCAACAGTATTCTTCACAGAGCTAGAACAAATAATTTCACAATTTGTATGGAAAAACAAAAAACCTCGAATAGCCAAAGCCATCTTGAGAAAGAAGAATGGAACTGGAGGAATCAACCTACCTGACTTCAGGCTCTACTACAAAGCCACAGTTATCAAGACAGTATGGTACTGGCACAAAGACAGAAATATAGATCAATGGAATAAAACAGAAAGCCCAGAGATAAATCCACACACATATGGACACCTTATCTTTGACAAAGGAGGCAAGAATATACAATGGATTAAAGACAATCTCTTTAACAAGTGGTGCTGGGAAATCTGGTCAACCACTTGTAAAAGAATGAAACTAGACCACTTTCTAACACCATACACAAAAATAAACTCAAAATGCATTAAAGATCTAAACGTAAGACCAGAAACTATAAAACTCCTAGAGGAGAACATAGGCAAAACACTCTCTGACATACATCACAGCAGGATCCTCTATGACCCACCTCCCAGAATATTGGAAATAAAAGCAAAAATAAACAAATGGGACCTAATTAACCTTAAAAGCTTCTGCACATCAAAGGAAACTATTAGCAAGGTGAAAAGACAGCCTTCAGAATGGGAGAAAATAATAGCAAATGAAGCAACTGACAAACAACTAATCTCAAAAATATACAAGCAACTCCTACAGCTCAACTGCAGAAAAATAAATGACCCAATCAAAAAATGGGCCAAAGAACTAAATAGACATTTCTCCAAAGAAGACATACAGATGGCTAACAAACACATGAAAAGATGCTCAACATCACTCATTATCAGAGAAATGCAAATCAAAACCACTATGAGGTACCATTTCACACCAGTCAGAATGGCTGCGATCCAAAAGTCTACAAATAATAAATGCTGGAGAGGGTGTGGAGAAAAGGGAACCCTCTTACACTGTTGGTGGGAATGCAAACTAGTACAGCCACTATGGAGAACAGTGTGGAGATTCCTTAAAAAACTGGAAATAGAACTGCCTTATGATCCAGCAATCCCACTGCTGGGCATACACACTGAGGAAACCAGAAGGGAAAGAGACACGTGTACCCCAATGTTCATCTTCTGGCTTTGATGGTGGTATGTTGGCTCTGCTAAGTGGAGGATTCCCCAGATACCCAGAGCCATTCAAAGACAGAGTGACTGTATTAGTTTGCTAGGGCTGCCATAACAAATACCACAGGCTAGGTGCCCGAAACCACAGAAGTTGTTTTCTCACAGTTCTGGAGTCTGGAAGTCCAAAATCAAGGCGTTGGCAGGTATATCCTGAGGCCTCTCTCTTTGCCTTGCCCACAGGTGTCTTCTCCTTGTGTCCTTGCTTGGCCTTTTCTCTGTGTGTCTATGTCCCTGGTGCCTCTTCCTCTTCTTGTAAGGACATCAGTCACACTAAGTGAGGGCCCCACCCTTATAGGTGCATTTAACTTCCTAAATGCCCTATCTCCAATTCGGTCACATTCTGACGTACTGGAGACAGAGCTTCAACATATAAACTTCACAGGAACACAATTCAGCCTACAATGAGCAAGGAGTCCAGTTATCTTATTTAAAATAATTCTGGGAAGGGATATTGAAGGCCGGAACCAAGGTTGTAGCGTTGAGGATTGGAAGGTGGGCAGAGATTCAAGAGCAAGAAAAAGTTAACAGGATCTGAGGCTGAATTAAATGTGGTGGTTATGAAATAGACCATAGTCAAATCAAAAAGTTAGGAAGCAAATGCTTAGAATCTTTGGTGTTTTGGATCTATAGGGCTTGTAGCTGGGCAGAGAGTAAGTCTTCTTACTATGTAATAAAGACGGGAAGATAGGAAGAGGGTGGAAGGAAGAAGAACAGCAGAGGGTGCAGACTGTACTGAAGTACAGACCCAACAGGGACTGTGGTAGGTCCTGTGGTTACAAAATGAGCAATAGGTAACATTTATTGAGTTTCAATTATGAAGGTTGTGCATCAGAATCATCTGGGGGACTTAAACCCCAGCTCACCTCTGGAAAAACTGATTTAATAAGTAGGGCCCACATGTCTACATTAAAACAAACAAACAGAACAGGTCTAAAGGGAATTCTGTTATACAGCCTGGATGAATCAGACATTGTCGGGCACTGCTATGTGTATCTTATTTACAGAGGGAGCATCCAGGCTTTACAGGGCCTGATTGCAACTACTTCCCAAGGTCCATGGAAAGCCTGCCATCCCCATTCCAGGTGAAATCATCCCATTTTATCATGAGCTCTTTACTTTTGCCTTACTCAAATAGTTTCTCTTATAAGAAAACTGATCTTTTTGGATACAGAGGATGTATGCTTCTATTTCTTTCAGTGGAGAGAAAGGGTGAGGATAAGAGGAGACTGGGAAGGGTGAGGAGGGTCAGAGCACAAGGAAGAGATACACTTTCCTCTGAGACAGGTGGGTAAGAAGCAAGCAAGATGGGAATGCAGATGAGTATGTGGGGCAGTTCTGGAAAGGGTATTCCTACGTAATGATTCCTGTTTACCTTGAAGGCAAAATTATCTACAGATCATGGAGGGGTGGGCCACAGCTTGAGTGGCAGTTTGGGAAGAGTCATTGCATCAGTGTGCCAGAGATATGGCAGCAGATAAATGGTACAAAGACAGATGAAACTCTTTAGAATGTAGTGTTCAAGTCTTGAACTACTGAATACAGTGATATAATCTCAGACCTACTGATAAGGTATAAGAAACCTTATTTTCTTCCCCAGGAGAAATGACCATCAGAGTTGAGTAACCCCTTGTGCGTGCTCCTGGCCTACAACTTATCACATGTTCCCCACTCTGGTCTGACAGCTCTAGACAGGAGACACTTGTTTATTTCACCTGTAAACCTCAGTGCCTACCACAGGGTTTGGCCAGAGTACACTCAATGGATATTATTGAATGAAGAAGGAATGAGTGAATGTTGAAATCACCTTAGCTGAGGGTAGGAGTTGGGGTGGAACACTGTGAGTCAGAGGCCAAAGTCTTAGATGAGCGTTTATTAGCTGTATTTTATGAGACCCAGTCATCAACACATTCTTTTAGGGAAATTGCCTTGTCTAGCAGTCAGCTCTACCACATCCCCCATCCTGACCCCATTCCTGTACAAGTGATTCAGTTGAGTTATCCTGCCTTTCTATCAGCTTGCTAGGGACCTGTATGACCTGTCATGAAAAGATGAACTGGGTTAATCGGATTTTCTCCTGGGATCTGGAAATTGGAAAACAGATTAAAATGATAAGCTCCAGGAGCATAGGTTGAAAGGATACATCAAGAATTGTCAAGAAATATTTAGCAGATGTTGTACAGTGATCCTGAAACATTTTTAGGACTTGTGAAATGTTTTCTAATATTTTGAACGTGTTGCCTGCGTTTGAGGATTGGAATGTTTTATATTGAAATCTCTTTGGTTTCTCTTGTAAAATGTGAAAATCTGAAAATGGCAAAAACCGACTGAAGCTACATAGAACACAGGGCACATGCTTTCCCCTTCACCGTGGTCTCCCCCACTCCATATGCTTACACCTGGTCAGCTTCATTCATTTACATGATCTGTTGGCCCCTATAGCCATCTGACAACCAACCTGTTGAAGGAACAAGTAGCAATAAGGGCTTATATACAAGCCAGGTTCACAGGCGAACAGAATCTCTAAGAGAACAAAGAGGAAACTGGTGGGCGTTGGGGAGTAGGCGAGAAAGAGAGAGGATACAGCTGCTAAGGAGAGGGGAACCAGTGCTCAGAGATGCCTGGGTTTCTGGGCTTCCCAGTTTCAATAGCTGCTCATGGTTACCTTCATCATAACTCCATTTTCTTGAAATAATTTGCAATGCAATTAGCCAGGCTAATGAAGGGAGTTACTAGGAAATTGGTGGGCAACAGCAGTGAAGAAAGTAAGAGTGGTTTAGTTAGATGATATTAGCTTCAAAAGAGAAGAAATTCTTTCATGAAGGTGGAATATAAATTATAAGTTCCTGTCAAGAGTTAGACTCTTGGTGATTATGTATTCTGGCCCAGAAGGATCAGAGAAGGAGGACTGAACAACCTCTGCTTGAGTCAAAAGTATAGTCAAAAGTATTCTCAGACGAAATCAGAAGCATTCTGGGAAGGGCTATGGGTATTCAGGATTCCAGGGGATTCCGAGGAGGGAACTGGGAAGTCCAGGGAGAAGAAAATTGAAAGAAATTTAAGTTTTGATCATTTATATCCTCTAACTGGGCCTGGAAACTGACTTTCACTGTGTTAAAAAGAGTGGTCTGTATTTTGGCAAATAGAAGGCTTCCTGAAAGAGGTGGCATATGAGCTGCACTTTAAAGAAGAGATGAAAAGGAAGTGCTTCACAGGCAGACAGAACCACAACTGCAAAGGCTGAGTTCTAAAGGGAGAGTGGGCAGTTTGCAGTTGGTGGGCATCATGGGGCCTGAGTCACCTGCAAATTATTTTTATATCCTGGGGCCTTGGTTTCCATTATTATAAGAGAAATAATATTGTATTTCTTCTGTTCTAGCATTCAGTGTTTATACCCTATCTCACTTTTAATATTCTTGATTTAGGATATATCTTACAACTGACACCCCAAAATGCTTGCTTTATAGGGCAAAGAAGAATTGTGACAGTGTTATCACTAACTCAGTTCAGTTCAGTCACTCGGTCGTGTCTGACTCTTTGTGATCCCATGGACTATATAGCACACCAGGCTTCCCTGTCCATCACCAACTCCTGCAGCTTCCTCAAACTCATGTCCATAGAGTCAGTGATGCCATCCGACCATCTCATCCTCTGTCGTCCCCTTCTTCTCCTGCCTTCAATCTTGCCCAGCATCAGTGTCTTTTCCAGTGAGTCAATTCTTCACATCAGGTGCCACAGTATTGGAGTTTCAGCTTCAGCATCAGTCCTTCCAATGAATATTCAGGACTGATTTCCATTAGAATAGACTGGTTTGATCTCCTTGCAGTCCAAGGGACTCTCAAGAGTTTTCTTCAACACCACAGTTCAAAGCCTCAATTCTTTGGCACTCAGCCTTCTTTACAGTCCAACTCTCACATCCATACATGACTACTGGAAAAACCATAACTTTGACTAGATGGACTTTTGTCGGCAAAGCAACGTCTTTGCTTTTTAATATGCTGTCTAGGTTGGTCATAGCTTTTCTTCCAAGGAGCAAGCATCTTTAGTTTCATGGCTGCAGTCACCATCTGCAGTGATTTTGGAGCCAAAAAAAAAAAAAAAAAGTCTCTGTTTCCATTGTTTCCCCATCTATTTGCCACGAAGTTATGGGACTGGACCGGATGCCATGATCTTAGTTTTCTGAATGTTGAGTTTTAAGCCAACTTTTTCACTCTCATTTTCATCAAGAGGTTCTTTAGTTCTTCTTTGCTTTTGGCCATAAGGGTGGTGTCAGCTGCATATCTGAGGTTATTGATATTTCTCCCAGTGATTCCAGCTTGTACATTTCGCATGATGTACTCTGCGTATAAGTTAAATAAGCAGGGTGACAATATGCAGCCTTGATGTACTCCTTTCCCAATTTGGAACCATCACTAACTGGGTATATGCAAATTTAGCTATCCACAGAAAGATGTTCATTTTATAATAAGCTTAGTTGAATTATTTGCATTGATTGTGCTATGCAGTTTAATTTGAATCTCAAAGTGTCATGTTAAGTGTCTTCCAAAAGGTTACACTGGTGTTGAAGCATAGACGTTATACATACAGATGAGTTGTCATGCATCAGGAATACAATTATTGTAGAAACGGCCAACTCTCTAAATTTGACATAATGGTTACAAATCTAGAAGAGATTGTCCTGACTGAAGTGCCTGAGGACACCAAACATTTAACTGTCAATAGTTTCTAGTTATTAAGAGAAGCTGTGTAGATTCTAGGCATGTGCAATGTAATTTAAAAAAAAGAAACCAAGCTTATAAACAAATAAGAAACATATATAACACTGATATATTCTTTGAAACATCTCAAAAGTATGCTGTTAATTTCTAAAGGTGATAAAGAGATCAAGATATAACTAAGTTATGAAAACCAGTATGCCATCATGCTATACTTAAACAGATGGTCAAAGGGTTATATAAGACTTTAGGCAGGGGAAGTGAGAAGACGTAAACTTAACCTCTGATTATGGTACTGAAGATGAAAGTGGTACAATTATGATAATAGGCAACATTTACTGAATGATTACAATGTGGCACTGTGTTAAATGCCTTTGGACAGCCTCAAGACAACGCTATCAGATCAGTGGTGTTATCTTCATTTTGCAGTGAGAAAGGTGTCTTCCAAAAGGTTACATTGGTGTTGAAGCATTGACATGTTGTACAAACAGATGAGTTGCCCTGCATCAGGAATACAATTATAGAAATGGCCAACTCTCTAAATTTGACATAATGGTTACAAATCTAGAAGAGATTGTCTTGACTAACTGAAGTGCCTGAGGACACCAAACATTTAATGAGGCAAATCCAGCTTACCTCCAGAACCATGATGCTGTTCTAACACCTTCCCTGTGCATTTTCACAGATATGATTTTTAGGTTGGGTTTAAAAGTATATACTTAAATACAGTGTAGCCATGGTACTTTTTACTTACATGCCATGAATCCATGGCACATTACTTTGCCTCCAAAGTTCCATCTAGTCAAAGCTATGGTTTTTCCAGTAGTCATGTATGGATGTAAGAGTTGGACCATAAAGAAAGCTGAATGCGGAAGAACTGATGCTTTTGGACTGTGGTGTTGGAGAAGGCTCTTGAGAGTCCCTTGGACTGCAAGGACATCAAACTAGTCAATCCTAAAGGAAATCAGTCCTGAATATTCTTTGGAAGGACAGATGCTGACGTTTCAGTATTTTGGCCACATGATGCAAAGAACTGACTCATTGGAAAAGACCCTGATGCTGGGCAAGATTGAAGGCAGGAGGAGAAGGGGACGACAGAGGATGAGATGGTTGGATAGCATCACTGACTGGATGGACATGAGTTTGAGCAGGCTTCCGGAGTTCGTGACGGGCAGGAAGGCCTGGCATGCTACTGTCCATGGGGTCGCAAAAAGTTGGAGACAACTGAGCGACTGAACTGCTGAATCCATGGAATCTAAGAATCAGAAGTATGGGACTGGGGGTTATTATAAGGATCAGATGATGAATATCTTACAGCGGCTCCTAGAAAAGTCGTGTATCAGGGGGTAGGTGTTGCAAATTGGAGTAAATGAGCCTGTATTCTTAGAACTCTCTCATCTTAAAACTGGCAAAGGCTACTGAGAGAAAGGCGTCAGTAAGGAGGAATGTCTTCTGTGGTTTTGAAAGCGGTTCCTCTACACAGAAAGCCCTGCCTTACATACCTGTCTAAATCCTTCTGATCTTTCCATGCCCACCCCGAATGCCAGCTCCTTCAGAAAGCAGTCTCTGGTTATATGAAAATATAAACATGGGAGATACTTTCAAATCGTTAAGTGATGAAGCCAGTAAGTGAAAGATGGACTGTATCATTAAAGTTATCCGCGCTCCTTTCCTGGCCTCAGTTTCTGTAAACTGAAAGGAAGAGGTGGCTAAGCCTATCTCTTCCTTTTATAATCTCGACTCAACCTTTTCAGATTTCTGTCAGAGCTACCGTCAAAATCAACTCTTCTTCCTTAGACCTGCAGGCGGCGGCTCCTCCGCGTTGGCAGCTCAGCAGGGCGGGGCTGGAGAAGCAGGAGAGGAGGAGGGGGGCTCTAGGGGAAGCGCGGCCCGCAGCCACGTGACTTCCTTCCCAAGGAGCCTCAGCTGCAGGCCTCCCAGCAACCAATGCGTCCCGCCTAACGACGCCCGTGCATCCTGGTTGGCCTTCGGGAATGCTTGTGGCAAGGCGGCTCCCACGGTCGCGCTGTTTATTGGCTCGCTCTACCGTCGCTCAGGCGCGTTGCCCGAGCGCCCGCAGGCGGTGCGGCCGAAAGCCCCTCCCATTGGCCGCTGGGTTTGTGGCTGGCTGGCTGAGGCTGTCAGTCCTGGGCCGTTTCCCCGAGGCAGGCGCTCTGCTGGGGGCGGGAGGAAGAGGGGCCGGACTGGGGCCTGACTAGCAGTCGCTGCCGCCACGGTCTTCGGGGCTGCTATGACCAGCGGACGACTCGCCCTCCGCAGCTCCGCGCAGCGCTAGTCGCGGCCGTGCGCCCGCCGTAGCCGTCTGCGTCCCCAGCTCAGCCGCTCCCGCGCCTCCCTCGGCTATTCCAGTGTCCCCTGCGAGGCGAGGCGGAGGCAGGATGAAGATGACGGTGGATTTCGAGGAGTGTCTGAAAGACTCGCCCCGTTTCAGGTAACCGGCGCAGCCGCCCGTCTCCGGGCCGGCGTCACCCGGAGCTGGCTCCTCCGGCGGTGGGGGCGTGAAAGCCGGCCAGCGGAACGCGCGGGGGGCCCCGCAGTCCGCGCCCTCCGACGGGGCGTGCGGCCGTTGCTGTGGCTCTCACCCAGAGAGGGCTCGACAGCCCCGACCAGCCCTTCGTGAGGGGCGAGGCTGGGCCAGGAGGGGCACGTCGCCTCCTTTTGCCCCTTCCTCGGCCTCTGCTCAGGGCGGAGCGCCCAAGAAGCTGGGCGCACCCGTTTCAAGGAACTGGGGTGCAGCCGCGTCCCCGAAGACTCGTGCCCTTTGCGGGCGCGCGCTCTCCCCTTCCTCTGGCCGCTCGTCCTTTCCCCTTCCTTCCGCTCCTTCTTCGTTTCCACCCCCACACCAGCCCCTCTTTGAGGGAGCTTGCAGGGCACCCTCCTGCAGTTCACTTAGTTCCTCTTCGCGCTTTTCCGCTCCCCCTACCCCTAGGAAGAAGGACTGGGGGGCGAACTGGAACATCGATTTCTGCCGCTGGCTGGTCCCCGGCCAGGGGGGCTTCTAGGAAGGCGCTGGCGGTTGATTTGTACGGGAGTCGGGGGTGGGAGTGTTTGACCAGCCTTATTCTATCCACTGTGGTCCTAGACTCTTAGGCTTTGCTTTCCACCTAAGCTCTTTGAAGGGGGCACCGCTGTCGAGAGTACCGGGCTGAGGGGTGAGGACTAGGAGAAACAGTGCATTTCTGTTTTGAGAACGGAAGTAGGAGGGCCCTGAAGATTGCATTTCTGTTCCTCTTCCACAGCGTCGGCCCAGGAGGGCCCCGGTCACCGTCGGATGCTCCCAGTGGATCTGTCACATAAACTGACTTGGTGGCAGTCCGATTTACATGGGCTGGCCTCCCTCCCTGGAGAGCCGGCTACCCTGAGGGTGTCCAGAGCCCAAGCTCTTTCGGTTAGGGGCATCTTAGAAAACTCTTGAATTGTTTTGAAGAATGGGGTTTTGCTAGGTTGTGTTTTACACTGCATTTATAGGGCTGTCCTTGGGCCTTAAAAATAAGGCCTTCAAAACTTCCGTTAGAACAGTGACATGTCTTGAAAGCGTCTCCTGAGCATTGATGCCCGCTGATCTTTAGGGCAAGCCTGGGTTGTAAATTCCTGCATCCTCTGCCTTGGAACGAACTGTTCTCATCTTTATCAATGTTAATTTGATTTGTCCCCGCCCCCCACACTTTTTTTTTTTTTACCCCAGTGAAAAGCAAAGAAAAGTATTGTAAAACTTAATGATTAACTCCTACTTCTAAGACAGTGTCCTTTGGTTTTTGTTTATTTTTTGATGCTAATTTTATTTGGAACTTAGGGCTATTGCTTGTAAAAAGGTACACATGGTGGGGTGGAGAGAAGGATGTTGTTGGTGTTAGTTTTTAAAACTTGATGTTTTGCGTGAGTAGACAGACTCAGGAGGTACAAATGGATACTTTACGACAGCTTTGCAAGTTAGATTTCAGGACTGTGTGGCAAAGGAAGTAATTTTTAAAGTGTACCTTAAAAAGTTCTATTTTTTGGTGGAATTTTTATTAATGTGACCCAGCTGTTACTGAGTAATGATGTAGTCACAATATATATATATTTTTTTTTTGGTCTAAGGAATGTGACTTTGTGCTCAGTTTGTTTTGCATTTTAAGTTTCATTTAAAAAAAGTTGAGAAAAGTTATTTGGGAATGCTTCTAGGTACTGCTTTTGGTCATAAACCATGTTCTGTCTTTGTTTTTGAAATAAAAGAGTAATTGAATGTAAAGTAAGAGGAAAAGATACTGATTAAGTTGTATGGAGTTTTGTAGTAAGCGTTTGTTAAGCTTTAGTATAATATCTATTCTGTATTAATTAAGACATTAGGGATTTTCAAGAGTTGTTTCCAGTATTCCATTTACTCTTGACTGCAAATTGGGAAGAGAAACCAAGATTCACAGAACTCTAATATATTGTATATGTTTGTGAGACTAGATCAGATTTGCCAGGAAATAAAAGTCTCATCATATATATTCCTAGTTATAACTCCATTACTGTGTAGGTTTCTATAGCATTTGAAAATAATATTTCAGAGGTCTTTATTCTATGCTTATGTATAAGAGAAATTTTCAAGAGCATTTTGTACTTTGATATTTTGAAGTATTTGTATCAGAAAATTTGTGACGGTTGGGCTTTTTTGACAGTAGGGCAGCTGTACTATTTATTCCTTGTAGTGTTCTGATCTGTTGTGCTGTTTTAAAACTAATTCCTATTTTTATTATCTTTCACAAATGAATTTGTGGCATTAAAGTCTGGTATGTGGACATAACTGTCTTGAATGTTGTAGAATCAATGTAAATGGCAGCGCCTGCTGAAGAAAATTTTCACCAGTGGTCAAGCTTTAAACGTTAATTTCCCTGTTAAATTGATAAGGAAAACAGGAGGAAAACTGGTTGAAATAGGGAGAGAAGGATATTGAAGTTGCAACATTGTTTTTCGTAATTTGAATAAAGTCTGTGGTTACATTTTACATTCCTGTGAACATTTTGTTTTGTTTTTAGATTGGAAGGCACATTTCTTTGTGTAATTTTGGGTTCTCTTAGTTTTTTAAAAGCCACTCTAAAGGTCAGAATCTTTTTCATTTAAAATCTACAGGAAAGTGGATGCATTTAATTAAGTATACTTTTTAAAAGTATGTCAAAAAAATAAAGTGGAAATTAACCATTTTGACTGTTTGTTGAAGAACTTTGAACTTGTTTGGGTCTGTCCTAAATTGTATGTGTAAGTGTGCTTTAAAATTTTATAAAAATTTTATAAGAATTGTGCTTTTTCTTTATATAAACATATGGTTCACTCAGGAAGTGAATATTTTGTTTGAAATAAAGAGTCGAATTAATTAGTGGTTTTTGAATTGTGGAAAGAAAGAAAGATAGCGCTAAGCTGTGTCTGACTCTCGATATCCAGTGAACTGTGGCCTGCCAGGTTCCTATGTCCATGGGATTCTCCGGGCAGTCCACTGGAGTGGATCGCCATTCCCTTCTCCAGGGGAGCTTCCCGACCCAGGGATTGAACCCAGGTCTCCTGCATTGCAGGCAGATGCTTTACTGACTGAGCTACATGGGAAGCTTTGAATTGTGGAAGATTCGCTCTAATTTATTGCCCAAATATGAAAATGTTGCATCTTTATATGGAACATTTATTGTTTATCCTTAACAGTGTTTATTTTGCACCATTCTGAAGATTTTTTGTTGGATTCTGTTTCAGATATGATGCTTGATCAGTAACTTAGGACAAAAATCTTAAAAAGATGTTTTAGGGTGAAAGGTTTTAATGTGTGAAAGACATCACACATGTGTGTGTGCAGGTGCACATTCTGTTTTGCTATTAAGCAAGTGCCAGTCTTGACTGATGTGCTACTTATCCTCCCATATTTAGAACAAATACACTCTTAATAATTGGTAATTTACACATGGAAAATATAGTGGGCAAGAGATGAAGCAAAATGTGTTCTTATTTCAGAAATGGTAGAATGGTGTTTTAAAGTAGTTCTGTCATGAACCAAAATATAGGAATCCAGCTATTCCTTATTGCAGCTTCTAATTCTTCATTTAATGTAGTATCAGCTTAAGTTGAAACAAGGAAGAACAAGCTCTTATAACCTGCCAGATCTCATACTCTAGTATGTTTTTACAACTACCGTCTCATTTAATGTTAAAATATATTATGATGGGGAATTATAATTTTTGTTTTTAAAGTGTTTAAAAAGATGCCAAACTGGATATTTTGAGAAGTTAAATTGACTTTCTTAATGGTGGACTTTCAAGTGGTGGACTTGGAAGTGAATTCAGTCTTTTACTGTGTCTTTCAAGCTACAGGCTCTGTTACATTAACTAAATTTGTGTTAACTGTGTGTATGATGTCTTTTATTATACAGATATTTAAAAACTGGCTTTCATGGATTGCCTAGAAAAGTGTTCCCATTCCCATTATTATAGGATATGTTCTATTTATAGCAATTTTTAGTTTCATGTAATGCAACTGGATTTAGTTCTGAGTGTGAGGGATAATCCTATTTTATTTTCTTCCTAATGGAGGTCCTTGTCCAGATACCTTTCACTGAATAATCCATCTTTAACCATTGCTTTAAAATTATACACATATGTGCATATACATACATGTATATGAACATGGGTCTTTTTCTGGATTCTACTCTTTTCTACCAAAGTAATTGTCTGTTCTTCTGCAAATACTGTTAATATATTAGCTGTAACATTTTATACTTTGTTATGATATCTGGGTGGGTCAACTTTTCCTTTATTACTGTTTTTTTCAAAAAATATAATTCTTGAATATTTTGTCTTTATAATATTATAGCTGCCTTAATATCAGAAGATGGTATGTTTTTCTATGTATTTTGGCCTTATATATTTAAAACTTTTTATTGTGTAAAATTTCAATGATGAGCCACCTACATGCTGTTTATTAGAGAATTACTTTAGATTGAAAGATACAAATATTAATAGGTTGAAAGTAAAGGATAGAAAAAGATAAATGATGCGAGCAATACCCACAAGAGAGCTGGAGTGGCTATATGTAAATAGACTTTATGATAAAAATTACTAAAGATAAAGGATATTTTATAATGATAAAGGGGTCAATCCATCAGGAAGACATATACTTACAAACATATACACTTAGCAGAGCCTCAAAATACAGGACAGAGAAGGAAATGGTGACCCATGCCAGTACTCTTGCCTGGAAAATCCCATGGACAGAGGAGCCTGGTGGGCTGCAGTCCATGGGGTCGCTAAGGGTTGGACACGACTGAGCGACTTCACTTTCACTTTTCGCTTTCATGCACTGGAGAAGGAAATGGCAACCGACTCCAGTGTTCTTGCCTGGAGAATCCCAGGGATGGGGGAGCCTGGTGGGCTGCCGTCTATGGTGTCACACAGAGTCAGACACGACTGAAGTGACTTAGCAGCAGCAGCAGCAGCAAAATACAGGAAGCAAAAAATGATGGAAGTTAAGGGAGAAGTAGAAAATCCAATGATAATAGTCAGAGACATAATACTTTCAATAATGGGTAGAACAGCTAGGCAGATGGTCAACAGGCAGATATGAGATGTGAACAATACTATAAATCAAAAACAGATTTAATAGATATCTATAGAATACTTCAGGCTTCATATTCTTCTCCAGTATACATGAAAACATTTTCTATAAATAAATTAAGCCACTAAACAGGCTTCAACAAATTTAAAAGGATTGAAATCATGCAAAATAAGTTCTTTGGCCACAATGGAATGAAATTAGAAGTAAGTAAAAGAAGGAAATCTGAGAAATTCAAAATTTGAAAAAACCGAGTAACATACTCTTCAATAACTAGTGGATCAAAGAAGAAATGACAGGGAAATAAAGTATTTTCAGACAAATGAAAACAAAAACACAACATACCAAACTCATGGGTGCAGCTAAAGCAGTCCTTGGAGGGAAATTTATATGTATAAACACCTATATTAAAAAGAAGAAAAATCTCAAATCAATGATCTAACCTTTCATCTTAAGAAACTAGAAAAAGAAGAGCAAACTAATCTCAAAGCAGGGAAAGGGAGGAAGTAAAGAAGACTAGAGCAGAAATAAATGAAAATTGAGACTAGAACAATGATAGAGGAAATCAATGAAATTAGAAGTTGGTTATTAGTGAAAGTGAAAGTGAAGTTGCTCAGTCATGTCGGACTCTTTGTGACCCCATGGACTGTAGCCTACCAGGCTCCTCCGTCCGTGGGATTCTCCAGGCAAGAGTACTGGAGTGGGTTGCCGTTTGCTTCTCCAGGAGATCTTCCCAACCCAGGGATCGAACCCGGGTGGTCTCCCACATTGCAGGCAGATGCTTTACCATCTGAGCCACCAGGGAAGACTCTGTAGCTAGACCAAGATATTGAAGAAGAAGACTCAGTCTTTTACTTTTCTCAGGTTTCTACTTTTCCAATTTCTTAATCTAGAAGTAAATAGATTTAGTACCGAAAGAGGGGACATCAATGCTGTCTTATAAAAATAAGAGAGATTATGAGAGTGCTATGAATAAGTTATTTAGATAGTGAGTGAAAGTCATTCAGTCGTGTCCGACTTTGCGACCCCATGGACTATACAGTCCATGGAATTCTCCAGGCCAGAATACTAGAGTGGGTAGCCTTTCCCTTCTCCAGGGGATCTTCCCAACCCAGGGATCAAACCCAGGTCTCTGGCATTGCAGGTGGATTCTTTACCAGCTGAGCCACAAAGGAAGTCTGTTATTCAAATAATAAATTACTTAAAGGAGATGAAATGGATATATATATATATTCCTCAGTTCAGTTCAGTTTAGTCACTCAGTCGTGTCCGACTCTTTGCGACTCCATGGACTGCAGCACGCCAGGCCTCTCTGTCTATCATCAACTCCTGGAGTTCACTCAAACTCGTGTCCATTGAGTCGGTGATGCCATTCAACTGTCTCATCCTCTGTCATCCCCTTCTCCCACCTTCAGTCTTTTCCAGCATCAGGGTATTTTCCAGTGAGTCAGTTCTTCACATCAGGGGGCCAAAGTATTGGCATTTCAGCTTCAGCATCAGTCCTTCCAATGAATCAGTCCTTCCAAATCATTCAGGACTGATTTCCTTTAGGATGGACTGGTTAGATCTCCTTACAGTCCAAGGGACTCTCAAGAGTCTTCTCTAACACCACAGTTCAAAAGCGTCAATTCTTCAGCGTTCAGCTTTCTTTTATAATCCAACTCTCACATCCGTACATGACTATTGGAAAAACCATAGCTTTGACTAGACGGACCTTTGTTGGCAAAGTAATGTCTCTGCTTTTTAATAAGCTGTATAGGTTGGTTATAACTTTTCTTCCAAGGAGCAAGTGTCTTTTAATTTCATCGCTGCAATCACCATCTGCAGTGATTTTGGAGCCCCAAAAAAGTAAAGTCTGTAACTGTTTCCATTGTTTCCCTATCTATTTGCCATGAAGTGATGGGACCAGATGCCATGATCTTAGTTTTCTGAATGTTGAATTTTAAAGCCAACTTTTTCACTCTCCTCTTTCACTTTCATCAAGAGGCTCTTTACTTCTTCTTTGCTTTCTGCCATAAGGGTGATGTCATCTGCATATCTGAGGTTATTGATATTTCTCCCTGCAGTCTTGATTCCAGCTTGTGCCTCATCCAGCCCAGCTATTTTCATGATGTACTCTGCGTATAAATTAAATAAGCAGGGTGACAATATATACTGCCTTGATGTACTCCTTCCCCGATTTGGAACCAGTCTATTGTTCCATGTCCAGTTCTAACTGTTTTTTCCTGACCTGCTTACAGATTTCTCAGGAAGTGGGTCAGGTGATCTGGTATTCCCACCTCTTGAAGAATTTTTCCACAGTTTGTGGTGATCCACATAGTCTAAGGCTTTGGCATAGTCAATAAAGCAGAAATAGATATTTTTCTGGAACTTGCTTGCTTTTTCGATGATCCGACGGATGTTGGCAATTTGACCTCTGGTTCCTCTACCTTTTCTACAACTAGCTTGAACATCTGGAAGTTCACGGTTCACGTGTTGTTGAAGCCTGGCTTGGAAAATTTTGAGCATTACTTTGCTAGCGTGTGAGATGAGGGCAATTTTGCAGTATTTTGAGCCTTCTTTGGCATTGGAATGAAAACTGACCTTTTCCAGTCCTGTGGCTACTGCTGAGTTTTCCATATTTGCTGGCAATTGAGTGCAGCACTTTCACAGCATCAATTTTTAGGACTTGAAATAGCTCAACTGGAATTCCATCACCTCCACTAGCTTTGTTCATAGTGATGCTTCTTCCTAAGGCCCACTTGACTTCGCATTCCAGGATGTCTGGCTGTAGGTGAGTGATCACATCTTCGTGATTATCTGGGTTGTAGAAAGACACAAACTACTAAAATGATTCAAGAAGAAATTGAAAATCTACGTGGACATAAGACATTGAATTAGTAATCAAAAAGCTTCCTCAAAAGGAAAACCCAGACCAAGATGGCTTCACTGATGAATTCTGTCAAATATTTAAAGATGAATTAACAACAATCCTTCATAAACTCTTCCAAGAAGTAGAAGAGGAAGTCTTGCTTCCCAGCTGATTCTCTGGGTCCAGTATTACCCTGCTACCAGAGCTAAAGATATGTTAAGGAAACAAAGATATAAGAAAAGTACAGTTCAATATCTGTTATGAATACAGGTACAAAAGTCATCAGTAAAATATTAGCAAACCGAATGTAACAACATATAGAAAGGATTTTACAGCGTGACCAAGTGGGACTTATCGCAGGAGTGCAAAAATCAATGCAATAAACAATAGAACAAAGGATAAACACCATGTAATCATCTCATAGATGCAGGGAAAGTATTTGACTAAATAAAACCCATTTTTATGATGAAAATACTCAATAAACTAGGAATAGAAAGCTTCCTCAGCCTGGTAAAGGACAGCTGTAAAACATTGTGAGCTAACATCTTATTTAATGGTGAAAAAGTTTTTCTCTAAGATCAAAAAAAAGTTTCTTCTTCATACTTCTATTCAACAGTGTAGTGGAGCATGTAGCCAGAGCAGTGAGGCAAGAAAGAAGAATAAAGGAAAAAAATATAAGGAAAAAAGTAGTAAATTCATCTCTACTTAAAAGTAGATTAGATTATATACACTTGTGTCTTGATATCCATGGGAATTGGTTCCAGGACCCCTGCAGATATAAAAATCTGTAGATGTTCAAGTTCCTTGCAAAAAATGGTATAGTATAGTCAACCGTCTGTATCTGTGGGTTCTGCATCCAAGGACATGGAGGGCTGACTGTATCTTGTATGTAGAAAATCTTAAGGAATGCACACAAATCAAACAGAACTAATAAGTTCACAAGGCCACAGAATACAAGACCAATGTCAGGATATACCACAGTTTATATATTCTCCTATCAAAGGACATCTTGGTTGCTTTCATGTTTTGGCAGTTATGAATAAAGCTGATATTATATTTAAATAAAGGTTTCTGTGTCAACGTAAATTTTCCTCTCATTTGGCTAAGTACTAAGGAGACAATTGCTGGACTGTATGAAAAGTGTTGTAAGAATGTTTAGTATTTCAAGAAACTTCCAAACCTTCTTCCAGAGTGGCTGTGCCGGATACTTTATCAAGAACAGTGATTGAGAGTTCCTATTTCTCTACCTTCTCACCAGCATTTCGTGTTGTTGTATTCTGAAGTTTGGGCATTCTGATAGGTATATAGTGGTATCTCATTTTAATTTGCATTTCTCTGATTGTGTATGATGTATAGCTTCTTTTCATGTGCTTATTTGCCATCTGTGTTTCTTCTTTGTCAAGATGTCTTTTAAGGTCTTTGAACCATTTTTTAATTGAATTGTTTGTTTTCTTTTTTTGGCTGCTTGTGGGATCTTATTACCCCAATGAGGGAACCAACTCACATCCCCTGGACTGCCATGTCCTGATTTGTTAGTTTTCTTACTGGGATTTAAGAGTCCTTCATACATTTTGAAAAACAGTCCTTTATTAGATATGTAGTTTGGAAAAATTTTTCCCCAGTCTGCAGCTTGTCTTTATTTTCTTGATTACCTTTATTTTTGATATGGAAATTCCCTCTGTCATTCATGTATTGGATTTGCTTTTCTTGATTTTCATGTTGTTGTCTTTTCTATTTGCTTATTTTGGCAGAGTGCCATTTCCATTACTCTCCCTCAAAAAGGTGCATTTTTTGTTTGTTTGTTTTAGACTTTACCTGTATGGAAATGTATATAGGATTGTAGACTGAAACCATTTTCTTTCAGAATTTGAAGGCATTGCACCACTGTCTTCTGGTTTTCAGGGTTGCTGTGGGCAAGTGGTACTGTTTTTATTTCTTGATTTTTATTTTTTGTTGTTGTTTCTGAAGTTTTTTTTAGATTTTTTTCTTTACTCCTGATATTCTGAAATTTCATAATGATATGCCTTTAGGTGGGTATTTTTTATTTATTGTCTTGGACACTTCCTCTCAATCTGAAAACTCATGTATTTTAGTTCTGAGGAATCATATTATTTCTTTGATAATTTCTTTCCCTCTTTTTTTATCTTTTATTCTTGTATTCATATTTTGAATGAATTCTTTTTCTCCCATTTCCTATTTATCTTTTTGTTCTGGATGATGTATCCAAATTATTTCCTAATCTTAGTTTTCAAAAATTCTTTGTTATTCTGAATATATTTATGTATATGTATGTGTGTGTGTGTATATATAATGAAAGTGAAAGTGAAGTTGCTCAGTTGTGTCCCACTCTTTGCGACCCCATGGACTGTAGCCCACCAGGCTCCTCCTGGAATTTTCTAGGCAAGAGTACTGGAGTGGATTGCCATTTCCTTCTTATGTGTATATATATATATATGCATATATATATATATACACACATGTATATATATGTGTGTGTGTGTATAAATACATATATATGTGTATGTATATGTTTTAACGTCAACCTATTCTTCAAGGGGCTTTCCAGGTGGCCCAGTCGTAAAGAATCCTCTTGCCAATTCAGGAGACGTGGGTTTGATCCCTGACCCAGGGTTCGACCCAGAATCCTGGAGAAGGAAATGGCCACCCACTCTAGCATTCTTGCCTAGGAAATCCCATGGACACAGGACCCTGGCGGGCTACAGTTCATGGGTCACAAAGAGTTGGACAAACTTAGCTACTAAACAAAAACAAATTTTTCAAGAGCTTTCCTTATACATCTGAAGAAATTAGTCATAGTGAACAGAAATAATTCAATTTCTCTGAATTATTTTCCTCTAAAGTTTTGATTTGTTTGTTGTTGTTTGTTTTGATCTTTTAGAAATTTTCTGTTGATCTTTGGCTCTCTGTTTACATCAAAGAGGCACTTAAAAAGTTACTGGAAGTATGCTGTATTTTGTTATGGGTTGTCTGGCGAGTTTTACTACAGGGTAGTATTTTCATTGGGACCACTTCAAATGTCAGTATTTTTAGGACTTTTCTTATTTATCTTAAAGAGCCATCTTCTATTCTTGGTAGATAGAATGTAAGTGCTGAATTTCAGGAAACTAGCTAGGAATATTCTCAATGAGATGGGAATACTAGACCACATTACCTGCCTCCTGAGAAACCTGTGTGAAGGTCAGGAGCAACAGTTAGAATTGAATATGGAACAACAGACTGGTTCAAAATTGGGAAAGGAGTGCGTCAAGGCTGTGTATTGTCACCCTCATTATTTAACTTACATGCAGAATAGATAGTGATAGTGAAGTCGCTCAGTCGTGTCCGACTCTTTGTGACCCCATGGACTGTAGCCCACCAGGCTCTTCCATCCATGGGATTTTCCAGGCAAGAATACTGGAGTGGGTTGCCATTTCCTTCTCCAGGAGATCTTCCTGACCCAGGGATTGAATCCGGGTCTCCCACATTGTAGGCAGATGCTTTACTGTCTGAGCCACCAGGGAATATATCATGTGAAATGCTGGGCTGGATGAATCACAAACTGGAATCAAAATTGCCCGGAGAAATATCAACAGCCTTAAATATGCAGATTATACCACTTTAGTGCCAGAAAGTAAAGAGGAACTAAAGAGTCTCTTGATGAAGGTGAAAGAGGAGAGTGAAAAAGGTGGCTTAGAACTCAGCATTCAAAAAATGAAGATTGTGGCATTTGGTCCTATTGCTTTATGGCAAATAGATGGGGAAAATGTGGAAACAGTGTCAGATTTCATTTTCTTGGCTTCTGAAATCAATGCGGATGGTGACTGCAGCCGTGAAATTAAGACAGTTGCTTCTTGGAAGAGTAGCTATGACAAACTTAGCATATAAAAAGCAGAGACATCACTTTGTTGGCAAAGGTCCATATAGTCAAAGGTGTGTTTTTTCCAGTAGTCATGTATGGATGTGAGAGTTGGACCATAAAGAAAGCTGAATGCCGAAGAATTGATACTTTTGAACGATGGTGCTGGAGAAGACTCTTGAGAGTCTCTTGGATAGCAGGGAGGTCAAATCAGTCCATCCTAAAGGAAGGCAACCCTGAATATTCATTTGATGGGCTGGTGCTAAAGCTCTAATACTTGGGCCACCTGATGCAAGAGTTGGCTCACTGGAAGAGACCCTGTTGCTGGGAAAGATTGAGGGCAAGAGGAGAAGGGGGCGACAGAAGATGAGATGGTTGGATGGCATCGCTGACTCAGTGGACATGAGTTTAAGCATACTCAGGGAGATAGTAAAGGACAGGGAAACCTGGCGTGCTGCAGCTCATGGGGTCGCAAAGCGTTGGACTTGCCTTAGTGACTGAACAACAATAACCAAGCTACAGAAGGGGCTGGAGAGGGCCTGTGGTGTAGGGACTTCTCACTGGAGTTTCTCTCTCATGGGGAATTTTTAACTTAGTTTTAATTAGTACTTTAGATTTTAGTATATAAACCTTTACAGAAAACAAAGCTCCCATTTTTTGTCAGGATGGGAGAGGGGTAGTCATATCAAGTTGGAGGACTGGAGTGGGGATCTGAAGAGTCTGGTTGCTCCTTATGAATATAAGATTTCAACTAATTCTGTTTTCACCCTCCCTCCTCCTCCCAACTCCATCCCTGTATTTTGAGGCATATGCCATTTTCATGCCTCTAACCGTTTGGGGCTTCTATATGGTGAATCTTCTTTCTTGAAATTGGCTTCACCAGTGTACTTTGATGTCTCAGGGTTTGGCTTTTTCTGGTCTGAGTTACTGTTCTTTTATTTGCCTTTCAGTTTCTAGAATTGTGCTGCTAACCATTACTGTTTCTATTTTTTGTCCTTTGTATTAACTCCCCACCTTCTGTCATTTTAATTAGATTTTTTTGAGAAAATGGAGATAAATGGGTGTATTTTATCTGTGATGTTTAACTGGAGGTTGTGTGCTGTTGGTATGCAAAGCACAGCTTCTACTGGAGAATACTCTTTTATGGTAGTGAATGTAGACCCAAGTAGGTGGGTTCTGGAGGCTGATTACCTGTTTCACTTCTCTTTCACTTACTGATGTTGAGACCTTGGGTAGGTTTCTTCTACCTAGGCTCAGGGAGAACAACAATGCATTACTGCAAATTCAAAATGCCTTTCATGGAAGTAGGTGAAGAGTACACAGTTAATAATGCTGAGTCCCCTTCCTCTATCTCTTGTTTTCTTGAAGAGAAGCTTGAATGGTTTACTTAAGGTTGCTGGCATGCTCATGTGGTAATAATAAAGGGTTGGAAGAATCTAGTATGTATGAAGGATTAGGCATGTTACTTGGAAACATGAAAATCATCTGTGCTGTGGATGATGAAACAATGGAAGTAGAAGGATAAACTTCGCTTTGTAGAAGGAGAGCAGTAAAGGTCCTTAAAAAGCACCGGAGGTAGATTTTATGTGTAGCGTATTTAAGAAGGAAGGTTGAACAAAAGAATAATAGGAGGAGGAGAAAAACAGCTAAGGACACAGTGCCTTAAGGATTTAAATCCTGAATGATGACCAGACAGAGGAAAAGCAAAGTGATAGGTGGTGGAAGAAAAGTACTGTGAGGAAGTGCATGTACTTGAGAGCACATGACTCCTTTTCCATTGAATTATAGCTAGGCTTTGGAGGTTAGACAGGTGAGATGACGCAAGTTTAACATCTGTAAAGATTTGGGTAAATGAATACATGAGGAAATTCTTATAGAAAGGATTGACTTGACTATACTTTTGTAGTAATTTGTACCTGAAATACAGCAGGATTCTTTGTTGAAATACAGTCAGTTTTTCTGTTTGAAGTTTTTATATTTTCTGTGATGCCACAGACATACTCAAATTTAAATATAAATTTTTTTTTCACTGCCTAAAAAGTTACTCTTCAATGTTGAAGTTTAAAAAAATGGCAAAATATTGAGAGAATGGCATTGAAATATGTATAATATCATATATGAAACGAGTCGCCAGTCCAGGTCCTATACACGATACTGGATGCTTGGGGCTGGTGCACTGGGACGACCCAGAGGGATGGTATGGGGAGGGAGGAGGGAGGAGGGTTCAGGATGGGGAACACGTGTATACCTGTGGCGGATTCATTTCGATATTTGGCAAAACCAATACAATATTGTAAAGTTTAAAAATAAAAAAAGATGGTAAAATAGTTCAGCCAAAAGCAGGCACTAGGACACTCAACTTCACAGGATTTAATTTGTACATATTTTAGCGTCACTTTCAGATGAGATGTGGGCAGGGTGTGCATACTTTTTAAGTTGACTCGTGTAAAATTAAAGTTGATGGAACTAATAATTTTGATATTTTATTTCTAGTCAGAAATGTGTTCTGTTTTTGGCTGCACCTTGCTTCTTGTGGACTTCTGTGGTGTCTCAGATGCTAAAGGATTGGCCTGCAGTACAAGGAGACCTGAGTTCAGTCCCTGGGTTGGGAAGATCCCCTGGAGAAAGGAATGGCTACCCATTGCAGTATTCTTGCCTGGAGAGTTCTGTGGGCTGAGGAGCCTATTGGGTTATAGTTCATGGGGTTGGCAAAGAGTAGGACACAACTGAGCCACTAATACTTAATTACTTGGGTTTTGTGAAATCTTAGTTCCTTGACCAGGGGTTGAACCTGTGCCCTTGACAGTGAAATTGTGGACCATCAGGGAATTCTCCATGTTCATTTTTAAATAAAACTTTCCGTGTTTTAAAAAATAGTTTTTAACTTGGTGATATATTGTTTTACTTTGATTTTCAGTTTTATGTTCAAAGGGAAGCTTTATAGTAAGTTAATCCATTTATATGAATTTTTGAATCAAAGTATTTAATTATAAGGAGACTAGATGTTATTGGTTATGGTCAGATAATAGTTTTATATGAATGAAATGAATTAAGATACTTCTTAGCACGTTTATCATTTACTGTGAGCACCTCCTATGGCATTTATCTACTGGGCAAAGAGCCATCTCTGTTTGTCTGAAAAAGCCTTTGTTTTTCTTTGATGTTTGAAAGCTATTTTCCCAAAGCATAGAATAATAGGTTGGCTTTTTTTTTTAAAGCACAATGTCATTTCATTGTCTTTTGTTTATATTTTTATCATTTATGTTGCAAGTTTTTTTGTCTTATTATTGCTCTTTGGAGCATAATGTGTCTGTTTTCCTCTGGCTGCTCTTAAGTGTTTTTTTCTTTGACTGACTTTCAGTTTTAGCTTGATACATGTAGATGTGGTTTCTATTGTCATCGTGCTTGGGGCTTGTAGGGTTTCTTCAATATATGGGGTTTGTAGAGTATCTCATCCATTTGTAAAATTCCTGTTATCTCTCTAAATGTTGCCTTCTGCTACACTTCTCTTCTTCTAGGACTCAGCTCCACATACGTTAAATTTTTTTTTGCTGTGTCTTACATGTCTCTTGCTCTTTTTTGAAATATTACTCTTAATGGAGAAATAGGATATTTTAATTGACTTGTATTCCCTCATCTTCTGCTGTTTATAAACTGCTGTTAAACCTATCTGTGGAGTTTTTAATTCATCTTTTTACTTTTGGACATTTCATTTGATTTTGTTCTGTATAGAGTCTTGTTCTTTGATGAAAATTGCTAGCTTTTCATGTATTTCTTGCTAGTTTTTCTCTCGTTTCATGACTGTATTAATTATTGCCACTTTTAAGTCCCTATCTAATAAAATCAGTATCTGGCTCATCAGTGATTCTGTTTCTATTTGTTTTATATTTCCTTCTGGTTGTTATTTAGTTCTTTCTTTTGGTGGGCCCGGTTTTTAATTTAATGCTGTATACCGTGAAAAACTGAAGATGCTTTGGATGATATCTTTCTCCAGAGAGGGTTAATTCTTTCCTTTGTTAGGTAGACAGAGTGGTAGATGATCATCCTAGTCCAGTCTCTGAATAAACTTTGTTAGCTTCCTATTGCTGCTACAACAAATTATCCCAAATTCAGTGGCTTAGACAATACAAATTTATTATCTTACAGATCTGGAGGTCAGAGTTTCAATACAGGTCTGTCTTAGTTAAAATCAAGGTGTTGGCAGGACTGCAATTGTTTCTAGAAGATTCAGGGAAGATCGTTGCTTTTGCTTTTCTAGTTTCAAGAGTCTGGTCATATTTCACAGTTCATGGCCCTCTTCTGTCTTCAAAGCCAGCAATGACTCTGACAATCTGTCTTCCTTTTTCACTTATAAGGACTCTGGTAACATTGGACTTACCCAGATAATCCCAGGATAATTTTCTCATCTCAAGGTCACATGATTATTAATTAACCTTAATTCTGTTTGCTGCTTTAGTTCCCCTGTACAGCATAACCTTACATTTTCACAGGTTCTGGGGACAAGGATGTTGACCTCTTTGGGAGGCCGTTATTCTGTCTACCACATCCTACCCTCTGGCTCCTAAAAGTCTCACCTCTTGTCTCACATGGAAAATATATTCACGTCATTGCTATGCTAAGTCGCTTCAGTCGTGTCCGACTCTGTGTGACCCCACAGACGGCAGCCCACCAGGCTCCGCCATCTCTGGAATCCTCCAGGCAAGAACACTGGAGTGGGTTGCCATTTCCTTCTCCAATGCATGAAAGTGAAAAGTGAAAGGGAAGTCGCTCAGTCGTGTACTCCTCCTAGCCACCCCATGGACTGCAGCCTACCAGGCTCCTCTGTTCATGGAATTTTCCAGGCAAGAGTGCTGGAGTGGGGTGCCATTGCACGTCATTGCAACTACCCCCAAAGTCTCATCTCAGTTGGGTTGTGATTTTGCCAAAAGTCTCATCTATGTTCATTAGTTTACTTATTACTGTTGTAAAATCCTAGTGCAAACTTTTGGTAACTGTGCTATATTTTTATTTAGTAGTATTTATATATTTTCAGTATTACTAGGAAGGTTTTGTGATTTAAGGAAAATGGTTGTATTACATGCTTTATCAAGATGTTATGGCATAACACTTATTGCTTATTCCTGTATTCTGTGTGATGGTTGCCCACTTTTCTAGATTATGGATATATGATAACAGTCTCTTGTTACTTACTCTTTTGAATAAAGTAGACAAATTATCTTGTACAATTTTCCACTTTCTGAAATCATCTGGTTGTTTTTTTTCTGGATCAATTCAGTTTAACATTTTTGGCAAGAATACTTTTAAGTGGTGATGTATCATTTTCACTGGGAAACCCATGATATTTGGTTGTCTTTTGGTTGATAATACAGAGTTTGATCTCCAGCACCTTGAATTGGGAACCAGGGGGAGGAGAGGCTTGTAAATCAAAAGCCTTGAAATGGGAAGGTGCATGATCTTCACAGAACTAAAAGAGGGCAGTGTGGGCTGGAGCAAAGTAAGGAGAAACAGTGGTAGGAGGTAAGAGAGATAAATAGGGATCTGATCATGTTAGGCCTAAGAAGTCATCCGTAGTATGAAGTTAGGATTTTATGATTAGTGCAATTGGAAGCCATTAAAAATTAGTAGTAGTGAGAGATGATAAGACTTACATTTAAAATATATTTTGACTAATGTTTGGAAAATGGGTTGTAGAGGGGTGAGGGTGAATCTAGACACACCAGTTAGAGGAAGCTGTTGCAGGTAATTAGTTATTAGGTTAGACCAGGCAAGAGAAGATTTGGGGAGCTAGTGGAGGTAATTTCTGCGGTAGAATCAAAAAAAAAATTGCTGTTGAATTGCTTGTTAGGAAAGATAATAAAAATAACATTTTTACCTTTAGCAACTGGAAGGATAGACGTATTGTTTGCTGACGGGGGAAGGCAAAGGAAGAACAGGTTTTGGGTAAGAAACTCAAGAGTTCCATTTTTGTTCTTGTTAAGTTTGAGATACCTAGTAGACACCAGGTGGAGCTGTTAAGTAGAATCGGCACAGAAGTGTAGTCTTTTGTAATTTTATTTTGCAAACTGATTAAGATCTCATCCCATACTCCATTTTAGATTATAAACTCTTTGGTACAAGACCTCCAATGTCTGTTTTATTTTATTCTCAGCATAATTCTTTTGCACACAATAGTTAGACTACAGACTTTTATTGCCCAAAATTTCATTCATTAAAATAGTTATATGTTCTCCATTTTTACATAAAATACTGTGTTTATTTTAGAAATCTTTCTATTGTTGTACTATTGATGAATTTCCAAAACCAAAAGTAATACATGCTAGAGCTTGTTTAACTTTTCTTTGACAACATAGTAATTAAATCAAACCGAAATCTTTAGATCCTCTTCGGTTCAGTTCAGTTCAGTCACTCAGTCGTGTCTGACTCTTTGCAACCCCATGGATCGCAGCACGCCAGGCCTCCCTGTCCATTACCAACTCCCAGAGTTCACTCAGACTCACATCCATTGAGTCAGTGATGCCATCCAGCCATCTCATCCTCTGTTGTCCCCTTCTCCTCCTGCCCCCAATCCGTCCCAGCATCAGGGTCTTTTCCAGTGAGTCAGCTCTTCGCATGAGGTGGCCAAAGTATTGGAGTTTCAGCCTCAGCATCAGTCCTTCCAATGAACACCCAGGACTGATCTCCTTTAGGATGGACTGATTGGATCTCCTTGCAGTCCAAGGGACTCTCAAGAGTCTTCTCCAACACCACAGTTCAAAAGCATCAATTCTTTGGCGCTCAGCTTTCTTCACAGTCCAGCTCTCACATCCATACATGACCACTGGAAGAACCATAGCCTTGACTAGACGGACCTTTGTTGGCAAATAATGTCTCTGCTTTTCAATATGCTGTCTAGGTTGGTCACTCCTCTTAGGTAGATATAATTCTTGAGAGCCTAATCTGTTTGTAGGCCATCAAATACATATATGTGGGGTTTATAATAAAATAGTTAATTTCACAAACAAAACTATTCAGAAAATTAATGCTTATTGCGATTGTATAGAAAAATTTTAAAGTATCATGTTCTTTTTTTTTTTAATTAAAAGAAATTTGCCTCTTCCAGCTTGAGAGACTTTGGGCTCTCACTAGTGAAAGTGTGGGGTCCTAACCACTGGACCATCAGGGAATTCCCTGAAATATTACGTATGTCACCTTGATAAAACCATTGATTTTTCAGTTGACCATCTACTTAGAATATCTTATCAGTCTTTTGGAAACTTGTTCCTGGAAAACCTGATTCAGAATGAGATATTTGAAAGAAATAAACCTAAAACTTAGTAACTTAAAATGACTGTTTTATTTTGCTCATGATTTGTGGGTCAGGAGTTTGAAAAGGTCTTGGCTGGAAGGGTCATCTCTGATCCATGCTATGACAACTGGGTGGCTGAGGCTGGACCATCCACTTCCAATGTGGCTTCTTCAGTCACATGTCTGATGCCCTTTTGTTTTGTGGTCCTTTTGACCTCTATTCACATGTCATCTCATCCTTGAGGCTGCTTAAGCTACCAGGCCAATTAAGGGTCAAGCCTGGAACAAGTTGAGCATCATTTCCCCTGTATTCTGTTAGGGCATCTTGGTGGGGAAATGGCCAGGTCATATAAATAATCTGCCATACATTATGTCTAAAAGTGCCCTTGGCAGTGATGATGAGGAAAATTATAAAGATGCAATAAGATTGTTGTTTAGTCACTAAGTCGAGTCCAGCTCTTGTGTGACCGCATGGAGTATAGCCCACCAGGTTCCTCAGTCCATGGGATTTCCCAGGCGAGAATACTGGAGTGGGTTGCCATTTCCTTCTCCAGAAGATCGTCCCAACCCAGGGATCTAACCCCCATCTCCTGGTTGGTAGGCAGATTCTTTACCACTGAGCCACCAGGGAAACCAGTAAGATGGCAGATTTAAAGCTAAAGTGAGCTGTTTTTGTCTGTCAGATTGACAGTGTTGAGAGTTCCCCTTGCTAGGAAAGGTATAGGGAAACAGTCCTCATAGTGTTGGAAAGGGTGTGGTTTGGTAGAGCTTTTGTGAAGGACAAAGTAGTAAAATATCTCAGAATTAAAAAATACATATGCTTTTACTTAGCATTTTTTACATCTAGGAAGTTCTCTAAGGGATGATAGGAAAAATTTGCAAACTTATATGAACAAAGATGTCTTTTCAGATAAATTTATCACATCATTTATTTATAAGAGGAATTGTGCAAGTAGAATATTGGTTAGGTAGAATTTTTGTTGTTTTGTTGCTCACTCATGTCTGAATCTTTGCAGCCCCATGGATTGTAGTACTCCAGGCTTCCCTGTCCTTCAGCATCTCTCAGAGCTTCCTCAAACTCATATGCAGTGAGTCTGTGATGCCACCCAACCAGCTCATCCTCTGTCATCCCCTTCTCCTCCTGCCTTTAAACTTTCCCAGCATCTGGGTCTTTTCCAGCGAGTCAGTTCGCATCAGGTGGCCAAAGTATTGGAACTTCACCCTCAGTGTCAGTCCCTCCAGTGAAGATTCAGGATTGATTTCCTTTAGGATTGACTAGTTGAATCTCCTTCCAGTCCAAGGGACTCTCAAGTTTTTAAAATATAGTGATAGCTAACAATTAAAATTCTTACAGAGGTGGGAATACTAGACCACATTACCTATTGAGAAACCTGTATGCAGGTCAAGAAGTAACAGTTGGAACTGGACATGGAACGACAGATTGGTTCCAGATTGGGAAAGGAGTACATTAAGGCTGTGTATCAAGGCTGCAGAGTACATCGTGCGAAATGCTGGGCTGGATGAAGCTCAAGCTGGAATCAAGATTGCCAGGAGAAATATCAATAACCTCAGATATGCAGATGATACCACCCTTATGGCAGAAAGTGAAGAGAAACCAAAGAGCCTCTTGATGAGAGTGAAAGAGGAGAGTGAAAAAGTTGGCTTAAAACTCAACATTCAAGAAATGATGAGTATGGCATTGGATCCCATCACTTCATGGCAAATAGATGGGGAAACAATGGAAACAGTGACAGAGTTTTATTATCTTGGGCTCTAAAATTACTGCAGATGGTGACTGCAGCCATGAAATTAAAAGACGCTTGCTCCTTGGAAGAAAAGCTACGACAGACCTAGACAGTGTAGAGATGTCACTTTGTTGACAGAGGTCCTTACAGTCAAAGCTATGGTTTTTCCAGTAGTCATGTATGGATGTGAGAGTTGGACTGTAAAGAAGGCTGAACGCCAAAGAATTGATGCTTTCTAATTGTGGTGTTGAAGAAGACTCTTGAGAGTCCCTTGGACAGCAAGGAGATTAAACCAATCAATCATAAAGGAAAGCAACCCTGAATTTTCATTGGAAGGACTGATGCTGATGTTACAATGATTTGGCCACCTGATGCAAAGAGCCGACTCTCTGGAATAGACTGTGATGCTGGGAAAGATGGAAGGCAGGAGGAGAAGAGGGCAACAGAAGATGAGATGGTTGGATAGCATCACATCACTGACTGGACCTGAGTTTGAGCAAACTCTGGGAGATTGTGACAGATAAGAAGCCTGGCATGTTGCAGTCCATAGGGTCGCAAAGATTTGGACACGACTGAGCAACTGAACATAAAAAATCATAAGAACACTGAAAAAGTGCTGTATATTTATTCTGTATACTTCATATAACTTGTGTAGTCATGGAGGGCCTCACTCTTAGAAGGGCCCTGTGCTTGATTTAATGCTGTGCTGTCACTAGTTTGAAGTTCTTAATTTTTCTTTTTTTGAAGTTCTTAATTTTTAAACAAGAGGCCTTGTTTATATTTTTGATTGGTCCCTGCTAATTGTGTTGTCATTTCTACTTGTAAAATAGGCTTTTATATCTTTAAATGTTAAAAAAACCCAAAAGGTAATTTTATGACATAATTAACAATATATAAGATTTAAATTTTAGTGTTCATAAATAAAGTTTTATTGGAACACAATCATGTTTATTTGTTTACATATTATCAATGACTTTTTAGCTACAACAGCAGAATTGAGGAGTTGGAACAGGGACTGTATGTCTGGCTCTGTGTGGAAAATTTGCCAGTGCTTGCTCTGTCTAAGGTACTACTCTACTCTGCCTTTTATAAAGGAATGAGAAAAAAATAGATTTCAATTTATGGAGGTAATGTCCATGATATATTATGTGAAAAGGTAGTATACAGAACAATTTAAATGTTTGACATGACACTGTGTATATCAAAGGGGCTATATATTGAAAAGTTTGGAAAACTATTAACCTATAAAAAAGATAAAAATCTTTGGGAGTATGCTTTCTTGCCATTATTTTTGAAGTTTTTACAAAAATAAACGCTGTTACTAAGAAAAAAAAAATACTACAGGGAAAAGGAAGCAACACATTCTTTCCCTTTCCCCTCTGCCCGCCACAAATTTTTATTTTAAAAATGGTCAAGCTTAGTGAACTGTTGAAAGAATGTACGATGAATACCTACCTAACCTTCATCCAGATTCTCCAATTGTTAATATTTTGGCACGTTTGCTCCCTCTGCCTGTCTTATACATACACACACACACGTACATACATATTGCATGTACAATTTGATTTATTTTATTCATTTGTTTTAAATTTTCTCCTGCCATGCTGTATAGCTCATGGGATCTTAGTTCCCTGACCAGGAATCGAACCTGGGTTCTTGCAGTGAAAGCCCTAACCACTGGACCACCAGGGATTCCTCAGCATGTACATTAAAAAAAAATCATTTGAAAGTTCAGCATGCATCTTCTAAAAATAAGAACATTCTCCTTTATAACCACATTTATAACACTAAAAGTAATTATATGTTCAAATTTTCCCAGTTGTTCCAGTAAGGGCTTTTATAGTTTTTTTTCCCCCTTTGATTCGGCACTCAGTTAATGTTCATGCAGTGGATTGCTTTTTCATTACCTTTATCTGAGTATATATTCTTGATTCTCTTAAGTTCATTCTCTCTCACTGGGGTGACTTACAACTAAGAAAATACTAGTTTATTATGGAGTTAGGAGAGGTCGGAGTCATATCTCTCAGGGATATAGAAAGTCAAAACATGCAAGATTTTGTATATCACATTAAGGATTTTGGTGGATTGTTCTGGAAACATAGTGGGACGCTCTTATAGACATGTGACATGTTCAAATTTGGATAGTGCATAAAACGTTAACTTTTGAGGCAAAATATTAGTATCACATTTGGTACAAAATGATAGAGCTTTAAACAAAACTATAAGAAATACATTTTTGAGACAATCTGTGAAAGTCAAACATGAAATGTTTATTAGATATTATTAAGGAATTACTGTTATTATGCGTAATAGTGACAGGTTTTATTAAAAACTTTTTATCTAGTAAAAGTGTATTAAAAATATAACAGCTGGTATTTAAAGTATATCAGCATAAAAGTAGGACAGGATTACATGAAACAGGAATGGCAAAGTTTTGATAATTGTGATGGTATGTGGGAGTGCATCATATCCTTCTCACTATTTTTGTGTGTGTTTGGTTAATTTCATAAGAGGTTTAAAGAGACACAACCACCGATGCCTCATTTTTGACTTGAAAAATGAACTAGGAGGGTAAGTTGTATGTGAAAGTTGTATGGTATCTAAAACTTCTGTTTATATATACTTCCTTTATATAAAGTATGAAATACATGAAAGAAACATTTTTAAACATTTCATTAGAAAAATAATTCCTTCCTTGTCTGGTGCCTGAGAATGATTTGAGATCTGAAGAAAGAACAAAGCACGCGTGATGGAATCCAGTGTGGAATATATCAAAACTGAAAGGTCCTTGTGCAGATTGCCTGTTCAGATTAGCGTACAATCATTTCAGCCTTCCTAAATAAAAAATTTTTTAAACCTTCAAAAAAAAAAAAAGAAAAATAATTCTTAGCAAAAATAATTTTATGTTTCTGCGTCTCTTTTGAGAAAACAGTCCAGCATTTTAAAGTGTTAAGAAACAGTCTTGCTCTTACAGTATTTATTTAAAAGCCACGATCTTTTTAAGTATGATGGAAAGCTAGCTATGAAAATAGAAAACGTCTGTACAAATTACAAAACTGTTTAATTCAAACTACCACTCACAATTATAGAACACTATTGTGGAGATTTCTTGCTTATCAATCAGCTATTGTGTAAATTGTGTGTAATCTTTCCTATAATTACAGCACAAATGCATTACTAGTACTGCTTTACTATGATTCCAAGAGATGTTAAACAGTGGCATCTCTTTTGATTTGAATCCAGCCAGCTGTATTCTGTCCACAGGTGCTGGTTGTAGTCATTGAAGTAAAAATATGACAATGTTTTGAAGGTAGATTCTGAGAAAGTTAACAGATGACTTAATGTCAAAGTCTTTGTCCTCTATATTAGCAATATGTTAGTTTTCTTTTTATTTTAATGTTTGATTATTTGAGAAGCCATCCATGTAGGCAAATAAGTAATTTAAACCAGAGGACCAAGGGGCACAGCAAAATCACCTGGGAAGCTTTATCCAAACCACCTTTGTTTGGATTCTCCTGCAGGTCAATTGAATAAGAACTTTGAGGGAGAATAGGACCCAGGCATCAGTCTTTTAGGTGATTCTGATGTGAGCCTTTATTCAAGGCCTATTCAAGGACTATTGTTCTAAGAATGTCAGATTTCTTCTTTAATATATGTAACTAGATAATAAAGCACAGTGATTCTCAGTCTTCTTGTTTTTTAACCTAATGGTTCCAGTCAGGGTATAGTTTCCCACTGGTTGTCTGTAACTCCATTCCTTATTCTTAAGAGTTTACTTGTTCTTCCGAACAAGTTACGCATTCAGGATTGCAGTGGATAGCCATTTAAGTATCTTTTAGCAGGCACGTGATGTGGTAACATTTATATGCCATTTATTGTTGTTGTTGTTCAGTCGCTAAGCTGTGTCCAACTCTTGCAACCCCATAAACTATAGCGCGCCAGGCTTCCCTATCCTTGACTATTTGCTGGAGTTTGTCCAGACTTGCGGCCATTGAGTCAGTGATGCCATCCAACCACCTCATCCTCTGTTGCCCTCTTCTCCTGCCTTCGGTCTTTCCCAGCATCAGGATCTTTTCCAGTGAGTTGGCTGTTCGCATCAGGTGGCCAAGTATTGGAGTTTTAGCTTCAGCATCAGTCCTTCCAATGAATATCCACAGTTGATTTCGTTTAGGATTGACTGGTTTGATCTCCTTGCTGTCCAAGGGACTCTCAAGAGTCTTCTCCAAAACCACACAGTTCGAAAGCATCGATTGTTCCGGCGCTCAACCTTCTTTATGGTCCAACTGTCACACCCATACATGACTACTGGAAAAACTATTGCTTTGACTGTAGAGACCTTTGTCGGCAAAGTGATGTCTCTGCTTTTTAATATGCTGTCTAGGTTTGTCAAAGCTATTTTCCAAGGAGCAAGAGTCTTTTTAATTTCGTGGCTGCAATTATTTTGTCACATCTCAGGCTGATTTTGCCACTCCCAGTGTAGACAGCCTCATTATAGTTTTTCCTGAGATACCCTGTTCCCTGCCCAACCCAATATTACCTATTATTATTGTATTAACAGTAGTCCTCCTGAGATACTAATTTCATTGTTTTTACTTTAATACACAAAAATGCTTAGTGTTTTTACACTGCCTTTGAGGTAAACTTTGCTGAGGCCTTCTAATTTACGGCCTGTTGTCTTCTGATTTTTTGTTTCATTGCCGCCTAAATATTGTTTTAGTGAGCCCTTCAGACTTTTATATAGTGCCCTTTTCTTTATAGTCTTTAAAAAGAAACTTTGTTTTCTTCTTATGCAGGTTTTAAAAACAACTTATATGAATTAGGAAAATAATACATTTTAATTCTAAGTGCTAACAACTTAGTGTGTATGCTTTCAGACGTTTTGCTGTATTTATGCTAACGCTTATTTTTTTCTTTCATGAATGAGATCAGATCATCTTCTGTCTGCTTCACATAGCTTTTTTTCACTTAATGTAATGTTCGTATTTCTTTGTCAGTACATAAATATCTGCCTTACTGTCTAAATGGCTGCATACTCTTTAAGTGGCTGTGTACTAATTATTGAATGGCAATTTGAATAACCAGTCTCCTGGTGAGTTTTTTATTTTTAGTTTGTTTATTTTTCCTGTGAGCTTCCTTCTCCACTCCTGGTGTATTTGCCTAAAAGTATATACATTTAAAATTTTAGAAGCTATTGCTATATTTTGCTCTAATAAAAGAAGAAAGATGAAGGAGGAGTAGTCCAGGCAAATGTTAGTGTTTTCTTCTCCCTCCCTCCCTGTTCTCCCCACTTCCACTGCCTCCACTCTGTGTGTGTGTGTATGTGTATGGTCTTAAAGATGTAACTTTTTCTTTTTTAGCTATGCCAGTGTCTTGTGGGATCTTAATTCCCTGACCAGGGATTGAATCTGGGCTCTTGGCAGTGAATGTGTGGGGTCTTAACCACTGGACCACCAGGGAATT
Organism: Bos indicus; assembly: GCF_029378745.1. Lineage (NCBI taxonomy): Eukaryota > Metazoa > Chordata > Mammalia > Artiodactyla > Bovidae > Bos > Bos indicus. The sequence continues at coordinate 72,802,783 of NC_091760.1, forward strand.
CCCAAGATGTAATTGTTTTTTAAGTAAATAGATTTATAAATCAGGAATGGATGTTTAATTTTGTCCAGTGCCTTTTTGTCATCTGAGACTGTTTTAGTCATCTTGGACTGCCATGTCAGATTATACCATAGATTGAGTGGCTTAGATACCAAACATTTCTCACAGTTCTGGAAGTTAGAAGTCTAAGATCAGAGTGTTAGCATTGCTGAGTTCTTGATGAGGACCTTCTTTCTGATGTATAGAGAGAACTCTGGTCTCTTCATCTCCTTAAGGACACTAATCTCGTTATCACAGTTGTGACCTAATCTAATCTTTATTTCTTCCCTAAGACCCTACCTCCAAACACCAGCAGGTTAGAGGTTAAGGTTTCAGCATGTGAATTTTGGAGGGATATCAAGTCAATCTTTAGCAGAGATAATCATGTTACTTTTCTTCTTTGATTTAGTGACATAGTAAAATTAATGGATTTAAAGTATCATTACAGTCCTGTAAACTTCATTTAGTCGTAATTTTAAAAAACAGCTGGATTTCATTACATTTTATTTATGAATTTGTATTAATATTTAGAAGTTATAATGAGTTATTGTTCTGTTTTAGGTTTTGGTAATACAGTAGTTCCCGCCCTTATCAGCAGGAAATACATTCCAAGAACCCCAGTGGATCCCTGAAACCAGCAGTAGCACTGAGTTGTATATATACCATTTTTCCCTATCCATACATATCTGTGATAAACTTGACTTATAAATTAGGCACAGTGACTAACAACAATTGATAACAAAGTATAATAAAAATTATGTGAATGTGGTCTCAAATTATCTTACTGTAATATATTCACCTTTCTTGTGATGGGAGATGATAAAAATGAATTTGGCATTGTGATGAAGTGTTAGGGTGCTGTTTTCTATTTTTTTTTTTTTTGCCGTTGTCACATGGCTTGTGGAATCTTAGTTTCCCAACCAGGGATTGAACCCAGGCCCCAGCAGTGAAGGCATCAAGTTCTAACCACTGGGCTGCCAGGGAATTGCTGAGTTTTTTTTTTTAATTAATGTCTGCCTTAGATTTCATAATACTGTTTTCTGCCTTTTTTTAGAAAGAATAAAGTAAATATGGTATTTTGAGTTCATTTACAGCCTTTTATCTAATATTCAGTATAAAGTCCTCAAGAGTATAAGTTTTTCTTTGAGCTTTTGTTGGATTTTGCCGTGAAGTGTTTTTATGATTATTTATCATACATTGTTAATGTGTAGTTTTGATTTTATTTTTAACTTAACACTGTTTAGGAGAAAAATTCAAAGTTCCTAGGATTGGGATTTTTTTGTTTCCTTCCTTCTATTTCAGTTTTCATTATGTAGTGGTTAATGAGTGTGATTAGTTGTATTTCTTCTCTATGAAACTTACGAAGTTTCTTTGTGGCTTAACCAATTTCTTAAAATGGTCCATGAATATTTAAATAGAAGGTATATACTCTGCAGAGTATAAATCTTGGTTGATAGTTACATGTCTTTTAGATCAATCGTATTAATAACTTTACTTAGTTCTTCTGTATCAGAGATTACAAACTGGCTGATAACATGCTCTTATTTTGCCCACAGATATGTATTTTGCTTGTCTTGCATTTTGTTGGATTGCATTATGTTAAAAATTAACATTGTTTAAAAGTGTGGATGTTAAAAAATTTGGACCTTAACACGTACATATGTGGATTTCCAGTTTCCTCGGAAGGTCTTATTTCAGCTCCTCGAGCAGACTGGAGGGGGAAACTCCATGCTGTTTGCTGTCTCCTCCAGGCTTTGAGCAGGCTGTTTGTTCTCTTTGCCTGGAAAGCTTTATCCACTCCCTTTCACTAGTTTCCTCCTGTTCGTCCTTTCTGTCTTAGTGTCTGTATTACTGCCTGCCAGAAGCCTTTCTTTCACCTCTCAGGAATAGTGAAAGAAGATGTAGGGTAGCAAAGAAGCTTATGAAAAGATGTTCAACTTCTTTTATTATTGGGGAAATGCAAATTATTAATATCCTACTCAGTATATCACTACATACCTGGTATACTGGCTAAAATGAAACAGACGGATCATACCAAGTGTTGGTAGGTATGTGGAGCAACTAGAATTCTTATACACAGTAGTAGATATGTAAAATGGCAAAACTACTTTGAAAACCAGAATGAGTTTCTTGAAAATTTAGCATATGCTTGTCGTATGATGCACACATTCCACTCTTAGGTATTTATCCACGAGAAAAGAAAGCATGTGGCCATAAAAAGATTTGTACCTGAATGTTTATAGCAGCTTTATTTGTAATAGTTGAAAACTGAAAACAACTCAAATGTCCATCAACAGTGAATGGATAAATAGGTGTATCCTTAAAACAGAATGCTGCTCAGTAACAAAAAGGAATAAACTGTCGATACAGCATGGATGAATCTCAGAAAATGCATGCTGAGTAAAAGAACCCAGATCAAGGAGTTATAGTAACACATTTATATAAAATTGTTGAAAATTTAATCTATAGCAACAGAAAGCAGCTGAGGAGGGAGAGAAGGGGCAGGAGACAGAAATTACAGAGGGGCATGAGGAAATTTTGGGGGTGATAGATATGTTTATTATCTTGAATGTGGTGATGGCTTTATGAATATGTGTGTGTGTATCAAATTGTACGCTTCAAATATATGTGCACTTAGTTATACCTCAATGATTCTGTTAAAAAAAAAAAGCTCAGTCTAGAGAATGCTGTTACTATTACTCCCTAATCCGTCAATGAAAAGCTCAACATTCAGAAAACTAAGATCATGGCATCTGGTCCCATCATTTCATAGGAAATAGATGGGAAAACAGTGGAAACGGTGTCAGACTTTTTTTTTGGGGCTCTAAAACCATGAAATTAAAAGACGCTTACTCCTTGGAAGGAAAGTTATGAGCAACCTAGATAACATATTCAAAAGCGGAGACATTACTTTGCCAACAAAGGTCCATCTAGTCAAGGCTGTGGTTTTTCCTGTGGTCATGTATGGATGTGAGAGTTGGACTGTGAAGAAAGCTGAGTGCTGAAGAATTGATGCTTTTGAACTGTGGTGTTGTAGAAGACTGTTGTGAGTCCCTTGGACTGCAAGGAGATTCAACCAGTCCATCCTAAAGGAGATCAGTCCTGGGTGTTCATTGGAAGGACTGATGCTGAGGCTGAAACTCCAGTACTTTGGCTACCTCATGAGAAGAGTTGACTCATTGGAAAAGACCCTGATGCTGGGAGGGATTGGGGGCAGGAGGAGAAGGGGACGACAGAGGATAGGATGGCTGGATGGCATCACCGACTCGATGGACTTGAGTTTGAGTGAACTCCGGGAGTTGGTGATGGACAGGGAGGCCTGGCGTGCTTCATGGGGTCGCAAAGAGTTGAACGTGACTGAGCAACTGAACTGAACTGAAGCACTTTCTCTCGTCTTAGGCCAGTGTTTCTTGTTAGGCTGGTTGTTCATTGTATTTTTGTCCACTGGCATCTGGTGGTACAGTTCAGCCTCTGCAGAAGTTTTCTTATTCCAGGATATAAAACAAGCCCAAGACAACTCCAAAGTAGTTCATATTTTTTACATGGGAAACATTCTCCTTGGCCTGCTATTGGTGACAGTAGCTACTTTGCAATTGTAGCTGCTGTTGCTGTGAGTAACTCCAATCAAATGCTTGTCTTCAGGTTTCTTAGGTCGAAGTCAGATAAAACCAGTCCAGCGTCCCTAAGCTGAACCAGAAGTCTTTTTGGTATCTTGTTACTATATGCTATTAATAAGACTTTTCTGAACTCTGTTAATTTAAAGATCTGTACTTTGCTTTAGATTAGTGAAATTGTGGGGACTCTGCTTTTCATTTTGTCCTTATTGCATGGTGCTGTGCTGTGCTCAGTCGCTTCATTTGTGTCCAACTCTTTGCAACCTCATGGGCCGTAGCCCGCCAGTCTCCTCTGTCCATGGGATTCTCTAGGCAAGAATACTGAAGTGGGTTGCCATGCCCTCCTCTAGGGTATATGTTCTTGACCCAGGGATCAAACCTGATCTCCTGTACTGGAGTGGGTAGCCATTCCCTTCCTCGGGATCTTCCCAACCCAGGGATCGAACCCAGGTCTCTGGCATTGCAGGCGGATTCTTTACCATCTGAGTCACCAGGAAAGCAATATAGGTATTGGACCTACATTCTTATCTGTGGTATGGAATTGTAGCCAATCCCTGGATTCACAGTAGGTGGAGTTTCCTATAATAATAATTGTTTAAAATTGATGTTTGTAAACTTTGGAGAAGGAAAGAAAACATGTTCTTGCCACTCTCCCTTAAAAAAGAAAAATCTCCTTGTTTAAAGTAGTCATCTAGTCATTTTCCCACTGATTTCCATCTTCTCTGAATTTCTGTAGAATTTATTTCTTTGTAATGCTTTTTCTTTTTATTTAGTGTTTTATTCTTTTGTATTTATTTTCTTTTTTTAGTAGAATTGATTTGGTTTCTGTATTTTTGAAATGGAACATTTAAAATGGGTTATCTTTGATAGTGCCTGACTCAGATTTTAGGATTCTCAAAGCTCCTTTGGGAAAAGTAGGATAAGTGATATTTGCAGTTTCATAGATAACAAATCAGTCAGATTTGAAGTGATTGGCCAATATGATGTAGCAAATTAATGACAGTAAGGACTAGAACACAGTTTATACCAACTCTATTCTGTTGTCTGGGTACTAGAAGTTTTAAGATTTTTCTACTGAGGAATGTGTTCCCCTACCCCTGCCTCCCATAATTGGTTTATGTTTTGAGCTCAGAACTGACAGATGGAATAATTACTCCTGAAGTAGTAGGTAATGTGGGAATGGGGATTACATTTATTAAAAGTCTCATTTATTAGACGTTTTATTCTCTACTATGTCATGCAGTGGGGTTATCAAAGTAATAGATTGATCAGTAATGACTGTAGTACCAATAAATTTACTCAAACCCCAGGCTAACTGCTTAATTGTGTGTATATTTTTTCCTTCTCTTTATTTTTTGTTTTGAGTGTATGAGCTGCAGAGTCTAATTTGAATGGTGAAAAAAGGAATTTTTTGATAAACTGTGTTAAGAGGTAGTCTGCCCTCATGAAAATTCCTGTGACATAGACTTGACTGTGGAAATTAAGTGAAACATTTAAGACATACAAGAATGTTGTCAGAGTAAACAGGAAGAAAAACAACAGGAAGAGATGCTGTCTTTTTGCCCTGTCTGCCTAAGTTAGCCTTTATGTCTTAATCACAGGGAAGCCATTAGTGTACTAAGATTTACTGTGATCAGCATAATTAAGGTGTCATTTATTTTGATCTTGAGTCTCTGGTAGAATGATCAAATGAGTAAGAGGGAAAAGCAACAGGGTCAGCCTCTTCCTCCCAAATAAAGTCTAATACACAAATCATTTCAGACGGTTCACCACTAAAAAGATTTTCATGATTTTCCCCTCATAATTTATTCCAGACTTAGTGAGATTCCTCTGAAGGACGTGTTTCGTGGCAGGATGATAAGTTTCTTTTCTTTTTTTTTCCCCTGGGAAAACAAATATATGTTAGTTTGCGAGAGACATTTAGTATTTCAAAGTTAAGTAGTAAGTTGCATTTTTAGATTGAAAGCTGTGTCAGATAGATTCTGAGAACAGGGTTCTTTTCCTTTTGCTTCCATCCATGGTCCTCTTCTCCCAAGTGCATGGCTGTGTAATTCTTTCTGCTGTTTGTTTGGAAATGTCTCTGGTCTTTCTTTTTTTTAATTGATTGATTAATTTACTTTAATTGGAGGCTAATTACTTTACAGTATTGTAGTGGTTTTTGCCATACATTGACATGAATCAGCCATGGGTGTACAAGTGTCCCTCATCCTGAACTCTCCTCCCAACTCCCTCCGTGTTCCATCCCTCAGGGTTGTCCCAGTGCACCGGCTTTGAGTGCCCTGTTTCACTTGGACTGGTGATCTTTTTCGCATATGGTAATATACATGTGAAAGTGGAGAGTGAAAAAGTTGGCTTAAAGCTCAACATTCAGAAAACGAAGATCATGGCATCCGGCCCCATCACTTCATGGAAAATAGATGGGGAAACAGTGGAAACAGTGTCAGACTTTATTTTTTTGGGCTCCAAAATCACTGCAGATGGTGACTGCAGCCATGAAATTAAAAGACGCTTACTCCTTGGAAGGAAAGTTATGTCCAACCTAGATAGCATATTCAAAGGCAGAGACATTACTTTGCCAACAAAGGTCCGTCTAGTCAAGGCTGTGGTTTTTCCTGTGGTCATGTATGGATGTGAGAGTTGGACTATGAAGAAGGCTGCGTGCCGAAGAATTGATGCTTTTAAACTGTGGTGTTGGAGAACACTCTTGAGAGTCCCTTGGACTGCAGGGAGATCCACCCAGTCCATTCTGAAGGAGATCAGCCCTGGGATTTCTTTGGAAGGAATGATGCTGAATTCCAGTACTTTGGCCACCTCATGCAAAGAGTTGACTCATTGGAAAAGACTCTGATGCTGGGAGGGATTGGGGGCAGGAGGAGAAGGGGATGAGAGAGGATGAGATGGCTGGATGGCATCACTGACTTGATGGACGTGAGTCTGAGTGAACTCCGGGAGTTGGTGATGGACAGGGAGGCCTGGCCTGCTGCGATTCATGGGGTCGCAAAGAGTCGGATACGACTGAGCGACTGAACTGAATATACATGTTTCAATGCTATTTTCTCAAATCATCCCACCTTCGCCTTCTCCCACAGAGTCCAAAAGTCTGTTCTTTACATCTGTGTCTTTTTTGCTGTCTCAGATATAGGTCATTGTTACTATGTTTCTAAATTTCATATATATGCATTAATATACTGTATTGGTGTTTTTCTTTCTAACTTACTTCACTCTGTATCATAGGCTCCAGTTTCATCCATTTCATTAAAACGGATTCAAATGCGTTCTTTTTAATAGCTGAGTAATATTCCATTGTGTGTATGTACCACAGCATTCTTATCCATTTGTCTGCCGATGGTCATCTAGGTTGCTTCCATGTCCTCACTATTGTAAACAGTGCTGCGATGAACATTGGGGTACACGTGTCTCTTTTCAATTCTGGTTTCCTCGGTATGCATGCCCAGCAGTGGGATTGCTGGGTCTTATGGCAGTTCTATTTCCAGTTTTTTAAGGTCTGATCTTTCTTGAGAAATTTAGCTTGTTGCATGTAGTCAGAGATGAATCCATTTTCTTTCTTTTTTCTTTTTGAATTTAAAATAAATTCATTCTGTTTTTAACACCCTCAGAATTCCCCATGAAAAGAAAGTAACATGCAAAACAGTGCACACTGCTCTCCTTTAAAGGAATGGATAGGTAATATCCTGTATAAAACAGTGTCTGGAATTATGTGTAAGTGTTATCTCTGAATCTCTTCTGTTTTCTGACTATATTCTTATAGTCCTTTTTCAGCTTGTAATGTTTAAGTCTGATAAAGTATAAGGCAGATATAATGAAAATGAACAAAACAATTCAAAAAGGACCATAAACATGGTTGTACAAAAATTTTCTGTATAGCAATTAAGTAGATAGAAATAAAGACAAGTTCAGGGAAATTAAGCTAGTGGAAAAATATATAAAATGAATAGAAATGAAGTAAAAATTATGTGGGGCTTTATAATTATACAGCAGCTAAAAACTTGATGACAAAAAGGGAAAATATGACTAAGGAATCATGTCCGTTGCTTGAAGACTCAACATTGTAAAAGTGTACATTTTTCCTAAATTAATTTATAAATTTAAATTTCTAAATGCAAGAGCAAATGTGTGAGACTCGCCAAGAAAACTTTGGAAAAAAGAGCAATGATGTCCTGCATCAGATTTTAAAATGTATTATTGGAATACCAAGATTAAAATAGTGTTGTACTGAGCTCAGGTTTGACAGATGAACAGAATTTTAAAAAATTCTGAGACAGACTCAAATGTATATGGGAGTTTAGAGTTTGATTAAGGTGGTATTTCAGATCAGTGGAAAATAGTTACCTCAGAAATAGAGGGAAAACTGGCTCACTACTTGGCGGAAAACAAGCTAGACTAGATACATTTACTTCTACAGAATAAATTTTAGGTGGAATGATGATTTGGATGTTAAAATTGAAGCTGTGAATGTAATAATGTGAAGTATAGGTGAGATTATATATTAACTTGTACTGCATTTTGGACTCTTTTGTTTACTATGAGGGCCACTCCATTTCTTCTAAGGGATTCCTGCCCACAGTAGTAGATATAATGGTCATCTGAGTTAAATTCACCCATTCCAGTCCATTTTAGTTCGCTCATTCCTAAAATGTTGACGTTCACTCTTGCCATATCCTGTTTGGCCACTTCCAGTTTGCCTTGATTCATGGACCTAACATTCCAGGTTCCTATGCAATATTGCTCTTTACAGCATTGGACCTTGCTTCCATCACCAGTCACACCCACAACTGAGTGTTGTTTTTACTTTGACTCCGTCTCTTCCTTCCTTCTGGAGTTATTTCTGCACTGATCTCCAGTAGCATGTTAGACACCTACCAGCCTGGGGAGTTCATCTTTCAGTGTCCTATCTTTTTGCCTTTTCATACTATTTATGGAGTTCTCAAGGCAAGAATACTGAAATGGTTTGCCATTCCCTTCTCCAGTGGACCACATTTTGTCATTATATTATGAGAAGAATATATATTACTATATTATGAAAAGAATATAAAATAGTAAGATGAAATAATAGACAGAAAAAGTATTAAGAGGAAAATGAGCAACAATCCCAGAATCACAGAATTAAATTGGAAGAAATCTTAGCAAATTGCTGAATGTCCAAAATGTTTAATGAAAGTAGAGCAGCTGTGTTTAGAAAAGCACTTTACATAGTATTTTATCTGCAGTAAAACATTGCAGATTTCCAAGATTTGTAAACAGGATGCAGAAGAATACAAATTTAAGAGCATAATTGAAAGGTTCAGGGTTTTAAAGTCAATGTTCACACCATAAACCATTCTGGATAGTAAACTTGTGACACTGAAGCCCCTTCTACTCCTCAGTGGAATGAGCACCTCTCAAAATGATAATTCAACTATTGGTCTAGAAGTCAAAACTTAGAGGCCTTGAGCAGAGACTATGGTTCCTTTAGCTAATTTGGTTAGTTAACAAGTAACACCCATGTTTACTGGATGGATGGAAAGATGCAGCATTTAAAACAATTTATATAATCTAGGGTCCAGGACCACCTGTGATTATTATACCTGTATCTCAGTGTACATGTATGTATATGTTAACTTTCCAATTCCCCTTCCAATTACAATTCCAGACTTTAATTATTCCAATTTGCCATAACCTCTCCAGCCTCACAGAGGTGTTATTTTAAAAGTCTTTAGAGAAAATGAAATAAAAAAGAATACACAAACAATTCCATACACCTCAAAACCAATTTTTCAATGAAACAATGATAAAGTTCTTTCCACATACAAGGAAGAGTCTATATACCTTTAATGAATGATTACAGTACCTATAATTTCTTTTAAAGTTGAGAAAAATAGAAATTTTTTCACAATACTCTAGAATGTGGACTAATAGAGGATTTGGAAAGTGGCTTAAACTAAAGAGAATTTCCTCACAGACTACATATAGAGTGTGAGCATATACATGCACGGATATGTCAGTAAGCGGACAGATGTGTAATTAAAGACTGATTTAAAGTTTTTGGCTGGAGCAACCAAAATGATACTGTTGCAACCAACTGAAATGGAGAAGACTATGGGCAGAACAGGTCTGGTAGAAAATATCTGGAGTTCAGTTTGGGATTTGACCCTGAAATATTTATTAGATACATATAAGTGGTGGCATCAGACAGGTAGATAAATATAAAAGTCTGGATTTCAGAAGTCTGAACTAAGGGAACAAGTTTAGAAACCATAAGCATGTCGATAGCATTTACAGCCAGGCACTGGACATTATCCCAAAAAAAGTGAAGATAGAAAAGAGAATTAAGGACTGAGGTCTGGGACACTCTGATACATAAAGTCAGAAAGAACAAGGGGAACTAGAAAAAGAAACTGAGAAGAAGGCAACTAATGAGATAAGAGGAAAACCGAGACAGTGTGGTATAGAAGTTAAAAAAAAAGTTTATAAAAAAGGAAGGAGTGATCAACCATGTCAAAAGCTAGTAACAGATCAAATAAGATAAGAGCTGAGAATAAACACTAATTTTATGACAAGTCAAAGTGGCTGGAAAACAATTTTTTTATGTTGAAAAACACCTCTAGCCTGGTATTTTGATGACCTAAGAGTATGTGACTATGTAAGGGATTAATCTATTATTTTAAAATAGCAGTTTGGAAAATCTTCTAAGAAAATAAAGTACCTGAAACTAAAATGAGAAAAAAAATTTCCCAACTAGAAATTTTGAAAATGCATATTAAAAATAAACAAGTATCTAGTTTCCTTCTACTCTTCTCCATTCTCAGTCCCTTCCTTTAAGCTAAAGCTAGTTATTACATGAAAAAGAAACTTTCCTATTCTTTCTCAGAAGTCCAAAGAAAAGTTCTATTGCTACTCATAACATTAAACACAATCTAACAGCAACAAATACAAGGACTGTTAATCTAGCTCTCTAACTCTCCATGAGACAAGTTATAGATCAAGATCTGTATTTTCTTATCTTTCTATAAAGTTGGGATATCTTGCATTCCAACTCTATGGTTCTTTTTGTATAGCTACAGTTACTGTTACTCTTTGCTAATAAATTCTCAAAATTAAAAGCAACACATATACACAAGGTAAACTTAATTTCATTAACTGCTTAGGGATGGGTTATAATTCTGTCCCACAAATTTGCTAATCATGTCTTTCAGCACTAAACAAAACTCTGAAGTCTGGGTTATCTTTATTTAAACAGTCTAGCAACAGTAGTTTTAAGTGCAATCATATTAACTATTGCTAAAGAGCCAAGAGTCTTTATATTTCAAGTTTTATTTTCTATCAGCAAGATCTCATCCTCCTGTTTAAAAATCCTTATACTAAAAAGGAGATAATGCAATTGACTATACAGTTGTGGTAATATATGCATTTAAGCTGAACACTAGGCTTCCCTGACGGCCTTTAGGGGTAAAGAATCCACCTGCCAATGCAGGAGATGTGAGTTCGGTCCCTGGTTTGGGAATATTCCCTAGAGAAGGAAATGGCAACCCACTCTAGTACTCTTGCTGGAAGAATCCCTCGGACAGGGGAGCCTGATGGGCTACAGTCCGTGGAGCCGCAGAGAGTCAGACACGTTTAGCGACTAAGCAACAACAACCAGCTGAGCATTTATTCATATTCTGTAGTTCATCGCTAGTTCTTATCCACTGATTTATAATAGCTACAGATACAATAGATGTTCATTAAACACTCAGTTGATGTATTACATCTCAGTTGCACTTTCCTGGTGATAGCTAATATTACCAACAGGAAACTAGTCATTCTAAGGGGGCTTCCCAGGTGGTGCTAGAGGTAAAAAACCCGCCTGCCAATGCAGGAGATGCAAGAGATGTGAGTTCAATTCCTGAGTTGGGAAGATCCCCTGGAGAAGGGCATGGCAACCCACTCCAGTATTCTTGCCTGGAAAATTCCATGGACAGAGGAGCCTGGCGGGCTGCATACAGTCCATGGAGTCGCAAAAAGTCAGCACAACTGAAGCAACTTAACACGCATACAACTGGTTGCTCAGAATATGAAATCTGAAATTCTGAGTAATAGTACTGAAAAGAGATCAACCCTTTTCATCTGCAAGAAGTCTTTGTAAAATCAATTTCAAGTATAATAACAATTGAAGTTATAACAACTGCCTTAGAAATTAGCAGTGATTTTTTTTTAAGCTTTGCACATTAAAATATAAGTAAGATTTTTTTATTCATTCAACAAATATTTCTATATCATTTACTGGATGCCAAGCTCTATACAGGGAACTTAGAATACAGTAATAAAATAAATCTCTGTTCTCATAGAATCTAAGTGGGATTACAACAAATAATAAAGTCTAAGTAGGACTGACTGTAAACAAATATGTATACATATTATGTCCGGTAGTATAAGCACTTTTTTAAAAAGCAGGATAAGAGGATACAGAGTAATGGAAGGAGATTCAATTTTAAATATATAAGAAAAATATTCATGGCTGAAATATACTAAGGAATGGAAAGAAATTGCTTCAACAATATAGTGAAGAAAATAGTTGAATAAATGTAATTTCTATTATATTGCATAGAGGGGAGTTCTACATAAATTTAGATCTTAAAGCTTTCAAGTTTTATTCTTTTTGTAACTAGTTTTAGTTGGAAGTATCTACTGATTTAAAATTGTATTGGTTCTGCCTTATTTTATTTGGTGTGCTACATCACAACCAAGATTTCTTATCTTAGGACACTAATCAATCAATCAGAAAATTATAGTCCACAAACAAAAATGCCTGATGTTTATTTAAATATAAATATTGCTTAAGAGAATAAAAAGACAAACCAGAGTCTAGGAGAAAATATTTTCAAAATATATATCTGATAAAACAACTGGTATTCAAAATATACAAAGAACTCTTAAAACTCAACAATGATCGAACAAACAGCCCAACTGAAAAATAGGCCTGAGTCCCTTTGCTGTCTACCTGAAGCTATCACAACACTGTTATTAGCTATACTCCAGTATAAAATAAAAAGTTAAAAAAAATAGGCCTAAGATCTGGTGAGAGTGTTAGTCACTCAGTCATGTCCAACTCTTTGTGACCCTATGAACTGTAGCTTGCTAGGCTCCTCTGTCCGTGGAATTCTCCAGGCAAGAATACTAGAGTGGGTTGCCGTTCCCTTCTCCAGGGGATTTTTCTGATCCAGGGATGGAAGCTGCGTCTCTTATGTCTCCCGCATTGGCAGGCAGGTTCTTTACCACTAGCGGCACCTGAGAAGCCCCAGGTGATCTGGACATCTCACTAAGTAAGATACACAGGTGGCGTATAAACATATGAAAAGATGCTCCAGGTGCTCCACATCATATGCGAAGAAGAAATACAAATTAAAGAAAACAATGAGGGGATAGGGGATTAAGAGATGTAAACTACTATGTATACCATAAAGAAGCTACAAGAATATACTGCACAACACAGCAAGCGTAGCCAATGTTTTATAATAACTTTAAATAGAGTATAACCTTCAAAAATCATGAATCATTATGTTGTACACTTGAAACATATATCATAAATCATTATGATATGATATGATTAAGCTAATTTTAAAAAACAATGAGATATCACTACACACCTATTAGAATGGCCAAACTCCAGACAATACCAAATGCTGGTGAAAAGGTAGAGCAACAGGAGCTCTCATTCATTGCTTTTGAGAGTGCAAATGGCAGAGTCACTTTGGAAGACAGTTTGGGGGTTTCTTATAAAACTAAACATGCTCTTAAAATACATACTATACAATCCAGGAATTGTGCTCTTTAGTAATTATCCAAGTGAGTGGAAAGTTTATGCCCACACAAAAACCTGCACACAGATGTATATAGCAGCTTTATTCACAATTGCCAAAAAACTTGGAAGCAACTGAGATGTCCTTCAGTAGGTTAATTGATAAATAAACTGTAGTACATCTACACACAGTGGAATATTATCCAGTGCTTAAAACAGAAGAATGAGCTATAAAGCCATGAAAAGACATGGAAGAAACTTAAATGGATATTACTAAGTCAAAGAAGCCAGTCTGAAAAGTCTGTATACTGTATGATTTCAGCTACATGACATTCTGGTAAAGGCAAAACTATGAAGACATTAAAAAGATCTGTGGTTGACAGGGGTCAAGATGAAGGGAGAGATGAATCAGCAGAGCACAGAGGATACTTTGGGCAGTAAAACTATGTCACCACAACAGTAAGTGCAAGTCATTACTCACTTGTCAAAACCCAAAGGATGCACAACACTGAGGGCAAACCCTAGTAGAAACTACAGGGTTTGTGTGATAATGACGTGTCAGTGTAGGTTTCTCAGCTGTGACAAAGGTACCACGGTACCTGATGCAGATAGTGAGGGTGCTTAGTTCCTCATTCGTATTTGACTCTTTGTCGTAGCCCCCCCAGGCTCCTCTGTCCGAGGGATTCTTCAGGCAAGAATACAGGAATGATTTGCGATTTCCTCCTCCAGGGGACCTTCCCGACCCAGGGATTGAACACACATCTCCTGTGTCTCCTGCTCTGCAGGCAGATTCTTTACCCACTGAGCCATCTGGGAAGTAGGGTGAAAGTATATGGGAACAGAGGGACATGGGAATTCTCTACCTTCTGTTCAAGTTTGCTGTAAACCTAAAACTGCTCTAAAATATAAAGCTTACCAAAAAAAAATTTTTGCTGATATCTGTTTGTATTTTATGACTTTAAAATATTTTTAAACGTATCACCATTCAATACAACAGATTTGATAAATTTTCTATGTATAAAAGATAAAAATAACTTTCTTTTAAAAACTAAGATATGCATATATCCAAAATAACCAGCAAATGAAGCAGTAAATCTTAAAAGTCTCAAGTCACAGAAAGTGAAGTTTTAGAGTGGAAAAAAAAAATTAAAAAGTGAAGAGAAATCACAGATTGGGAGGAGAGATTTTCACTGACAATAGTTTAGTACATCTGTTAAAAAATTCCACAAATCAGAAAGAAAAGGACAAATTAACAGAGGACAGGGGTTAAATATAAATAGGTCACTTGTAGAAGAGAAATCATGAGTGGATAGTTAACATGAAAAGATGCTCAACTTCACAGGCAATTAAGAAACAAAGTCACAAGAAACCATTTCACACTCATCAGAATGACAAACATTTTAAAGTCTGATAATACCTACCACAGGAGAGAAAACACAGTCTCATACATAGCTAGTGGGAGTGTACACAGATACAACCCCTTCATAAAGCAGTCTGTCAACATCTGGTTAAATTAAAGATGCTTATGCCCTTCTGTCTGATAGTTCCACTCCCTAGCTCTCACATATGTGCAGAGACGAGCACACAAGCTTCATGGTAACACTGACTATGATGACAGTGGCACTGAGAGAAACAGAAAACAAATGTCTATCCACAGAAGAAGAGACAAATACAAGAAAGTACTTCCTTACAGTGGATTTTAAGACACCATGAAAACTGTGAAAATAAATAAAAGAACCAATTAGGTTGAATCTCACCAATTATAACAGAGGAAGTAAATACATGACCAACAAAACACTTTCAGACAGCCTGTTATTTGGCAAGCAGCTCTTTGAGCATAAACGTAGTCATGAAATACAAAAGGAAATTACCCCAACTTATAAAGCCAATTTACTCTCAAAGAAATAAATATCAAAATCTCAAATATTTATCTCCAGCTTGTTAACTCTCTCAGAGCTTTAGACTGCGATCGAACATTTCTGTCTGAATGAACTATGAAAGGGAAAGTGTTAGTCGCTCAGTCATGTCAGACTCTTTGCAACCCCCTGCCAGGCTCCTATGTCCGTGGAATTCTCCAGGCAAGAATACTGGAGTGGGTAGCCATTCCCTTCTTCTTGGGATCTTCCAGACCCAGGGATCTTTAGACGCGGGTCTCCTGATTGCAGGCAGATTCTTTATCATCTGAGTCACGAAGGAAGCCCTGGTAAACCATTGCTGTGCTGTGCTCAGTCGTGTCCAACTCTCTGCAGCCCCATGGATTCTAGCTCACCAGGCTCCTCTGTCTGTGGGATTTCCCAGGCAAGAATACTGGAGTGGGTTGTGATTTTCTTCTCCAGGGGATCTTCCCAACTCAAGGATTAAACCCATGTCTTCTGCGTCTCCTGCACCGCAGGAGTCGTCTTTACCACTAAGCCACCGGGGCAGCCCGCCCTGCTTAACTGAAAAACTGGGCATTTATCTTCTCCACCAAATCTTCTAGTCTCTGTCTCAGTGATTTGTAACAAACAGTATTTGCACAGTTGATCAAGACATAGCTCTGGACATCATCTTGGCCTCCCTCTCCCCTCCTTCACATGCAAGCAAACATGGCCTGTCACTCTACCTCCTAAGTACTGTGGTGCTGTCCATTTCCATCTCTACTAACTGCCCAGAGCAAACCAGCATTTCCTTTTATCTGAACTGCAGCAACCTTCTAAAGGACTCTTTTGCTCCAGTGAAGTCAATCATATCAACACACTGCAATCAAAATGTTCTTTAACAAGCAAAAACATGATCAACCTCCTACTTAACATTTTCAATGGCTCTCTCCAATCCTCAGGTTAAAATCCTTACTATGACTCTAAAGGCCCAGGATCTGGCCCTTATTTATGCTTCCATCCTCACCATTCTACTCGCTCACTTACTTTTGGGTCATTCCACATATTCTGGCTGTCTGCCAGAAGCCCTATTCAAATTCCTCTTCACCTTGGTAATTCCCAGTTTGTCCTTTATCTGTCAGCTTAAACATTCCCTATTTTAGGAAACCATACTTGCCCATGCAAGACAGAAATCTTTCTAATCTGTCCCCAGGATTTAATTTTATTGTCTCACTTAACACACTGTAATTTAAGTGTCCATTTGCTGCATAAGGCAGAGACTGAGTTTTTCACCATCAAAGCTCCAAAGCCTGGTTTAAAGGACTAACAGTTTGAACTTTATTTAAAAAGCAAGAAACTGCAAATTCTTGCCATTTGCAATTAACTTACTCTTGAGTGGTTGCTCAGTGATCCTGAAACCCACCTTGAAGATTATTGTTTTTAATAACTTCTCAACAATCAAAGAAACAAGCAAGATGTCCAGATAAGAACATTCATTCTATAAAAGTGTTTTGCAGGGAATATTCCCAAATAAACAAATAACGAAATAAACAAATACACATGGCTATTCAAAATATTGAGAAGTTATATAACATGGAGATACTTTGAATAGGCTATTAAGTGATAAAAGCAAAGTTAATTTCTAAAAGTGGAATGCTGAAACAAATATTTTGAGTAAAAACATTTTAAATGCTTTTTTTCTTACACAGTGATACACAGCCTTTTACAAAGCCTGATGAATTTACACTTCCACCGACTGTGTATGTAAGTGAAAGTGAAGTCGCTCAGTCGGTCCGACTCTTTGTGATCCGTGGACTGTAGCCCACCAAGCTCCTCCGTCCATGGGATTCTCCAGGCAAGAATACTGGAGTGGGTTCCCATTTCCTTCTCCAGGGGATCTTCCCAACCCAGGGATCAAACCCAGGTCTCCCACATTGCAGGCAGACGCTTAAACCTCTGCGCCACCAGGGAAGCCCTAACTGTGTATGAGTATACCGAAATCTTTGTCAATTGAAGTAAATATGTTAAATAATGGCATCTTAATGTGGATTTATGCCCATTCACTAGCCATCTGCATTGTCTTTTTTTAATTACTTATTTAGCCTATTTTCCCTTTTTAATCATTTTTAATTGAAGTATAGTTAATTTACAATGTTGTATTAGTTTCAGATGTACAGTAAAATGATTCCATTATACATGCATACATATATATGTTTTCTTTTTCAGATTTTTTCATTATAAGATATTGAATATAGTTCCCTGTGCTATACAGCAGGCCCTTGTTGTTTATCTGTTTTATACATAGTAGTGTATATATGTTAATCCCAAACTCCTAATTTAACTCCCTCTCCCACTACTATCCCCTTGGGTAACCGTAAGTCTGTTTTCTGTATCTGTGTGTCTGTATCTGTTTTGTAAGTCAGTCCATTTGTTTCAAATTTTTAGATTCCACATATAAGTAATATCATATGGTATTTGTCTTTGTCTGACTTACTTCACTTAATATGATAATCTTTAGGTCCATCCATGTTGCAGCAATGGCATTATTTCATCCTTTTTTATGGCTGAGTAGGTATTAGCCTATTTTCTACTGAGTCAGGTTTGTAATTTAAAAAAAGGTAACAGCTTTATTCAGAGAAGGCAATGGCACCCCACTCCAGTACTCTTGCCTGGAAAATCCCATGGATGGAGGAGCCTGGTAGGCTGCAGTCCATGGGGTCGCAAAGAGTCGGACACGACTGAGCGACTTCACTTTCACTTTTCACTTTCATGCATTGGAGAAGGAAATGGCAACCCACTCCAGTGTTCTTGCCTGGAGAATCCCAGGGATGGGGAAGCCTGGTGGGCTGCTGTCTATGGCGTCGCACAGAGTCAGATGCAACTGAAGCGACTTAGCAGCAGCAGCAGCACATATGAGTAAAGTAATGCTCAGAATTTTCAAAGCCAGGCTTCAACAACATGTGAACCGTGAACTTGCAGATGTTCAAGCTGGTTTTAGAAAAGGTAGAGATCAAATTGCCAATATCCGTTGGATCATCAGAAAAGCAAGAGAGTTCCAGAAAAACATCTATTTCTCCTTTATTGACTATGCCAAAGCCTTTGACTGTGTGGATCACAATAAACTGTGGAAAATTCTGAAAGAGATGGGAATACCAGACCACCTGACCTGCCTCTTGAGAAATCTATATACAGGTCAGGAAGCAACAGTTAGAATTGGACATGGAACAACAGACTGGTTCCAAATAGGAAAAGGAGTACGTCAAGGCTGTATATTGTCACCCTGCTTCTTTAACTTATATGCGGAGTACATCATGAGAAATGCTGGGCTGGAGGAAGCACAAGCTGGAATCAAGATTGCTGGGAGAAATATCAATAATCTCAGATATGCAGATGACACGACCCTTACGGCAGAAAGTAAAGAAGAACTAAAGAGCCTCTTGATGAAAGTAAAAGAGGAGAGTGAAAAAGTTGGCTTAAAGCTCAACATTCAGAAAACTAAGATCATGGCATCTGGTCCCATCACTTCATGGCAGATAGATGGGGAAACGGTGGAAACAGTGGCAGACTTTATTTTTTTGGGCTTCAAAATCACTGCAGGTGGTGCCTGCAGCCATGAAATTAAAAGACACTTACTCCTTGGAAGGAAAGTTATGACCAACCTAGACAGCATGTTAAAAAGCAGAGACATCACTTTGCCAACAAAGGTCCGTCTAGTCAAAGCTATGGTTTTTCCAGTAGTCATGTATGGATGTGAGCATTGGACTGTAAAGAAAGCTGAGCACCGAAGAATTGATGCTTTTGAACTGTGGTGTTGGAGAAGACTCTTGAGAGTCCCTTGGACTGCAAGGAGATCCAACCAGTCCATCCTAAAGGAGATCAGTCCTGGGTGTTCATTGGAAGGACTGATGTTGAAGCTGAAACTCCAATACTTTGGCCACCTCATGCAAAGAGTTGACTCATTGGAAAAGACCCCGATGCTGGGAAGGATTGGAGGGAGGAGGAGAAGGGGACGACAGAGGATGAGATGGCTGGATGGCTCACCGACTTGATGTACATGAGTTTGAGTGAACTCCAGGAGTTGGTGATGGACAGGGAGGCCTGGTGTGCTGTGATTCACGGGGTTGCAAAGAGTCAGACACGACTGAGCGACTGAAGTGAACTAAACTGAACTGAGACAGCATATTAAAAAAAAGCAGAGACATTACTTTGCCAACAAAGGTCCGTTTAGTCAAGGCTGTGGTTTTTCCAGTAGTCATGTATGGATGTGAGAGTTGGACTCTGAAGAAAGCTTAGTGCTGAAGAATTGATGCCTTTGAACTGTGGTGTTGGAGAAGACTCTTGAGAGTCCCTTGGACAGCAAGGAGATTCCACCAGTCCATCCTAAAGGAAATCAGTCCTGAATATTCATTGCAAGGACTGATGCTGAAGCTGAAACTCCAATACTTTGGTCACTTGATTCGAAGAACTGACTCATTTGAAAAGACCCTGATGCTGGGAAAGATTGAAGGCGGGAGGAGAAGGGGACGACAGAGTATGAGATGATTGGATGGCATTACCGACTCAGTGGACATGAGTTTGAGTAAACTGTGGGAATTGGTGATGGACAGGGAGGCCTGGCATGTTGCAGTCCATGGGGTCACAAAGAGTCTGATATGACTGATTGGCTGAACTGAACTGAACATAATATAATGTATTCCATATCATGCATAAAGGTGCCATGCAAATTGTACAACACAGAGAAAATGTCATACAAAGTTATTCTAATTATGTATTAAAGTAATTTTTTGGGGGGGTAAAGAAATAGTCTGGAAAGTTACATTGTAGGTGTGATTTGTCTGTTAACCTATGATGTAAGAACTCTGAAAGGCCCAGTATGTATTGTAGTTACCTTACCTACCTTCTCTGTTCACAGGATATCTTGTGCCTTTTAGTTCCTGGAAAGGGTAATCGGGAACAGCCATGAAAAGGGGAATATGACAGGTCTCTGATTAATATTTTTGATAGTCTTATCTGGATTGGCTCTATATGTCCCTACTATCTTGCTTCTTTTTCTCATTGTGAGTTCGCTAATGCTAAGTCGCTTCAGTCATGCCCGACTCTGTGCAACCCTATAGACGGCAGCCCACCAGGCTCCCCCGTCCCTGGGATTCTCCAGGCAAGAACACTGGAGTGGGTTGCCTTTTCCTTCTCCAATGCGTGAAAGTGAAAAGTGAAAATGAAAGTGCAGCCTACCCGGCTCCTCCATCCATGGGGTTTTCTAGGCAAGAGTACTGGAGTGGCTTGCCATTGCCTTCTCTGGAGTTTGCTAATAGTCCCATCTTATTTGAACTCCTTGGTAATGCTGACAGTAATAATGGTCTCAATGTTCTTTGCGCATAGGAAGCTCCTCCCTCTCTACTATGAACCATGAAGTTTTCAGAGCTGCTTCTCCCTAAAATTGCCTGTGACACTCTACTAATATAACAGGCATTGCGGTTTCACTGCTTTGGTTGAACATTTGATTTTAATCCTGTAAACAGTGAAAGTAGCTACTTTATTGTCCTGTTATGACAACGCCTGCTACAGTGATAAGAATTCTTGGTACTGGACTGCTTTTGTAGAGAGTCAACTTAAAAAAACTTATTTCTTGTTGACCTCAGACCTGCCTGAGTTTGTTGTGAAATCAAGACAGAAATACTTTTTTCTTTATCTTTTATTTTTTGGGGCCCACCTGAGGGCAATATCATATAGTCTGTAGGTCTGTAGTTTTTTCGTTAGTCATCTTTTTTTCCCCTCATGAAAGTGACCTTCCCTTTCTTTAGATGCCTAGTGCTTTCACGCCAGCTTTACATCTTCTATGAAAACTGGAAGTGACTGTTATCTAGTCCTGTGCCTCTTATTATTGATCCCTGCATAATAGATGGGCCATCCCTTCTTCCACACTGCCTTCTTTTATGACACAGCAGAATGAAGTTAACTCTTACTATAGTTAGGAGTCGGAGAAGGTGATGGCACCCCACTCCAGTACTCTTGCCTGGCAAATCCCATGGGCGGAGGAGCCTGGTAGGCTGCAGTCCATGGGGTCGCTAAGAGTCGGACACGACTGAGCGACCACTTTCACTTTTCACTTTCATGCACTGGAGAAGGAAATGGCAACCCACTCCAGTGTTCTTGCCTGGAGAATCCCAGGGACAGGGGAGCCTGATGGGCTGCCCTCTACGGGGTCGCACAGAGTCGGACACGACTGAAGCGACTTAGCAGCAGCAGCAGCAGTTAGGAGTAGGATGTGCACCTGCTTGGATATTGCTAACTCCCTGGACAAGAAATTGGGGGATGAAATGGAAATAGGGCTGTCTATTGATTTTTTTTTTTAATGCGTGTGAGGAAAAAATAATTTCCAGATAAAACATTACTAGTATTTCCTTTGATAAGTTTCCTGTAATAGTGAATATTTGCCACTGCATGATAAAAATATAACTTTGTGTATGGTTCCTATCTGCTATGCAGAGCAAATTCTGGAAGTGATTATTGAAGTCGTACCCCTGTTAAGGAGAGAATCTGGAATCCTTGGGACAGAAGATCCTGTACTTCTTATTCTTTATATGGGTTGATCTGGATAATATTTCAAGAGTGTTATCCACCCCCCCCCCCCCCACCCCACTCTGTTTTTTAATAATGAGCTTTGACTGATAGGGTTACTGAAACCTGAGTAGTGACTTGAGACTGTGGTGTTCGTTCACTTGGACCTAGTGCTTACATCTGGATCTGGAGCTTGGCTGTAACCTTTTCAGTTACGTTCTTCTCTGGGCTCAATGATTTTACTTTGGATACTGTGCATTAACTAGGGAGAACCTGAGAGGAGAGGAGGGATATATTCTTTTAACTATCTTTTAAAAACGTGTTCTTTTTTTTTCTCTAAGAAATGGCAGAATAGTGTCTCAGTCTTTAAAAATGAAATATAATGGAGCTCACTCAGAAAGATCCATGTGTGAACAGAAGATACAATTTTTTCCCCTGAGATGTGGAGCTGAATAAAACCCTTAAACAAACAAACAAACATTGTTTTCATCTGTATTCATTGTGTTTTTAAGTAGTATATAGAGGAGGTGTTTGAAAGGAATGAGTGCATTTTGGCAAGGGTTTTCATGGCTTGTATGTTTTTTCTTTTATTGTGTAACTCTATTGAAAGTGCTAGTGAGGGTCTGGAGGAAATCCTGCTTGGGAGAAGAAGATAATCAAATCCAGGTTCTGACTTTCTTTTGAAAGCTTATTCCAGAATAAAAAAATGTTAAAATGTTGACGTGTTATTCAAGATGATTCAGTCCTTTCTTCACTTTTAGTGGATGAGAGAGTTGAGGTCTGGAGAAAATCAGTGATCTTTCCAGAGACTCATGTTAGTTGGTGGAAAGACTAAAATTTTGGTTTCCATTTCTAGTTTGTTTCTCCATTATTCTTTTTTCCATCACAGGACTGGCTTTCTCGGGAATCTTGCCAGGTTTGCTTCGTTGACCGCTCTGAGTGGATAGGAGCAGTTAACATTTCTAGTATAACAGAATTTGGAGAATGTCCTTTTAATTTCATTGAGACTTTGTAAAAATGCAGACAGAGACTTTTCTTTAAAAGGTGGCTTATTATTTAATTTTATTGAAGCATAGTTAATTTAAAATGTTGTGTTTAATTTCTACTGTTCAACAAAATGACTCAGTTATGTTTGTTCTTTTTCCTATTCTTTTCCTTTATGGTTTATCACATACTATTATGTGATAGTGGCTTACAATTACTGTGTAATAAATATATATTCAGGGCCTTATTATTATTATGTAATATATATATATATAGCGTAATATATATTCAATCCCCCTGATACTGATTGCAGTTGTTGGTTCTCCTCTCATTGTAGATTAGCAGGGAAAACCACAAGGCCGTTCAGGTATGACCTAAATCAAACCCCTTATGATTATACAGTGGAAGTGACAAATAGATTCAAGGGATTAGATTTGATAGAGTGCCTGAAGAACTGTGGATGGAACTTCATAACATTGTACAGGAAGCAGGGATCAAAACCATCCCAAAGAAAAAAATGCAAGAAAGCAAAATGGTTGTCTGAGGTGGCCTTACAAATAGCTGAGAAAATAAGAGATGCGAAAGGCAAAGGGGAAAGGGCATTACATGCCCAACTGCATGCAGTGTTCCAAAGAATAGCAAGGAGAGATAAGAAAGTCTTCTTAAGTGAACAGTACAAAGAAATAGAGGAAAATAATAGAATGAGAAAGACTATAGATCTCTTCAAGAAAAAATACTAAGGGAACATTTCACGCAAAGATGAAAACAGTAAAAGGGACAGAACTTGCAGTGACCTATGCTTAAGAGATTAAGAAGACGAGTATACTAAAAGAGATTAAGAAGATGTGTCAAGAATGCACAGAACTGTACAAAAAAGATCTTAATGACTTGGATAACCAGAATGGAGTAGTCAGTCACTCAGCTAGAAGTGTGAAGACAGGCATTTTGGAGTATGAAGTCAAGTGGGCCTTAGGAAGCATTACTATGAACACAGCTAGTGGAGGTGATGGAATTCCAGCTGAACTACTCCAGATCCTAAAAGATGATGCTGTTAAAGTGCTGCATTCAACATGCCAGCAAATTTGGAAAACTCAGCAGTGGCCACAGGACTGAAAAAGGTCAGTTTTCATTCCAGTACCAAAGAAGGACAATGCCAAAGAATGGTTCAAACTACTGTACAGTTGTGCTCATTTCACATGCTAGCAAGGTAATGCTCAAAATCCTTTGAGCTAGGTTTCAACAGTATGTGAACTGAGAACTTCCAGATGTACAATCTGAATTTAAAAAAGGCAGAGGAGCCAGAGATCAAATTACCAACATCTGCTGAATCATAGAAAAAACAAGAGAATTTCAGAAAAATATCTACTTCTGCTTCATTGACTATGCTGAAGCCTTTGACTGTGTGGATCATAGCAAACTGTGGAAAATCCTTCAAGAAACTGAACTACCACACCACCTTACGTGTCTCCTGAGAATCCTGTATGCAAGTCAAGAAGCAACAGTTAGAACTGGATATGGAACAATGGACTGGTTCAAAATTGGCAAAGGTGTACATCAAGGCTGAATATTGTCACCCGGCTTATTTAACATACGCAGAGTACATCATGCGAAGTGCCGGGCTGGATGAAGCACAAGCTGAAATCAGGATTGCCAGGAGAAATATTAATAACCTCAGATATGCAGATGACACCACCCTTATGGCAGAAAATGAAGAGCAATTAAGGAGCTTCTTGATGGAAGTGAAAGAGAAGAGTGAAAATGCTGGCTTAAAAGTTAGCATTCAAAAAGCTAAGATCATGGCATCTGGTCCCATCACTTGATGGCAGTTAGATGGGGAAACAATGGAAACAGTGACAGATTTTATTTTCTTGGCTCCAAAATCACTGTGAACAGTGACTGCAGCCATGAACTTAGAAGACGCTTGTTCCTTGGGTTGAAAGTATGACAAGCTCAGACAGTGTATTAAAAGGCGGAGACATCACTTCACCAACAAAATCCGTATAGTCAAAGCTGTGATTTTTTCCCAGTGATTATGTATGGATGTGATAGTCGGACCAAAAAGAAGAAGAGAGCTGAAGAACTGATGCTTTCAAATTGTGGTGCTGGAGAAAACTCTTGAGAGTCCCTTGGACAGCAAGGAGATCAAATGAATCAATCCTAAAGGAAATCAACCGTGGATATTCATTGGAAGGACTGATGCTGAAGGTGAAGCTCAAATACTTTGGCCACCTAATGTGAAAAGCTGACTCATTGGGAAGGACCGTGATGCTGGGAAAGATTGAGCAGGAGGAGAAGGGGGTGATAAAGGATGAGATGATTGGATAGTGTCATCAACTCAATGGACATGAATTTCAGCAAACTCTGGTAGATAGTGAAGGACAGAGAAGCCTGGTGTGTTTCACAACATGGGGTCTCAGAGAGTCGGACAAAACTTAGCAACTGAACAACAAAAACAAAAAGAGTTAGGTTGAACCGACCTTAATAACCTTGGAAAACCTAGTGGATTTTCAAGTAAATTTTATTACACAGTCATGCGGCCTAGATTGAAGTTATGAAGAAGTTAGGAGAAGACTCCAGTGTTTATTTGATATGTAATTTTTGTAAGAGGTAAAAAGTATTGAAGTGTCTTTTCTTAAAGCAGTTTGAACTTACTGTTTTATCTGCTAATCATAGGTCTGTTGTAACTTTTGTTTTTGCTCCTTTTCATTTTTTAAATTATTTTTTTTTTTAAGGTTTTGGTTTCGTTGGCTCTTCGTTGCTGCGTGTAGGCTTTCTCTTGTGGTGGAGGTGGGGCTGATCTCTGCTGTGATGCGCGGGCTTCTCATCGCGGTGATTTCCCTTGTTGCAGAGCACAGGCTAGAGGCATGCAGTCTCAGTAGTTACAGTGTGCAGGTTCAAGGGCTTGCACATGTCAGTCTTTGTGGCCCATGGGCTTTAGTTGCTCTGAGGCATGTGGAATCTTCCCAGACCAGGGACTGAACTCATGTCCCCTACTTGGCAGGCAGATTCTTACCCACTATACCACCAGGGAAATACTTTTACTCATTTTTAAACCACTTCAAATTCTTGTTGGGTATATGTAATAGCTTAATCTTATTACTACTTTCTTCCCTTTTGGCCCCATAAAATGAAAATGAAAAGAGACCGTGTATTTTCTTTAATAGAGTAGATAATTATAGCTAACATTTGTGCTAAGGTTTTTATATGTATTTTAAAATTTATTCTCATACATCTCTATGGAATATAATTGTTATTATCTGTGTTTTATAGATGAAATTTGTACACAAAGATCTTACTCAGTGCCATGTAGGTAGTAAGAAGTAAAATATGGATTCAAACCCAGACAGTTTTTAAAACTCCATTCCAGTGCCTCTTAACAAAAAAAGATATTACAGAGACCCAATTATAAAGGACTCAACTTATTGAACAAAACAATTCACAGTACAAAAGAATCTAATGAAGGATTTCTTTTAAAAAGTGTTCTCTGGTCAAAAACCCAGGGGGAGCCATCTCATTATATGGACAGTTTGGTAATCTAGTTTTACTCTGTTGAGCTATAGTGCTATCCTAGGGCCAGTGAGCTATCCCCTCATCCTGACATTGTCCTGTCTTTGCAAAGAATAGCCCAGTACTGCCCACGGTGAGTAAAGCTGTTGAGCTGAGAAGAATTTGATTGGGAATGGTAGGTCATGCTAGGCATATAGGCAACTCCTCTGAGTAAATGGTTATTCAGTTTATATGCAGCTTTTTAGGCATATATATATTTTATAAAACAAGGAACATAGATGTTTCAAATTCCATACATTATAGTTTTTATTTGATCTCTTTCATAATTCTTTAGGAGGTAGTTATGACAGAGCCTCAGATCCATGTTTAATGCTTTGAGGATATTTACGTGCTTAACAAGTGATGTTGAACACCCCATAGTAGCATTTTAGGTTGCATCATCATGTGACCTAATCTTAGATTATAAATTCCCTATTAAGCATATTGCCAAAGCTGAAGTGGAAGTGTTTTTTTTTTTTTTTAAAGGATCTCAAATGGATGGATAATTTTTTTTTATTACTCTTCCTGTTTCTTTCAAATAATTTTCTATGCAATACTCTTGTCACACATACTAGTTATTTTTATGGATAAACTTGTAAAAACAGTGGTTTATAAAGTTTATTGTAAATCACTGTACTTCAATAAAAAACAAACAAAAACAAAAAAAGGTTATTTCTACATCAGAGATGTGCAATTATCTGGGTGGGAGAGTTCTATTTTTGTGCTTTTCATAGAGCTTTATTTAATTCACAGCCCAAAGTGATCACCATGTGACTAGAAATGTCTCAGTGTTAATACTTGCTGCTGTATTTTTTCCCATTCTAGTTTTATGTTTTTATTTTTAGTTAACTCTTTTGTGAGTTGATCATAAAAAACTGTGACACATGAATAGATAAAAGAATGATGTTATTATTAAAAATAAAGTGATTCAAAGAGCAACATCCCACTGTATAGCATATGTATGTATGTTAATTGCTCAATCGTGCTTGACTCTTTGCAACCCTATGGACTGTAGCCTGCCAGCCTCCTTTTCTCCATGTAATTCTTCAGGCTGGAATACTGGAGTGGGTAGCCATTCCATTTTCCAAGGGGTCTTCCCGAGCAAGGACTGACCCTGGGTCTCCTGCATTGCAGGCAGATTCTTTGCCATCTGAGCTACCAGGGAAGCCCACTGTAGAGCATAGAAACTATATTCAATATCCTGTTATAAATTCAAAGTGTTAGTCACTCAGTTGTATCTGACTCTTTCTGACCCCCATTGACTGTAGCCCGCCAGGCTCCTCTGTCTGTGGGATTTCTTGGGCAAAAATACTGGAGTGGGTTGCCATTTCTTTCTCCAGGGAATCTTCCCAACCCAGTTATTGTACCCCGTCTCCTTCATTGCAGGCAGATTCTTTACTGTCTGAGCCACCAGGGAAGCCTATAACCTGTTACAAATCATAATGGAAAAAGAACAGAATATATATAACTGAATTACTTTGCTGTACAGAGCTATTCAAAACCCTAAAGGATGATGACATCAAAGTGTTGTATTCAGTATGTCAGCAAATCTGGAAGACCCAGCAGTGGCCACAGGACTGGAAAAGGACAATCCTCATTCCAGTTCCCAAGAAGGGTAGTACTAAAGAATGTTCTAGCCATCAGACAATTGCACTCATCTCCCAAGCTAGTAAGGCCATGTTTAAAATCTTGCATGCTGAGCTTCAGCATTATGTAAACTGAGAACTTCCAGATGTTCATGTTGGGTTTAGAAAAGGCAGAGGAACCAGAGATAAATTGCTAACGTTCACTGGATCATAGAGAAGGCAAGGGAAGTCCAGAAAAACATCTACCTCTGTTTCATCGACTATGCTAAAACCTTTGACTGTGTGGATCATTATTAAACTGTGGAAAGCTCTCAAGAGATGGAAATACCATATCATCTTACCTGTCTCCTGAGAAACCTGTATGTGGGTCAAGAAGCAAGAAAGGAGTACGACAGGGCTGTCTGCTGTCACCCTGTTTGTTTAACCTATACACTGAGCACATAATGAGAAATGCTGGGCTGGATGAGTTACAAGCTGGAATCAAGATGGGTGGAAGAAACATCAATAACCACAGATATGTGGATGGCACCACTCCAATGGCAGAAAGCAAAGAGGAACTAAAGAGCCTCTTGATGAGGGTAAAGGAGGAGAGTGAAAGAGCCAGCTTAAAACTAAATATTAAAAAAACTAAGATCATGGCACCCAGCCCCATTACTGCATGGCAAATAGAAGAGGAAAAGGTGGAAGCAGTGACAGATTTCCTCTTCTTGAGCTCTAAAATAACTGTGGATAGTGACTGCAGCCATGAAATCAGAACACGATTGCTTCTTGTCAGGAAAGCTATGACAAACCTAGACAATATGTTAAAAAGCAGACGTTACTCTGCCAACGAAGGTCTGTATAGTCAGGATATCGTCTTCCCAGTGCTCATGTATGGTTGTGAGAGCTGGACTATAAAAAAGGCAAAGTGTCAAATAATTGATGCCTTTGAACTCTGGTTCTGGAGAAGACTCCTGAACGTCCCTTAGACAAGGAGATCAAACCTTGCTTGACAAGGTTGATACGATTGATAAGGAGATCAAAGATCAAACCTTGCTTGATAAGCTTGACAGGGAGATCAAAGATCAAACCTTGCTTGATAAGATTGACAAGGAGATCAAAGTCAATCTTAAGAGATATCAATGCTGAATACTTGTTGAAAGAGCTGAAGCTGAAGCTCCAGTATTTTAGTCATCTGATGCGAACATTGGAAAAGTCCCTTATGCTGGGAAAGGTTGAAGGCAGAAGGAGAAGGGGCGACAGGAAGAGATGGTTGGATGGCATCACCGACATGATGGATGTGAGTTTGAGCAAGCTCCGGGAGTTGGTGATGGACAGGGAAGCCTGGTGTGCTGCAGTCCATGGAGTTACAAAGAGTGGGACACAACTGAGCGACTGAACTGAACTGATGTCATTCATATATTAAAAAGCATTTTTATCCATGTTCTTGCATTTGATATTTATAGTGAGGAGTCAGTAAACTTCCCATAAGGGGTCAGGTAGTAGTAAATATTTTAAGCTTTTTAGACCATATGTTCTCTCTCCTACTGTTCAACTCTGCCAGTAGGATGTGAGAGCTTACATAGGCAATGTGTCAGTGGATGAGCTTGACTACGATTCCATAAAACTTTATTTATGGACACTGGAATATGATTTTCATAAGTCATTAAATATTTTTCTTTTTTTTTTTCAACCATTTAAAAATGCAAAAATTTTTAGCTTACTGTTTGTGTGACGGTAGGTTAAGGGCCACATTGTCTGATAGGCTGTCATTTGCTGACTGCCTGCGTCTGGCTGCAATGCGGGAGACCTGGGTTTGATTCCTGGGTCGGGAAGATCCCCTGGAGAAGGAAATGGCAACCCACTCCAGTATTCTTGCATGGAGAATCCCATGGACAGAGGAGCCTGGTGGGCTGCAGTCTACGGAGTCACAAAGAGTTGGACATGACTGAGCGACTTCACTTTCACTTTCTTTTGGGCTTCCCTGGTGGCTCAGAGGTTAAAGCGTCTGCCTGCAATGTGGGAGACCTGGGTTCGATCCCTGGGTTGGGAAGATCCCCTGGAGAAGGAAATGGCAACCCACTCCAGTATTCTTGCCTGGAGAATCCCATGGACGGAGGAGCCTGGTGGGCTACAGTCCACGGGGTCACAAAGAGTCAGACATGACTGAGCGACTTCACTTTCTCGTAATCCTGTGATTATAATCCAGTCAGACTCTACTGACTGCCTTCTGTTTTTTTGCCCTTTATTTTTACCATCTTTTAACATTATTTTACATGTTCTTGTTTTGCTACTTAATCATGTGTTTTCTTTCATTGTTAATGTATGTATAACTTTTAAAATTTAATACATTTTATTACATTTAAGCTATGGAGGATAGGTTCAGTAATGTGTTCCCTTTAATGCCTTACACATTTTACAAAATTATATGCTCAATAAGGGCTTCCCTGATAGCTCAATTGGTAAAGAATCCATCTACCTGCAATGCAGGAGACCCCGGTTCGATTCCTAGGTAGGGAAGATCCGCTGGAGAAGGGATACGCTTCCCACTCCAGTATCTTGAGCTTCCCTTGTGGCTCAGCTGGTAAAGAATCTGCCTGCAGTGTAGAAGACCTGGGTTCAATCCCTGGGTTGGGAAGATCTCCTGGAGAAGGGAAAGGCTACTCACTCCAGTATTCTGGCCTGGAGAATTCCATGGACTGTATAGTCCAT
Organism: Bos indicus; assembly: GCF_029378745.1. Taxonomy (NCBI): domain Eukaryota; kingdom Metazoa; phylum Chordata; class Mammalia; order Artiodactyla; family Bovidae; genus Bos; species Bos indicus. The sequence goes on from NC_091760.1 coordinate 72,833,429, forward strand.
GGGGTCCCAAAGAGTTGGACATGACTGAGCGGCTTTCACTTTCACTTTCATATGCTCAATAAGTATTTGAGAGAGTTGGAAAGGAATAATGTCTGTCTTTCACTATTTGAAGGATTGTTGTCTAGATTGTTTTACCTATTCATTTGTATAGTAAAGATGTGTTCCAGAATGATTCTCTTGCATTATGAGTAGAAGTAATAAGAAGGTAAAATTTACCTCAGAATTCAGGGAAGGGAAAGCAGAGAAGGAAGTTCTTATGGATTGAGTTTTTTTGTGATGACATATGTACTGTGGCCAGTGATATGGACAGTCCCTCCTTTAACCTTTACTTAACCTTTGTTTTAAATAGGTATTTCTTTACTCAGTTTACAGTGAAAAAACCAGATAAAATACCTTAGCCTTAAATATGAGTGGTAGGACAGAATTTGAACCCAGATCATGTTCTTTCCATATATTTTACTTTTTTATAGTAAGGATATACAGCAACTTAACAGGCTGCCTTAGACACTGACTATTTACTTATTGCTACAAGTTTTCACAAACACATCTTAAATAACCAAGGACAGAGATTTTTTCCTTAGAGAAGGTGAAATGTTGAAGAAACCTTCATGATAACCTTTTATTCTTTGAATATGTGATTACAAAGGGCTTTAATCTGAAATGATAGGCAAAACACATTTTCTCTCTTACTTTTGTACATAGCTTTTACCTCTTTAAAGAAGGGTGTTTAAAAGTGTTTCATAAATAAATTCATAGAATGCTACAATGAAATAAAATTGAGAAATGTACATGAAGTTTCTATCAAACTGTATATTTAGTAGAAACCACTGATAAAATCAGATCTTAAAGCTGATTATTTTAGGTAATTTTCTTAAAGTTGAAGATTGAATCAAGCTAAAATAAATGAAGGTTAAAAGTATAAATGGAGACAGAATACCCTGGTGGTCCAGTGGTTAGGCCCTCATGCTTCCACTGCTGGGGGCCTGGGTTCATACCTTGGTTAGGGAACTAAAAGTCCTGCAAGCCATATGGTGAGGCCAAAAAACAGTGTAAATGAAGAAAGTTTCTGACAGTAATTAATTGTGGAGTTTCTTTTTTGGCTCAGCAGACATTTTGAATGTCTGTACTGCTACCTGGAGCTTAGACTAGTGAGAGAAGTAGACAGAGGTAGAGATACCAAGAGGACATACCTCCTGGGAAGGGGATGTTGGAACTTACCCCCTTTATTAACTTTAAAATGCTATTTAAAATCATTGAAAATACTAAAACAGTCTTGAAGTATAAGCATAAAAAGTGTAAATCCCTTTTTTTACTTTCTGCTCTCTGATCCCCATTCTTCAGAGTTATAGTTAGCAGACTGGTAAATATGCTCCCAGGTTTTTTTCTTATGCATATACCAGTAGGCCTCCCCCCAAAGAAATTGGACTCACGCTATATATAATTTTGTAAATTGCTTTTCCTCCCTTGTGATACACTGTAATGTACATGTTTCCATGTCAGTAGATACAGATCAATCTCATTTAAAAACCTTCTACCTTGGTGATGGGATGGGATCCCATCATTTATTTACATTATTTCTTATTGCTGGGCATGTAGGTTTTCAACTTACAAAAAATAGATATCCTTGAACTAATACACTTTATTTTCTGAATTGTTTAAACGATGAGTAACATAGAGGCAGGTGAAGAGATGAAGCAGGGCAAAGGCTAATAGAGTTTTGCCAAGAGAACGCACTGGTCATAACAAACACTCTCTTCCAACAACACAAGAGAAGACTCTACACATGGACATCACCAGATGGTCAGCACCAAAATCAGATTGATTATATTCTTTGCAGCCAAAGATGGAGAAGCTCTATACAGTCAGCAAAAACAAGACCGGGAGCTGACTGTGGCTCAGATCATGAACTCCATATTGCCAAATTCAGACTGAAATTGAAGAAAGTAGGGAGAACCACTAGACCATGCAGGTATTACCTAAATCAAATTCTGTATGATTATACAGTGGAAGTGAGAAATAGATTTAAGGGACTACATCTGATAGACAGAGTGCCTGATGAACTATGGACAGAGGTTTGTGACATTGTACAGGAGACAAGAATCAAGACCATCCCCAAGAAAAAGAAATGCAAAAAGGCAAAATGGCTGTCTGGGAAGGCCTTACAAATAGCTGTGAAAAGAAGAGAAGCGAAAAGCAAAGGAGAGAAGGAAAGATATAAGCATCTGAATGCAGAGTTCCAAAGAATATCAAGGAGAGATAAGAAAGCCTTCCTCAGCAATCAGTGCAAAGAAATAGAGGAAGACAACAGAATGGGAAAGACTAGAGATCTCTTCAAGAAAATTAGAGATTCCAAGGGAACATTTCATGCAATGATGGGCTCTATAAAGGACAGAAATGGTATGGATCTAACAGAAGCAGAAGATTTTAAGAAGAGGTGGCAAGAATACACAGAACTGTACAAAAAAGATCTTCACGACCAAGATAATCACGATGGTGTGATCACTGACCTAGAGCCAGACATCTGGAATGTGAAGTCAAGTGGGCCTTAGAAAGCATCACTATGAACAAAGCTAGTGGAGGTGATGGAATTCCAGTTGAGCTATTTCAAATCCTGAAAGGTGATGCTGTTAAAGTGCTGCACTCAGTATGCCAGCAAATTGGAAAACTCAGCGGTGACCACAGGACTGGAAAAGGTCAGTTTTCTTTCCAATCCCAAAGAAAGGCAATGCCAAAGAATGCTCAAACTATCGCACAATTGCACTCATCTCACATGCTCGTAAAGTAATGCTCAAAATTCTCCAGTCCAGGCTTCAGCAATACGTGAACCATGAACTTCCTGATGTTCAAGCTGGTTTTTGAAAAGGCAGAGGAACCAGAGATCAAATTGTTAACATCTGCTGGATCATGGAAAAAGGAAGAGATTTCCAGAAAAACGTCTATTTCTGCTTTATTGACTATGCCAAAGCCTTTGACTGTGTGGATCCCAAAGAACTGTGGAGAATTCTTCAAGAGATGGGAATACCAGACCACCTGACCTTCCTCTTGAGATACCTATATGCAGGTCAGGAATCAACAGTTAGAAATGGACACGGAAAAACAGACTGGTTCCAAATCGGGAAAGGAGTATGTCAAGGCTGTTTATTGTCACCCTGCTTATTTAATTTATATGCAAAGTACATCATGAGAAACGCTGGGCTGGAAGAAGCACAGGCTGGAATCAAGATTTCCGGGAGAAATATCAATAACCTCAGAGATGCAGATGACACCACCCTTATGGCAGAAAGTGAAGAGGAACTAAAAAGCCTCTTGATGAAAGTGAAAGTGGAGAGTGAAAAAGTTGGCTTAAAGCTCAACATTCAGATAACGAAGATCATGGCATCTGGTCCCGTCATTTCATGGGAATTAGATGGGGAAACAGTGGAAACAGTGTCAGACTTTATTTTTTTGGGATCCAAAATCACTGCAGATGGTGATTGCAGCCATGAAATTAAAAGACACTTACTCCTTGGAAGGAAAATTATGACCAACCTAGACAGAATATTCAAAAGCAGAGACATCACTTTGCCAACAAAGGTCCGTCTAGTCAAAAGGCTATGGTTTTTCCAGTAGTCATGTATGGATGTGAGAGTTGGACTGTGAAGAAAGCTGAGGGCCGAAGAATTGATGCTTTTGAACTATGGTCTTGGAGAAGACTCTTGAGAGTCCCTTGGACTGCAGGGAGATCAAACAGTCCATTCTAAAGGAGATCAGTCCTGGGTGTTCTTTGGAAGGACTGATGCTAAAGCTGAAACTCCAGTACTTTGGCCACCTCATGCGAAGAGTAGACTCATTGGAAAAGACTCTGATGCTGGGAGGGATTAGGGGCAGGAGGAGAAGGGGACGACAGAGGATGAGATGGCTGGATGGCATCACCGACTCGATGGACATGAATTTGGGTGAACTCTGGGAGTTTGTGATGGACGGGGAGGCCTGGTGTGCTGCGATTCATGGGGTTGCAAAGAGTTGTACACGACTGAGCGACTAAACTGAACTGAAATGAAGAGATGAGGGTTAATGTGAAGGGGAAATGTTATCTAGGCTAAGGGAACAATGTGTCATTTGAAAAACTGCTGCAGAAAATGACGAACTTTTTAGTTTGAGAGAAGAATTTCTCTTTCTGTGCTGTGGAAGTATAGCGCCTTCTGTTTTCTTGAACTATGTGCTAAGGTATTTCATTTTATAGAATTGGCATTTCTTTCCTGAGTAATTTATAGTTACATAATTTTCTTATCTTGGCAGTTAAAAACTTTTTCAGTGAATGTTGCCAGATAGAGAATTAGAAGGACTTCCCAGGTGGCTCAGCGGTGAAGAATTCGCCTACTAGTGCAGGAGACGTTAAGAGACATGGGTTCCATCCCTGGGTCAGGAAGAGTCCCTGGAGAAGGGAATGGCAACTCACTCCAGTATTCTTGCTGGGGGAATCCTATGGACAGAAGAGCCTCGTGGGCTACAGTCCATGGGATTGCAAAGAATCAGACATGACTAGCAACTGAGCATGTATGCAGAAAGTAGAACCACAAGCTGATAATAATGGTCATTCAAGAGGCCACACAGAGGTTAAGTGGGTACTTTTGGGAGTAGAGCTTATATCTTAGCTATTTTTCTCTTCTTAACACTAACTGAGAATTCTTGCCCAGAGTTCAAAATGGGTTTTGGGTGGCTGCTCCTCCACTGTTATCCATTTGAAACAAATTTTGGTAAATGAAAAAACAGATATTGTGAAGTTGCTAGTTAATCGAGTAGTTGTCTGAAAATTAAACTGATAGCTTAAAGTAGATGAATAACATTTTTTAATTTGAATAACATTTTTTTACTCTTCAGTATTGTTGTTGTTGTTCAGTCACTCATTTGTGTCTGACTCTTTGCGACCCCATGGACTGCAGCACGCCAGGCTTCCCTGTCCTTCCCCATCTCTTAGAGCTTGCTCAGCCTCATGTCCAGTTGAGTTGATGATGCCATCCAACCTCTCATCCTCTGTCACTTTCTTAAGTATACAAAATCTTAAGTATAAAACCTTACTATCCTTAAAAAGTTTTAGTTGCTGCTTTTCTTCACCCCTTAATTTCCAATTTTGGAAATGTTGCCCTACAGCGCCTATCAAGTACTATGTTAGTGTTAGAATTTTGTCATTCCTAGGGGAAAAGAATCTGCTGATTTCTTTAAAAATACATTGGAAACAAAATGGTGTATTAAATAAGGGTAATATATATCTTTCTGACTATTTCTAAAAGTAAAAGCCTTTATTTTTGGTTGCCAATGATGCTTTGGTGTTTGATTACATGTGCTTTGTTGAATAGAAATACGAGTTTTGTAAGGCTCAACTTTTAAAAGTTCTTGCTTGTTTTAAAAAACCTAATGCTAAATAGTTCTAACTAGTGTTATTAATTTGAAGAGTATGAATACTTTGAGTAACTTAGCTTGTGTTCTCTCATTACCTTAAACAATAATCTTTCATCTGTTGTAACACATGATTATGAAATATTCATACTTTGTTCTAAGGGAATTAGTACTGTACATGAAGTGTAGTTTTTAAGCATTCATACCTATTTTTTCACTTGGAGTTACTTTTCAAGAGTAAAGTGTACATTTAAACACAAAATAACTTATTTTTGTTTAATTTTTTAGGGCTGCTTTGGAAGAAGTGGAAGGAGATGTGGCAGAATTGGAACTGAAACTTGATAAGGTAAATTTTACTTTAACTTTTTAAAACAGTAGTTCCTGTTTTGCATACTGATTTGTGCCTACAGTGCCAGATGGGTCACATGATTTCTTTTATATCCATGAAGGTAAATGCTAATATTATCCCGATTTTACACATGCAGAAGTTGAGGCTAGAGATGTTAAGTAGTTGGTTGAAAATTTAATCGAAATGCCAGAGCAAGAATTTGAACCCTGTCTGACTAGGCATCTTTTATACTGTTGGAAGTTTGTTTCCTTCTCCATCAAATAGATTGCAGTATAACTTTGTGTTGCTTAATGGATAGCATATGTAACCGAACCATTCTTGGTTGTATATTTGGGTTTGGCCGTGTTCAAATATAAAAATTTTAATACTCATTCCATTTTTTAAAGCTTAATGCCAGAAATACTGAATATGTATTTATTTAATAATTGATATTAAATTGTCATATTCTATGCAGGGGTAAACGTACATTGATTCCTATCTTCTGTGTTAATTATTGATAATCTCTTTTTTTTTTGTCTCTATCTCAGAAATGTTACCTGTTGTATAACAGAAATATACGAGTGAATAAGACATGGCTTCTGATTTTAAGTAACCGTTGTTGATTGTTAAAATTTCTGGAGACTAAATGTGTTTATTTGAAATAGTTTTTTCTGAAGATAATTTTCTGTTTATTTACTTATTATTGTAAATGGAATTGTTTTGGAAAGCAGTGCTTATCAAATGTTACTGTGCATAGGAATATGTGGGGTTTTTGTGAGAATACAGATCCAGATTCAGTAAGTCTTGGTATCTGAGATTCTGTTTGTGTAGCCAGATTTTAGGTGACACCAATGCTGTTGAATAGACTGCACTCTGAATAGCAGTGATGTAAGATACATTAATTAGACTGAAGATTTTCAAATGTTTTGAAATTATGCAATATGTATATATAATGTAAATAGTATAGAAAATATATAAAGCAGTAGCTATTAGTTATATATATAAGACAAAAATTTCAGAAAATGTTTAGTAATAAGTTATTTTTGTGCAGTACACTGTAATTTTCAAAGCACTTTGATATAGTGTGTTTTGGATTTTTACAATGGTCCTGTGAGGTAGGTGGGGCAAGCGGATTATTTCCATTTTCTAGATGACAGTGGCAAAGCCCCAAAAGTAAAGAGGAGGTGGTTCAAATCACTGAGCTAGAAAAGGCAGAGCCAGGGTTAGAATCCCATCTGTTTTATTTTTAGTTCAGCACTCTTCTTGGGCACCACTGTACTCCTGGTCTATGTTGAGGGGCACATGCTACCTGAAAGTTTTCTGAGGAACCCTAGCAAACTTCAGGCAAGTGTTTTTAAAAACAAATGTTAGAATTTTTGGTAAAGATATTATTTTCAGAAACATTATTTTCTGTTTAAAACTATGTGTATGGGATCATTGTTACTGTTGTCATCATTATTATTATTTTACCCTGATGTATTACATTTATTTTTGAGGACTTTATGAAACAAAGTTTTTAAACTCTTAAGGTAGATAGCAGAAGATGTAGCTTTGGTTTTCTGGTAGATGTATGAGAGAATATGTAGAAGGATAAAGTTTCTTTCTTTCTTTTAAAAAGAATCACAGAGTAGTGCAATAAGGGTATCCATTTTCTCTGGGTAGATTTGCATCTAAATCAAACAAAACACTATGTGTCAGGGGGGACCTCAGAATTTAAAATATCTAAACAGACTCCTCCTACAGTATTTTTGTTAATGATTTTGCTTTTATGAGCAGCTATTTTTTGGTTTCACCCCTTTATATCCTTTGGTTGGGGTTGAGAGACTGGTAGAATCTTAAACGAAAAAATCCAAATCTAAAGCAAGTTGTCAAAGTATTGCTATTTAGTACTAAGAACTCTAAACCCTTTCTAGAGTCTGTATTAGGGCTTCCAGGTGGCTCAGTGGTAAAGAATCTTCCTGCCAAGCAGGAGATGCCGGTTCAACCCCTGGGTTGGGAAGATCCCCTGGAGAAGGAAATGGCAACCTACTCCAGTATTCTTGCCTGGGAAATCCCATAAACAGAGGAAACTGGTGGGTTATAGTTCATGGAGTTGCAAAAGAATCAGACACAACTGAGCAACTAAGCAACATCAACAGAGTTGGGCCAGTAAGGACATCATGGAAACTTTGACACTTTTAAAAGGTATTTCTCTACTTTAAGATCTTGATCCCTTATATAATGTCCCTTACCCAAATTCTTAAGCTCTCATTGAACATTTTTACTCTAGAATTATGAGGAGGTACAATTAGAGAAGAGGCCTGTGAGGAGCAAGAACTGGTTGTTATTGAAGGTGGTGGCATTAGTGGAGGGGAAGGATTATCTAAGGCTAGTTTAGTGATTTCATAACTTTGTGCAGGGCAAGTTGTACCTGTAATATCATTGCAAATCATGGCAGCGACAGGTTTAACTAGTTTGCTGACTTAGCTTATATTTGTTTTGCTTGTAAATATATGCCATTGGTAGTTATATTCTTTCTAATGAGTAGTGCTCCATGAATGAATGGCATTATTTGACTAGGTCCAATTATTTATCCATTCTGCCTGGTATTCTGGCATTGGCAACATCACAGAGCATCATAGTTGCCATCTACATATAATTTCCATATCTGTTTAATCTTCTCATTGAAATGGCTTGCTCCTTTTTAAGTAGATACCCTTTAAATTACAGCTCAAGTACTATCAAACTTAGGTTTTTTCCCCCCAGATATTACATTATTTCTTGCATTTTTACATCTTATATTTTAAAATTATACTTCTATTTAAATTATTATAATATTATGGCAATATTTGGTTTATAACATAGTCTAGTAGGAAAGAGCACAAAGCCTGGAGCAACACTGCCCATATATGAGTCAGGCTCTACCACTCACTAAGCCATACGGGCCTTGAGCAAGTTCCTAAACCTTCCTATGTCCGAGTTTCTTCGTCTCCAAAATGGGGAAAATAAGAGTATCTATCTCATAGGGTTATTATGTGAATAAGATGTGTTAATACATGTTAAGTGCTTTGGCACATGGTAAGTTCTAAATGAATGTTAATGTTGGTGATGTCTCTTCAACAGACTTAGGTCTGTCTTGAAGACAGAGTGTCTTTAATGGGAAAAATCCCCTCATTTTAGTGTTAGGTAAAAATCTTCTGTCTTTGTAGATTATATAATGTGATTTAGTTACAGCTATCTTCACTGTCATCTAATAAGGACTTTTGACAGCTGGCAAAGTATTTATGTATCTCCAAGTCAGTCCTTCTCCCGAGTAACTGCAGTATATATTTGATTCAGCTATATGACACATTCATTTTCTCTCCAGCTCCTGTGATAGTGACCTTATTTTAATTCTGGTACCTGTTTCACTGGCCAGATGCTATGCCTTGTTGCTCAAAGTTGTAATCTCTGAAACTGGAATAATCTTTGATACCTTACTTTCTAATGGGAGTCTCTGGTCTTTTCAGTTCTCATCTTGGACTCCTCCTGCTTCTGTTTTTCAGGTTTATCTAGATCTCTAGTCTTTTAAGCCTGTCTACTTACAGAGCTCTTTTTTATTCACGGTACTTTTAATTAAGATTAAATTCACCTAATATAAAATCTACCATTTTAAACTTTGCAACTAGTGTTTTTTAGTATATTCACAGTGTGTACAACTATTGCCACTACTTAATTTCAGAACATTTCTCTTACCCTAATAAACTCTATACACATTAGCAGTCACTTCCAATTTCCCTCTCCCTGTATACTCTGGCAACCACTAATTAACATTCTGTCTCTATGGATTTGCCTATTCTTACACATTTCATATAAATGGAATCATGCAATATTTGACCTTTTGTGGCTGGCTCCTTTCACTTAACATAATGTTTTAAAAGTTCATCTGTCTACGTTGTAACATCTTTAGTATTTCCTTTTTCATGGCTGAATAATATGCTGTTGTATGGATATACCATATTTATCTTTTCATCCATTGATTGACATTCGGGTTGTTTCCACTTTTTGGCTATTATGTGTAATACATCTGTGAACCCTTCTGCTGCTGCTGCTGCTAAGTTGCTTCAGTCGTGTCTGACTCTGTGCGACCCCATAGATGGCAGCCCACCAGGCTCTGCCGTCCCTGGGATTTCTCCAGGCAAGAACACTGGAGTGGGTTGCCATTTCCTTCTCCAGTGCATGAACATGAAAAGTGAAAGTGAAGTCGCTCAGTCGTGTCCAACTCTTAGCGACCCCATGGACTGCAGCCTACCAGGCTCCTCTGTCCATGGGATTTTCCAGGCAAGAGTACTGGAGTAGGGTGCCATTGCCTTCTCTGGTGAACCCTTCTAGTCTGCTCTTAGTTTTATATCATCATTTCTCTTCTGAAGACCTCCATTTTCTTTCCACAGCACCTATTCTGCAGAATTTTGACTGTATTTGTCTAATCTTCTATATTCTCTATCTCATATCTGGGCTACAGAGCCCTTCAGGAAAAGTTACACACTTGTTTGGTGAAACGGATTGGTGGGATTCTTGATGCAAAGCAGTTTTTTCAAGACGCAGTCAGGTTATCTTACTATCTTTCAGTTCATTTCAGTTCAGTCACTCAGTCATGTCCGACTCTTTGTGATCCCATGGACTGCAGCATGCCAGAGGCCTCTCTTGTCCATCACCAACTCCCTGAGTTTACCCAAACTCGTGTCCATTGAGTGGGTGATGCCATCCAACCATCTCATCCTCTGTCATCCCCTTCTCCTCCTGCCCTCAATCTTTCCCAGCATCAAGGTCTTTTCAAATGAGTCAGCTCTTTGCATCAGGTGGCCAAAGTATTGGAGTTCCAGCTTCAACATCAGTCCTTCCAGTGCATATTCAGGACTTATTTCCTTTAGGATGGACTGGTTGGATCTCCTTGCAGTCCAAGGGACTCTCAAAAGTCTTCTCCACAGTTCAAAAGCATCAATTCTTCAGTGCTCAGCTTTCTTTATAGTCCAACTCTCACACATCCATACATGACTACTGGAAAAACCATAGCCTTGACTAGATGGACTTTAGTTGACAAAGTAATGTCTCTGCTTTTTAATATGCTGTCTAGGTTGGTCATCTTCCAAGGAGTAAGCATCTTTTAATTTCATGACTGCAGTCACCATCTGCAGTGATTTTGGAGCCCCCAAAATAAAGTCAGCCACTGTTTCCCCATCTATTTGCCATGAAGTGATGGGACTGGATGCCATGATGTTAGTTTTCTGAATATTGAGCTTTAAGCCAACTTTTTCAGTCTCCTCTTTCAAGGAGACTTTCATCAAGAGGCTCTTTAGTTCTTCTTCACTTTCTGCCATCAGGGTGCTGTCATCTGCATATCTGAGATTATTGATATTTCTCCCGGCGATCTTGATTCCAGCTTGTGTTTTATCCAGCCCAGCGTTTCTCATGATGTATTCTTCATATAAGTTAAATAAGCAGGATGACAATATACAGCCTTGTCATACTCCTTTTCCTATTTGGAACTAGTCTGTTGTTCCATATCCAGTTCTAACTGTTGCTTCCTGACCTGCATATAGGTTTCTCAAGAGGCAGCTCAGGTGGTCTGGCCTTCCCATCTCTTGAAGAATTTTCCACAGTTCGTGGTGATCCACACAGTCAAAGGCTTTGGCATAGTCAATAAAGCAGAGATAGATATTTTTCTGGAACTCTCTTGCTTTTTTGATGATCCAGCGGATGTTGGCAATTTGTTCTCTGGCCTTTTCTAAAACCAGCATGAACATCTGGAAGTTCATGGTTTACGTATTGCTGAAGCCTGGCTTGGAGAATTTTGAGCATTACTTTACTAGTGTGTGAGATGAGTGCATTTGTGTGGTAGCTTGAGCATTCATCTTTAGCAGCTCTTATATTCACTGTTCTCTCAAGATTTACCAGCTTATTCTTCATTTTTAGTAGAGGAACTTGTGTCTTCCTTTTGATGGGAACATTTTATTTCTTGCTTTTAATCTAGAAACTTAACAGAATCTGTCCTTAATCCATTCCACACACACACACACACATTTGAGTGATAAAAGCACCCCTTTTCCTATGCACTTCCAGACTTAACTTCTTTGAGAAAGACTTTGCTTTAGTCACCTCTCTCTTTTCCCTCTCTACATCTTTAAATTGTCCTCTTTTCTAATATAAAGCCATCATCCTCTGTTTGCCAGAGAGATTCCCTAAGCCATGCTTCTAAGATGTAGGGTGTCTTTATTGTTTCCCATTTCTTTTCATATATTATGTGAACACCTTTGCTTTGCCCACAATGTTTTTCCTGATCTGGCCCTTGTGTACATTTTTGCACTGAACTAAGCTCCTTAGTGGAGAAGGCAATGGCACCCCACTCCAGTACTCTTGCCTGGAAAATCCCACGGACAGAGGAGCATGGTAGGCTGCAGTCCATGGGGTCGCTAAGAGTAGGACATGACTGAGTGACTTCACTGTCACTTTTCACTTTCATGCACTGGAGAAGGAAATGGCAACCCACTCCAGTGTTCTTGCCTGGAGAATCACAGGGACGGGGAAGCCTGCTGGGCTGCCGTCTATGGGGTCGCACAGGGTCGGACACGACTGAAGTGGCTTAGCAGCAAGCTCCTTAGTGCTTCTGGTTTACCCTGCCTTGTAAGCTTCAGGGTTAGCTCATGCTTTTCCTAAAGTAGTGTCTTATTACCCTTATCTGATTGACTAATTCCTGTTGGTCTTCAGGGCTTTTCTCAAGTGTTTCCTTTTGCAGGAATCCTTCTTTGAACTCCATAGTCCTGGTCACATGTTCTTCCTTTATTCTCTTTTGCATAGTTTTGATGAGCATAGCAGTTGTGTTTGTGCTAAATAGAATTTACCTGCTTTTCTAATGGTTAGGATTTTGTTGTTCAGTTTCTCAGTCGTGTCTGATTCTTTGTGACCCCATGGCCTGCAATACACTAGGGTTCGCTGTCCTTCACCGTCGCCCGCAGCTTGCTCAGACTCATGTTCATTGAGTCGATGATGCCATCCAGCCATCTCATCCTCTGTCTTCCCCTTCTCCTACCTTCAGTCTTTCTCAGCATCAGGGTCTTTTCTAATGAGTCAGCTCTTTACATCAGGTGGCCAGAGTATTGGAGTTTCAGCTTCAGCATGAGTCCTTCCAGTGAATATTCAGGGTTGGTTTCCTTTAGGATTGACTGGTTTGATCTCCTTGCAGTCCAAGGGAGTTTCAAGTCTTCTCCAACACCATAATTGAAAAGCATCAGCTCTTTGAAACTGAGCCTTCTTTATGGTCCAACTCTCACATCCATACATGACTACTGGAGAAGCCATAGCTTTGGACTATATGGACCTTTGTCAGCAAAGTAACGTCTCTGCCTTTTAATACGCTGTCTAGGTTTGTCATAGCTTTTATTCCAAGGAGCAGGTGCCTTTGAATTTCATGACTGCAGTCACCATCTGCAGCGATTTTGGAGCCCCAAAAAATAAAGTCTGTCACTGTTTCCATTGTTTCCCCATCTGTTTGCCAGGAAGTGATGGGACCGGATGCCATGATCTTCGTTTTTTGAATGTTGAGTTTTAAGCCAGCTTTTTCAGTCTCCTCTTTTACTTTCATCAAGAGGCTCTTTAATTCCTCTTTGCTTTCTGCCATAATGGTGGTGTCATCTGCATATCTGAGGCTATTGATATTTCTCCTGGCAATCTTGATTCCAGCTTGTGCTTCATCCAGCCCAGCGTTTCTCATGATGTACTCTGCATAGAAGTTAAATAAGCAGGGTGACAATATACAGCCTTGACGTACTCCTTTCCCAATTTGGAACCAGTCCGTTGTTCCATGTCCAGTTTTCACTGTTGCTTCTTGACCTGCATACAGGTTTCTCATAAGGCAGGTCAGGTGGTCTGGTATTCCTGTCTCTCGAAGGATTTTCCAGTTTGTTGTGATCCACACAGTCAAAGGCCTTAGCATATTCAATAAAACAGAAATAGATTTTTTTCCATATTAGAACAGAGATTTTTTTTTTATTTAACGTTGCTCCAGATTCCAGGGTAACAGTTTTAAATTATACTCCCGAGATCCTTGTGTTGTCTTCTAAAGTTTTCCTGAGCTGTTTATCCTCTTCTTGGTGACCCCACTTCCCATGCTGTCATTACCCTTCCTTCTAGATCAGCTCCACTTTCATCTTTATTATGTTTAACTTTCACCCAAGATATTGTTTGCTTAAAGAAAATGTTTTGTGTGAAATAAAAAAGAAGGGCTAGAAAAAGAAAAGGAATGGACAGGAAAAAGAGAAAGATTAAAAAGGGAAAGATAAAAAGAGGGAATGGGGAAAGGGAGAAGCCCAGTTCTAAGATTTAGTATAGTGCCTAGAAAGGTAGGCATTGGAGAAATACAGTTGATTAATCAATTCTGCTCTGATAGTCTGATACTAAAAGGACCAGCATGACTCACCCACCGTACCCGTTTACTTCCCTTTCCTCCACCATATACAGTTGTGTTTTCAAAAAATCTTTTGTCAAACTGCTTGCTCTGCCTAAGTTTCCTTTTATTCTTTCCAAGAGATGCTTAATACATTTTTGTGGAGTTAAGTTACAGTGTTGAATTTAACTTGATAAAATTAAAAATTAACTTGATTGGTGGTTGGTGTTATAAGACACTCTCTGCATCCTGAAAAGTCATCTTTTGTTTTTTGATACAGCTCTCTTATGATTTACTTTATAAGCCAAAGGGAAAAAAAGAACACTTTTTGTTTAGTTTCCATTTATTGATGAACTGTAATCTTAACTACGCAAACTCATGTGGTTATTGATAATACTTGTTCAATTAATTAAAAATTTTTTTTCAGTTATATAATGTGTTTCTTTTTCAGCTTGTGAAACTGTGTATTGCAATGATTGATACTGGAAAAGCCTTTTGTGTTGCAAATAAACAGTTCATGAATGGTATTCGAGACCTGGCACAGTATTCTAGTAATGATGCTGTAGTTGAGGTTAGTATTATTAAACTTAGTTACAATGATCAATGCAACATGTTATTAAATAACTATATTTATGTACCTTATTAATAATAGTGGTGGTCCTTAAAATCAGAAGTGGAAAAGCTAACACCTATTGGTGCTATCTTATATAATCCTGTGTTCTAAGACAGTTAGAAGGTGATGGTTGGTCTATGTTGTAAATGTCTGTTTACTATACTTGCTGATAGATGAGCTGAAGCATCTAGAAGGGCACCTGAGCAGGTAGGGTTATTAGTGCAAGCAGAGAACATTAACTTAAGACTAGTATCTAACTGTACATTTGGGGGGCTGCATAGGAAAGTTCTGGTCAACTAGCTATGTTAGCTTATACCCCCTGCTATATTATGTGGTATTATAATGTTTCTTTTATGAGGAATAATAGCTAGTGAAAAAAATGATGTAATTTGATAATTATGTGATTCATAGATACCTAAATGCACACAGTCTTGATACACTCACTTTTAACTTTTAGGTTTATATATGCCATTTCAATTAGTTAGTATAATAATATTGATAGACAGTTTAATTCTTTGACTGTTCTTGAGTTTCATGTTACTACCTGTAGACTTCTATGCAGACCATGTCTGAGAAGTAGTGAGATTGTCCTAGTGAGAAATAAATGTTACTATTTACACTGTAACTTGATCTTTCTGTCACAAATGCTGAAATTATGTTTTTCTAGCATATATTAGTAGCTCTTAAATAACTTGGTTTTCTTTTGATTTCTTTCTCAGACAAGTTTGACCAAATTTTCCGACAGTCTTCAAGAAATGATAAATTTTCACACAGTAAGTGTTAGTAAGTAGGGGTTATTATGGCCATGCTAATGCTTTATTACTTTTCTTTGGTGGCAATATTTTATGGAATTACTTAAGTTGAAATTCACAGACTGATTTATTAACAACTTTTTAGTTGGGTGGATCTAAAATGCATGTGTGTGTGAGAGAGAAAAGATGGAACTATACATGTGTATTATTTCCCATCCTGTAATAGTGAACTTTAATTTCAATGAAGTGCACACTCATAAAAGTTAATTTTTTCTCTTTAAGTTGTGCCTTTGTAAATTGTTAAGCAGTTATTTCAAGAAGAAAGACAGATGTACAAGTCATCATTCTAAATTTGGCTATTTCTTTTAATTACAAATATATCCCCTGTGTCTAATAAGTTGCTAATATTAAAGACTGTTGTATTCTTTGAGCTATTTATGTGTGTGTTTAAGATATGAAGACAGATCTTTAAGAATGAGGCATATATATTACTTTTGGAATGTGATGAAATGCCTTTATACATTTTATAAAAGTTTACTGAAAATATGGTACTTTGTAAGCTATATATTTTTTATAATTTTTAAAAAATCTAATATGTATGACGTATAATTATTCAGTGTTTCAAAATTTAACTGTTTGTGAGAGGGGAATATCAATACTTATATTCTTTTTAAATTCTACTTTCTGGTTTTTAGTTAATTTGATTTTCTTTTTTTTTGGGGGGGGGACAACATATTAAGGATGAATTGATTTGATAATATTTTAATTGTGGTTCAAATTTTATTTATACCAAAATTATCATGTAAAAGTATCTTCTTCAGTTTCTGCTGTCAGTTCTTTTGGTTACGTATCTAGATGTAGAATTGCTGGGTCATAAGTAATTCTATGTTTATCTTTTTGGGAAAACATCAAACTGATTTCCACAGAGGCTACAACATTTTACATTCCCATTTACATCCCTACTAGCAATGTATGAGTGTTCCAGTTTTTACATCTGGGTCAACACTTGTTATCTATCTATCTACCTATCTACCTACCTTCCTTCCTTCCTTCCTTCCGTTTTGTTATAGCCATTGTAGTAGGTGTGAATTGGTATCTTATTGCGGCTTTGATTTGCATTTCTTGCTTGACTAACGAGGTTAAGCATCTTTTCATGTGTTTATTGACCATTTGTGTATTTCCTTATGCCATTGTTACCATTGTTGTCCGCTTAAGTAATCTGCCCATTTTAAAATTTATTTAAATTGAATTTTTTATATATTCTGGATATTAAATCCTTATCAGATGTATGATATGTAAATAATTTTTCCTATTCTGTAAGTTGTTTTTTTACTTTCTTGATAAATGTCCTTTGATGCATTAAAGTTTTAATTGTTTTATTGAAGTATAGTGAGTTCACAATGTTATGTTAGTTTCAAGTGTATAACAAAGTGATTCAGTTATACATATATATATATATTCTTTTTCAGATTTCTTTCTATTATAGGTTATTACAAGGTATTGAATATGGTTCCCTGTGCTATACAGCAGGTCCTTGTTATTTACCTATTTTATATGTGTTAGTCAGTCAGTCGTGTCCAGCTCTTTGCGACCCCATGAACTGTAGCCCACCAGGTTCCTCTGTCCATGGAATTCTCCAGGCAAGAATATTGGAGTGGGTTGCCATTTCCTGCTCCAGTTTTATATGTAATAAGGTATATATGGTAATCCCAAACTCCTAATTTATCTTCAGCTACACCCCCCCACCCCCCTGCCAACTGTCCCCTTTGGTAGCCCAAAGTTTGTTTTCTGTGTCTTTGAGTCTGTTTATGTTTTGTAAATAAGTTCATTTATATCAGTTTTTTTAAGATTCCACATATAAGTGATATCATATAATATTTGTCTTTCTCTCTCTTACTTCACTTGGTAATTTCTAGGTCTATCCATGTTGCTATATTTCATTCTTTTTAGTGGCTGAGTAGTATTCTAGTATTATGAGTAGTTGTGTGTGTGTGTGTGTGTGTGTGTGTGTGTGTGTGTGTGTGTATACCTACACACCACATCTTCTTTATTTATTTCTCTGTTGATGGACATTTAGGTTGTTTCCATGTCTTGGCTACTGTAAATACTACAGCTATGAACATTGGGGTGCTTGTATCTTTTGAAATTAGAGTTTTCTCTGGATATACGCTCAGGAAGGGGATTGCTGGGTCATATGGCAAATCTGTTTTTAGTTTTTTAAGGCACCTCCATACTTCTCTGTAGTAGCTGCACCAGTTTACATTCCCACCAATAGTGTATGAGGGTTCCTGTCCCTCCACACTCTCCCCAGCATTTATTGTTTTTGGATTTTTTTGATGATAGCCATTTTGACTGATGTGAGGTGTTCCTGAGATACTATGATTTGATTTGCATTCCTCTAATAATTAGTGATGTTGAAAATATTTTCATGTGCCTGTTGGCCATCTTTGGAGAAATATCTGTTTAGGTCTTCTGCCCATTATTGATTGGGTTGTTTTCTTTTTTTGATTCTTAGCTTTGTGAGCTGTTTATATATTTTGGAAATTAATCCCTTGTCATTTGTAATGTTTGCAAATATTTTCTTCCATTCTGTAGGTTGTCTTTTCATTTTGCATCTTTAAGTTGGTTTATTTCCAGATATTTCATTCTTTTTGATGCAATAGTAAATGGGGTTGTTTTCTTAATTTCTCTTTCTGATATTTGGTTGTTAGTGTATATAAATACAGTGAGTTTCTGTACGTTAATTTTGTATCTTTCAACTTTGCTGAATTCATTCATGGGCTCTAGTAGTTTTCTGGTAGCATCTTTAAGATTTCCTGTGTAGAGCATAGAAATGCCATGTGCAAACCATGACAGTTTCACTTCTTTTTTTCCAGCTCAGATTCCTTTTATTTCCTTTTCTTTAATTTCTGTGTCTGGGACTTCCAAAACTATGCTGAATAAAAGTGGTGAGAATGGGCATCCTTTGTCTTCTTCATTATCTTACAGAAAATGCTTTCATGTTTTCATCATTGAGTGTGATGTTGGCTGTGGACTTGTCATATATCGCCTTTATTATGTTGAAGTATGTTCCCTCTATGCCTATTTTTGGACTAGTTTTTATTATAAATTGATGTTGAATTTTATCAAAAGCTTTTTCTGCATTGGTTGAGATGATCATATGGTTTTTATTCCTCAGTTTGTTAATGTGATGTTATCACATTCATTAATTTGCAGATATTGAAAAGTCCTTACATCTTGGAATAAATCCAACTTGATCATGGTGTATCATCCTTTTAATGTATTGTTGGATTGAGTTTGGATTCATATTTTGTTGAGGATTTTTACATTGTGTTCATCAGTGATATTGGCCTATACTTTTCTTTTTTGATACCTTTTTCTGGTTTTGGTATCAGGGTGTTGGTGGCCTCATAGAATGAGTCTGGGAGTGTTTCTTACCTTGCAGTTTCTTGGAATAGTTTCAGAAGGATAGGTATTAACTCTTCTCTAAATGTTTGGTGGAATTCACCTTAGAAACCATCTTGTCATTGGCTTTTATTTGCTGGGAATTTTAAAATTACTGATTCAGTTTATGTACTGGTAGTTGACCTGTTCGTATATTCTGTTTCCTCTCGGTTCAGTCTTGTGAGAGTGTACCTTTCTAAGAATTTGTCCATTTCTCCTAGTTGTCCTTTTTAATTGGTGTATAGTTGCTTGTAGTATTCACCCGATGATCTTTTGTATTTCTGTGGTGGTGGTTATAACTTCCCCATTTTCATTTCTGACTTTCTTTATTTGGTCATCTCCCTTTTATTCTTGATGAGACTGTCTAAAGGTTGACATAGAAATATTTGCAACAGTGACAGGTTTACTTCTCTTCCAATTTGGATTGCTTTTATTTCCTTTTCTTCTCTAATTGCTATGGCAAGGACTTCCAAAACTGTGTTGAATATAAGTGGTGAGGATGGGCATCCTTACTGTTGATCTTAGAGGAAATGCTTTCAACTTTTCGTTGTTGAATTAGTTATCTTTTCAAAGAACCAAGTTTTGGTTTCATTGATCTTTCTGTTGTTTTTGAAGTCTCTATTTCATTTATTTCTGCTCTGATCTTTGTGATTTATTTTCTTTTACTAACATTGAGTTTTGTTTGTTGTTCTTTCTCTAGTTGCTTCTTATGTAAGGTTAAGTTTTGAGACTTTTCTTGTTTCCTTAGGTAACTGTATTGCTATGAACTTCCCTCTTAGAACTGCCTCTGCTGTATCCCATAGGTTTTGGATAGTAATTTTACTCTTTTAGGCATTAGTCTTTAGACATTTAAAAATTTCCTCTTTGATTTCTTCACTTGCTTAGTAGCATATTTTGTAGCTTCCATCTGTCTGTATCTTTTCAAGTTTTTTCTTGTAGTTGATTTCTAGCTTTATAGCCTTGTAGTTTGAATAGATAGCAGCAATATTTGATTTAATTTCAGTTTTCTTAAATTCACTGTGGCTTGCTATATGTCCTAGCATGTGATGTATTCTGGAGACTGTTCCATGTACACTTGAAAAGAATGTGTGTCCCACAGCTTTTGGATGTAATGCTCTATAAATGTCAGTTAAGTCCATCTGGCCTAATGTATCATTTAAGTCCCATGTTTCCTTATTGATTTTCTGTCTGATTAATCTGTCCATTGATGTAAGTGGGATGCTAACGTCCACCACTTTATTGTATTAACATCAGTTTCTCCTTTTATGTCTTTTAACGTTTGGCTTATATATTGAGGGGCTCCTATGTTGGGTATCTGTGTATTTAAAACTGTGCTACCTTCTTTTTGAGTTGATCCTTTAATCATCATGTAGTGTCCTTCTCTGTCTATTGTTTTTATTTGACAGTATATTTTGTGTGACACAAGTATTACTATTCCAACTTTTCTTTTGATTTCTAGTTGCACTGAATACCTTTTTTCCATCCACTTACTGTCAGTCCATATGTGTCTATAGATATGAGGTGAGTCTCTTATAGGCAGCAGGTATACAGGCCTTATTTTGGTATTTATTCAGCCAGTCTCTGTCTTTTGGTAGGAGCATTTATTTCATTTACATTTAAGGTGATGATAACCAATATGTATGTTCCTATTGCTATTTTCTTAATTTTTTTGGATTTGTTTTTGTAGGTGTTTCTTCCTATTTTCCTTTTTTGTTCTCTTTATTGTGGTTTGATAACTCTCTTTAGTGTTCTATTTAGATTATTTTTTCTTCTTTGTGTGTATATCTATTATAGATTATTGTTTTGTGGTTACCATGAGATTTTTATATAGGAGTCTATATTTGTACGTGCTTGTTTTAAATTGCTGACCTTTTAATTTTCAAACACATTTCAGATAAACTTCATTTGTACTTGCCTCCCCTCATAATCACTGTTTTGGGTATTATATTTTGCATCAGATTGTTTTGTGTATCCCTTAACTGCTTATTGTGGATACAAATGATTTTTACTACTTTTGTCCTTTAACCTTACTATTAGCTTTGTTTTTGGATTGTTTCCTACCTTTTGTGTGTGTTTGCCTTTACCAATGAGCTTTTCTGTTTTGTAATTTTCTTGTTTCTAGTTGTGGCCTTTTCTTTTCTGCCTAGGGACGTTCCCTTAGGATTTGTTGTAAAGCTGCTTTGGTGATGCTGAATTCTTTTAGCTTTTGCTAGTCTGTAAAGTTTTTGACTTCTTCATAAAACCTCAATGAAAGTCTTACTAGGTAGAGTATTCTTGGTTGTATGTTTTTTTCTTTCATCACTTTAAATATATCATATCATTCTCTTCTGGTGGGTTAAGTTTTGCTGAAAAATTTGCTGATAGCCTTATGGGAGTTCCCTTGTATGTTATTTGTTACCTTTTCCTTGTTGCTTTTATTTTATTTTTTACAATATTGTATTGGTTTTGCCATACATCAACATGAATCTGCCACAGGTGTACATGTGTTCACCATCCTGAACCCCCCTCCCACCTCCCTTCCCTTACCGTCCCTCTGGGTCATCCCAGTGCACCAGCCCCGAGCATCCTGTATCATGCATCGAACCTGGACTTGCGGTTCGTTTCATATATGATATTATACATGTTTCATGCCATTCTCCCAAATCATCCCACCCTTGCCCTCTCCCACAGAGTCCATAAGACTGTTGTATACATCTATGTCTCTTTTGCTGTCTCGCATACAGAGTTATCGTTACCATCTTTCTAAATTCCATAAATATGCGTTCAGTTCAGTTCAGATCAATCACTCAGTCGTGTCCAACTCTTTGCGACCCCATGAATTGCAGCATTCCAGGCTTCCCTGTCCATCACCAACTCCCGGAGTTCACTCAAACTCATGTCTATCAAGTCAGTGATGCCATCCAGCCATCTCATCCTCTGTCGTCCCCTTCTCCTCCTGCCCCTGATCACTCTCAGCATCAGAGTCTTTTCCAATGAGTCAACTATTCACATGAGGTGGCCCAAGTACTGGAGCTTCAGCTTTAGCATCATTCCTTCCAAAGAATACCCAGGACTGATCTCCTTCAGAATGGACTGGTTGGATCTCCTTGCAGTCCAAGGGACTCTCAAGAGTCTTCTCCAACACCACAGTTCAAAAGCATCAATTCTTCGGCACTCAGCTTTCTTCACAGTTCAACTCTCACATCCATACATGACTACTAGAAAAACCATAGCCTTGACTAGGACCTTTGTTGGCAAAGTAATGTCTCTGCTTTTTAATATGCTATCTAGGTTGGTCATAACTTTCCTTCCAAGGAGTAAGCGTCTTTTAATTTCATGGCTGCAGTCACCATCTGCAGTGATTTTGGAGCCCCCCAAAATAAAGTCTGCCACTGTTTCCACTGTTTCCCCATGTATTACCCATGAAGTGATGAGACCAGATGCTATGATCTTAGTTTTCTGAATGTTGAGTTTTAAGCCAACTTTTTCACTCTCCTCTTTTACTTTCATTAAGAGACTTTTTAGTTCCTCTTCACTTTTTGCCATAAGGGTGGTGTCATCTGCATATCTGAGGTTATTGATATTTCTCCCAGAAATCTTGGTTCCAGCTTGTGCTTCTTCCAGCCCAGTGTTTCTCATGATGTACTCTGCATATAAGTTAAATAAGCAGTGTGACAATATACAGCCTTGACGTACTCCTTTTCCTATTTGGAACCAGTCTGTTGTTCCATGGCCAGTTCTAACTGTTGCTTCCTGACCTGCATATAGGTTTCTCAAGAGGCAGGTAAGGTGGTCTGGTATTCCCATCTCTTGAAGAATTTTCCACAGTTCTTTGGGATCCACACAGTCAAAGGCTTTGGCATAGTCAATAAAGCAGAAATAGATATTTTTCTGGAATTCTCTTGCTTTTTCGATGATCCAGCGGATGTTGGCAATTTGATCTCTGGTTCCTCTGCCTTTTCTAAAACCAGCTTGAACATCTGGAAGTTCGTGGTTCACCTACTGTTGAAGCCTGGCTTGGAGAATTTTGAGCATTACTTTGCTAGCGTGTGAGATGAGTGTAATTGTGCGGTAGTTTGAGCATTCTTTGGCATTGCCTTTCTTTGGGATTGGAATGAAAACTGACCTTTTCCAGTCCTGTGGCCACCGCTGAGTTTTCCAAATTTGCTGGCATATTGAGTGCAGCACTTTCACAGCATCATCTTTCAGGATTTGAAATAGCAACTGGAATTCCATCACCTCCACTAGCTTTGTTGTAGTGATGCTTTCTAAGGCCCACTTGACTTTGCATTCCAGGATGTCTGCTTCTAGGTGAGTGATCACACCATCGTGATTATCTTGGTCATGAAGATCTTTTTTGTATATTCATTAGTATACTGTAGTATTGGTGTTTTTCTTTCTGGCTTACTTCACTCTGTAAAATAGGCTCCAGTTTCAAATACTCTCTCTTGTCTTTAATTTTTGTCATTTTGATTACAGTGTGTTTTAATGTATTCCTCTCTGGGCTAATCCTGTATGAGAGTCTCTGCACTTCCTGTGCTTGGGTGACTCTTTCCTTCCCCAGATTAAGAAAGTTTTGCTAGTACCTCTTCTAATACGTTCTCAGAACCTTCTCTTCTCCTTTGGGACCCCTGTAATGCGAATATTATCACACTTGTCCCAGAAGTCTCTTAAACTGAGATTTTGTGTGCAGTCTTTAAGAGTGAAGTCTCTGTTTCTCCCAATCTTGTGGAGGTTTTGCAGTAAAGCTCCACTGGCTTCCAAGACCAAAGTCCTCATTTCTTTTCATTCTTTTTTTCTCTTCAGGGGCAGTGATTTCTAAGCAGGAATACTGGAGTGGGTTGCCTCATTTTGTCTAAATTGCTGTTTGTATTTTTGTTTGTTGTACGTTCATTGGGTTTCTTGTCATGGAAAAGTGACCCTCCAAAGGAGATGTCCAGACTTGTCTCCTTGTGACTGTCCCCTTGTCCCCTCTCGTCACAAGGGACTAGGGACCAAGTAATTCTAGGGTAATGTCTGGCCTGTGTTTGTGAATTTGGCTTGCACGCTGCAGGACCGTAATTTTTTTGCTTCTAGTATCTGCCCCCTGGTGGTTAAGGCTGGTCTATAGGCTTATGGAGTCTGGCAGGAGGGGCCAGTGTTTACCCTCTGGTGGTGGGGCTGGGTATTTGTCCTCTGGTGGGCAGGGCCTTTCTAGGGGTGTGTCTGGAGGCTGCTGTGCTCAGGAAATCTTTAGGTAGCCTGTCAGCTGACCAGTGGGAATATGTTCCCACTTAGTTTTTCGTTTGGCCTGAGGTGTCCCAACACTGGAGACTACAGGCTTTTAGGCGGGGCTGGGTCTTTGTGCCAGAATATCACCCTCTGGGAGAGGCCCCATAGGTCAGTGTTTTCCAGTACATTCATCAGCAGTGTTTGTGTCCCCAGGATGGGCCACATCCACCTTGTCTTGCCAGAAGACACTCCAGAGATCAGCAGTGGATTCGACCCAGGCTACTATCCAGTTATTGCTTTTGCCCTAGGTCCTGATGCACCTGAAATTTTGTGTGCACTCTTTAAGAGTGAAGTCTCGATTTCTCCCAATCCTGTGGAGCCTTTGCAGTCAAACTCCACTGGCTTCCAAAACCAAATGTTCTGGGGTCTCTTCCTCCTAGTGCCAGACCTTGATCCAGGGGCTTGATGTGGGGCTCAGCATTCTCACTCTTGCAGGAGAATGTCTGTAATCTAATTATACTCTAGTTTATGGGTTGCTTACTTTGTGGGGGGGTATGAGATTTGATCATATCACAGGCACACCCCTACTACCAGTCTCATTGTGGTTCTGTCTTTATGTCTTTAGTTGGAGAGACTCTTCCCTGGTAGGTTTCAGTTTTTTTTCAACAATGGTTGGTCTACGGATTGTTGTGAGTTTGGTGCACTTGTGAGAGGAGATCATATTACGGTTCTACTCTGCCATCTTGGCCCTTCTCTAGAAGTTTTAATTTTGATGAAATCCAATTTATCTTTTTTTTTTTTCTTCTGTTCCTCTTACTTTTGGGGTCATATCCAAGAATCCATTGCTAAATCCTAGATCATTCAAATTTATCCCTTTGTTTTTTCTCCAAGACTTTTATGATTTTAGCTCTAACATTTTACACCAACTTGTTTCTACTGCTGCTGCTGCTAAGTCGCTTCAGTCGTGTCCGACTCTGTGCGACCCCATAGACGGCAGCCCACCAGGCTCTCCTGTCCCTGGGATTCTCCAGGCAAGAACACTGGAGTGGGTTGCTGTTTCCTTCTCCAATGTATGAAAGTGAAAAGTGAAAGTGGTCGCTCAGTCGTGTCCGACTCTTAGCGACCCCATGGACTGCAGCCTACTAGGCTCCTCCATCCATGGGATTTTCCAGGCAAGAGTACTGGAGTGGGGTGCCATTGCCTTCTCCTAACTTGTTTCTAATGACCCCTTATTAGTTTTATTTTTGCCTTCTGTTGAATTTGGATGCTAATGATGGTATATTTGATTTATTTTAATTCAAGGAATCTTTTGGACTCAGACTGCTTAAACAGTGTAATATAATGAGAATCAAAAATTTTTTAAAAGTTACTGATTTTAAATTAACATAATAAGTTAAGTTTTTTTGGTAATAAAATATCCTTTGTAATAGTCCTATTCTTGATATTTTCTTTAAATTAGTAAGTCTTATATTATTGCTTTATATAAGACTGTCTTGCTCTTTTTATAGTTTTATATGTGAAAAGTTATGATTAAGATAAACTTTTGGCAAGGAAATAGTTTAAATGTATGTTGAAGTCTGTCCTGTCAAGAAATCTTAAGTTCAGAGTATTTTATTTTTTTATTTTATTTTTTTTTAAGTTCAGAGTATTTTATAAATTATCCTGTTAGAGTAAATTAAGTCTTTAAAAATGAGGTTTGTTTGAAGCCAGGGCTAAAAGTATAGTTTGCTTCAAGACAATAGAGATTATTAGTCTTTTTAGTGCTAGTGCTGTTAATGTGCAACTAGTTTCCTGAACTGATTCCAATAGTGTGTTTTTTTTCCCCTGCTAAAAGCAATCGATGTTTCTTGATTTTTAACATTGTAAAAGGAACATAGAATTTAGGTAGAAACACCTTTGAGTTTAGGCTTCACTGTTATGAGCTGTATAATTTTGGTCAATTTTTAAAATCACTTCAGTTTTCAGTTTACTGTTCTATAAAAGGGGGATAGTAGAATTTGCAATAAGAATACGTAAAAGGGTATTGTGATGAGTAACAGAAATTGTTCAACTGGTTCCTGGAGAGATACTTCTTCCTTTACTATATTGGTTGGTATCCATTTGGGAAAATAGAAACCACATATGGTATTTCTTTCTTTTCTTTTTTTTTTTTTTTTTACATATGGTGTTACTTATAGAAAGATTTTTATACGGTGACTTAGTTACAAAGTATTGGGAGAGTTGGAAGAAAGAAAAAAGCCACCACGATGCCACCTAGAAATTATTCAACATGGGAAGGAGCTATCTATTGTCCTTAGGGCTGCAGGCCTCGGGGTAGACGTGATACCAGAGCCCCTGTGTGCTGCACTGTATTGTTCCCAAGCCGAGAAGTCAGAGCTTGCCTGCTTGTTGCTGACACTCCTGGATTGGTCCCTGATGCTGCTGAAAGTTGGAGTAGCTCAGTTGCTCACTAATGGCTGTTGCAGGACAGACAGAAAGCAGAGAGAAAAGTGGCTTCTCTTTATCTCCTGCCTCTTAATCTAACATCAGATCCCATTTGTAGAACCTGACCTCTTAGCTTGCAGGGAGTTTGGGAAATATACTTTACTGATTTCTAGCTCATCTCATCACAGAGGAGACGATTATGGAAGGGTGATAGATACAGTGGTGAAAGCCAGTAAACAGTTGGAACACCAACCACAAAGACTATAATTTTGAAAACATTTTTAGTAGGTAAATCATTACACAGTCTTAACAATTTTTATCCTTGAAACCTTTTTCTGTGACTTTTCTTTTTCTCCTCACACTCTGTATCGCACACATTAACAAAATATACCCCAGGTCCTTTGTCACCTCCAAGTCTAAACTATAAACGGCTACCACCTTTTGTTTAGGATTATATAACTTGTATCTCTGCTTCTCTTCTTGCCCTTCTACAATGCATTCTGTATACAGCAGCCAGAATGAACTTTTAAAAATACAAATTAATTTGTGCTACTTGGCTGCTCTGGCTCCTATTATACTCAGAATAAAATCCTAACCAAGCCCCGTATGATGAGGCTCCTGCTGGTAACTTTCTGATCTCGTCTCTACTCTGCCTGGTTGTGACCCCTTCCTCTGTTGTTCTTTGAACACGCCAATGTAATTCTCATCTTAGGACCTTTGTACTCGGTATCTGTTCTGTGCAGAACGTTCTCCCTTCACATCTGTGTGTGATTGTTTCTCTATGATATTTCTTCTCTTTCTGTAGGTCTCTCTCACTTTAATAGGTCACTTCCTCTATGAGAAGCCTTCCTTGACCACCATATGATTCTGTTCTATCAGTTTATCATCTTTTATGTGCCACATTAAAAGACACACATGCACATACCACATATATGTGTATGATCTTGTTCTTAAATATATATACTTACTTTATTGTCTGTTCTAAGTTTCATGACTGTAGGCACTTTGTTATATTTATCTCTTCTGCTGCTACTCGGAAGACCTTGGTAGGAAGGAGTTACTCATGGCAGGGTTGAGGAGACTGAGATTATGATAACCCTTGTTTTATTTTTAAGTCATTAAATGGATAAAGATGTGTTAAATTGGTGACAGTTCAGTGCTCAAATAGACAAATAAAAATATTTAATATTCTTTTCTTTTATTGTTTTATGTACTTGAAAACTTCAGGATCTCTGTTTTGACTATAATTCATGTTGCTTTAGAAAGATAATTTGCAAACTATTCATCTTTCTGTTGGCCTAGAGATCTAAAGGCTATAGAGGTGAACTTGTGTGTATTTACATATGTACTTATATTAATATATATGTATATAGAGAACACTCTGTCTCATACTGCACTCAGATGTCTAGTGTCTTTCTAATTTTATTCCCATATTCCTCTTTAAAGCATCTCAGAAATTTTCTGCTAATAGCTGTAGGTATGAAATTGTGAGACTTTACTTTTTTCTTTCTTTTTATAGTTGCTGTGCTCTCTGGCCTGTTTGTTTCTTGTTAACAAATACTTTTAATGTTTTCAGTAGGAGTGACCTCTGTATATTGAATCAGAATTTTTGTATTTGTGGCCGAAGTTTCCCGCCCCCCATCATAATGCTATACATTTCACTTCAGCTAGATAAAGATAGGGATGACACATATCTTGTTTACTGTTGTCTCCTTAGTACTTGTGTAATTCTTATCCTGGGAAAGTCATTTAATTTTTCTAAGTTTTATATTCCATCACTGTGTAATGAAGGGACTTCACTAGATGACCTTTAATTATAAAAATTCAAAAATTATAAAGTGTTAATTATTATAAGATTTAAATGTGATCTCAGCTATTTGTTAAAAATGTGGGAAAAGCCTAGTTTAAAATGCTTTATTTTAGTAGTATTCTGTTCACTGAAATTTTAATTACATAGCATTACAGGAGAAAGGAGGCATTATAGAGTAAGATGAACTGCTTTCTAAAAGGTAATAAAACTGGCATCTGCTTTACATTCTGCAGCCAAGCTCATAACACTTAGGTCTTGGTGTATCAGTTTGTATCAGGATAAAAGGCTGGATGTTATAGAGATTTATGAATAACTTTGTGGGCTTAAATAAATGTTTCAAATAATGTAACCATTTGTGTTTTTAGCCAAGTAAAATTAAACATAGATTGGGCCTAGATTATCCAGTCATTTAAAAAATAAATAGTTTGGATTCTTTTGTGATTTATTTTCTCTGTAAAAATGAATAGTATTGTTCCTTATTCTTTATAGAATGAGAATTTCCTAGAGTTGCTCTTTAACTCATGTATTTTTTATAAGATGCTAACTCATGACTTTTCCAAAGCAGGTCATATATATTGTACTACATGCTAGAGTTGATTTGACTACTGGTTGTTTTTCTGGAGCTCTGTTTATGTAACATTACTGATAACTCTTTTGAATTCTAATTTGCTGTTGGTATAAGGAGCTTAGACTATTGATTTGATTATTTGTCAAATGAAAGTTTAAAGTTGAATTATTGCATAAAATGCCATGAAAACGTGTGACCCTTTTTGTTTTGTTTGTGAGTTTGGCTTTCCATGCTGCACCTATCTACTCATTTGCTCAACAGATGGTTTTAGGTAGTCGGAATATAGTAGTTTGGTGCTTCTGTTCTCATCTCATGGCGGAAGTAGAAAAGGATGGCTGTGTTTGTGTGAGACACTGGAGAGAACTGGTGGGGGACATGAGGTGTCATGTCCTGAGTGTTGGTGAAAAATATTAGTTTCTTTTTTATGAGCTTATGTTAATAGCTATTTAGTAAATAATTTATTTTTTATAGAATTATGTTAAAATAAAACTTAAAGTGTTAGGAGAGATATTACATATTGAATGTATATAGCACCTCCATATATTTAAAAAATATTTTAATGAGAAACTTCAGCTGGCTTCCCTGAATGTAACTTAAAAAAAAAAAAGGTCTTATATGTGAAATAGTTTCAAGCAGTTCCTGATCAAGAGTTAAAAATTGATTATCTTTCCAAGTTCTTGGCCATTTTCATTGATGAGGACTTTGTCTGCATAGGTAGACATACCAATGAAAGGCAGATGAACATTTATTACCCTTTGCACCTGATTGACAGGAATTGTTTTATCACTTGTAAGTGGAATTTAAATCATTTCATCCCTTTAAATTATCCCTTAAAGGAACAATCATTCATTAAGTGGGATTGCTCTTTTTTTTCTTTCATTGACACATGTAGTGTCATGTATTTCTGGGGTTAAGTTGAATGGATTTTGAATGAAATAATGATAGAGCTTTCCTGCAGGTAAATGGAGAAGTTGCTTTACCTATGAAACCCATTTATACATCTTTGTGGATTCAGATTATAGCACTGAAAGTCCCTAATGACTCATTCTCAGCCTCTTGTTTACAACACTTTGAGTCCATAAAGATTGTTGGTACATGTTAGTTGTCAAAAATATCAAGGAATTGCTTGAAATAAGATCACCCATCAAAATACAGAACACCAGTTAAGTAAGCCACCTTTTAAAGTCAATAAGTAGCACCAAGCAAATCTATAAGTTGAAAGTTGTTCCTCCTAAATTTCTTGAATTCTACTTTTAAATCATAAACCCAGGCAAAATTCTCCCTTTGGACAGCTAGCATTCTGGGTTGGGGGTTGGGGAGAAGCTGTACTGCCCAGCATACGGGATCTTAGTTCCCTGACCAGGGATCAAACCCGTGCCCCCTGCATTGGAAGCAGAAAGTCTTAACCACTGGATCACCAGGGAAGTCCCCAGAGAGTTGATATTATTGTCTCATGTCTATACAAAAAGCTGAAGATGAATGAAATGTTTGGAATGTTTTGCTTAGATTCATGCATCGTCTTCATGAAATTTAATTTGGAATTTATATCTACCTGGAGCCTTTTACATATATGAGATCCTTTGTGAAATAATACACTAGTCGATCTTCACAACTTTCTAGATGGATTCTTTTTTTTTTTTTAATTTATTTATTTTAATTAGAGGCTAATTACTTTACAATATTGTATTGGTTTTGCCATACATCAACATGAATCCGCCACGGGTGTACACGTGTTCCCAATCCTGAACCACCGCCCCACTTCCCTCCCCATTCCATCCTTCTGGGTCATCCCAGTGCACCAGCCCCAAGCTTCCTGTATCCTGCATCAAATCTGGACTGGCAATTCATTTCTTATATGATATTATACATGTTTCAATGCCCTAAATGGATTCTTAATGTAAATTTACATCTTGCTGCCTTAGTGGCTGCATTATCAGTATGCAGAATTACAGTGCTTCCAAATTCATCCTCTTTGTTTTAAAGTTTTCTTTTGACATTTGAGTATTTCATCCCTAGGAATTTGTTTTGGTACTTAGAAAACCAATAAGTGTTCTTCCAAGATAATCTTAAACTCAGAAATTTTAACTGTTGTTAATTTGAACAAGAATTATTAACATGTAGAATCATCACACAGCAATGAAAACTTTGATACCATTGTCTTCTGGTTAGTGATTATTACTTTGTTTACCTGACATGCCATCAAATGCATCTGTTAATTCTGTTATTTGAATGTGGCACATTTTCTGTTTCCTTTGCTTCTTTGGAAATTGCAAAGTTGTGACATTTTCCTTGCAGGTTGGCGTATTATGCAATTTTGCAATTTTATGAGGCATTCTGGCTTTAGCTGTTAATTGAGTAACCTTTTTTAAGCAGCTTCTTTATCTGATATAGTTATAACTAATATCATAAAAGAACTTTGTTTCTTATTTTGTGTTTGCAGAAGTTTAAAGTACAAATCTTTCTGTATAAAATGGATATTTTGTGTTGAAGTCTTATACCATTTACTCCTGCCATTGCTTTATTTAATAACTTTTTCATATACAAATACACTGTGGTTGAAGAAGAGAGTTTTGTAATGTGTTTGCCGTATAATTCTCAAATTGTGGTGCCTGGACCAGCAGCATTAGCAACACCTAAGGACTTATTAGAATGGTAGCTTCTTAGAGTCCATTCAGCTCTACTAAATCAGAAACTCTGAAGCTGGAAGCCAGCAATATGTGTTTGAGCAAGCCTTGCAGGTGATTCTAATGTATTCCAAACTTTGTGAGTCACTTTTCTAGAGCACAGGTTGGCAAACTATGGCTTGCAGGCCAAGTCTAGCCTGTTGCCCCTCTGCCTTTTTCATATAAATTTTTGTAGGAACATAGCCATATTCATTTGTTTTTGTATTGTCTATGGTTATTTTCATACAATGGCAGAGATGAGTAGTTGTGACACAGACTACATGGCCCACAAGCCTAAAATGCTGTCTAGCTCTACAGAAAAAATGTGGTAACCTTTGCTCTCAAGACTGTTTTTGTCCACTTCAGAGGACTGTATCTATCATGACATCCACTGAAAAGAGGCCCGTTTCTGCTCTAGCAAAAGTAATTTGGTGATTTAACTACCTTGATGAATTCTTCTCAGTGGAGCGCTAGTGGGTTACAATCCAGACTAGTTAAAATCCAGTCCCTGGGAGTGAGACCAGCTATCCATAATCTTTAAAGCTCCACACCACACGTCATCCCAGTGTGCAGCCCAATTTGAGAAACAGTGTGTTGCTTCCCCCAAACAAGCATTTGGAAATCTTGGTAAAGGCAGATTTCTGATAATGTAAGTCTGGGCTGGTTCTGAAGATTCTTCATTTCTGACAAGTAGTCAAGTGATGTGGATAATGCTGGTTCATATCTGGGGAACTTTAAAAATATATTTCTGAGTCTCACCAGTTTTTATAATTATCTCACCATTAGAGTATTTAAAAGTTCCCCAGGTTATGATACTGTGCAACCATTTGAGAACCCCTGGTCAGAACAATTTGTCTCAATCTTGCCTGATGGCTTAGTTGGTAAAGAATCTGCCTGCAGTGCCAGAGACCCTGGTTCGATTCTTGGGTCGGGAAGTTCCCCTGGAGAAGAGATAGGCTACCCACTCCAGGATTCTGGCCAGGAGAATGCCATGGACTGTGTAGTCCATGGGGTCACAAAGAATCGGACAGGACTGAGTGACTTTCACTTTCACTTTGAATAACACAGTCACCTAGTGAATTTGTTAAAAAATGCGGAAGAGTTGTATCCTTCTTTAACAACCTTGAATCTTTGTATTTTCTGTTAGCTTTGCAAATGAGTTTGATTCATACCCAGCCAGTGACAAACCATTGCATTAGAGAAATGAAGAAAGGGAGAAAGAAGAGATTAGATATTAATAAATGGATAAGTTAGGACAGGCAGAGAATGTAGAAAAACAGTAACACATAATAGATACTCAGTTGCATATTTGGGGCCTATTTCTGATAAAACAAAGAAGAGTCTTCTTGATTATTATAGGCCTGAAATAAGCAGACCTGATGAGACTTTAAAGATTCAGCGAATCCACAGTGTCGACAGCCATACCCCTGTGCCTATAGATTCTGAAAAGGACAGGAATGATTATGTCACGCAGGATCGTCAGAAGAGACTGCTGTGTTAGCTCAGTAATATTTAGATGGATCATGAAGATTTTGCAAAATTTTATTCTCGGCCAACGGGACCTAAATGGTAAGAATTGGAACTAGTTCAAAGCTATCTATGGATGTGTAGCCTATTCTTGTGTTGTGCTAAACTTCCTAGAATGCCTGCCATCTGTGTAGTGTATTTTAGCTTTCGTCCTTTCCTGAACATCACAGAGATAGTGTTGCTTTATCTTAGTACAGACATGAATGGGGAATAACTTGAGTGTAAGCCATTGGTTTTAAGCAGTCATGGTATTTATGCACTTTAGTAAGATCTTTTTATAACTAGCAGATCAAATGACACTGTTGATTACTTGTCTTGCATATGTTGGTAGGAATAATGCTATTCATTTCCAAATATGAAACTGAATCTCAGCTTTTGTGTTGGTAGCCCCCTACCCCCACCCTGGCCAGAATCTGTCACTGTGACTTTATTATACCATCCCAGGTTTTGTGGTGTAGACCTGGAAGAGAAGCCCTGAGATGTACTTGATTCTGCTGCTACTGCCAAGTCAACTTCAGTCGTGTCCGACTCTGTGTGACCCCATAGACGGCAGCCCACCAGATTCTCCAGGCAAGAATACTGGAGTGGGTTGCCATTGCCTTCTCCAATGCAGGAAAGTGAAAGGTGAAAGTGAAGTCGCTCAGTCGTGCCCGACTCTTAGCAACCCCATGGACTGCAGCCCACCAGGCTCCTCTGTCCATGGGATTTTCCAGGCAAGAGTATTGGAGTGGGGTGCCATTGCCTTCTCCGAAGATGATTGTCTTCTCCGAGGATGATTCTGAGGATGAAACAAATTTTGTTTTTGGTTTAAAGTCCAGATAAAAGTTTTTGGTGGTTGCTGAGTACTGTGGGTAAGATCTGGATCAGAACCCCCAACTAGTCAGGATAGTAGAACTGTACACAAGGAAAACGGGGAAATGAGGTAAAGGGCGAAATTTTAGGGAAGAATCTTGTACACTTCCTCGTCACCTAATTCCCAGGGACATTGACAAGGCAAAGTCTTAAAGCTTTTTGCTTTTAGCACATGAAAAGAAATGCTGTGAAGTCTAACTTAGTGGGGTATAGATTAGTGCCCAATTGGGGCAGCTCTTTGTGACATTTTGTGGGGGGTGGGCAGTTAGCTGTTAGATAGCTGAAAAGCTTAAAATTGGTAAGTAGAAAGCAAGAGTTTTACTTAATTGCCCTTGCATTGCAACGTATTTTTCATTCTAATGGAGATGTTAAAAATATGTTGGCAAGATTGTTGACATTTGCCTGAAATACTTCTCATTCTATCCAAATGTATATAAACTAGCTAAATGCTATATTTTGGAGAATTTAGATAGTTAATGTTTTGTTATTTTAAAGCAACAGTAATAATAGATTCTATTTCTTTCTGTGAAATATATATAAATATTTTAAACTGGGGAGTAATTGACATAAACTGTGTGTTAAAGTGTACAATTTGATAAATGTTGACATATGTATTACTGCCATAAAATTATCACCTCATTTAATTTAATGAACATAACAGTTACACCTCAAAAATCTTCTTGTGCCATTTTATAGTTCCTCTTTTTCAATTTGCCATGTCCTTATTCCTTGTCAGTCACTGCTGGCTGTCATTATTGATCAGTTTGCATTTTCCAGACTAATATGTAAATGGAATTTTTTTTGGTCTGATCTCTTTCTGTGTAATTAGTTTGAGACTCAATCATGGTCTGTGTGTCTATTCCTTTTTTTTTTTTTTAATTGCTTAATAATGTTGCATTGTGTAGAAGTATCACAGTTTCTTTATCCATTCACTTATTGATGGATATGTTAGTTATCTATTGCTATATAACAGATTAGCTCCCAAATATAGTGGCTTAAAACAACAAACATTATCTCATTGTTACTGGGCCTGGTACTTAGAGATTTAGCTGGGTGGCTTTATTTCAGAGTCTTTAATGAAATCTTTGCTAAAACTTTCCCAGTGACTCAGCAGTAAAGAATGAACCTGCAGTGCAGGAGCCGCAGGAGACGTGGGTTTGATTGCTGGGTCAGGAAGATACCCTGGAGTAGTAAATGGCAACCTTTCTAGTATTCTTGCCTGGAAAATTCCATGGACAGAGAAGACTTTGGGCTTCAGTCCACGGGCTCACAAAACAGTTGGACACAACTTAGCAAGTAAACAACTGTCATTTGAAGGCTTCACCACAGGGGCTAGAAGATCCAATTCTAAGATAAACATAGTGAAAGTATTAGTTGCTCATTTGTGTCTGGTTCTTTATGATGCCATGAACTGTAGCCCATCAGGCTCCTCTGTCCATGGGGTTCCCCAGGCAAGAATACTGGAGTGGGTAGCCATTCTCTTTTCCAAGGGATCTTCCTGATCCAGGGATTGAACTCAGGTCTCATGTATTTGGGGCTTCCCAGGTGGTGCTAGTGGTAAAGAACCCGCCTGCCAATGCAGGAGACAATAGGAGATGCAGGTTCAATCCCTGGGTTGGGAAGATCCCCTGGAAGAGAGCATGGCAACCCACTCCAGTATTCTTGCCTGGAGAATCCCGTGGACAGAGGAGCCTGGTGGGCTACAGTTCATAGTGTTGCACAGAGTCAGACACAACTGAAGCAACTTAGCACACATGCCATATGAGCAGTGTGTGTGAGTTCTAGTTGTTCCACGTGATTGCCAATACTTGGTATGGGTAGTCTTTTTAATTGTCTTATGGCTTTAATTTGTGTTTCTTTAATAACCAGTGATCTGAAAAATCTTTTCATGTGTTTATTTGCCACTCATGTGTTCTCTTTGGTAAAATACCAGATCTTTAGCTCATTAAAAAAAATTGAGTTATCTTCTTATTGCTTAGTTATAAGAGTTCTTTCTGCATTCCATGTATGTCTATTGTCAGATAAATGTCTTAAAGATACATATTTTCTCCCAGATTTTGGCTTATCTTTTTTATTTTTGTAGCTATAGCTTTTGAAGAACAATAGTTTTTAATTTTGATGAAGTTAATTTATTGATTTTTTTCTTTTATAATTTTCTTTGTTGTGTACTATTAAATGTTTTCCTAACCAAAGTTTACTAAGATTTACTCTGTATTTAGTTTAGATTTGTGATCCATCATGAGGTAATTTTTATACATGTTGCATGGTAAGAGTTAAGGTTCATTTTTGATCATAAGGCTGTCCAGTTTTTGTTCTAGCATCATTTCCTCAAAAAATTATCTTTTCCTTATTGGCGTCTTTTGTTAAAAACAGAAGTTGACCCATTTGTATGGATCATTTCTGGACTCTTTTGTTTTATTGATCTTACTTTTGCCTATTTTTAATACTGCAAATGCCTTGATTACTGTAGGTTTCAATAATGAGTCTTAAAATCAGATAGGATAAGTATTCCAACTTGGTTCAATTTCTTTTCAAAATTAGTTTGGCTATTGTTCAGTTCAGTTCAGTCACTCAGTCGTGTCTGACTCTTTGTGACCCAATGAATTGCAGCATGCCAGGCCTCCCTGTCCATCACCAACTCCCGGAGTTCACTCAAACTCCCGTCCATTGAGTCAGTGATGCCATCCAGCCATCTCATCCTCTGTCGTCCCCTTCTCCTCCTGCCCCAAATCCCTCCCAGCATCAGAGTCTTTTCCAATGAGTCAACTCTTCGCATGAGGTGGCTGAAGTACTGGAGTTTCAGCTTTAGCATCAGTCCTTCCAGTGAACACCCAGGACTGATCTCCTTTAGGATGGACTGGTTGGATCTCCTTGCAGTCCAAGGGACTCTCAAGAGTCTTCTCCAACACCACAGTTCAAAAGCATCAATTCTTTGGTGCTCAGCTTTCTTCATAGTCCAACTCTCACATTCATACATGACTACTGGAAAAACCATAGCCTTGGCTATTGTAGGTCCTTTATATTTCGATATACACTTTTTAAATAAAGAAAAAAAATTGTTTTTGGCCACATCACATGACACACATGATCTTAGTTCCCCAACCAGGGATTGAACCCATCTCCTACAATGGAATCATGAAGCACAAGGAAAATCCCATTTCCATATATATTTTAGAGTCAAGTATTAAACTTCTGTAAAATGCCTTACTGGGATTTGGAGTGAGATTTCATCGAATCTAGAGATTAACTTGTTGAGAATTGTCATCTAACTAATAATGAATTTTCTAATCCATGAACACAGTGTATTACTCCATTTATTTAGGTTTTATTTCATTTCTCTTGACAGCGTTAAGTCATGCATACCTTTTGTCAAGTTTGTCCCTAAGCATTTCCTATTTTTTGGTGCTGTTGTAGGTGGTATTTTTGGAAAGTTCAATTTGCAGTTGGTCATTGCTGATGTACAGAAATAGCACTGTTTCTTGTACATTGACTTTATTTCTACAACTTTGTTAAAGTCACTTATTAGTTTTAGTAGTGTTTTCTGTAGTTTCTCTTTAGTTAAGTTTGTTCGTTTGTTTTGTTTTTTAGATTCCATGTATAAATGAAATCATATATTTTTCTTTCTCTGTCTGACTTATTTTACATAGCATAATACCCTCTAGGTCCATGCATTTTGTAGCAAATGGCAAATATTGGGAGTCCTAGACATGACAGTCAGACAGGAAAAATAAATGGAATCCATACTGGAAAGGAAGGTGTTAAACTGTCAATGTTTGCAGATGCCATATGATACTGTGTATAGAAAATCCTAAAGGTGCCACCAGAAACTACTGGAACTTGTCAATGAATTCAGTAAAGTTGCAGGATACAAAATTAATATGCAGAAATCTGTTGTGTTTCTGTGTACTAACATTGAAGTAATCCCATTTACAATTGAATCAAAAAGAATAAAATATGTGGGAATAAATCTAAGGAAGTAAAAGACTTCTACTTGGAAAACTATCAATGATAATTTTGACAGTGATCAAAAAATCACTGATCAAATAAAAGTGACATAAACAGGCTCATGGATTGGAAGAATTAATATGTTAAAAATAACCACACTACCAGAGGCAGGCTAGAGATACAGTATAATCCTTATCAAAATCCCAAAGACATTTTTCACAGAACTAGAAAAAAAAATTCTAAAATTTGTATCAAGTGCAAAAGACCCCAAATAACCAAAACAATCTGAAGAAGAAAGCTAGAGGTGTCACACACCTACATTTCAAACTATACTACAAAGCTACAGTAATCAAAACAGTATGTCAACGACACGAAAACAGGCACATAGATCAAGGGATCAGAGTTGAGAGTCCAGAAATGAACCCACATTTATACGGGCAATTACTCTGGCAGAGGAGGCAAGAATACACAATGGGGAGAAGACAGCCTTTTTAATGGATGGTGTTAGGAAAACTGGGCAGCTGTATACAAAAGAATCAACTGACTGTATTCTCACATAATATACAAAAATAAAGTCAAAAATGGATTGAATATTTTTGGAAGCCCAAATTGGACTAAAAAAGCTTTTATATAGTAAAAGAAACCATTGACAAAATGAGAAAGCACCGTGGTGAATGAGAGAAGATATTTGCAAGTGTTATATGCAACAAGGGATTGATACCCCCAATATTCAAGGAACTCCTATACCTCAACATAAAAAACCCCCAAAACCATACCCCAATTAAAAAAAAAAAAAAAGGTCAGAGGACCTAAATAGACACTTTTCCAGAGAAGAGATGCAAATGACCACCGGGCACATGATAAGATGCTCACCACCGCTAAGGTATCAGGGAAATGCAAATCAAAACCACAGTGAGATATCACATCACACTTGTCAGAATGGCTTTTATCAGAAAGATAACTAAGTAACAAGCTTTTGTGAGGATGTAGAGATGAGTGAATCCTTGTGTGCTATTGATGGGAATATGAATTGGTATAGCCACTGTGGAAAACAGTAAGGAAATTTCTAAAAAAACTAACAGTGGAACTACAGTATGGTCCACCAGGTTCATTCTTGGGTATTTAATCAAAGAAAACAAAAATACTAATTAGAAAAAATATAAGCAACCCCTATGATCATTGCAGTTGTATTCACAGTAGGCAAGATACGGAAGCAATCTAAGTGCCTGTCAACAGGTGAAGGGATAAAGAAGATGTGGTATATCTACTATGTGTATAGTGTATATACAGGAATATTACCCAGCCATAAATAAGAATGAAACCTTGTCATTTGTGACAATATGGGTGGACCTAGTGGGTATTAAAGTTATTTTCAAATTCAGTTGTAACAAAATTGATTCCTTGTGGTGTACAGTTTTATGAGTTTTAACAAATGCATACAGTCGGGTCTCCATACCTCTATCAAGATACAGTTTCATTAATTCTGCTGCTGCTGCTGCTAAGTTGCTTCAGTCGTGTCTGACTATGTGACCCCATAGATGGCAGCCCACCAGGCTCCTCTGTCCCTGGGATTCTCCAGGCAAGAATACTGAAGTGGGTTGCCGTTTCCTTCTTCAATGCATGCATGCATGCTAAGTCACTGCACTCATGTCTGAATCTGTGTGATGCTAAGGACAGCAGCCCACCAGGCTCCTCTGTCCACAGGATTCTCTAGGCAGGAATACTGGAGTGGGTTGCCATTTCCTTCTCCATTCATTAATTCTAGAAATACTCTTATTAACCATTGTTAGTCAACCTTCCCTCCCTTCCCCACCATTGGAAACTGTTTATAGTTCTGCCTTTTCTGAAATGTCATATAAATGGATTCATTTAGCTTGTAGCTTTTTGAATATGACTTATTTTACTTATCAAAATGCATTGAGATTCATCTATGTGATTGCAGTTATTAATAGTTCTTTCTTTTTCTTGATGATATAGATATTGTATAGATATACCATAGTTTGTTTCTCCAAGGAAATTTGGGTTGTGCCCAATTTTTGGCAATTAAGAATGAAACTGCTATAAATATTTGCATACAGATTTTGTTATGGACCTAAGTTTAAGGTGGATGAAGAAGGGGATGACAGAGGATAAGATGGTTGGATGGCATCACTGACTCAATGGACATGAGTTTGAGTAAGCTCTGGGAGTTGGTGATAGACAGGAAAGCCTGGCGTGCTGCAGTCCATGGGGTCGCAGAGTCAGACGCAACTGAGCGACTGACCTGAACTGAACTGAATAAATGATATCATATATGTCTTTCTCTGACTTAATATACTAATTTCTAAGGGCATTCAAGTTGCAGCTAATGACATTATTTCATTCTTTTTATGTCTGAGAATTTTTATCCATCCATCTGTTGATGAACATTTAGGTTGCTTCCATGTCTTCACTATTGTAGATAGTGTTACTGTGAATATTGGGATGCATATCTTTTCAAATTAGAGTTTTTTTCTGGAAATATGCCCAGGAGTGGGATTGCTGGATCATATGGCAGCTCTATTTTTAGTTTTTTAAGGACTCTCCATGCTTTTCTCCATAGTGACTATACTAATTTATTTTTCTGCCAACAATGTCAGGAGGTTTCCCTTTTTTCCACACCTTCTCCAGCATTTATTATTTGTATACTTTTTAATGATGGCCATTCTGACTGGTGTGAGGTGAGATCTCACTGTAGTTTTGATTTGCATTTCTCCAGGAATTATCAGTGCCGAGCCTCTTTTCAGGTACCTGTTGGCTATCTGTATGTTTTCTTTGAAAAGATGTCTGTTTAGGTCTTCTACCCATTTTTTGCTTGGGTTGTTTTTTGGTCATTACTGAGTTGTGTCAGATGTTTGTATATTTTGGAAATTAAGCCCTTGTAGGGCACATCGTTTGCAAATTTTTTTCTCCCAATCTGTAGGTTTTTTCATTTTGTTCATGATTTCTTTGCTGTTCAAAAGCTTATGAATTTGATTAGGTCTCATTTGTTTATTTTTACTTTTATTTCTAGTACCTTGGGAAACTGACCTAAGAAAACAGTTGAGTTTCATTAGTTTTTGTCTTTCAAAGAATTTACCCATCTCATCTATTGAATTCATCAGCATAAAGTTGTCCACAAATCCCCTGATTATCCTTTCTGAATACCCATAGGGTCTGTGGTGAAGTCTTTTCTCTGCTTATTGTAGGACATTGTGTCTTCTATTTTTTCTGATCACTTTGGCTGTTGTTGTTTTTGCTTAGTCATTAAGTCATGTCCAACTCTTTGTGACGCCATGGACTGTTGCACTCCTGACTTCCCTGTCCTTCACTGTCTCCCAGTTCAGTTCTGTATAGTTCAGTCACTCGGTTGTGTCTGACTCTTTGCGACCCCATGGACTGCAACATGACAGGCCTCCTTGTCCATCACCAACTCCCACAGTTTACTCAAACTCA
This sequence comes from Bos indicus, assembly GCF_029378745.1. Lineage (NCBI taxonomy): Eukaryota > Metazoa > Chordata > Mammalia > Artiodactyla > Bovidae > Bos > Bos indicus. The sequence continues at coordinate 72,874,772 of NC_091760.1, forward strand.
TATCCATTGAGTCGGTGATGCCATCCAACCATCTCATCCTCTGTCATCCCCTTCTCCTCCCGCCTTCAGTATTTCCCAGCATTAGGGTCTTTTCAAATCAGTCAGTTCTTCACATCAGGTGGCCAAAGTATTGGAGTTTCAGCTTCAGCATCAGTCCTTCCAATGAATATTCAGGACTGATTTCCTTTAGGATAGACTGGTTGGATCTCCTTGCTGTGTGAGGGACTCTCAAGAGTCTTCTCCAGTACCACAGTTCAAAAGCATCAATGCTTCAGTGCTCAGCTTTCTTTATAGTCCAACTCTCACATCCATAGATGACTACTGGAAAAACCATAGCCTTTGTTGGCAAACTAATGTCTCAGCTTTTTAATATGTTGTCTAGGTTGGTCATAACTTTTCTTCCAAGGAGTAAGCGTCTTTTAATTTCATGGTTGCAGTCACCATCTGCAGTGATTTTGGAGCCCCCAGAAATAAGGTCTGTCACTGTTGCCACTGTTTCCCCTCTATTTGCCATGAAGTGATGGGACTGGATGCCATGATCTTAGTTTTCTGAATGTTGAGTTTTAAGCCAACTTTTTCACTCCTCTTTCACTTTCATCAAGAGGCTTTTTAGTTGTTCACTTTCTGCCATAAGGGTAGTGTCATCTGCATATCTGAGATTATTGATATTTCTCCTGGCAACCTTGATTCCAGCTTGTGTTTCATCCAGCCCAGTGTTTCTCATGATGTACTCTGCATATAAGTTAAATTAGCAGGGTGACAATATACAGCCTTGATGTACTCCTTTTCCTATTTGGAACCAGTCTGTTGTTCCATGGCCAGTTCTGACTGTTGCTTCCTGACCTGCATATAGATTTCTCAGGAGGCAGGTCAGGTGGCCTGGTCTTCCCATCTCTTTCAGAATTTTCCACAGTTCTTTGGAATCCACACAGTCTAAGGTTTTGGCATAGTCAATAAAGCAGAAATAAATGTTTTTCTGGAACTCTGTTGCTTTTTTGATGATCCAGTGGATGTTGGCAGTTTGATCTCTGGTTCCTCTGCCTTCTCTAAATCCAGCTTGAACATCTGGAAGTTCATGGTTCACCTACTGTTGAAGCCTGGCTTGGAGAATTTTGAGCATTACTTTGCTAGCGTGTGAGATGAGTGCAATTGTGTGGTAGTTTGAACATTTTTGGCATGCCTTTCTTTGGGATCGGAATGAAAACTGACCTTTTTCAGTCCTGTGGCCACTGCTGAGGTTTCCAAATTTGCTGGCAGATTGAGTGTAGCAACTTTCACAGCTTCATCTTTTAGAATTTGAAATAGCTCAACTGGAATCCCATCTCCTCCACTAGCTTTGTTCGTAGTGATGTTTCCTAAGGCCCACTTGACTTCACATTCCAGGATGTCTGGCTCTAGGTGAGTGATCACACCGTCATGGTTATCTGGGTCATGAAGATTTTTTTGGTATCGTTCTTCTGTGTATTCTTGCCACCTCTTCTTAGTATTCCCTGCTTCTGTTAGTTCCATACCATTTCTGTCCTTTATTGTGCCCATCGTTGCATGAAATGTTCTCTTGTTTTCTCTAATTTTCTTGAAGAGATCTCTAGTCTTTCCCATTCCACTGTTTTCCTCTATTTCTTTGCACTGATCACTGAGGAAGGCTTTCTTATCTCTCTTTGCTGTTCTTTGGAACTCTGCATTCAAATGGGTATATCTTTCTTTTTCTCCTTTGCCTTTCACATCTTTTCTATTCTCAGTTATTTCTAACGCCTCCTCGGACAACCATTTGGCCCTTTTGCATTTCTTTTTCTTGGGGATGATCTTGATCACTGCCTCCTGTACAATGTCAGGAACCTCCGTCGGTAGTTCATCAGGCACTCTATCAGATCTAATCCCTTGAATCTATTTGTCAATTCCACTATATAATCGTAAGGGATTTGATTTAGGTCATACCTGAATGGTCTAGTGGTTTCCCCTACTTTCTTTAATTTCAGTCTGAGTTTGGCAGTAAGGAGTTCATGGTCTGAGCCACAGTGAGCCCCTGGTCTTGTTTTTGTTGACTGTATAGAGCTTCTCCACCTTTGGCTGCAAAGAATATAATCAGTCTGATTGCAGTATTGACCATCTGGTGATGTAGAGTCTTCTCTACATGTGTAGAGTCTTCTCTTGTGTTGTTGGAAGAGGGTGTTCGCATTCTCTTGACAACACTCTTTTAGTTAGCCTTTGACCTGCTTTGTTTTGTACTCCAAGGCCAAATTTGCCTGTTACTCCCGGTATCTCTTGACTTCCTACTTTTTGCAGTCCAGTCCCCTATAATGAAAAGGACATCTTTTTGGGGTATTAGTTCTAGAAGGTCTTGTAGGCCTTCTTAGAACCGTTCAACTTCAGCTTCTTCAGCATTACTGGAAGGGGTACAGACTTAGATTACTGTAATATTGAATGGTTAGTCTTGGAAATGAACAGAGATTCTTCTGTCATTTTTGAGACTGCACCCAAGTATTGTATTTCAGACTCTTGTTTACTATGAGGGCCACTCCATTTCTTCTAAGGGATTCTTGCCCACAATAGTAGATATAATGGTCATCTATGTTAAATTCAACCATTCCAGTCCAGTTTAGTAGGCTGATTCCTAAAATGTTGATGTTTACTCTTGCCATCTCCTGTTTGGCCACTTCCAGTTTGCCTTGATTCATGGACCTAAAATTCCAGGTTCCTATGCAGTATTGCTCTTTACAGCATCAGACTTAACTTCTACCACCAGTCACATCCATAGCTGGGTGTTGTTTTTGCTTTGGCTCCGTCTCTTCATTCTTTCTGGAGTTATTTCTCCACTGATCTCCAGTAGCATATTGGTCACCTACCGACCTGGGGAGTTCATCTTTCAGTGTCCTGTCTTTTTGCCTATTCATACTGTTCATCTGATTCTCAGGGCAAGAATGCTGAAGTGGTCTGCCATTCCACTGGGGTTTCCCTGATAGCTCAGTTGATATCAGTTATATGTGGAATCTAAAATACAGCACAAATGAAATTATCTTTCAGACAGAATGAGACTTACAAAGAGAAGAGACTTATGGTTGCTAACGGGGAACGGAGGTGGGAGATGGAAGAATTGGGAATATGGAATTAGCAGATGCTATTATATATTGAATGAATAAACAACAAGGTACTAATATATAGCACAGGGGCTACATTGAATATTCTGTAATAAACCATACTGGAAAAAATATGAAGAATACATATATATATATTCAGTGTATATATATATATTTGTATGTATGTATTATATATATGTGTGTTTACAAGCAGAGTGGTTCAGTGTGTGTGTGTGTGTGTGTATACTGAATATATAAATTTCTGCTTGTAAACTAATTTACCAAAAACTAATATAACATTGTAAATCAACTATACTTCAGTAAAAGAAATTTTGAGAAGGAGATATCAGAAAACTAAACAGGTTTCCCTTGTGGTCTACTGGTAAGGATTTTCACTGCTGTCACTAGCGTTCAGTCCCTGGTCAGGGAACTGAGATTCCACAAGCCTCATGGCATGACCAAAAAAAGAAAAAATAGAATTGAAGAAACAGAATCTGTATTGAAAAAGCTCCCATATACTGTAAAGTTAAAGCTACATTTACATAAAACCTAGCAATATCAACCCTAGGTATTTGCCCATACAGATTTCTCAATAGGCAGGTCCCAGAGTTTGCTCAAATTGATGTTCATTGAGTCGGTGATGCTATCTAACCATCTCATCTTCTGCTGCCCTCTTCTCCTTTTCCTTTCAATCTTTCCCAGCATCAGGGTCTTTTCTAATGAGTCAGCTCTTCATATCAGGTGGTCAAAGTATTGGAATATCAGCTTCAGCATCAGCCCTTCCAATGAATATTCAGAGTTGATTTCCTTTAGATTAACTGGTTTGATCTCCTTGCAGTCCAGGCGTAAGAGTCTTCTCCAGCACCATGATTCGAAAGCATCAATTTTTTGATGTTCATACTTCTTTATGGTCCAACTCTCAAATCCATATGTGACTACTGAAAAAACTGTATCTTTGACTGTATGGACCTTTGTTGGCAAAGTGATGTCTCTACTTTTTAATATGCTGACTTAGGCTCGGAGTTTATCTATTTTAGATCTTAAAAAACTAGCTTTAGGTTTCATTAGGTTTTGGCTGTTGATTTCCCGTTTTCTATTTAGTTACCTTCCAATCTGATCTTTATTATGTCATTTCTTCTGCTTAACTTGGGTTTAATACTTTGGGATTAACATTATACAAAACCTTTTTTCCTTTAAAAGTGAATTCGACAGATTTTGAAACCCTGTACTCAACCCATACTGTGCGTGTGTGTTTGGCATTTAGACAAGGACATAATACTTTTTGCTTCTAGCCAGATTCCATAAAGATTGAAGTATCTCGATGCTGTTTTTAGTTAGTTGAAGGACATAGGATTTTCTTTTTGTTTTGAATAGTGATTTTTCTGCCTGTTTATCTGCTGTGTTTCAAATTCTGAATGAAGTATATCTATAAATTATGAAAGTACTTGACATTTCCATGCCAAGCCTTATGAAATTTACCACACGTAGAGTTAAATATATGTGGCATCCGTTAAGTGGTGTAAAATATTTTTGTTAAGAAATAAAATTTTATCCTCGTCTTTAATCTTAGCAATCAATTAAGGGCTGTATAATATTTATTTAATTCAGAATGTAAGACATTGAAATCCACACGTCTTCTCAAATGAGAAATGTCTAAGGTATAAGGAAGTTCTAGTGTTTTCATTTCTTATGTTTTAGTATATTAGAAAAAAGAAATTCCTGTGGTGGATAGAGTAGAATTTGTATTAGTCTTTTAGGTTGTCTTCTAAAGCCTGAGTTAGAATCAAGGCAATAAATTGTATTTCAGTCCCTGGTCAGGGAACTGATTGAAAATTGTATTTAAGTATTAATACACATTTGATTTACTCTGTAAATAGTAATTTTATTTTTTAACAGATTAAATTGGCTTGAGAATCAGTTTCTTTTTTAAATATTTATATCTTATGCAATGTTCAGTAAGAAGTGTAGGTATTATTAGAATTGGAATATTGTTGGAGGGATGTAATATTTATAGAACTACATGAAAATTTTTTTCTTTGTTTACTTTTCTAATTGTTTAATGTTCCTTTTCTTTTAGATCCTATTTGACCAAACCCAGAGATCAATTAAGGCACAACTTCAGAACTTTGTTAAAGAGTAAGTCAATTTCAGTGAAAAGAAAAGCAGCCAAGATTACTTCTGGGAGTTATCATTTGAGAGAACCTAGAATCATACTTTCAGACTTACTAAAAATATGGGAGTTTTTATTTGTTTTTTGCTTTGTGAATTTTATGTTGCATATTTTTCTGAATTACTCTGTAAGAAATCAGGTTTCATGCTTTTCCATGAATAACTTATGGAATTTGTATTCAGGATACATAGTTCAAATTGTTAATAGATAAAACAAATTTTTAACGTAAATAAATAATCTGATGACCTTTAAAAATAAAAGCAGATCCCAAAAGTGGTTGAAATACCATCAGTTATTCTAGTTATCTCCATATAGTATTTTCTTTGTAGAGAAGATAATAGGATTTATGAGAATGAGTTATGAAGGTGCATAATAAGTAATGAAAACAAGCCTTTTGTGTCACAGTCATCACATTTTATGTGTGAAATAAAATGAAACTGGAAATAAAAAAAAAATCTGACCTTTCCAGGTATGGATGTTTGCCTTTTCTACATTAATAATTTCAGTTTTTCTCTTTTAATCCCTGACTAAGAATATATTATATTACATATAAGGTTGATTAGGATACAGTATTCAGTTCAGTTGCTCAGTCGTGTCCGACTCTTTGCAACCCCATGACCACAGCACGCCAGGCCTCCCTGTCTATCACCAACTGCCAGAGTCTACCCAAACCCATGTCCATTGAGTCGGTGATGCCATCCAACCATCTTATCCTCTGTCGTCCCCTTCTCCTCCTGCCTTCAATCTTTCCCAGCATCAGGGTCTTTTCCAATGAGTCAGCTCTTCGCATCAGGTGGCCAAAGTATTGGAGTTTCAGCTTCAACATCAGTCCTTCTAATGAATACCTAGGACTGATCTCCGTTAGGATGGACTGATTGGATCTCCTTGCAGTCCAAAGGACTCTCAAGAGTCTTCTCCAACACCACAGTTCAAAAGCATCAAATCTTTGGTGCTCAGCTTTCTTTATAGTCCAACTCTCACATCCATACATGACCACTGGAAAAACCATAGCCTTGACTTGATGGACCTCTGTTGCCACAGTCATGTCTTTGCGTTTTAATATGCTGTCTAGGTTGGTCATAACTAATTCAGGTATTACAAGCTATAAATAGTGGCAGAGCTCATAATGCACTTCTGTCTTAGTAGATTAGAATTTGTTGTACTGGAGGTGATCTCTTGCAGATTGTTTATAAATTATTTCATAAAATATTCAGAATGTCCTTATAGTATATATACATGAAAATTTATCACTTCCTATAAAGAGTTTAAAGTCTTTGCTAGGCATATTTTATTATTGTTTTTGTTATTTTAAAGTTATTCGTCTTCAAATTATTTTGCCTAATTCCCTGGTAGAAGAAGTAAAAGCAAAGGGATGTTATGTATTTACCTAAGGTCATTAATGAATGGAGGTTTCAGATTTTCAGACTGTTACCCTTTACTGGTACATAATTCTTTTAGAGGGCTTCCCAGGTGGCTCATGCGTGCTGAGTCGTGTCTGACTCTTTGTGACCTTATGGACTGTAGCCCACCAGGCTTCTCTGTCCATGGAATTTTCCAGGCAAGAATGCTAGAGTGAGTTGCCTTTTGATTCTCCAGGGGACCTTCCTGACTCAGGGATCGAACCCTTATCTCTTGTGTTTCCTGCATTGGCAGGCAGGTTCTTTATCAGTTGAGCTACCAGGGAAGCCCTCTAAAAGAATTATGTACTAGTAAAGGGTTATAGAGAAGGCAATGGCAACCCACTCCAGTATTCTTGCCTAAAGAATCCTGTGGACAGAGGAGCTTGGTGGGCTGCTGTCCATGGGGTCGCACAGAGTCGGACACGACTGAAGCGACTTAGCAGCAAAGGGTTATAGTATCCATTTCAATAGTCTGAGCTTCCCTGGTGCCTCAGATTGTAAAGAATCTGCCTGCAATGTAGGAGACCTGGGTTTGATCCCTGGGTTGGGAAGGTCCCCCGGAGTAGGAAATAGTAACCCACTCCAGTATTATTACCTGGAAAATCCCATGAACATAGGAACCTGGTGGGCTACAGTCCAGGGGATCACAAAAAGTTGGGCATGACTGAGCAGAAGGTGAAGGGGAACTAAAAAGCCTCTTGATGAGAGTGAAAGAGAAGAGTGAAAAAGTTGGTTTAAAGCTCAACATTCAGAAAATGAAGATCATGGCATCCGGTCCCATCACTTCATGGGAAATAGATGGGGAAACAGTGGAAACAGTGGCAGACTTTATTTTTTGGGGCTCCAAAATCACTGCAGATGGTGACTGCAGCCATGAAATTAAAAGACGCTTGCTCCTTGGAAGAAAAGTTATGACTAACCTAGATAGCATATTGAAAAGCAGAGACATTACTTTGCCAACAAAGGTCCGTCTAGTCAAGGCTATGGTTTTTCCAGTGGTCATGTATGGATGTGAGAGTTGGACTGTGAAGAAAACTGAGCGCTGTAGAATTGATGCTTTTGAACTGTGGTGTTGGAGAAGACTCTTGAGAGTCCCTTGGACTGCAAGGAGATCCAACCAGTCCATTCAAAAGGAGATCAGCCCTGGGTGTTCTTTAGAAGGACTGGATGCTAAAGCTGAAACCCCAGTACTTTGGCCACCTCATGCGAAGAGTTGACTCATTGGAAAAGACTCCGATGCTGGGAGCAATTGGGGGCGGGAGGAAAAGGGGACGACGGAGGATGAGATGGCTGAATGGTATCACTGACTCGATGGACGTGTGTTTGAGTGAACTCCGGGAGATGGTGATGGACAGGGAGGCCTGGTGTGCTGTGATTCATGGGGTCGCAAAGAGGCGGACACGACTGAGTGACTGAGCTGAACTGAACTGAGCACACAGTACACACACTTCTTTTAGACAGTATTATATGTGTGTATTTGTAAAATTTATTCCTTCTTTTGGCCTACTAATTTTCTTCAATAAGAAATAAATGTTGTTTCTTTAAATGTGGTCTATACCTTTGTAGGAGAAGGCAATGGCAACCCACTCCAGTACTCTTGCCTGGAGAATCCCATGGACAGAGGAGCCTGGTAGGCTGCAGTCCATGGGGTCACTAAGAGTCAGGCACAACTGAGCGACTTCACTTTTCACTTTCATGCATTGGAGAAGGAAATGGCAACCCACTCCAGTGTTCTTGCCTGGAGAATCCCAGGGACAGAGGAGCCTGGTGCGCTACCGTCTATGGGGTCTCACAGAGTCGGACATGACTGAAGCGACTTAGCAGCAGCAGCAGCATACCTTTGTAATGTATACTATTCCCCAATGGCTCAGGTGGTAAAGAATTTGCCTGCCAATGGAGGAGACTCTGGTTTGATCCCTGGGTTGGAAAGATCCCCTGGAGAAGGCAGCCCACTCCAGTATTCTTGCCTGGAGAATCCCATGGACAGAAGAACATAACAGGCTACAGTCCATGGGGCCTCAGAGGAGTTGGACGGGACTCAGTGACTAAAACAACAATAGGACCACCCATAACAGTAAATCAAGGACTTGTCTTAAGAAAATCCCTTAGATTTCTAGAGCTTATCCCCAAAACACAAAGAACTATAATTTCTGGGAGAGGACCCTTGGAACTTGCATTTTTAAACAAGTTCCCTGTGGTATATGCTACTGTTTAAAAATCATTTGGTTAGATATTAGTGCATGTCCCAAAATTTGTCTTTAGAAAAAACAAATTAACTTTGCCTTTTATGTTTCTGTAATGTTAATTTGATAATTCATTTTTTAATTTGAATTGTATAAATTTAAGTCAGGAAATGCTAGTTGACTATATTAGGGAATATTATGTGCTCATAGACTAATATATGTATTAGTTGGAAGAACTATTGAGTATCATTGCAAATAAATAAATAAATATGGCAACATAAGAATAAATTTTTCAATGTTATTTTGCTGAAGTGTTTGATCCAGAAAGTTTTATAAAAATTTCACTATTTTAATTTTTTTAGAGATCTCAGAAAATTCAAAGATGCCAAGAAGCAGTTTGAAAAAGTCAGTGAAGAAAAAGAAAATGCGTTAGTAAAAAATGCTCAAGTGCAAAGAAACAAACAGCATGAAGTTGAAGAAGCCACAAACATTCTGACAGCAACAAGAAAATGTTTTCGACACATAGCCCTCGATTATGTACTTCAGGTTTGTTTATTATATGTTTTCAAAAATTGCTTACTAAACATGTTGGGCTTCCCTCATAGCTCAGTTGGTAAAGAATCTGCCAGCAATGCAGGAGACCTGGGTTTGATTCCTGGGTCAGGAAGATCTCCTGGAGAAGGAAATGGCAATCCACTCCAGTTTTCTTGCCTGAAAAATCCCATGGACAGAGGAGCCTGGAAGGCTACAGTCCAGGGGGTTGCAGGAGTCCGACATGACTTAGCGACTAAACCACCACCACCAAACATGTCGTTATTTTTGAGTGATTGCATTGAAGGGAATAAATTATGCTATTTCTTTTAGTTTAAAATTAAGCCATGTTCTTTTGTGAAAAATTTTCATGTGTCTGGGTGTTTATCTGCATATGCCCTATACATGTGTGTATACCTTAAGTTCTGATTTCTTCCCCTGTTCAATTAACATTATCTCTTTTCCTTTTCTAAATATCAGTAAAAGGATTATTAATTGCTATATTTTATTCTGTGGATATACTGTGTCAATTTAATTAATATCCAGTTATTAGATGTATAATTGCCAGTTTTTGCTGGCAATACTTAAAATACAGTTTTCAGTAAATACTTAATGATAATATCTTTGTATATAAATCTCTTGCAACACTTCTGATTATTTCTTTAGAGTGGATTCTAGAGATACAAAGGGCTCACCATATTGCCAAATGAAAAATATTTCTAGAAATAATGTTCTCATGTTTGCATTAGGTGCTGCTTTTGAAAAGTAGAGATCGATATTTGATAAGATGCCAGGTGATCTAAGACAGAGAAGTCCCTTTAGATTGTTGACTTAACAATGGTCACAGAGTATTTCGTTAAAAAATCCTGAAGTAACCATATTGCAAATTAGTGATTAAAAACTACCCAGTTAACTTTGCAAAAATAGTAGAAAGTGACCTTATGATTTTTTTCTATTAAATTCCTACTCAGTAAGTGGGAGGATAAATTTTTAAAAGTACAGTCTATTAATTAAAGACTTCTAGAACTTAGCAGCAGCAGCAGAATGGAGTAGTCTGTATTTCCTATTTCCTCTTATCTATCTCACACTTATACCACTTCCTGCTGTAATATGAGCACTGAGATTCTGTCTACCCCATTCTTCTGAAATGGCTTGCGTTAAGGTCTCATTCGTTAGAAATATTTTACTTTTTAACCGACTTGACTATTGTGTTCTATTGAAATAGTAGACTACACTCTCTTTCTTGAGACCTACTTTCATCTTGATCTTAAGCCACTTTCAGGCCGTCATCATAACTTCTGTTTCTTTTCACATTGTATGATCATAACATCATAACTCCTTTGTGCACCTTTGCAATCTGACTTTTAGGGTTCCATCTTTGGTTTTCCTGTTTTCTGACTTTATGATTTTCCTTATAGTTTCATCATGTCCTTTGCTTGAATTATTTCCATATATAGATGATGAAATCTACTTTTCTCCTGAAGTACTTTGTCCCTTTTGTGTCCAAAACTGAAATCTGTCTTCTCAAATGGCTTCTTATTTGTTACCAAACTGAGTGGTGTTACCCTCTTAATCATAGAAGCCAGACTTGGAGAATCATACTAGATATTCTCCTCATTCTTAGCTACTACAAGTAACAATCGAAATTGCCTTGAAAAGTTCTGTGTACCTCTTAAATCTGTTCTTTCTCAATCTGCTGCAGCCCGAATTCTTATTGTTTCTTTTCTGGAGTATTCAGATGTTCTCATAAAAATTGATCTTTCCTGCATTACTTTTAACCTGCTCTTTAGCAATCCATTCTGTGTTCTGTGGTCAGAACTACTCAAACTTCTCCCAGCAAATGAGTCATCTTGTCTCTGTTTCCTCTGTGCTGCCGTATTATTGTCATACACATTGCTGTTAGAGCACTTCTCTCATTTATTGTGATTATTTATTAATATGTCTTTCTTACACCTAGATTATATTCCTTCTGTCTAGTCAAGTGGTTAGAAAATAGATAGGTAGTGTTTTTTGAAAGAGTGGATGACTTAATTTAAAATTTTATTTGGGGAGGGACAGTTAGCTAAAATATTGATTATTGTCAAATTTACACATTGTAAACTATCCATTTCCTTTGGTGTCCCTCTAGTAGTTTTAAGTTAGGACTTCACCTCTCTTGTAAGTTATTTGTTTGAATTTTTCTAATGAGAACTGTTGTATTATTTCATTATAAGGCCAAACTCTCTGTTTTAGAGAATACTAAGTAATAAATATTCAAATTTACAGTTTGTCATGCTTTAACTTCTCTAAATATTTTAATATACTTTTGTTTTTTCAAGTGTATGCTGTTTTTCATTGTCAAACAGAGGTATTTTTAACATTTTTCTAAGCTTTTACTTAGAGCATTTGGAAGTTACTGTTTTAGTTCTCAAAACTGAATAGACCTTGAAACAGACATGCAGAATAAACTAGTGCTTAGGTAAGCAATGTTATTAGATTTTTGGGGGCCTGTTTTTGTTTTCTGCTCAGTGCTTTAAAATTATAACAGGTAAAATATTCACTGGGAAGGACATATTAAAAGGATACATATTCTGTAATCTTTGGGAAGTTTTAGCAAAGAATGAATGATTCTTTTTTGTAAACATTTAATTTCACTAAGTTGATATATAATAACGGACAAAAATAAAATGCTTGTTGTGAATTTCTAAAGTTGGGAGAGATACCGTAGAAGGCAAATTTTGTAATTACTGATCTTTCAATAGTTTGGTCTAATTAAAATATTTATTTATGGTCCATTAATTTGTTTAACAAATATTTATTGAGTGCTTAATATATACAACTTGGAGAATACATCTGGGAATAAGGCAAGACCTTGATGTCATGGAGCTTATGTTTTAGCTGGGGAAATGACATAAGTAAATAAAATGTAAGGTAGTTAAGAGTACTAAAAGGAAAATAAATAGGGTTGATACACTAAAGAGTGCTTGAAGGCCTAATTTGAACCTTTGTGAGGAGATAGTATTTAAGTTTGGACCTTATGGATAAGAGCCTCATGCCTGTTTGGGCAGAAAATCATGACATGAGGACAAAACAAATAGTATGAAGGCCTTGAGGTGGGAATAGTCATGGGCTGTGGTTGGAGTACAGAAAAGGGGAATGTACTGTAGTAGAAAATTAGGTTGGAGCGGTAGCAGGAGCCTCTTCACAAAGGGCCTTGTAGGCTACAATAGGGAGATGTAGGTTGGGAAATGGCAACCCACTCCAGTGTTCTTGCCTGGAAGAGTCCCAGGGACAGGGGAGCCTAGTGGGCTGCCGTCTGTGGGGTCGCACAGAGTCGGACACGACTGAAGCGACTTAGCAGTAGCAGCAGCAGCAGGTTGGGAGTTGGAAGACTTTAAGATAAACATACACGATCTTATTTATTGTTCAAAAAAGCACTCTGGTTGCTGTGTGCAGAATGAAGTGTAAAGAGTCAAGAGTGGAAACAAACTAGTTTAGACTATAGTAACAGTCAGGAGTACATCATGCAGATGTACATTATATGCAGAGTATATAATGTACATTATATGCAGAGTACATCATGAGAAACGCTGGGATGGAAGTAGCACAAGCTGGAATCAAGATTGCCGGGAGAAATATCAATAACCTCAGATATGCAGATGACACCACCCTTATGGCAGAAAGTGAAGAGGAACTAAAAAGCTTCTTGATGAAAGTGAAAGTGGAGAGTGAAAAAATTGGCTTAAAGCTCAACATTCAGAAAACGAAGATCATGGCATCCAGTCCCATCACTTCATGGGAAATAGATGGGGAAACCGTGGAAACAGTGGCAGACTTTGTTTTTTTGGGCTCCAAAATCACTGCAGATGGTGACTGCAGCCATGATATTAAAAGACGCTTACTCCTTGGAAGGAAAGTTATGACCAACCTAGATAGCATATTGAAAAGCAGAGACATTACTTTGCCAACAAAGGTCCGTCTAGTCAAAAGGCTATGGTTTTTCCAGTGGTCATGTATGGATGTGAGAGTTGCACCGTGAAGAAAGCTGAGTGCCGAAGAATTGATGCTTTTGAACTGTGATGTTGGAGAAGACTCTTGAGAGTCCCTTGGACTGCAAGGAGATCCACCCAGTCCATTCAAAAGGAGATCAGCCCTGGGATTTCTTTGGAAGGAATGAAAGTGCTGAAACTCCAGTACTTTGGCCACCTCATGCGAAGAGTTAACTCATTGGAAAAGACTCTGATGTTGGGAGGGATTGAGGGCAGGAGGAGAAGGGGACGACAGAGGATGAGATGGCTGGATGGCATCACTGACTCGATGGATGTGAGTCTGAGTGAACTCCGGGAGTTGATGATGGACAGGGAGGCCTGGCGTGCTGTGATTCATGGGGTCGCAAAGAGTCGGACACGACTGAGCGACCGAACTCAACTAAACTGACTGAACAGTCAAGAAAAGATAATAGCAGTTGGTGGTAGTGATGAAAGTGGTGAGAATTTATATTAAGGATGTATGTTGAAAGAGCAATTAGGTGAGGAGAGTGGAGAAAAGATGAAATTCTAAGAAATTTTAAAGTTTATCAAGGTGATAGTTTTATCAGTACAGTACAACATGGCCAGTTTTTCTTTGAGTTGAAAAATGATGAGAGTTTCATTGGTATGTTTGTCTAAAAAATGTTTTTGCAAAAAGCAGGTCAAAAGCTGAAAAAGTCAAACTTTGTTTTTATTTACATTTCTGGAAAAGTATTAAACCATTAGAATAAGCAAATTTTACAACATTGCATTCTGGATTAGTTTTTTAAATAGTGTATAAGTGATTAACCAAGTTCGTTTTCCCTTCAGATTAATGTCCTTCAATCAAAAAGGAGATCAGAAATCCTGAAATCAGTAAGATATTTATTGAAATGATGTTCTATATATTTTAATATGAAGTTAAATGTATATATTTAAGTGTTTAAAATAGCATCATATGTATATGTATATATGTTTGTTTGTTTATTGACTTATTTATTCCAAGTTTATAATTGATCTTCTTAATGATGTTTGTATACTTCTTACATGTCACTAAACCACTTTTTTCGTTTGTTTTTTTATGTTACAGTTATTTATATATGTCTCATCCATTAATATATTGTAAGTTCCTTAAAGCAGACATTTATATATTTGAGATTGAGAGCATACATAAATAGCATCATTTTATAGAATTTTCCCCTTAGGGTTGTTGATGTATCAGCTTTTTGGAATGCAGGTAGAAAACAAACAAGTTGAAATGTGAAGGCGTGAGAACAGTGATTTTCTTATTTGCCTTTTTTTTTTTTTTGTCTTAAAGCTAACAAGGAGGTGGGCAGAGGGTGGTAGTGGTATGGACAATATAGTCTTTTGTATTTTGAGACCCTAGAAATAATTTCTTCTCTGATTTTGTTCACTGAAAATTTTTTTCCTTCTAAAGGTTTACTGAAATTGTTTTTGATCCTTGTCCCCAGCTAGCTTTTTCCTAAATTCTGTTAATATTTATGTTATTTCTTATCAGATGAGTACATTATACTTCCTGTTTACATCCACTTCCTTTTCGAGACTGAGAGCAGTGTGTATTATTTGTAGAAAATTAGAAAATAAAATGTATGAAGAAAGAATAAAAGTGCTACAAATGCTACTACCAAGAGAGAACCACTGTTGTGGCTGATGTAATTTTTGTCTTTTTTATGTGTATGTGTGTGCCTATTTGTGTGTGTACATGAACATTTATATCTACCTTTTAAAATGCTGTTTAATTTTTTTAAAGCAAAACAAAATAGGAATCTGAACATACTCTTCTGTAATTTTTTTTGTACTAATACACTCCAAAATCATCATGTGTTATTAAATATTTTTTTATTTAATGATGACCTTTCTGGCTAGATAGAATTCTTCCTTGTGAATATAGTAGAGGTCCGTCTAGTCAAGGCTATGATTTTTCCAGTGGTTCATGTATGGATGTGAGAGTTGGACTGTGAAGAAAGCTGAGTGCCAAAGAATTGATGCTTTTGAACTGTGGTGTTGGAGAAGACTCTTGAGAGTCCCTTGGACTGCAAGGAGATCCAACCAGTCCATTCTGAAGGAGATCAGTCCTGGGTGTTCTTTGGAAGGAATGATGCTAAAGCTGAAACTCCAATACTTTGGCCATCTCACGTGAAGAGTTGACTCATTGGAAAAGACTGATGCTGGGAGGGATTGAGGGCAGGAGGAGAAGGGGACGACAGAGGATGAGATGGCTGGATGGCATCACTGACTCGATGGACGTGAGTTTGAGTAAACTCCGGGAGTTGGTGATGGACAGGGAGGCCTGGCATGCTGCAATTCACGGGGTCG
This sequence comes from Bos indicus, assembly GCF_029378745.1. NCBI lineage: Eukaryota > Metazoa > Chordata > Mammalia > Artiodactyla > Bovidae > Bos > Bos indicus. Next base: position 72,890,453 of record NC_091760.1, read on the forward strand.
AAAAGAGTCGGACACGACTGAGTGACTGAACTGAACTGAACTGAACTGAGCAAACATTTTTTTGAAGGGCCTGGTAGTAAACATACTAGATTTGGGGGTCCATAAGCCTCTTGATGAAAGTGAAAGTGGAGAGTGAAAAAGTTGGCTTAAAGCTCAACATTCAGAAAACGAAGGTCATGGCATCCTGTCCCACCACTTCATGGGAAATAGATGGGGAAACAGTGGAAACAGTGTCCGACTTTATTTTTCTGGGCTCCAAAATCACTACAGATGGTGACTGCAGCCATAAAAGACGCCTACTCCTTGGAAGGAAAGTTATGACCAACCTAGATAGCATATTCAAAAGCAGAGACATTACGTTGCCAAAAAGTTTCGTCTAGTCAAGGCTATGGTTTTTCCTGTGGTCATGTATGGATGTGAGAGTTGGACTGTGAAGAAGGCTGAGCGCCGAAGAATTGATGCTTTTGAACTGTGGTGTTGGAGAAGACTCTTGAGAGTCCCTTGGACTGCAAGGAGATCCACCTAGTCCATTCTGAAGGAGATCAGCCCTGGGATTTCTTTGGAAGGAATGATGCTAAAGCTGAAACTCTAGTACTTTGGCCACCTCATGCGAAGAATTGACTCATTGGAAAAGACTCTGATGCTGGGAGGGATTGGGGGCAGGAGGAGAAGGGGATGACAGAGGATGAGATGGCTGGATGGCATCACTGACTCGATGGACATGAGTCTGAGTGAACTCCGGGAGTTGGTGATGGACAGGGAGGCCTGGTGTGCTGCGATTCATGGGGTTGCAAAGAGTCGGACACGACTGAGCGACTGATCTGATCTGATCTGATGATCTGTGTTGCGGTTGCTCAGCTGTGCTATTGTAATGAGAAAGAAGTCATAGACAGTATGTAAATGAATGGCATGACTGTTCCAGTATCAACATGGAAGTTAGAATTTTACATAATTTCTACGTCATTAATATATTGTGTCTTTTTTTTCATTTTCGTTAACCATTTAAAAATGCAAAAACCATTGTTAGCCCGTTGGCCATCCAAAAACAGGTAGTGGGGTTGGATATATTTTGTGGGTTACAGTTTTGACCTTGTTGAGTTCAGTCGCTCAGTCGTGTTTTTTTGCGACCCCATGGACTGCAGCATGCCAGGCCTCCCTGTCCGTCACCAACTCCCGGCGTTTACCCAAACTCATGTCCATTGAGTCAGTGATGCCATCCAGTCATCTCATCTCTGTCGTCCCCTTCTCCTCCAACCTTCAATCTTTCCCAGCATCAGGGTCTTTTATAGTCACTCAGTTCTTTGCATCAGGTGGTCAGCGTGTTGGAGTTTCAGCTTCAACATCAGTCCTCCCAGTGAACACTGATTTCAATGAAGGACTGATTTCCTTTAGGATGAACTGGGTGGATCTCCTTGCAGTCCAAGGGACTCTCAAAAGTCTTCTCCAACACCACAGTTCAAAAGCATCAATTCTTTGGTGCTCAGCTTTCTTCACAGTCCAACTCTCACATCCATACATGACTACTGGAACAACCATAGCTTTGACATGACAGACCTTTGTTGGCAAAGTAATGTCTCTGCTTTTTAATATTCTGACCTTGAATATTATCATAGATTAACTTTACCCTTTAAAGGACTTTTGAGTAATTTCCCTGTTTTTGACATGAAATGTAGCATTATATAGTGATCATCCTAATGAATAATATGATTATTTCCTTCAGATAGATTAAGGTAAGATATTACTTAGAGAATTTAAGCATTTATTGAGACTTTTTAAAAAGTACTCTCAAGTTATAAGGGTTACACAAAATTTTCACTAATAGTGTGTGAGAGTGAACATTTCTGCATCTTTTAACAACACTGGGTGTTGATTTTTCCCACTTTGCCCATAATTTGATAGATAGAAAATTTCATCTTAATGTTTAATTTTGGATTTCTTTGATATAAATGAGTATGATTGTCCCCCTTCCTCTCCCCCCTTTTTTCTTGGTCATTTATGTTTTCTGTTTATGTCCTTTGTCTCTTTTCCTGTTGGGATCTTCATGTTTTTCAGATTAATTTGTAACATCTCTTACCTACTAAGACTATTAACCCTTTGTCATATGCTTTTTCCTAGTTTATTGTTTATCTTTTAATACACTTATTATGCATTTTGATGTGCAGGCATATTGTACATTTTTATGTACTTGTAACTATCGTTCTTTATATATAATTATATATATATATATATAAATTAAGCATAATTTTAAAAAATCATATTCACGAAATTGTACGACTGACATCTAATTCCAGAATCGTCTTTTAGTGAGCTTTGTCCTTTTGTCATTGTTTTTTATTTTATTGGTTTTTCTCTTTCAAAATAATTTTTTTTCAAGGATTCTTGAGTATTAAGGACCTTATGACCTATTTTAGATTTCAGAGAACTAAGCAGATGTCTCTTTTTGCTAAAAATAACATGGCTATTCAGAGGATTCTTTCAGTCCTGTGATTGAGTTATTTAATTCCTTCTAATGTGAAAACTTAACTAATAAAAATGAGTTTTTTTTTCTCTCATGAATAGTTAAAATATAGGAAAACAGAAAAAATTTTAACCCATTAATGACAGTTTTGGATTTTTGGAATGAATATAACAAAATCGCCATATTGGCAAAGCCTGTTGCCTCATTTTATTTTGGTATTTTTGAGAAAAAAATGAGCATTCCCCTATTTCATGTTTAGTGATCTACAGGTTGTAAAGTGTTTGTGATTGTTTTGAGAGCTTATATCACCTTCTAATCTTTTGATGTTTTATTTGTAATTTAAGATTTGCCAATGAGTTTTGTTGAAAGATACATAGACATTTTATAATGTACCTGAAAAGATGGTGATGCTATTGAAAACTTGATTTTTTGAATTATTGCAACCTTTTAAGAAAAATGTTTCAGCTTAATTTTAAATGGTTTGATATTTTGTGCTCTGGTGAAATAATTTTTTAACAATACATAGGATCAGAATTTAAGTTTCAGAATGTTTATTTAAGAATTGATTCAAAAATGGTGATCATTTTTTCCTCCTTTAGATGTTATCCTTTATGTATGCCCATTTGGCTTTCTTCCATCAAGGATATGATCTGTTTAGTGAACTTGGGCCCTATATGAAGGATCTTGGTGCACAGGTAATGTGCTGTACTTCTTGTTTCTGTGTTATATGCCAATATCTGTATTTTTTTTTAAGTGTATATATTTGACATTTTCATTTCAGGTATACAGTAAAATAATTTAATATGTTAGTATGTATATACTGCACAATGATCATCACCATATAAATCTAGTTAACATCTACCTTACATAGTTATACATTTTTTTTTTCTGATGAGAACTTTTAAGATCTACTCTCTAGCAACTTTCACATATATAAAACACTATTATTAACTATAAATACCATGTTGTCTTTGACATCCCCAGGAGTTGTTTATTTTACAGCTGGAAGTTTTGTACCTTTTGACCCTCATCTCCCATTTTGCCCACCCCCAAAACCCACCGCTAGCAACCTCCAGTCTGTTCTTTCTATGAGTTCTTTTTTTTTTTAATTCCACTTATCAGTTCATTCCCATCACACAGTAGTTGTCTTTCTCTGTCTGACTTATTTAACTTAGTGTAATGCCCTCAGCATCCATCCATGTTGCAAAAGGCAGCCTTCCCCATTTTTTATGGGTTAATAATACTGCATTGTATATTAATACCACATTTTTGAATTCGTCTATTGATGGACACTTAGGTTACTTTCATATCTTGGCTAAGTAATGCTTCAGTGAATGTGGGTACGCAGATACCTTTTCGAGTTAGTGTCTTCATTTCCTTCAGATAAATGCCCATGAGTGGAATTGCTGGATCATATTGTAGTTCTATTTTTATTTTTTTGAGGAACCTCCTTACTGTTCTTAATGGTGGCTGCACCAATTTCATTTTCCTCATCAGTACACAAGGGTTCCCTTTTCTCCACATCCTTGACAATCTTGTCTTTGATGACAGCCATTCTAACAGATGTGAGGGGATATCTCATTGTGGTTTTAATTTAGAAGTCCTTCATGATTAGTGACGTTTGCTCCCTTGTTTGCCATCTGTGTGTTTTCCATGGGAAAATGTCTATTTAGGTCCTCTCCTCATTTTTTAATTGGATTTTTTTTTTTTTTAGCTGTTGCATTGTCTTGAGTTCTTTATATATTTTATATATCAACCTCTTATGAAGTATATGATTTGTAAATATCTTCGCCATTTGGTAGGTTGCATTTCCATTTTGATGATGCTTTGCTGTGCAGAAACTTTTTAGTTTGATGTAGTTTGAGTTGTTTGTTTTGTAGTCTTTGTTTTAGTACCTGTATTTTTAAAGAGATTAAGCAAATTGGGAAATTTGACATTTCGTTTATTTAGTGTAGAAGTTTGGTGTTTTTATAGCAGATTTATGTGAGTCCAGTGTGTAACCAAAAATGAGATTAAAGTTAAAGAATATGTTGTAGATAGTTATATAAGGGTACTGAGAAGAAGAGTTTTAAAACAAAGTGTTTGTTTTACAGTATACATAGCTGGATTTATTTTTTTGTTTCTTACATTTGGATTATTGAGTTACTATCCTAATTGGTATTTTATTTTAGTTATAACTCTTTTTTATTTTCAAAGATATTTGCGTTTTGCTATTTTAAATAATAAAATTTTATTTTTAACGTATTTATTTATTTATTTGCCTGCCCTGGATTTTAGTTGTGGCAGGCATATGGGATCTAGTTCCCTAACCAGGGATCGGATCTGGCCCCCTGCATTGGGAGCATGGAATCCCAGCCACTGGACCACCAGGGAAGTCCCTGAATAATAATAAAGTTTAGAATTTTAAGATTAAAGAACTCTAGGTAACTTTTCATTTTATACACACATAGACATGCATGAATTATATATAAGAACATTATATAGAAATTTTGTTATGTCCAAATTATTTTTGATTATCTGATCAGAACTTCAGGCTTCCTTGATGGCTCAGTGGTAAAAAGTCCACCTGCCGATGCAGGAGACACAGGTTCGATCCCTGGGTTGGGAAGATCCACTGGAGAAGGAAATGGCAACCCACTCCTGTATTCTTGCCTGGGAAATCCCATAGACAGAAGAGCCTGATGGGCTCCAGTCCATGGGGTTGCAAAAGATTCGGACACGACTGAGCAACTAAACAACAATAGCAACAATCAGAATTTCATGTTAAATATGTTCCCAGACATTCTTTTTTTGTTGACTGGTGAGTTTCCTGGATTTCTGTCAATTTTCAGTTGGTTTTCTTTCCCAAAGTGGTTCAGATTACTTTTCGAGGAAAGGGATTAAGGATGAAAAATAGAGTTTAGAGAAATGGGGAAAAAGTAAGAGCAAAATGATAATTGCATTCGTTGACCAAAAATAAATATGGTGCATGCATGCGTGTGTGTGTGTGTGTGTGTGTGTGTTGGGCTGTTGTGGGGGAAAGGTGGTGTGTAAGGTATATGTCATGAATTATAGAATTGCTCTTCCTTGCCTCTATAGAGCTTAATCTACTGGAAGAAAATAACAAGTTACCACACTATTAATCTCTGTGCTAAGTGCCCGATCTGGGTATATAAATTGAGATTAGATTTTGTTTGCATGTGATAGAAAACCACAAACAGCAGGAGCTTTAAACAGGATAGAATTTTATTGCTTTTATGTAAAATCAAAGGTCTAATATGCTGCTGCTGCTGCTAAGTCGCTTCAGTCGTGTCCGACTCTGTGCAACTCCATAGACGGCAGCCCTCCAGGCTCCCCCGTCCCTGGGATTCTCCAGGCAAGAACACTGGAGTGGGTTGCCATTTCCTTCTCCAATGCATGAAAGTGAAAAGTGAATGTGAAGTCGCTCAGCCGTGTTCGACCCTCAGCCTTCCAGGCTCCTCCGTCTGTGGGATTTTCCAGGCAAGAGTACTGGAGTGGGGTGCCATTGCCTTCTCCGAAAGGTCTAGTATTGTGGTCACTTAATCTGTAGGGACCCAGGCTTATTATATCTTTGGATTCTGCCTAATGGTTCAGAGTGGTTTATCAGGCTTTAGCCATCATATCCAAATTGTAGCCAATAGGGTGGAGGGGAAAAGAAAGATTTGTTCCCTCTCTTTCAGCATAGTTCCCAGGGATTGTATATGCCACTTCTGCATATGTTCCATTGTCCCATTAGCTTCAAGGAAAGCTGGGAAATAGTGTTAATGCATGTAACTATGTTAACCTACTAGAATTTGGGGATTTTGTTGTTAAGAAAGGAAGAGAGAATGGATATGGGAGATGGATAGCGGTCTCCACCACATATGTTACTGCAACGTATAAGTAGTATATCCAACCCAGATTTGGGAAGAAGACAGGACCTTCCTAGGCCCTTGGTGTTGTGTATTAGTTGTTCAGTTGTGTCCGACTCTGCGACCTATGGACTGTAGCCCACCAGGCCCCAGGCTCCTCAACTACTACTTGAAAGTCCATGAAATTCTCCAGGCAGGAATACTGGAGGGGCTTGCCATTCCCTTCTTGAGGGGATCTTTCTGACACAGGGATCAAACCCGGCTCCCTTGCATTGTGAGCAGATTCTTTATCATCTGAGCCACCAGGGAAATCCTCTAGGTACTACTGACATCTTAGCAAACATTAGATTTTACCCTCATCTTACATTAAGTATAATATTAAAAAAATGCATTGGATTATAGTTGACTAGTGTCAATAATTGTATATTTTGACATTTATTAATTTCAGTTTTGCAGTTTTTACCCTTCCAGGTCTCAAGTAATTTTGCATGTCCCTGAGAAGCATCTAAACTCTAGTGCCTATAGTGTTTGGCCTGGTTGGAGGTGCCAGTTTATGGTATCTGGAGTTAGGGTCGTGGCAGTAGGGGTGGAGATAAATAGAGTTGAGGAATATGTACTCAATTCGAGAGTGGAGGGACATGAGAAGCTTAAATGTATTGAGTTTGGGAATAGGACATCTAACTGGGTATATCTAGAATTCAAGAGAGAGAAACATTAAAAAAGTCAATAATATATAATTGCTAATTGCAGTCACAGGAGTATATGAATTGAACCAAGGAGAGTTAATAGATATTTCAAAAATATCAACCTATTTAAAAAAAGATAAGTGACCAAGCACCATGCCTAGTACTTTTAATTTTGAAAATTAAGGTCCACAAGTGTGGAATAAAAGAGAATTTGACTTGGGACAGATTCCTCAGAATGACCTACTTTTAAGAAATGGCTAGGTAAGAGGGCTCCATGAGAACATTGATGGGAGAGAGGTGGAAGACCAGGAGACCATGGTAGCAAAAGACAAGGAGAGAGTGTCTCAGAAAGATGTGGGTGGTTGTCAGTTCAAGGACTGGAAGGAAGGGTTAGTAAGCCTAGGACTGAGAATTGCCTCTTAGATTTAGCAACAAGAAGGTTATTTGTTACTTCTGTCGGAGTTGAGGGTCTAAGAGGTAAAAGCTAAATTACCATGGATAGATGAATATGATATGGGCAAATGGAGAATAGGGAGAATTTTTTAAGAAGTTGTATTGTGAAGGAAAGAGAGAGAGAAGTTGGTAACTAGAGAGGAGTGTGGGCTTTAGGAAGATTTTATTTAAGGTATTATTCTATTTATTACATTTGCACAAATTTAAAACAAGTGGGAATGGGAGAATTTGAAAAGCAGAAGTAGTATTGAAACTTGAGGTGGTAGACGTGGACAAAATTCAGAACATAAGTACAGGATTGGGGGCACCTGGTTGGTTATAGGCGTCTATTAACCTCATATGTGCAATACTCACAGAAACACGGGGCACATGCTGCTTTGCTCCAGTTCTCTTCCTGATCCAGTATCCATCCCCTAGAGGATAGGACTGCCAGCCTTTGCATCTCTCCAACTCATTCGTCCTCCAACACTTCACCGTGTTGAAAGATATCTTTTTCTTTATACGTTTGCTCCGACAGAGGGAGAGAAATTTTTTCTCTTTTCTGCTGCAGTAGCAGTGGAGTGGGATACAGTTGAGAAATTTACTACCAATTTGACAATTTACTACCATCACTGGCACTGTAGCACTGGTGTGGAAGGTGCGTGCGTGCAAGTTTTAAAATATCAGTTTGAATCTTGGAAGTGCCTTTCTGCTGCAGTTCAGCCTGAATGTACGAAAAACATTTATATGTCATTCAATTAAAGGCTTTAAAAGCAGGATATAATGATTATTTCACTCATTCACTATAAAAAACCGTTGAGGACAGTTTCCTAGTGCAGCATTACCCGTTACATCAGCGTGACATGTCACTGTGGTGTGTGTGCCTTCGGTCCAAAAGTGGAGTAGTATAGTTGCCGTCTAAAGAGAGTAGTTTGTAGTAGTGATAGTTCTGTTTCCATATATCTTCTTTTGGATCTTTATTATTATTCAGTGATATTAAGATTCTGTGGCCAGAATTAGTCTCCTGTAGGGGAAAAAAAACCATTTGTGATAGAGAGTCAATAAACATCACATAGTCTTTTAAGAAGGCCTATTTCAGTTTTGTTTTTAAAAGATATCAATGAAAGCATCTTTCTCCATACTTTGTTGATATCAACATATATAGTCATTTATCACACATCAGTCAGTTCAAGGTGATGGGTGTTCAAAGATGAAATTACGTACATCACTGTTTAGAATAGTAGACACACCTAATGGAATATTTTATTTATTTTCTTTTGAAATTTTTATTTTGTATTGGGGTGTAGCTGATTAACAATGTTTTAAAAGTTTCAGGTGAACAGTGAAGGGACTTAGCCATATGTATAAACGTATTCATTCTTTCTCAAACCTCCCTCCTGTACAGACTGCCACATAACATATAGCATTAACCATGTGCTATATATTAGGTCCTTGTTGGTTAACCATTTTAGATATATTTTAAATATATTTAAATATAGCAGTGTGTACATGTCCATCCAAAACCCCCTAACTATCCCTTCCCCTGAAAATAAGTTCATTTTCTAACTTTATGAGTCTCTTGAAATATTTTAAACCTAATTGTTTGTTACTCCAGCAAAGAGGAATTCAGGAAACTAGTACTTTTGTATTAATACTGGAAATCAGGTATTTCGCTTCTGATGGAAGGAACAAGAATGAAATGGGATTTTATGATTTCATAAGTTTTAAAATTTTTTTAAAAGAAAAATTGATGATTTTATACCTTAACCTAAGGAATGACGTCTTTCCTGTTTTATTCTACTCTACTCTATTCTATTTTCTTTCTCTTTTATCTGTTGAGTTATTTTTTCTGCCTTTTAGATTTTATTATAATACTAGGAAGCCAGCTTGAAAGCATCATGCATTTTGAATGATTGGAAGTGTCTGTTATGTTGAACTTGTGAGTGCCAGCACCCACTAAATTAGCTGCTAGATTTTGCTATTTGGCGGAAAAAAAAATCACCAGTGTATCTTCTTTCTGTCTTTGATAGAAACTGCTAGCATTGCTGAGCGTATCAGCTGGCCACTTAATCTAGAGTCATTCTCCTTAATTCAAGGAGTGAACTCGTTATCATTGTTGTACCCTAGGCAAGGCCACCTGTCACAATTGCTTGATATGTGATTGTTCTCAGAAACATTTTCCCTAGAGGAGTTTTAGACATTCTCAAAGAGGATATGAAACCAGAAAAAAAAGAACTTTCATTTTATGGTTGTAGCCAAAATGCCTTTTTAGGTAAACCTAAGTTGACTGACTTATTTGGAATATGATTTTTGAAAAGTAACTGTATCTTGCTTTTTCAACTTTTAAGTCTCTCTTATTTACTCTTTATTTTCTTTTGCAGTTGGATCGACTGGTTGTAGATGCAGCAAAGGAGAAAAGAGAAATGGAGCAAAAACATTCCACCATTCAACAAAAGGTACTTGAGGGGAGAAGTTAGAGATGATTAATTCCCTTTTTACACAATTTTTTGGTTATTGGTTTCAGCAAGGTATCACATTGAAATAAATCCTTTGAATTGCCTTAATAATTAAATTTATAGATGAATTCCTCCTTTTTTTGTAAAGCATAAAATATTTTTCCAGTGTTGAGGTATGTATTTTATTATTCTTTTATATCAAAATATTTGAGAGCCATGCTCTTGAACAAGTTTATAAAAACGTCAGTCTCTTAGGGCCTTAACTGATTTAAAGGTGGCCCTTGCGTGCTAAGTCACTTCAGCTGTGTACAACTCTTTTCGACCCTATGGACTGTAGCTTGCCAGGCTCTTCTGTCCATGGAATTCTCCAGACTAGAATACTGGAGTGAGTTGCCATTTCCTTCTCCAGGGCATCTTCTTGACCCAGGGATCGAACCTGCGCCTCTTAGGTCTCTTGCATTGGCCAGTGGGTTCATTACCACTCGGGCCACCTGGGAAGACCCTTCAGTGTTCAGTTCAGTCGCTCAGTCGTGTCGGACTCTTTGCGACCCCATGAATCGCAGCAGGCCAGGCCTCCCTGTCCATCACCAACTCCCGGAGTTCACTCAGACTCACATCCATCGAGTCAGTGATGCCATCCAGCCATCTCATCCTCTGTCGTCCCCTTCTCCTCCTGCCCCCAATCTCTCCCAGCATCAGAGTCTTTTCCAATGAGTCAACTCTTCGCATGAGGTGACCAAAGTACTGGAGTTTCAGCTTTAGCATCATTCCTTCCACGTCCGCCCCTGACCTCGCACGTGGGGTAGCTCCTCCCGGCCTCTGCCCCTGACCTCGGACCTGGGGTAGCTCCTCTCGGCTGTTCTGCGCCGTCGCAGCCTGGCACTCTCGGCCGTTGCCCCTGACCTCGGACGTGGGGTAACTCCTCTTGGCCGCCGCCCTTTGGTCATGGGGTCCTCCCGGCTTCTGCTCCTGACCTTGGACGTGGGGTAGCTCATCTCGGCCGCCCTCTGTGCGCCGTCGCAGCCGCCCGCGCTCTGTGCCAGGAAGGCCCTTAGTTAGAGTTTAAAATGCTGCTTATAGTTTCAGCTAGGATATCACCAGGGCTTCCCAGGTGGAGCAAGTGGTAAAGAACCCACCTGCCACTGCAGGAGACACAAGAGACGTGGGTTCGATCCCTGGGTCAGAAAGATCCCCTGAAGGAGGGCACGGCAACCCACTCTAGTATTCTTGCCTGGAGAATTCCAGGGGCAGGGGAGCCTGGCAGGCTACAGTCCATAGGGACGCAAAGAGTCATACATGACTAAAGCGACCTAGCCTGCATGCGCGCAAGATATCACCAACCCCTGTAAAATGTGTGTGTGTGTATGTGTGTATGGAAGGTAGCAGTGGTTGATGGAGCGTAGGTGGAGGTGAACAGAAGTTGAAGAACACCGAAGCACCTGTGTGTGTGTGTGTTACTAGGAATTTCCAGCTGCAGTCACTCTAAGGCAACACTTACCCTCTCAAGTAATGCTGAAATTTCACTTGCATTTCTTGTTAACTTACCTAAGCCTAGGTAAAGTAATATCTGAAAAATATGTATTTAAAAATGAATATTAAAAAAAGATTTAAATATGTAACCAGGTTTTATTTCTGTGTGCTAAAAGCTTTGAATATGATATACCTGGAACTCAGTATAATGGTATTTTATACAGTCGTCAGTGTAGTTTTTTTTTGTATGTGTAGTCATCTGAAACTAAAAGAATAGAACCGGCGGTTGAATGTGTGTAAAAAATATGTGAAAAGATGTCTTCTGTACTTACCTGGCAGAGCAATACCACGATTATGAGGGTAGTTTTCCCAAGGGGAGGCTTTTTCATCCCTCTCCTGCAATTTCCCCAAGTGTGGGAAACATGACTGCATAAATTTTGGTAGTGGGGGACTGCCATCACAACCTCTCTAAAAAGACAAAAAAAAAAGATGTCATCTAGTATTGCTTTAAGAAATCTATCCTCTTGGTATCGAGCAGTCAAATCAACTTTTGTTATGGTTTATTTAGAATTTAAAATTCCAGTAAACTAGATCTAATATAGAAGATGTCAGTGAAAAAAAAAAAATGAAAGTGAAATCAGTAATAAAAGTTAGATTTTTTTTGGTGATGTGTTGTTAATACTCAAAGAGAAGCATTTTTTAAAAAGGGGAAGATAATGTTTTTTGGTAAATGTTTAATGGTAAATGATAATGTTTTTTGGTAATGTTTAATGGTAAACATTTTACCAGATAATGTTTAATTTATTTCTTCTAGTTATAGTCAGGTAAGACTGCCTCCATGTTTTATTTTGTTTAAAGTTGAATCACTTTTGGTTGGATAACTTGTTTTAATGACATTACTATGGAAAGATTTTTAAGAATTGAGACCAATCATTTTTAATTGAAATGAGAGGTCATGATATTTAGAAGCATGTTTATTTGTTTAAACTGGATTATTTAATGAATATTCAGTTGAGTTCAGTTCAGTCGTGTCCACCAGGCTTATGCATCTTTTAATACCTTTCCCTAGTGTATGTCAGTGTCATACTGAATGTCCAAGAGTAGTAGATTATTAAATCTGATTAATGAATTAGATTTTAAATAGTGGTCAGTTATTGTTTTCCTTAAAGAGAGTAATGCTGTTTTTGCTTATTATGAATACTTAATCTTTTTTTTTTTGCCCTTAAATGCTGACCCAAGGCTGCATTACAGGTAAAAAAAGGATAAGACCTAATCAAACTAAAAAGCAAGGAAAAGTATGTCTAATGTAATTATTTAGACTTTTTGGAATTGAAATCAATCAGTTGAAGAAACAGTGGTGCAGTGCACATTCATGTACATGCCTTTTGGATATGTGCACGAATTTCTGATAGATTTAGACCTAGGAATAAAATTGCTGGATCATAGCGTATGTGCATGTGTGTGTATATGTTCCATGTTAGTAGATAATGCTGTTATTTTTCAAAATGTTATACCGTTCCTGGTAAGCAGAACTGTGTGAGAGTTCCCATTGCTCCTTGCCACCTCATCATATTGCGAGAGTTTTCAATTTTTTGCCTATTTTGGTGGGTAGATATGGACATCTTGTGGTTTTAATTTATGCTTTAGTCACTAATGACCTTCTCTGATGTTTATTGGTCATTTGGATATCTTCCTTGTTAAATGTCTGTTAGTCTTTCTCCCATTTTTCCACCAGGTTGTCTAACTAACTGTTGATCGTATCCTCAAATATTCTAGACATTAGTCCCACTTTGGGGTATACACATTTTAAATTTTCACATAGTTTTAAAAATATCTTTTCTGTTAGGTGCCTTTTGTGTCCTTCCCAACCCAAGATCACAACAGTGTATCTCCTGTAAAATCTTGTGTTTGTGCATGCATGCTAGGTCACTTCAGTTGTGTCTGACTCTTTGAGACTCTATGGACTGTAACCTGCCAGGCTTCTGTCCATGGGAATCTCCAGGCAAGAATACTGCAGTGGGTTTTCATGCTCTCTTCACAATCCAGGGTTTGAGTCTGCGTCTTTGGCAGGAGGATTCTTCTTCCCACTAGCACCACCTGGGAAGCTTTGCTTTTTATATCTAGGCCTTTAATCAGTCTGTGATTGTGTGTGTGTGTGTGTGTAGTTTGAGGTAGAGATCCACTTTCCTTTTATTTTCCCATTGGTGGCTAAATGATTTGCTGCTGCTGCTGCTGCTGCTAAGTCACTTCAGTCGAGTCCGACTCCGTGAGACCCCATAGACGGCAGCCCACAAGGCTCCCCTGTCCCTGGGATTCTCCAGGCAAGAACACTGGAGTGGGTTGCCATTTCCTTCTTCAATGCATGAAAGTAAAAAGTGAAAGTGAAGTCGCTGAGTCTTGTCTGACTCTTAGCGACCCCATGGACTGTGGCCCACCAGGCTCCTCCATCCATGGGATTTTCCAGGCAAGAGTGCTGGAGTGGGGTGCCATTGCCTTCTCCAGCTAAATGATCTAGATTCAGTTATTAAAAAGTTTGTTTTTCCCCAACTACTCAGTGTTGTATACTCTTTTATGTAGGACATTTCCATACATGTGAGGTCTGTTTCAGACTCTATTCTGTTTCATTGGTCTTTTTGTCTTAATTATACCAATACCATGCTATCTTAATTATTTTAGCTTTACAACGTATCTTGATAATCTGACAAAGCAAAGCCTCCTACCTTCCCTTCTTAAAAAGTAAATTGCTAACGTTCTGTATTTCCATATAAATACAGCAGCTTTTCAGGTTTCATAAAAATAGCTTTGCATTGGATCTGTGAATGAATTTGGGGAAGAATTAATATCTTTATTTTAAATGTCTTCCAGTTCATGAGCCTTGAGTATTTCTCTGTTCATTCATTTTTTTAAACATCCTTCACAAAATTTCATCGTTTTCTTTATCTTTTGGTAGGTGTATTTCTAGATACTTGTATTGGAAATGTTATTGTAAATGTTATCCTTTAAAAATATATTTTCTCACTGTTTACTTTGGTTGTCTATTAGAATAAAATTTGATATTTGTGTGTTGATTTTTAAACCAGTAATAGTCTTTTTAAGCTCTCTTTACTACTACCACTAATATACCTTTGAATTCTTTTGGATGTGTACAGTCACATCGTCTGCAAATAATCCTTTCCTTTTGGTTTATCTTGCTGGCTAGGACTTTCAAAATAATCCTGAATCAAAGTGCTTGTAGTGGTCCTTCTTGTCTTGCTTGCAATTTCAAAAGGGAAAATCTCATTTGAGTCCCTTCATTGTCTTGACTTATATTCCTTGGGCTCCGCACCAAAGCTTCAAGTTCTCCTGATAAGACAAGCTCCTGATGTTACAAAGAAATCTTTGGAATGTTGCCAAACTCGATTATATCTATTGCTGATTTAATTTTGTCAGCATAATTAAATAAATTATAGCTCCAAATAAATTTTAAATGAAGGAATTAAAATTTCCCTGATTTTTTTCCCCCAAAGTAAAAGCAGAAAGAAATGTAGCAGTTCATTTACAGATTATTTCATTTGATTATTTTGGATGATCATGTCCTTCACGATTAAGTTTTGAGATATATCAACAGTGTTTGTGTGTAATTCTGAAATGTGCCTAGCTCCTTTTCCCATCATCATGGACTCTCAGATTTAGAAAGCTCTTAGGTGATTATCCGGAGAAGGCAATGGCACCCCACTCCAGTACTCTTGCCTGGAAAATCCCATGGACCAAGGAGCCTGGTGGGCTGGAGTCCATGGGGTCACTAAGAGTCGGACACGACTGAGTGACTTCACTTTCACTTTTCACCTTCATGCACTGGAGAAGGAAATGGCAACCCACTCCAGTGTTCTTGCATGGAGAATCCCAGGGATGGGGGAGCCTGGTGGGCTTCGGTCTATGGTGTCGCACAGAGTCAGACACGACTGAAGCAGCAGCAGCAGTAGGTGATTATCACTCTGCTTCTCCTCCAGTGCAGAGCCCCTGCATTCCAACATTCTTGGCAGATGGTCATCCAGTCTCTACCAAAATCTTTCTCAAGATGGAAGTCTACTCCTCTCTAATAGTATAGCATTCTAATTTTGCTTATTGGTCCAGAAGTAATTTTGAAGTTTCAAAACTGATTTTTAGAGTTTTCAATTTGGAGATCACAATGATTTTTCAGTTTTGTTGAAATTACTTTGGAAAGTCACCAGGAAATATTTTAAATATAGAATTTCTGATTTTAAAATTTAGTGGCTCCTTGGAGGAAAACTGAAAGTTTGAATTGCATTCAAGTGAAAACTAGAATGGTTAGATGATTGAAGATGACTATGAGTGATTTTATAATCCTTATAAAAAAGTGAGCTAGGAATGCGTACTTCACACTGTGGTACTTCTTCTTTGCAAAAATAAACTTTTTGTATTTCTTTTTTTGAACCCCCAAATAGTGGAGTTATTGTTTCTACCAAAAACAGTATAACACTATAACAATATAAAACTACCATAATAGTAATATATTTAGAAAATAGTGGTAGATTTAACTAATCCCAAGTAGAAATACATATATTCCTTTAAAAAATTGTTAGCAGACACATCAATATTGGGATTAAATGAAAACATTTAAAACAACACGCATAGAATATCATGTTGTTCCCTTTGTCTATTTTTATACATATTATTTTGTTCTTTTAATCACAGTGTGTACAATTTATTTATCCAGGTTATATAATTTATAAAATTTTTATATTTGCTTTTCTCTTTTAATGTGTATTCTGTATAATCGTTTGTGTTATTGCATAATAGTCCACTGAATTACAATATGTTAATATGTTGAAGCATTCTTCTGTTACTGAACATTTAGGTCTCCACTTAGGAATGTTGTTGATCTAACTATCCTAATACAATGCTTTTCTACTGTTTGAGCTGTTTCTCTAGGATAGATTTGTCTAGGGAAATCAGTAAAAACCATACAAACTTTTTAATGTGTTATTTTGTTTAGGATTTCTCCAATGATGATTCTAAGCTAGAATATAACGTAGATGCTGCAAATGGCATTGTTATGGAAGGTTATCTGTTCAAACGTGCCAGCAATGCCTTCAAAACTTGGAACAGGTAATATATTTCAAACACTGGTCTTGCTCTTTCCATATCCTCAGTTTTCTGACTTTCTCTATGGTTTAGTGACTCTTTCCTTCATAATTCTCTAAATTCACAGTCCCTAGTAACTTTTCTGAACTATGTGTATTGGAGATAAGTTGCCCCTCTAGGAATAAGGCCTTAAGAAGCAAGTGAAAAATAACACTAGCAAATCTAAATTCTAAAATTTAAGCAAAGTTTAAATTGGGAAGCAAGGAGAATTTTTATAATGCTTGGTTTGTAATGACTAGGTTACTACAATGAATAAGTTTTTAAATGTGAGCTTCCTCTGATATTTGTTATAAAATAGATCTGATTGCAAGTTATATATTGAGTATAATGGGAGAATAAGACAAGTGGGCTGTTTTTCCTTTTTTGGGTTCCTCCTTTATATGTGTGTTTATGTACATATTTACTTAATTTTGGCTTGTGAATCTTTAAGTGAGGTGATCCTGGTTTTTAGATCTGTTCAATAACTTTAACCAGGCTTTTTAGAATATGGGATGAGTTTTATATGTGAAGTGTATGTGGTAGCTGGTGCTCCTTTTTTGTTAACTTGATGCCTACTGAAAAATATTTTTTTCTAAACTGATTTTTAAAAATAAATGTTGATCAAGTAAATATCTTTAAAATGAATGTGTAAAATATTTTATTATATTTCTCATGTATTAATAAAGTGAAATCATTTCAGACATGAAGGCAAAAGGAAAGAGTGATTGTCTCGGGATCATCTTTCTGAATAGCAGTGATTAGTCTTTTATTCAAGGATAACTCCTTAGTGGAAAAAAAAAAATTATTTTGTAATACTTGAGAATAGTATCAGATTCTGGTTGATTGATTTAATTACTATTATATTATTGGTTGAATGTATATATTTTATTTGCTACTTGAACAGGATATGAATTCACTTAATGATAGAGAAGATTGTTTTCTTTTTTAAAAAAGTGGACATTAGCAAAATAAATAGAATTTTCTTGGTAAGTTTAATTTGGTATACATTTTTATTAATTTAACTGAAAACCATTATGCTTGAATATTCAAAATATTGACACGGATTCTCAGTGCACTTATTTTGAGTTCTTGGTGATGAGGTTATATACAAAAAATATTTACTGATATTTTCAAATGTCATTTTAGTATCACTGTATCAATGTTATTTGTATCAATTTAGTGTCAATGTCATTGAGTATCTCTTTATCATTTGATATTGTCAGATGTTTAAATGGGACATGGTGTGTTGTATTTGAAGTAATTTTTCTTTACCTGAGAATGAATATAAATGGGAAAGAATGGTGATTGTATTTGATATTAAGTTTCTTTGAATGATGTAGGACTTTAAAAGTAATGCATGAATATAGGAGGATCTACTCAGATGGCCTAATTAAGAAAGAAGGTTTTAACGATTGTAAAGTAAAAATGTAAAATTGAAATTTTGTTTTCTAAACTGTAAAAATTAAGCCAGTAATCTTTTAAGCCTTTCCTGGCAAATTTCCCTGGCCACAGTAGGAAATTAATAGAAGAAATAGTGTGATTGTCAAATTTTTTTAATAAAGAGTTTTCAACCAGTACAATTTCATGAGGTGTAATGTTAGAATTGAATTTTAACCTTCAGATTTCAAAACAACCTTCTTAAAATTTAACACAGTGAAAATACAATAAATCCATAAAAACCATACCATTGTGTTAAGAAGAAATTAAATGAACTTCCATGGAGTACTCTTAATCAGAAATGCTCACAGACTTCAAAATGAAGCACATTTTCCCACAAATTTCGTGGAAAATTACATTCCCATTTAGGACAACAGAAGAAAATTAATTGATTCAGGCATGTATCTTTTTGTTCTTATATGTTTCATGAATTTTATTAATTGGCATAGACATTAAACCATAATTAAAATTAAGTAGAGAATAGCTATTAAATTCTCAATTGCAGATATGTTACCTATCATTTGCCAAGTAAGAATGATAATAACTTTGAAAATGAGGCCACCTTTTAAAGGAGATGCCATTTCTATATGGTAGGATAGCAGTTATTGATTAAAATCATAGATTGTAGTTAACACCCTGATATTTAGTAAAGAAGATGGAAGTGCAGGGACATGTTTGCTCATTCAAGGTCACATACTTGGTTTGTGACAAAATTGAGGCTCAGAACCTGGCGTTTTAGGAAACTTGCTATGAAAATTCCAAACAATCTGTATTTTCATAAGATAAGATACAGCTTTGGTAAAAACAACAACAAAAATAGTTTAAAAACTATTTTTAAAAACTTCCCTAATGCATTTGCATTATTAGGAATAAATTATAGATAGCAAGTTACTCATTTTCATATACCTTTAAAGACTATTTTGATGAAAACACTAATTAAAAGCAGACTTGTAAGTAATGTAGCATATAAACATATAAAACTCTTTTCAAAGACAGAAGTCAAAAACCTTTTAACAAAAGTCTTAAGTATTTTATAGGTTATAGGTGAATAACTATAAAAGGGAGAAGAAAGAGAAGTCTCTTAAATGTTACTTAGAATTCCCTTCTGCTTTTCAATTTTAAAAATTTGGAATGTATCTAAATTTTTTTTTGTATGAGGTTACCAAAAATCTAGTCTCAGGAAATATTTGCAGATATTTTCCTTTTACCTATATATGATCTCAGACTCTTTCCTACTTGTCTAGTTAGTTCTCTGTCCAGCTTAATTTAATATATTTTATTACCCTCTGAATAAAAGACTGTGTATTTGTGATATTTGTGCCTTAACTACAAAAACTCAGGAATTCAACTGTTCAAGCGTACAGATTTTTTTCTGCCCACTTTTTTTTTTTTAAAGATTGTTTGTGGATTAGTTTTAGGAAACATACTTTCTTGTAGTCACTCTGAGAGGTTTCAGTGTTGACAAATTTCCTATTGTCTATAGCTTTATGGAATAGAAGCACACATATTTCAGAGTCAGCTTTTAAAAAAGATCTTCCTGAGAGAAATGTGAATTTGACTAGGAATTTCCAGTTAGTTTTAAAACCTGATGCTGTATTTCATTAAATCTAAGTATATTTTGAAAGCGTCATTCTATAATCTGAAATTTAACCAAAGAGATGGTATTGTTATGTGGTATGAATGAAATGGTGTAAGATGTGAAACATTTTATGTCTTATGTGAATTGTTGAGCTTGTTTCTGGTTGGTTTCAGATTTCTAATTTGTAGTGTCTCTTAAGATTTTTTAATGTCTGTAATATATATTTTTTGAAGATGTTATATCTATAAAATAGTCTTTCCAGGCCATCT
This sequence comes from Bos indicus, assembly GCF_029378745.1. Taxonomy (NCBI): domain Eukaryota; kingdom Metazoa; phylum Chordata; class Mammalia; order Artiodactyla; family Bovidae; genus Bos; species Bos indicus. The sequence continues at coordinate 72,910,215 of NC_091760.1, forward strand.
TCTCAGTGTCGCAACTTCATTTCAAGCTCAAGTCAGAGCTAGATGGATTATTAATACCTATATTTCTCTTTTGCTTTTCATGATAAATTTAGAAAGTATGAAGGAACAATAAAAATAATTAAATATTAGCAGTATTTAGTACTGAACTGTTAAAACTAATAAGGAAGTGGAATAATTAACACTATGCTCAGTCTTTGTTAAACTGGAAAATGTAGCTAAAAGCATAAAGTGCATTCATTATACAGTATCTTAAAGCAAAGTATTCTGTTTCTAGTACAGATACAAGTAAGAAGTGTATACTTAGATTAAAGATAAACTCTACTTACGTGTGGCCTTAGAGTGTCTACTGTCATTTGATGAAAAGAGGGTGAGCCGGTGGGAGGAGCTTTTCATGTTGAAATGTTCTCATTTGTTTCAGGTTTATGTAGACATAGCTGTAGTGATTGTTTCCTTTAATTTTTTAAGATGAAGAAAGGTATTATTTGTATTTTAGAGCTAAAACCATAGAGGTAGATAACTCCCAATAATAGTAGAGTGTGCGACTATTCTCAAGAATCGTAGACTGTACAGAATTTTCTCTGCCATAATGCTTTGAAGAATATTTTGAATATTTGTAAAATATTAGCCTTTCAGATTCCTAAGAGTTGGAATTAGTTGTATAAATGCATATTTATATATATATAAAGTATCAGCAAAATGCAACAGATATTTTTGATTCTTTTGTTAGGTTATGAGCTTAAGCTGGTTCCTTTAATTCTTGCTTTATTTTCATATCATGCTAGTCCTTTGCTTATTTTGCACATTTGCGTTTTCATTCTTTTACCACCTTTCCCTTATGTTTTAATCCTGCCCCATTTTTTCACATGACAGGAAAAAGCCCGATCATATCAGGTACCAAATGGCTTCCTTCCCCTCACCCCTGCCTTACTCCAACTTCCTCTTTGGCACGAGAAAGCTCGTAATTAACCTGCATTTCAGTTGGATTACTTGCAATGGATATAAAGTCTCTTTATGTTTTAAACTGAGAAGAAAATGTAAATATCTTATTTGAGGAACAGAATTATACCTTTTCATTGCTTACATCCTCAATTTGTTTTAATCTGGAAAGGAACATTTGATGTGTAAATAGTTGTCCAAAGAAGACATAACTTCAGTAATACAAGTACTACGAGTATGTATATATGTGTGTATGTGTACACACACACACGTAGGTATGTATATTTTAGGGGAAATGAGCTAGTAAATGCTTTTTAAATTTTTGAAATGGTAATTAGGTATTAGTCTCTTTGGTAATCACCTTATTAATTATGTTTAAAGGAAACATTGCCAATTCCTAGCTTTTTTGTTTGTTTTACCACTTTGGTCTTTTTCCTTGTGAAAATTAAATTGAATTTTAAATAAAGGAACATATATATATTCAAGCTTTCAATGTTATTAAATGTTCACTATTTGGCACCTATATGAATCTGCACATGAACCTATCATTTGTATGATTTTAGTGATAAAGCTTCTACTTTTAAAGATAAAGAGTGATAAAGATTGAAAAGTTTTGCTTTTACCCATGTTCTTGATTTTAAGTAAGTCCTGGGACTAGTGTTCAAAAATTATAAAAGATACTTGATTTATTTTTTGATGTATTCCCTCCCCAATTTTGTCATATAGAAGCTCTCATTGATATTTAAAAACTAATATTTGTTTATGAATGTATAATTTTGGTCTAAAATTTTTATTGAGTTGTCTCAATTTGAGATAGATATAAATTGGTGTCTTAGTTTTCTTAAAACCAAAAAAATTTCGCTTTTGAATACTTATATTTTGGCTTTTTGGTCAGTTTATGAATCTTGTAGAATATAGTATAGTTGTCAGCATAATGCTTTCCAACATATGTCTTTTTTATTATTTAATTACCTTTTAAAGTATCTTCAAATTGCAAGTGGCGTGAGCTTGAAATATTAAATATTTTTCCATATCCTGTAGATTGTGAATATTTTTCCCTTTATTGGAGGTCTTAATAATAACTAGAGTTATTCTATAGGAGCAAAGATTATATTTTATTTTGCTCACCTGATTAAAGTCTTGATCAATATAAATGAGTATAGTTAGCTTTTTTTTTTTTAATGGTAGAGGAGGGGAGATAGTACCATAAGACATACTGAGTTTGGCAATTAAAATTTTTTTCTACCCGGGATAGTTGTGATTTTTTTCACTTAGGAAATATCAAATTAAGATGAATTCAAAGTGTCTTGAATTTATAATATAAACAAAAATTGGTGATGTGAGAAAGTTCCTCATAAGCAGATAAATGGCAGGGGAACTAAGTTTCAGAAATATAAATGATCTATAAAGTTAATAATCAAACAGAATCTAACATAAAAACCATAAGTTTTTATCTAGTATTTTGTTTTTATGTTTAGAGGCTATTATTCTAAGATTCAGCAGGTCAAAAGAAATTTACTTTCTGATGACCTCAGAAGCATGAAAAGTTTACCTGGATGTTTTTCCATTGTTCAGTGAAATTCTTCGTAGTTTTTCATCAAATTATATAGTATTACTATATATAAAACGTAAGAATTTTTATTAATATAGTTTATTTCAAATGATTTTTTAATTAATACTTTAATCAATATCAGAGATTGTTTCCATTGCATGTCATCCCATGTGGCAGGGCTGCACCATTTTGTTTGTTTGGAGGTATTTCCTTTAACATTTCTAACCAACCATGTGTCCCAGAACAAAGAGACCCAGAAGTTCTTCCTTTTCTAGCCCATCTCTTGATGATTTGCGTTTAGAGGCAACCTACTTGGTTTTTACCTAGATGCTTGTTTAACAGATCTGTATTTTAATGGTAAAGGTGAATGCCTTTTTAAATAGCAAGAAAACCTAACAATCTGTCTAGCTTAAAAATAGAAAAGCATCTAATCATTTTCTCAGCCTTGGAGAATTAACTTAAATTTTTTGAAATAGAAGTTCTAAACATGTCTAAATACAATTTTTAGTGCTTTGTATTAGTATCAATGAAAAGGTAGAATCTCTATCTGCTAATAGATTAATAACTAATGTTTACAATAGAAATCATCTCACATGTAACTAATTTTAAAATAATGACTCAAATATTGTTTTACCTTTCATGCTTGATGAGAATTTTTGCTTCCTTTTATGAATGGCTTTTGGCTGTGATTTTTTTTTTTTTTTTTTTGAGTCTTCAGGTCTTTTATTGTTTTAATAAATTAGAATTAGTAAATATGCCATACACAGGTTAGTTTTTTCTTCTAAAGAAGATTGCAAGTAAAATGCCAATTAATTTACAGTAATGAGCAGAACAATATAAATAATTGGGTGACTCATTTTTAGTAATAACTTTGACTTTTCTGCTAAGAAGTATTTTATATGAAAGTAAGGCCAAGTGAATTGGCGACAATCTCCTATTTGATATCATTTCTAAAAGGATGTTTGCTTTACAGATCAAATGCTTGTTGAATGGGGTGCAGAAAGGTTGAAAACAAAGCACCATTTGTTTCAGTCTTTTATTGTATACAAATAAATAGTCTTATTTATAATATAAATTTATTTCTACTTTATAACAAGCAAATTATTTTGGGGGAAAGCTTTAGTTATTTTTGGGGATGCTCACAAAGCTAAATTTTTAATTTTTAAAAAATTATTATTGGTAATGGCACAAAGTATAACAACTTTTGTTAGGGTATAAATTTCTGACATAAAAATGAATAAAAAATATGGTAGTTTTATTTTCTTATTCTGTGGTTTTAAAATTGCCTGAAAATTTTAGTTTCAGTAATTATCTCATTGACATCAGTTTATATAAAGCAAAATAAAACAATGCTCTTCTAAAAACTTAATTACTATAAACTGATTTTCTAGTACTTTCTCAAATATTTTGTTTCTGACAACAACTGAAATAAATTATGTTTGTGAAAATGTAATCTGTTTTATATTTATTTAGACGCTGGTTTTCAATACAGAATAATCAGTTGGTTTACCAGAAAAAGTTTAAGGTAGGTGTTTTATTAAGTAATTAAGTGAAAAACCATTGAATCCTCCACTTCAGTTTTTATTGGTATAGCAAGTTCATAAATATGTATGTGTGCAAAATTATCATTTGTTTTATGTTTGGATATGTATAAAAGGACTCAGGAGTGGAAAGTATCAGTATTGTTCCCTGAATTCTTAATTCCTATCTTTGAGATGGATTGTTCTGTATTTCAGGATTACTACTTTTATTTCTTCACATGCTTCTTTGTCCATTTGTGAGACAGGAATTCCCTAATACTGTTTTGGTGCTAAAGGCAAGGTTGTGTTTAAGAAATATCACTTTAGGGCCAAAAGTGATAATAGAGAAGGGTTAACAATTACATTAAAATATAAGCTTGAATTAATTTAAATAGAAACTTCTAAATTTGTTAATATTATTTTTATGTTTTTGTTTTCTTGAGCCTGATTTTGAGTGAGGTATTTTCATTTAATGGAAAGGTATGATGAGATTATATGTGATTTGATAATGTTAAAGATAATTAGAGAAAAGAACTATTAGTTAATGATTTGATTTTTACCTAATTAACCTTTATGAATAATATGTTCAGCTGTAAATTTCAAATACCCACCTACTTTGCTCTTGAGATGACACAATGTGAGATTTTACTTGCTAGGTTCTATGGTAGCAGGTTTATTCCATACAAATTCTTTAACTATTCAGTTTATGTTTTTTTCTACCCAGATAAGCTTGGTTTTGAGTTTTTATTTTTATTAAGTACTAAAAAATGATTTTAAAAATTCTCATTTTCTTACATATTTTAAGAAGCATGTATAAGCTTTTTATTTTTCTTTCAGTTATTAAAACTAGACTCATGAAAGGCTTCTTTTTTGGAGGAGAGTGGCTTTTATTATATGTGAGGGGATCAGGAGAAAAATCGATTTGAAAGAAAATGGAAGAAAATTAACAGGAAGCTAACATTTATTGAGCACCTGCTAATTAACTATGAAGTGTTGGACTAAGTTTATATGAACTATTTCATTGAATTCTTATATAGCAATTTTATGAGGCAGATAAAATTAACAGGACATAATTACCTTTATACGGAATTAGTTATATCTATATTGATAACTCCTATTTCTGATCTAAAATAAGATAAATATAAACCTTTAAAATTAGACCATTTATTTCAAGTACTGTTTTTAGTATGTTTTCATAGGTAGTGACATTTAAAGCCTAGGTTGATAAATATGGGAGTTTGTTTCCTTGTTGTAGGATAACCCCACTGTGGTGGTGGAGGACCTCAGGCTCTGCACAGTGAAACACTGTGAGGACATAGAACGGCGATTCTGCTTTGAGGTGGTCTCTCCAACAAAGTGAGCAGTTCCAAAGAATTTGAGAGTTGTTTTTGTGTTTCTACAGCTTGTCTTAAAGAACTTTCCAGAATACAGAAAGATTTGTTACAGTTGTGACTGTAAGAGCTAAAGGGGAAAAAAGTGTTCTCAAATTAAATTTGAATTATGAATGATTACACACATATTAATGGTTACAACAAGTCAGATATTTATGTAACTTTTACGCAGTAGCATCGTCCTTAAATTCTGATGATTACTATGGCTATATGGAAACATTTTAACTGTCATGGTAATGAGCTGAAGTCATATATCAGGTAAATTTCTTTGATAACTTATTATTTCATATGTCTACCCAATGAAAAATATTAATGTTATTTTATGTGGCAAATTTAAAGTTTGTTTTTTTAATACACAGAATAGGTGATTTGTTTTCAGTAGATAATTTATTTCATTGACTTCTTGATTTCTTTATGAACATACAACCTAAATTTAGTGAAATAAAACCTTTCAACACAGTATTTTTTATTAGAAAATTATTATATAGCAAAGTTAATAAAAAATAAACCTTATTTTTTGGGTTAATTTAGTGTCTGAGAAAACAATGTTATTTCCTTTTAGAAGTTGTATGCTTCAGGCGGATTCTGAAAAGCTGCGCCAGGCATGGATTAAGGCTGTTCAGACCAGTATTGCTACTGCTTACAGAGAGAAGGGTGATGAATCAGAGGTTAGTAAACAGTACTGCAATACAAAGTGATATTTTGCCAAAGTTTTTAATTTTAATTGCAACATTGCATGATTATAACATTCTTTTTTTATGGAGGATGATTTTTTTGTATTGAAATGGGTTTGATTTTTAAATTGTACATTTAGTTTCTTGTTTATTTCTCTTGACTTTTCTTTTAATTCCAATATTTCAGTGTATGTTTAATCCAGTATTTGAATATGTGTCTCAGGTATTCTGATGCAACTATTTTTCCTCAAATATTTTATTAATCTAATAAAACAGTGAATGTGAAAGGTAAACACTAAAACTGGGTGAAAAGCAAAAAAAAAGGAAAGCTCATATTTTTTAGTTGAAATCTCCCTGGAGAAGATAAGCTGAATATAGAGTCTGGCGTTGTAGTCTGGTGTTAGCTACCCAGTAAGTTTACAGACTCTTTTGAGCAAGGCCATGAGTGAGTCCTAAGAAATGAAAAATGTCTTTATTCTATCCTCACATTTTTAGTTTGGTTAAGTGTGGAATTTTTAGGTTGGTAGTGATTATTCTTAAGAATTTTAATGGCAGTGTTTTCTTGTTTCCAGAGTTGCTGTTGGAGTCTTTCTTGTCACCAATCTTTAATATTCCTCCTCTCCAATTTCTTTGTTTTCTTTTTCTGAAATTTTTGGACTGGTCTTATGATTTCTTTTTTGTGTGTATGTGTGTTTTTTTTTTTTTTTGGCTCTGCAATCTGGGAGATTTTACCAGTTAGTCTTCCAAACCTTCTATTGAATATTCCAGTTGTGCTAGTGCATATTTAATTTTGAAGAGTTTCTTTTTGTTTACTGAATGTTTATATGCATAAACCTGTTCTTTTTTCATGCATGCAGTATTAGATTTGTGTTTCTTAATTGTGACTGCACAGTATAATAATACAGGAAGTTTTAAAAAATCCCAGTGCTTAGGTACCACCCCAGAACAGTTGATTGGAGTTGGGGCCCAGGCATCAATATTTTTAAAAGCTTTCTACTAATAAGTGATTTCTCTGTTCAAGCAGTGTTGAGAACCATTTTATTAGGGGCTTTCCTTGGCTATCTTGTTATCTGTGCCTGGTTGCATTTGCTGTAAGAACATAGGACTTTGTTGACGGTGAGGTTCACTAAAGTGTGGACCATTTGTTGAGGAACAATTCGAGTTAGGATCTTTGGAATCTTTTCAGCTAAGATTCCCCAGAGAAGACTCACTGTTCTCCTGTGTAGAGGTAAAGGACTGGCTGGGAGTTAATTCCTGGGGAACCCAGCATTCAGTTATATATACGTTCATTTAATCCTGTGCTTACCTCCTTTTAGGTAAATGCCATCTAGTAACTTTCTGTTTTCTTTCTCAGTGAATGAACCTCTTGTCATTTGTATGTCTTTGTAGAGAACAGTTCACTAATGGCAGCATTGGGGAGGGGACCCCTGATCTAACTTTTTCTTAATAATTTCTCCTATTTTCATCCCCACTTCCAAGATTAACTGGTACAAATCCTTGAGCCTTTTGTCTTTTATGTGATGTAAATTGATGAACTCTTAGATTTTTCTTAAAATTTCCTTAGATTTTGCCTTGGTCTACTCTGTTACAATTCATCCAGCCACTTTGCAGCTCCCCGAATTTTGTTGCCCTTATTTTCTTCTCTGTTATCCATATTCTTATGGATAAATGTTTTTTGTTTTTTTAAATTAAAAAACCATGAGTTTCTTAAGTTCATTTCAGTTCAGTCACTTAGTCATGTCTGACTCTTTGCGACCCCATGAATAGCAGCGCGCCAGGCCTCCCTGTTCATGACCAACTCCCGGAGTCCACCCAAACCCAAGTCCATTGATTCGGTGATGCCATCCAACCATCTTATCCTCTGTCATCCCCTTCTCCTCCTGCCCTCAATCTTTCCCAGCAACAGGGTCTTTCCAAAAGAGTCAGCTCTTTGCATCAGGTGCCAAAGTATTGGAGTTTCAGCTTTAGCATCAGTCCCTCCAATGAACACCTAGGACTGATCTCCTTTAGGATGGACTGGTTGGATCTCCTTGCAGTCCAAGGGACTCTCAAGAGTCTTCTCCAACACCACAGTTCAAAAGCATCAATTCTTCGGTGCTCAGCTTTCCTAATGGTCCAACTCTCACATCCATACATGACCACTGGAAAAACCATAGCCTTGACTAGACGGATCTTTGTTGGCAAAGTAATGTCTCTGCTTTTTAATATGCTGTCTGCTGCTGCTAAGTCGCTTCAGTTGTGTCCGACTCTGTGCAACCCCAGAGATGTCAGCCCACCATGCTCCCCCGTCCCTGTGATTCTCCAGGCAAGAACACTGGAGTGGGTTGCCATTTCCTTCTCCAATGCATGAAAGTGAAAGTGAAGTCGCTCAGTCGTGTCTGACTCCTAGCGACCCCATGGACTGCAGCCCACCAGGCTCCTCTGTCCATGGGATTTTCCAGGCAAGAGTACTGGAGTGGGTTGCCATTGCCTTCTCCAATATGCTGTCTGGGTTGGTCATAACTTTCCTTCCAAGGAGTAAGCGTCTTTTAATTTCATGGCTACAGTCACCATCTGCAGTGATTTTGGAGCCCCCAGAAGTAAGGTCTGCCACTGTTTCCCCTGTTTCCTCATCTATTTGCCATGAAGTGATGGGACCAGATGCCATGATCTTAGTTTTCTGAATATTGAGCTTTAAGCCAACTTTTTCACTCTCCACTTTCACTTTCATCAAGAGGGTTTTTAGTTCCTCTTCACTTCCTGCCATAAGGGTGGTGTCATCTGCATATTTGAGGTTATTGATATTTCTCCCGGCAATCTTGATTCCAGCTTGTGCTTCTTCCAGCCCAGCGTTTCTCATGATGTACTCTGCATATAAGTTAAATAAGCAGGGTGACAATATACAGCCTTGACGTACTTCTTTTCCTATTTGGAACCAGTCTGTTGTTCCATGTCCAGTTCTATCTGTTGCTTCCTGACCTGCATATAGGTTTCTCAAGAGGCAGGTCAGGTGGTCTGGTCTTCCCATCTCTTGAAGAATTTTCCACAGTTTATGGTGATCCACAGAGTCAAAGGCTTTGGCCATAGTCAATAAAGCAGAAATAGATGTTTTTCTGGAACTCTCTTGATTTTTTGATGATACAGCAGATGTTGGCAATTTGATCTCTGGTGGTTCTTCTGCCTTTTCTAAAACCAGCTTGAACTTCTGGTTCACGTATTGCTGAAGCCTGGCTTGGAGAATTTTAAGCATTACTTTATAGTGTGTGAGATGAGTGCAGTTGTGCAGTAGTTTTAACATTCTTTGGCATTGCCTTTCTTTGGGATTGGAATGAAAACTGACCTTTTCCAGTCTTGTGGCCACTGCTGAGTTTTCCAGATTTGCTGGCATATAGAGTGCAGCACTTTCACAGCATCATCTTTCAGGATTTGAAATAGCTCCACTGGAATTCCATCACCTCTGCTAGCTTTGTTCGTAGTGATGCTTCCTAAGCATCACTTGACTTCACATTCCAGGATGTCTGGCTCTAGGTGAGTGATCACATCATCATGATTATCTGGGTCATGAAGTCCTTTTTTGTACAGTTCTTTTGTGTGTTCTTGCCACCTCTTCTTAATATCTTCTGCTTCCTTTAGGTCCCTACCGTTTCTGTCCTTTATTGAGCCCATCTTTGCATGAAATGTTCCTCTGGTATCTTTAATTTTCTTGAAGAGATCTCTAGTCTTTCCCATTCTGTTATTTTCCTCTATTTCTTTGCATTGACCACTGAGGAAGGCTGACAGAACATGGTCCACTGGAGAAGGGAATGGCAAACCACTTCAGTATTCTTGCCTTGAGAACCCCATGAACAGTATGAAAAGGCAAAAAGATAGGACACTGAAAGATGAACTCCCCAGGTCAGTAGGTGCCACTGGTGCCACTCCAGTATGCTACTGGAGATCCATGGAGAAATAACTACAGAAAGAATGAAGGGATGGAGCCAAAGCTAAAACAACACCCAGTTGTGGATAGGACTGGTGATAGAAGCAAGGTCAGATGCTGTAAAGAGCAATATTGCATAGGAACCTAGAATGTTAGGTCCATGAATCAAGGCAAATTAGAAGTGGTCAAACAGGAGATGGCATGAGTGAACATCGACATTCTAGGAATCAGCGAACTAAAATGGACTGGAATGGGTGAATTTAACTCAGATGACCATTATATCTACTACTGCGGGCAGGAATCCCTTAGAAGAAATGGAGTAGCCATCATAGTCAACAAAAGAGTCTGAAATGCAGTACTTGGATGCAGTCTCAAAAATGACAGAATGATCTCTGTTCGTTTCCAAGGCAAACCATTCAGTATCGCTGTAATCCAAGTCTATGCCCCAACCAGTAATGCTGAAGAAGCTGAACAGTTCTCTGAAGGCCTACAAGACCTTCTAGAACTAACACCCCCAAAAGATGTCCTTTTCTTTATAGGGAACTGGAATGCGAAAGTAGGAATTCAAGAAACGAGTAACAGGCAAATTTGGCCTTGGAGTACAGAATGAAGCAGGCAAAGCCTAATAGAGTTTTGCCAAGAGAATGCACTGGTCATAGCAAACACCATCTTCTAACAAAACAAGAGAAGACTCTACACATGGACATCACCAGATGGTCAACACTGAAATCAGATTGATTATATTCTTTGCAGCCAAAGATGGAGAAGCTCTATATAGTCAGCAAAAATAAGACTGGGAGCTGACTGTGGCTCAGACCATGAACTCCTTATTGCCAAATTCAGACTGAAATTGAAGAAAGTAGGGAAAACCACTAGACCATTCAGGTATGACCTAAATCAAATCCCTTATGACTATACAGATCTGATAGACAGAGTGTCTGATGAACTATGGACGGAGGTTCGTGACATTGTACAGGAGACAGGAATCAAGACCATCCCCAAGGAAAAGAAATTCAAAAAAGTGAAATGGCTGTCTGAGGAGGCCTTAGAAATAGCTGTGAAAAGAAGAGAAGTGAAAAGCAGAGGAGAAAAGGAAAGATATACCCACTTGAATGCAGAGTTCCAAAGAATAGCAAGGAGAGAGAAGAAAGCCTTCCTCAGTGATCAATGCAAAGAAATAGAGGAAAACAATAAAATGGGAAAGTTTCTAAAGTAGATTACAGGTATCATGTCATTCCACACTAAATAGTAATTTCTGAATATCGTCTGTAACTCACTTCAGATGTCTCCAGTTATCCTAAAAATGTCTTTTACAACCTGTTTTACAAAGTAGGATCTTTTTTGTGACTGGGCATAGCATCTAGTCCAATGTTCCTTGTCTTTCAATCTAGAATAGTTCCTTTTTTTTTTTCCATGACAATGACTTGCTGAAAAGGTTAGACTTTCTGTTCCAGAATTCCTTGTCATAGACTACAACATAGGTGATGTGTATACTTCGTGTTACAATGAGAGAAATACAATATTGTTACCCAACCATTGCTAATGCTAAAATCTTCTTCGTGAAGATAAAGCAGACATGGTAGATTAGGGAGCGGCCAGTGTGATCCCTTCATTGTCATGGTGCATTTCCTTTCTTGTTCCCAGTCTATTAATACTTCATTGCTTTGTATAACAAATCTACTTTGTCTTACTTTAACCCTATAAAGTCTCGTCCCCATCAACCATTCATTTACTAGTTTTGTAGCTGAGTTTGTAATTGTATTGGGAATTGCGAAATGATGATTTTCTAATTCTTTTCCCATATCCATTTATTAACTTGCATTCTTATGTGAAATACAGGTTTTCTTTATCAGTGGAGCTATTTAGTTAGTTTAATAAGAGATGCTTAAATTTTTGCTTTTAATTACCACATTTGGTTGATTTATTAGCTACCTGAAGTGGGGACAGATAAATGTTATGGGGGATATCATTATAAACTCCCGGATTTTAAAAAACATAATGGGTCCCAATTAATTGTGGTAATTACTCTTTTTTCACATTCAAATTATCACACCTTTGTCCAATAAGGACTCATGTGATGCCTTGAAAAATTTCTCTAGTTTTTAGCGGAGTTGTGAGAAGGAACAAATTTAGATGTGTATCCAGATCATATTGATGAGGAAGCTGGTGGATTGCTGAAATGCCTGTGTTAGCAGAATTGTACACCAGGAATAGTAGGGATTACAGGAAAAATAGAGATAGGGCCAACCTAAAATCTACCTAAGTTTGTAACTTGAATAATTTTAGCAACTTTAAAATCTCAATAAAAATATTAGCACAGTTGAATTCCTAATAAATAAACACTATAGTATAGAGGACAGGTAGGGCTTACCTTTAAAAATTGGTGAAGATAGCTTAAAGGAAGGGTACAGAAGGGCTGAGGCTTTGGTGACATGTGCAGAACGCATAAATATCAGAGAGAATGGTGTAGTAAACACTTTCAAGTCATAGCACGTGGCCAAAATGAGCCAAGGAGAGTGAAGGGTGGGTGTCATTTGCAGTCCTGTATTCCTTGAGGTGTCCAGCCCAGGTTCTGTGTTACCGTACTTTGCTTTCAGCTTCTCTAATTTGGTGCAAAAGCATTAGAGGAATACTGAGAGTGAACCAGCGTGATTTGTGCATTGACATCCTTTTTCTGTGTAATTGCTTACAAGCTAATTCACATTATCAAATATGTTTTAGTAACATAGGTTTTATTTCTTTTTTTAAAATTTAAAGTAATCTGTAACTTACAGAGAGGTTCCAAGTAATGCAAATTATTTTTCCCCTGAACTATTTCAGAGTAAGCAGCTAACATATGGTACACCACCCATTATTAGTTTAGTGAGTTCTTCTCACAACTAGGACATTTCTCCTGTATAATCATAATCAAGAAATGAGCATTGGTACAGTACTACCATTTAATTCTCAAATGTCAAGTTTTAATAGTTGTCCCAGTAGTGTTCTTTACAGCAAAAAGATCTAGTCTAGAAGCACAGGTTTCTTTTAGTTGTCATGATTCTTCAGTTTCCTTCAGTTTTGGTAATAGTCCCTCAATTTTACTTTGACCTTCTTGACCTTGATTGTATCGAAGATTGCAACTTTTATAGAATATCCCCCATTGTTGAAATGTTTACTTACAAAGTTGTGCGTTGTTGGTAGGAGTATTATATAAATTATGCTGTGTTCTTCTCACTGCATCTTCTCAGGTGGCCTGAGATTTTGATTTGTCCCATTTTTGGTGATGTTAACTTTGATGACTTGATTAAGGTAGTGCATGCTAGACATCTCTACTGAAAATACTGTCTTTGTAATAGTATTTTGTATGTATTGGGTGTATGTACTTTGAGACTATGTAAATATTCTTTCCTATTCAAACTTTAATTTTTAAATTTAATTATATGAGGATACAACCCTGTTTTAATCAATGTATTATGATTCATTACTATCATTATTTGTTTTGTTGCTCAGATTGACTCGTTTCTCTAGTGCAGCCCTGGATTCTGTATCCTTTTGACATTTCCCCAACAATCTTGAAGTTCTTCCCTACCTTCTAGCATGATGAGATGTCCTGAGTTCATCTTTTTGTACTTTCTCTGCACCAGCCTTGAAATCAGCAATTTCTTCAAAGTACACTAGTTCTTTTGGGTAGAGAACAGTTTTTAGAAAGCAAAATAAAGGAATATACATGTGTATATATTATTTTACATCTTTACCGCTTTATAAATCTATTTATATTAAAACCATTAGGGCACCTATTGTCATCTCCAGTCCTAATGTAATACAACAGGGTTTGTTCTAACTTTCTCCCTTTTCATATAAATAACTCCTTTCTCTGAAGTAAGAAATCTGACTTCCTTTATTGTTAGCAGCTTTGCTCATATGCTCAGTCCCCCTGCTGTGACCAGTATGCTTGCTCTGCTGCCATTTCCCACCTGCCAGACTAACACCTCACACCAGGTGGTGCTACCACTTGGTGGTTCCTCTCTGTCTTCAGGCTCTCGTTTCCTTTGTTGGACTGTCTCCCTACGCAGAAATCCTTCTTCCCCTGCTTGGCAACCAGCAACCTGCATGGGGTCACTCTCATCTGAGGGTATGCTCCTCACCCAGCTCAGTCCTCTCTGTAATTCCATATCCCCACACTTTCTTTGCCTAGCCACACTTAATGGCTATTTTTTTTTTTAACTTTACAATATTGTATTGGTTTTGCCATATATCAAAATGAATCCACCACAGGTATACATGTGTTCCCCATCCTGAACCCTCCTCCCTCCTCCTTCCCCATACCATCCCTCTGGGTCGTCCCAGAGCACCAGCCCCAAGCATCCAGTATCGAGTTTTCAAGGAGGGCAAGATTATATTTGTGTGAATTCTGTTCTAAAATACTGGCTTATTAAAGTTGAAATGTTTTTAAACCAAAAGACTTTTTAGGCCATATATTGATTTGCATCGGATCCTCAAACTCTGTTTTTGTACTTGGTCATTATTGGTATAGTCTTTGCTGGGCACTTAAAAAGTTAGTTTTTTGCTTATCTGCCACCTTTTGCTTTTCTCCTGGTTTCTCATGAGCTTTTAGACATTGTGCGTTATATTGTTGGTTCACTCTGTAATTATAATTATGCAGTTGATCTGTTCTTTAGTAAAAGGCCATACCATTTTCAGTAATTCACTGCAGTAATTGAAACAACTTGCTTGCAGTTCATTGAATACCTTGGAAAAACTTGGTATAAAATAGTATTTATTTTCTTCTTGAGTCTTAATAGTCTCATGCATACTCTCTCTGTCTCTCATCCTGCATGCTAAATTCCTGTTCCTCTTTCTCTTTGCCTTTTATCTTGTACATACAATCATTGTGTCAAGTTATTTTTTATTAATGTGTTTTTCTGTATAAGACTAAAGGCCAATTGATGGCAGATCCTGTATGTTTTCATTCTTGAACCCCCAGTGTTTAGAACAGTGTCCTTCTTAGGCCCATAATAGGCCTTCAGATTGTTGATTGGCAGCTTTTGTTTGGAGCATGTAGTGTGCAATGTAGTATTACAATCCTTTTTTGTTTTTTTAAATCTTAATTCTTTTAGAAGCTGGATAAGAAATCGTCTCCATCCACAGGGAGCCTGGATTCTGGAAATGAGTCAAAAGATAAGCTATTAAAAGGAGAAAGTGCATTGCAGCGAGTCCAGTGTATACCTGGGAATGCCAGCTGTTGTGACTGTGGTCTGGCAGACCCACGGTGGGCCAGCATCAACCTGGGCATCACCCTGTGTATTGAGTGTTCTGGGATTCATCGGTGAGTAGGCCCCCTGGGGTGAGAGGCTTCTTTTGGTTAAACACACGTACATGTTTCTTTCCCAGGGGTTAGAGGACTTTCCCTCCTGCCTAATTTTGCTGCCAGTTTGCGTCTTTGTACCTTTTATGAAGTGGATAAAATTCTGGTTTGTGAAGTGATTTCGAGGACTTTGATTCACCATTAACCAGAAGATCTATCCATATGTATATATGTGTTGAGGGCTATATTAGAGACTGTGTCACATTAAGATAGAAAAATCACTTGCATAATGTGCAAATAGAGATTTGAAAGTTTTATATATTGATGCAGTCTTTTCTTTTTCTGACTTAGGAGTCTTGGAGTTCATTTCTCAAAAGTACGATCTTTAACTTTGGATACCTGGGAGCCTGAACTTTTAAAGGTAAAATAAATATTTGCTTTAAAATATTTTATGTTTTCACATAAAAGTCAAGATTTTTTAAATTTATTTATTCTTTTGCCACTTGGCTATGCAGGATCTTAGTTCCCCAACGAGCAATCAAACCTGTGCCCTCTGCAGTGGAAGGGCAGAGTCCTAACCACTGGACCACCAGGGAATCCCCAAAAGTCAATATTTTAGAATCTGGATTTGCAAATGTATGAGTTTCTCAATGCCAACAGTGAATTAAATTGTATTGGAATATATCTGATGTTATTTTGGCAAATTTGGTGTTTTCTTACTGTTTTTTTTAAGTTGCTAAGCTTGAGTAGCACTCCTAATTGTATGTCAGTTCACTTTTTTAAGGAGACTAGCACCCTTGCATTTTTATGTTTTCTCAAAAATTAGATTCTGTGCCTTAATTTTAATATTTTGTAAGTATATAATTTTTTATTAAGAATATGAGATATTGTCAGAGTGAGCTGCATAACAGGTTGGTATATCATGTTATTATGGCATTATTTTAGCATAGGCACATTTGAAAATTTACATATGTCAGGGGTAGTAGTCATCAAATTAAGACATCCTTTTTCCCTGTGTAAGGATTCATACCTATGAAAGTGCCATAAATAATTTTAGATCATCACTGGGTTTTTGATAAGTGAAAGTAAAAGTTGCCCCGTCATGTCCAGCTCTTTGCGACCCCATGGACTATACAGTCCATGGAATTCTCCAGGCCGGAATACTAGAGTGGGTAGCTTTACCCTTTTCCAGGGGATCTACCCGACCCAGGATTGAACCCACGTCTCTCGCATTGCAGGCAGATTCTTTATCAGCTGAGCCACCAGGGAAGCCTAAGAATACTGAAATGGGTAGCCTATCCCTTCTCTAGATATTCCCAACCCAGGAATCGAAATGGGGCCTCCTACACTGCAGGCGGATTCTTTACCATCTGAACTACCAGGAAGCCCAAGACTTTCAAAATTTATACTGATTAATAATGTAGCCATTTTAATTCCCACTGTTTAGTTTACCTATTGTTAAAAATGGTAGCTTAAAGGATGTAGTGTATTCTATATTTATTTGTCTGAAAATTGTGTTTCTTAATGCATTTGTGTTTTTATTTCAATCCATAGATAAACACATAATCCTTTCAATTATGTAAAGTAAAAAAGTTTTCTTTGTGGAATTACTGTGTAAACCTCTAAATGGAAGTGATAAGTTGGCTCATATGATAGAGCCCTATTTGTATAGATTGTATAAATTGATATGACATCAAAGAAGGAGTAAGGGGGAGGTGGGAGCTAGAAATCTAACTTCTGCATCAACTGTGGGTAGATATGAACTCATTGGATTCATTTTAGAAATTTTGGTTGAAACACAGCTGTCTGATACTCTTAAAAAAATACTAAAGCAATATTTAGAAATGTAAATAAAATCTAAGGAGAAAATGTGTGTGTGTTAGTCATTCATTTATGTCCAAATCTTTGCAACCCCATGGGCTGTAGCCTGCCAGGCTCCTCTCTCCATGGTATTCTCTAGGCAAGAGTCCTGGAGTGGGTTGCCATTTCCTTCTCCAGGAGATCTTCCCTACCCAGGAATTGAACCCGGGTCGCCTGCATTTCAGGCAGATTTTTAACTGTCTGAGCCACCAGGGAAGCCCAAGGAGAAAATAGTTTACTTCAGTTCTGAGTTGTTTAAAGCTTAACCTATCTGGACTTAGGCTTCTTTTTTTTGGTTAACTTAGCTAATGTTGTGGGTATATAGCCTTGTGCTAACCACAGTGGAGGGATAGAAGTCTGGCAGAAGATGTGTGAGGAGAAACCCTGTCTTAAAGAGTAGTAATCTAAGGGAGGTATTCTGGTGAAAAATGGAAAAATGCTGATAATGCTCTCAGCCCTCATTTCATTTTGTTTAACTTTCAGCATCATTGTGATATATGCATTTTCAGAACTTGCAAAGAATTAAATATTTGCTTAAGGATTAATATAGTATATTTTAGGAAATTATAGCTTATTTTCTGTCTCTCTGCCAAACAGCTTATGTGTGAGTTGGGGAATGATGTTATAAATAGAGTTTATGAAGCTAATTTGGAAAAAATGGGAATAAAGAAACCGCATCCAGGACAAAGGTACTGTTTCAGTTGTGTTAAAATGTTACTGTGTCCCCCCATCTTGAATATAGCTATTATTTTATTTCCCTTTAATTGATACGTAATATTGAAACAGTGGTTCAGAGAGATCATTACTGCTTTGGTTAAAATGTGGCTGTTTCTTTCTTGGGTTTGTTAATTAGATTGTATTTGATAGTCAGATAATAAATTATAATCTCTAGATGAGAGAGAAGCTTAAAAATTAAGGCTCTGCAAAGGAATATAAAACCTCTTACTAGCAAGTAAAGTAGACAAAGTTCTACTAGTTGCAGGCCTTTAAAAAGAGATAATCTGTTCATTAATGTCTCCAAGGGTCAAGTTTCTATACCTACAATGAATAATTTTTGCATTTTTGACTTTGTTTAGCAAATAATTGTTAATTACGTATTTCCTACATCGCATTTTTATATTGAGGGATTACCGTTGAAAAGGGTGACTTCTGGTAAGGGAGAGTACTTACTTAATTGCTGTGTTTTAAGTTTTACTTCCAGTCCTGTTCATGGAGACTTATTGAATGAAGTGGCAAAGAGTGCCTTCAATGTGGATAATTAGTTTTGTTGTTCATGTTATTTTTAATCTTTATGTTTCTTTATATTAAATATTAAAACTTTGCCATAATCCTATATTTGACTATATCTTTATGATAATTTTAAAAAGGTATTGCTCTCTAAACCAATACCGTTTAAATCAGATTCTTATTTTTGTGCAAAACTATGGTTTGAGTTATCTCAGACCTTGAGATATCCTATTTTAGCCAAAGACTTAGGCATTTTAGAAAGATGTAAGTAGGAAAAGGTATAGAAGAAACTTGAGAAGTTTTGTAGTTGTATCATAAATCAAAAATTCTAAGTGTGATACTTTTTTGGGTCCCCTTTAAGTTAAAAATGCTGTGTTGTGTTAAAGTAGTTGTCTTATGAAAACTTACGGTCATGACTAGTGGTAATTCAGTGTGTGACATTATTTATTGGAGTAAAAATAGAATTGAAGTTAATTTCTATAAATTTAATCATGTTTTGGTAGTTTTCATTCTTTAAAAAGCAACAGGGAATATGTGTAGAAATGAATGAGCATAGAAATTAAGAGACTAAGAATGCTATGTTAATACTGTGACTTTTCAGTTGGTTGATTATTTATATTCATTTAAACATGAAATCATAGTTCATTAAATATTTGGAAGGAAAACATGTTGCAGAATGTTGGAAATACATAAAACTTTTTAACTAGTATTATGTTTAGTGACTTTCTTTGAAAAATTCAGTATGTAATGACTTCTTTTCACTGTTGGCCATGCTAAGAGATTAAGCAGAACATCATGATGTTTTTATATATACCAACCAGACAGGAGAAAGAGGCATATATCAGAGCAAAATATGTGGAGAGGAAATTTGTGGATAAATACTCTATGTCATCATCACCTCCTGAGCAGGAAAAAAAGATTGTCTCCAAAAGTTGTGAAGAAAAGAGGCTGAGCATTTCTAAACTTGGGCCAAGTGAACAAATTAGAGCATCTCCTCAGAGTTCAGGTATTACGCTTTATTTGTTGTTTGTATAAGTCACTTGCTTAATTTCTGAATTAGTAGCTGTTGTAGATTTTTTAAATGCTGAAAGCACTTCTTCTTCTATATATCCTAAGGAAAAATTGGATTTCTTTGTCTTTAAAATAGTTAAATATAAACAGTCTCCTGGTAATTCACATTCCTACATACAGTTGACCCTTGAAAAACTCAGGGGTTGGGGTACCAACTCTCCACTCAGTTGAAAATTCACACGTGATTTTTAGTTGGCCCTCCATGTATGTGCTGCCTCCGTATCTGCTCTGTAGTTTCTCTGTATCACTGGTTCCGCATCCATGAGTTCTACCAATCCCAGATCATGTGGTACTGTAGTATTTTGTACTGAAAAAAAAATCTGTGTATAGGTGGACCACGTAATTTAAACCTGTGTTGTTTAAGGGCCAACTGTAATGTATCTATCCTAGGGAATAAAACTGCTTAAAATCCAAGGGGAGATGGGAATTACAGATTTATCATGCAAAAAGCCCTAAATATCTGATTAACCACCTAATATCCTTCCTGTTTCTTCCTCCTAAAATTTTCCCAATAACGTTTTTTCCTGCCCTCTTCCCTTCTTACGGCCTGCTTTGTGCTTTGCTAACTTGCATGTCCCCAGTGGTTGCTGTAAATAGCGACGAGGCCAGGCGGGAGTCTCTCTTCTGTCCTGATGAGCTAGATTCACTCTTCTCCTACTTTGATACTTCTTCAAAACTACGTAGTAGTAAGTACTACTCTTGTGGAGCATTCCAAGTCTGTGCCAGTGGTCATTGTGTGGTGTGGCCATTTCTCTAGATGTTACCCATTGTCTCAGAATTGCACATTGCTTACCGTCATACGATAAATTAATGCTTTACTATCCCTGACACATTCTGGGGTAATGAGAATGAGATATGTTACGACTCTGAAAATAAGTTTATTTCTAGGCTTCATGACTGATTCATATTTTGATAAGTGAAGTGTACCAAAGAATTAAAATTGTGAAAAGTTTATTCTGGTGGTGGCTGAGTTCATGTTGATGTTTCAGAGTTCATTTTAAAATCTCGTTGTTTGTGGGACTTTTTTCTTAATGGTTCAAAACTTTAATCTCTAGCTGGTTTTTCTTTAAAACAGTCAAAAGTAATGACAGTGGAATCCAGCAGAGCTCTGATGATGGAAGAGAATCTTTACCCTCCACAGTGTCAGCCAATAGTTTATATGAACCTGGTGAGTTTGGTGAAATTCAGTGTTAAATGATATTGTTTGCTGGAAAATGCATGTGAAATGTGAAATGCCAAGTCTGATTGAATAGTTTCTAAAGGAAGTGGTTAATCTTTTAGAAGGTACTAAGGGGAAGTTCGGAGAAGGCAATGGCACCCCACTGCAGTACTCTTGCCTGGAAAATCCCATGAATGGAGGACCCTGGTGGGCTGCAGTCCATGGAGTTGCTAAGAGTCTGACATGACTGAGCGACTTCCCTTTCACTTTTCACTTTCATGCATTGGAGAAGGCAATGGCACCCCACTCCAGTACTCTTGCTTGGAAAATCCCGTGGACGGAGGAGCCTGTTAGGCTGCAGTCCATGGGGTCGATAAGAGTCGGACACAACTGAGCGACTTCACTTTCACTTTTCACTTTCATGCACTGGAGAAGGAAATGGCAGCCCACTCCAGTGTTCTTGCCTGGAGAATCCCAGGGACGGGGGAGCCTGGTGGGCTGCCATCTCTGGGGTCGCACAGAGTCGGACACGACTGAAGCAACTTAGCACTTAGCAAGGGGAAGTTAATACTGCTGAATGAGAAAGCAGCTATTTCTTTTCATATTTGGAAGTTCTGTCCTAGCTGTGTATTTTCCTAAGCCTCATGACATGTGCTGAAAGTAACTTGTCAATAACTAAAGGTAATTTTTAATGCATGTGAACTGTATGTCTTATTATCTGTTATCTTTTGGGGGACTGTCTTTTTACATATATAATTATACATATTTATTTTTGGCTGCACTGGGTCTTCATTGCTTTCTTTGCGCGGGCTTTCTTCTAGTTGCGGTGAGTAGGGCCTGCTGTCTAATTGAGGTGTGCAGGCTTCTCAGTGCAGTGGCTTCTCTTGTTGCAAAGCACAGGCTCTAGATCTAGCCTCTTGGACTTTAGTAGTTGCAATTTGTGGGCTCTAGAGCACAGGCTCAGTAGTTGGGGCACACGGGCATGTGTACTTCTCGGCATGTGGAATCTTCCCAGACCAGGAATCGTACCCCTGTCCCCTGCATTGGCAGGTGGATTCTTACCCTCCTTGTAAGAGGAAAGTCCCTGGCTGTCTTGTCTTGTCAGGAGAAAGAGATCAGCAAATCCACCCTCCATCCCACAATTAGGGATGCCCACCCCTGCCATCGCCCCCAATTAGGTTTTTCTTCTAACTTGTACTTTCCTCCTGTTTCTCTCCTTTATGATTTCAGCGGCTTTGATTTTGCAGAATACTCGATAGAAAGCATTCTTTATGTTATTTGAACTGCTTGTACTGCAAATTGTGCTGGTGTTGGACCATCCCAGGAATAAAGTGAGGTTTGGTCTAGTAGTGAAATTCTTTCAAGGTTGTTACTGCGTCTTCTGAGTCCCTAAGTCCAGGCTTATAGTCAGATACCTAATTGTAGTCTAATACAGAGTAATCTACCTACATGTCAGACACTGGCAAGATCACAGAGAGCTGATGTACTAGTCAATGTATTTAAAAGAGAAGAAGGCTGTGGGGAGTGATTAGTCTATAGGAAATAAGGTACCTTTGTGAAAATCTTATATCACAATTTCATACTGTGATACAAGTAAGAGTTTGATTTTTTAAAAAGCTGTGGTAAGTTACATATAACATAAACATTTACCATCTTAACCATTTTCAGGTGCACAGCTCAGTGGCATTAAGTCGTTCACACTTTGTGCTGCCATTGCCACCATCTATCCCCAGAATTCTTAACCTTACAAAGAATAAGAAGCAATGACTTCCCATTCTCTCCCTCCCTGCCAAGGGCTCATTTTTATTTATTTGTGTTTGTTTTTCAGAGGCAGAAAGGCAAGATTCTTCTGTGTTTCTTGACTCAAAACATCTTAATCCAGGACTCCAGCTTTATAGGGCTTCATATGAAAAAAATCTTCCTAAAATGGCTGAGGCTTTGGCTCACGGTGCAGATGTGAACTGGTCTAATTCCGAGGAAAACAAAGCAACACCGCTTATTCAGGCTGTATTAGGGGTATGAATTTGTAAATTCAGGTTTTCAGTGGTAATAGAACATAAAAAATCATAATTCATTTTGAGCATAACTTGACATTATAGTTTGCTTTAAGAGGTGGGTTGGAAAATAGAAGCAGCAGCTACTAGTTATTTCTGAATATCGCTTTGTGTAAGTTCAAGTTTTTTCTTCATGGAAGGGAATTCTAGTCATGAAAGTAGTGGGTTTTGCTAGATTGCAGACTGCAAATAGAATCCCAGTTAGAAGTAGTTCTTGGGAAGAAAATAATATAATTTATCATTTCTGTGCTTTTGCTGGGGGGCATTTTCTCTTTTTGGCTATTAAAGTAAATACTCTGTTTTTAATAGAAATATATAGTCATTCACTTTTTGCCCATTGTTGTCTTCTTTTTTCCTTCTAAGGGCTCTTTGGTTACATGCGAGTTTCTCCTACAGAATGGTGCTAATGTGAACCAAAGAGATGTGCAGGGACGGGGACCATTGCACCATGCCACCGTCTTGGGGCACACGGGGTAAACTATTGTGCTTATATATTTAAGTAGATTTTATTTGAAAAAATTAATTTGAAATAATCTTTTGCTCTTTGGTTAAGATCGTTACGCAGTTTGTAAGGTGATACTTTCTGTGACTTACATTGTCATGGTAGAACTTGAAATTTAAAAAAATTTCAGGAAAAAATATTGTTACTTTTCAATAAGTAACAATAATACTGTTGTTTGTCAATAAGAAAATTGACAGACTTAGTTTTTTTTTCAACAATAATTATAATATTTATTTAAAGTAATACATTTACAGCCAAAATAGTTCTACATTGTACATTTCAGGTTTAACCAACTTCATAAAAATACTTGAGAACAGCTGTATCCATAGATTTAGACTACTGAATTATTTCTTTGCCCATTCTTCTCTCTTTTCTTTCCCGAATAACCTCTTTCAGATATGGTTCAAGGTAGAATTTATCCTCCTCATATTTTGTCCACTGCTCTTTAGGCAGGATCTGCTGCCTCATGCTGAGGTCCAGTGCTCTCTTAATGTGAAACACTCTGTCATTATAAAGGTTCTCATATATTGTGTCATCTCACATTAAGCCCAGTTTATTGAACCCAGCAGCGTTGTAATACCATTTTCGAATACCCTCCAGCCACCCGATTGATGCTTAAACAGCTGGCCGGCCCGCCATGTTGACCTGACACAGAAGCGTTGCCTCCTGACAGACTTACTTTGAACTTTACTAATTATTTATATAGATCTCTTAGAATTTAAAACTGTCACTGAAATTGTGGCAGTTTTGAAAGACAACTTAATGTGTTGGTATCTTTTTATGTATATAAATACATACATACAGTATTTCTGTATTTATACATTATGTACATAGGACACACATTTGGGGGAAATTTTGTAACTTTGTAAATTTTAGCTTTCCTACAAGGTGGTTAATTCTTATTTTGTGCTATTGATGTTGTGATTTCTGGACCAGTATTTAGATGCACAGAACAATAAAGCCATACAATGGGCTTTCTACTAGAGGGTACAAATAAACTCAAAATTTGGCCTTATATATATATATTTATAATAAAGGTCACTTTTTTTTTAATAAAATACCTCAGGATCTGCAGTTTTTATTACTTGGACAGGCAAGAAGCTGTCCTTTTTTAATGTTTATTTATAACTAGTCTTCTGTTTTCATCCTAGCTTGTTTTCTTTCTCTCTGTTAGCAAGAAGATTCAGTTCAATAACTTTATCATAAAAACTCTTCTTTATAAAAGCTTAGATTTAACTCATCCTTTTTATCTTCTTTTTAATCATGATTATTCCCATTTTACTTCATGGACTCAGTTTATCATTTTTTCATTTTTGTCAGTTTCTTGAAGTTATGAGTGTTTGTGAGGAGTACAGCAGCAAGATTACTTCCCATTTGTTGCTATTGTATTAGCGTTAATATTTTATGATGTTAACATTGCCTTGGCTTCCTTCTTTTCCTCGATAATGACCTCGAGTGCTTTTTATTTAAGTTTATAGGTATCTGTGTATACCTTTTTATAATATTCTTTGAGGGTAGGGGCCATAATTTATACATCCCACTATACTATGTATTGCCAGATTAAATGTGAAAATACCTGAGAGTTATAAAATGTTGATCATGGTAGATTTTTATTATCAGAGTCAATAGTTAATAAAATAAATCTTTGTAGAATGAATCAAGAATTTCCTAAGGAAGATGTTATATCTTTAAATAGTGCTTTTTATTTTTTAAGGTGAATACTAATTTTTTTTTAATTGGCAATATCAGGCAGGTATGTTTATTTCTAAAAAGAGGTGCCAATCAACATGCCACTGATGAAGAAGGGAAGGACCCTTTGAGTATAGCTGTGGAAGCAGCCAATGCTGATATAGTGACCTTGTAAGTGTTTTCACATGATTATTTCCCATACATTTTATTACTTATACAGGGTTTTAACATAGAATTTCCTGTGTAGGTGTGAAATTTAAACTTGGTTATTTACTAGAAGCCATTTACTTTTCTAAGCACATTAAATGTATGAAGCATGTTACATATATGAAATTACTTGGTTCCCACCTCAAGACTATGAGGAAGGTTTTATTATTACAGCCCCATTTTATAAGGAAGGCAAGCCACAGATAATTGTAGAAACTAGTAAATGGTGGAGCTGGAATTTGAAACCAAGAATTCTGTCTCTAAACCTGTGTGCTTAGCTACTTTTGTTTTACTTCCTGGCCAGTAGGAATAGAATATCAGTGACTTTTCTGAACTGGGTTCTTTAACTCTCAGTACAGTACTGGAGTGAGAGTTGGATTGGTTAGCAATGGGCAATTTTACTACTACCTCAAGAATTAGGGGATTATAAGCAGGGAATGCAATTGCATCGATGTTAGTAACTTGCAGTTGCATTGCTTTTGTGCACTGATACTTAGGGGACCTTTTTGTGATTATTTTTTAAAAAGAATTTTTCACAAGAGTACTCTATTTTGAGGTAAAAAGATTTGTTTTGGAATGTTTGAATACAAATTAATATGACCTGTTAAAGAACCTTGAGGTCTTTGATTTTCATCTTGGATCAGAGTTGTTCATTACACTTGAAATCTAGGAATGTGGTTGTCACCTACCCTTTACCGTTATGTAGGAAGTCTCAAACATATGTTGTATGAATCACTTTTTCTTTCTATTCTGAATGAAGCCCATGATTGTTGGTTCTCTGTTAACTAAGTAAAGACAGTTCCATTTACACTACTGAATTTCATTCAGTTACAAAGAGGAGCTCCCTTGACTATCTTGAACTCCAGAGTTCCCACTGAGAATTCTTGCCATATATATCACCCCTCCCTGACCCCTGCCAGACTAAAACAAAACAAAAAACCAAAAGAGAGAAATGTATTTTCTCTGTACCTAGCTTCACTTCCTCACTGGAGGGTTTATTGATACTATGGAGACTATTATAGGAAACTGTAGATCTGTTAAATCATTATAGACTTAATATTGGAGAAAGCTAAGTTATTAAAAGATAGGAGTGATATAGCAGAATTACATTAACGCTGGCTGTAGTTTCCCAGGCAGTTCTTACAGTAGTGGCCTTTCTTTCCCCAAAATATGTTCCCAAATTCTCTAAATTTTCTCATTTTGTTTTACTTGAGGCTGTCAGTTTCACTTAAAATTTATTGAAATAAGCAGCCTCTCTGAAAGGTTCAAATACCAAAAAGGGAGACTTATTATCTTGCTATTATGAATTCACACAATGGTTGAAAAAGGAAATGGCAGCAAATTGTGGTACTTTGGAGATAAAAAACAGCCTGTTTCAGATGCTGCAGTTGCCAGAGAGAGCATATTAGAAGAAGGTGATGGAAGTCTGGGAGGGCAATGAGTATTTGGTGGCCTGAAGGACAGGCAAAAGAGTAGGAGAGGGGCACCACAGATAAGATTTGTGTTTCAAGATGTTGCTTGAAATTAGTAAGAAAATGAGAGGAAATTCACTAATTTTCTTAATCCAGTGCTATAGGTCTTCCTGCTGCCAGGTAAATAACCCAAAAAGAATATATAATCAATATGGTAACTGTGCGAAAATCTTAGTAGCCTGTGGTCATTTATTATAACGTCTGTATGTCAGAATATATCCCAAGTATTTATAGATAACACATGCTATTTATACATTTGGAACTACCATATCTCAGGATGAACCAGATTGAACTTATGACAGGCTATTGCTTCCATTTTATAGAAGCAATAATTTCGAAGGTTGGCAGTTAAAGTCTAACAGGTTCACTAGAAGTCAGGAATTCTGTGTGCCTGGAGGAAGCAAGCTGCTGGTGGTGCTGCAAGGAACCTGCTTAAAACTGAAACTCACTTTTTAGAAATCTTTTATTGTCTTCTGTGATAAGAATTGTTTACTTTGTATCTCAGATTGTTGCGTCTAATAAACAAAAAGTCCTTTTGTTTCAGGCCAAATAACTGGTAAAAGAAAAAATTACATGAGTATGTGTCTTAGTTGTATATAATTCAGTAGTTTATGAATATTTATATTGTATAACTTACCTAAAACATTCTTTAATTTTAGGTTACGTTTAGCAAGAATGAATGAAGAGATGCGGGAATCAGAAGGACTTTATGGACAGCCAGGTCAATATTCTACTAATAACCATACTGAAATGCAATATAAGAAATGCATTCAGGAATTTATCAGTTTACAATTGGAAGAGTCATAGTTCTTTAGCAAACTAACAATACTATATAGAGTTTTTATAAATTACTTGTAAATTGTGAGTTGTTAGCTATGTACTGTACTTACTGAATTCTTGGGAGTGGCTCACTCTTGAGCCTTTAAAACTCCATAACTACTCGTATTACAGTACGCATTTACTTGCTGTATTTAACTCTGGCTACTGACTTCTTTATCTGCTGTACAGATGTCTTCCATATACATTCCAGTGAGGTGAATGGAATGATAATGTATCTTTATACACTTATAGCAGCACAACAGTCATTTTCTTTTTGGCTGTCAAGTGAATATCACAGAATTGTTTTCTTTTGGTTATTCAGGGAATTTCTATAAGTTGTGTTCAGGGAAAAAAAAGACAAATCACTATGTGTTGACATATAAAAGGTCAGTATGGAAAATACCTAGAAAACATTTATTGAATTAAAAGTTCTGTATTTGACCTAAAAATGAGTTAAAGGTTTAAAAATAAAGTTTACCAGTAGGTTAAAAAGTCCATAATGGGAATAGAGTTAGTTTAAAAGGTAGTGGGAAAAGGTCCAATTTTATCTTGTAGCTTTGCCCTAAGTAATTGTACAATATTTGTTGGATAAATGGAAGTATTTCAAGCAGCATTTTGTGAACTTGATGGCAAAGTAGATGTATTCTTATTAAGAGAAATCTCAACTCAGGATCAGCTCAAGTCTCATTTTGCATAATTTTTATCTTTGAGTCGAGATGTAAGAAAATTAAGAAATGCTGCTGATCAGATTTTGTTCTTTGATGAAAACATCCTGATTAGACATTCTTCACAAAGAAGAGAGTAATAATTAGATCTCCAGTTTCATGAATTTGAGTATATGAATTACTAATTTATCTGTTTTAAATTCATATACATGCTGGTTAAAAAGTTTAGGAATCCATGACTAAAATAATAGAGACTGTTCAGTTCTCAGTGAGTATGTTTAATTATTTTCAATCGGTACTAATATTTTAAAAGTGGCTTGTAATATCATCTATCTTTCCTGTTTAATTGTGTTTTGAAATTTCTGTACTTTATGCTAGCTTTAGCCAGCATTTTTACTTTTATTTTTACTTTACTTTTATTTTAACCCGATATAACTAAGATATATGGGACCATTCCTTTCTCAGAGGACTGTATTTATTACTTTTTGGGGGGGTCTAATTTAAATAGGGAACAAGTAAGAACTTTGAGAATAGAGGCACTTCAGCTAGATACTTCTAATCTAGGGTGTCCCACTTTAATCCTATGGATCAAACAATATGACTGATTCATGATGTACCAAGATGTAAGAGTGCTGATAAAGGGTGAAATCTCAGCATTAATTCTGAATTTCACCCATTTGTTTTAAACTTGAATGTTAGACTTTAAAAATGTTATAATTTTGTAACAGATATACTTAAGTGATAGTATTACTAGGCCATTTTTGAGGCCTTTGTGTTTAAGCACTTTAAAATAAAAATTATTTAAAGAATATGACCCGATAGGCTAGGATAAGAGTGAATTTCAGGATTTTAGTTTAAACGGTTTTTTTTCCTTGACATTTTCAATGTAAATGTCTGGTCAGCTGCTCTTTCCTTAGGGTATTTACTGATGAAGCTGCACCCAGCTGATTAGTCAGAAGGTCAGGGGGTGACTTTTTTCTGGAGCTGGGACTTTGAAAGGACAGGTCCTCTTATGTTCTTGCAGCTTCTATTTCCATCTAAACTGTTGGTCTTCTGCCCCTATCTGGGAGCATTCAAATGGTTCTTTCAGTGTCATTTTATGTATAAGTTTATGAGTATATACCTTCTGCTCTGGAGAAGGAAATGGCAACCCACTCCAACATTCTTGCCTGGAGAATTCCATGGACAGTGGAGCCTGGTGGGCTACGGTCCATGGGATCGCAGAGTCGGACACGACTGAGCACACAGCACAGTACCTTCTGCTCAACAGTGGAAAAATAAGTTTTCCAATTTATTTGAATGAAAATTTGAAGGGAAAAAAAGGCTTATTAAAAAAAAAAAGCAAGGTTTCCTGCTATAGTCAAATCTTAGTTTAGAAAAGATTAAAAAGAGCAGAAGTCTGGAAATGGTATACCAGCAGAATAAAATGAGATTCTCATTTAGTAATAACTAGATTTTAAATTCATTTAGGTGGTCTCATATTTAAAGCAAAACAACTTTATACTTATACAGGTGACATGGTGAAATAGCTCAGCAGTTACTCTCTGAGCCTTTTCCTTTGTGAGTCTTTGGAGAGCAGATATTTTTGCTCAGGCTGCAGGTCTCTTTTCCTCTTTGCTTATCACTGTGTATTTCCCTCTCATAGATTTTGGTTGGTTGTTTTAGCTAGATCCTTTGTTGTTGTTGCCTAGCAATAGATGGAAAACCTCAGAATTCTGGGTAGTTTTAAAATGCAGGTATCTTCAGTCTTTTCATTATGAAGATCTCTTCCATTTAAAAGACTCAGATATAATCTTTGGGAATCATGGACCTGTTTCTAGGAAACTCCACTTTTGAACTTTCTGTCTACAACCCTAACGACCTGAGACTTTCTATTTTTTGCATTGTGACCCAAGAGCACACATTTCCTGAGGGGAAGATGCATCCCTCCTTGTCAGTTCCTACAACTCTTAAGAGGACTAGGTGGATGCGTGCAGTATCACATCCTGCTCTCAATTGTTGGAAACTAGTTTGGTGGTTCCCACGGTCTCTGGCTCTATGACTCCTCTTGATTGTTGGCAGAGTTTCTCAACCAGTTGAAAATCACTGCTTTAGTGAACCACTACTAATTATGTGAGTATGTTGCTGGTGAAGACTGATCATTGATCCAGTCAGTTGCAAAAAGGAAGCCGTGATCAGTCCAGAGGGGCAGGGTCATTCGCTGATCACGTGGGAGCAGGGTCTCCCATGCTGCCGGATCTTTGAGGGGAGTACATTTTAAGAGCAAAATTAGCAAAATCTTGGATCATAGCTGCTCTTGCAGTGTTTATTCTGAATACCAAAAATCAAACACTATTTTAAACCATCTGTGGAAATATAGCAGTCCACATTTTAAAAACTCAGAACTGTCCAAGCACATAGAAGAGTTAGCTTGCTGAAGAGAAATAGAATGTGATTAAGTAATTTAAAGAATTTAACTTAGTATTTCAAATATTGGGTGGTTAGTTGTTTATTGTTTATAATAAACTGTTAAATGTACTTATGAACTTTCCAGGGCAACATATTCTGGGTTATTGTTTATGTATTCTAGTGTAGACAAGTTATATTTGCCATGGGAAACATTCTGAATGATCAAAATTGTATTTAAAGAATCACATTGAAGTTCTATTTGTAGTTCAATTGTGTTAACTATATTAAATATCTTAGTCACTATTGTTACGTCATGTTTGCTTTTTGACAACACATTTTGAGGCCTAAGAAAGGTATTATATTGATAGTCCCTTAATTAACATTTGGTTAGAAACAATATTAATGAAAAGTTTTGTGTATGTATGTGAAGGTTAGACTTACTTTTGTACTGTATTAACTCTTAAAATGTATTCAGTAAGTGAAACCAATGATTAGTGTAGCACCAACCCCTTCCTTCAAGGAAGCATTTAATTCAGTGAATAAAAAAATGTTATTATCTGTTTTGCATGGTACAATGGTTCTACTAAAATGTACTTGTGTAGTAGGTACTAGATAATTTAAAAACAAAAACTGGAAAACCACAAAAAGAAAAAAAAAATCCCACAGCTTGTTATACAAAATATGCATTGCTAATAGTAGAAGCCATATATTGCCATTGTACTGTTGTAATACTGAAGATTGACTGCTCATCTGGTGCTATCTGTAAGCTGTTTGGCATTAGCGTCTGCTAGGTCCTTCTTCCTATTTCTTCTTGAATGTATAATGTGTGCCTTTTAAGTTCCTTCTGGTGTTGAATGGTAAAATCAGTGTGGTATTTTTGTATTATAATCTGCACTTTACACTTTCTTGGAAAGTAAGATTCCAGACTCTCCGGTTTAAATAGTATTTTTAAAATATTTATAATGTTTACAGTAAATATTTTAAATATTTGAATTCAACATCTAAGAATAAGAAAAACTTTTAAATATTTTGTATGGTTTGTTAATTGATGTTTAATGTTTGTCTCTTAGTTTATTTTGTATATTTTAGAATGCCTAAAAATGGGAATAGATTGTAGTTTGTCTTCTAATGTGGAGGTAAACTTTTATGAAATGAAACATGGGTGTAATTGGATTGTCTTACCAGTTGTTCCAGCATATCACCCTTTATTATTTTAGTTACAATAATATACGAGTTAGATGTTACTCTTAGCCAATCTATTAGGCTTCTCTTCTTACTGCATTTTTTCTTTTAAAAGTGATTGATTCAGGTCATGAGAAAATTTCCAGGGCTAAATGAAGAACTATATAGAGATTTTAATAACTTGCTTTTTACATTGACTAAATATTAAAAGCATTAAAAAATTTTTTATTGAAAATCTTGAGTTATGCTGTTAGACCTTTTTACTAGATCTTTATCACTTTCCCCTGATTTTTTCTAATTCTCTAGCTTTTGGTATGACATCGATTGCCTCAAAAAATCTCACTTTTTAAAAGCTGACAAAACTTACTGCACTATTAACAACAGTTGTAGCAATGAGTGTATAATAAGATGGATGCAAGGTGTCTTTTGGGGAATAATTATAAAACCACGCTTTAACAATAAACCAGTATTTGACAGTCTAAATCTTGAAAACAGAATTATGACAAGCCTCTGTATAAAAGTAATATGTTTAATGAAACATTCATGATGAATGATTTAACTTGAAGATAAGATTTCATTTTATGTAAATCTTTTGTCCAAAGAGTTAGCCTGTATGTGTGTATATATTTAGTTTTTCATCACAAGAAAAATAGTCTTCAATCTGCTATAATATCAGTATCTATAATCTTCTCTACAAGGGTATTGTAGGTATATACACATGTATTCCCTGGAGTAGGAAATGGCAACCCACTCCAGTATTCTTGCCTGGAGAATCCCATAGACAGAGGAGCCAGGTGGGCTACAGTCCATGGGGTCACAGAGTCGGGCATGACTGAGCATATACAACCAACCAACATATGTATTATTCTAATTTAACAGATGTCTTTGATATTTAGTCCCCTTTTGTCATAGCGTCCTTGCTCAAATGACCTACAGTAAATGAACTGTTGACTAAATGTGAAAGTATGATTTTAAAGTCATTTTCTAGGCTTTATTATTTTTAAGCTTAGTAAAGAGTAGGTTAAGTGCATTAGTTTTAGTTAAGCAAAAGTTTGAATAAAGACTTTTTCACATATTATTTAAGATTTAGTTAAAATATAACATTAAAATTTCCCACCTGGTTATCAGTTTTGTCCTGTTACTAACTTGCATCCATCAGAAACATTAATATTTGTTTTTGATCTTTTCTTGGCCTTGATCAAAGGAAATATTGATTTAAATATTTATTTAAAGAATGCCTTGTTATTATACCTCATTTAGGATGACTTTTATTTCTTGTGTGTTAATAAATGTATTTCCTTACTTGCTTTAAAACACTTGCATCTTTGCTCTTTTCTAACTCTGAACTTTCCTCTGTGGCTGCATCTGAGGTGCTTTTTTCAGGTATAGTTTTTTTTTCTTCCATTATATACTTATCCAGCACTTACATTTAGTTGGTCTTTTTTCTTCAAAAAATGCTCATCTGAACAAAGTTTTATTATCATGAATTGTAAAATAGTTACTAGTCATAAAATGTTGTTTATTAGTACTTTTTATATAAATTTTTTAAAGTGTTCTTATTTTACTTTCATGCAGGTGATGAAACTTACCAGGACATTTTTCGTGATTTCTCCCAAATGGCATCCAATAATCCAGAGAAACTAAATCGTTTCCAGCAAGATTCACAGAAATTTTGAATTTTTTTAGAAAGGGGAAAACAGTAAATCTAGTGACCCCCTAATGTATATATCTGAAAACTCACATATTTTTACTGCTTTAATTCTACTTACTTACTTTTAGTAGCTATTGAGTGGTTTGGAGAAGAGATACCCATTCATTGATATTTTTATAAATCAAAACATAGATCTCTAGCAGTTGGGAGAAGAACCTACTTTAAGACTTATTTTATTTTTGTTTTTTAAAAAAAGCCTGTTTAAAGGGCTGTTTTTTATAGATGAAAGTTGAATCTGGACTTAGGCCATCTCTAGGTTACAAGATGCTAAGAATTTATACAAAATAATCTTTTTTTCCCAATGAATGATGGCATTGATGTTTTTCTTCTGTGCACTGTGCCCAGGATTGTTCAGTCAAGCCTGTCAGCATCAAGTGGGAGCCTGATGTCCTGCCTGATTCCAGAACGTGTCTTTGCTTTAGCTTCCTGGATGTTGGTGGTTCAAAATAGTTTTTGTTTTTATTTTTTCTTGGTAGCTATTATATACACAATATGTAATTTAATTATCAGAACTAGAGGATACATGACCCCATTTCCTCATAAATGTAGTTTATCCCTCACGTCCAGTACTTTAGCATATATACAGTGGCTGTACAGATTGATATAACTCAGTCCTTTAGATTTATTCCATTTTATGAAGCAAAAAAAGAAACCGTTGACATTTTTTTTTTTTTTCAATTACCAAAAGGATCTCATAGAAGTTATAGTTCTTCAATGTTGGGTTGATTTCCTAAAACCTTGACAATTTTATTGATGTAATAAAACTGTGTTTCAAAGGTTACTTGAATGTTGCAAAATTATGCTTTCATCAGATTGTAACTATCAAAGGAAAAGTTGACATAAAATAATGTAGAACATTTTTATATTTGAAATGTGTCCTTTTCAAGGTACATTTTTGCTGTTGCTCCTGGTGAAAGGAAAATCTCTCTGTAAAAGGAGGAAAAAAACCTCGTTTTTTAAGTTTATACTAAAATATACAGCAATAAATTGCTTTTTAATTCTTCTAACATCTATCCTATGTACTTATTGTACATGGTATACATTCTTTTAAATTATAGCATCTATGTAGGCTTCCCTGGTAGCCCAGATGGTAAAGAATCTGCTTGCAATGTGGGAGACCTGGGTTTGATCCCTGGGTTGGGAAGATCCCCTGGAGGAGGGCACAGTAACCCACTCCAGTATTCTTGTGTGAAGAATCCCATGGATAGAGGAGCCTGGGGGAGCTATAGGCCAGGGGGTCTCAAAGAATCAGACACGAGTGACCGACTAAGCACAGTACATGTAGCTTTAGTATTTGGTTACATGAATCACAGATCCTTGAATTCCAAAATAATTATGGAATTGGATAGATACACTATACTATGGAAATATTAATTTTCTATGTATATGCTGCAAATTAGTTTGATTCCATCTTTGATTGACCTCTCTTGTCAGGAGTATAAAATAAGTAATTTGCCTTATGGTTAATTTTTAATATTGTCATAATTAAGTTTAATTTTCTTTTTCAAGTTATATGTAAGTAGTGAGAGATTTTTAAACTTGAGTTACCATATAAGTAGAGAAATTATATTTCATTGGGTATATAATACATTTTCTAACATTTTCCCACCAGTAAGTAGAGTTTTCTAAGTTGACCGAACATCAAATCAGAATCTAAACAGGAATTACACTGAAATAAATTCACATCACAGAAAAGGTTCTGTATTTGTTTGATCAAATTGCATGCATATAATGCTTATTTAGTAATAACTGCTGTGTATTAGATAAAGATAAAAATATATGTATGGATTATTTCTAAGGAAAGGCTAATTTCCAAAACCTTGTATTTTAATCGCAACAATAACAGGAACACCCTGTTTCACCTCTGAATCATAGATCACCCAACTTTGCAAAAGTCTGATTTGTAGCATTTTTGTTAGTGTACTTTGAAATTAATTATCCAGAAAGCTCAAGGAGAAAGAAATATATTGAGATGAGAAAGAAAGAGACAAAGAGAGGAAGAAAGAAAGAAGAAACAAGAGCCTCACTTTTTGATCCTCGGAATCCTTTTGATCTTTATCTGAAGAAGCCTAGGTAGTTTTCATTTTGGATCCAGGCTTTGGTCTCCAGATCACCTCTGGGGTCTCTCTTTGTAAAAGCAGTTCTTAGATACTCTTTTAACTCTTGTGGCTTCAGTCATGAGTTGTTAATGTGGCAGTAATTAGTGTCTACTTAAATTTAATTGTTAGAGATGTATTTGAAGTACACTAAAGATGATCATGGTTCTGAATACCTTCAGAAAATCTTCAAAGAAAGTGAAAATTAAATCTTTAACAGTGCAGGGAGCTTGTACATTGAAAAATACATTTATATGGCTTGGTTTCTTGACTATGGCAAAACCCAATTTGGATTAAATTTGACAGAAATGATGCAGTAGTAACAGCAAAGTTTTAAAGTAAATTAATGGTTACAAGTAGTTACAGAGTAGGTTGGCTTTTAACCAAGGTGAATTTAACTGTATCAACTAATAGCTTTTCTATAGTATGTAACAAATCTGAGTTTTATTATGCTGTGAATTATTCAGTACAATATGGTCAATTACAGTGTAAACAATGTTAGTTATAATCTTGGGCTTCAAAAATCAATGTGATTGTCCTTTGTTTTCTTTCCCTAAGTGATCTGCTGGTATTTAGTTTCAGATCCCTTGTTATTCCATTAATCATTATTAGCTCATTAGTTTAAAAGTTTGATTTAAAATAGTCTCAAAATAAGAGTATCAGTACTGTGAGGAATTTATACAGTGCAGTTTCATGTTAGAACTAGACTAAAGGTAATTGTGTAGTTATTTGTAATTTTTCATGGTAACAGTTAACATGTTTAAGATTTCTAATGTTTTAAAAAATTACCTTGGGTACAATTCTTAGAAATTCAGAGATTTCCAGGGATTCACTACATACAGTGTTTGCCTAATTTATACTGGTCTTCGTTATGTATTTTAATCAACTTTAGTGTTTACTTTGTAAAACATATATATTTGATTTGAAATATTACTTTGATTCTTCATGAGTGCATTTTGACAAAACATATACTTTTACAGTCTGGACAACTTAAATTTGTGTTAAGCAGTATTTTAAAAATATAATTTTACACATGTGAAGTGTGATCACAAGAAACAGTTGTATTTAAGACTAAATTTACTATCCGTTTTGAATAAGACATTCCCTTATCACTCTTATATTGTTTAATTAACTTTTCTGTTTGATAGCACTTTTGACTGTGGACATGGGCTGGAAAAATGCTGTATTTTTATAGAATGGTCTTTGTAAAATGATTTCAGACCTACATGATATAGTGGAAAGAGCACTGACTAGTAATTATTACTCTTTGAAATCTGAGCGCCTCACAAATAAAACAAGTTGGATGAAACAAGGTGAAACTATAACAGCAGTCTTTCCTGTACTGTTCCCACAGCTCCTCCCAGTGTACCTTGCAATCAGTGTATCTTGCAGGATTCTCACGGTAAGGCTTCTGAGATCACCAACATTGTCTCTTTGATCATGGGCTGCTGCTCTTGTTTCACAGAGCTGGTCTCTGGTTTGCTGGTTGGTGGCATAGCTGACACCAGAACCCCTGTCTGACTCGTAGTCAGAGGCACTCATGTCATGAAATGATTTGAAAGCATTATAAATCAGCAAAGTCTGATAATGACTGCCAGCTTTCCTTGTGTTTTGATTAAAAAAAAAAAAAAGACTCCAAATATTCTGGAAAACCTGGATATAAAATTATTTTGAAGAAATAGATTAAGGTTTGAAGACATCAAATTGTAGGGAATTTTATATTTTTGCAATAACAAACATTGACAAAGGCAAAATGTTGTAAAGGTAATTTTAATCCACCATATGCTTACCAATTCCTTGATTCTTCTAAACAAAGACAGCTAAAAGGGGCATGGATTCAGTTTGGCCAAGCCTTGACATCTATAAATACAATATTGTGGGCATCCTTTTCTGTTTACATAAACATCTACTAAAATGAGATAGTGGGAGGAAAGCAAGATTTGATTAAATAAACTGTTCTCTACATTGCTCTTTTCACTGTCTTATGTACTAGGTTTTCTTATTTTTCCTCAGCACACTTCCCAACCTTTTGGATATTCATTTTAAATAGGGAAAGCTCCCTACATTATAAAGAATATTGGCACCATTTATTTTATACAAAGGCTAAAGGTTAACTTTTAGAAATGATGAGCTACTTTCCTATATGTGTTTACTTGTGCTTCATGATATTTCTGGATCATTCCAGTCATAAAGACTTATTACATGTAATATTTCCTGCTACCTGTGAAAAGATATATTTTAAAGAATGTATAACCAACAATCCATTTAATTTTTACTAGCATGTAGAGGATTTATTTGTATCTAATTCATGAATGTAGTTTTACTGTAGGATGTCACTGTAAATGGAACAAAGTACGTTATCTTTATAGTTATTCTAAGATGTACATTATGTAAGAATTGTAAATATTTGCCTGATTAAATTCTTTGTATGCCAAGAAATTATGTCAAGTCAATAAAAATCTCACTTCTGGCATAATTCTTTTATGTTCAGACTTCTACTTTATTGTGAACTACAATTGCAGAAATACCTGTTAACTGTCATGTTTTTCATATTTTCAGTCCTATATTCCTTTCCTACCCTGTCAAACTGGTCCAGATTGATCCTATTTGCTGATGGCTTCAACCATGAAATCCGTTTTGATTTTTTAAATATTTTCTTCTGCCTGCCACAGAGCTGTATGGCTCCCAGTTCATTAGCTAAAAGCCACAAAAGGCCTTTTTATGCTATAGCTCTAATGTTTTTGCCAATATGATTGAGATATCTGTTGAAGTTTCTAATCTAGGCAACACATTTATACTCAGTCCTTTTAGTAAACAAACAAAAACAAGTTTTTGCATGAATCAAGATCGAAGGAATAGAGGCTTAAAAGAACAGACCTGGAAGTGAATTGCCTGCTTTTGCTTTTCCTTTAAAAGTTAGGTGAAAGCAGACACTAAAACTATTCTATGTAATTTACTTTATTCCACTTCACTTCATTTTCATAATAGTTATTTGACCAGGAGAATGGAAGCCGATAGTAAAGGTTTTAAATGAAAACAGCCTACTTTCCTTTATTACAAAACAGTGCTTTTTCATTGTAGGAAAGGTTAATGATAAGCAAAAAGAATTCCGTCCTAATTCCATCATTTGCCTGTGATGTTTAGTGTGGCACCTCCTAGCCACATGTGTCTACTGAAATTTAATTAAAATTAGAATTAAGTGTTGAGTTCATGTGTTGAATTGCCACATGTCAGAGGCGCTAGCTTTGTGTCCAGTGACTACTGTTTTGAGCAGGGCAGATTATAGAATATATTCACCCTAGGAAGTTCTGTTGGATAGTACTGAGTGTGGGGGATGCTATTATTTCCATGGTGTATACCTTTCTAGACCTTTGGATGTGTATGTATTTATATACAGGGGGATCAAACTGTTTTGTCACCTGTTTCTTTCATTTAATAAATGAGGGACAAGTTTCTAAGTCTTTAATCTGCATCACTTTTGGGAGGATTTTTAAAAATCTTCTTATTGAAATTTTCAAACACTCAAAAGTAGAGATAATAAGTTTAGTAGCTATTGGTTCATGACTTATACACTGTTTGATCTATACTTGTACCCATTTTTCCTCTTCCCTGTTTTTTTTAAGATGGGTGCCAGACATTTCAACAAATTGTTGAGTATGTCTCTCTAAATATGTATATTGCTTTTATGCAGAACCTTAAAAATTATACAAATGAACTTATTTACAAAACAGAAGCAGACTTGGAGAACTGAACTTATTTATAAAACAAACAGACTTAGAGAACGAACTTACTGTTACTAGACAGGAAGGATTGGGGAGGGGTAATAAGGAGTTTGGGGTTGACATGTATACAACAAGGACCTACTGTCCAATACAGAGAACTCTTCTCAGTAGTATGTAACAACCTAAATGGGAAAAGACTTAAAAAGAATAGATACATGTGTGTGTATAATTGAATCACTTTGCTGTGCCCCTGGACTTGACACAACGTTGTTAATCAACTATACTTCAATATAAAAAAGTTAGGGGGGGGGGGAAGGACTGTTCTTAAAAAATTATATCACCTTTCTTAAACTATGAAACTATGTAGTCAGTATTCAAATTCCTCAATACCTTGGTGTTCTTTAAAAAAAGATTTTTCAAATCAGAATTTATGTAAGTTCCATTCATTGCAATTGGCTAATGTATCTGTTGAGGCTGTAAATCTATAGGTTCTTCCTCCATTTATCACTTAAAAAAATTTCCACTTACAGTTTGTTGACTACAGCACCAACAGCATCTTTGTTTTTTAATTTAAAAAAATTATCTATTTTTGGCTGCACTGGGTTTTCATTGCTGTGTGTAGGGTTTCCATAGTTGTGGGCGAGTGGGCTGCTCATTGTGGCGGCTTCTCTTGTGGCTGCCCAAGCTGTAGGCACTTGGATTCAGTAGTTGTGGCTGGTGGGCTCTAGAGTGCTGGCTCAGTAGTGGCGCACAGGTTTACCTGTCACTCGGCGTATGGGATCCTCCTGGACCAGGGATTGAAACCGTGTCCCCTGCACTGGCAGGCAGACTCTTAATCACTGGATCACCAGAGAATTCCCAACAGCATCTTTATTTTAGTTTCACTTTACTGATGAACATTTGATTTTAATATCTTGTCATCATAAACCTAGCTCTGCATTACCCTTGTGGCTAAATATTTGAGTACATTTTTCCTTATTCTGTTAGGAAAATGATGGTTTACAATGGGTGGGTGTATTTCTGATGCTCATTCAGTGAGTCAAGCACCATCAGTTACTGGAGATATTATGGTTAAAGAAAGACACCTTGCTTGCTCTCTTTAAGTCTTGCCATCCCAGAAAGATGGGACTGGGTAGTTCTT
The DNA here is from genome assembly GCF_029378745.1 of Bos indicus. Classification (NCBI taxonomy): domain Eukaryota; kingdom Metazoa; phylum Chordata; class Mammalia; order Artiodactyla; family Bovidae; genus Bos; species Bos indicus. Next base: position 72,950,435 of record NC_091760.1, read on the forward strand.
AGGTGGCCCTTATGGTATCCTTGAGGATGGTGCTTCATCTGGACACTTGCAAGGGCTGGTGTTTAGAGACCACTCTTTGAGGCAGGGACACCCAAGCCAAGGTCTGAAGCAGGAGAGGTTGACTGTCTGAAGATCCAGGGCACTGCTTTTCAAACTTTGGCTTGCAGAAGAATCACCAACAAGGCCCGGGCTCATTGAAGGTAATAGGGCCTGAGCCCTTGTGTTTTATCAAGCTCCCCAGTGCTGCTCATTTCAGTTCAGTTCAGTTCAGTTGCTCAGTCATGTCTGACTCTTTGCGACCCCATGAATCGTAGAATGCCAGGCCTCCCTGTCCATCACCAACTCCCGGAGTTCACTCAGACTCAGTCGTTGATGCCATCCAGCCATCTCATCCTCTGTCGTCCCCTTCTCCTCCTGCCCCCAATCCCTCCCAGCATCAGAGTCTTTTTCCAATGAGTCAACTTTGCAGGAGGTGGCCAAAGTACTGGAGTTTCAGCTTTAGCATCTTTCCTTCCAAAGAAATCCCAGGGCTGATCTCCTTCAGAATGGACTGGTTGGATCTCCTTGCAGTCCAAGGGACTCTCAAGAGTCTTCTCCAACACCACAGTTCAAAAGCATCAATTCTTCGGCGCTCAGCTTTCTTCACAGTCCAACTCTCACATCCATACATGACCACTGGAAAAACCATAGCATTGACTAGTCAGACCTTTGTTGGCAAAGTAATGTCTCTGCTTTTGAATATGCTGTCTAGGTTGGTAATAACTTTTCTTCCAAGGAGTAAGTGTCTTTTAATTTCATGGCTGCAGTCACCATCTGCAGTGATTTTGGAGCCCCCAAAAATAAAGTCTGACACTGTTTACTCATCTGTTTCCCATGAAGTGATGGGACCAGATGCCATGATCTTTGTTTTCTGAATGTTGAGCTTTAAGCCAACTTTTTCACTCTCCACTTTCACTTTCATCAAGAGGCTTTTTAGTTCTTCACTTTCTGCCATAAGGGTGGTGCCAGTGCTGCTAGTACCAATAAAAATTTGAGAACCACTGTTCTGTGGATAGGAGAGAGAACTGAAAGTTCTCTTAGGTTTTAGTATTGCTAGAGTGCCCTTCAGGAAAGTTGTGTCAGTATAGGCACCCTCATCTGCTGTGGAAGAGTGTGTCTCTGTCAAACCTGACACTGTGTGACCTGAGCAAGTGACCTCAGTTACGCCTCAGTTAAGAATTTGCAAAACTACCGGGTATACAGTAAGTCTCTTTTGAAGTGTTTAAGTCTGTTAAAAAAACAAAACCCACAAGCTTCCTGGGGAGCTCTGAACCACCCAAAGTTTGTGGCAGGTGGCCCCCTGGTGGCCACATCCTTTAGGTTGCCTCTGGTCGGCCTCAGAGATGCCAAGTGAGGTGAGCAAGGGATTCATACCTTGGGTGTCAATCCTACTTCACCGAGAATGGGAAAGGAGTTGCTAGTTTAAATTCTTCAGCCCTAGATAGTCTCCAAGGTGTGAAAGGAGTCAGGGAGAGGACGTAAAGCCTTTAAGAAATTAGGAGGGAAAAGATATAAACAGAAAATTTTTTGTGCGTCCAGTTTAGTCTTTTTGCTTCCGAAGGCTTAGCTTCGGTTTCTAGAGCCTGAGGCTGTGCACTTAACGAGGGCCATTTTCCACAGGCCGTACAGCCTGCTGGCTCGTGTGTGCAAGTCCTCACCGCCTCCTTCAGACACGCTGGAGGGACTCCTGCGGGCTCACTGCCCAACCCCACTGTAATCCTTCTGAGCTTAGGACCCAGTGGCTGCCAGGCAGCCTGGCCCCGCCTCTCCGCGTATCAGCGCCCGCAGATTGGCAGCTCGGCTCCGCCCCCGCCATGGCTGCCGCCTGCTGCCGGGGCTGCTAACTTGCTGCCGGGATACTGGTCTCTGCCGCAACTCTCCGGCTGATCTGTCCGCGGGCGGGCGGCGCATGGGTCTCCTCCGAGGCGGGCCCCCGTGCGCTCGGGCCATGGCGCGTCTGGGCGCTGTGCGCTCCCACTACTGCGCGCTGCTGCTGGCCGCGGCGCTGGCCGTCTGTGCCTTCTACTACCTGGGCTCGGGCCGGGAGACCTTCTCCAGCGCCACCAAGAGGCTGAAGGAGGCCCGCGCCGGGGCCCCTGCTGCGCCCTCACCGCCGGTGCTGGAGCTGGCGCGGGGATCCTTGGCGCCGGCCCCGGGCGCTAAGGCCAAGAGCCTGGAGGGCGGCGGGGCCGGGCCGGTGGACTACCACCTGCTGATGATGTTCACCAAGGCCGAACACAATGCCGCGTTGCAGGCCAAGGCCCGCGTTGCCCTCCGCTCCCTGCTGCGCCTCGCTAAGTTCGAGGCGCACGAGGTGCTTAACCTGCATTTCGTAAGCGAGGAGGCCAGCCGCGAGGTGGCCAAGGCCCTGCTGCGGGAGCTGCTGCCGCCCGCCGCCGGCTTCAAATGCAAGGTGAGCGGGGCCCCAGCTAGAGGCTCCGGATAGGTGACTCGGTCAGTGTGGGGCCCGGCCTGGATCCAGGGGTCAGGAGGGAGGTGTCTTAGTTGCGATGCCCATTGCCAGTGCCAGCAGAAGCCTAACCCCTTAACCCGTACCCTGCCTGAATTGTGCGTTCATAGCACGCTGCAGGCATGGTCCGGGGGGGCGTGTCTCGGAGCCTCTATTAGCTGACTTCCTTGATCCGAGCTTCCCTTTAACTGCGGCCCCCTGGAGAATCAGCAAGCCCGCTCTTTCCTGATGTGGTTGATTTCAGCAGTCAGTGCCTTTAAGTCTGCCCCTCTGTTTATTCTTTTCAGTGTTTGACTTTTGAGGATGGAGCAGGTCACTTGAAGGTGCAGCGTCTGCTGGACAAGGTCTTAGGCCGCTTGAGTTGTTCAAATTACAGGGACATTTCTCATAGCTCTAAGGATTTCAGTTGAAACTGGTCCAGCCCAAACCCAGCCCATGTGAACCATTTCATCTCCTCAGTGTGCCTCCTTCTTCCCTTCTCTTCAGGGTCATGAACCCATTTAGAAAAGCAGCGGGTTCCTCCCAGCAAGAAAGTGCTCCAAGAGGTAAAGATATAAGATCTGGAGAGGGCAGAGCAGAGCTAGTCGTCTTGTTCCGGGCTGGACCACCTGGCTCTTCTTGTGAGAGATTGTATTCTTCAGTCAGCCAGCTCAGTCGCTCAGTCATATCCGACTCTTTGCGACCCCGTGGACTGCAGCACACCGGGCCTCCCTGTCCATCACCAACTCCTGGAGCTTACTCAAACTCATGTCCATCTGGTCGGTGATGCCATCCAACCATCTCATCCCCTGTCATCCCCTTCTCCCACCTTCAGTCTTTCCCAGCATCAGGGTCTTTTCCAGTGTGTCGGTTCTTTGCATCAGGTGGCCAAAGTATTGGAGTATTTCAGCTTCAGCATCAGTCCTTCCAATGAATATTCAGGACTGATTTCCTTTAGGATTGACTGGTTGGATCTCCTTGCAGTCCAAGCTTAGTGTTAATGGCCTCAGTTAAATTACATGTCTCCTTTTGACCTAATAGTTGCCCAGAGGGGATCTAAGGTGTGATTTTGGGATAGAAATAATGTGCACTAAATCACTCCAGTCATGTCCGGCTCTATGCGACCCAATGGACTGTAGCCCACCAGGCTCCTCTGTCCAGCGGGATTCCCCAGGCAAGAATACTAGAGTGGGTTGCCATGTCCTCCTCCAAGTGATCTTCCGGACCCAGGGATTGAACTCGTGTCTCCTGTCTCCTGCGTTGGCAGGCGGGTTCTTAGTAGCTGATCTTAAAGGATGGAGACTGGTGGTAGGGGGAGGGGCGGTAAGATTAGTGTACCATGCGTTTGTGCTGGGTGAGTGACTAAGGGGAGCCAGTGCTGGCCTCCTGCAGGGTTCAGGGGCCTGTTGGTGTTTGTTTTTGGCCGCACCACACAGCCTGTGGGATCTGAGTTCCTCGACCTGTGTACCTTGGAGTGGAAGTTAACCAGTGGACCTCCAGGGAACTCCCTTTTTTGTTGTTGTTGTCTACAGAATCAAGTCCTCATTTCTTGGCAGGGCTGTCTGTTGTGGGGCCGGGCTCCTCAGCCAACCTCCTTGTCCTTCCCCTACTAACTGTACTGAATGTGCCTTTACACAAGCTGTACTCTCTGCCCAGAGCGTCCTTCCTTTCTTCCTGGGCCCTTGACCACGGTTTACGTAGTTTTCACCTTCCCCCAGGAATTCCCCCAGAACCGGGGACAGTCTGTGCCCAGCCCTCCACAGCATTCTGTTCCAGCTTTCTGCCATAGCATCCAGTCTATGCCCTGCCCAGAAAAAATGAACCCTTCAGGAACACCCACCAGTCATAGTGAGGCACCTGGTCTGGATTCCATGGTACAGGAGGCCAAGAATCCAGGTCCAGGGTCCACTGTCTGAGCTGGGGTTCTTTCAGCCTGGGGCTCATGCCGATTTCCGTAATTGCAGTGTTGGGAGGTAGGGCCTGGCAGCCTGTTCCGGGTGTTCCTTAGGACTCCATTGTTTTGAGAAATCCTTTGCTAGTTCAAGGGAGAAAAGCAAGAGCCTTTGATCATAGGGCCAGTCTGGATAGAGCTGGGTAACTGCTGGTGACCCCGCCTCCCTTTGCCTCTCAGGGGCATCGGACTCGACTGGTGCTCCAGACACCACCTTGTAGACCAGCACTGTCATTGTTTCACTTTCTGAGTCAGAGGTCACACCCTGGGCCTCTCTGCCCCGTTACTAGGACTCTGCTGTCCCCTTCCTGAGCTCCAGCCACAGTGTCCTGTCATATATCCAACTTTTTCCAGCCTACATGCCTCTGCTTCTTTTGTTCCACCACCAGGATACACTTTCTGTGTGCATCGCTAAGTCTCGCCCATCTTCAGATACCATTTCCTTGTTGGAGCCATCCAAGGAGCCTCCATTCGAGAGGCACGTCTTCCTCATGTACCTGGCTGGTGCGGTGGACTGCATGCCTTCTTATCTCCGGTGTCTATGCCTGGAACGTAGTGGGCACTATAAATACAGGTCTAGGGCAGGTCCAGGCTCAGGGCCGGTTCCCTCCTTGGAGTTTGTGTTTCATGCTCCAACTCTTTCCCTCTGCTGGCCTGGTTCTGACGGTCAGAGCCATCACTCAAGACCTGAGGCAGCTGCAGATGACCTGAAGGAATTGATACCACCCCACCAAGGCATGAGGAATGAGGGTCTGGGGGCTTCCGACTTGATGGCTGTGTTCAGATAAGGGTTTATCATTTTCAGCTAAATGGCTTTTATTCCTTTTATTTTTTGTATGTGAATCTGTTTCCTGTGTGTGACCACAGTCATCTCTGTCCGGCCCTCAGGAGCCCATCATGTATGCTTAAGTCCCCTGAATGACTGAGCATCTGCTGTGTGTCGGACCCTAAAGTCACAACTGCAGGGAACACAGACGGGGCAGGTACAGCCCCTGACACCAGGTACCCATGGTACATCACCCATGTACAGCCTGTCCCATTGCTGAACCTGCTGGATTGGGCACGAGATAGTCCCGAGGGAGGGGGACAGCACTGCGTTTAAACCGCAGGTGGCCAGTGACTATTTGGGTGACGTGGGTGACCCCTCTTTGCGTCTCAGGGCCTCCCAGGCCTCCTCTCAAATGAAGATTTAACCCCTACTGCCCTGGGAGAGGTGAGGATCAAGTGCCACCTCGTGTACTGCAGGCAGCCCTGTGCTGCTGTGGCCGTTGTTGTGTGTCCGGTCTCACAACACTCTTCTACTCTGCTGACTTCTGGGAACTCAGCCCTGGCGGGCCCTGTAGCCATTGCCTCCCTGCTTTTTCGGGTGCCAGCCCCCTGCAGAGGCCCAGGGGGACTTTCCTGGTGCTGTGGGCACACCCTCAGGCATACAGCATGATTGCTTCTTGTGCTGTGCTATGCCTCAGATAGTGACCACTCAGAAAGGCCATCTCTGAACCCCTTTTCTGAAGCGGCTGCCACCCTATTAGCCTTCATTATCTTTCCCATCACCTTGTTGGTTGCACACACTCATTTGTTCATTCATTCAACAGAGATTACTGAGCGCTTATCCTGCTGCAGGCTCTCTTCTAGGTGCTGGTGGCCAGCAGGAGCAGAGCCAGGCCCCTGCCCCGTGGAGCTTACATCCCAGGGCTGTAGGGGTGTGGAGGAGCTTGGCCCAAACAAATGAACAGAAGTCCTCACAGAGTGAGTCAGATCATGATCATGTAGAGAAAAGTCAAGGTGGATAAGGACACAGGGAGTGTCCGTGTGTCGGGGTGGGGAGTTGTGGGCTGTTTTGTACAGGTGGGCAGGGAAGCCCTCACAGATCCTGTTAACATCTGAGCAGGGGCTGAAGGAAGCGAGAGGAAGAGCTATTTGAACATCAAGAAACAAGTTTGAGAAAGTCACTACCCTGTTTCCTAGTTTGCATTCTGCCCCTCCCTCCTAGAGTGTCATGTCCACAAGGGCAGGGCATTACTACCCTCTTGGTCTGCTGGGGTGGACAGCCGCCCTGTTAATGCCACCCCTGTTTCTGGCCTGAGTTGGGAGTGACAGACAGACACAGGGACAGGTGCCTCCCATATCTGGAACACAGGCCAGACAGACTTCTGGAGGGACAGGCTGCTCTGGACAGCAGCTGGCCGCCCTTCAGGGAGGGGCAGACTGTTCAAGGCTAATCCCAGAGGAGAAGAGAACCAGACAGGCCTGCTTCTCACTGCAGTTTCTCCTCTTTCCCTGAGGGAGGCGGTAACATGTCAGGTGGGGAAAGGAGGGCTGGGGAGCTGCAGGAGGTGGGGAGTGCTGGTCTACTGGGGCACAGATGGCGTGAGACAATGGATGGTGTTCTCTCTTCCTCCATCACTGTTACATTTTTAGCACAGTTCCTGGCACATTCTAGGCTCTCAGAAATATTTTATAGTCGACTGATTGATAGCTGTATTAATTAAACCTGAGAAATCACAGAAGGGTTCTTGGTGTGCTGCCCCTGGTACATCAAACTTCAGCCATCTCAGAGCACGAGGCTGGGTTGGTCCATCTCCAGATGACAAGTTAGGAACAGGAAGGAGGCCTTGTGCTTTCTACACTTAAAAGTGACCACTAGATTCCAGGAGGAGCGGGCTGGGGACTTGGGGTAACGAGACAAAAGTTAAATCTCGTTGCACACCTTTTTTGAATTTGTAGTTTCTTTTATTGCAAAAGGAAAACTGTGAGTTGCTTTGAAAAGCCCCAGCTCATAGTTGAGGCTCTAAAGAAGCCTGAGGGTAAAAACCTCAATGCTGGCTTCTCAGTGAAGCTAATGACAAACAGGTGACATTGCAACGCAGATTCCCCCACCTGTCTTGGCAGCAGGTACCTTGACCAGAAGAAAACTTTTGACTAAGTTATGACCATCTGGGAAAGAAGTGATCAAAGAAGTGTATCCTCAAGTAAGATGCTCTTTGAAAAGACTAGATGACATTTTATACTCTAAAATTTAGAGAATTTACCAAATGCAATGGAACTCTTAAATTATAATACATTTATGATACAACTGTAGTAATGTACCAGTGTATGTTTCTCATGGGAAACTTCAGTCATGGATCTGTAGGGAAGAACTTTGTATAGTATTATTGTATCATGCACAGTGTATCATGCACTCTGGATAACTTCACAGATAAGTTTTAAAGTTTTAAGGTAAAGTCCATCCATAACTAAGAGCAGCGATCGTCATGTATACCTGATACCTGGGTGAGCTGGGCTTCCCTGGTGGCTCAGCGGTAAAGAACCTGCCTGAAATGCAGGAAACTCAGGTTTGATCCCTGGATTAGGGAGATCCCCTGGAGGAGAGCATGGCAACCCAGTATTCTTGCCGGGGAAATCCCACGGACACAGGAGCTTAGTGGGCTATGGTCCATGGGGTCACAGAGAGTAGGACACGACTAAAGCGGCTGAGCACAGCGTGCACTGGGTGATTTGCAAATACTGTGGGGGCTTCAGTGCATGAATGAAATGTTCCAGCTTAGGGTAACAGTCATTCTTCATGATCACTTGACTGTTTTCTGTTCCAATAGGTCATTTTTGAAAGACCGATGATTACATTTTCTTGCAATTCAAAAAGCTTGAGATATAATTCATGTCCCATGAAATTCACCCTTTAAAATACACAATTCAACAAAACTTGAAAAATTTGAGACCTCCCTTCCTATGACACTGTCACAGATCATTGACATGCAGTTCTATCATGATGTCATTAGAATCAGAAATACATCTAATTAGCAGCTTTGTAGATAGCTTAATATTAAAAAATACACAGTGGTTTTTAACACATTGACCAACTTGTTCAGTTATGATCACTAATTCCAGAGCATTTCATCACCCCAGAAAAGAAGCTGTACCATCAGCACTCATTCCCCTTTCACCCTTTCCTCTCAGCCCTGGCACCCACAAACCTGCTTTCTATAAATTTGCTTGTTCTGAACATTTCATATAAATAGACCTTTACTTCTGACTTCTTTCACTTAGCGTGATGCTTTTAAGGTTCATGTTGTGCATGTGGCAGTACTTCATGCCTTTTTAGTGTTGAATAATATTCTGTTGTATGGCTGTACCACATTTTTACTTATTTATTCATTAGTTGATGGACATTTGAGTTTCTGCTTTTTGGCTATTATGAATAAATTGCTGTGAATATTCATTTACAAATTTTTGTGTGGATATGTTTTCAGATCTCTTGGGTATATACCTGGGTGTGGAAGGGCTTGGTGACTGTGAGGAGCTGCCAGACTTTTCCAGTGTATTGTTATTTTACATTCCCGTCAGCTGTGTGTGAGGGTTCCAATTTCTCCACGTGCTCACCAGCACTTGTTGTCTGTCTTGATTATTGCCATCTTACTGGGTGTGAGGTAGCATCTCATTGTGGTTCTGATTTTCATTTCCCTAATGACTAAAGATGAGATGATCACACATTGATAAGGACAGCCAAATAAATATATTTGGGATTTTTCTTACATATTTAAGGGCTTCCCTGATAGCTCAGTTGGTAAAGAATCTGCCTGCAATGCGGGAGACCTGGGTTGGGAAGATCCCCTGGAGTAGGGAAAGGCTACTCACTACAGTATTCTGGCCTAGAGAATTCCATGGACTCTATAGTCCATGGGGTCGCAAAGAGTCGGATACGACTGAGCAACTTTTGCTTTTGCTTTTGCTTACTTAGGCTGCTTCCCAGGTGGCTCAGATGGTAAAAGTGTCAGCCTGCAGTGTGGGAGACCCGGGTTCGATCCCTGGGTCGGGAAGATCCCCTGGAGAAGACAATGGCAACCCATTCCAGTACTCTTGCCTGGAAAACTCCATGGACGGAGGAGCCTGGTAGGCTATAGTCCATGGATTTGCAAAGAGTTGGACATGATGAGCAACTTCACTTCACTTACGTATTTCCCAGGATACATTTTACAAGAAATACTAGGTATCTTGACTCTTCCTGCACATCCTGAAAGATGTTATAACATCTCTGGAAACACTTTTTACTGAAGGACAAGGTTTGGAAATTTCTGAGGTGTTTAGTAACTTTGGGGGCTTTCCTTTGGGATCAGCTGGTAAAGAATCCTCCCGCAATGTGGGAGACCTCGGTTCGATCACTGGGTTGGGAAGATCCCCTGGAGACGGGAAAGGCTACCCACTCCAGTATTCTGGCCTGGAGAATTCCATGGACTGTATAGTCCATGGGGTTGCAAAGAGTTGGACACTACTGCGCAACTTTCACTTTAGTAATGCTATACCTAAAATCAATGAGGTGGTAGTAGTATAAATACTTGATTAGGAGAATTGTAACAATATTTGTTCAGCACTTTAGAGCTTAAGAAAGTGCTTGCACAAATGTTTCACCTGAGCATCACTGTGACTGGTGAAGGAGCCTCTAAGGCTGAGACATCGGTGCTTTGCTTGAGCTCCCACACTAAGAAGTGGGGCTGGACTGTGATATGTGCTTTGGGGAGTAGGAGGCAGGACAAGACAGGGAGCCACTGAGGGGCACAATCTGTATCATCCCCCTGCCCAGATTCCCTGAATAAACATTCAGTCTGAATAAAGACTGTGCTTGCTGCCATCATCGCTTTGCAGAGCCTTGCAGAATCACCAAGCATTGGAGCAAGCAGGAAACTCTGACCCTCTGGGTGCAGTGTCCTCCCAGTGAGCTGATAGATTAGCTGATAGATCCTGGGCAGCAGGGCAGTGACTTACTCAGTATACACAGGGCTGGGGTTAGAATCAGCCTGGGCCCTTCCATCTTCTATTTGAGTGTCAGTGTTTTCAGCGGCCTCTCTAAAGCCCAGGGCAGAGTGGACAGGATACAGGGTCGTTTTCACCATCCCAGTGGAGTTTCTTCCGGTGTTTCCAAGGATCCCTCAGGCTGGAAAGGGGAGTGGAGGCACCTCTCTGACCTTTGGCAGGCCAAACCTCTGCTGTTCCCTCGGGGCCAGCTTTACAGCTGTCCAGTGCCTGAGACCACCAGAGAGTTAGTTTTGGGTGAGCTGTAACATTGCTCCCAGGGAAACTACGTGGTGTGTCACCTGTTTGGGGGTGCACGCTGGGGCCGGTTTGAGAGTAGCATCAGCGCGCCGGCCTCCCAGGCCAGAAGGAGGAGGAGCTGCAGGAAGGCAGCCCACACTGGACCACCTCCTTGCTGGTCACCGCATCCTCCCCGACAGCCAGCAGGGGGAGAGCTTGCCCTGCAGCTCCCGGGCAGAGTCACCTCTTCTGCCCATCGCGCCGCGTGCAGCGCCACTCACGGCCACTGGAGGGCACCGCCGCCCCGCGTTTGCTTGGCCCGAGCCCGGGCCCTTCTCTGCCTCTCCTTCCACTGAGGAAGCCTGGGGCGCAATCCTAGCTGTTTTTGTTCATTCTCCACGAGCGTCCCCCTTGCTCACTGCCTCCGCCACAACGCCGCTCCGTGTTTTAGAAAGGAAGAACGAAATGAAAGGCAATCTGTCTGGCGGTTATGGGTAGTCATTTCCTTCCCGCGCCGGGTGTAAGCCTGTTTTGATCAGGCCCTTTGGAAAAAGCGGGTGAGAAGCAAGCTGGGAAGGTTTGATTCTGGACGGGGAAGGCTGCAGCGCTTCCCTGCAGCATAGAAGGAAGAGTGTGGATGGGCGGTGCGGTGTGCTTCTATGCCTCCCGAGCCCCCGTGCTCCTCCTTGGTCCGTGCCCTATGAGCACTGTTCCGGGGCAGCCTCTCAGCCTCCAGGGTGCCTCCTTTGTCCAGTCTGGGGTGCCCATCACGCCTAGCATGGACCCTCTGGTGAAGGGAGGGGAACTGTGTCTCTTGGAGCAGCTTGAGGGTGGAGTCTCTCTCACCTTGGATAAGTTCACCAGAGCCCCAGGGTTTTACATTGTGTCCATGCCCCCAGGTATCCAGGCTCTTAGTGGGGACTTGGGCAAGGGGACCGCGTAGTAAAGAGGGTGCCTGTTGACCTGGGTGCTGGACCTGACGGGACCCTTGTTGCCTAATTGCGGGGAGCCTCCGTGTCCTCAGCCGTCAGATGGGCTTGGATCCCCTCTTCACACCCTTCCTGGTCCAGGGCTCTTGCCTTGGCCTTGGGACTGCTCCCACTGGCCTGTAGGTTGCTTGGGGTTGGTCAGGATGGTCAGGCCTGGCCGGGAGAGGCAGCCCTGTGCTCTCCTTCCTGTTTCAGGTGCCTGTTCTGAGCAGCTGAGCCAGGCCCTGTAGGCTGGCACAAAGCCTGCTGTTAACTTAATGTCTTTTAAATTCAAGTCATTTGATTTATTTATTGGGATAATTATTGTCGAGCCGCTCCAATTAAGTGGTCCCGGTGCTGGTGGGTCAGTGTGTCCTAGAGGCTCTGGAGCCCTGTGCTGGTCCAGGGTGCACTTTACTCTCCTTGGGCCTCCTCTTCCTCTCCTGGCTGGAGCTTCCCACCCTTCCCTCCACTAGCCAGGTTTGTCCTGTGCCCACCAGGGACAGGCCCCTGGGCAGGAGTGCATAGTTCGGGACTTGACACCTGGACTCAAATGCAGTCTGTGACATGTGGGGACAGTGTAACCCCTCTCAGCCTCCGACCTCCCCAGAGGGCCTTACCAGGGTGGTTATAAGGTGAAAATGGGCACCACTGGGCCCCGGCACACGGCAGGTGGTTAGTTAGCGGTGGCTGCTACTTGTGGTACCTGAGTCGGCATTGCGGGGAGGAGCCTTTTCTCATCAGTTTGGAAGGCTGGCACCTATTGGTTCAATTGGAGAGCAGTGATGGGAGTTTGAAAATCAGAGTTCTGTACAGATTTATTTCAAGGTGTCTCAGTCTGTTTAGGCTATTGTGACAAAATACTGGTGGCTTATAAACAATTTCCTGTGACTAATCAATTTCTGACCACCACGTCCCCCTTCCGCACGTGCCCAGCACAGGTCCGGCTCTGGGCAGAGGCTCAGCAAATGCTAGCTTGCTTTGGCCTGTGTTCTGGAGCAGGTGCTGCTGTTTCTTATCAGGATGGGGAAGCTGGTCTGTGTTTTGCTGTGCCTTCTTTGTGAAGGTTCCTTTCTAGAAGCTCCAATTCTAGAAGTTCTAGAAGGTTCCAGCATTTTATTTAACTCTTCTTAATGGTGTTTTCTCGATCTGATTGCACACAGCAATTGTTCATAATCTTTTTGGGAATTCAGCAAAGTATAAACTGTAAGTGATTTTGAAAAGCCAGGAGACCCGAATCCCCCAGAGCTTACTCATTTCCTTTTCCCACCCATCTCTTTGAGTAGGGTCTTGGGCCTCACCCTCTGGGGTCCACACCCCGTCAGCTGCTGTGAGGGGGCCCTGTTGTACCAGATTAGCACGGCAGTCCAGGACACGGGCTCCGTGAGACCTGCCCAGACAGTCAGACTCCTTGAGTCCTGGTTACTGTGGGATTGTGAATGGGCTTCACCGGCTCTGGCAGGTGGACGGTGGGTTAGTCATCGTTTGAAAACTTGTACAGGATTCAGCAGAGTACATGCTTTGTTCTGCACAGCCCCGGCCACCCCTGTCTGGGGAACAGGAAGACATGGGGTAGGGGATACCAGGGTGTCTGGGGCTGGTTTTGTGAGGATGGAGGGGCTGTCTGTGGGTGTCAGGGAACTTGGGATGGCACTCATCGTAATGGGACCCTCCCAGTCTTGCAGAGGAGGGAAGCGAGGCAGCTGGGGCAGCAGAGTGGCTTGTGTTCTGTACCTGGCCGGAGAGTCATGATCAGAAGGTGGGGCAGTGGGAGCCACAGGGCCTGTGAGGCCCACCCGCTCGGTGCTGGTGGCTGCCGTGTAGCTGTGCTCACCGAGCTGCCTGGAGTCGCGGGAGCCCCTTTGAGCCTCTGGGACTTTGCTCAGGTGCTTCCTCTCCTGAACGCCCAGCCCGCCCTTTATCTGGTTAACTCCTTTCACCCTTCAAGATTAGGCTCAGCTGGGTGCCGATAACGTGGGGAGGCTGTTCCTGACCACCCCACCCTGCGTTGGCCCTCCTCTCCCTAGTGGCGCTGTGCTGAAGTTGGCTCCTGGGCAATTACTCCCGGGGGGCCGGGCTGTCTTCCTTCCTCCCGAGTCTGGGGACGTGGTGTAGCACAGGGCCTGGTGTGGGGTCCGACCCAGCAAGAGCCTGCCAGGTGGGCTCAGGTGGTCGGTCGAGTGCCCCTCTCCTAGATATCCCGTGCGCGTGCTCCCGCAAGGAGGACAGGGATGGGGACAGTGTGGGTCCCTGGCATCCAGAGAGGCCTCTTGATCTAGATGACGTCTTCCTCATACCTTTTAATGCTGGTCCTCCAGACAGGAAGGTGTCCGGTCTGAAGCCAGCTGGGAAGACCCAGGTGTGTGTTGGAGACGTCTTCCTGGGTTTCAGAACTCTCCCCGTGTGTTACTATGCAGGGCTGCTGATGCTGGTCTGGAGGAGGTGGGAGGGATCGGCCTCTCTCTCCCCTTATGCAGGCAAGGGCAGGGGGCGGCAGTGGCTGCTTGGTCTGCGCAGAGCCCCCAGTGGGTGAGCCTGGAGCCTCTCTGGTAAGCCGCCCAGCCCCTGCCCATCGGCTCACTCTCTGAGTCCTACCCAGGGAGCCTGATCCTGGGTCCTGGGGCTCTCCCTGATCCCAGCTTCCTCTGGCAAGGCTTCCAGTGTCCCTGAGCCTCAGTTTCTCATCTGTGAGATGGGCAGGCGCATACTAGCCCTGAGTGATATTCCATAGCTTCTTACTGGCATGTTGAAACTGGACACGGGAAGTTGTAAAACACGTGTCCTTTCCAGGCTTTCCCAAGTGGGAGGATGGGAGACTGGAGGAGACTTGACGCCGTTGTTCATCTCTTTCTGGGGTCGCCCCGCCAAGTCCTGCTCGCCGATTCTACTTTGCTCCTCTGGGAGATACTGGTTGATTTCCTGGCCACTGCCGCGAGCCAGGCTGTACCTGGAGCCAGGGGACGGGGTGTGGAAGCTCCCTCAGGGGTCTCCCAGCGCCAGTGTTGCTCTTGCACAGGTGGCATCAGTTGAGTGGCGGGCCGCTGCTGGACTCCATCTTCCTTCTCTTCCTCAGTCCTGGGAGGAGGGAGGGCTTCTCCCCGAGGAAGAGGTTTCCCAGGTGAGGATCCCGAGCCCAAAGCAGGTTCAGAGCTTGGGCTCTGAGGCATGGAGCCGGGGTGGGAGCTGACCTTTCTGGCTGGTGAGCTCTGGGCGCTAAGCCCTGTGCTGTCAGTTCTGGGGCTTCATTCCAGGCCCTCCAAACAGGGGGTGCTGTAGGAGAGCTGGTGTCCCCCCAGGAGGGTTCCCACGGTGCCCTCTGCTCGCGGGGGCCTCACACACGTGGCCTCTTCCTCTCGTCACCGGGTGCTGTGAGGAGAGCAGGTCCCCTCAACCTGCTCACAGTGGGTCTCTTATTCCTCCTCCAAGTTCCTGAGAACCAGCCAGGGGGCCTCTGTAGAGGATGTGGCCTGTGTGGTGTGTTGTTTGGAGCCTCACTTCCCTCTTGTGGCAGCAGGTCCAAGAGGTCAGGGCTGGAGGCAGCTGGAAAGGCCGTGAAGTCCTGTCCCCTTCTGTTAACTTGTGAGGAAATGGGCCCAGAGATGCCGAGTGACGGCTCAAGGCCACACAGCGGTCAGCGGATGGGGTCCGGGACCCGCTTTCCCTCCTGTGCTGACTCCCTGCCTGCTGTCCGTTCTGTTTGTTCTGAAGCCAATTCCTGGGCCGCGCTGGTCTCTGTGTGTCCTTAGCTGAGACAGCCATCAGATCTCACCCACCTGTGACTGCCTGTGTTTTGTGTACGCTGAATGGCCTCGCTGCCCGATCCACTGAGCAGCTACTCCAGAGTCCAGCTGATGGGGTGGCTTCAGATGCAGGCCCCAGGGCCTTCGGAGAGGCTCCCACTGTCCTGTGGCCGGCCTACGTGGGGCCCCGAGGCAGGCTGAGCCTGTGTGAGAGTGTTTGGAGGGGGACTGAGCGTGTGTAAGTGTGTGTGTCTGTGTGTGTGTAGAGGGGCTGAGCCTGTGTGTGTGTAGAGGGGCTGAGCCTGTGTGTGTGGAGGTGGGAACTGAGCCTGTGTGAGTGTGTATCTGTCACTGAGCATGTGTGTGTGTGGAGGGGGGCTGAGCCTGTGTGAGTGTGTATCTGTCACTGAGCGTGTGTAAGTGTGTGTGGAGGGGGGCTGAGCCTGTGTGAGTGTGTATTTGTCACTGAGCATGTGTAAGTGTGTGTGTGTGGAGGAGGGCTGAGCCTGTGTGAGTGTGTGTGGAGGGGGGCTGAGCCTGTGTGAGTGTGTGTGTGTTGAGGGGGTGGGGCTGGTAGGATCCCACGGCTGTCCCCTGCCTGAGTCTGTGAGTGTGTGGAGGGTGGCTGAGTGTGTATGTGTGTGTGTGGTGGGGTGAGGCTGAGCCTGTGTGAGTGTGTGTGTGGAGGGGGGCTGAGAGTGTGTGTGTGTGTGTGTGTTGGGGGTGGGGCTGACAGGATCCCACTGCTGTCCGCTGCCTGAGCCTGTGTGTGTGTGGTGGGGTGGGGCTGAGCCTGTGTGAGTGTGTGTGGAGGGGGGCTGAGTGTGTGTGTGTGTGTGTTGGTGGGGTGGGGCTGATAGGATCCCACTTCTGTCCCCTGCCTGAGTCTGTGAGTGTGTGGAGGGGGGCTGAGTGTGTGAATGTGTGTGTGGAGGGGGGCTGAGCCTGTGTGTGAGTGTGTGTGTGGAGGGGGGCTGTGTGTGTGCGTGATGGGGGGAGGCTGAGCCTGTGTGAGTGTTTGTGTTGGGGGTGGGGCTGATAGGATCTCACTACTGTTCCCTGAGTCTGTGTGTGTGTGAATGTGTGGAGGGCAGCTGAGTGTGAGTGTGTACGTGGAGGGGGGCTGTGTGTGTGTGTGTGTGGTGGGGTGAGGCTGAGCCTGTGTGAGTGTGTGTGTGGGGGGCTGAGCCTGTGTGTGTGTGAGTGTTTGTGGACGGGGGGCTGAGCCTGTGTGAGTGTGTATCTGTCACTGAGCGTGTGTAAGTGTGTGTGTATGTAGAAGGGCTAAGCCTGTGTGAGTGTGTGTGTGTTGGGGGGTGGGGCTGATAGTATCTTACTGCTGTCCCTTGCCCGAGTCTGTGTGTGTGTGTGTGTGTGGAGGGGGGCTGAGTGTGTGTGTGTGCGTGTGGCGGGGTGAGGCTGAGCCTGTGTGAGTGTGTGTGTGTGTGTTGGGGGGTGGGACTGATAGGATCCCACTGCTGTCCCCCGCCTGAGTCTGTGTGTGTGTGTGTGTGTGTGTGTGTGTGTGTGGTGGGCTGAGGCTGAGCCTGTGTGAGTGTGTATGTGTTGGGGGATGGGGCTGATGGGATCCCACTTCTGTCCACCACCGGAGTCAGTGTGTGAGTGTGTGTGTGCAGAGGGGCTGTGTGTGTGAGTGTGTGTGTGGAGGGCGGCTGAGCCTGTGTGTGTGTGAGTGTGTGTGTGTTGGGGGATGGGGCTGATGGGATCCCACTGCTGTCCCCTGCCTGAGTCTGCACCCCGTCAAGCCCAGTCCTGCTGTGTCACAGGGTCTCTGGGCACCAGGGAATGGGCTCCCCGCTGTGGAAGCTGACATCGTGACGCAGTAGGCACTCTGGTATCTCTCTCTGGTTTACCATCCACCTGGCCCACCTGGAGAGTCCACCCTCCGGAGCCCTGTTGCCTGAGCGGGTCTCGGTGGTACCTCTGTCCTCCCCTGCTGCCTGCAGACTGGTGAGGCTGCCGGGTGAGAGGCCCTGGCGGCGGGCTCTGCGTTGGTTCTCCCCACTCCGGGTGCAGCCTGGCACAGGGATGGGCAGGAGCTTCTCGGATGAGCGTGGTGTGGGCTTCAGACAGGCCTGGGAGGGCCCCAGGCCCACCTGATCCCTCTGGGAGGCAGTGGGGAGTGGTCTGCCTTCTCCGAGCACCTTCCTCACCCACACAGGGGCACGGCACCGCACCCCGCCTCAACATGTTGTCGTGGGCATGAAACGACATGACAATGTGTCTAGAGGACCCGTGTGTGATCAGTAGAGTGGACTAGGGGTCTGCGGTGGACCTGAGGCATGGGGGCCCCCTCCTCCATGAAGCCCATCCAGGTCTGCCTCCTGCCCCCCAGCGGCAGTACGCTCTCTGGGTCCGCCCCCTGGAAACCCCCTCATGGCCTGCCTCGCTGGACTGCATCTGCCCATCCTGTGTCCCAGGTCAGATCCTGGCGTAGGTGGCCATGCCCCGGCCTGGGCTGTGCGGGCTGGCTGCCTGGATGCTCAGGTTTGTCTTACAAAAGGGCAAAGTTTGGCACAGAGGTGGCCTGGGCTGCACACTTCTATTATGTTCTGTGTAGGTACTGAGTGAGAGGGTGACTGAGCCATGGGACCCGCCGAGCTGCCTTATCCCCCTGTGACACCCACCTCTCTCAGAGTGGGGGAGGGACAAGCTTTCTGCTCACAAGAGCAGCTCGTGGGAAGGAGACCTCGCTCTGAAGGCACCCTGGAGGGAGGTGGATCTGTGCCCTGTGGTTGGCAGGGCAAGCTGCTGGCGATTTTGGCTGCTGCTGATCTGTGTTAAGATGAGTTTAACTTGTGGCCAGTGTGGAGTGAGACTTTGGTCCTGGTCCCCAGGGATGGGCACTGCTGACACCTGAAACACAGCCGAATTTTCAGATCCCTGATCGCCCACCTACTCGGGGTCCGGTTGTGCTGTAGGTCACTCAGCCAGGAGCAGGCAATGAATGGACGGGGTGTGGGTCCCCAGCTACTTGCTGCCAGCCTCGGGGGCACAGATCGCCTGCAGTCCACAGTGGACAGGGCTCCCTGTCCACAGACAAGCTCCTCAGCTTGTCTGAGAGTCTTACTTCCATGGGTTCCTGTCTAAAACCAGCCTGGTTAATGACCCCCTTTGGCAGCGGGGGCTGGGGTGTTACACAAAGTGTGGTGAGCAGTGTTGGCAGAGGAAGTGAGGTGTTAGGGGGTCAGTTGTGTTTAGTTGTCTGTACTTCTGACTCCTTGAGCAGCTTTTGCTTTGGCCAGAAATGTGAGCAACTGAAGTTGGTCATTGATATGGATCTCAGAGGGTCGCACAACTTTTGAGAGCAAATGTGGAATGAAAGCGTTCCTCTTTACTACGGGGAAAGCTCTGTCTCAAGTCCCTGGTCTAGGAGGTGAAATAGGATCTTGCTGTCTCACTGCCTGTTCTCAGGAGCTGTTGACATACAGCCCTGTTCTGTGATGTGCTCAGCATCTGGAAGGGATTTCCAGATGTCTCTGGGGGATCTGTTAGAGCCTGGAAACATGGGAGTTTTCTTGCAGCCCCGTGAGAGTATTCAGCTCTGAGGAATCAAGAGTCCTGGGCCTTCGGGGGAGTGAGGTTGCTCCCACTTTTTTGTCATCACAAACATTGCTGCTGTGACCATTTGGGTGACCATCTGCAGACAGAGACGAGCTTGAGCTCCTCCAGTCTTCACACCTGGAAGGGTCTTCCCTGGTCCGGGGGTCTGTGCACCTTCCTGGATGCTGCTCAGTGCTTCCCTGGCGCGGTGGTCCCCATGCCAGCTCCGAGTTCTGCCGAGGACCTGGTGTAGACTCCCCTTTCCTGGGTGGGTCTGGATGCCTTTGTTTTGGAAAGTGGAGACTGCGGGCAGCTTTGCGGGCAGACTCGCATGTTCTCGGTGCCACTGCAAGCCTTCTGGTCGAGTGGAGACCTGACCTGCTCTTCCCCAGCATTTCCTGAGTCTCTTAGAGGAGGTACCTCCAGCTGCAAGTGCAGCGCCTCTGTCTCGGGGGCCTGGCTTCAGGACTGGCTGCCACTGGCCATGTAACGGGGGCAGACAGCCACACCCCTCTTTGGACCTCATTGTCCCTCTCTGAGACGTGAGGGCTTGAATCAGTGACTTTACATATAGGCTCTTGGCTCTGTCCGTGTTGCTCACCCACTTTGGATTTTGTGACTTGCAGAGGGGTCCCCACTGTTGTGGGCACAGCTGTGGGCCTGAGCTGTGGCAACTGGCAGGTCAGGGTGGAGGCTGAGGGCTGCCTTGCAGGGCGGCAGAGGCCTGGCCCTCACCAGTACCTGGCTGTGCCCTCTGTGGAACAGTCTGTGTGCTCACACAGCTTGAGGGAAGGGCCAAATTCCAGTGCTTATTATGACCAACCTAGATAGCATATTCAAAAGCAGAGACATTACTTTGCCAACAAAGGTCCATCTAGTCAAGGCTATGGTTTTTCCAGTAGTCATGTATGGATGTGAGAGTTGGACTGTGAAGAAGGCTGAGTGCCGAAGAATTGATGCTTTTGAACTGTGGTGTTGGAGAAGACTCTTGTGAGTCCCTTGGACAGCAAGGAGATACAACCAGTCCATTCTGAAGGAGATCAGCCCTGGGATTTCTTTGGAAGGAATGATGGTAAAGCTGAAACTGCAGTACTTTGGCCACCTCATGCGAAGAGTTGACTCATTTGAAAAGACTCTGATGCTGGGAGGGATTGGGGGCAGGAGGAGAAGGGGACGACAGAGGATGAGATGGCTGGATGGCATCACCGACTCGATGGACGTGAGTCTGAGTGAACTCCGGGAGCTTGTGATGGACAGGGAGGCCTGGCGTGCTGCGATTCATGGGGTCGCAAAGAGTCGGACACGACTGAGTGACTGAACTGAACTGAAGGCCAGAGCAGATGAATGGTGACGGAGGGAAGCCAAGCTGCGCTGCTGGCCCTGGGGGACCTCACCTCCAGAGGCAGAGGGGCGCTGCTCTCTTTCTGAGGCCTGTGTGAGCCCAGGTGGCGTTGCTGCCGGGTGAAATCCCCACGGAGCAGTATTTACCGTGTGCCTGGGAGTGTCTGCTCTGTCCCAGGGCACTGATACACACGGGTGTGTCTGTGAAGAGAGGGAGAGTCAGAGCCCTGCCCTTGTGGAGCAGACCTGGGAGGAAGAGGACTGAATGAGCCAGTGATACTTGTCTGCTTTGCTGCCTGGGACACCGGGAAATAGGGGCTCGAAACTGGGTGGGGTTCGTTTCATCTCTTGGTTGTTCCTTGAGAAGCAGATGAGTACATTGTACCGCCTCCTCGGAGGTGAGTTAGGAGGTTTAGCAGGATGAGGGGGCTGCGAGGCTGTTGCAGTCTTTAGGTGGGAAGTGGGGGCTCTGTCACTGAGAAGGTGGCATTGGGCCAGAGACCTGGCAGAGTGAGGGAGCTGGGAGAGCGTCTGGGTGCCTGGTGGTTTGAGGAACAGCAGAGAGGGGCCGGGGGCTGCAGTGAAGTCGCTGGGGTCGGGGGACGTGGCAGGGATGGGGCAGTCCTCGCGGGAGGCCCGTGAGAGCTCTGGCTTTGTCGGAGTGATGGGAGGGGCCACTTCTGGGTTCTGAACAGAGAAGGGTCACTCTGGCTGCTGTGTGGACCGCGTGAAGAGGAGACCTGTCAGCAGGAGGCCAGAGAGAGGATGCTGGCCTGAGTAGGTGGAAGCTGGGGGGCTGTCGGGTGCAGGGGCGGGATGCTGGGCCCATCCAGGAGAAGGGTTCTCTACGCTAGAGTTAATTCAGACGTGGGCCTGTGGCCTCGAGAGGGCTGTCAACAACATGTGCCTCTCCAACAGAGCTGGGGTTGTGGTGTTTTCATTTAACACTGAATTTTCCTAACAGTAGGATCCAGTTTTCTACAAAATAAGCAAAAGAAAAAGCATGAGAGAGAAATAAGGGACAAAAGAAGAGCGGGAAGGAGAGCAGTGACCCTGCAGCGTGCGCGTGTGCTCAGTCGCTCAGTGGCATCCGACTCCTTGTCTCCCCGTGGAGTGTAACTTGCCAGACACCTCTTTCTCACTCGTTGGGACTCTGCCCTTGGTGAGGGGACAAAATAAGAAAAGTGGAATGAGGGCAGGCCACGGGGGTGGTTGCCTTGCCATTCTGGAGTCAGAAGAGCCTGGGCTCAGAGCTGGGCCTTGGCCACCGTCCACCACGTCCCCTGGGACGGGTGACTTCGCCTCTCCAAGCAGCCACGGCCACCTCCTTCATCAGGGGCGTGGTGTTGGTGGCGGCCGGCTGCTGGACTCGTGCTTGTCCACGTTGCTTCCTGACCCTTGCTTGGTTTTGTCCCTTTGTGGCCCTACGGTGAGCAGATGCCGGTTCCTCGAGTGGCAGGGCGCAGAGCAGTGCTGGGAGTGGGGCGTGGCGGGAGGACTGTCTTAGCTGGAGGTTAAGGCGGGGACTCAGGAGACCCAGTCCTGACGTCAGCGTGTGTGACCTTGGGGAGGCAGAGACTCAGCCCGTGGACGCCTCCTGGCCGCCAGTACTGCTCTCGGCATTTTAAACACATCACCTCACCCTCAGATGGAGGCAGTGGACGTGAGCAGAGTCCCCAGAGTCAGGCCATTGACTCTTTCCTTCACGGTTTTTGCCAATATCCTAGAACTGCCTGCAGCATCAGCTGCTTAATATGTATTTTAAATCGACTCACTTTTTTTCCTCTTAGCCTCTCCTTAGGTGATATCTGTGAAATCATAGTTCTAAAGTGTTTTAATTTTTGCAGTGTTTTACATATCAAAGTAAGTCTGTGAGTATTAAAGTGGTTAGTCTCTGTGCTCCTTCAGAAGTCCTGTTTGTCCCCTCCGGAACCGATGCCGCATCTTGGGGAGCATTGAGCCAGGGCCTTTCAGGAAGCTTAGGTGTGGCAGCACCAGGAGATGATGGACACTGTCCTGGTTGCATGGAGCTCAGCTGCGCGCTCCGGGGGCCACGGTGCTCTTGGGCGCCTACTGTGTCCCCACCCCAGAAAGCCAGGAGGGGAGGAGGATCACGTGATCTGAGGGGGATGTGGGAGACCTGGCTGAGGCCACCTTCCTGCCTGCTCGATGGAGACAGGAAGCTGGCTCAGTGCGTCCCTTGGGTGTCACTCACGAAAAACAGCAGTGTTCTTTGGGAGGTCACAGGTCATGGGAAATGGCCACACAAAAAAGAAGAAGTCAAGGGATCTGGTGGATAAGACCTGACAGCCCTACAGCTGGCCGACTCCTTGGTGTGTGGGCGAGCTGGGACACTTACCCTAAGATTTTCACAAAGCAGACCTTGCGACTGCAGGGTCACTGGGGCTTCCAAGGTGGCTCTGTGGTAAAGAGTCTGCCTGCCAATGCAAGGTTCGATCCCTGGGTCGGGAAGATCCCCTGGAGAAGGAAATGGCAACCCACTCCAGTGTTCTTTCCTGGGAACAGGTGTCTGGCAAGTTACACTCCGTGGGGTCACAAGGAGTCAGATACAGCAGAGCGACTGAGCACACACACGCGCTGCAGGGTCACTGCTCTCCTTCCCGCTCTTCTTCTGTCCCTTCTCTCTCATGCTTTTTCTTTTGCTTATTTTATAGAAAACTGGATCCTACTGTTAGGAAAATTCATTGTTAAATGAAAACAACCCAAACCTCATAATTTATAAAAGAAGTGAACTAAGGAATGATTATACCTACTGCGTACAGATTATTTGAGCTCACTACACAAAATCTTTAGTAAGTGCTGGAAAAGATAGGGAGTGACTGGCTGCCTGCAAGAGTGCTGCTCAGGGCTGAGAGATGGGCCCTGGGAGTGGGAGGCAGGGCGGCAGGTGGTGGGGCTGGCCATGGCGCTGTGGGCATGGGATGCACTGCACTGTAGAAATCATAGGTTTGTGCCCAGGGGCCCTCCAGCTGTGTCATGATATCTGCACGGGCATGTGGCCTGTGTGATGGCACTGCTAGCTGGTCATGGACATGTGCAGACCTCCCCCCTACCCCTTTTGCCTTCAGCATTGCCCTGGAGGGCATCTGGGCCCACTTCTCTGTCTCTCTCCCCTCCTCTCAGTGTGTGGTCTTCTCTTGGGTCCTTCCTCACCCTCCGTCCCCGTGACTTGCCGTGACCCCTGGTGGTCATCCTGGAAGTCCACTTGGAAGGCCCAGGTGTTTGAAGGTCTGAGAGCAGAGCACATACAAGACAGACAAGCTTTTTCTTGCGTATCCTTCTGTGTGTAACCTCTGTACCTTGCTCTGCTAACAAGGTCTTCATCTCATCATCTCCTTGCCCAGGACCCTCCCACCACTGGGGGTAAGGAGGTGAGGATGGGCAAGGGGGAATCCAAGTTGGTGCCATCATCTGGGCACCCAGAGGGGCTGGCTCCAGTTCCTGAGCCCGGGGCCCATTCTCCTCCAGACACGACAGGCTGCTCTTCCTCGATTTCTTGTTGGGCTCCTGAAAAGTGTCAGTCGCTCAGTCATGTCCATCTCTTTGTGACTCCATGGACTGTAGCCTGCCAGGCACCTCTGTCCATGGAATTCTTCAGGCAAGATTACTGAACTGGGTAGCCATTCCCTTCTCCAGGGGATCTTTCCAAACCAGGGATCGAACCTGGGTCTCCTGCATTGCAGGCAGATTCTATACCATCCGAGCCACCAGGGAAGCCCTCCTGAGTCAAAAGACAATTGACGTCTCAAAGAGGGAGGAGGTTTATTGTAACCATTTATCCTTATGCCATTACAGGCAAGAAAATGGAACAAGGTGGGAACCTGCGCGGGGTAGAGGGTGGGACTGGGGAGAATGACCAGCATGTGTGGAAGGTGGTATGAATTCCCCACACCCTCGTACCTGAGCAGAAGCCCACAGATCCTTCAGCTCCTCCCCGCCATTTGCCACCTTGTCCCTCTTACATTCTATTTTCTCCTCGTTCTGTCCTGCTCTGGTTGACTGAGGTTTTGGAGACCTGGAATGTGGCCCATCTCTGTTGAGGTGGTGATCTGTGCTCTGGAGAAAATAAGTCTGGTAATTGAATAGCCAGGAGTGCGGTGGGGTGGAGCAGGGGGAGTAGCTTCTGTTTTGGTTGGGAAACTCTCAGGAGGTGACATACGAACTGGCACCGGAAGAGCTGGAAGGACACAGCTGTGCTTGACTCTAAGGGAGAGCATTGTGAGCAGAGGGAACCAGTGGTGCGAAGGCCGTGAAGTGGAAATGTGCTGGCATGTTTGTGGGATTGAAAGGCTGCCAGTCTGTTAGCAGATTTTTCTTTCCATCCTAAAAATATTCATCGTGTTTTCACATTCATCATTGATGTTCTTGAGAAAACAGAATTTTTTTTCCCCCCCAGGGAATCATTTGCCTGCAGCTCTTGTTGGAATTGATTACTAAGACCACCCAAACTAGGATCACACTGGTGGGAGCTGACCAGCCTATGGGGGGACCCACTCAGCCCTCATGCAGTTGGAGTGCTGCAGAGCCAGGCAGCTCCGATTATTGCTGTATCGTGACTTGGGCTGTTTATTACAGAAGGTATTTTTTGTATCAAATCAAGGTATTCTTGCCTGGGAAAGGCATTTGAGCACTCGTAGAACAGGGTGATTAGATCAGCTGTCCTTTACTGAGTTCCTATTGCATTCCTCACAAAAGCCTGGAGACCAGCAGCATGATTCTCTCCTATTTTCAGATGGGGTAGTTTTGGGGTTTTGACAGAGGTTGCCAGGTGATGAAGTGTGGACTTAGCATCTGATCCCAGAACTGCCCGCAGACCCAGCTGGGCACTCCAGCACACGTGAGATTCCACCCCAGACTGGTGTGCACGGAGCAGGGTGATAGCTGTCGTGGGCTCTCTCCTGTCAAGTCCAGAAGCTGGCACTGCAGCTCTCCTGCCCAGTGCTCTGGGAGGCCCCTGGGAGAAGCAGGCGCCTGTTGGCTGTTCCTGCAGTGCCTGGATCCCGCAATGAGAGCAGACTTCCCGGAGTGCTGTGCTGTCTGTCTGCCCTCCGGCAGCTCCTCCAGGGACAGCTGGGCCCAGGGAGGTGACATGGCCATCCTTGGTGGCCCTGTGCCTGCCGCCCTTCAGACAGGCCTTGGCGTTTCCTGGAAGCCTGGTGTCTCCCTGGGCGCAGGGCCCGCCCCACCACCTCCCTTCTTGGCTCCAAGAGCTCTGTGTGACCTGATTCGTAGTGGGCGTGCCGAGTGATACATGAGTTTTCTCTTCCAGGCTGAGCTACGGCTTGGCATGGCTCTGTCCCCAGTGGACATTTAGTGGAGCAGTGGTCTGGCTCTTCAGGCCTGTCTGTGCCACTGAGCCCGGGGCCAGACATCTGCCCCTGCCTGTCACCAGGCTGTGCCGTTCTGGGTGCTTTGGCCTCCCCATGTTGGAGAAGGTGTTGTATGTAATGGATATGAGGCAAACGTCCCTTCTCCCCCATCCCCAGGCTGTCCTTTGCAAGAGAGATGTCTTTCCAGTCTCTTATTTTACGTGGCACTCTCTCGGTTACATGCTTTATTTTGAACAACAAAGTACAGCTTGAGACCACCTTAGCCTGAAGCATTAATTACTGAATATGGGTGCTCCTAGAATTCTCTTGACAGACTTCATTAAAGGTAAAAGGAAGCCGAAAAATTTAACAGAGATTTAGCCACTGTTTCTGGGATTTTGATCTCATAATTATAAATGTGGAATATTGATATAAGGGATCCTTTTAAAGTGGCTGCAAATATCTGGTTATAGGCTGGTGAAAAAACCAACTGCCTTAATGGTATGGACATTGGTTCTCTAGGGCTGGGAGAGATGCCATTTCTGGTGACAACATCCCACACAGATTTATAAGGGGCTGTATCTGAAACATCTTGAATGGATGATTGGATGATGTGTTCTGGAAAACTGCTCTGAATGACTCAACTTGACTCTGGGGTTGGTAAAGACATTCGTGTTGAGGCGCACATGAAGGGTTTGGAAAAATTCAATTTGTAAGGTGTGTAGTAGATGGAAATAATCATGAATAAGATTTTTATAATTTAAAATATGTACATATAAATTGGGCTTCCCTGGTAGCTCAGACGGTAAAGCGTCTGCCTACAATGCGGGAGACCCGGGTTTGATCCCTGGGTCGGGAAGAAGAGAAAGGAGAAGGAAATGGCAACCCATTCCAGTATTCATGCCTGGAAAATCCCGTGGACCAAGGAGCATGGTGGGCTGCAGTCCGTGGGGTTGTAAAGAGTCGGACGCAACTGAGTGACTTCACTTTCACATACATAAATTAATAAAAGTTGCACATAAGATTTGGCTTTTTAATCTACATCTCTAAAAAAATTGTAGTCAGTTGCTGTAAACTGTCATCTTGGATCTTCTCGTGGGTCAGCTGCCTTCATTATGGGAGTCACCCTGTGGCCCTGGGTTTCTGGGTTATGTGGTATTTCTTCCTGCGGCCCCTGAAGTGGGGGATCTGAAAAGGAGGGGCAGAGGGAGGGGTAGCAGGAGGGGAGCGTGTTCTCTGCCCCCTCCCTCTTTTTTTCTCTCTTCCATCACTCTTGCTTTGATCACCGCTGCCAGGCACTAGCCCCTGGCTGGGCTGGGGGGCTTCAGAGAGTGCCAGAC
This sequence comes from Bos indicus, assembly GCF_029378745.1. Taxonomy (NCBI): domain Eukaryota; kingdom Metazoa; phylum Chordata; class Mammalia; order Artiodactyla; family Bovidae; genus Bos; species Bos indicus. The sequence continues at coordinate 72,977,181 of NC_091760.1, forward strand.
TCTGAGCCCACCCTCAGGAGACCACAGTTTACAAACCTGTTTGAGATCCTGGCAGGCCTGGCGCTTTGATTCACGCTTGCAGTGTCTGTGCTTTGCTTCTTGCTGCAGAAAGTGTATTCCATGGAACATAATAATTTATCCTTAAGTAGATTTATTATATGAAATATTCATTGGAGCTGGCTTCTCCGTACAGCGTTTGGAACAACGTACCCAGTACAGTTTGTCCTCATAAATCTATTAATGCTGATGGGATGTAATTGTCTCCTGTGAAGCTTTGGGGTGAGACGGGGGCCTGGGGAGGGGAGGGAGCCGGCTGCCGCTCGCTGTCTCTCCCCCATGGCTTGGCCGTGGTGGACTCTGTTCTGAGTGTGTGTGGGTACACATCCATTTTTTTCTCTTCCTTTTTAATGAATGCAGAGGCTTCCATTTCTGAGGGCCCTCTTGTCAGCTTCCAGCTTCTTGTCAAATTCCAGTTTCTAGCAGTTGTTAGAGGTGTAATGAGGCTCAGAGGGAAAAGCCGGCTCATGAGTGAAGGCTGATCTGTGAGCAGAGGGAGTTCAGGGGACCAAGGAGGGGCTGGGTATGTGCGTGCATGTGTGTGTGCATGTGTGTGTGCGTGTAGTATTCTATCACAGAGGAAGCTCAGGGGACCAAGGAGGGGCTGTGTCTGTGTGGGTGCACGTGTGCAGAATGCTAACACTTTGGATTGAATGAAGCATGGCAACCCCTGAGCTAGGTGCTTTATCTGCTTGTCCCAGGTGGTCCTTATAGGCGGCGAGGTGTTGTCGTTCCTGTGTTATCCATGAAGAAACTGAGGCCCACTCGAGGCTCCGAGAGGTCTAGTAGCTTGGGTAGAATGCAGCTTATTAAGTTCAGCGAGCCTGTCCTCATGGCCTGGGGCTTTCCCAGGGCCCCGAGCGCCCCAGATCCTGGCCTCCAGGAGTGCCCCATCCAGCCAGTGCAGAAGCGGGACCTGCAGAGGAGACAGATGGGAAGTGGAGCCTCCCTCCTTGTGACACAGGGTGCTCAGGACAGCCTGACACATTGTGGGAAGCCGTGGGGAGGCCAGAAGTGGGTGTCTGAGCAAGAGTGGAAGACTGGCTGGAGTTTACCTGGCACATGGTGGCTGGGAGAGGTTGTTCCAGACGGTGCAAAGAGCAGGGGCAAACACGTAGGACGCAGGACACCAGGGTGTGGTGGGCAGGGCGGAGACTGCCTGGTTCAGTTCCCCTCAGTGCCCAGGGAGGGGAGGGCTGAAGGGCAGCTGGAACCACTAGTGTGGGGCCTTGCTGGGGCATTTGGACTGTGACCCGGGGCTCTGAGGAGCCAGTGGAAGTTTTGAAGCCAAAGATGAAGAGAAATAAATTTGCATATTTGGAAAATTCATCTTTCATTACAACAGAGACTGGTTTGGAGGGCGCAAGACAGGAGGTGGGGAAGCCTGTGAAGTTTGTGGTGCCCCTGCAGCCAGGATGTCAGGGGAGCAATGTGTGTGGGGTTGTCAAGGCCAAAGCCCTAGTTTGGTACCTGTGTTGAGAAACAGCAGAACTGGTCTGGATTCCACATCCCAGGTTGGAAAAGAAAGTGAAAGTGAAAGTCGTTCAGTTGTGTCCAAGTCTTCGTGACCCCATGCACTATACAGTCTGTGGAATTCTCCAGGCCAGAATACTGGAGTGGGTAGCCGTTCCCTTCTCCAGGGCATCCTCCTAACCCAGGGCTGGAACCCAGGTCTCCTGCATTGCAGGTGGATTCTTTACTGGCTGAGCTACCAGGGAAGCCCAGGTTGAGAGGTCACAGAAAGGGGAAAAAGTCAAAGGGGGAGAAAAAAAATCAGAAAAAGGATAAAGGCAAACAGTGCATTAGGAGACAAATGACAAGAAGTTGTAAAAAGACTTTTATGAAGAGATAAAAAATTTAAAGGCTTACAGATAGGGAATGATGAGGGCTAACACAGTATAAAAGATTTTTTTGTTTAATAGTGTTTTAGAAATTTAAGTGGATCTGAGAATAAAAAGGAAACACTTAAATGAGTTAAGACAAAAACAGATTTCTGGCTAAAAGCAGAACCTAAAGTAGGGGGGAGCAGACGGGACAGCTGGCCACTGAGGGGCCGTGAGGTGCTTGTTCTAGCCATCTGAGCGCTGACAGCTCTGGGGCTGCAGGCTTGGGTGTGGCACCGAGGGCTGGCCCGGGAGGAACCTGGGCAGGTGGAGGGAAAGGGCAGAGGTAAGTGACAAAATGGAGCCTACCTGCTCGGGGACTTCTCGGGCACTGCCCACATCTGTCATTTCTCTTGCAGCAGGGCTGCTGACAGTGTCTGCAAGCCAGACAGGGGCCTCGTGTGGCTCCTCCTTTCATGGTTGGCACCCTGTTCAGACAGGTCCTTGACCCTAGAGTCGAGGTGGTGGCCACCTCGCAGGCTCATCCTGTCCTGTTAGCTGCCAAGGAAGATGGAAGTGGAAAGTCATCCGCAGATCTCGTGGGAGGAGGAGGAGGGGCATCTGGGCTCTGGCCTGGGTGCATTTATTGAGCTCCTCTGTGTGCAGTGGAATGTACTGGGTGTTGCGGGGCACACAGAGCAACAGGGAAGACTTGCAAGACGTATGTGAGCAGAGTGCATGGTAATCTGGTGTCTCATGTGAGGCTGGGGCTCTCTGTGGGATGGGCTGATCATCTGGAATAATGTCAAACAAGGGAAACTGATTCAGGAGGCTCTCATGTCTCCTTTAATTGCTGATCTTGCTGATGTTTTCCTCTATGGGTCACTGTTAAGGAAAAGAGGAGCTGTGTGGAGCTGAAAGAGTGTGAGACTTGGAGTCTGGAAGCCACGGTTCAGTTCTGGCTCTGCCAGTTGTTAGCTCTGTGATCTTGAATGAGTGTAACATCTCTGAGTACCTACTTTCTCAGTTGTAGTTGGATGTCTGCCTGCTGAAGGCCAGGTTGTAGTGGGGATCTATGTGTGTATGAGAGTGTTTCATAAACTGCAGAGCTCTGTGACAGAGCCGCTAGTGACATCTCTAGACTCTGCGTGTTTTGAGGAAGGTGGTGCCTGGTTTCTCCTGATACCTCTCTCAGCACCTCCAGAGTGTCTGGGACACTCAAGAAATGGTAGTTGAGTCAATGGATGAGTTGACTGCATCTCCAGGCATTTTTCAGATTTCATTTTCTAGTGGCCAGACCCTCTCCCTGTCACACTGTTGGGCAGGGAGGTGGAACGTCTGACTGCAATGCAGAACATGTATAGTGGCCTCCAGGCGATGCTGGAGCCAGTGCCAGGCCCCTAGACTTGCTGAGGGTCCTCACTTCGTGACCAGACCCTTTAACTTGGTTTCCAGTCTCTGGGCACAGGGCTTCCTCCAGTGTGGGGCAGTTTGAAGCGCAGAAGCAGAGGCAGACTGGGGGCAGCGCCCATTCCCTGGCGCCCACTCCTCTTCCACTGTGCCCCACGTGTCTGCCTACGCACCCTCGCACTTGGTGTCCCATCCCCATTGCTGGACTCTGCTGACTCCCCACTGCTCCCCGTTTCCTTAGCTCTTAGGGATTCCATGTCCCTCTCTTGTGGGCCCTGGAGAGGCCATATCTGTCCTGTCCACGGCCCGTGTGTGTGCTGGGGCCCCGCCTGGGGTGCTCACTCTTGCTGTTCCCTGTGCCCTCCCGCAGGTCGTCTTCCACGATGTTGGCGTGCTGACAGACAAGCTCTTCCCTGTCGTGGAGGCCATGCAGAAGCACTTCAGTGCTGGCTCTGGGACCTACTACAGCGACTCCATCTTCTTCCTCTCAGTGGCCATGCATCAGATCATGCCCAAAGGTAACCTGAGCAGTGGGGCAGCGGGCCCTGGGCTGTGACTTTGCATCTGTTTTCCCGGCTCCAGCACTGCTGGTGCCCTGTATCAGAGAGCAGACAGAGCTCTACTCCACACGATAGAGAGGGCAGGGGGCAGCCACGCCCTCCATGTACAGCGCTCCCTGCACAGAGACTCCAGGGCAGGGCCCTGGGCTGCACAGCTCCCAGGGCCTACTCATGAGTCCCCCGTGTGAGTTGTGCAGCACCGACATTCTGGGTTGGGGCACCTGGGCTCCAGCCCTGACTGCTCCTCACACACACACACCTCTCTGAGACTCAGTTTGCTTATCTGTAAAATGGCAGGTTGGACTAAATGACCCTGTATGTCAATCTGTGATCCTGATCTTTCTGGTTTGAGCCTGTACTTATCTGACTTTAACTTATCAAACTGAGATGTTAGAAGTGCACATTATGACTTAGGAGGACTTTTTCTGAAACTCTGATGCACAATTAAAGTATTTTCTGGGCTTTGGTCCCTGTGGGGCAGAAGAGATGGATTGTCTGGTCTGTGATAGGTCGGCCTTGTGTGGAAGCGCCGGCAGGTTATCCTTGGACTAGAAGCCTTGTAGGGGGTTGGGGTCTCATTTCGTGGGGTATACCAGGCTTCTGGGTTCTTCTCCTCCAAATAGTCTATGATTGAATCTGGGGCCCTGGGTATTGGCCCCTGCCCACCCCTATTTCTAGCCACAGTGAGCCATGAGCTGAGCTTTGTCGGGGTGAGGAGGGGAGTTCTGGGATCTTGGGGTAGCAGCTCTCCAAACTGTGACCAGGCCAGGTGGGACCCAACAGCCCAGTGGACAGCCTGGTCACTTGGGAGGTCTCTGCTCCTGCCCAGCAGCCCCGAGTGGGAGAGGAGCTGAGCACCACTGCCCGAATTCCTGGTGAAGCAGGAACTCAGGAGACAGAGGCCAAGGCTGGGTTCCTGTTGGCAGGTTGTCCTAGTATAGGATAATCTAGCCCATCCATCTTGGCTGAGACTTTGTCTCCCTGGGGCAAGTTCCTGCACCTGCCTGTTCTCTTAGATGTCAGGCGAGGGCTCAGGGAGCTTCATGAGTGCGGGTCCGAAGAGAGAGGGGACTCACTCACCTGAAGGGCGCGGGAGGAGAGCTGACATTTGTGATGCTGTGGGGAGACCAGGTGCAGCTCCAGCAGTGCCCCGAGTCCCCCACAGCCCTGGAGCTCACACACGTGTGAGCTGACCAAGGAGTTGAGTGACTGGCAGTCACTCCTCTCCCCTCGGGTGGGCAGGTGTGATTTCTCTGGGCAGACCCTGTGCAGGTGCTGTGGGCATCTCAGCCTGCAGGAAGCTGTGGCCCTGCCCTCCTGGATTCCAGGGAGCAGACAGATATAGGTGCTGGTCCCAGCTGTGCTGCTGACCCCGTGTGCCTTTGCTGAGACCTCAGTGTCCCCACCTGGAATTGCAGGAGCTGACCTAGTGAAGAGTCTAGGCTTCCAGGAATCGCCCTAGGAGATTTTGTAGTTCTGGGGAGCAGAGAGAAGAGGGGTTTTACCCTTCTTTTACCCTTCTTACCCCCTCTCTCTCCCACCTGTGCTTCACTCCTTGCAGTCCATTTTGGTCGCTGTGTAGAGCAGGCTTGAGAGCAGGATTCTATTTGGTCAAAGGGTTTTGTGGTTAAACTAGCAATTTGAGATTCTCGACCGGATGGGCCTTAAGGGCCTGCCCAGTTGTGCTGTCCAGGATGCACGATTGGCCTTGAATGAAGCTCTGTGACAGAATGCGTGATGAAGAACATCAGGAGATCTGGGGGGAGGCAGGCCTCCTCCCTCCCTCCCTCCCTCATCAGCTGGTAGGTCTCTGCCCATCACGTGCTAAACTCTAGGCCAGGTCATGCTTTGGGGCACCCAGAGGGAGGGGCTCGTCAGGAACACGGTGTGAACTCTTAAGTGCAGATGACAAGAATTAGGGACCCAGGCTCCACTCTCTGCCTCGATGACTGTGGTTAGGGACCCAGGATGCTTCCTGTCTGCTTCACTGACTCTGCCCTGCCCAGTAGCCTGGCCCTGTCCCTGGGCCCACATCTGCAGAGAAGAGTCTGTGGCCTGGGCCTTGCTGTCTGGGCAGTAGATATCCCTCCACGTGCTCCCTGGCCCTGGGGGCCCAGTGTCAGGAGGTGGGGATGGTGCTGTGTGAGATGTGCCGACCCAAACACAGACACTTTTCTTGGGTTTTTAGGTGAATGATGCCAGAGGTTCATTTATCCATCCACCCGAAGTCTGCTTCCTAAGAAGCGCATTATTAGGAGTTACTAAAGTTTGATAATCATAAAATGAAGCAAGCCGTCCTGGAGTTCTCCCACGGAGCTTGGGTGTTTCCGCCCAGCAGTCTGGCGGCTGCATAACACTTGGCAGTGTTGCAAACTCCTACTGGGCAGAGCCTTTGGAATTCCTGTGATTTTCGGAAGGAGTTTTGTTTCCAAAGCAACATTAGTGCTGTCTTGAGTTTGTCCTGTCTCTTTATTGCTGCCTTTTTTGTTTTCATTGTTTTCAGTCATAGAAATTGCTATTGTCTTGTACTTTGTTGATGATTTTGTTCTTGTGTAATTGCCACATTCTTGCTATTTTGGTTTATTTTGTTTCTTTCTCAGTGTTCTTTTTTCTCTGGGAAAGTGAGAATGGGATGTGGGTGGATCATAAACCTTTGGTCTCACCCAGGAGGGCTGGTTCAGAAAAGCCTGTGTTCCCCTGAGTTACATCTCAGGAAGTCCTGTCTGGAGTTTGTCCCCCAAATCCAGGTTATTTCTGTGTATTGAAGTAACGTCTCTCTTCCCCTCCCCCTTATAAAAAACAGTTAGTTAGCATTAGTCATTCAGTCGTGTCCGACTCTTTGAAACCCTGTGGACTGTAGCCTGCCAGACTTCTCTGTCCATGGGATTCTCCAGGCAAGAACACTGGAGTGGGTTGCCATTTCCTTCTCCAATGCATGAAAGGAAAAGTGAAAGTGAAGTCGCTCAGTCATGTCCAACTCTTCGTGACCCCATGGACTTCAGCCTACCAGGCTCCTCCGTCCATGGGGTTTTCCAGGCAAGAGTACTGGAGTGGGTTGCCAACATCACCGCTTTGTTAATTCTCTGAGTATTTCCTAATATCTTCCCAGCACATAGCTTTTAAAAAATTTAGGCAAAGTAGAAGTTGGACTACATATTTAAAGCATTATGAGTCTTTCTTATATATTAAAGTATGAAATTCAACCTTCATTTAAGCTGAAAAATTGAAAGAAATGGTACAAGTATCATGACTTATTCAGTTAATGTCACTCATCACCATTTTCTATGTAATCATAGTCTTTGAAAAATTTTTGAATGGTTCCATTGAGTAGCTAAACCTTAGTTCGCTTTGTCATTTCTGTATTCTCAGCTACCTAGACGTTTTCTGTTTTTTTCCTACGATCATAAATTACACTGTGATGACTGTCCTCATGTATAAGGATTATTTTCTTTAATTAGGATGATTTCCTTAGGCTAGCTCCCTGCAGGTGCAATTCATCGGCCAAAATTAGCCTTACAAAGCCTGCCTGTGTTGGCTGCCTCTGCCCCAGGGTCTCAACGAGCATGGGCAAGGTTCTGTACAGTTTCCCAAGCCCGTTGATGCCTGGCCTCTTGGAAGGACCCAAGGCAGCCGCGTATGAACTTCAAGGCGGTTGCTGTCCCCACTTGACAGGAGAGGAAGCGAGGAGCTGGGGGAAAGCTCCTTCTCTGAGTTCTGGGATGAGCTGGGCCTCCCCTTGGGTTCCTGAGGCCTTGACCCTGGCTCATCCTGATGGCACAACCTACGTGCCAACCTCTCAAACCCGCACAGCCCCCTGAGGCTTCCAGAGCCTGGCCCCTCTTCTCTTCTGGGCCCCTTGCTGCAGCCCTGCAGTGGGGGGCCTGGCTGGGCTGGGTGGTGATGGTTAGCCCCGTGTGTGTTACCCTGACCATCCGCTCCTCTCAGATCACGTCCGCAGAGAGCATGAAGGCACCTTGCTGGTGGATCGTGCTGCCTCTGATTTTGGTCAGACCTTGTGTCTCCTTCCGTTGCTTGTTGGAGGGGCCACGTGCGACTAGCTGCTCCTGCTGCTCACACTTGCCTACCCATGTGTCCTATGCAGACACTCGGCCTCTCTCTGCTCCTCACTCACACCCACAGGGCTTTTATCTCCTGTCAGTAGTGTTGGGCTTGTCACCATTGGAAGCATCTTATGCAATGGAAAAGAAAATATTTTTTTGCCCAACTGGAGGCGGAGGGTGCAAAGAGCAGCTTCCTTCTGTGTCACATGGCTCCAAGGAGCTCTTGGCTCTGGCTTAGAGACACCAGGCCATAAAAACAGCCCTTACCTAGACTGAGCCATGATGCCTGGTCCGTGGTGGGAAGGGAAAGGCAGGTGCCCACACGGTCAGCAGTGTGTAAGGCTGGCCACAGACCCCAGGAGACTTTCCTGGAAGGCTCTCTTGTCCTAGGGTCAACGCTTTGCCAATAGATATCCTTTGCCAAGGGTCTGGTGTTTGCATGACCTGGTGCTAGGCACTGCGGGTGTCCCAGAGATGTGTGCTGGACTCATGACGGTGGGGTGGGCGGCACAGTCCAGTGACGAGGCAGGACGTCATGAAGACCGCAAGGGAGATGCACACAGGGCTGAGCATTCAGAATCAGAAGAGTCACAGGCATTTAGAAGGAAGGAGGAAGGCTTCATGGAGGAGGTGGAACTTGAGGTGGGCTTTGAAGGGTGGGTAATTTCATTGTGTAGAAACAGGTAATGAGCAGTTCAGGCAGTTGGAAAGAGTGTGGTGAGTGTTTGGGAGATAGCACACTGCCTCCATTGACACACACATTAGGGCGCATGTTGGGAAACCGTGAGAGAGAAGGTGGGTGGGGAGGTTGGCATATGCCAGGGGCTTGGATGCCAGGCTGGGGGGCTGGCTCCTCACACATGGGGCAGAGCCTCTGTGAGCATCTGGCAGGGAGGTCCTTGACCAGATCCATGCTTTAGGAGGTGTCTGAGGCTGGGAGTGGATTATAGGGGGAGATGGTGGGGCCCAGCACATATCTTTACTGAGTGTCCATTGGCTGGACAGGCTGGGAGGGACCACGGGTAGACTCCCTGGCTTCATGTGGCAGCTACTCTGGATGTGCGTGTGTGTGCACACATGTCACATACGCAAGGGGAACTGCAGAGCCAGGTGAGACCTGAGAGGCATCCCAGCGTTTGCACAGCCCCGCTCTTTCCATGAGACCCAGGGAGGAGGTGGAACGTGAGGTGGGCTTTGAAGGGTGGAACTGCAGATACTGCTACAGTGGCTGCTGTGGGAACAGTTATGAACTCCCTCCAGCTTTTAACAACTCTGTGGGTTAAGAACGGAAGGAAGTAAAGAACTTATGAGACTAGACAAAGCAGACTGATTTATGAGCTCATCAGCCCTGTGCAACCAGTGCAGGTATTCCTGCCCTGGGGCCTCTTGCCTGTAGTCCTTTGCACTTTAGCGTGAATTAGCCTCCAGTCCCATTGCTTTCCTCTGAGCACTGAATGGAGACAGATAGCCCATGAGAATGAGATGAATGTGTGAAATAATGACAAATGAGGTTGAGGGAAAGGTGGAAGGAAGGAGGAAAAGAGGATTTTGAAGCTTGGTGCACTTCTGGGGTCTTTTGGAGACAGGCTCAGGCTTGTCTTGAGAAACCTCAGAGGCCAGGCAGAAGGAGCTCAGGAGGAGGGAGGCCCACGGCCTGATTAGACCCTGGTGAGGCCTCAGTCCTGGGAAGTTCGAGGAGACCCTGCTCTTTTCCGCTAGTACTTTCCCTCCTAGGCCCCATGAGTCTGGCCCCCTTGGGCCCTGGAACCGGGCCTGGATGATAGAGTTAGCATTAGCATGCTATGCATCTATCTGGCTTCTGAGGGCCTAGCCTAGGCAGCTGACTGTTTTTACCATGGTGTCTGTTGGAGCAGGGGTATAGGAAATTCTGAGTGAGCCTTAGGCAAAATCAGCTCCACAGCAGATAGACCTTAGGCCGCAGTGGAGTCTGGCCAGCTGCTTGTTCTGGTCTGTGTGTTATGGGGTCATGTTAGCAGGGACCTGTGTTCCTGCTGGGACCTGTTGGTTTCCCTGCCTGCAGTTGAGGAATAAAGTTGTGCACAGCCTGTGTCTGCACGGAGGTGGGCTGGACCACCTCTCCTGTCTTGGCCTGTGCTCAAGGCATTGGCACCTCTGGGCTCAGGATTTCCGAGGTACCCCTGGGCTCAGGATTTCTGAGGTTGATGCTCGTGGGCTGTGCTGGCTGCACTGGCTTCTGGCCCGCTCTGTGTGCTGGAGGGGACTCAGGTGGGGTCATCCTTGGGGTGTGGGGACTGTCCCTCGCAGTGGCTCTGCTTGGGGCACACTGTGGAGGGGGCATTTGAGATGAGGACATGGGTGTCCTCTGCCTGTCTGGGGACAAAATCTCCTTTAATCACAACCTTTCATCTTTATAGAGGATGTTCATGTCCACCTATACTGGGGGGAGGTGGTGCAGGAGGCACTGTGACCCCACTGTGACCCACAAGGGAATTGAGGCACAGAGAGGGGCAGAGACCTTCCCTGGGTCACAGAGCCTGACTGAGCAAGGACATGGCTGACTCTCAACCAGCGCTCATCAGGGACAGCCCCACACTTTCGCAGCTTGGGTGAGAGGCCGGCCCAGCTCTGCTGCTCAAGTGTCCAGGCTCACCCTTCAGGCTTGCCCTTGGGTACAGTCCAGGGAGGGTTCACATTTGCAGAAGCTTCAGTTTGCTCATGAGTCAGTCAACCAAAATTTGAGGGCTGGCTTTGCTCCAGCACTGTTTCTGGGGCTTTGAGTAAGGAGAGAAAGTTCAGTGTTGCCTCTTTCCCCTCCAGGCTCAGCTTTCCCATCTGTGAAGTGGGGATGCTTTTCCCTTGGTTCCAGGGCTGTTGTGGGGAAAGGTCAGTGTGGGAAAGTACTGACTTCACAGTGAGTCGCTGCTGATTATGATTCCTTCGTTTTGGCATTTCTTCAGGTCAGTTGCTCCTAAAGCAGTGGTTCCCAAGTTTTACTATCCAGGGACCCCACAGCTGTCTAGGTCACCAATGGCTATCTCTCCCATTTGTTCCCAGGAGAAAACCAGTGCCCAGCTTGGGGGAAAAGACTGTGCTGGATGGGTGTGCTGGCCAGAGAGGTGGGATCTGGCCAGTTGTCAGCTCCGGGCTGGAACAGGGCGTCGTGTTGTCCTTTGCTGTGACCTTATCATCCACAGGAGGTTGTGTACATCCCAGAGAGCAGGGGTTGTCAGAGCAGATGTATTATCTAGTTGAAGCCTCCTAACAGTTCTGTGGTGTAAGCAGGAATTGACATCCCAGTTTTATAGATGGACACTACGGTGTCCAGAGAAGTGCGGGGATTTGACCAAGTCACCTGCTGACTAAGAGGCAGGACTGGGATGAGGATCTTGGCTGTCCCGCTCCCGCTGTCTCCTGGCCTCAGTTTCCTCACTCTTTAGCGAGCATATCGGGCTCCATCATCTCCTTGGTCCTTACCAGCCAGGCATTCGCTCCCTCAGTATACATACCCTGAGTTTATCAGCCATGCAGGTGGTATATGTGTGTATTTTTTATATGTTTCACAGTTTTCAAATTGGTGGATACTCTTCCTATCTGTGTGTGTGTGTCTGTCTATCTTCTTGGCTCTAGCTTCTCAGGATCCCCTTTGATTCTCAGCACTCTGGGCCTGTGCATCTTCTGCACGTCGGTCTCCCTATCTAGTCTAGGCTAGTCACTTTTTAAAAAACCAATAGACTTTATTTTTTAGAACAGTTTTACACCTATAGAAAAATGTGAGCATAGCACTGAGAGTTCCCATGTGCTCCAATTTTCTTATTATTAACATATTACATTAATGTGGTACATTTGTTACAATTAATAAACTGATATTGATACATTCTTATTATCTAAAGGCCACACTCTTCAGATGCCCTTAGTTTTAGTCTAAGGTCCTTTTTCTGTCTCAGGGCCTACTGTGTGACTCTGGCCAAGTTGCTGAACCTGCCTAGGCCTTGGCTTCCTTGTCTGTAAAATGGAGACAGTAACAGTTCACAGCTCAAGGGGTTGTTACAAGAATTAAATGAATTAGTATACTTAATAGGCTTAGAACAGTGCCTGGAACATGGTGAGGTGTTAGCTTGTCTCCTCTCTGGATCACTCTGTAAAATGAGGATGAGAAAATTCAGAGGATTAAGGAGATAAAAGGCAATGGCACCCCCACTCCAGTACTCTTGCCTTGAAAATCCCATGGACGGAGGAGCCTGGTGGGCTGCAGTCCATGGGGTCGCTAAGAGTCGGACATGACTGAGCGACTTCACTTTCACTTTTCACTTTCATGCATTGGAGAAGGAAATGGCAACCCACTCCAGTATTCTTGCCTGGAGAATCCCAGGGACGGGGGAGCCTGGTGGGCTGCCGTCTATGGGGTCGAACAGAGTAGGACACGACTGAAGCGACTTAGCAGCAGCAGCAGCAGCCCTCAGCACTGTGCCTGGTTCGTGGTGCGCACCCAGTAACTGGCAGTATAAGACGTGCCTCCAAACAAAGCACCAAAGTGTGTGGGGCTGGAGGCACTCTCAGACTCTTAGGCACCCAGTTTTGCCTTTTGGAAGGAGCTTCTGATGTGGGAGAAGGGGATTTTCTGGATGAGCCTGGGCAAGTCATGTGACCGCTTATCTCCCAGGTGAAGACGCCCATCTCTGACCTGCCTTCCTCTCAGGGTTACTGTGAGCTGGAAATGGAGTAATGCAGCTTAAAATGCTTCTCCCCCCACCTGCAACACCTTTTCCACCAGCTCCCAGCATCAGAGCATCTGAAATCTGTGCAGTCCTAGCACATTATCAATACCGTCAGCCCCATACCGCTCCTGCTTCCTAGCGACATCTGCGTGTATAAAGATCGGGCAAATGCAAAATGCTGTCAGCTCCCTGAAAGTGCAGGACTTGGGCCCACAGCGTCTTCTGCCCCAGAGTCACCTTTCTGAAACCTCGTGTGATGCTTGCTGTTGTAGAACAGAATGAAAAGGTGACTGGTGATGAGTGGAGGGTGGCCCAGCCCTGCCTGCTCCCGGCGCCCCCTTCTCCTGGCATCATGGGTGCCATCACCCTTGAGCACCATTCTTTCAGCCATCTCTCCAGGGGGCCTTGCTGTCCTGAGGCTGAAGGTAGACAGTTGGACTCTAGTGAGGACATTTTGGGATCCACTTTGGGTCAGTGGTGCTAGATGGAAAAGGCTGGTGTGAATCATGGGTAATTTGTGCATCGATGAATCTCAACCCAGGTTCACAGGTCCACGTGAAAAAGAATGGAGTCCAGGTTGGAATGCCTGCAGGTGGGGGATAAAACCGAAGTGGGAAGATCCAGACTGACAGCTCTCATTCATTCCTGCTTTGAAACACTGAGGTCATTGTGCAGCCTTTTGCAGAAAGCTTTTAAAATTCCATCTTTTTCTTTTTTCCCCCTTAGGTGAAATTTGACAAATGTAGTAAAAGCTATATTCAGTTTGGATTTCTTTGTTCTGTGCTTTTTGTGTTTTCACTCACTACCGTGGGGGGTCGTTAATGTTCCCCACTATTCTCTCCTAGCAGTTTTATAAAAGAGAGAAGGCTTTTAAGGCTGGTTTATGAAACTTTATAACTTTGTTCAGTTAGAACTCAAATCAGAAAACTAGTCAATAACCAATGTTTAATCATCCATCAGTGAAGCGGACCTGTATCTACCAGGAGGGGTCCCATAGGGGGATGTACGTGAATTCTGGAACCTGGGGTGCAGTGGAGAGCGGTGGGGATCCTGAGGGGGCCTCTTCTCTGTCCTGACCCCATCAGCCTCAATAGTGAGAGAGAGCAGAAACAAGGGGCCCACTAAACTCACTGATGCTGTTTTGATTGGTTTGCCAGCCCCTGGAATCCTTTATGGGAAAGGTGGCAGCTGTACCCACAGTTAGTCCCATGGTCTCTGCTTGCTTCAGGGGTGAAGTGGCCTCAGGGGTGGTTTAGCATGGACGTGAGGTCAGCACCCTGATGCTGGGAAAGATTGAGGGCAGGAGGAGAAGGGGACGACAGAGGATGAGATGGTTGGATGGCATCACCGACTCGATGGACATGGGTTTGGGTGAACTCCAGGAGTTGGTGATGGACAGGGAGGCCTGGTGTGCCGCAGTTCATGGGGTCTCAAAGAATCGGACACGACTGAGCGACTGAACTGAACTGAACTGAGGTTAGCAGACCTGGGTGTGAGTTCCTGTTCTGTCCCCACTATCTGGCTGTCAGGGCAGGGGGCTCTCTCCCTCCCTTGATTCCTCCCTTGAGGACAGCAATGGAGACTGACCCTAGGACCCTGCTTGCTAGTGGGCGTGGTCACTGTCAAAAGTCTCATGCGTGAATGTGGCTTCCCATCTCTCTGGAGTTTTCTTCTGGCTCCTGAGACTGCAGAAGTGGGCAGGAACAGGGCTGCCTCAGCAGGGTGCGGGCCGGGGGGCACCGTTTCCCCGTCTCTCCTGCACCCACTCCAGCTTACTTGTATGAGAGGAGAGTGAGGTCCTGCTGAGGCTTTGGGCCTCAGCCACATTCTCCAACCTGGTTTGTGAGAGCATCCTGCATCGCAGCCCAGCAATGACAAGGTGGTACTTGAGTTTCCCACCTGCTGTGACTGCCAGGGTGTCTTAAATATCTCAGGAGCTGCCTCAGGAGGAGGGGCCACTGGGCTTCTCCAAGTTCTCCGGGCAAAGTAACATCTAGGGCCGCCTAACCCCTAACAGAGCCTCTGGGTGAACAGCCTGACTTCTCAGTATTTCTGACTCTTTGTTTAGAAAATGGGGTAACTGATTACACAAATGTCAAAACGTTGCGTGGGGACTGAGCTGTGGCCTGAAGAGCCTTAGTTCCTGGAACTAATAACACGGGTCCCTGGTGCTTTTACTCCTGGAGGGTCCTGTGCACGTGAGCACATCAAAGCTCTGACAAGTGCTGTGTCTATTTTGTGGATCACCTCCGTACACCAGAGCTGACTCACTGCCTCGGTACTTTTTAATCTTAAGGCTGTTTAGAACTGCCTGGGGATGAAGTCCAGCAGCTTCTGATAAATTGCATAGAAACTGCATGTTCTTTGTGGGTGAGTCACCACAGGAGCTTGGACCTTCTGAACGAGCAGTTCTTGATGGGTTGCTGCAGCCTTGAGGAAGCACGGTGGGTCCTGACTCCAGCATTCAATGTGTCTGGAGGGGTGGGGGTTCTCCTGCGGAAGAAAGCAGAAGGAAAAACAGATCCGCAGGAACTTGCCTGAGTGAAGACATCTGAGTAAATACTGCACAAAGGTTACACACGTGTGTCCAGTGATCACAGTGAAAACTGTTTGCTGGCAGCTCCTATGGAGCAAATTTGAGGCACTTCGTCTTCTTATTTGGAAGAGGGAGAACTGAGCAGATTTCTCATAAAATGTTAAAAATAATACTGTGACAGTGACCACATTCTATTAACTTAATGCTGGAGGCTGTTTGTAAGTTAATGAAAACAGTTGCCAAATTGAACAGTAATACCTTCCATTTTGGTCTCCCCATTAGGTTCTATCTTTTGACTTTTCAAGATCCTCACTTAAATTCTTGGCCACTAGTCAAAGGCATCAGCTAGTGTTTATTGCTATCAGGAGGTTTATTTTTGACGTCTCGTCATCTGTGACAGGTCCGCTGTCTGCTGCCATATGCAGGGCGCTGGATGGGTGCTGCTGGCTTGCCTTCTGGGGGTGCCTCTTCTTATTGAGGAGAGAGCTCAAGAGGGTGGGTGCTTACAGAGCCTGAAGTCAGAGGTCAGCAGCCTGGCCCTGGACTGTGGGATTATTTGCACGGAGAATGGAACAGATACCAGGACTTCTGCCAGTGTTCAGAGGGGAAGCTTCCTTGAGAAGGATGAGGCTTGTGCCAGGCCTTGAGGCCTGTGGGGTTGAGGGTGGGAGGAGAAGGGCAGGCATTCTGGGTGAAGGATGTGCCACACAGCCTGGGTCTCAGCCTGCGCAGAGGCCAGCCTGCCCTGGGGATGCGGCCCCTTCAGGTGGCAGCAGATCCCAAGTCCCTCAGTTCGGCGTGCCCAGCAAGCACCTCTGGGGTTGACATTAAGTACATGAAGGAGCATCTTCTCCTTGTCCCTGTCCTTGTGCATCACCCCCTGGCAGGAGGAGACCCGATTTCTCTACACAAGCTGTGTAATTGCTGATGACCAGGTCCTACTGTGAAGCATCTCAGTCTGAATCTCTGGCTTGCTCTTTTTTCCTTTTGTACTCCTTACTGTGTCTCCTGGACGTCCTGGAATGTTCCTGGCTGGGGCTAGGCCTTCAGAGAGAGAGAGGAGAAAGAGAGAGCACTGCAGGGATTAAAGCTCCCACTACTCCTGTTGGTCACCCCCCGCTCACCCATCCGCCTTCAGCAGTTTCTTGGTGCTCCCCAACAGCCATGCTCTCCTCCATCCAGAGTGGCTGCCTGAAATAATTTGTGGTCAGACGTGCACTCAGCTTTCCTACTTCCTGGCCTTGCTTGGCTCTTCCTTTGGCCTGGAACGCTGCCCCATGTACCCAGTCACCACTCTGTCCGGCAGAAGGGCCCCTAGAGGGCAGGCTCCCCAGGCATGCAGGTTGTCCACAGGGCAGCCTCTGCCTGGACCTTTGGAGGGTGAAAAGCTTTTGAGAGTCCTGTCAGGTGTGATGGGACCTGACGTGAGCCTGAACTTTTTTGTAAAATCTGAAAGCCTTTGGTAGATGGAAGGGGGTGATTCCCATCAAGGATGGGTAAGAACTCTCAGTAGGGAAGGGACTCCAGTGAGTACAATCAGCCACATGGGTGCAGAGTCCTGATGGTAAAAGGCTGTTTTTCTCCCAAATTATGGAACGAGTCGCCAGTCCAGGTTCGATGCACGATACTGGATGCTTGGGGCTGGTGCACTGGGACGACCCAGAGGGATGGTATGGGGAGGGAGGAGGGAGGAGGGTTCAGGATGGGGAACACATGTATACCTGTGGCGGATTCATTTTGATGTTTGGCAAAACCAATACAATATTGTAAAGTTTAAAAATAAAATAAAATAAAAAAAAATAAAAGGCTGTTTTTTTTTTAAAATTATTTGGCTGTGTTGGATCTTAGTTGCAGCATGGGGGTTCTTTAGTTGTGGCCTGCCGACTGCCGAGCATGTGACCACCAGGGAAGTCCCAGACACAGTGCGGTCTTAGAGCTTCTCTGTCAGAGAGCTATCACAGGTAGCTCTAAAGGTGGCCTTCAGTTCAGTTGCTCAGTCGTGTCCGACTCTTTGCTACCCCATGAACCGCAGCATGCCAGGCCTCCCTGTCCATCACCAACTCCCGGAGTTCACTCAAATTCATGTCCATTGAGTCGGTGATGCCATCCAACCATCTCATCCTCTGTCGTCCCCTTCTCCTCATGGCCTCAATCTTTCCCAGCATCAGGGTCTTTTCAAATGAGTCAGCTCTTCGCATCAGGTGGCCAAAGTATTGGAGTTTCAGCTTCAACATCAGTCCTTCTAATGAACACCCAGAACTGATCTCCTTTAGGATGCACTGGTTGGATCTCCTTTTGTCCAAGGGACTCTCAAGAGTCTTCTCCAACACCACACACCTTGGCTTTTTTTCCCTCACACCAGCTTGTTGCCTTGGTTCAGGACTGATTTCTTAACCAAGTTTAGCTGGTTCCTGACGTAGTCTCACTCCCTTCATAGGCTCTGGGACATAACTTTCCCTGAGAGGTGAGGGAGATTGTGGGGTCCGGTGGGTGATGGGGAGAAGGCAATGGCACCCCACTCCAGTACTCTTGCCTGGAAAATCCCATGGACGGAGGAGCCTGGTGGGCTATAGTCCATGGGGTTGCTAAGAGTTGGATACGACTGAGCGACTTCACTTTGACTTTTCACTTTCATGCATTGGAGAAGGCAATGGCAACCCGATCCAGTGTTCTTGCCTGGAAAATCCCATGGACAGAGAAGCCTGGTGGGCTGCCGTCTATGGGGTCGCACAGAGTTGGACACGACTGAAGTGACGCAGCAGCAGCGGGTAATGGTTTTCCCTCTGCATTAAACTGGGGTAGTCAGGTTCAATGTTGCTTTTATTTTTATTTTTTTAAAGCATCATCTATCACATAATAAACTATGTCCTTTATAGTCATTAATCACACACTGTGAAATTGGGTAACTAAGGGGCTTGGGCTTGGGCTAGGAGTGAACTTTTGACTGTGAGTTGGTTTGGTGGCTAATCTCTAATAAGCTCCCTCATTCAAGCCCTCTGACGGGATGTCCTGGCCCTGATGACCTCCCTGGAGCCCTGCCTAGATATGCTCTTCCTCTTCCCTCTCTTCTTCCTCTTTTATGAGAAAGCGAGACTCCTGCAAGTCAACACAGGGGGAGGGATTATTATGGGAGGGGCTGGAATGAGAGAGTTTGGAGCTTGGGGCAGCTCTGGGGACCCCTCTGTTCTAGTGATTCTTTCTCTTTCTGTCACTCTCATAATCTCTGTTTCTGTCTATACTTCTCCATTTTCTTCTCTCTATGTTGCATTTTTAAAACATTTTTTTCCGTTCCCACGGAACTGAAGCCTGTGTGGGACTTTGGTTTGGTATGACTTCCCCATAACAGGCATCATCATTGGGTATTTTCCATTTCAGATCCTGAAAGAGAATCTTCTGGCCAGCCCACAAGCCTTGAATTGTTGAATTTTTTTTGTCATCAATCCAGTCCGCTGGGACCAGAGCAAGTGGGACCATGTGGTCCCAAACCTGGCCACCTGGGTGTGGGAAGGGACAGGTATGTGATTTGCCAGTCTCGGATACAGAGGATCTGTCCTGGAGGGGAGGGCAGAGGGAAAAGATATGCATCAGACGTGGGTCATGCTCTCATAACTATTTTCTAGTGAAGGAATGAAACATTCCTGTTGTACAAATGGATGGACTTAGGGGTGTCGTAGGGAGTCATTGATTCCCACTTCTTGGTGTTCAGGCCCTTCACTTGAGCTGGACTTTCTGACTGCTAACATATACAATATGGCAAAGCTTCTGAGACGGTTATACATAGTCTTGGCTTCCATCTTGGATATCTTTTTTCTCTGTGAGCCCCTGCCCTGGAGGAAGCTGGCTGTTCTGTTATGTGCTCCCCTGTGGAGTAGCCTGCATGGCAAGGAATTGATGTCCCTGGCCAATAGCCTAGAGGATCTGAGGCCCACCAACAGCCACAGGAGTGAATGCTGGGATGGTTGCAGCCTGTGAGCCAGAGGCATTCAGCTAAGCTGTGGCTGAATTGTCTTAGAAGCTGTGAGATAGTGATTGATGTTTTCACTGGCAGCAAGATAACTGATCCAGGGCATATAAGCACAGTTCTGTGAGAGGGTAAAGGAGGGTACACCTTTAACCAAGGAATTTTGGGAAGGCTTTAAGAAGAATGTGACATTTGGTGCAGTCTGTCTTTTTTCCCTGGACTGGTGGCGTGGTCGCCTGTACAGAGGGCAAGGAGGACGATCTGGTAGTCCTGTTTTCCAAGGTGAATCAGATGAACACACTGTTTTTCTGTTGTTTGGCCTCTGAGAACGCTTGTATCTTCTGTCAACGAAGTACAGGGTTTGCTGTTTCCTTGAGCCTCCCACTCAGCCTGACGGGTGGCATCTCTGGTGAAGGTTGGGTTTCCTGGGCCCCAAGGGCCTCCATCGTGGGCTGCTTAGCACCCGACACTGGTTAGAGAGTGAGAGCTTCGAGTGCACAGCTTAGCTGGATGCCTCTGGCATCTGTTTCTCTTTCTTGCTGATGGTGTAGCCTTAGGCAAGGCAGTGAGTATCCTTTCTGGGTCTTTTTAAAAATTTCTGCACCATTTATTATGAAAAATTCAAATATATACAATAGTAGAGTAACAAACTCTCAACCAGTTTCAAAAGTTATCAGCTCATGGCCAATCTTATTATATCTCTAGTCCACTGCCTTCTCACTCAACCCTGGGTTGTTTCAGAGTACACACTAGATATCATATTATTTTATACTTTGACAAATAAGTACTTTTTGTTTACATAAACACAGTATCTCATTACATTTAGCACAATTAACAATAATTCCTTATGTAATATTTAAGCAGTGTTCACATTCTTCACTTGTCTTAGAAATATGTTTTTATAGGATTATGCAAGTCAGGATTCAGACAAGGGCTACATGTCTCTGAAGTCTTTCACTTTCTCTTTTTGTAAAGTAAACTTTTAAGTTTGTGATACTTGTAGATGAACAAGTAGTTGTAAGAAAGAACATAGAGATGCTTCACCCACTTTCTCCCAGTGGTACCATCTTGCAGGACTACGTACCCTACACCTAGGATGCTGACACTGATGTAGTCGAGACTCCATCATCAGCATTCCATTATGAGGCTCCTTCATGCTGCTCTTTTATAGCCACACCCACTCCCCACATCCCCACCTCACTCTTGACAACCATTAATCTGTTTTCCATTTCTATACCTTTGTCATTTCAAAGAATGTTATATAAATGGAATCATAAAGTATGTAACCTTTTAAGAATGACTTTTTCCCACTCAACATAATTGTCTGGAGATTCTTTAAAGTTGTTGCACGTATCAGAATGCATTCCTTTCTACTGCCAAGTACTCCGTGGTATAGATATGCCCTAGTTTGTTTTACCATTCATACATTTATGGACATCTAGGTTGGGCTTCCCTGGTGACTCAGATGGTAAAGCGTCTGCCTGCAATGCGGGAGGCCCGGGTTCAATCCCTGGGTTGGGAAGATCTGCTGGAGAAGTAAATGGCAACCCACTCCAGTACTCTTGCCTGGAAAATCCCATGGAAGAGGAGCCTGGTGGGCTACAGTCCATGGGGTTACAAAGAGTCGGACACAACTGAGTCACTTCACAGTCACACAGGTTGTTTCCAGTCTTGGGTTATTTTGAGTAAAGCTGCTGACACTTTTGTCCAAATTTTTATATGTGAATATAAATTGTTATTTCTCTGGAATAAATGCCTGAAGGAATCGTTGTTGAGTCACTAAGTCGAGTCTGACTCTTTGTGACCCCATGGATTACAGCAAGCCAGGCATCCCTGTCCTTCACCTTCTCTTGGAGTTTGCTCAAATTTATGTTCATTGAGTCAGTGATGCTATCTAACCATCTCATCCTTTGCCATTCCCCTTCTCCTTTTGCCTTAAATCTTTTCCAGCATCAGGGTCTTCCAATGAGTTGGCTCTTCACATCAGGTGGCCAAGGTATTGGAGCATCCTCTTCAGCATCAGTCCTTCCAATGAATATTTAGGGTTGATTTCCTTTAGGATTGACTGGTCTGATCTCCTTGCTGTCCAAGGGACTCTCAAGAGTCTGCTACAGCACTATAGTTCAAAAGCATCAATTCTTTGGTGCTCAGACTTCTTTACAGTCCAGCTCTCACATCCATACATGACTACTGGAAAAGCCAGAGGTTTGACTATATTGTCAAATATAGTCTTTGCCATCTTTGCCATCACTTTGTTGGCAAAGTGATGTCTTTGCCTTTTAATAAGCTGTATACATTTGTCAGAACTTTTCTTCCAAGGAGCAAGCGTCTTTTAATTTCATGGCAGCAGTCACCATCAGCAATGAATTTGGAACCCAAGAAAATAAAATCTGTCACTGCTTCCACTTTTTCCCCTCTATTTGTCATGAAGTAATGGGACAGATACCTTGATTTTAGTTTTTTGAATGTTGAATTTTAAGTCAGCTTTTTCACTCTCCTCTTTTACCCTCATCAAGAGGCTCTTTAGTTCCTCTTCACTTTCTACCATTAGAGTGTTATCATCTGCATATAGGAAGGAATAGTAGCTGGGTCTTATAGTAGTTCCATGCTTAGTTTCTCAAGAAATTGCTAAGCTTTTCCAGAGTGGCAGTACCATTTTACACGCCTACCAGACATATGTGAATATTTGCTGAGTCTCTCTTAATCTACAGATCTTTCCTTCTGCCTCTATTTTCTACTCTACCAATTGGGGATTAAAAACTTCTCCTCTGATTGAGCATAAGTCTTGGCATGCTTCAGTTGGTACATGTGAAACTGCTTTATAAACTCTCCATAACTGGGACTTTTGGTGCTTCTCTTTTGTGGGGTTTCTGAAATGGCATCACAGTATTTTAGGGAAGTAGGGTAGATGCTTCCTGACTATCTGCCCTTATGTTTCCCAGCCTGGCTGGATTCTGCAGGGCAGGTGGGTCATCAGGGTAGCTGCATGTCACACACGTTTAGTACAGCTTGGCTGTACTGAAGGAGATGGGGACTGGGAATGAGATACGCAGGTTGCCCGAGCAACCCTCGAGCCCGCAGTCCCCGCCCACCACCACCCCTGCTAGGATGGGTCCTCTAGTCACCTCCCATCTTCCTCGACCTGGCCAGCAGTTCTGACCAGAACATAGCGATGCCAGCGTGTAACATGAGTGTGTGCACGTGCATGCTGTTCTTTTAGCCACAGATCCACACCAGATTTGCTTAAGATGATGACAGTTTCTAGAATACCGTGTGCAGCAAATTCCAGGTCCTATTAGTAACAAAAATGTTGGGCTTTTTTCAAAGTGCTTTCTTTGTCTCCTCCCTTGTGTCTGCCATAACTGTCATTTCCTGTGTCGTAATCCTCCCCCATCACTTGCTGAGCTGTTGACCGATGTCCCTGACGTTAGTGGGAGCCTTTGTTCCAGGGGCTGACCTGACTAAATGTCCCCAGGTTCCTGTGTGACCTCAGACAAGAACCACAGCAGCTAGCTTCCTAGCCTCCAGCTCCTTCAGCATCAAGAGTGACAGTCCCAGCGCACCACGGCGGGGGGCTGTGAAGAATCAGAAATAGATTTACGGAAAAACACTGCATGAAAGAATCGTGTTGGAGAGACGCTAACAGCAGAGAGGATGGTTTTTTCAGGCTGTTTGCACCTTATTTTGAATGCCTAACGATTGTTAGATCTCTACTCTCTGTGTTCTAGAAGATGAACTTTCAGTGTTGTTAGATTCGCTCCTTCTGCGGGTTCTCTCTAGTGCCAGCACGCTGCCCTTTTGCATTGCTATCTGCCCCAGGCCTTGGGTTGGGGTTGTGTCTGTTGCTCTTTCAAAGGCTATGTGGACCCAGAAGGGTTTTCAGTGGGGTGCAGGGGTGGGTACAAGTCATTCAGTTAGCAAATAATGGTGTGAAGGTCTGGGAGTGGGGGGGCCCTGGCATGGGTGTTCACATCCAAGCAGCACAGAGGTGTGAGCAGGAATGCAGCCGCAGGTTTCCTTGGGGTTGCTCTGCACAGAACCTGCTTGTTCCCGGCTTATTGTCCCTGACACACCAGCCCTTTTGGGGAGCAGGGGCTCTAGGAGCCAGCTCTTGCCTTGTTGACACTGCCCTTCTTTGGGCCACTGTGACTATGCAGTGGCCTTTCTGGGTGATCACTGAGCAGCAAGCTTGGGGGCCCTGAGGGCCAGGGGGCACATGGTTTATCACAGTCCCTTTCACTTGTGTCTTACTTTCTGTAACACTTTATCAACACTCGCCGTGGACTCGGTGGCCTGTGTGAAGTGCTCAGATGTAGTCTTCATGGCTGTTGGCCCCACAGAGCTCCCAGGCTAGTTCGGAGGACACTCCATTCCCGATCATCCCTCCCAGTCGCCCTGCCCCTGCTGTATTCTCGCTGCCATCTCCTTGGGTCAGATCCTTGTTGTAAAGTGCTATAGTAATGATAGATGTCATGATTTAGAGAAGTCTCACCTTGTGCCAGGCATGTGCTGAGTGCCTTACTATAATGTTTTATCCCCTGTTAGCCCTGAGAAAGGCATAATTCCCTACTTTACAGGTGAGAAATCTGGGCCCAGGAGGATCAGGTGAATTGCCCCAAGACACAGCTTTGATGGGAGAGCTGGACAGAATGTGAACTGCCTGACTCCAGGGCCTGCTCTTTACCAGTAAAGGGGGGTTGGATGATCTGTAAACCTGGCAGGACTTAGCTGAATGTTGCCGTGGACACCTTCTTTCTCACAAGTAACTCTCAAGGACAATGAACAGTGCACAGCTCAAAAGAACCAAGCACAAAAAAAGCAGGGTACAGTGAGTGAGAACTGGCAGAGAGACAGCAGAAGTAGACCCTTTAGGAGTTCAGGTGTTGGAATTATCATACTCAGATCACAAAAAAATGTATGTTAACTAAGTTTGAAGAAACAGAAGACAAGCCTGAGAATACCTGCAGGGAGCTATAAAAAAAATACACTGATATATTTGAAAAACAACCGAACAGAACTTTTAAAAATAAAGAATACAGTAATCAAAGCAAAAAGTTCTGCGTGGTCAATTAGAAATCTCTTAAAAATGTAGATTTTTAAAGGTAACCGGTGCACAGATTCCTTCTTCCTTCTTTATCGCAATTCTACTCCCCACCTCAAGTGTGAGCTTTGTAAATAGATTGGTATGTTTCATTTTAAGCTTTTTTTTCTGTGCATTTATGAACATACACGTCAATATACAACAAAAGGTTTTTATATAAATGAGATTTACTTTTTTCCTCCATTTGATAACTGATATACCTTTAGATATGGATACATATAGATTTACCACATTGATGGAACTCATTTAAAATTTTTGTTGTCTTATTTTCAACCACCTCCACGTGGTAGAATATTCAGAATACACAAAAGGGTATACAAAGATATGGATATATATCTATATCTTTGTGTGTGTGTGTGTGTGTATATATATATATATATATATATATAAAAGCCTTTTTACTCTCATCTCTGCCATCAAGTTCTCAACTCCCTGGAAAGGTTCTGTACATTATTTATTTATTTATTTTTACTTAATATGTCTTGTTGATATTTTCAAATCAGTATATTTAGGGCTTTTTATAGTTTTTTTAAATAGCTTTTATAGCATTCTTTTTACAGCTACAGAGTATTTTTATTAAAAACATTTTTGTTGAAGTATAGTTGATATACAATGTGTTAATTTCTGCTATATGGCAAAGAGATTGTTTTATATATATATATATATACACACACACACATACACACACACATTCTTTTTCATGTTTTTTCCATTATGGTTTAATCACAGGATATTGAGTATAATTCCCTGTGCTGTATAGTCGGACTTTGTTTATCCATTCTATATATAATAGTTTGCATCTGCTACCTCCACCCTACAGAGTATTTTATGTATGGAATTTAATTTACTTAACTAGTCCTTATTGATGTACTTTTAGATTATTTCCAAATTTTATTATGAAAAACAACTCTGCAGTTACTACCTTGTTCACTAGTAATTTTACACGTATGCGGAATTTTGTTGGATGAATCCTTGAAAGTGAAATTGTTGAGTCAGAGGTGTATGCATTTAACATTTTTGTGGATGTTGCCAAATTGCCCTCCATTATGTTTATATTAGTTTCTAAATCTACAGCATTAATGAGATTGTCTGTTTACCCATTCTCAGCTCAGAATGTACGCAAACTATTTGAAATTTGCCAATTTATAGGTGGAAAATTATATCTAATAGAACATTAGTTTTACTCAGTGAAATAGGGTCTCCTTTAATATGGTAAGAACTACTGAATTTCCTTTTCTCTGAACTATTTATATTCTTTACCGGTTTTTCTGTTGAGTTGTTGATTTTTTCTTACTGATTTCAAACAGCTCTCTACCTATTAAGGAAATTAGGGTATTTTTGTC
Source organism: Bos indicus (assembly GCF_029378745.1). Taxonomy (NCBI): domain Eukaryota; kingdom Metazoa; phylum Chordata; class Mammalia; order Artiodactyla; family Bovidae; genus Bos; species Bos indicus. Next base: position 73,002,730 of record NC_091760.1, read on the forward strand.
CCCGATATACATTGAAAATATTTTTTTAATAGTTCATTATCTTTAGACTAATTTTTTCCTCCCATGAAGTCTAAAAATAATTGTGTGGTCAGGTACGTCAGTCCTTTGTGACTTTTAGATTTTGTATCATACCTAGTAAATCTTCTTACTCCAAGATTATAAAAAAACATTATTTCATGATTTTTGATGAAGCAATTTGTATATTGTGGTGTGTTAATAGAGGATGAGATGGTTGGATGGCATCCTGGGTGTTCATTGGAAGGACTGATGTTGAAGCTGAAACTCCAATACTTGGGCCACCTGATGCAAAGAGCTGACTCATTGGAAAAGATCCTGTTGCTGGGAATGATCGAGGGCAGGAGGAGAAGGGGACAACAGAGGATGAGATGGTTGGATGGCATCACGGACTCAATGGACATGGGTTTGTGTGGACTCCGGGAGTTGGTGATGGACAGGGAGGCCTGATGTGCTGCGATTCATGGAGTCACAAAGAGTCGGACACGACTGAGCAACTGAACTGAACTGAACTGACCCAATGGACATGGGTTAGGGTAGACTCTAGGAGTTGGTGATGGACAGGGAGGCCTGGTGTGCTGCGATTCATGGGGTCACAATGAGTCGGACACAACTGAGTGACTGAACTGAACTGAACTGAACCGACTCAATGGACATGGGTTTGGGTGGACTCTGGGAGTTGGTAATGGACAGGGAGGCTTGGCGTGCTGCTGTTCATGGGGTTGCAAAGAGTCAGACAAGACTGAGTGACTGAACTGAACTGAATAGAGAAATGAACTATTATTATCGATAAGAATTGTTCTGGCCTACTTTTTTCTCTGAATTCATCTAAAGGAACTTTTCTTTTGAGGTGACTCAAGTGAGTGACTCTGAATACAGAAGTTTGGAAGTGAATGAGCTGATAGTCTGAGGAGATCCTTTTAGCTTGGTCTTGTGGATTCCAAATCGATAGTGTTCTCTTCATCTTTGGGGGCTGCTGGCAGCCTGGACATGCCAGCCTATACATATAGGGGTATGCATATAGAAATTTAAGGGAGGATAGACAGGATGGTGGTAGTGGAACCACGTGCCTAAGGATTCCTCGTCCCAGAACAGGGCTCAGATGGGCACTATCAGCATTCACTTCTGAGATTCTTTTTCTTTTAATTGACAGCTTACATTTGAAGACTTTTTAATGTATTCCATCAAGTTACTGCCAATTTTTTTGGCCAGGGACCTAGTTGGTCTCCTTAAGGTCACATTGCAGTCTCTGTCATATTCCACTGTGTGTTGCTTGTAGGGTTAGTTCTAAACAGTTCTGTTTATTTCTTTTGTTTTCACATTGTTACGTTCTCTCTTTAGCCCTTTGTGCTGACAGTTGGAACAAAGTGAGATTCAACACTCCAGAAACTTGTTCCAAGTATGAAATTGGCCTCATCTAATTCCTTTGTACTCATGGCTCTTAGTGCCCAGTTACCTGTGAGGATAGAGGAGAGGAGCAGAGAGGTGCTACATCCCACACTCAGAATTAAACAGAATACCAAGGGTCTGGATCTCTCTGGGCCTCGGGTTATGATGCCTTTATCCCTTGGCCATTCAGGTTCTGTGAGCTTTAGATGGCCCCTGGGACATGTATTGGACCAGCCAGGATAGGTGTTCTACTTGAGATAGCCCATGGTGTGACAAGCCAGTGGAGTGAACTCAAGCCAGAGTCCTTGTGAAAGGGAAGCTTGAGACTCCAGTACAGTTTCTGAGTCCAGAAGGGCAGGAATGAGGTCATCAATGAGGAATAGCACCAAGACAAGACTTGAGATGAAGTGATCAGAAAATGGGAAGAAGGATATAGGACAGTCAGTGCTCATTTTTGTTGGCACATGGTTTGAGAGAGAGTTAAGATGGCTTAAAGGCAGAGGGTTGAGGTGGATTTGTAGAGACAGGTAACTTTATGGAATGTCCCAGAAGCAGCTGGGTAAAGGTATGTGCTGGGCTTCCCAGGGTACCCAAAACACCTCTCTTTGCAGGCATGGAGCGTCCTTCCCAACAGTCCTCACCTCTTCCAGCCAATGATTTGAAAGGCTGTAGGCTTGACACCTTCTTTGTAGAGAAACTTAGAAGTCAGATGACCTTTAATAAGATGCTGGAAGCAATGCTTGTGATCAGCCAGGTTAGCTCTTAACAAGAGGGTGGATCAGAGTCACCCAGGAGTGTTTACAAAATACTTAGCCTGGGTTCCAGCACTTAGAGACTTTGTTTTTTAATTGAGGTGAATTTTATATGCAGTGAAAGTAGAAATTTTTGACTCAGTAGGTCTGGGGTTGGATCCAGACAGGATTATTTCCAGAAAGTACTCTGGGTAAGTCTAATGTCCATCTCCAATTGAGAACATGTGTTCACTTCACCCCTAAATATTACTGATGGGGAGACTGAGGCCCAGAGAGGTAGCTGGTGGTAAAGCACAAGAGCACATTAGACCCTGGGGCTCATGCTAGACCAGGGACGGGAGCCCAGATTTCCTGCTTGTGGTCCAGGGTGCCTGAAACGAGTGACTGATGAAGTCAGAACAGGCAAGGTTGTTTGACACCCCCTCTTCCCAGCCCAGTCTAAACAGATGTTTCCAGGTTTACTGCATGCACAGTGTAGTCCCAGATCTGCCCTGTAGAGTCCAGGAAGGGGGTTCACATGAGTCAGTTGATTGTAGGTCAGTGAGCACTGGTCAACAAAGCTCTCACCTGGGGAGAGCCAAGTTGTAAGGATGAAAAGTAAGTTCTGTGTCCTGGTGCAGGTCTCTTGGTAAGCACTAGGAAAGCATTTTCCAGGCTTGATGCCAGAAGACTTACCACCATTTCCATTGCATCTGCCAGTGACCCGTGCTGTGTACTTTGATGAGTTATCTCACGTGATCCACCCTTGGGAATGGGTAGTCATGTATCCCATTCTTATGGCTAAGAAAGCAGTTAAGCACAAGATAATAGCCAAAGTTACTGGGGTCCTACCCAGATTCCTCCCAAGCCTTCCAGAGCATTGGTTCTGAAGGAAATCTTGTAGAGCAGCTTTCCCTAAACTGCATTTTCCAGGGAAGACCCTCACAGGAAATGTGAAAAGCAGTGATGGAAAGTTATGTGGAAACACAGCATCCTGTCCCTCCTTGGAAACTAATAATGTGCTTCATCATACTGAAGGCTTAGAGAACAACAACAGGCAAATATCCTTAACTTTGTTTAAATGGCAGTTCCCAAACTGATTCACCCGTGGTACACTTCTTACTTCCCTGGTGGCTCAGATGGTAAAGAATCTGCCTATGATGCAGGGGTTTGATCCTGGGTCAGGAAGATCCCCTGGAGGAGGGAATGGCAACCCACTCCAGTATTCTTGCCTGGAGAATCCCATGGACAGAGAAGCCTGGCAGGCTATAGTCCATGGGGTCACAAAGAGTTGGACACAACTGAGTGACTAACACATATATTCTACTTGGCACTTGACTATAAATGGCTTTCAGGACATTATTCCTGAAAAAACTCCTAAAGGAATTTGGGAAACACTTCCTTGGTCAATAAGTCAAATTCTCTCCTTTTCACTGAACACAGAAGGGCAAGGACTTATCTAATACCCAACATGAGTGTGTCACTGGGCTGAGGATGTCTGCAATGTAAGCTTTGCCAGGATGGCCATCTTCAGGGATGAGTCCTGATAGGAGACAGGTAGGTGATAACCCCTAGAGAGGCCCTGTAGCTCAGACCTTTATAAAGGTGGCAATAAGAGCTGTTGGAAATGATGAGTTCTATCTATAGGATACAGAGCCAGAGAGGTTGTATTTTGAGGGGCTTTGGATACAGTCCCACTTCCTCTCTCCCAAGGTGGTGATGGGACCCCTGAGCTGGTGGCTGAGGGGACAGACTGCAGTGGTTTGATCTGGATTCCTCCTCCAGTCCTACGATGGGGCCTTTTGCATGGACCCTGCTTATTCCTCTCCCACACCGACGCCCAGGCTCAGGGGCAGCATCCACGCGTCCCAGCTTTTCTTTCACGTTACAGATTAATTTCAGCCTCTGGCAATGCCGTTGACCAAAATTTATTCCTAAGCAGCCAACCTCTATTAGTTGATATTTATAGAGATTTGTTTTTTCCAGTGTGCTTGGCAAAATGCCTACCAATATTTATTCATTAACTCGAGAATTGGTTTTTGTGTTCCCATCTGCGGCTTTTATCTGTATTTTCTGTAGTGATCAATGTTCTCAGTGGGGAGTGGTGTGGGTATTTTTGCTCTCTTGACAGGAGAATCACTTCCTGAATTGGCTATCAAGAATTGTGGGTGCCTTGACCTTGCAAACACCATGAAACTTTCCTCTCACCACTGGGGTATTCATATGAAAGGTTTTGTTACATAATGGTTAAGAGCTCTGAAACAACACTGCCTGAGTTGAAGGCAGCTCTCCCACTCTGTGATGAAAACAGTAGTATTTGCAGGACTTCCTTGGTGGTCCAGAGGTTAAGATTCTGTGCTTCCATTGCAGGCGGCCTGGGTTTGATCCCTGGTCGGGGAACTAAGATCCTGCACGCCCTGTGGCATGGCCAAAAAAAAAGAAAGTAATAGTATCTGCTTGTGAAGATGATTGTGTTATCAGTATACATATCGTGCTTGGATGATACTGGGCACACAGAAAGTGTTAGATGGGTGCTCGCTGCTCCTGCTCTTCTTAGGGTGGCTTCATTTGGTTGGAGCATCCCTAGAGCCCAGCTTTCCTGGCACCCAGGCCCTGGACTCTCTGTACTCGATAACCTTTATTTACAGTGGAGTCATCGTGGCCTAGAACTCCTTCCGGCACTTGGCCTTCCCAGGATGAAATGCCTGGGCAGCTTGTTCCTGATTGGCTCTTTTCTAAAACTCCAGGGGAGTGAGAGAAGTTCCTCCTTGAAGGTCTCTTCCCTGGGAGCCTATTTCCTACTGAGAGTTACTCATTGTTTGTATGACTCACCTGGGCCAATTATGACCCCCTTAGTTTGCATTCTTCCCTTGGGAAGCATATATCTGGGATGTTTTCCCAGGAAACGGAACTTAGTTTTTATCATCCAAGTCAGACAGAATTGGGTGAGTCTGACATACACTGTGTATTTTCAAGCCCCACTTGAACGGTTATTGGATTACCTGCCATAGTGAATTAGTCTAACTTTGACTAGTCTGATCTTGTGGATAAGGCAGAGCTGAGGATGAAGCCTGTGATGAGCTGATGAGCGCAGGAGCCAGCTGCAGCCCAGCTTGGCTTCTCTCTCCAACTTGAAGGTGACGGTTGGGTGGGGCCAACGCAAGCTCTCTCTAGTTTCGAGCCTGCAGGTCCCTGGGGCGAAGCCTCTGGCTTTGCTTTTCTATAAGCTCTCTGTCTGGGTTAGGGAAGTGTGTGGGCTGGAAGAGCAGAGCATTTGTAGAGACGGAGACTGATCGCTTGTGTCACGTGCTGATGATTGGTTAGTATGACGAGGGCTGGGTTTAGCAGCGTGAAGGTTATTTGTGACCTTGACGAGCAGCCTCACTGGGGCCGTGATCAGTGTGAGCCTGAGTGGAATGGATATTTAATCATTTCCCTTTTTATAGGACATTTAATTTGTTTAGATTGTTTCCATTTTTGCCGTTTTAGATGATGATGCTTGTGAACATCTTCAGGTGTGTGTTTCTTCTTTTCACGTATTATTTCATAAGGATAATCATCATAGTAAGATTACTGAACCAAAGCATTAAAACAGTTTAATATTATGCCACTAATATCTGACCCTCAGTCTGTTTTTTCTTAAAACAATCTGTAATAGCATTCTGTTTTTGCTGTAAGTAAATATCTCAGATAGAAATAGATACTGGCTGCTATGGTTTTAAGCTAAAAGCTAATTGAGCCGTGAAAACTCATTGCCAGTTCAGTAGCAAGAGTTGCAGAAAATAATTGCCTCAATACGTAATTGATTTTTTTCGATCCAGAGTAGTTGTGCTGTGGGATAATTGACCGATACTGACTTTTTTAAAAGACATAACAGTAGCAAAGCAAAGGATTCTCCTTCAGCTAGTCGTCTGCCTGTTTTGAAACCTACTACTTCTTGTACAAAAATTTCCATGAAGTGATAATTAATCACTTAAAATGATAGCTGACTTAGTCTCATCTCATTCTAATATTCCTCATTGCTTTGGTATTTTGGGCTTCCCACGTGGCTCAGTGATAAAGAATCCGCCTGCCAGACGCAGGTTAGATCCCTGGGTCAGGAAGGTCCCCTGGAGCAGGAAATGGCAACCCACTCCAGTATTCTTGCCTGGAGAATTCCATGGACAGAGGAGACTGGTGAGCTACAGTCCATAGGGTCACAAAGAGTAGGACACCACTGAGCATGCACACACACACCTTGGTATTTTACATCCTGCAAAGCATTTTATAATACGATAATCTCTTTTCCCTGTTGGATATGACTCCTAAACTTTGTTTTACATACTCTGGGCCGCAACTCTTAATATAGCAGTAAAATTATGACAAAATTCCAAGCAAGGTATTTATTCAGATTTCAAAAGAGAAAGCAGGGGCTTTATCCATCCTTCATGTTTGCATCAAGGGTCTGACTTATCTGTGTGGTCTCTCCCTCTGTGTGTTTTTTTCCCCTGAGATGTAAGATGTATAGTTGAAATATTAAAGGAACAGTTCTCAGCCCTCTGGGAGCACAGCTGTTGTCCCAGGGGGATTATTTGTATATGTCAGGGTTTCTGGTCCTATGGTAATGCTGGAAGAGATGCAGAGGAAGCCGGGGCCCCTGTGTGCTGCGGGGGATGGGGCAAGGTCTGCCTCCACTTGAAGGGTTGCTCGGCCAGTGTTCAGTATCTAGAGCTGTGCTGTCTGAATCAGTAGCCACTGGCCACAGGTGGCTGTTGAAATTTAGATTAATTAAAAGTAAATGAAGCTAAAAATTCAGTTCTGGTCACACTAGTCATATTTGAAATGTGCTCAGTAGCCAGTGTGATTAGTAGCTGCTGCATTGAACAGACAGGGAACATTTCCATCCCTGCAGAAATTTCTATTAGACAGAAATTTCTAGAGCAGTGGCTCTAGAGGGTGTGACAGCCCCCCAGGTGTTATGAGAGGCCCACATTTAGGGTACTTGTTGGCCAAGCCCCTTGAGGGGATGGGGCTCAGCTTCCCGAAGAAGGGAAGTTGTAGGTGATCTGGGAGAGCAGGCTGTGGTCTCAGGCCAGGAGGAACAGCAGTGGCAGGCAAGGAAACTGAGAGAGAATCCCAGACACACATGGGGTCACCCCAGTGAGCTGGAGGAGGGACTGTGACTTGAAGGTCAGGGCAAGTTTCAGGCCCACTGAAGCACCCTGGATGCCTGCTGGAGCCGGAAGCCTGCAGCAGTGGCTGGGGTTGCTGAACTCCTGCCCACTGGAGGGGGTCTGGCTGGTGTACGGGGATGTCAGGGCTCCTGTGCAGCTCTGCCCTGCCTCTCAGAGCTGTTCCAGAGAGCCCTGTGAACCCAGATGGTGCGGTAGGCACGGGGTGGCAGGGGAAGGAGGGGGCTTTGAGAGCTGAGTACTTGGGACACAAAGGCTTGTCATCTTTTTCTTTTACAATACTCTAGGAGGGGTTTTCCTCCAGGCATCTGAATGCTTTCGAGGACAAAGGAAGAAATACAAAAAGATGGCCTTAAAAAACAAAAAAACTAAAAGAGGCTCTATGCAATAGAAGAAATGTGTCCCACTTCTCATTGGGACTCTTTGTAGGAACAATCCTGGCTACAGAGAGCCTCTGGGGAAGCAGTCCACAATGGGCACCCCTGGGGGGTTCAGCACCACCTTCTCAGAACTCTTCAAGTCATGCCTGTCTCATTAATAATAGTAATAATAACATTGGGGATGATAATAATGATAATATCCAGTTGACCCTCAAATAATGCAGAGGTTAGGGGCACCAATCCTCCTAGCAGTTGAAAATTTTCTCTGACTTTGTATTCAGCCCTCCATATCTGTGGTCCTGCATCCGTGATTCAACCAGCCTCAGATCGTGTAGTGCTGTCGTCGTTGTTCAGAAGCTCAGTCATGCCTGACTCTTTGCAACCCCATGGACTGCAGCATGCCAGGCTTCCCTGTCCTTCACTGTCTCCTGGTGTTTGCTCAAACTCATGTCCATTCAGTCGGTGATCTCACCGACTCTCATCTCATCCTCTCTCACCTACCCCCTTCTCCTGCCCTCAGTCTTTCCCAGCATCAGCGTCTTTTCCAATGAGTCAGCTCTTCACATCAGGTGGCCAAAGTATTGGAGCTTCAGCATCAGTCCTTCCAATGAATATTCAGAGTTGATTTCCTTTAGGATCAACTGATTTGATCTCCTTGCAGTCCAAGGGACTCTCAAGAGTCTTCTCCAGCACCACAGTTGGAAGGCATCAATTCTTCAGCACTCAGCCTTCTTTATGGTCTGACTCTCACATCCATACATGACTACTAGAAAAACCATAGCTTTGACTCTATGGACCTTTATTGGCAAAGTGATGTCTCTGCCTTTTAATACGCTGTCAAGGTTTGTCATAGCTTTCCTTCCAAGGAACAAGTGTCTTAATTTCATGGCTGTAGTGGTATTTATTGAAAAACTACAGGTAAGTACAACTGCACAGTTCAAACCTGTGTTGTGCAAGGATCACCTGTAATGAATGTAGGCATGCTGCTGCTACTGCTAAGTCACTTCAGTCGTGTCCGACTCTGTGCGACCCCATAGATGGCAGCCCACCAGGCTTCCCCGTCCCTGGGATTCTCCAGGCAAGAATACTGGAGTGGGTTGCCATTTCCTTCTCCAGTGCATGAAAGTGAAGTTGCTCAGTCGTGTCCGACTCTTAGCGACCCCATGGACTGTAGCCCATCAGGCTCCTCCATCCATGGGATTTTCCAGGCAAGAGTACTGGAGTGGGGTGCCATTGCCTTCTCCGGAATGTAGGCATAACTAGTTTTATTGTACTTTGCTTTATTGCGCTTTGGAGGTACTGCACTTTTTTTTTTTTTTTGCTGTTTTTTAATTTTTTTACAAATTGAAAGTCTGTGGCAACCCTACATTCTGCAGGTCTATTGGCATCATTTTTCCAACAGCATTTGCTTACTTCATGTCTCTGTCATGTTTTTTTAATTCTTGCAATATTTCCAACTGTTTCATCATTATTATATTTATTATAGTGATCTATGATCAGTGATTATTGATGTTACTGCTGTAGTTGTTTTAGGGCACCATAAATCTCACGCATATAAAATGGTGCACTTGATAAATGTCTGTGTTCTGACTGCTTCACCGACTGGCCATTCCCTCCTTTCTCTCCCTCTTCTCTGGCCGCTCTGTCCCTGAGAAAACAGGATATTGAATTTAGGCCAATTAATAACTACAGTGGCCTCTAAGTGTTCAAGTGAAAGGAAGAACCACACATTTCACTTTCGATCAAAGCTAGAAATGATTAAATTTAGTGAAGAAGGTCTGGTGAAAGCCAGGGTAGGGTGAACGCTAGGCCTCTGACACCAGTTAACTACACTGTGATTGCAAAGGACAAGCTCTTGAAGGAAATTAAAAGTGCCACTTCTGTGAGCACAAGAATGATAAGAAAGTGAAGCAGTCTTATTTCTGATATACAGAAAGTTTTAGTGATCTGGATAGATCATATCAGTCACACATTCCAAGCCAAAGCCTAATTCACAGCAAAGCTCGAACTTCCTTCAGTTCTGTAAAGTCTGAGAGAGGTGAGGAAGTTGTAAAAGGAAAGTTTGAAGCCACAACATTGTCAATCAACTTTACTTCAATAAAAAAAAGAAAAAGACATTTTGTAAGGCTGTAATTGCCATGGATAGTGATTCCTCTGATGGATCAGGGAAAAGTCAACTGAAAGCCTTCTGGAAAGGGTTTACATTCTAGGTGTCATTAAGGACATTTGTGATTCATGGGAAGAGGTCTAAATGTCACCATTAACAGGAGTTGGGAAGAGGTTGATTCCAGCCCTTGTGGATGATTTTGAGGGATTCAAGACTGCAGTGGAGGAAGTAACTGCAGATGTGGTAGAAACAGCAGGAGAACTAGAATTAGAAGGAGAACCTAAAGATGTGAGTGAATTGCTGCAATCCCATGATGAAACATGAGTAGATAACAAGTTGCTTCTTCTAGAGGAGGAAATTGTTTCTTGAGATGGAATCTCCTCCTGGTGAAGAAGCTGTAAAGATTGCTAAAATAACAACAAGGGATGTGCAATATCACAATTTAGTAGATAGAGCAGCAGCAGGGTTTGAGAGGACTGACTCAGATTCCGAAAGAAGTCCTACTGTGGGTAAAATGCCATCAAATGGCATTGCATGGTCCAGAGAAATTAATGAAAGGAAGAGTCAGTCGATGCGGCACCCTTCATTGTTGTCTTATGTTAAGAAATTGCTAGAGCACCCCAACTTTCAGCTCCACCCCCCTGATCAGTCAGCAGCCATTTAGACTCTCCATCAACAAAATGGTTTATGACTCGCTGAAGGCTCAAATTTTTTAGCAATAAAGTATTTTTAAACTAAAGTGTGTATTTTTTGAGGCATAATGCTGTTGCATACTTAACAGACTGTAATATAACTTTCAGATGTGCTGGAAAACCAAATACTGCTTGTGGCTCCCTTTGTTGTGATATTTGCTTTATTGCGGTGGCCTGGAACTGAACCCGCAATATCTCCAGGATATGTCTGTGTTTACATAATGCTTACTAATACCCAGGCACTGTTCTATGTGATTTATTTAAATTCACTTAAGAGGACATTCATGAGGCAGTAGCAAAATTTATCTCTGGAGGGCTTCTAGTTAGAAAGGCCCAGCCCCAAATTTTAATAACATCAATAACCATTGTAATAGTAGCTGCTATATTTTAAGATTAAGAAAAAATTTATCTTACATTGTCTTTTTTCCCCTCCCAAGCACTTTTGCTAAGATACAATTTACATACCATGAAATCTACCCATTGTACATCCACAATTCAATGACTTCGGTAAATTTTTAGAGTTATGAAGTTATCATAGCAATTCAATTTTAGGACCTTGCCATCAGCCCAAAAAGTTATCTTGTGCTTGTTTGTAGTTAATCCCTGCTCCCACCCTTAGCTGTAGGCAATCACTAACCTTCTTTCTTTCTCTATAAATTTACCTTTTCTGAAAATTTCATATGAATGCAATCTTACAATATGCAATCTTTTGCATCTGGGTTCTTTTTGAGGTTTATTCAAGTTATATGTTAGTAGTTCATTCCTTTTAATTGTTGAGTAGTATTCCATTGTGTTGATATACTACATATTGTTCATATATTCACAAGTTGATAAGCATTTGGATTGTTTCTGTTTTGGTTTATTATAAATAATGCTGTTAGGAACATTCATGCATGCATTTTGTGTGAACAAGTTTTCATTTTTCTTGGGTAGATTCTTAGGCGCAATGGACTGAATGTTTATGCCTGTCCACATGTCACATATTGAAATTCTCGCCTCCAAATGAGGTAGAATTTGGAAGTTGGACCTCCAGAAGGTGATCAATTCTAGTAGTTTTCCTTTGGATTCCTTGGGATTTTTAACATGCAAGATAATGTCATCTGTGAAAAAATGCAGTTTTAATTCTTTTCCAATCTGGATGCCTTTAATTAATTAGGTGATAATGATTCATAATATTTTTGTCTTAGCTTGAAACTCCATTACAGTACAACATTGCATAGAAGTGGCGAAGGCAGGCATTGTTGTCCTGTTCCCAATTCTAGGAGGAAAGCATTCAGTCTCGCTATGTATTATTGTTGGCTATAGGTTTTTTAAAAAGACTGATAGATGCCCTTTATCAGGTTGAAGAAATTCCCTAGTCAACCTTGCATTCCTGGGATAAATTCTCACTTGGTTATCCTGCATAATCTTTTTTATATGTTGGTAGGTAGGGTTGACTAGTAATTTATTAAAAATTAAATTTTTCTGTGATGTTTTTGGTTCCATAGATTGAGTTGGAAGGTAGGATTTACTAATATTTTATTAAAAATTAATTTTTCTGTGGTTTTTTGGTCTCATAGAATGAGTTGGAAACTGTCTCTTAATTTCTGAAAGATTTTGCAAAGGATTGGTATTATTTCTTCTTTAAATATTTAATAGGATTCACCTGTGAAATCATCTGGGTTTGTGCTTTTCTTTGTGGGAAGATTTTAAGTTATGAAATAAGTTTCTTATTACAGACTTACTCAGATCATCTATTTATTCTTGAGTCAGTTTTGGTAATTTATGTTATTTCTATAGATGTCCATTTTTCTAAGTTGTCTGATTTGTTGGCATAAAGTTGTTCTATAGGATTAGTAATGGTGTCCCTTTTTTCATTTATCATTTAATAGTATTTGTCTCCCGTCTCTCTATTTTTCCTCCTCTTTATCAGTCTAGTCAAGGATTTGTCAAATTTTTTTTTTTTTTTAGAAAGACCAACTTTTTGTTTCTTGTTTTTCCTCTAGAGTTTTTCTGTTTTCTCTTGAATTGATTTCCACTATACTCTTTTTGGGACTTCCCTGGTGGCTCAGATGGTAAAGCGTCTGCCTACAATGCGGGAGACCCGAGTTCAATCCCTGGGTCCGGAAGATCTCCTGGTGAAAGAAATGGCAACCCACTCCAGTATTCTTGCCTGGAAAATCCCATGGATGGAAGAGCCTGGTAGGCTACAGTCCACGGGGTCACAAAGAATCCGGACACGACTGAGCGACTTCCCTTTCTTTCTGTACTCTTTTTGATTTACGTTCTTCTGATTGCTTTGGTTTTTAGTTTGTTTTTCTATTTGTTCTTAAGAGAAAGATTAGGTTATTTGTTTTGAGATTCTTTTTCTGATGCAGTCATTAAAACCTGGATAACTATAGAGTGCTCCTGTGCCTGTGTAGCTTAGTGGGCACATCACATATGTTTTAGATCTTGGTTTGTTATGTAAAATGGGGAAAATGTAGTACTCACTTCGTAAGGTTCTCAGGAGGTTTGAATCACCTAATCAGTGTAAAGTGCTCAACATAGTAACCCAGTACATAGTAAGTCCTCAATGGATATCAGCATCATTATTATTTACTATTATTGTGTGAAGAAAATAAGGCTCAGAGAGGAAGTGACTCAAGATCACACATCTGGTGAAAACCAGAGCAGAGCTTGAACTCTGGTCAGTCTGATGCTGTTCTGCCAGGCTGCCCTGCCTAGTTCTGAGAGGTCTCCATCAAGTTAAATCGAAAAGTGTTGGAGTTAGTGCTGGATGGAGTGAGGATTGGAAGAAACTTCTCTCTCCAATTCTAAGATTCTATGATTCTGAGACAGTGCACAATGGACAGAAGTGGGAGCAAGCATGTTTGGCTGTTGAACCTCGAGATGAATAGCCCATATAATTGAATGGGCCCGTATAATCACCCAGTGCTGGCTGGCAATCAAAGCCTCTGATTCCTGGGGTCTAAAATCAGAAAGACCATGTGTACCCAGGAGGCATCTTTGGGAAGTGCTTGGCAGGGTTTATTTCATCTGTGCCTTTGCAGGAGTCTGGATTTCTAGAGAGGTCCCTGGGGCCAGCATACCTTACGTCACTGTCTGCCCAGCTTAGGAAGTGAGAGGAAACTGCAGAAGAAAGTTTGCATGTGAGATATAACCGTTGCTGGAATACACGTCCCTGTGGCCCTGCTGCCCGCAGTCTTCTCCAGCCAACAGAAAAGATTGTTTCGGTCTTGCTTCCTGGATTTCCTTCCCCAAAGAGTAAAGGGCAAGTCCTACATTTGCAGCTAGCTGGCTAGAGACTGTTTCTATTAACTATAGCTTTGGGAAGTATGCTAATATAATTCTGTCCCTTAGACTTTTTTCCTGTTTAGAAGTGGTATCTCTGAAATCAAACCTTTCCTAGAGTCAAGAGTTTACTCTTCTAAATTTAGAACCAAGGAAGCTAGTCAAGGCGTTAGTTGAACTCATGTCCTTGGGATGTATTTAATATCACAGTGACTTTCTTTGGTGGGGCCTTTGTCAGAGAGAAAGAATTTGCCCTCCCTTTTTTTTAATTGGGGAATAAAAGGTTGACAATAAACAAGGACACATCTTTGAAGTGTTTAGTAAGAAAGGGAAGTTTTAAATATTTCCTGGCATTCATCTAATTTACAAGTGCACAACTTTGTTAATCATATCCAGACATGTCCTTAGCCCAAGTCTTCCCATAACTTAAGAGCGTGTTCACTGGAATGCAGCCTGCATCATTTACTTCTGGCTACAAATGAAAAGTTCCAGCCAACTGGAATTCTACCTCAGTTTGCGTGCAATGCAATTACAACCAGAGAAGCTTAGTGGAATAGCTTCCAGAGGTGGAAGCCCATTTCTTTCTCCTTCTATGCTCCAGCTCCTGAGTCAGTCAACATTAGGTCAAGATACTGGGGGAGACTGCCTTTCTGATTGACTGTCTTATGGTTCCTCTCAGTGCTACATAAATAATCTGGAATTTCCTGGAAAAGTTGAATGGCGTAGTGCCTGTGGAGAAGATACTGAAAGAGAGAACACAGTAGAGGAAGTCAGGGGAATGAGAAGCAAAACTTCAGCCAACAATGACTGTGAGAGAACTCAGGTAGAGGAAGGAGCTGTCACTAGACTTCATTCCCTCACTCATTTAGCTGAGACTTATTGAATTCCAACTGTGAGCCAAATCCTGCTGTAAGTGCTGGGGTACAGGGGTTAGAAAAACAGATGTGGCCTCTGATCTCATGGGGTGCACAGAGCAGACACGTATGAATCAGATAACTGAGCAGGTGGTTCATTAATTGCCATTGTGATAGAGGCAGGGAGGGGAGCTGCAGGTGCTGTGTTAGTGGGGATTCAGGGTGTGTGTTTGGGGGTGTGTTAAGAATGGCATTTAAGGTGAAACTGACAGATGGGTGAGACTTAGCTGGGCCGGGAAGCAGAGCAGAAGGGCTACAGTCTGAGAGCATAGCGGAAACAAAGGCTTTGTGGGTGGATGTGCCCTAAATGTGGAGGCCTGACCAGTGTGGAGCCCAGGGAACTGCAGACCAGGGCTCGAGGGGTGGGTGGGGCCAGGCCACGCAGGGTTGAGAGCTGGGGACTTTATCCTGGAGACAGTAGTGTTTGGAACCATTGATGGAGTTTTCAGGAAGGGGTAAACGTGGTTTGCATTTCCATCTAGTGACTTAAGTGCTTTTCCCTGCATTCTTCTGTGGGGTGGACCAGAGAATGGCCTGAATTTGAGGATCCCCATGGAGCACATCAAAGCCCAGTGAGAAGTTCTCTTTGTGGCATGTGGTCGGGGAGCCAGCACTGGAAGGTTTTGAAGAGGACGGCGACGTAGTCTGGGGAGCAGTCCCGCGGTGGCTTTCAAGTTCTGGGGAAACAGTGTGTGCCAGAAGGCAGCTGAAGAAGCCAGTGCAGGCGTTCGGGAGGAAAGTGGCTTGGAATGTTTAAGTAAGGGGGAAGGTTAGCAGGGAAGGCATCAGAGCGACCGTGGAGCTGGCAAGCTCTGGTTTCAAGTCTTCAGAGGCTAAGGGACGAGAAGCCCTTCATGGGAAAGTGAAGAGATTACAGACCTGAGTGAAAGTGACCAAGGAGAGGAGGGAGGCAGGTGAGAGGGGCTTCTGGGCTTGTTGTGAATGGAGAGGTGGGTTGATAGGTGCAGGGAGAATGTGAGCTGCCAGTGAGGGGGATGAGTCAAGGCTCACTTTGAATATTCAAGAAGGACCTGAAGGAAGACCGTGAAGCTACTGTCCCCACCACGCCCCTCAGCATCTGGAGGGTGGGGGTGCCTGTCCCTGTGGCCAGGTCAGCCCAGTCCTCTTAACTCCATGACCTCAGAGAGGAGGGCCACAGTCATTTGTGCCCCAGCTCTAAAGCCAGAAAGCTGCTTTATATAAATTAGCACAAATTGACCTCATTACCCATGGTCATTAAGGGATTTCAGAGACCAAAGTGAAAAAACAAAAACAGATCGAAAACTCCTCTGGAACACAGCTTTGCTCTGGCGGCAGGATTCAAAGGTTCTAGCGGCTGGCTTTCTGCTCAGGTGTGTCTGTCGTCCCCGCGCTGGCCCTGCAGACGGTCCTGGCCAGGCTGTTACTCCTCCCGGCTCCCTGCAGGTGTGCGCAGAGCTTTGAGTTCTGCTAATCACAAGATTATGATGGACTATTCCCCTCTCAAGCTGCTTTTATCCATTTCTTATTCTTCTAAGTTCTGAGACAGTGAACCTGGCTTGCTCTGTATTTCTTAAAACAGTCCTTTTTCCTTAATACTCCAGGGCTCCCCATCCTTTCATTGCTTTCCCCCTTTCTGTTCTTTCCTCCTCCCTTCTTTTGCTTTAATTGGAGTGAGGTTATTTGTGAAGCTGTTGCCTCTCTGTGGAAGGGTGGCCATAAGGGACATCAAGCCCTCCTTGTACTTCTGATTTGTACAGCCTGTAAGGTGAGCCATACAAAATAGCCAGCATTTGAGAAAATGAAGCCTAAGAATTATTTAAGGTGCAGGAATATATAAACTCTTCTTTTTAATGGAGTCCATTTTCTTGGTAAAGATAAGAGTAACGTGACATGAGGGAGGAGCTTTGGATTTTTTTTTTCCTTAATTGAAGTCTAGACACTTCCTTCAGGAATGGTAATTTCCTCAGAATATTTTCTCAGCCCTCAGCGTCTGTGATAATTTGAATATTGGAAGTTTTACAAGCTGTGTGAGAGTGTGAGGGGGTTGTGTTGATTGTCCAGGGAGACCTGAAGAGGGAGTGGCCTTGTATCTGGGTAAGTAGACCCGGATCAGAGAGACTCATCAGGTTTTCTTGAGGGCAGGGGTTCTTCTGACTCATTCTGAGGGTTTTCCTACACTTCCAGAATTAGGCCATTTCTTGGTCTAAAGGTATGGCGATGATCACTGGGGGGAATTGGGATTTCAGTCATGTTTTCGGCTTAAAGGTAAAGGCAAGAACGATGGATGCTGTTCTGTTAGGCCCCTTGTTATGATCCAGTGGCATTTGACAGTTTGAAATCCAAAAGGAAATCGACTAAAGTGTGGAGGGCTTCATACACCGTGTTAACAGCCAGTGCTGCATTCTACACTTAGCATTTTGGGGAAGGTGGTATCTGAAAAATTCTGTAGGTGTAGTCTGTCACTGTAGAAATGAAGCAGTCACCAAGCTTATTGTTTGTCCCTTGGCCCTGAATTAACTCACTGGTAACAGAAGAGCCCAGATGGGCTGCTCCGTAGGTGGCCTCGGCGCAGGGCTCATCTGTGTATCTTGCTCTGACTGTCCCTGCTGGACCTCATGGGGGGCCATCATGGAGATTAAATACATTTATGTATGCCAGGGAGTGTTGCACAGAGCAGATCATTAGCATTTATCCTTATTTTTCTCCTTCTCCCCCTCTCTAAATGATAAACTCAGTCTGTCCTCTTACAGAAGATTTTTATTCCAAGATGTAGGATGATGGCTTCTCTCTTAAAGTCAGATGTCTCACAGATGACCCAGGGCCATCAAGCAGATCACAGAGCTCTTTGACTCTGGGAAGTGTTAGGCCTTCAACCATCATACAAGTTCCCTTCAACTACTGGTGTTTTGAGGGCTGGGATCTGAGTTGGTTCCAAATTACCCCTTTCCTGGGCACAAGGGTAACAACTGGGCTCTGGGCAAGTTTACTTCCTCCTTGTTCACAACCATAGCAGAGCTGTGACTCCAGTCTGCAGGGACTTGAGTTCCCTGGGTTTCTAGAAATGACTTGCCTTTCTTCAGTAGCTATAGCAGATGAACGGAGAAGGCAATGGCACCCCACTCCAGTACTCTTGCCTGGAAAATCCCATGGATGGAGGAGCCTGGTAGGCTGCAGTCCATGGGGTTGCGAAGAGTCGGACAGGACTGAGCGACTTCACTTTCACTTTTCACTTTCATGCATTGGAGAAGGAAATGGCAACCCACTCCAGTGTTCTTGCCTGGAGAATCCCAGGGATGGTGGAGCCTGGTGGGCTGCCATCTATGGGGTCGCACAGAGTCGGACACGACTGAAGTGACGCAGCAGCAGCAGATGAAAGCCATTTTTTCAGAGAGCCCTGTGTGTCTTAAGTTGCTTCAGTTGTGTCTGACTCTTTGTGATCCTATGAACTGTAGCCCTTCAGTCTCCTCAGTCCATGGGATTATCCAGGCAAAGATACTGGAGTGGGTTGTCATGCCCTCCTCCAGGGGATCTCCCCAACCCAGGGATCAAACCCATTTCTCTTGCGTCTCCTGCACTGGCAGGCAGGTTCTTTACCACTAGCGCCACCTGGGAAGCCCATCAGAGAGCCTCAGAGCAGGCCAATCCCAGTCTGAATCCCAGGAGTTCAGTGGGAAGCAGACAGTAGGTGGAACACAGTGATAAATTTAGAGTTCCCAAACCTGAACCTCAGCCTAGCTTTGCTATCCACTGGTTGTGTGAATATCATCATTTATTTGTCATGCCTGAGTCTCGGCTTCTTGATTTGTAAAATAAAGATGATAATATGTACCTGACAGGGCTTTATAGAAAATAAAGGAGATGAAATGAATGAAAACATGATGTAATCTTTAATAACATGGTTAATTTTTTTCTGCTTGCTCTCTATTTGGGGGAGTTCCCTTACCCTCAGTACATAGTTTAGCACCAAACACATTAGAAAATTCTCAGTAAATCTTTTTGGGTTTAGGACGTTGTTTTGGCAGACCTAGCTTAATGCTTTAAATTCTGACCTTCTATAGGGAGGTCGTTGTTATTGTTGGGAGAAAAAAATAGATTTCACATAAAGGGATGAAAAATGTGTAAGGTCTTTTGTTCCTTTTTTTTTTGTTTTAATTTCCTTCCTTCCACCAAGACTTTTCTTATTATCTTCACCTCTTAATGGTGAAAGCAGACCTTGGCTTATTTCTTGGTTTCCAAGAAGAGGAAGGAGACGGAAAAACAAGCAGGATGTTTTCTCCTCTGCAGAACTGTTTGCAAGTTTTGGCCGTGGGAGTAACACACCCTCCTCCTCTAGTGGGTCTGGCTCTGCCACTTGCATCCAGGGCTGGCTGATTTATTTGAAGTGTGATTTGAGACTTAGAACCTTGAGGATGAAGCTTCCAGTCCTTTCTAGAGTAAAAGCTACCTTTATTGCTTTGATAGATAAATAGGTTGCTTTATGTAGTTCTCATTGTCTGCTAATAGTGGCAGCAACAGCAGCAATAGCTGACATTAACTGAACGATGACCGAATACTAGCCCCTGTTCTCAGTGCTTTGAGTGCTAACCGCTAATCCATACAGCCACCGTGTGAGCTCAGAAAGTAGGTACTGAGTTTTCCATCTTAAATGTGAAAAAGTCCAGCACAGAAAGGTTAAGTGCTTTGCCTACGAGCACATACCTGGTTGAGTGGCTGGCACAATATTTGGGAAGACGATGACTAAGAATCAGGGGATTTGGATTAATTAATGTTCTCTTCACAGTGTCTGGCACAAGGCAGGACCTCAACATTTGGCCACGTTTGAAGTGACTTAGCAGCAGCAGCAGCAGTCATACTGGTCTGGAATTGGCCCAGAGAAGTGGGGCGTCCCTTGAGATGGAAAGTGTGTTTGTAGTAGCCCATTTCACTGGAGATCTTGGGGCCAGGGCGATCAAGAAAAAGACTACAGCTCCTTTGGAACTAACATCAGCATTTAGCCTGAGAGCTTAACCATTGTTAGTTAACTAGGCAATTCCTTGGCCTCCCCCTTCTATTTCCATGTATAGCTCATTGGATAGGTGTACGGCAATAGAAGAGAACTTTGGTGATTCAAACTCTAGCTTTGCCAGATGCCTGTGGACACATAACCACCCCAGGCCCAGATTCCTCCTTTGTGAAGGGAAGATAATAATAACATACCTATCTCCAGGCTTGTTGTGACAACCAAATGAATGTATGTAACAGAAAGATCTTAAAACAATATCTGCCACATGGTAGCCATTCAAACAGTGATAATTTACAATTATCATTGATTTTTATCACCATGTTCTTACATAACCTCTTGCCTTATTCCTCATAGTGTCTGTGGTATTCACTACAGTAATACAAAGTTTAAAAAATAAAAGCAAATAGAGACTCAGGGCCAGGAAGTAAATGTATAGAAAATAAAAGCTTAGGTCTCATAGTAAAAGATATAAAGACATGCATATTTGCAGAAGTGGCTCTTCCGTCTGGTGGCCAGTGGCTGAAGAGGGAAATTCAGTTCCTTGGTGGCAAAGAGGGAAATTGTCCTCATTCACATAGGTATTACCCTCATCAGAGAGGCACAGGCAAAGTTTTTCCAAGCATTGACTTATGAATGAAAACTTTTATTTCTCTTTTATTAGAGAAAATGAACTCTAACTTCTAAATACTTGGCCCATTAGATGGGCCCATTGGACACAAGGGAAATCTTCACCCCAAGTCTTTTGTGTAAACTTTAGCTCTTTAGAATCAGTTGCACATTTTATACTTTGATTTGTGATCAACTCTCATTAGCCAAGCAGGGATGAATCATGTCCTACTTTTTTTACAGCTGAAGTCTTATATCACCTTGAAAACCTCTTATATACAAAATCCTGTGCTCGCAATAGGGATCTTGTGGTTTCTTCTAAGGGGTGCCTGCGTTGCTCTTGCTCCTGGTGAGCAGATGTGCAGTCGTGGGGTGGGGGGCAACGGACGCCTTTCCAGTCTGCTCTTGGTATGTGCGGGGTCATTGGACCGTGAGCTTGGTCACGTTTGCAGTGGCGCAGGCTGCTCCCCTTGGCCAGACGGGCCCATATCGTGCTCTGGGGCTGGGAGGGGCCTCAGGGACTGTCCCCAGAGGCTGACCCTTATCTGTTTGTTTGCTTGTTTCCAAGGGCTACAGAGCCAGGAAAAGGAATACAGACCCCATAGAAAGAAAAGAAACAGGAAATAGTTCAAAAGGGAGTGATGAAATGAGAAAAGCAACAGGAAATGGCTCAGGAATCAGGGGAGGCATCAGTCAAAGGAAAGAAGTCTTGAGGACCAGGGGGGCCAGAGGAATAAATCCTCCCCAAACCTCTGGGACTCCTTCTATGCTGACCCTGACCAGCCAGGTCTCCAGGGTGGAAGTGGTGTCTGGTTACTGAGGGACTGTCTTTGCCACCCCCTGCCTGGCTTCAGTGCAGATCTGGGGGTCTGAGCCAGACCCTCCCAGACATGCTGTGTGTCCCCCTTCCCTCCATGCACCTCTCCTGCTCCCCTTCTCCCTCTGCAAGGTCAAGAGTGCTCTCCCAGGGACCCCCAGAGCCCAGATTGCTCCTTGGTGCTGCTCAGAGATCCCTGCCCCTCGCCAGCAGCTCTGTCTCTCCACTCCTGTCCTGTTCTGTCCTGGCCTGGGCTGCCCTGTGTGAGGGAGAGGGAGAGTGAGGTGCCACATTGGGGCACAGCGTTCTCAGAGGCGCACCAGTCACCCAGCGTGAAGGGTGCAAACTCGGGGCTTCCTGGGGCAGAAGCCACACAGGAAATCGTTGGTAATTGCGGCTTGCTCTGCAATTTGTCCCACACCTTCGGTACTCTAAATGAAATTTGGGAAATCACCTTTTAGTGTTTCCGTCACAGGAAGGATGAAATTGGGTCCCCATTTATAAAGAAGCTGCTTTCCTCTGGCCATGTCAGACTAGTTTGTTTCTATTTCTTGGGGTCGATTATCCATTTGTGACCTAATAGTATCCACACTGGGGATTGTGTCTCATCACCATTTATCCCCACCCCTCACCAGCTCCCATGAAGATGCACATGTGTGTGATTGCACACACATACACATATACACACACACAGAGATCTCTTTAACTAACTGATTCTTTGGCCAAGATTCAGGTTCAGTTGAAATAGGATGTGACTGCAAACCAGTCCTTGAACTTCGCTGTCCTTTTTCTGGTCAGACTATTGAACACTGCAGTTTTTAGTGGACATAAGGGAGTAGCTGTGTTGGCTCAGAGAATTTCAGGGTTGGAAAAAACCAGAAGGTTTGATCCCTTGTCAGTTCTTGAATCTCCCACACGGCATCCCTAGAGCGTGAGGTTGTCCAGTGCAGCCTGCTTGGACTCCTAATGACAGGGAGCTGCCGGCACCAGGAGCAGCCTCTTTCATCTTCAGACATGTTTTGGTTTTAGAAAGTTCTTTCTTACATTGTCCCAAACCTGCTTTTATCTGTTGGTGCTTATACCAACTCTTGACCTCAGTGAAGAAGCCTAGTTCCTTTCTTTTAAAAATTCAAAGGAGGCTTTCAATCAGGGGAAACAGCCCCGGTTTCCTCGTGTGCTCCCCACAGGAAACATTTCTAGACTGCTCACAGTCCAGATGCCTGCTTCTGGGGTGCTCCCGTTGGTCTCTGCCCCCCTCCAAATATGGGGCCCAGGTCGGAACACAGTTCTTCAGAGGTGGGCACTGGGAGAGGGGCAGATGCAAACCAGAGGAAGGAGCAAGGTGGTATTCTCATTCGCCTCTGTGGATGGAGCTGCAGGAGGTCTTAGCTGCGTCCTGCTGGGGGTGCAGTGCTCACAGACACAGCAGATCTCTGTATATCCCCTTTGTTGTGGTCGCTCCTGTACCAGAATAGAACCCCCAGATTTGAGAGCAGATAGTGAGATTTCCTGGAGAGAGCAGGGCAGGCTTCCTGAACTGGTCTTAGAATGACTTAAGAGAGTAGGGAAAGGAGACAGGTGTGGGGTTTTATGATGGTTGTGGGTGCAGTTGGAGTGAAGGCTCTGCACAGGCCAGGACTGGTGTGGTTTGAACATCCCACCAGCATCAAAGGAAGGCGCCTCTGGGCTTTCTTGTCCGCTTGTCTCGGTGTTGGGGTGGAAGGGGAAGATGAGGCTTGAATGCTGTCCACACTGAAATATTGAAAAGTGGAGTCACACAACCATTCTTTGCTTCCTGACCTTGAGCCTGATGGGTCTGCTGCTCTACCTTCTAACAAGTCCTTGTGGAAATAGTTGACACAGGAAGTCTGCAGAGAGAATCCTGACCTCATGCCCTTGAGGTCATCTTGCAGTCAAGGATCTTCTTCAGACCCTGTTCCCTGGGCTGGGGATGGAAGGAGGGTGAGACACAGCACATACCCAACAGACACACGATGCCTAATTCATGCCATGAGCGTACGGGAGAATTACATCGACTAATACTGTATGGGAGCAAGTATTTCTGCACAGACACGAGGATGAGGGGTTTGGCAGGAGGACACCTGCTCCAGCCTGAGGAAGGCTCGAAGCCTGAGGAGGTGGCATGGTGTCCCTGCTGTGCTGGAGAGGGGATGTCAGCAGTGAGGGTTTTGAGAGCCCCTTCCCACTGGTCCTGAGTAGCTGGCCATGTCCTACATCCTACATCACATTTCAGCAGAAAATGTAGGCATGTGTCCTGTGAGGTAAGGAGTGTTGCTATAGGAACGGTGACTTGCCTCTCCTTGCTGAGCTATCCGCATTGTTGGTTCCAGCCGCAAACTTCTACCTTTTGCCTGTTGAGAGTCTCTAGGTGGGCACAGGGGAGGCAGTGCACGCAGGCTCTGCTGGAGACACAAACTGACATTGCTCTCCTCCAGGTCTCCAGCCTCCTCAGTGTCAGCTCTTCTCTGAATGTGAGGGACTGGGGAAGCCAAGGGAGCTTCACAGACGTGAGAAATTAATCAAGTGATACCAGTGTGGCAGAGAGCTGGTGCATGCTGATGGTTCACAGGCAAGGAAACCGCAACTGGAAGAGACACATGTACCCCAGTGTTTATTGAAGCACTGTTTACAGCAGCTAGGACATGGAAGCACCTAGATGGCCATCAGCAGAAGAATGGAAAAGGAAGCTGTGGTACATATACACAATGGAATATTACTCAGCTATAAAAAGGAACACATTTGACTCAGTCCTAATGAGGTGGATGAAACTGGAGCTTATTATACAGAGTGAAATAAGTCAGAAAGAGAAACACCAATACAGTATATTACTGCATATATATGGAATTTAGAAAGATAGGAACTATGATCCTATAGGCAAGACAGCAAAAGAGACACAGAGGTAAAGAACAGACCTTTGGACTACGTGGGAACAAGCGTGAAAGTGAAAGTCACTCAGTCGTGTCCAACTCCTTGTGACCCCATGGACTGTACAGTCCGTGGAATTCTCCAGGCCAGAATACTGGAGTGTGAAGTCGTTCCTGTCTACAGGAGATCTTGCCAATCTGGGTTTCCCGAATTGCAGGTGGATTCTTTTCCAGCTGAGCCACCAAGGAAGCCCAGGTGGGATGATTTGAGAGAATAGTATTAGAAACGTGTATTACCAAATGTTAGACAGATGAGAGTGCAAGTTCGATGCATGATGCGGGGCACTCAAAGCTGGTGGTGCTCTGGAACAACCTGGAGGGTTAGGAGGGACAGGGCTAGGATGTTCAGGATGGGGGGACACGTGCACCTGTGGCTGATCATGTCGATGTATGGCAGAAACCACCACAATGCTGTCAAGTAATTATCCTTCAATTAAGATGAATAAATTAATTTCTAAAAGAAGTGTTAGTTGGCACTGGCCCTGGAAATCCCCATCTGAATACCCACAGATACAGCAAAGTCAACACGCAGCCCACAACTGTCTTCCTCTCCCCAAATTTGCCCTTCTTATCTTGGCAAATGATAGGTTGCCTGAGCCGTAAACAAAGGGTTCATCTTAGATTCCCTTCCTTCCTTGTTCCCCCTTAGATTGTCACAAAGCCTCACCAGTTCTTTATACTTCTGTCCCTCTCTCTCTTTTTCTAGGTATTAAATGAGTTTACTTGTTTGGCAATAGGCAAAATTATATGTACAGTTTTCTTTTTTTCTTCCAGTTTTATTGAGATATAATTGACACATAGCTCTACATTTAAGGTGCACAGCATCGTAATTTGACTTATATGCCTCATGAAATGCCTTACACGTGCCTCATGATGGCTTCTGCCCCCGGTTCCTGTCCACAGGTCTGGGGCTCAGTCAGTGCACACTGCATGGCCATCCCTCTTGTAAAAAAAATTTAAATACTTTCATTCTGCTTGGTAAATGGACTCCCTTCCCTGTAAGACCCCGTGACACCGGCCTGTGGGCCTCCAGGATCCTGCTTCAGTGCTCAGTTGGCTTCCTTTCCCATTAATTGGCTTTGCCTTGTGCTCTGTCAACCCGAGACCCCTTTTGTTCCCAGTGAGGTCTTGCCACTTGTCCTCTAAGGGCATGGGTTCAGTGTTATCTGCTGGGTGTCTTTCTCTGACCTTCTTCTCCCTAGCAGAATTCACTGCCCACCTCTGTGGCCCTGAGGACCCAGCCCTGCTGGCTTTGAGGACTGACTGTTTTATAGTCACCCCCATGAGACACAGAGCCCCTTAAGTGAATAGCTCTCTCCCAAGTGAATCTGGTTCTGGGAAGGTCTTGTATTTCAAAATAGTAGTTGTTGAATGTGTCAAGTGTTGTGCTCAGTGCTAATGTTAATAAACCCTCATTGCGTCTACAGTCACCCTGGAGGGGCTGACCCTAAATAAGTAAACAATTAAATGTGTAATTGAAAATTGTACAAAAGTCCTAAGGGGACGGAGAATGGGGTGTATAGAGCAAGAGCGTTTAGGGCAATTTTTGGACTTGGTCTGCAGAGTTCTTCAGTCCAGGACCCTCCTCCTCAGCCCTTCATGGAGGGAAGTGAAAGGCTTATCCTCTTTTGAAGGTCTAGGGATTTGAGATGGAAATGGGGAAGGGAGAATGAGCTCTTTCTGGCTGCCAGTGGCAAGGCTGTTTCTTGGCTGCTCTGACCTGGTTTTTAAGAAGCTGATGGATAGGATGATCCACATGCATGCATGCTCAGTGTCTGACTCTTTGCAACCCCACTGATTGTAGCCTGCCAGGTTCCTCTGTCCATGGGGTTCTCCAGGCAAGAGTATTAGAATGGGTTGCCATTTCCTCTTCCAGAGGATCTTCCCAACCGGGGGATTAAACCCACGTCTCCTGCATTGGCAGGTGGCTTCTTTACCACTGAGCCACCTGGGAATCCCTGGGATGATCTCCAGTCTGCATTAAAAAAAAAAACAAACCGCCAGAGCAGCATCCATGTGATCTGGGTCCTCTTTGTGCCATGGGTTTCCTGTGACTCTGCCCCCTGCAAAGTGAGAAAGCCAAAGGCTGTGTCGACAGCATCCCTGCTGACATGGGTTCTGTGGACGACAGAACCTGTGGACGACACCACGAGAGTAACACCTGGTCCCTTTCCTTCAGGGGAAGGCAGGTGTGGCCTCTGATAGATGATAGGAGTGGCTCTGTGGCTGGAGCTGGTGCTCCCTGGTCGGCGAGTGAGTGCTCAGTGGGGAGGGGCAGTGCTGCACCCTTTAAACTGTGATTCCCTGGAGCCCACATGAGCCTGTGTTGTTTGACTGCCATGGTGAAGTGGTGGAGGAAGGTAATTGGGAGAAATGGGAAGCTCACTGGATATTTGAAATCCAGACAGAAAGTGAAAGAACATTGAAATGATGCTTTTAATCATAGAGAATATAGAATCCAGCTAATAAAATACAGTTTCATGCCAGGTCTTAGGCATATATTGAGGGCGCCTTGGGAGATGGTCTTCTGCCGGCTCTCATAAACCTCAGTGTTGTTTGGTGTCGGGAGCCCCTGAGGTCAGCTGCCTCCCTGGCGTGTGTGCTGTGATGGTGCTTGTAGGGTGAGAGCCCATGGGGGCCTGAGGGGTTCTGCAGGTGAGGAAGTGGATTCCACCACTGCGAGGCAGAGCATGCATGACTGCCACCCTGTGAGTGACACTGGCCCCTCGGGAAACCGCAGGGTCTGGTCTGTGCTGTTAGGACCGCAGCCTGAGGCTCGAAGGGTGTGTCCAGCTCCCTGGGGCCTCTGGTGGCCGCTCCCCCTTCCATCCAGCCGACAGCCCGGTGGAGAGCAGGGCAGCGAGTGGCTTGGGCAGCTCTCCTTCTGGTCTTGAAGTTTCCCCATCTCTGGAGTCAGCCGGGATGGA
This sequence comes from Bos indicus, assembly GCF_029378745.1. NCBI lineage: Eukaryota > Metazoa > Chordata > Mammalia > Artiodactyla > Bovidae > Bos > Bos indicus. The sequence goes on from NC_091760.1 coordinate 73,029,681, forward strand.
CTTAGGGAGGTTTGATCAGGTGAGAGGCAGTTAACTTCGGCCTAGCTGCAGAGAGTGCCCATGTCTTTGGGATGCTTTCTTTGGAGCCCCGCGTCTTTGTGGCCGCAGGTGGCTGTGTGTGCATTGTCCCCACTGGGCAGTTGAGAGCAGAGAAGTGTTTTTGTCAGGAGACTCGTGTGATTTCTTGGTACCCAGTGGGGAGTTTGGGGCTCACAGCCCCAGGTAAAGGGACCTCAACTTTGTTCCCTACCAAACTGGGTGAGTCCAGCCAGACAGTCCCAAAGAAGCTTACACTCATGTGTCTGCAGCAGCAGACCATTCTGAGCTGCGATGTTAAAGCAGAGACCTCTCTGGTCTCGCCTCTTGCCTCTGCCTTTTAACTGTCTCCCTCCCCAGTCTGGCTTGGGAGGGCTGTGCCTTCTGCAGGCCTGATCTTATTAGTCTTGTGATCAGTAACTTCTCTGGTTTCCTGCCAGGACCTGGCACGGGAATCTTCCATTAAGTGTCCCCAGACTGCCTTTCCAGCCTCATCTTCCCCTGCGCCCCTCATATATCCTTTACTCCAGGCAAACTGTCTCACTCTCTGCTCTCCCAGCAAGCCTTCTAGGCTTTCATGTCCCTGCCTTTGCTCTTGCTGGTCTCTCCTTCTCTAATGCCTGTTCCCACACAGACAGACTCTGCTTCGTATCTGCCTTTCAAAGTCTGTTATGGACCGGACTATATCCCCTCAAATTCCTTAGCCTCCAATGTGATGGTATTTGGAGATGGGGCTATTGGGAGTCATTAGGGTTAAATGAGGTTATAAGGGTGGGGTCCTGGCCTCCTGATTGGATTGATGTCTTATCAAGAGGGAGTCACAGCAGAGCACTGTCTCTCTGAGTGAGCCCAGAGGAAAGGCCCTGTGAGTTCACAGAGAGAGGGTGGCATCTGCAATCTGGGATGAGAGCTCTCGTCAGAAACCGAATCTGCCACTACCTTGCTCATGGCCTCCAGCCTCCGGAACAGAGAAATGAGTGTCCATGGTTTAGGTCCCCCTGGCATTTGTTAGGCAGCTGGAGCAGACGAAGGCAACCTGCCTCCCTTCCCCCTGCAAATACCATCTCTCTGCAAAGCAGCCTCCTCACTGCACCCACAGCACTGCCTCTCCCTCCCTGGACATGTGGCTCCGGCTTCCTGGGATCCTTATTGTTGTTAATTAATTTCCACCACTAGTCTGTCAGCAGTTTGAGGGTAGGGACCTTGTTTTGCTTATCCAAATCAGAGTGCCAGGTATTATATGTTTAGTCAGTTAATAATTGAATGAATTAATATGCACAGACACTCACCCCCTACTCCTTGCCAGTTGGCTGTTAGACTGCAGATAGTCCTTTTGTGGCTACTTTTCAGGTATTTCTGCTCTTAGTGATCATTTAACCTGATCCCTCCAGGGTATTAACATATGGAAGGTGGAGGGGACTCCTGGTGTCATTTTCCCACCCTCATTATGCCTTGGTTTGCCTGAATGTGCAGCTTTTCTCAGCTCAGTTGGTGAGAGGAAAGGAATTGCTGTGATAGCACAGAGGAGAGCCAGGCCAGGGTCAGACCCAGTCCACCATGACAAGGAGAGAGAGCGCGTGGCCCTAAGCCTTCCTGGCTTTGTCTTCTCCAGGAATAGGCAGCGAATCCTCTGGCTTGACCCCAGCCTCACAGAGGCTAGGTGATGAAGTGGGCGGCAGCAGTGGGATACACCTTTCAAGTTGAGCTGCTGGGAGCACAGCCCAGAGAGCCCAAGTGGCATGTCCCATTAGGTACCAGGACAGCCGGGTGGTGACAGAGCCACAGAGAGGAGCCAAGTCTACTGAGTGGTGCTTAGTCATTCAGTAATGTTCGACTCTTTGTGACCCCACCAGGCTCCTCTGCCCATGGGATTCTCTAGGCAAGAACACTGGAGTGGGTGGCCATTGCCTTCTGCAGGTTCAGTTCAATTCAGTTGCTCTGTTGTGTCTGACTCTTTGTGACCCCATGAACCGCAGCATGCCAGGCCTCCCTGTCCATCACCAATTCCCAGAGCCCACCCAAACTCATGTCCATTGAGTTGGTGATGCCATCTAACCGTCTCATCCTCTGTCGTCCCCTTCTCCTCCTGCCTTCAATCTTTCCCAGCATCGGGATCTTTTCAAATGAGTCAGCTCTTTGCATCAGGTGGCCAAAGTATTGGAGTTTCAGCTTCAACATCAGTCCTTCCTATGAACACCCAGGGCTGATTTCCTTTAGAATGGACTGGTTGGATCTCCTTGCAGTCCAAAGGACTCTCAAGAGTCTTCTCCAATGCCACAGTTCAAAAGCATCAATTCTTTGGTGCTCAGCTCTTTATAGTCCAACTCTCACATCCATACATGACTGCTGGAAAAACCATAGCCTTGACTAGACAGACCTTTGTTGGCAAAGTAATGTCTCTGCTTTTTAATCTGCTGTCTAGGTTGGTCATAACTTTCCTTCCAAGGAGTAAGCATCTTCTAATTTCATGGCTGCAATCACCATCTGCAGTGATTTTGGAGCCCCCCCAAAATAAAGTCTGCCAGTTTCCACTGTTTCCCCATCTATTTCCCATGAAGTGATGGGACTGGATGCCATGATCTTAGTTTTCTGAATGTTGAGCTTTAAGCCAACTTTTTCACTCTCTCTCTCACTTCCATCAAGAGGCTTTTTAGTTTCTCTTCACTTTCTGCCATAAGGGTGGTGTCATCTGCATATCTGAGGTTATTGATATTTCTCCTGGCAATCTTGATTCCAGCTTGTGCTTCATCCAGCCCAGCGTTTCTCGTGATGGTGTCCATTGCCTTCTGCAGGGGACGTTGTCAAATCCAGCTGCTCCGATGCCCTGCCTGAAGCCCCTGGCAGGTTTTGTACTTGCTTTGCCCTTTGGCTCCGACTGCCACACTTCTCTCCCCTTTCTTTACTCACATGTGCCAAAGGTATTCCCTGAGTTTTCACTCTTGCTCCCTTTGCCTTCTCTTCCTCCAGATCATTGCATTTCCGTTTCCCCATCTTGAAGGTCTCAGCTCAGGTGCTGCTTGTTCCAATGGCCCTCTCTGCATCCCCTGTTTCAGGGCCCCCCTACAGTGTCACATTGCCCCGACACTGAGTTTCATTCCCACAGCCCCTCCTGCTGTCTGAAGTCGTCCTGTGCAGACTGACAGTGACACAGAAGCGGAGCCCTGGCCTCCCATTTCCCTGCTGTGTCTGCAGTGGGGAGAAGTGCCTGGCATACAGCGGGGGATAATAACTATTTGTTGACCCATCAAAAGAATGCTGATCTGTTTGTCGTGAACAGGGAGGTGTCTGGTGTCCTAGAACTGTGTGCAGGGGGCTCTGGCTGTGTGTGCTGCTGGAGGGGCAGTCCCTCGGTGGGGCTGGTGTGGCACTGCCCTGGGCCTGGAGGGAGTGCTCGGCTATGCTCATGCCAGGCAGTGCCTAGAGATCAGCTTCTTAGGGGAGCCTCTTCCCTCCTGAGTGGTTTGCTTCTAGCAATATTGAGTTTCCATTTTTATGACAGCATCTGAAGCCTCTCATTAGATGCAGAAGGAAAATTTGGTGTAGGTCCAGATTTTTCTTTCAAAAAAGAGAAAGCTCTGCCCTTGATTAGAACCTCACAGCTCTGCCTGAGCTCTAAGTGCTTTTGACAGTCAGGAAGACCCTAAAGTTGTAGAGACCTTGTTTATATTCAAGGAGTTTCAGTTACCAAGCATCATGGCTGTACTTCAGATGTAAGTGGAGGTATAAGTATTTTAAAAAGAGGTAAAACTTGCCCTGTCTTCCACAGAAAAGGAGCATTCTTTTTTTCTTGGTATGTGTTCACTGCTTCTGTGACCACACAGTCACTTCTGGCTTTATAGTTGAAAAATCATTCGGAAATAGTTTTAAGATTGTTCAACTCTTCCTCACTGACAGTTACCAGACCCTTTATTTGAATGTTCGTCACTGGGGACTTGAATAATGTCACAGGTAACTGTTAGATGAATTGTTCAGGGGAAACTTCATCTCCTAATGCTGGACTGGAATATTCATAAGGTACATTTGCCCTGACCCAGCATTCCAGGAGCCGGACCGTAATCCCTGACCTCTGAATAGGGGAGAAAAGGGGCAGACCGTGGCCTCCCTGCTTAATGAGAGCAGTACAGGTTTAGAGAACAGGCCAGCCTCCAATCCCTGGACACCCTCATGCCAAGAAAAGGTTAAAATGTCATATATTTCCATAGGAATGCCGAACTTTTTCCTTGATGCAGGCATTCAGGAAATTAAACCACAAGAAAGGCCAAGTCAAATTTCTTAATCCACCCCAAACAATGAAATGTGAAGTGTGGGTTTATAGTTGGAAAGTGACTGGGTAAAAATAGCACCAACTGACTCAACACATCAGCCTCCTCAGGCTCCCAGAGCCTCTGATGCGTGTGGACTCTGCTCACAGACACCGTGTGGTTGGCGCTGGCCTTCCTTTGGGAAGCCGGGGCGGCCCAAGAACTCAGTGCCTCTTTCTTCATCTACTGCCTGTGTTCCCTGCTCTCTCCATACTCAGTTCCAGAAGTTTCCAGTCCAGGCTCCCCAGTGTCCTTTGGTGGACATGACTCGGAGGGAGGCCCCCTGGCTGCCTTTGGTGTTGGGTTTATATGGTCTCTGTGTCGGGGGCTGTGGCATCTTATTGCCTTCAGCCATCACTGTCCACCAGAGGTTTATGTAGTTGCTCACCTGACGGGGTGGGGAGAATTGCTCTGCCTTGGGCCATATCTCCCTTGCCTGAGCTTTCCTGTTTGTGCTCTCCCATCCTCGTGTATCTTATAGCTGATCTTTTGGGGATTCCTCTAGGCCTGGAGCTCTAAGAATGCAATTTGGCCTCTGAGAGGCTCATCCCAATAGACCTGAGGGTTTCTCTAAGCTGCTCATATTCCCAAAGCACCTGCCATTTGCCTCGAACTTCCAAGATGTCCTCGGCAAGAGGAGATGGGGAAAATATAGCATATATGCAATTAGATAAATAACAGGAATGGCTTCCCAGGTGGCTCAGCCATAAAGAATCCACCTGCCAGTGCAGGAGACGAGGGTTTGATCCCTTGGTCAAGAAAATCCCCTGGAGAAGGAAATGGCAACCTATTTCAGTATTCTTGCCTGGGAAATCCCATGGACAGAGCAGCCTGGTGGGCTACAATCCATAGGGTCGCAAAAGAGTCGAATATGACCTGGCAACTAACAAGTAATAGGAAAAAGAAACCAGATGAGAGTAACTCCTAGCTTATTGTCTGCTTTTTCTTTTTTAAAAACACATATTTGGAAACCCAGAAAACCATCTTATGGTGAAGTAGGAGAAAGGTAGAAGTTTCTAGAAGGACTTGTCTTAGGAAAAAGAGTATAAAAATGAGTAACTCTGGCTACTTTAAGAAGACTCTTAAAGAGCCTGGTATGTGTGCTGAGTTGCTTCAGTCGTGTCCAGCTCTTTTGAGATCCTGTGAATTGTAGCCCACCACGTTCCTCTGTCCATGGGATTCTCCAGGCAAGAACACTAGAGTGAGTTGCCATGCCCACCTCCAGGAGATCTTCCTGACCCAGGGATCGGACTAGTGTCTCTTATCTGCATTGGCAGGCAGGTTCTTTATCACTAGCACCTGGGAAGCTTGAGGTCATGCAAAATGCCTTAAATCTGATTGACTTGGCCAGAAAATGGGTATTTTCTGTGAGGTAGTTAACTAGTCCCTTTAGAAATATTTTTATTTTAAAAGCAATACATGTCCATTTTGAAAAGATGGAGAAGTATTTAAAAAATACACATTTTCTTCTAGTGGCATATGTGTGTATGCACACACATATAAATGTATAATATAAATACGTATTTGGCATACTTATTATGTATTATTATATGTTTTAATATATTTATTTTGTCATTACAAATATATATATGGGAGGATATTTAGAATATCATAAAGAAAATTTAAAATAATTTGTAATTCACTATGGGGTGAGGGAATGTGATAGCTTGTCCCCAAAGATGTCCTCCTAAGGAGCCACCCCTCCCAGCCTTCACACCTGCAAGCAGTCCCCTCTCCTGGAATCTGGGCAGGCTCAGCGGCTTGTTTCTGGTGGACAGGAAACAGTGGAAGTGATGCAGCCTGACTTCTGGGGCTCGGTCACCAGGAGCTCTGTGCAGTTTCAGTCTTGTTTCCTGGGACACTGTTTTCAGCAAACTCCCTTTTGGAGTCCAGCTGCCCTGCTGGGAGAAGCCAGAACCCCAGAGGGAGCCCACATGAAAGTGCTCTGGTTGACAGCCCGTGCTGAGCTCTTTGCTGACAGCCAGCATTGACTGCTAGCAATGTGTGATGTGGCCATCCAGCCTAGCTGAGTCTTCAGAAGACTCAGCCTCAGCTGCAGTTTCCTGGTGTCCACACAGGAGACTCCAGGTGAGCACTGCCCAGCTGAGCCTAGATGACCAACAGAACCATGGGGGAGGATCATACACTGTTTTCAACCACTAAGTTTTGGGGTGGTTGGTCATGTAGCTATAGATAACTAGCATAGCCGGTTTCAAAGCAAACAGGGTTAAAGGGAGCATGATATGGCCAAAGAACTCAGATTCTAGGGCCTGGAAGTCCTGATGTCCTGCTTTGTCACTCTCTAAGGTCAACTTTTGACCTTAGGCAAATTGTTTCCATTTGTTAAATGGAAATTGGGAGATAAAAGTATTCCGATGTCTGTGTACTAAGGAAGTGTTAGTTTCTATATGGTTATATTGAATAGTCATGGAGAATGGTGATAAAGGAACATTGGAAACAGCAGTGGCAGCAGCAGAAAATATATGATTAAAATGCTTCTATAGTTACATTTTTTGCAGCTGTGAATAATGTCATTCGTTTCTGAACCTCTCCACACTTAACATAGTACTGGGTGCACAGAAGGGGCTTTATGACTTGCTAGGCATGGCTGAGGCCAACACAGTGAGGAGGGTCTTCCATGCCCAGGGTTATCTGTGCTATTCTGAGGACAAGCAGCCGGGCTATGAGTGAGGGGAAAAGGCCACTTGTGTACAGAATTCCAAGGAGGCAGGGCTGGGAGGGTTTGAAAGAGTAGCTGCTCCAATGTTCTTGTCTTTACCGTCTGGGAAAACTGAAGTCCAGAGGGCAAGTGGCTCGTCCGAGGCTGGACACAGTGGCAGAATCAGGCCAGTGAGCCAGGGCTCTAACTCAGGACACTGTCTACTCACACTTACCCAGAGTTACTCAGTCCACATTTCATTAAATAAGGCAGAGCATACTGCATTTTAAAAAACAGGGGATCAAAAGGAACATCACCAGTAATGTGACAAATTGTGCCTCCTGGTATGATGGAGTGAGAAGAAACCAGTATCACTTCTGTGCTATTCCTAACAAGGATGAATAACCTGAATCTAATCAGAAGGAAACATCAGTAAACCCAAATTTGGGGAGATTTTACTAAATAATTGGCCTGTGCTCCTCAAATTGTCATAGGTCCTGGAGGCCAAGGAAAGACTGAGAAACTATTTCATATTGAAGAGATGTGACAACCAAATGCTATTCTGGGCCAGAAATTTTGGTTTTGGTTTTGGACAATTGACAAGTTTTGAATGGGACTGTAGATTAAAAGGTAGTGATGTATTAATTTCCTGGGTTTAATGGTTGTACTGTTATGATGAGAGTGTCCTTGCTTTATAGGAAGTACCTACTGAAATATTTAGAGGTTAAATCTTTTTTTTTTTTTTTTTTTGCTTTCATCTGCAATGACGTCAATTTGGCATTATATTTTATGTCTTTAATTTAAAATTAAAACAAGTAATTTTATTAAAAACCAAAACTAAATTGATTAAATTCAATTAAAACGAAAGAAATGAATCAGTGCTTAAGTACAATTTGGCAGATATGTTCAGTTGTTGGATCTGTGATGGGAACAAGTTACTAAAAGGATTTCAAATGAAAATTGGAGACTGGACTCCCAGCTTGGGGACCAGTCTTTTGACTTCGCTACGTTTTCGGGTAATTCTTAGATTCATAGTAGGAGGGGGTCCTCTTAATCTTGGTACCAAACAGGGGTGAAAGCATTGAAACATAGATTGTATCTTGTGTGGGAGAAAGCTACAAAATGAGGACCATAAACCCTACTTGTAAGGATTAAATTAGGTAAAGATATGTGAAAATGACCTAGTCCAGTTCCTAGTTCCCAGGCATATGAGAACCTCACTATTTTATAGATGATGGTAGATAGTTTATCTTTTTTTAAATTGAAGTATGGTTGATTTACAATGTTATGTTTCTGATAAGTAGCAAAATGATTCAGTTTTATATATTTATGTATATATGTATGCATATAAAATTTTCTTTTTCATATTATTTTCCATTATAATGGAATATTAAATACATACCTGTTAATCTCAAATATCCCTCTCTCCCTCCCTCCCTTCCCCTTTGGTAACCCAGGTTGGGAAATATGTTGTGGGCCGTAGAACTTCCACAACAGTGAAAACTTGTTTGGTATACTTTTTCTCCAGTTTGTGGGTTGTCTGGGACACACGCCACACCTCCCAGGTCTGCTGCACCCAGAGCCCCTGCCCTTGCGGCAGGCCACTGCTGACCTTCACCTCCGCAGGAGGCAAACACACAAAGGCAGGTCTGTCTCGTTCTCTGTGGGGTCCCTGGGTCCTGGTGCACACTAAGTTTTGTTTGAGCCCTCCGAGCGTCTCTGGTGGGTATGGGGATTGATTCTAAACCTGATTTCACCCCTCCTACCATCTTGTTGGGGCTTATCCTTTGCCCTTGGACATGGAGTATCTTTTTTTGGTGGGATCCAGCATTCTCCTGTTGATGGTTGTTCAGTGGTTAGTTGTAATTTTGGAGTTCTCACAGGAGAAAATGAGTGCACGTCCTTCTACTCCGCCATCTCGTATGCCCTCTTGGAGGGTACAAACAAAGCCTTGTGCGTGCCAGGACCCAGGAGAAAGGAGCAGTGAGCCCACCAGAGACTGAACCAGACTTGCCTATGAGTGGTGGGAGTCTCCGGAGGGGGCATGGGTTGACAGTGGCCTGCTGTGGGATCAGGGGCACTGAACACAACAGTCCTGGCAGACGTCCTTTGAAGGAGGTTGCCATTACCGCCATTACCCCTGGTTATTGAGGGCTAACTACCTGTCAGGCTGTTAGTAACTGAAAACAGCCAACTCTTCTGGTGCTTACTGTACTGATCATAGTGCTTAGAGTTCTGGTCTAAGTGTTTTACATAGATTATATCATTTAATCCCCAAAGCCAACTCTTGAGGTTATTATGCTCATTTTATAGAGAAATGGTTATCTAAGGAGGCCTCAACAAATAGCTGAGAAAAGAAGAGAAACTAAAGGCAAAAGAGAAAAGGAAAGATACACCCATCTGAATGCAGAGTTCCAAAGAATAGCAAGGAGAGATAAGAAAGCCTTCCTAAGTGATTGATGAAAAGAAATAGAGGAAAATAATAGAATGGGAAAGACTAGAGATCTCAAGAACAGTAGGGATACCAAGGGAATGTTTCATGCAAAGATGGGCATAATAAAGGACAGAAATGGATGGACCTAACAGAAGCAAAAGATATTAAGAAAAGGTGGCAAGAATACACAGAGGAACTATACAAAAAAGATCTTAAAGACCCAGATAACCACGATGGTCTGCTCATTCACCTAGAGCCAGACATCCTGGAGTGTGAAGTCAAGTGGGCCTTAGGAAGCATCACTACGAACAAAGCTAGTGGAGGTGATGGAATTCCAGAAGAGCTATTTCAAATCCTAAAAAATGATGCCGTGAAAGTGCTACACTCATTATGCCAGCAAATTTGGAAAACTCAGCAGTGGCCACGGGACTGGAAAAGGTCAGTTTTCATTCCAATCCCAAAGAAAGCCAATGCCAAAGAATATTCAAACTACTACACGATTGCACTCATCTCACATGCTAGCAAAGTAATGCTCAAAATTCTCCAAGCTAGGCTTCAGTAGTATGTGAACTGAGAACTTCCAGATGTTTAAGCTGGTTTTAGAAAAGACAGAGGAGCCGGAGATCAAATTGCCAACATCTGTTGGATCATAAAAAAAGCAAGAGAATTCCAGAAAAATATCTGCTTCATTGACTATTCTAAAGCCTTTGACTGGGTGGGTCACAGCAAACTGTGGAAAATTCTTAGAGATGGGAATACCAGATGACCTTCCCTGCCTTCTGTGAAACCTGTGTGCAAGTCAAGAAGCAACTGTTAGAACCGGACATGAAACAATGGACTGTTTCTAAATTGGGAAAGGTTGTATATTTTCATCTTGCTTATTTAACTTATATGCAGAGTACATCATGCAAAATGACAGACTGGATGAAGCACAAGCTGGAGTCAAGATTGCAGGGAGAAATATCAGTAACCTCAGATATGCAGATGACACCACCCTTATGGCAGAAAAAGAAGAGGAACTAAAGAGCCTCTTGATGAAAGTGAAAGAGGTGAGTGAAAAAGCTGGTTTAAAACTCAACATTCAGAAAACTACAATCACGGCATCCAGCCCCATAACTTCATGGCAAGTAGATTGGGAAACAATGGAAACAGTGACAGACTTTATTTTCTTGGACTCCAAAATCACTGCAGATGGTGACTGCAGCCATGAAATTAAAAGACACTTGCTTCTTGGAAGAAAAGCTATGGCAAACCTAGACAGTGTATTATAAAGCAGAGACATTACTTTGCCAACAAATGGCTGTCTAGTGAAAGGTATGGTTTTTCCAGTAGTTATGTATGGATGTAAGAGGTGGACCATAAGGAAAGCTGAGCAACGAAGAACTCAGGCTTTTTTTTTTTTTTTTTAAGTTTTTAAAACTTTTATTTTATATACAAAGAGCTAGTATTATTTCTGCCTAAGGTTGATGTGCTGGATGAGCCATCTAAGGAAGTTCGGTTAGTCCAACTTAAGGAAGCCGATGTCCTTCACATACTGGCGGAAACACTGGCGGCACTGTTGAGGCCGTATTTCCGGTTCAGACCGTGCTGGTTTGAGCAGACCCGGCAAGAGCGAGAACCCTGGCCGAATTTTCTCGGATGGCTCCAGTAGAGCTGCTGGTGACCCATGTTGCTTTCTTGGCTGCTACGAGGTAAAAGGCAGAACTGATGCTTTTGAACTGTGGCGTTGGAGAAGACTCTTGAGAGTCCCTTAGACTGCAAGGAGATCCAACCAGTCCATTCTAGAGGAGATCAGTCCTGAATATTCATTGAAGGGACTGATGCTGAAGCTGAAGCTCCAATATTTTGGCCACCTGATTCGAAGAACTGACTCATTGGAAAAGACCCTGATGCTGGGAAAGATTGAAGGCGGGAGGAGATGGGGACGACAGATGATGAGATGGTTGAATGGCATCATCGATTTGATGGACATGAGTTTGAGCAAGCTCTGGGAGTTGGTGATGGACTGGGAAGCCTGGGGTGCTGCAGTCCATGGAGTCCCAAAGAGTCAGACATGACTGAGCAACTGAACTGAACCGAGTCAGGTGTGTCCTCAGGAGTGTGACTGCTGGATCTTATGACAACTCTGTCTCAGTTTTTAAGGAACCTCTGTACTATTCTCCACAGCAGCTGTACCAATTTACATTCCCACCAACAGTATAGGAATGTAAATTTTTGTTTTGCTTGTCCCTACATCCTCTCCAGCATTTGTTATTTGTAGACTTTTTGATGATGGCCATTCTGACTGGTTTGAGGTAGGACCTCATTGGGGTTTTGATTTGCATTTCTCTAATGATTAACAATGTTGAGCGTCTTTTCAAATGCTTTTTGGCCATCTATATGTCTTTTTTGGAGAAATGTCTGTTTAGGTCTTCTGCCCATTTTTTGATTGGGTTGTGTGGTTTTTTGTTATTGAGTTGTATGAGCTGTTTGTGTATTTTGGAAATTAAACCCTTGTTGGTTGCATCATTTGCAAATATTTTCTCCCAGTCGGTATGTTGTCTATTCATCTTGTTTATAGTTTCTATTTTTTTTCTTATGTATCATAAAAACCAAAATCATGCAACGTATTTTCAGGAGTCCTGGCTCAGGGGGAAGGAAACTTGGAGAGCCATTTGATCATTGGCAAGCCAGTTTACAAACCATTACAGATGTTCCTCCTGAAAAGAGTAAAACCTTTTAATCTTTTAGAAAGAAAAACAGGTTTTTTTTCCCTCTTGTTTCAAAAGGTAAGAAGATGGGTAGATCTTCACCCGCCTCAGGGAGGTATTTCTGGATTCATAAAGTGGAGAAACTGATTTTTTTTCCCTTGCCGGTTTTCATGATGTAGATTTCTGGGCACAAGGGATGTTGTGTGGGGCCTCTCTTTCCTTGACTCCTGCATGGTCCCAGGGAGAAGTCAGGCGTGTGCCCGAGAAGTTGGCTCTTCTCTTCCTGATCCACTTACCCTCCTGGTGTAAGCATTTTGGTGGTGCCCATCACTCTCCTTCAGGTCCTCCTGCTGTATCAGCTAGAGGAGGAGGCTGAAGGAGACCCATGGCCTTGAGTTTGAGGGTGGTGGTGGGCTACATGACCCCATTTGAGAAGGATGAGTCTGCTGGGTGAAAGGGACTCAGACAGTTCAGGCCCAGAAAAGATTGATGAATCTATTGTTCACACCGGGAAGAACAGCTGCCAAAATACAGAAGCCTTCTCATTAGTGAAGTGAAAGAAGTGCCCGAGGTGCTGGAACCTTGAAAGCAAAACTGCCTGTGCTTGCTTAGGTGTTGCTCAGAGACGTAGGTCAGCACTGTGCTCAGGCACACAGCCAGGTGGTGTGCAGAAAATGTGCCCCGAGAGTCAGAGTGGAACATGGAGCCACCGGAAACTGTATTCGGAGATGTCAACTGCTTGCTCACAGAACTCCCATGGGTGTTATAGAGACAGTTTTGGGGTGTACTCTAGCTCACTGGGGTCTGGCCATGTCTGACTTGGCTCACCTCACGAGTGACCATTCCAGGTTTAGGGGAGATATACTGGGGCATGGAGCCAGGCAGAGGGGAAGTGTGAGGCAGGTGATGGACAGGAGTCCTGCATGATGACTGATCTGTACTGGCAGATACAGATCTCAGTGGTAGGCCAGCTCGGAACAGCTGTCCAAAGAGGACTGCTTTCTACCGCTGCCATCCCCAAGGGTCTGTGAGAAAAAGCCTACTTGCAAAGAGCAGAGACCAGGCATGGTCACAGAGTTGGTGAACAAAGTCAGAATGTGGTCCTGCCCCCAGCAGGAAGGAGAGCTTACAGGTTTGGAGACAAGAAACAAGGTCTGTAGCAGATACCAGAGCATGATAAGCTGTGGGGAGGCCAGCAGGGGCCAGGGACTTCCATATGATAGCAATGAAAGAAGGGGGGAGGGTTGGGCGGATAGTCTGCTATTCTGCTTTCCAAATCTAAAATTCAATTTCCCCTGCATATTGAACTTCATAAAGAAGTGCGTGAGCTATAATTTCATATTGGCAAGAGAAGTGAGAAGAAAATTGAGGCCGGATGTTTTATGTGTTGTCTTCTATATATGTCCCTAAAGTTTTTCAGCTGAGTTGGAAATAAATTCTGTCCTATCCTAAAGGATATGATTTATACCAAGTCACTGAAGGTGCTCAGGCTGGAGACTCATGTTGCACTGTTGCTGAAGCAAAAACCGTGTCTTTTCATAATGCTCTGTTTTGTCCACAAAATAGGAGCTGATAGTTGTAAAAAATGTTATGGCTGAGCTGTAGCTAACACTCCATGCTTAATTTTGAGAGGGGTGAATAGGGCTAGAAGAAAGAATTTGCTGTATAGTTAATATAAAACTGACTGTGGTCATTAATTTCAACCTCTTGGCCCCAAAACCTTTCACCAGAGCTGCTAACAGGTCGTATAAATCACTCTTATGAGCTCTATTTCCTTTCCCTTCCCCTCTTCCCTCAGGGTAGGGGGCTGGCATTGATGTGGAAGCATCGCTTGGCCCCGGGGACTTCTGAGTCAGCAGACCTGAGCTTCCGCTCAGACCAGAGCAGAGTACTGCATCCTGGCTTCCAGGGACGGAAGGCCGGGGAACGTGGGGCTGAAGGGCAAGCATGGGGCTTCAGAACTTCCTTTCAACTTACTTTGTGGCATGAAACCTCTTTTTTCTGAAACTTCTCCATTGGCCCTCGCTCAGTGAAGGGGAACCCCAAGAGTCTTCAAGTTCCTTGAGGATGGGGTGGGGGTGGTTTGAGGGAGGTGGCTGTGGGAAGCGGGAAACCCCTTCTTGGCCCATGGGAAATCTCGTGTCTGCTAAGATGCTCTAGAGCTGTTTGGTATTTTCACACTTGATGTGGTGGCATGTCTTGTTTTTAAAGATAACAGAATTTGAAAAAGGGCTTCAAAGATGTCTGAAGGCTTTTCTCAGAAACCTGTGTGAGGCAAATCTATGCTTGCTTTCAACTCTGACGCTTCCTTGCTAGATCATCCTAGTCAAGTTGCCAAAGTTCTCTGAGCCTCAGCATCCTCACTTGAAGATGGGAGGTCCCGATACCCACCAGGCAGAGCAGAGTGGAGGTTTGTGAGCTGAGGCAGTGGTTGTAAAGCCCCAGCGTGGGCCTGGCACAGGCCTCCCGAGGGAGGGAGGGAGTGTTTGGCTGACCAGGCTGGAGGAGCCCCAGCAATCTGGGCCCTTGGCCCCTTGGCATGTTCCCCTGTGTTCCTTTGTGCCAGCTATGCCCATAGTGAGCCAGCTGTCCTGCAGCTGGGCCCTGCATGGCAAAGCGGATGGAGAAGGAGCTCTGCAGGGTGGGTAAAAACCCTGCTGGGAGGGGACTCAAGTTCCCTGTTGGATGTGAGAACCACCCCAGCCTGTTCCACCCTCGGGCCCCCTCAGGGACACAGCTGGGTCTGTGCAACATGACGGCAGGCCTTCCATCAAGCATGGCCTGACACCCTCTAGCGAAAGAAGCTCGGTTGGTGTGGCTGGTGTGGCACTTATAGACTCTCTCCTCCCCTCCCTGGTCAGGAGCCTCTTACCCTTGGAGGAAGTGTCCACCCCTTTCAGCTGCCCTTTGACCCCTGCAGGTCAGAGGTGCTGCTGAGCAGCAGTTAACAAGCTCCAGAGGATGATAAAGCAGGTGGCAAATTGCTGCAATCTTGCCAAGCAGACAGTGGGAAAGGGCCCTCTTCCAGAGCAGCTGCTTCCAGGTCCCCAGCTCATGATGCCCTGCGTAGCTCGGGCTTGTCATAATTTCCCTTCCTCCCCGGGCCCCTTCCCAGTTGGTGGAAAGCTTGGGCTGATGTTGTGAGGTGAAAGCCCTCTGATGGGTTATAAATCTTTATCTCTGGGAAAGCCCTGATGCACTTTCAGAGCTTTCAGAAAAGGAGAGAATGTACTTGCTTGGTTCATCTGCCCGGGAGAAGGCCTGTCTGCTGCCCAGGATGGGGGCCGGTGCTTACATAACTAAGCACATCTTATCTCTTCAGCATTTCCTGACCTCTGTTATTTTGTATGTGTTAAGATGTGTCTATTGTTTCTGGGGATAGGAGAAGGGAGGGGGAGGAAAGGAGGGTTTTTTTTTTAAATCCTTTGTTTGGGGCTGTCCTTAATTACTCACCCTGGGCTGTAATTCCATCCATGGTCAGATGACATGCCTTGTGGCCGGCTTAATTGGAGGCTGATGCTGATCTGTCCCAAGCCAGTTTCCAGTGGGGAACATTGACTTGGGAACCTCCCAGCTGCTTGTAAGGCCGTGGACGTTGCCTTCTGCAGGCACTCGTGCCAAGGAATTGACCCTACTGTCCAGCCAGGCTGGCACTCAGGGCCTCCGACACAGAAGCAGGGGTGGACCTCCTGAACCCCAAGAACAACAATCAGATCCTCCTCAGTGCCGGCCAGGGCCAGGGTGGTGCGGTAACGGGGGTTTGAAGGTCTTGAAAGCACATTTTGAGCCAGCACTTGGGATCTTGTCTTTCTTTTTCCAGCTTGTTAGAACCAAGTGGTACCACTCTGTTAACCTGTAACTGGATCATGAGACGGTAAGGCGAGCAGACCTGTTCCCTTGTGAAGATGGCACCCCACTGTTTACTTTATCCTCTGGACTTGAGGCTCAAGAGGAAGTGTCTTAGACCAGAAAGCCACCCAGGTTCTGAGCATCTTCCCCCAGCTTGAGTTGACATATTCAGTGGATCCTGTCTTGTGATCACATGTTCATCATGTGATCTGTTCCTTGTAGGCAGCAGTTCTTCCGTTTCCTGGAGTGGCCCAGGCCAGCTCGCCGGGGCTGTCATCCTCATGGACACTAGCGTTTAAAGCTCAAGCTGCTGAGCCATTGTTTACGGAGAGGCCTGGGCCACCAGCCTCAGGGAGCTGAACTCATCTGAGGAGGACGAGCAGCCACAAGTGTGTTCCTAGAACACGAGGTGCTCACACTGGCCCCTTCGTAACACACGAGCCAGGCCTCCTTATACCTGAGAACATGACCTGGGCACACACTGACACTTCAGTTTTTGTGATTTAAACAGATATTAAGTCTGAGGGGCTGGTTGGAATGCCCCTCACCTAATTGGATGTCGCAGCAAACACGTTCCCAGGCATGCACAGGTTTGATTGGAACAGAGGATGCTAGGCATGGAGCAGACAGTGTTGGACTGCTGGTTGCTGTGTCTCTCACACCAGGCACTGAGTTTAGTCTGCTCCTGGATGCTGAGTCAGGTTCCCGCCCCCCTTTGAATTTAACACAGCTCAAGGTGTGTTTTTAGAGGAATGTAAAGATTTATTTGCAAGGCAGGTAAAGAATCTGCCTGTAATGCAGGAGACCCAGGTTCAAACCCTGGGTGGGGAAGATCCCCTGGAGAAGGAAAGGGCAACCCACTCAGTATTCTTGCCTGGGAAATCCCATGGACAGAGGAGCCTGGCGAGCTACAGTCCATGGGATCTCAAGAGTCAGATGTGACTTAGCAACTAAAAAGATTTGTTTAAATCCCTGCCTGATGTTAATATGAGAATACAGAGAGCCATTTTCCCATTCCCACAAGTTGACTACAAACTGTGGGCGTCATAGAAATCTCTTTTCTTTCTTTGGCTACTACTTATTTATCTTCAGGTCTATATTTTCATGGGATAATATGCTAATCCTTCACGAGCAAATTGTGTGGGGTGTCTGGCAAGTCTTGTATATAACCTTCTGGTCCATTACACAGTGACTTCTGCTCCCTAAGATTTCATGGCTTGTGCTGGGAGTGGGGGGAGGAGGGCTAGTTAACATGAGTGCATCACTTAGGGAGTCAGAAAACCTGAGTTCTGAGATCAGCTTTGCCACTTAGCTGGACTGTGTGATCCCTGACAGGTCCTCCTTCTTTGGTCCTCAGTTTCTCCATCTGTACAATGGCCTCAGTTATTATTGGGTTTTCTTTTCAAATCTGTTATCCTCGATTATTCTGTCCTCTACCTTTTTGCTGTCTTCTCATGGAATTCTGACATGGTGGACATTCAACCAGCCTTAGATGCTAGCCATTCTTTTGGGTTTTGTAGATGACTAGTCCTTCTTTCGGAGAAGGCAATGGCACCCGACTCCAGTACTCTTGCCTGGAAAATCCCATGGACGGAGGAGCCTGGTGGGCTGCAGTCCATGGGGTCGCTAAGAGTCAGACACGACTGAGCGACTTCACTTTCACTTTTCACTTTCATGCATTGGAGAAGGAAATGGCAACCCACTCCAGTGTTCTTGCCTGGAGAATCCCAGGGATGGGGGAGCCTGGTGGGCTGCTGTCTATGGGGTCGCACAGAGTTGGACACGACTGAAGCGACTTAGCAACAGCAGCAGCAGCAGCAGTCCTTCTTCAGGGCTTCCCTGATAACTCAGTGGTAAAAAATCCACCTGCCAATTCAGGAGACATGGGTTCTATCCCTGGGTCAGGAAGATCCCCTGGAAGAGGAAATGGCAATCCACTCCAGTATTCTTGCCTGGGAAATCCCATGCCAGAGGAGCCTGATGGGCTATAGTCCATGGGGTCATAAAGAGTCGGACATAACTTAGCGACTGAACAACAGTCTTCCTTTTGCTCAGGCATCCTCCCCCATGTTTCATAGATTTCATCTTCTCTTTGCTTTGGGGGCAATTGTCTCGTTCATTTATACCTTAAATTTCAGTGGTCCTGCTGCAGTCATTGCAGCTGTCCTCCAACCAGCATCTTCTCTGGGCCATCACTGGTTGCCACTTCCACGTGTCACCCTAGTTTCATCCTCAGCACAACTTGCAACATTATGTGTAAAACCTTCTGGATGTAATTCCCATAGAGAGATGACTATATCAAATACCAGAGAAACAGGGCCCTTTAAAAAAAATCAAATCTCATCCTAATGAATTCCAGCATTCCTGGTAAGCATCTTCCTCTTTTCAGCAGCGACATTTACAACTTGGCATCTGACTTCACAATTGCATAAAAGGACAACTGCTTGGACAATGCCTACACGATAGAGAGGGCTGTGCTCAGGGGGCGGTCGGTCTCCTTGAATAGAAGGGCGTGTCCTCCTGCCTCGATCTGCAAGGTGACAACCAGGTCAGCCTTTCACATTGGTGTGAAGGGGTCACTTCATGCTGGCACTGCTGTCTCTTTCCTTCCTAATCAGGTGGAAGCCTTTACCTCATGTGGTGAAGGCTCTCTTTAAAGAAGTGTTCCCAATTTTAAGCAAACCCTTCCTGAAAGGTGCTTTACCAAGGAGGAGTTACAAAATATATCAAAGCATCTCACATTCACGTATCATGGCTGTATGTGATCTTTCCAAGTTCACTCCCAGTCATTCTTTGAAGGACTGGGAGTGTGCTCAGATTTATTGACAGGTGTATTAAAACAAGGCCAGGGCTCTGGCCAAGTGCAGGAACTGGGTCTCCTCAAGAGACATCTCATGTCCTTGAGCTCTGCCCTCTGCCCAGGGCCTGTCCAGACAGGCCAGGTAAGGAGGTGTTCCGGCTGCTTCAGGCAGATTAAGTGGGATTTATATGATCTTGAAAAACCAGAGAACACACACAGCACATGGTAGGCTTTCAAGGAAGAATGACTGACAGACTGAATGGCCCCCCTATCAGGAATTTCTTTACAGTGAGCTACCTTTCTGTAGAGGACCTCCATGTAGTTCCCATTTGGCCAGGCTGTCACTCTGGTTTTTGTCTGTCAAGGTCTTTGGCACCTCTGTGTGCTCCCAGCCTCTGTGCGGGTAGCACCGGTGCCAAAATCTGCCTCCCTGAACTCCTCTTTCCTCAGAGAAGAATCAGGCTCTACTGGGGAGAGAGTGCTGGGCTTTCAAGTCAAGCCAACCTAGGTTCAGATCCCAGCTCTGACACTTGTTGGTTGAAGGACTTGAGCTATTGTTTTTAACTTTTAAAAGCGAAGACATCACTTTGCTGACAACATTCCGTATAGTCAAAGCTATGGTTTTTCCAGTAGTCATGTATGGATGTGAGAGTTGGACCATAAGGAAGGCTGAGTGCTGAAGAATTGATGCTTTCAAATTGTGGTGCTAGAGAAGACGCTTGAAGAGTCCCTTGGACAGCAAGGAGATCAAACCATTCAGTCCTAAAGGAAATCGACTCTGAACATTCATTGGAAGAACTGGTGCTGAAGCTGAAGCTCTAATACTTGAGCCACCTGATGTGAAGAGTCTACTCATTGGAAAAGACCCTGATGGTGGACAAGATTGAGGGCTGGAGAAGAAGGGAGCTGCAGAGGATGAGATGGTTGGATAGCATGACATGGTTGGATAGCATTGGTTGGACTCAATGGACATGAATTTGAGCAAACTCTGGGAGATAGTGAAGGACAGAGGAGCCTGCCATGCTGCAGTCCACAGGGTCGCAAAGAGTCAGATACCACTTAGCGACTGAACTATAACAATAAGCCTCTGGTCCTTCATCTAAACGTGGGAATAACTCCACTTACACTGGGTGGTTTTGAGAACTAAAACTATTGCCTGTGTAATAATACTGGACACTCAGAAACCACTCAGAGAAAGTGTTCTTCTTTTGTGGCCATTGCTCATATTATTGGAAGTCTCCTAGGGCCATGAATGAGAGTTCCTCTTCTTTCACAGCCCTGAGGACGCCACGAAACTAGCACCAGATCCTTGAGGCCTCCCACCTCCCCCTCCCGTGATACTGTGCTTTCTCTGCTTGGGTGATGGTGCCCCCCTGCCCCTGTCTCATGAGGGCTCTGCTCTATCTTGTGAAAGAGCTGCCTGAGACCTTGGATGAGGGAACTCGGGGTGCAGGGGATGCACCAGTAGACAGGTTAGAAGTGGCTGGAGCGGGTGTGTGTGGCGGGGCCGCCCATCATGACGTCTTGATGGTTGCTACTCACGCCTGGACATTCTCTCCTGGGATACAGTGTCCTTCCTGAAGGTCACCATCAGCTTCCTCCCCTCTGTTGTCCAGGGCCACCTCTGAGAGCAGCAGGGGCCCCGAGACTCTGCCCTGTAGCCTCTCTTGTCCTGGTTTAGAGCAGCTTCTCAGGAGGCAGCCACGTCACCATAAGGGCTTCCAGCCCTCCAGGCTCCAGGCTCATCACCCTCCCCACAAGGGCTTCCTGCCCTCCAGGACCCTTCCCGACTTCTAGGTGGTGGCTATTGTGATTGCTGAGTTTAGTGCAGGATGCAACAGTTTTGCTCACATTTATGTGTGTGTGGGCAGTGCAAAGGAAAGCTGACCGTTGGGTCCACACTGGCCTGGGGCCCATTCTCCTCCACCCGCTTCCTTCAGGGGCCCGAGAAGCAGCCCATTGCCCTCTGGCCTGGGCAGCTGGATGCTCACCTACTGTTTTCAGAAAACTCACATGGGATGTCAACTAAGGTTTTGTTTCTGTGTCACAAAGGAAAATAGAACAGGGACTACTGAATCAGCTTTTCTTGAATCATAAGTTGTGATTTCTCCAGAAACTAGATAATGGCTGTTGAATTCCACAGCTGTTCCTGAGCATTTACTGAATGTCAAGCCCTGCACTGTGAGTGGATGGAGGCTGAGATGCCAAAGATGGAGTCCCTGTCTTTAGGGAGTCTCCATGGGCTGTGGGTCCTGACAGCCCCGTGCTCTGCATCTGGGCTGGTGAAGGGCTGGTGGAGAGCCAAGGCGGGCACCTGGTGCTCTTTCTTCACCACTCCTTGTCTGCCAAAAGTCTTCCTTGACTGCCTCAAGCTCTAGCAAGTTCCCTCCTCTCCAGACCCTGGCTTCCTGTGGCGCCTACAGCCTGGATGATGTTCCCTACCTGTTGTCTAGTCTTCTCGGCATCACAGCCTCACCAGCCACATCATATCATATGCACTTCAGCAAATGAAACAACTGAAGTTTAGAGAAGTGAAATAATTCGCCCAGGATCACAGAGTTAATCGGCAAGCAGAACTGGAATCTGCTCTCACGTGGTCTGATTCCCAGGCCAGGGCTTCCCTTAGGACAGAGTACTTACTGTCCATCATCACTTGACCCTGAGAGGCCCCTCTTCCATGTCACATCAGCACTAGGTACCGTTTCTCTGTTTTTGTGTCCTTCCCTGAGGGCAGGGCCCAGTCAGCCTGATGTGTGATCCCCTGCTGGCACTGCTGGCCCAGACTCTCCAATAGGCCCACTGGATGAAGGATGGAGAATGAGCTCAGCACCTCTCTCCTACCTTCTCGCTCCTCAGTCATCTGGGAGCAATGGGAGCAAACAGCTCTTATGAGCCAGGTGTCTGTCTAATTATAGCTGAGTTAGTCTTTCAGACAGTGGATTAAAAACATAACAGCATCTGAGGTCTTTTAGCTGGTTCTGTCTGGGTCAGCATCCTAACCCCACACATATCTAGGTTTGCAGAAATAGTAATAAGAAGCTGAGGCAACAATGACTTATGGGTCATTTAATACCTGTACCGCAGAGAGAAGCACCAAGACAGTCATCTAAACTCGAGAATTTGGTTGCCTAGTTTTACAGTGGATGTCTGCAACCAGAAGGGAAGCAATGAGGCTGTTGTCTTCCTCTGTGAAGGCTTCTAGTGAGTCAGGGGTTGCTGGTAGATGAAGGGCCTTTGTTCTGGTGGTGTTCTGGTGGTGTCATTGCATTATTTGGTGATAGCAAGAATAATCCAGTACACTCGCTGCACCTTTCACTTCATTCTCTGTCAATGACTGAGCCTCCCGGGAGGTATGTCTCTGTCTCATTGTTGTATTGGTCTTTCCTCCAGAGATCCTGCGGATAATTCAGCTGGACCTAGACCTCAAGTACAAGACCAACATCCGGGAATTGTTTGAGGAGTTCGACAACTTCCTGCCAGGCGCCATCATTGGCATAGCACGGGAGATGCAGCCCGTGTACAGGTGCGTGGGGGCAGCTGGCCTGCAGCTCCAGGGACCCTCCCTGCCTCTTAACCGCCCCCACCCCCCACCCTCCGCAGATGGGATCCACGGGTCTGCCGTCTTTCTGCACTCAACATCTTAGGGACACTTTTGTACTTATTGTTTACAGTAAATAGTTTGGGCAGCGGGGGTCTGTACCAAGACCATAGATGCTTACTTACCTCATTCATTTGGGACAGTTGGTGACATTTTTTCTTGTGGAAAGCCCAGCCATTTGGGTTCTGGTTTAGCTCAGAATGTTAAAATCTCAGGCTCTGTCTTACAGTGGAGGTGTCGAGATGCAGCTTTAACTTGCTTGTCTGGTGATGAACTAAGTTTTCTTGGCCTCTGAGTCACCAGAAAGCCCTCCTCTGTGTAGGGGGAGCAGGTTTGTCAGTGTTTTTCAGGGAGGGAGAGGCCGCACAGCTTTCGTGCACAGATTGGCATCGACCAGTCGAGTCAAGAGTGTGTTCTTGTTCTATATATAGTGTTTTCCTTATCAGGTGCTCAGCATAGAGAAACTCCAGCACTGAGAACCCGGAGACACGTTCAAGAGTATTCATTGTGGCATCATTTCTAGTAGCCCAAACTGAAAACAGCTTAATGCTCATAGACAGCAGAATGGATAAATATAATACATTCATCCAGTTGAGTACTTGAAATAAAAATGAGCAGACAGGTACCTACGTGCACTGATAGGCAAGACTAAACTGTACTGTTTAGGGATGTATATGCAAGTGGTAAATGTCATAAGGAAAACCAAGGAATGATGGCCCCAAACGGCAGCGTGACAGTTACCTGCGGAGTGGGTGGGGGAATGGGAGGGGTGTGGACACGGGTGGGCATTGCTCCTGGTTGGCTGCAGTGCTTTGTGCTCCACTTGAGGGGCTGTGCATGTGTTTGTGTGTATTCCTTTGTGTGTAATATATGTCTTACCATTTAAAAACATTTAAAAAGAGAAGGAAAGGCAGAAGCACCTGCAGGTTTTCATTATAAATCAGGCCCATGACCCTGGGTACAGAGACTTCCACATTGCTGACTGTTCCTCCTCTGGGCAGAGCCATGGCTCCCCCAGAGCCTGGAGCTTGGGTTTTGCTGCCCCCTGAGCTGGCCTACCCTTGGTTCTCAGTGCATACCCTCATGTTGACTCCCAGTGGGCATTCTCAGAGCCAGGCCCAGTCTTTGGAGAGCCACAGGACAACTAGTGACTCAAGAACACACATTTCTCAGAGAGAGGAGAGTGACAGCCTTGGCTGGGTTGTAGTTATTTGCAAGACCCAGATCACATAACAGGAAATTCCTGCAAGGCCTCTGAGTGAGTGGATAACTCCTGGGCCAGGTGGGCTGTTTCCCTTACATAATCCTCTCTCAGGTTGCCCTGGAGTCACGCAGTAGAGCCCCTTACTCTGCTGTGGGTGGGGAAGAGGAGACTTCACTCTGTAACTTGCACTCACAGCAGCACAGCCCCACCCCTTCCTACCCCCTTCCTTCACCTTCACACAAGGCGTATGTTAGGTCTGTGGTTGTTGGTTTAACCAGGGGAGGAGGTGGAAGGAACACTGAACCAAGAGTCGGATGTCCTATGTGCTAGTCCCAGCTTGGTCACCACGCTTGGCCTTGCCATCTGAGGGTGGGAGCAGGTGGGCTCTGAGACCACCGTCCTCTGGCCCTGGCATTTGTGATCCCAGCCCTGGCATTTGTGATCCCAGCCCTTCTGACCCTCGCCATTTCCGAGTCATCTTTGCTCATCCTGAGGTTGCTTGTCAGCTGGTGAATTCCTCACCTCTACACAGGGCCCGTGCCCCGAGGATCGTTAAACCAGGCTGACTATTAAGTACAATTAGAGATGTGAGGCCTTCAAGCCATGGTTTGGAATTTTTCTCATGCAATACAGATGAAAACCTGATCATGCTTAACTTAAATGGTATTGGCCAGAATTTATCTTTTCTGTACATCAGAGATTTTAGAAACAGTGAAACCGAAAATCAGTTTAATTAGGCTTTTCAAAGGAAATGTTTGAAAGATTTTAGATCCAAAATGAAATTGAGTTTTCTTCATCTTCAGAATCCTTCATTCTGCATCATGACATGAGACAGAGGAGACTTCTGTAGCCGGGCTGGTGATAAAGTCCAGAAGATGCCCTGTTTGTAGGGCTCAGTCTGTCAGAAGCAACAGAAATGAAAAGTCTTTTACTTCCTCTTCCCCTCTTCCATCCCCTTCCAGCCAAAATGTTTCTAAAGACCTCTGATAATTAAGTCTGCAGTGACTGCCCTGTGCTGATCTGTCCCCACCGGCTCTGAGTAATTTGATACTTGCCTTCTGTCTCATGCTGGGGCTGGGAGCATTTGGTGCTGGCCGGGGCAGGGAACTGTGGTTTTTTGCCATCTTCCGTAAGAAAACTGGAGGCTCCAGTAGCCCCAAAGATCGAGTGTTAGTTGTCTGCCACTCTGCAGTCTGTGCCTGGGTGTGAGTGTTTATAGGGAGGGGGAATGAAGGCAGGGGAGTAAACAAGGCCTGAACCAGGGCTGGCAGAGCCAGGCCCCCCAGAACAGCTTCAGGCCCATCTCTGTAGACGGGGCTGGTGTAGCTGGTGGGGAATCCCCCGTGGCCGTCTGCCTTCCTCTGTAGGCACCCGGTCCTCCCCCAGGAACTGGCCTGTAGACTGTGAGGTGGGCAAGGTTTTATCATAAACAGAATCTGTTAGCATCTGTGCAAAGAAAGGAAAATTTAGAAACCAAATGGCACAAAAGCAAACTTAGCTGATGAACAGAGCGCATTCTGATCTGGAAATTCACTAAGCAGAAATAAATCTAGACCTTCTCAGCTGTGTTATTTTTATAGTCACTTGTCCGAGAGTTACTATACTTCAAAAAAGGCACATATTAAGTCATTTTTATGGCTGTTTCCCTTTGATTGTGTGCCATGAATGTTAGAAGCTTGAGGGGCTGGCAGAGAAAGTATTTCCCACTGTACTTTTGACAAATAGCTTTTTAAAAAAACAATCCCCCCCGCCGCCCCAAACATAGCACCACGTCAGCTGTGTTTTCTAGAAAATGATGTTTCATGGGATGCTAGCATTTTGATTAAGGAGCCTTTTCCTCTTGGGCCCCTGTAAAATTTTGTTGAGTCAAATGTCTCATGACTTTCCTCATCTGAAAACTGGGGAGCAGTCGTCATCTTGGGTGGAACATTGTCCTTCCTTTCTTGATTCTTTCTCTTCGTCTTTGCTAGGAAACTCTAGTTAGTTGGGCAGTGTGGTTAGTTGGAATAAGTAGAGAAGGGTCTAGTGCTTTCTAGTCATAAATAGCTGTGTTTCAAATACGTGTTAATCCAGGATGCCATTGAGCATTTTCTTCCTTATGAGTGTATTGGAAAAGTAAAGAAAACTGTTAGACCCTGTTTGTGCATAACCTATAAAAATCATAAGGGTGTGCCACTTGGCAGAGCAGCCATACATAGAAGAAATGACTCAGATTATACTCAGAAACCATGGATTATAGTCCTTCCTTTCACGAATTACCCATGTGACACTGTGCAAGTCGGTTGATTCTCTGAACTTCTGTGTTTTCACCTCTAAGTGAGGATAGATATGTCTAATACACAGAATTGCTGAAACGCTCAAATGAAATAAAATGCATGGAAGTTTCTGGTGTAAAAGAGACTCTGGGTAAAGAACGCTTCCTCCTTCCCACCTTCATCATCGTAGCTCCCTTAGTGTTTTCCTCTCCAGCTGATTTGTTGTTCCATATACCTCCTACTCTACCCCACCCACAACAGATATGGTTGCCAGTTAAAATACAGGATGCCCGGTTAAATAAATTTCAGATAAACAACAAACAGCTGCTTTATGTAAGTATAACCCAAATGTTGTAAGGGGATATACTTATATAAAACAAGTATTGTTTATATGAAATTGAAATGTAGCTGGGTATCCTGCAGGTTTCCTTTCCTTTCTTCCCTTCTTGTTTTCTATATTTGGTAGTTCTACCCCTACTCAGGTGTTAGAACCCCCCTTTTTAGCAACGGAGAGTGATCTGGCTTTTCTATAACATCCTTGAGTGAATGGGAACAAAGGGTATGGAAGCGGGAAACCAGTGGGAAGGTGGGAGGTTGAGGGGCAGCCTTCAGAGTCTTCAGGAGACACCAGGCCTGAGGTTCACCCAGCCCTCTGCAGGAGCCAGGGCCAGACTGTGGGTAGTTGGGTAGGCCCCTGGAGCTAGGAAGCCCGGCGGTGGCTTAGCTTCAGGCCACAGGGCTCCTGCTGAGCCTGGAGTGAGTGAGTGAGAGTGTGTGTGTTGAGGAGCTGGGGTAGCAGCCATTGGTCACGGTCACTCTGTCTTGAGGCTGGCCGCCTGAGGAGCTGTTGAATGGTAGCTTTATTATTGGGGGCCACGGGCTTCTGGTTCATTCTCTCTTGGCTCCATTGGCTGGCTGTATGCTGGTTTGAGCCCAAACCCACCATGAGGTGGAAGCAGCAGGCGAATCCTGTCAACTGCTGATAATGACACCAGGCAGGAATTTGCTTTTGCGGTTAATATTTTAATGGTGTCTACTCTTCTACGTTTTTAGGTCTTGTGGTTTTTATTGATAGCATTTGTGGCGGCCTAACCTCTTTCCAGATGCTTGAAATAAAAGTGTCTAACTTACTTTCAGGCCTCTTTATCCCATTCCTAGCACTGGAGAAGGGCTGTCAGGGATGTTGGGAAGGAAGTGAGGACTAGCACAGAAGTAGGAGGGGAGGACGGGGACTGACACCACCTCTGCCACTCATGGCTGTGTGACCTTGGGCGAGTTTCCTGACCTCTCTGAGTTTTAGTTTCTTTAGCTGAGACCTGGAGATTATAGCAGTACTGTATAATACTATATATGGTGAAGTTGATTGAAGGCTAAATTAGTGTATCTGGCACAGACTAGCACTTCTTATTTGCGATAGCAACTTTATCCAATCCCACTCAGGCACATAGTTCTGTGACCTTAGGGAGGTCACTTAACCTGTGAGGTTCAGCTCCCTCATGGTATGTAAAGCTGGAGCAACTGATAATTTAGCATAATTAGTGTTGGTATTTTGGCTTCTCAGCATCTGTCATCGGAGAAGGCAATGGCACCCCACTCCAGTACTCTTGCCTAGAAAATCCCATGGATGGAGGAGCCTGGTGGGCTGCAGTCCATGGGGTCGCTGAGGGTCGGACACGACTGAGCGACTTCACTTTCACTTTTCACTTTCATGCATTGGAGAAGGAAATGGCAACCCACTCCAGTGTTCTTGCCTGGAGAATCCCAGGGCCGGGGGAGCCTGGTGGGCTGCCGTCTATGGGGTCGCACAGAGTCGGACACGACTGAAGCGACTTAGCAGCAGCAGCAGCAGCATCTGTCATGGCTTCCTGGGTGGCCCAGTGGTAAAGAATCTGCCATTGCAGGGGACACAGGTTCCATCCCTGGGTTGGGAAGGTTCCCTGGAGAAGGAAATGGCAACCTACTCCATTATTTTTGCTGGGAAATCCCATGGACAGAGGAGCCTGGCAGGCTATAGTCCATGGGATTGCAAAGAGTAAAGACATGACTTAGCAACTAAACAACAACAAAAACAGCATCTGTACCCCCTTCCTATGTTTGAGAAATTTCCTGCTATATAAGCCTGCCTCCCTTTATGGAAGACAAAAAGGCTGGAGACTTTCTTTCCTGGACTCCATGCAGCTAGGGTTCTGTGTTCTTCTCCATCCCTTGAGAAAAGCACCATCAGGAATTTAGAATCTATGCAGGCGGGTTTTATACTTTAACAATATACCCTAAGCAAAGTGAAAGTGAAGTCGCTCAGTCCTGTCCAACTCTTTTCGACACCATGGACTGTAGCCTACCAGGCTCCTCCGTCCATGGGATTTTCCAGGCAAGAATACTGGAGTGGGGTGCCATTGCCTTCTCCAGGAGAAGCAATATAAGGTATTTGCAAAACAGAAACAGACAGTATTGCCAGGAGAAAACAGTGAGTCCACAATAATGGAGTGAAATGTTAACATGCCTCTGTCAGAAACCAGGAGCTCAAAGAGGCGGAAGGTTTGTGTGCCGAAGATCACAGCAGAGGAGGAAGGGCGGGGGCGTGAGGAGGACAGGCCGCTGGGGCAGGCGCCTGTCCCCTGTTTCACACCGGGAGCCTGCCTGGGGGCCTGGCAGGCATTT
Organism: Bos indicus; assembly: GCF_029378745.1. NCBI lineage: Eukaryota > Metazoa > Chordata > Mammalia > Artiodactyla > Bovidae > Bos > Bos indicus. The sequence continues at coordinate 73,058,165 of NC_091760.1, forward strand.
CAGTGCCCCACTGAGAGTGAACCTCTGGCCACTACCTGCTTCTGGACGCCAGCCCTTGGCTCCAGTGGTTTCTTGTCCATGGACATGTTTGTCTCATTTTTCACCCCTACTATTTTCCTTCCTCTGCTGCATTCCTTGAATTTAAAAAAATATAAGAGTAATTTTTCATTAAAAATTCAAGCAGTATACAAAGATGATTATTTTTCCAGAAATTTTCTACAGATTTATCAGTGGTGTGTATGTAAGTGGACTCATACTTTATATACCCTTGTGCATCTTTCTTTATTCACTAAACAGCATGTCTTGGCCATCCTTATCCCTAACTCAGTATTCCTGTATTAGACATTGCTAGTCTCCCAATATGTATTTTTTTATGTTTTATCTTGGAAAGCTTCTAACATAGACACAGGTAGACAGAATCATGTAGTACTCTAGGTGCTTTAGTATTATAATATTCATGGAGTTTTAGTAATTATCAACCCTGAGCCAACCTTACATCATCTTTATCCCTATCTATCTTCTCTTACCGCCCCTTCCCAGACACTCCCATTATTTTCAAGAAAACCCAGTCAGCAAACCATTTCATTGGTAAATATCATTTTAAATTTATCATTAAAAAAAAAATTCCATGTGCTCGTTTCTGGATATGGAGCTGAGAGGTTGTGTGAACTCATGGTGTCATTTTGTCTTCAAGTTCCTTGTCCTGAAATCAGTTTATATGAGGGAGGAAAACAGACAGACACAGCTCTGACGTCTAGCCAAGTGACATTTTCCGTCCCTCTCCAGATTGTCTTACGTCGGGATGTTAACGTGGCGGTCTTGTCTGGAAGGTTTTACAGCCCATATAAATCCAGGTCCATTGTTCACCAGGCATGAAACGCTGCATTATAAGGTAACTCTGCCACCACCATCATTTCAGGATGAGTAAGCTACGACTTGCGGATGAAAGAGAGTAGATTTTCATCTTTCTGCTGACACCTGAGGATGAATTTCTTGGCTCTTGTTCTTGTGTTTTTTTAAAAAAATTAACCAAGATTGAACCTGTCAGTTTCTATTAGAGTTAAATCTGAGTACAGAGAGAAAAGCCTGCCAGCTTTTAAAATAGTGGCTGATGAAGAAGCCTTGTATTCCTTCATCCCTGGGAGTTAGAAGACAAGGCTGACTGCTTTTGCGGAGCCCGTGTAACCCGGCAGCAGTGATGTAGCCCCTTCAGGAGTCACTAATAAAAGGAGAGAAGAATACCTGCTCTGTGGTAGAGATAAAAATATTACAAGATTATTATTTTTAATGGCAACATTGGGAAAATGTATTTTAAAAGGAAAAAGCTGCATACAGAAAACCCAAGTGGAACTGTGTTACTGTTAATGTAATTATTTCTTCTCTGATGGTTGTGCCCCCCGGGGAAGTTGTGAATATCCAATGTCATCTGAAGGTCATGGAGTCAGGGAGGCTCCTGAAGGCTGAGCACCCAGGCTGAGATGAGGTCCTGGTGGGGACCATGTGAGGGACTTCCCTTCTCTGAAAACACGGCTCATATCAGCTCTTGTGTCACCCTGGGCAGTATGAGTCCTCTGGCACTACTGAATCAGTCAGATCCATGGCAGGGTGCCTGACACACATGTCATGGGAAGAATGAGTGAGGAAATGAAAGGGCAGATGGGCGGGGCCAACTTGCATGCTCACTTTGGGGGGTGCAGTCCAGGTACCCGGCACACAGTAGATTTTTACTGAATACAAGACATTGTTTAATAAGAGGGGACTTCCTCAACAATGTGTTAACCAGTTCTTAAGTAAGAGTCCATAGGCCCATCGCTGGTGTTTTTATAGAAATCGCTTTTATTTTCTTTTTAGAGACAATCCGTGGCATTGTTATTCTCAGTTTTTATTGGGTTCATCATGTGTGAACCACAAGATTACGAGCTTTGAGGAATTATGAGGTAGATCACATGGTTCCTGCTTTCAAGGAGATTATAATGTGAGGGAGATGGGCGGTTGGAATTCAGTAAAGACTCAAACACCCAAAATGCAAACTCCAAGTTGCTGCTGCTGTTTAGAGGTTTCCCTTGGATGAACCACAAAGAAGCTTTACTGTAGGGACTGGGAACTTTACTCTGTGCCCATGTCATCCTCAGTTTCATAGTCTGCTGTCAGAATTCTAAGGCGTGTATGTGTGTATATATGTGATGTTTCTGTCTTTCTTCTGAAAGGTCTCTTGGGAGGGCACTGGGGTTTGCTGTGCAGGTATAGCCTCCAGAAAGCATGCTTAGATGGACCTGGCCCTGTTCACAGATGGAAAACTCCCCGGCAGGCTATGGCCGTGGGCCTGGCTGAGCAGGAGAGAGAAACTCGACCCTGTGCTCCAGAAGCTGGCAGCCCCATTGGCAGGACCACTACCCTGGATGGCTCCTCTGGGGGCCCTGGTTGGCAAGAAGCCCAGCAAAGGATGACAGGCTATCCTTTTTTGCATTACTACTTGTTTCTTTTGCCAGATAAACATCTTCTTGAGAAACCCTCCTTTGTAATCTAGGCAGCAAAAAAAGACTTATCTGTAAGCATCTTCCTGGGGGAAAAAAGGCAAAATAGCATAGCTGATTCATGGTGACACATGTACCAGAGGGACTTTCTGTGACAAACAGTGTGAAAAGGGCTGAGTTAGGCGTGACTGGCTCCACGTGAGGGGAATTTCAGTATGGCTTCACGGCCACCTTGGGCACACATTTCAGCCACATGACTGCATTTCTGCAGGTGGTTGAAATGGATAGTTAGCCCTGAGGCCCTCTGCCTCGAGGTTGACTGCAGAACTGATACTGCAGAAATATCAGGCGTTTCACCTGGACCGGAGTTTGGAATGAACCCCTTAGCTCCTACCCTTGCATTGGGTGACTACGGGCCGTTAACTGTTAATCGTAGAGCATTCCTATGATCTTTTGTTTGGAGGGGGCAGAATTGACCCCCCATATCCAGGAGCTGCCCATAGGAGCACTTTGATCCAGGGACCTAGCCATCCCCAGCATTCCTGTCTTCAAGATTTTTCTATCACTGTTTGTAAAAGGAGATGCAAGGAACCAGAATTGCTTCCCATATAATAATCTACCTGTCCATGCCTCTATAGTGAACACTCATTATGAGGCTTGCTGTCCAGATGGGCTTCAGAAATATGAGGTCAGGGAGCTGCTTGTGGGGCTTCATTACTATCAGAAAGCGTGGAGTGAGTGCCAGTCCATTAGGCTGCTTCTCTGGTTCCCCTTGATCCCCCTTGGCCCTATAAGGAAACACTGCCTCCCTTAATAAATGAAGCCCAGGGTCCGCAGAGAGCATAAGCAAGGGAAACCCTTTCCCTAACTGCTAGGACCATCTTATCTCATTGGATCCAAGAATCATGAACTTGGAACTGTAAAGAAAGGAATATAATTCTAGTGCTCTAACTTGGCTCAGCAGTGAATGAGATTTTCACATTTTAATAATGTGACTATCGTTCGTTGGTATTCAGCTCTCAACCTGGAAGATCGTGTCTAAGCATGGTAGAAGTGTAAGGGGGAATCATATATTTTTTTAGAAGGAATGACCGGAACTGGAGCAGAGGGGAAGCATCTGCATTTCTTCTGCCTCTTCCTTCCTGCCAAGATGTCAGCAGTTTGGGAAGAGCACCGTGTGATCTTGGTCCTTCGGGCCATCTCTCTACTCACACCTCACATCCTCTCAGCTGCTTTCAGAGATTAAAGGCATCATACAGATCAGTGGTCCCCAACCTTTTTGGCACCAGGGACCAGTTTTGTGAAAGACAATTTTCCCATGGACTGGGGGTGGAGGGAGTGGTTTGGGGATGATTCAAATGCATTACATTTATTCTGCATTTCACTTCTATTATTATTACATCAGCCCCACCTCAGCTCATCAGGCATTAGATCCCAGAGGCTGGGGACTCCTGATCCAGATGATTAAGCAATGTATTTTGTATGAAAGGAGTATAGAGAACCTTTGAGGCCTTGTTGGTGCAGAGGAGACTGAAACAGGCAGCCACAACCTGGGAGAGAGATGTGGGTAAATGGAATACCTGGATCAGCTGCGGGTCTAGGTGCCCAGCAGCCACCTACATGGACAGAGCAGAGGAGCCTCAGTCTCCAGTCCACGTGCCATGTCACATTTGGGATCAGATACTGAGTGGTTTTTATTTTAAAACGAGAGAACGTCCGGTTGGGCTCTCAAAAGCAAAGAGGATCATCTAGTTAATGTAACATCTTGTAACAGGCACAAGAATCATTTGTGATTCAGGAACTCAGGATCTAGCCTGTAGCAGTGTAATTTCAGGTAAATGCCTTCAGGAAGTAATACAAGCTTTTGAAGGTTTAAAAATGGATTGTGGCACAAAAGGATGGAGAACAGTTGATGGAACACCCATCTATGCTCTGGTTCTTAACTGATGCTTTTGATGATCTTGTTTGTTTTGCATGAATATGAGCCCAGTGTTGCCAGGTGTTTGGATTTTTTTCCCCAAGAAAAGCCATAAATCTGTTGTTAATGTAAGAGTTCCTGATTTTAAAATAGTGGTAATCAACTCTGCTGGCCAAAAAACTCCAAATGGTACACCGGATTCAGCTCAAGAACTCCCAGTTTGAGACTTTGGGTCTGAAAGTTCACTGAGGCAGAAAACTGACTGAATGCCTCTTTTTGTCAGCCTGGACCTTCCCAAGGTTTTGGTTATTGGCTGATCCTTGGATGCAGACAGTTTTTGGGTGCTCAGACTTTTTCTCAAATGTTTTCTGTCTTTACCTGAAATAGTTGATTTTTGCTGGTAATTCAAAATTCCATCAAATGATTTTCTAACTAACCTCACACTTACATAATCATAAAATGCCAGGGCCAAGCATAATTCTTGTCCAGAAATGTAATTTGGGAAGAAAATAAAAAGATTCCCAGACTTCCATTTATCAGAGTGGCAACAAATTTAATGTGTATGAGAAAAATATTTAAACTCCTCTCTGTGTCTGAAGGTGCTTTTAAGAAATTAAAGGTCTAGATGGGGAGGAAAGGAGGAGAGAAGCCCAAGGCAAGAGGGAAGGGGGAGACGCATGGAGTCATGTGGCAGCTCTACATTCACTGCTTCCATCCACCATCCTGCCTGTTCAGCGCTACCTCATGAACAAGCCAGGGACGTCCTGGCCCGTGGGCACCCCAGTCCCAGGCTTTGTTGTCTGCACAGGCATAGGAGTGAGGATGTTGGGATGCTGTCAACACACGCAGAGTGCCTCCCTGATGGCCCATCTGAAGTCAAATAGTCCTATTTTTCCTGGACAATAGATTGGTTTCCCCTTCTGTACAACCATTTAGATGTCCTCCTTTTTCAGTTGACTAACAGAAACAGATGGTGATTGCAGCCATGAAATTAAAAGACGCTTACTACTTGGAAGGAAAGTTATGACCAACCTAAACAGCATATTAAAAAGCAGAGACATTACTTTGTCAACCAAGTTCCGTCTAGTCAAGGCTATGGTTTTTCCAATGGTCATGTATGGATGTGAGAGTTGGACTGTGAAGAAAGCTGAGCACTGAAGAATTGATGCTTTTGAACTGTGGTGTTGGAGAATACGCTTGAGAGTCCCTTGGATTGCAAGGAGATCCAACCAGTCCATCCTAAAGGAGATCAGTCCTGGGTGTTCATTGGAAGGACTGATGTTGAAGCTGAAACTCCAGTACTTTGGCCACCTGATGCAAAGTGCTGACTCATTTGAAAAGACCCTGATGCTGGGAAAGATTGAAGGCAGGAGGAGAAGGGGATGACAGAGGATGAGATGGCTGGATGGCATCACCGACTCGATGGACATGGGTTTGGGTGGACTCTGGGAGTTGGTGATGGACAGGGAGGCCTGGCATGCTGTGGTTCATGGGGTGGCAAAGAGTCGGAGACGACTGAGCAACTGAGCTGAACTGAACAGGAACCTTAGAGCCAAGCTTGGGTACACCTAAATCTTGCGGCTGTCTGTAGAATGCCTGCTGGTGTCTTTGCTAGCTTAAATAAGTTCTTCCACAACAAGATGGGGGGTGGTCAGATTTAAAGGGAAGAAGGAGAGGAAGCTGGATGGAGCCTGGATTAGTCTCCACTTTCTAGATCTGGCCGCCTGTTGTAATTAAAGATAAACATCGTGAGAAATAGTCCTGGAGGAAGTGCAGTGTGGGTGGGGTGACCATTTAACTTTACCATTAAATTATTGTTTAAACTGGAACACTTAGAGAGCGAAGAGAGGATGCTGTTAATAATCATGCCAGGACCACAAGGGTGAACCAGACCTGTCCTGGGCCACCCAAGGGTGTGTAATCACCCTCAGCTCAAGGCAACAGGGCAGGGAAGGATGGAAGGACAAAGGCTGGTTCAGGGATGAGGCAGGGGAAGGAAGTTGTGAGAGACTGAGGTATTCAGGGTCAGAAATACTGCTGAGCTTGGCATTGCTCGGGGATTCATCATCTGTTAGGACCAGGAAGGGGATGTTGGGCAGTTCTTGGGTCCAGAATTTGGCTTTTGACTGGACTTCCAAGGTGCAGGGTGAAGGCAGCTCTTCCCTCTGAATGCATCTTACCAGGCCTGCCCCCCCACCCCCGCTCCCCCGCTGCTCCTGGCTTTCTGTGTCAGTGTGGGAGCTGTGGTTGGCTTTCAGTTGAATGGGGGGATTGGGCGTCTCTGTTGGATGGGATCAAACCATGTAGTCGCTGACTTGAGAACTGACCACTGGATGTGGAGGTGGTGGTGGTGGTTTAGTCGCTAGGTCGTGTCTGACCTTTGCAATCACATGAACTGAGGCCCACCAGGCTCCTCTGTCCACTAGGGATTTGGCCATAATTCCATGTGGAAGGAATCAAAAGAGAAATATGAGGGTGAGGTGACTGCCTCTGAAAAGTGTAGATGCTTTGTTTTCACCGTTGATTTTTGGCTAGTCTTGAAAATTCCGAAGAACTGCTTTTCGTGCATGCCCGTTGCACATCAGAATTTCACCAGGGCTGCTGCCTTTCAGCCTGTGACTGGAAAAGGCTGCCCCTGTGCTTCTGTGCACTCCAGAGGGCCTCAAGGTGGGGGTTACGGGGCTTGTCTCCTGAGAGGAGGGCGGAGGGCTCAGGAAATGCCACCTTCTGTCTCCTGGGTAGGCTGGTATTCTGTCTGGATCAGAATCAGCAGAAGCTGAGAGGGTCCTGGTCTGGGAGAAACAGGCCGGGCTGTAGGTGAAGGCAAACTCTGGGAGCTGGGGATGGATGGAAACTCAGACTCTGTGGGTTTCACAGGCCTGGCCCTGGAGTCACCCAGGATTACCTTAGGCAATTAAAACAAGCTGGGCATTTCTGTCTTGGTGTATTTTTAGGAGGTGGCTCTTGACCTGTTATCCCTGGATATCTGAGCTTACACACGCTAACCTGGTGATACCAGTTTAGCTCTGAAGGATTCCACAGGTATTGGTTGAGGGCCTGCCCCATACCAGGCTCAGTGGGCAAGCCACAGGCCCCACCCTCAAGAGAGTACAGTGTGGATGGCTGGCCCCCACTGCCTCTGAGGGGCTGAGCACCCTGGAAAATGTTCTGTGGTTGCATTCTCATAATTCAGAGGTTGCTTCCTTCCTTGCTTCCTTCCTGCTGCTCTGAAGGCCCTGGTCCCCTCTGCCTTGCTTCACACCACTTTCTGCCTATTAGAAGCTCCTTAGCCAGACTGTCCACTTGACTTTCAGTTTCATTTCACCCTGGACACAGTCTTTGACTCACCGACAGCTGCGTGTTCTGCAGCCAAGGACAGCCTATCCCATCCCTGTCCTCCACAGTCCCTAAGTAACCGATGACTTCACTCTCGCAAACTCTCTTGAACTCCTACTGTATGCTAGGTGCTGTGCTAATTCTAAAGTCCAAACTCCTTAGCCGGCCACCCAGGGACCTTCTCTTCTCCCCCTGCCCCCTCCACCTGTTTCTTGTACCTTTTGCACAAGACCCTGACCCCCACTGTCTCCCAGAGAGGTGCTCACCTCACATGTGACCTTTGGGGATGCTGTTCCCTCAGCCTAGCATGCTCTCCCTCCATCCCGCTCTTCTGTTTGCCCTGCTTATCCTTTGAGGCCCCCATTTCCAGAGAGCCCCTGAGGGCCTCCGTGGTCCCAGCTGTAACTCCCACTCCTCAGCACTAGCTGCCCTGAGTTATGAGCAACAGCTCATAACTCAGCGGCCAGATGCTTCCTGTGTGTGTGTCCCCCGACAAGGCTGTGAACTCTGAGGACAGGGCACTTGGCTGATAAAACATTAACAAAAACATTACCATCCTCTCTCCCAGTCTCACAAGTACAGTTGGGAAGCCCTGAACTGAAACCAGGCCTCGAGCCGTTATCCAACTCTGGTTCTCTGAGAGCAACCTGGAGTTTTAAGACTTGGTTATTATTTTCAAATAATGGCGTGAATGATCAAGAAGAAGTCAAGGGGACTGAATTTTAGCCATAGGGATAAAACCAAATCACTTGATTTTCTGGGAATATACATACTCTCATTGCATTGTGAACATAGATTAGAATGTTGGGAAATTATCTGACCTCAAAGTTAGACAGAGCTGGGTAGACTGCTACCACTCACTACTTATATAACTTTGCATAATATATTAAAACCTTTTAAAGCCTCGGTTTCCTCATCTGTGAAATGGGGATATGCCCAACTTATTCCTTATAAAGTGATTTCTGCTCCCTGCACCATGGCATATTTGAACTATGTGATTCAGCTGTGGCAATGCAGATAAAAGCATCACTGGCCTAGTGCTGTGGGTGCTCAGTGAACAGTTTAGAATGAAGTGATGTCATATGCACATCACACAACTCCAGGTGCAGAGGCACTCCGTGAACGACTTGCTTTCCCCTCTTCCCCCACCCCGTCCTACACAATCCACACCTTTCCTTGGTGCTAGTCAGTAGTCAGCAGTGCCCCCAGAGCTCAGAGGGGCTGCTGAGGGTGGGAGGTAGGGCCGCCTTTTGAAGCCAGAAGGACTTTGTCCGGGCTTGGAAGGGCAGCAGGCCGTGCAGGAAGAGGCTGCACCCTGCCTGACACGAAGCTGCCACTGGCCCTTTTCTCTTCACAGCCTTTGAGGTTCCAGGCCAGTTGCATGCCCTTGGCCAGAATGAAAAACATGACTTTACTTTTCTTGTCCTTGGGCCAGAAGACCAGTGTGGAAAGCCCAATGGCAAAGGGGCAGAAACTGGCCAGGTTGGAGCTGACTGTGAGTAGTCATCTGTGTTTTGAAAATTCCAGACTGAAAATAGCTCCCAGCATACAATGTCAGGGGCTTTTGAGGTACCAGTATTAAAGCATTTCGAGCTTCTCCTTGTTGTGTGCTTAGCCCTGCAGGCCAGTTGGCCCTGGTTCCCCTGAAGGAGGCAAATGGCAGATGCAAGCGTGGTCTCTGTGGTTCGTGGGCGTAACCATGAAGCAAAGCCTGAGCTTATGGGACTTGACCAACTTGAAGTCTATCCACCTCCTTCTACATACTTGTTCCCTGGGGTCATGTCTCAGTTTGAGAACCTGTCTTCTACATCCAGACTCACGTGATGGTCTGACCATCTGACACCACTTTTGTTCCAGAGGCAGAGAATAAGCTCTTTACTGCCTTGGGTCTCCGCTTGGTCCTTTCTCATCTCAGCCCTTAGACAAATGTGCCATCACCCTACCAGAAACTCAGGTTGTGCTGTGAGCTTCCCGCTGCAGCTTCTTGGCGCCTGCCAAGGTGGTTGGAATGGCACTGCAGTCCTTTAGTCTTGAGCAGGGTTCAGCTCTTTCCAGATTGGCTTCGTATCTGCTCCTTATACTAATTCAGCAAAGTAGGAAGGCAGATAGTTTATGCCAATTTTGCAAAGAGACTGATTTGGGGATGGACTATGTAAAGAAATCTGCCTGTAATGTGGGAGACTGGGGTTCGATTCCTGGGTTGGGAAGATCCCTTGAAGAAGGGAATGACAGTCCACTCCAGTATTCTTGCTGGGAAAATCGCATAGACAGGAATCTGGCAGGCTTCAGTCCAGGGGGTTGCAAAGAGGTGGACATGATTGAGGGACTAACACACACTAGATTTGCCTAGGGTCACTCAGTCACTTGGTCAGGAGTAGAACTCGGGTCCCTCTGCTCTGTGCTTGAGGTCCAGGTTGATGGTTCTTGGCTCCTGCCCTCTATTTAGTGAATTGTGAGGCAGAGGATCTGGAGAGGTTTTGCAGCCTCATGCTCAGCACCTCCAGCCTTTTTGGGATTTACAGCATATACAATTGCCCTGCCCCTCCAACTACATGTAGCCCCAGGTTCCACAACTATGATTCAGCCAACAACCGGTCAAAAAAAACCCCAGAAATTCCCAAAAGCAAAACTTGAATTTGCCGCATACTGGCAACTATTTGCATTTTATTTACAACTATTTACATAGTATTTACATCGTGTTTGGTATCGTTAGTAATCTAGAGATGATTTAAAGTATATGGGAGGATGTCTGTCGGTTATATGCAAATACTACTTCAGTTTCTATGAAGAACTTGAGCATCCACAGATTTTGTATTTCTAGGAGGCCCTGGCACCAACTCCTCACAGATACCCAGGAAAGACTGTACTGACTTGCATGTTAAAGACAATCACTGTCTTTCCGTTAGAACGTTTTAGAGTTCCTTAGTGTTTGAACCCCGTGCAAACTGCCCTCCCACCTCTATCCACAGTTGTATCTGGCAAAGCCTGGATTTCTGCTCCGACCTGTACAGATCCCTCCAGCAAAAATGGTTTTATCGTTTTTCCTCACAGCACAGTGAGATCCCTGGTGATGGGTGCTGTGATGAGTGTGTAATTATAGAGTCTTGTGGATGGCTGTTCTCAGTCTGTTTCTTGGGATTTTTCATTTTGGGGGAATCTCAGTGGTGTAGGTTTTAGTGTGAATTGTGTCCAGTCAGGCCACTCATAGCATTTCTACTAGAGAGGGAGTGTTTTTAATAATTAGAAGGCCTGAGTTTCATTTTCATGATACTCTGCAGCTTGACTTGGATTAAATTTCTCTTACTGTTTGGGAAGCTTTAGAGCATTTTCCTTTCTTCTTTCTTTCCTCTCCCAACCCCATCCATCCATTCCTTATCCACAACCCATCTAAAATGATAGGAAAGATTAACTGGGTGTCTTTGATGAGTTTCAGTATCTACCCATTAACTTACAGAAATCCCATCCTGCTCTTTACTGCAAGAGCATCTTGTTTCTGCTATAGTGCCTTCCCCATGAGCCCTAGGCCCTGGGGTCTGTGTGCTGAACCAGCCCAGGTGTGGAGGTGCTCAGCATGTCATTGGTTCTTGGAAATTGAAACCACCTGTGCTTTCCCTCCCTCCTTCCTATCTTCTTGCTGCTCTTGCATTCTCTATCGTGCCTAACACTCCTGCCTCATCCCACTGAGTGATTGTTGGATGAAGGGATGGAGAAAGCCTTGGGTGGCTCGAGTCAAGTCACTTCCCCTCTATTTGTCCTGGGTTCCTCCTTTATAAACCGAGAAGGATGAATTGAAGTGACTTTCCTGATTCGAACAGACAATTATAGACTCTGTTAAAATAATCAGAGAATCTCAGGCATAAAAGAAACATTTGGGGGCATTTTTTAAATTCCCTGTGGAGCATGCCTGACTTCTTAGGTCTCAGCTTGATTACCTCCCACGATAGGGAACTTGCCACTTCCAAAGCAGCCCATTATTTTATTGTTGGCTAAATTCATAGGAATGTTTTGCTGTATATTAAATTAAAAAAAAAATCTGCTTCCCTGTAGTTTAAACATCTCTTGTCCTCACTTCTGTACTCTGGGGCCACATGAAGATGTGTTTGTATATATGTGTTGTGTGTGTGTGTGTGTGTGTACGTATGTATTCGTCCCCACAGAAGTCCTTCAGATATTCAGAGAAGCTCTCATTTCCTCTGAATCATCTTTTGTGTTGCCCATACACAGCAAGTTCAAGGTTTGCGTTTTGGAACTTTATGGCTATTTACATAGTATTTACATTGTGTTTGGTACCGTAAGTAATCTAGAGATGATTTAAAGTATAAGGGAGGATGTGTGTCGGTTACATGCAAATGCTACTCGAGGGCCTCTGCTCCCTGGAGCTTCCTGACAGCTGGATCCCATGGCCATGGGGCATTAGTCACAGCTGTGGGGGATTCCTGTTGAGCAGCTTTGAGACCATACTGCCTCTGTCATCACCTAAACATTAGCTTAAATTTTATACTGGGATAAAAATAAACTGAGCCCCTAGACGTCTCTGGTATACATCCGGCCTCTAGAGGTTTTGAAAAGCTTAAGCTTCACACACACACACACACCGGGTTCTGGTGCAGAGCTGTTGTCCTGACTCTCAGGGCTGGGTGTCTGGCCTTCTAGGAGGTCCTGGGGGCAGGGGATCCCAGCATTTGCAGAGCAGAAGGGCCCAGCCTCTTGGGTTGGGGAAGCCGGGGTACTTCCTTCCTCTCAAAACTGGCCTGAGGGGATGCTAACAAGGCAGCATAGTGGAGAAGTTAAGGGCACAAGCTGGACTGGGTTTGAATCCTGGCTCTGCCACTTGCTGTCTCTGTGACCTTGAACTGGCCGCTTGACCTCACTGTGCCTGGGAGCATCATCAGCAAAACAGTGCCTGCCTTGTGGGTAGGGGCAGGGCTGTGAGCACTGAACAAGTTCATGTTTGCCCAGTGCCTGGTACAGTGCCTGGTATAAGTGCTCTGTGAGTATTTGTAAATAAGTGAAGCAGTCATATCACATATGCAGTGCGGCACGTGGTGATTGTTCACCAGGAAAAGGCATCCAAGAGGCTTGAAACACCGGATCATCTCCTAGTGGTGGTTCTTCTAGCAGACGGGTTAGAATATGGATCAGTATCATTTGAGAGGCTGAAAAATCTGGTTTTCTCTGGACCAACACATTCTTTCAGAGCCGGGTAGATGCCATCTCTTATGGGACAATTTCTCCAGGTGGTCTCTGGTCACGTGTTCGCCTGCAGTCCTTATAAAACTGTCGGGTGCCTATTGGACGCACCAACATTTCTTCTTCTTCCTACTTTGTGAGAAAGGTTCCGCCCTTGCTCTCCCTCCACAGAGCTGGCAAAGCTGTCCACCTGCAGACGTAGCTGCTGTGACTCTGGGTCATTCAGGAAACGTTCATGTTCCACTCCTCATCACTGCCTGGCAGCCACCTTTGCATTTGGCAGGAGGTACATTTCAAGCTTCAGCTGCCTCTCTCTCCCCATTTCAGGCTCCTTAGTCTGCCTTATTCCTTGTCTTCATCGTCCTTGTTCCACCAGACTCCAGAGACCATGCTGGTGTGAACACCTGCCCATCACCTCCACCCCAAAAAAGGTCTTTCCGGAAAGATGCTGTATGACTCTATTTTTCTAGAACTCAATTAACTGGAAGATTTGGTAGCTGCTTTTGCTTTTGTTAAATGAGAAAATCCAGTTTGTCAGAATATACAGTTTTGATAGAGGATTATGTGTGGAATCAAGCATACTGAATTGTCTTCCTTTACTTTCTTCAGTGGCAAAGTGAGAGTCATGTTGTGTGTCTCACAGAGTTTTTAGAAAATCTGCAGAAACCTTAAAGTGCTGTATCTCTGAAAGATTATTTTATTATTAGACTTGAAGCCTCCAGCTTCACCAGGATCTCCTGAGTGGTGGTGTCAGTTGCAAACCTCCAGGTCAGGGAAGAACGGAAGCGTGGCGTCACTTTCTGGCTCTTCAGCACTGATTTGGTACATCCGGAAGGCTATACATTATCTCTCCAGTGAACACTAATGTCATTCATACCTCCCAAACTTCACTTTCCTCTGTTGCAGTTTAAATTAATGGTGAACAAAAACATACTATGTAATAGCAATAATTCCTGTGCCAGGCACCGTGCAAAATGCTTAGGTGTTTAATTTTCCCAGCTCCCTGAGGTCAGTACTGTTTCTGTCTCTATTTTACAGGTGAGGGAATAGAGGCCAGGAAAGGCAAAGGTCATGCCCAGGGTGTTACAGCCTGTAAATGGGGTTGGCACTGCCCCAGTCACTGCCCTTGTTCCCTGCATGTGTGGGCTGGCACTGATGGGCCCTGGGTGGGGGCATGGTGGTGGTGGCCTTTTGACTGTCCATCCTGTATAGAAGGAACGCTCTCCTGAAAATGACTCATTATGTTAGCCACCTGCAAGGGGATCAGTGTTTCTGGGAGGATGACAAGGAAGTGTCATGTCTGGTGCTGTTGGGTCTGTTTAGACAGGAGTTGAGACAGGCACTGGCTGTGTGCCCCCAAGAATCAGCTGCCTGGCATCCAGGTTTTACAGCTGCCCCCTTGCTAAACTATGGGGGAGGTCGCCCCCTTCCCTGGGGCTCCAGGGTTGAGCCCTGGGCTTGGTCTGACTCCCTGACCCTGGAGTGTGTGGTCACCTTTTGGCTGTGGTTCGATTAATTGCTGTTGTTCAGTCGTTCAGTTCATGTCCGACTCTTTGTGATCCCGTTAAATGTAGCCCACCAGGCTCTTATGTCCATGGGATTGTCCAGGCAAAAATGCTGGAGTGGGTTGCCATTCCCTTCTCCAGGGGCTCTTGCAGGCATTGAGGAGAAGGCAATGGCAACCCACTCCAGTACTCTTGCCTGGTGAATCCCATGGACAGAGGAGCCTGGTAGGCTGCAGTCCATGGGGTCACTAGGAGTCAGACATAACTGAGCGACTTCACTTTCACTTTTCACTTTCATGCATTGGAGAAGGAAATGGCAACCCACTCCAGTATTCTTGCCTGGAGGATCCCAGGAATGGAGGAGCCTGGTGGGCTGCCGTCTATGGGGTCGCACAGAGTCGGACATGACTGAAGTGATTTAGCGGCGGCCACAGGCATTGAACCCGTGTCTCTTGCATTGGCAGGTGGATTATTTACCACTGAGCCACCTGGGAAGCCCTCTTCAATTAATACCTCTTCCTTAAAGTTGAAAGAAGAATGAAGTGGATCGCTGGTGTCTGGGGCTCTGTCAAGGCAGCACCAGGAAAGGGGTCAGATGTTGGCCAGCTGCCCTTGGGGGTGGTGAGGTTGAGGACTTGGAAGGTGGGGCAGAGGTTCTGAGGCTGACTGTAGAAAGGCCATTTTCGGCAGCAGGAACAGCCAGAGTGAGCGGAGAAGTTGGAAGGGGCAGGGCTGGGTTTAGGGCAGAGGCAGAGGGGCTGGAGCCCAGGGGCTGCATAAGAGGGAAGGGAAGTTGAAGGCAGCCAGTTTTTAAAACCTCTAGTGTTTGCATCTGTGCTCACCCATGTGCTGCGGGCTGGCCCATGGGCCATGTGATGAGCGTATGCAGCCCTCCAAGCACATCCCTGACCCCTCTGACACTGGTCCTACCGGCTCAGGGTGCAGACATGGCCCCACAACTGCACCAGGCAGGCCTTTGGCCTGTAGCCTCCAGTTCAAAAGCCAGGCTCCCACCTTGGGCCCCTTGTCTGAGTTCCAGCTGCCTCAGCCCTGTTTGGTCCTTACTTCTTCAGGACTGAGGTCCTGGCTGGTTCCCCATCTTCCTGTTGGCCCTCCCGGGTGCTGCCCACTTGCCCGGACTTTATCACCACATATACTCACTGAGCTCCTTAGGGAGGACCAGGAGAGACAGTATCCCCATCTTACAGAATCTACCCAAGGTCACAAAACTAGAAAATGGAAGCACCTGGCTTTGAGCATAATCTGGCCTTCTTTTTACTACATGGTAGCATTGCATCCTGTGCGGTGAAATTAGCCCGCTATGTCGGCCGCCTGAGAACACTTACTGTAGAATTTTGTCACCTACCTGCTGCTCTGCCCGCTCAGGCCTGCCCAGCTCAGGCTCCGAGAACAGTCTTCTCAGAAGCAGGTTCTCACCTCTCACTTTGAACCATCACTACCTTGTTGACTTAGAACCATGGGGAGGAAAGAGAGTGGGTAAGAGTGTCATACGAGTAGAGTGGGGCTTTCAGGAGACGCGTTTTCCTGCTGCAGCAGATTCCAAGCCATTCTTCATGATTGCTGACGAGTGCATTTTGCTGCAGTGGCAGAAATAGCCATGTGAGAGCAAGCCAAATGTTTTATGTCTAATTTGCTCCAGGATGGCTAGCTGCAAAGTGAAAGCCTGCCTTTGCTTGCAAGGTGCTGATGGGAATGTGGACCTAGGACTGAAAAACCCACCTGCATAGTGGGAGGTCAAGCCAGAGCTCGTGTCTTGCTGGCAATGGGCTGCAGGGCCCTTTCATGGGCCATGACCATGTGTGTTTAAAAAGGAGTGGAAAGGGGGTGGGAGAGACCTTCTCCAACTGGTTTGGGTTCTGATTCTGGGGTGATTGAGCCACATGGGGGTCAGAGCTTTGGCAGGTAGGATGTTTGTGCCAGGACAGAGGCTGCTGCTCCCAGCAGTGGAGGAGGAACAGGTCAACATGAGAGAGGACATTTCTGTGACTCATTTCTGAGAGCAGGCAGCAGGGGAGGGGGCCGGATGGCAATCTTGGAAAGAGGCGCCTGAGTGTTCCTGCCTGCAGACCTTGACTGGCATTGCATTTGCAGGTCCTGAGCTGCACAGACCCCTGGGGATCCTGCCCCCATGAGGCCCTGCCCGCCTTCCTTCCTTGTGACTTGCAGGACAAAGCCACATACAGTATGGTGTGAAGGCCCCTTTTGATCTCGCTTCGACTGCTCTTTTAGACCCGTTTCCCTCCTCTCCCTGTGCCCTTCCCTGAAGCTGCATGCACAGGGAGCTGTGTGTGGGTCTGGGTGCAGCTGTTTAGAGTTTCAAAGGTGCTGGCCTGAGTCCAGCCCCTCCAGATCGCCTGTTGTCTCTGTTCTCCTTCTCCTCCAAGGCTTTACACATGCCTGTCCTCAGTGTGGCATGCCCCTCCCTGGCTCCAGCTGTTGAAATACTACTTGTTTTGTAAGCTGAGCTCAGGCATAACTACTTCCATGAAGCATGCCCTGATCACTGCATTATCCCTGATTGAGGTCTTCCTTTCCCTTTGCTCCTGAGGCTCTTTGCTTATGGCTTTGATGTGACCACAGCGCAACTGTAAAGTTTTTGAAAGCAAGCAAGTTCTACCCTCACTCATCTCTGTAACTTTCACGCCTAGCCCAGCCCCTCCTGGCAGTTTCTAGAAGACAACAGGCTTCACGGTCTCGTCTATTGAGTGGAACCCTTGTCACTTCAAAGTCAGCTCCAGAGTCATCTCTAAAGGTGCTGCTGAGTGAGGGCTTCCCATTGAGGGGCTGCTGGAGCTGTACCCAGTGTTCCTCAGACAGGGACCCGCAGATCTAGCAGGAGGTCCTGGGAAAAGTGCATTACACGGAGTATTTGCTAAGCCTGGCAAAAAGGCAGGAGAGATATACATGTGGTCAAAAGCACAAGAGAAGGTGCTCGACATCAATAGTCATCAGGGAAATGGAAATCAGAACCACAGTGAGATACCACTACACACCTACTCGATGGCTCTAATAAAAAAGGCAGGCAATGACAAGTGTTGGCAAGGATGTGGAGAAACTGGAACCCTCACACATTGCTGATGGGAACATAAAATGGTGCAATCACTTTGGAAAACAGCCTGGATGTTCCTCAAAAACTTAAATATAGTTACCATGTAACTCAGCCATTCTACTCCTGTATATGTGCCCCAGAAACTGAAAATATATGTCCACTCAAAAACTTGTCCATGAGAGCTCATAGCAGCATTGTTCATGAGAGGCACGAGGTGGAAGCAACCCTAATGTCCATCAACAGATGATGTATAAATAAAATGTAGTACCTCCCTATTGGGGAATATTATTTGGCCGCAAAAAGGAATGAGATGTTGACACATGCTGCAACATGGATGAAATGAAAACATTATGCTTAGTGAAAGAAACCAGTCACAAAAGAGCACATATTATATGCTTCCATTTGTATGATGGGTCCAGAATAGGCCAAAGTGATTGCTTAGGGCTGGGGTGGTTGGGTTTGGGAGGTTTGTGGGAGTGATAGCTAAAGGGTCCTGGTCTCTCTTTGAGGTGATGAGGAAAATGGTCTAAAATTGATTGTGGTGATAGCTGCACAACTCTGTAAATATACTAAGGAACACTGAATTTTGTACTTTAAATGGATGGATTCTATGGTATGTGAATTATATGTTGATAAAACTGTTGTCAAAAAAATAAGGCTGGGAGTAGATATACTGCTACAATTTAAGTGTAGATGTCAATGTATGTGCTACAGTCTGTTTTTCAAGGAAGGAGACATCTTTTAATGCTCTCCCTGTCCGCCTGTAGCCTACCACTTTTCCTCACAGCAACTGACAAATCCGTCTAGCGTCATTTTTTAAAGATGAAAATTTTAATTTCATTTTTATGATTGAGCTGCCCTTTTACTTTCCAGGAGAATTAAAATGACTCAGCTTACCTTTGGATTTCTTTGTTGGCCACTAGGGCAACACAACTCGACTAATCTCTTAGTGCTGATGGTTCCTTTCGCTCATTCATTCATTCAGGCATTCAGTCACTCATTATTTCACTGCAGACATTTATCGTGTGCCAGGGTTCTAGAATCTGAAGAGACAGACATAAAAGTTTTCCCCATCAAGGAGCTTGTAGTACAATGGGGGAGACATTCACGTAAGCAACCGATGGATCAGTATTGTGATGGTGGGCTCTGTAAGTACATGGAGAGGCTGCTGAACTCAACCAGGGGTGATCAAGGAAGGCATTAGGAAAAGATGACTTATTGGAAGACAAGTAGGGATTGGCCAAGAAGAAAGGACATCTTAGATAAAGGGAACTGCATGGGCAGCAGCCAGGGGGTTTCGAGGAACTGTGAGAGTTCAGTCTGGGGTGCGCCGGTGCACAGTCTGACATGACCCTTAGAAACCACGCAGAGGTCTTTGTTCTTTGTCCTGGAGGGGATGGGGCCTCCTTTCATTTGCATTTTCAGAAGATCAAGTTGGCTGCATGCTGGAGGTTAGATTGGAGAGGAGTGAAAACACAGATGACTGGGGTGAGGGTGAGATTTAGGGAGGGGGAATTGGGTAGGAGGCTGAGGGCACCACAGGACATTCTGGTGGGTGTTTGTGAGCTGGGAGGCACTGGGGGACATGCAGGCTTTGGCTGGTCGCTTGCTTCCTGGATCTGAGCTAACGGTGCTGACATAAGCAAACCTGGACCATGTGTGTCCCTGAGTCAGCCAGCAGCCTGACCGTGTGCCGCCACAGGTCAGGTCCCGTGGGCCCTGGCTCCCAGCATACCCAGGCGCTTCTCTGGACTCTGGGTGATGATCTGTACATTAAGGAGGTGGATTTACTGATTCCTTCCAGATCTGACATTGTTCTGTGTGATGGGAGATTATGCATTTGCATAATCATCTCTTTTGATGATTTATATAATCATTTCAGAGACAGTTCTCTGAAATGACAGTTCAGATTCATTTCTGATCATCTGTCCACTCTGAGAGACTTCCAAAAGCTTAGATTTCAGTTTTTTTCTCCCTGCCTTTCTAAGGCCTCCCTTTCATGCACTGATCTGTGACATTTAGATTTACCAGGGAGCTGTATTGGAGGCTTTTTCCAAGGTCTCTTTCAGAAGGTGATGTACATCACAGGCGGTTCAAGTTCCTTCCACCCTTGCCTCTCAGGCCCTCTTCCTTTCATTTCTTAGCCTAGTCCTGAAAGTCACAAGGAGAACATTCTGTAAAATGGACCAGGTGTTGGTGGCTCTTTGCAGAATGGTACCAACGAAGATGAAAGGGCTCTTTCTGTTTCCCAGTGAGAGAGTCTTGGCCCTCATGCTTTACAGCATCATAATTACGTCACAACCAGGCAAGAAAATCAAATCACCTCCCACCAGATTTCCAGTGTTTTTCCACTAGGCGAACAGGGCAGGACGAGGACTTCTGAGAGGCTGAGCCCTCCCCAGTCCACCCAGCTGACGGACATGTGGCCTTGCTGTTGACTGTTTTCTCCAGGGAGGAGAGGGTGGGATCAGATTGAGGGAAGGAGGAGGAATCCTTCAGGGCTGTCTGTTTTTCTCTATCACCTGTTTCTCAAGAATGGACATTCCGTCCCTGCAAACTTCCTTCTTTGGAGGTCACTTGTCCTGTGGGGTCTTTGCCAAGGGTGAACAGAGCTGAGGCATGTCAGAGTTGGAAAGTCAACTCTAAATCCATGAGCTCCTTCTAGAGAACAGGACTTGTGTCTTCATCACTTTTGTGTCTCTAGCACTCGACACAGTGCTGAGCACACAGAATCTGTGAGGACAGTCTCTCAGTGGATGAGGGAGCTGCAGAATGACCCATCTGGTTTATCCTGACCTTCCTTTGCCACGGGGGATGTGATCTGTTAGTGCCCATTGGACTATGTGTTCCCAACTACAGATGGTGCCTCTGCACCTGTGGGCCAGCCCAGCACCAGGAGGGTGGGTAGATGAACAAATACCTACTCCCTCCACCCCAGCTGCTATGGTGGTGATGAGGCTTCTTCAGATGAGCTCTGGAGGCCTTTGCAGGGAGGGGCCTTACCCTGCCTTAGGCTGACAGGGGGAGTGGGTTTCCACCTCCATGAGTTAGGAGTGGAATGCAACTCATTAAAAAAAGAAAAGGAAAAACTGCATCAGCTTGCTCAAGGAAGATCTTGAGTCTCTTCTCTGCGACGAAGAGAAATTTAAAAATAACCTTATAGAGTGGGTATGTGATGTGGCCGTTTGTCACTTTTGACGTTTTTCATTTGCTGACTGCAGAGCGGTAATTCCTAGATGTGGTTTTGTGGTCCTCCCTGCTATCTTTCTCTGTGATCTCAAGGGTTGTCATGGGCTTGCCAAAAAGTTGCTTGAATCAAAAATTTAATTCACATATTTTTATTGATTTATGTATACCTCAGGCCCCATCTACTTGCAAAGATTTTTAAGGTGGCATCTAATAAAGGAGATATTGGTAAAGTTAAAATAGAGAAAGAAAAGGTTTTTTTGTTTTTTTTTTTATGTAGGAAGAGAAAGCAAGAAGATATTTAATTGCTTTGACTGAGGATTCAGTCAGCACTTAGCTTCTTGGAGACCAAGGGAAAAAAATAGATTTGGCAAACCATGTAATGTATTTTGCAGCAGCAGCCTGTGGAGTCCGATGCCCTCGGCCAGCTCGGATTTCAGCTACAGTTGTCGTGAGCATCTCGTGAGAGCTCAAACTCGGCTGGAGGCATCTGTGGCACATGGGAACCTGGGGTGAAGACACCAGCCTCCTGCCTGGCTGGAGACCAGCTCTGGGAGACCCCTGGCTAGTCCCCACACCAGTGCCTCCAGCTGCAGTCTAGATTCTGTACCCTTATGTGGGTTTCACGATGTCCCTTGTCTGCCTGGCCCCTCTCAGGGCCCACTGCTGTGGTTCCTGGGCAGACACTGTTCCTCTGGGTCTCTCCCTTTCAGGGAGCTCAGTGGGCATGGGCATATTAAAGGCCATCTTTAGCTGAGCTCAGGAGGCCCAACTATTGATTATATTTAGCCCTCAAGGAACAGCAGCCCCCATCTTCCCATTTCCAGACTCCTCTCTGCTGTTTTCACCGTAACTTTTCAGAAGAGACCATTTTGTGACAGGTCAGAACTCATGCTCAGGGCTCTCCGTTGTCTGTCTTGCCCAGAACTGCCCTCTGCCCACTCTCCCTGTCAGCGGGTGCTGTTGTCTCATCGAGCTCTGCCGTTGTGATGGATGTGTGTGAACAAAGCCACTGAGTCCTGGGGCTGTCCTCACGTGGGGCTCAGCCCCTGCTTCCAGACTGGCGCCATCAGGACCTTGCCTGTCTGACCCCACTCCTGGCCACAGACTGCCAGTGGACATTTCAGCTTCTTTCAGATAGGGTTGAAAAGCAATGAGGTTTCTTTGTTGAGATAATTTGTATTCGGAAGCCTGGGGGTCACCCAGTACTACTAGGGGGGTCCACTGAGCTTGGATTCCCACTGGGGCTCACTCCCCACCCAGGAGGTTTGAATCAGGTAGCCAGCTTGGAGGACAGTGGTCACAGCTCCACTCTGCTCACCCCGGGCTCTGCTGTGCCCCACCTCCTTGAAGGTCCCTCCCGCACCCTGCTGGTCAGGACACTTTATATTGGCTAGTATCTGGAGGTTTCCTGGAGCTTCCTGAGGAGGCTTCCCTGGGCTTTGTCCTACCTGCTGAGCCCCCCAGAGGAAGAAGATGGAATGAAAGGGATCCAGGCCCAGGCTTTCCTCACCTTTCCCTCATCCTTTACGTTCTGGAACTGTTCTAGTCAAAGGGAGGAGTGGCGGCTACAGGCATCCTTTTTCAGGCCCCAGATTTAATGTCACTGCAGCTTTCTGTCAAAATCAGGCTCTTCATCTTGTTCTTGGGCAAGAGTTTCTCTGTGTATCTCTGGTAACACTGCCTTCCTTGCTCTGTGGTTACTTCTATATGCATCTTTTCTCTCATTCTAGGCCATGAGCTTCTTGAGGGTGGAGACCAAGCCTTTCATTTTTTTCTTTTTCCTCATGAGTAATTGCTCAATAAATATATAATAAGTGAATGGATCCTCAATTGGCTGGAAAGAATACCTTTTATTCTTTCAAGGAATATCTTTATTCTTACTACATCTGTTTTCTCCCACATACTTCAGATAACTCATGGCTGCCTTGCTCACCCTGCATCATTGTTAGGAAATACAGATGTGTCTTGCATCCCTGGAAAAAATGGTTTCAGTGCTGGCTCTGACTCCAGCCTTTCTGGAGCCAAGCCCTTTCCGTGCTCTGATTGGCTCTAGTGGGAGCCTGGCTGACCACGTCCCCAAGCAGCAGGGGCAGCCCCACAGTGCTGAGGAAACGTCTGTATCCATTTCTCCATGGGGCTTTTGTCTGGAGGCAAGAGGACTCATTATCAAAGTGTCTTGGGTTCCTGGAAGTAGATAGTAAGACGTGCTCATTTGTCCATCAGTCAGCAAATATTTACCGAGTATTGTCTGCTTGCCAGGCCTTGTGCCTGGGTTGGGGCTGCATTCATGAACAAAACAGATGTGGTCCCTACCCCATAGAGTTTGAATTCTAGCAAGGTCTACATAGAAACATTAGGCAAATTATTAACAGGAAAAAAGACAAAAGTGTTCTGTGCCAAGCCAGAAGTTCTCAGAGCTCTCTCATGCTGTTACTGCAAACCGTGTCCATCCAGGTCAGTCCTAGGGCTTACATTCATACCCATCGTTTTCCCAGAAGCGTTTCAGTCCCTGGCTCTCTTGTCAGTTCCTGGAGAAAGCCTTGGCACGTGCTCTAGAGCAGCTGCCAAGCACCTGGAACATCCCCACGTAGCGCGGGGGACTGTACTCAGGCTCTGGCTCTCGGTGTGCCCGCTCTGGTCTTCAGTCTTTCCATCTGTAAAACGAGGGTTGTGGTGTCTGGGGCCCCACTGCTCAGGGTGAGCTCCACAGAAAACCAATCCTAGAGCATGTTCTGGAGAAAAGGATTTCATGAGGAGATAAGTTTGGGAAATTGAACCTTTTATGTAAATATATATATATTTTATTCCCCTCTTCTCGATTCACAGAGCACAGTAAAGGCTCTGAGAAGTTCTGGAGTACACACTCTGGCCTGGCTTTCTTGAGTGTAACTTTCTGAAACTTTAAAAATCATATCCCGTTTGTCACATGGCCCCTTCTTTGCCGAGGCTTTGAGACTCCGCAAGGCCTGCTGGTCCGGAGACCCAGGGAGGCCCTGTTGCTCTAGTTCTCTGTAACCAGGGCGCTGGTGATGCTCTGGGTCAGAGGACAGAAGTTTGGTGTAGGGCAGCAGTTCCAGAGCTTGTAACATGAGGCACCCCTTCCTCTACCATTATCATGCCCGTGTCCAAGGAGACGGCTGACCAAATTTCCTGCAACGGATTCTGGAGACGTTTTAAGACACTCGCTGTTGGTGGCACTGCCTTGGAATCCACAATCATTTCTTAATTGGCCTCGGAACCATCAGCTCGCAAAACCTATCTGTCATGGGAGACTTGAGCAGTATTCAGCATTTCATTAATAATTCAGTGGACGAGCTTCCTCAGATGAAGGCCTTCCAACCCTTGGGACTCGCTTGTCTTCTGCCTCCAGAGATGTTCTGGGGAGAGTTCTCTGTTATGTTACAGATGTTAATGACTCAGGCAGTAGTACCTCCATGCTCTCCCAGAATCCCCAAAGCCTCATCAGTCAGAAGAGGGAAGATTGATACAGGTTAATCCCACTCTAGTTCTGTCAGCCAGCTCAGAGGGGTGGGTGGGCTTGCTGACAGAGAGGCCCTAGGGAGTGGATGCCAATGGCAGGCTTCAGGCAAGCCTCTTGTGCTTCGATGGGGGGCGGGCATTATTTATTGCAATAGACTCCTTCTTCTATCTGTAGCATCCCCAAGCATTTAGAAAAAAAATATGTAGAATCTTTTTTTTTTTTGGCAAGTTAAAGATACCTAAAAATATTGGTTGAATTCATTCTAGCTGATTAGATCTGATTCTCATTCCCATTTAGGAAAATTATAGAATGTCACAGCTGAATGGGAACACTGAAATCTTCTCATCCACCTCCTTCATTTTTCAGTGTAGGGAAATGAGACCAGAGGAAAGGGACTGTCAAGGTTACCCAGCTGGTTCATGCAGAGCCTGGCTGGTACCCGGGCCTCCTGGCTCACAGCCCCATATCCTTTCCAGCATGTCACACACCCCGCCCTGAGCACAGTGAGCACAGTGCTCTTCTTGGAGTGCTGCAAGCAGTCGCAGGCACAGCAGTGTTGGGACACCAGATGCTCTTTTCCTTCTCAGGTGCTGTGACGCCAAGGGTCGCGCAGCTCTCCTGGCTGTCATGCTGGTGGGGCAGGTTTATGTGCCAGGACTCTCCTCCCTCCTTCTCTCAGCTCCCCTGCTAATTTGCGGTGATTAGTGTTGGCTGTCACCTCTTCAAGGCCCCTCTCCCCTTGGAGGGACTTGCCTTCAGGGGAGTCGAGCCTGGCTGCTCAGGGGAAGTAGGGAGCAGCCCTCAGGAGCCAGCCCTTCGCATCCTCTTGTGGGCTCTGCTCGGCCTGGCTGCGGGTGCTCAGCCAGGTGCTACTTCCTGGCTAGACACTGAGCTGGTTTTTCCACCTTCCCCTGGAGCCTGGGGAGAAGGGGCTGGAGCAGAGAGATCAGAGAGCTTCCCTTCCCAATCTGCACAGTGTAGGGGTGGAGTGGAGGATGATAAACAAGGGCCCAGGAGTCTTGAGTTTCTCAGGGACCTCAGGGCTAGAAGTGCCTTTGGAGATGACTGGGTCTTGCCCTCACTATTCATAGATGAGGAGCCTGGGGCCTGCAGAGGGGGCAGCCTTGTTTAAGTTCTCATAGTCAGTTGATGGCAGAACTGGGGTGTAGCTTAGGTTTCTACCCCATTTTTCATGGAGTCTCAGCTGCAGGCCTTCAGCCTTTCTAGTTTGAGGTGTCATTTTTCGGTGTATGATCAACATGCGTCAGCCCCAAATCCTAGCGATTAGAAAGTCCAGAGCAGGTTTAGGGACCAGAGAAGATGGAAGAGTGTGTTGGGCTGGGCAGCCAAGGGGCCTTCAAGGGCTATTCAGCAGAGGAGCAAATGGCCAGAGCATCTGTGCTCTGCAGGGTCTTGGGGAGGGTGTGCGGGCTCGTAGAAAGCAAAGGACCAGAACTGAGATGAACAGGGGGTCCTGAGGGCCTCTCTGTACCTGCTCTGATGCAGGGACCCAGACTTCCTTCACTTCCTCTCCGCACTAGAGGGAGCCCCTTCTTTCCTGTGCTTAGTTGCTCATCCGTTAATGATACAGTTAATATTTATTGGTACACATCCTGGACCCAGGCGCTGTGCTGAGCACTTTATATGGAATTGTTAGGGGAAGCGCACTGATTGAAATCGCCCACCCTAGCCAGGCACCATAGTAACCATTTGCATGAGTTGTTTTATGACAGGAGGTTCTGGTAAGGAACACAACTAATAAGCCTCCACCAACCGGAAGAGTTCGGGAAAGGTCAAAAGGGGACACCACATGTCCGATCACCTCCCAGAATCCTCTCTTGGCTGAACAAGGCGTGCACCACCAGGAAGGACTCTGAGTCAGAATGATTGGCTAAGGACAACCCAGAAACTAATCCCATCACTATGAAACCTGAGACTGCAAGGCAGAGCTGTTCTCCTGGGTTCCCTTACCCTCCTGCTCTCCGCCCGGACGCCCTTTCCCAATAAAATCTCTTGCTTTGTCAGCACATGTGTCTCCTCGGACAATTCATTTCCAAGTGTTAGACAAGAGCCCAGTTTCAGGCCCTGGAAGGGGTCACCCTTCCTGCAACAGAATGTTATTGAATCCTCATAGCAGTTCTGTTCAATCCCCTATTTTCCAGATGAGAATGCTGAGGCGCATTGTCAACATGCTCGTTCAAGGTCAGCCTTAGAGCCAGGAAGTAGTGGAGCCATGTTTCCATGCACAGTCTGAGGCTCTTTGCCAAGCTGTCCTTCTCTGTGGTCCATGAGGGTACATCTGGGCAGCAGAGGGGTGACAGAGGTATTCAGATGGAGGACACCCCAAGAGGAGGGAGCAGCAGCAGCAGCAAAGTGGGAGGGGTGAGGCCCTTCCCTGGACATCTAGGCTCTTCCCTTCTTGGAACAGATCACCCCCTTCCTGGGGCCTTGATGGAGGCCTTAGAAGATGGGGTAGAAACCTAAGCTTCTTACTTTCAGAGAGCAGGGAGAGACCTTGTGAGTTTTAACTGGAATCTGATCCTGGAGAAATCAGCAAGGGCCCCAGGCATCCCACAGGAATCCTGCAGACCCAGTGGGAGCTCCCCATCCTGGGGGGAGCCCAGGGGCAGGGCTGTACCCCACTGGTCCCTCCTGGGCCCCTCGGCTGGCCTTCTTTCCTTCAGCCAGAAACCCTCAGCCTTGTTGTTTCAACTGCGTGGAGCAGGTTACCAGCTATTGTTTTTGGAAGCCTTTCTGTGATCTTAGGACCTTTGAGAAAAGAACAAACAGCTCAAAAAACCCAGGGTAGTTAAAAAATGTTTGTGATTTTTGTGCTGCACGGAACAAAAGAGGCATTCAAGAGACTCAGCATTGTTCCAGGGGAGCAGGGATGAAACGGCCCCTTCTCCCTTGGGAGCATCCAGCTGATGGCTGTGGAATGTCCTCAGACCATCTCCCGGTGGCAGGCTCCTCCTCTGTGCAGGGCCAGGGCTAGGGGCCCGTTTACTCTTGTCATCAGCTTTCATGCTCACTCAGTTTCCATCTAGTCCATTCGTTTCATCTCGTTGAGGAAAGCGGCTCAAAGTTATCACCCAGTCACCGTAGTTTCACATTAGTCACTAACTCCCCAGTCTCTTACTGGATACCTTCAACTGCCAGTCACACGGCAATCTAGTGTACGTAGTAATTTCCCCTTATTGGATCTGTATTTCTGTTTTGTTATGTGGAAGCACTTTTTATTTTTATTGAAGGCAGAGTTGAGATTCTAAGCAGGTAAGTGACCTGCCCGCCCGGTATTACTCAGCTGATAACTAGCAGATTCCTGATGCGCACAGTGCTCTTAAAACCCTAAGATTCCTCCTTCAAGAAACGAAATTTTGAAACCTACTGCCTCCACCTCTTGGGAAATTCTAAAATGCTGTGGACCCACTGTTGTTTTTATCCTTGATAGCTCTTTCTAAGATTGAGGCTCTAAAATACCAGGTCTCCCTAATTCTGAATTGGTTCATTTCTCCCATGGCAGCCTTGTGCCCACAGCCAGCCAATGAGCCTGGCATGCCCAGCGCACTTGCCCCCAGCCCTTCAGCAAGCAGCTGTAAGGGAGCCAAGGTGCGCATTGCCTTCTCCAGGACACACATCTTAATTGCCTCTCTCGATTCCTCCGGCCTTGCCCACGCCCGATTTAGACTGTGCAGCCTTCCCTGAGTAAGTCAAGACCAGACAATTTCAGAGGGATGAGCTTGGGGCTGAGCCCGGAAGCTGGGTTGCAGTGATTTGTGTTGGAACACCAGTGGTGGGCTTCTTTCACGTTCTTCAGAGGGGGGCTCTTGGGGAATTGGAAGGGCTTTTGGAACTGCCTTCCTCCCCAACCTGCTCCGTATCTCCTTTAAGTTTTTTCTGCCAGAGATGGTGCAGAGTCATTCTTTTAGAGGGCTTGCGCACGTGGGTTTTTTGCTGGTATCCTGTCCGTCAGAATCCTCGGGCTTGACTGGAAGAGTAACAGCTTGAGCTGCCATCAGGAAATTCCTGAGATGTATGCTCAGCACCAGTCTGAAGAGCGGGGGATGTTTAGTCAAGATAAGAAAGAACCCAGGGGGGCATGATCCCTGTCTTCATGTAAGAGGAAATGTGCTTGTTCCTTATGGCTCCGGAAGGTGGGGCAGGGCTTAGACCAGAGAGTAGAAGCTTGGACAGGCTGACAATCACCCTGATGTAAAGAGGAACTCATTAAAAAGCAGAGTTTTCAGAAAAAAATATATGTTGTCCAGGGCAGGGTGAATTTTCTTTCTCTGGAAATGGGGTGTTCCTCTGATGAGGAGGGGGGAATGACCCCCCAGGTGGGGAATGAGATAACCATTGCCCTTTACACCTACTGGCCTCTGATGGCGCCTTCCATGGTGGCCTTTGGGGACAGATGCCTGCAAGGACCGAGCAAATCTAGGACGCGGCTCTGGGAGGCTACCCAAAGGATGAAGAGGACCAGAGAAAGAGCAGGCCACTGGCCTCTCTGCCTACATGGGGCCTGTGCTTCTGGTCTTAGCCTTCATCTCTCTGGGTCGGGAGGATGGTAGTGGTGGTGATATTAACAAGGGCTTTGAAAAGACAGTCCTTTTCTATAGAAAAGAAAAGCTTAGTTTGTGTGCAGCTGAGCTCTTGTGACTTGTGGCTGTTCTAATGGGTTCTCTGGAGAGGGGAAAATATTATAACATTTCATTTCCAGATTCACACCTTGCAGGCGGGGGGAGAAGTTTGCTGGAAACAGCAGTGTGGCAGAGTGGCAGGTCTGCCCTTCCAGCCGCTTGTGAGTTGGAAGCGTGGATGGAGGAGAGCAAGCACTCTTCGAACTGTGACCTTTTCATTCTTCATCGTTCTTCAGTGCGGGAATGTGTGTGTGTGTGTGTGTGTGTGTGTGTGTGTGTCACACACTCATAGGGAGAACATAGGGACAGATGCACTGGTTGTTTCATTTTTTGTTCCATTTCCCTGTGCGAACTCCACACTAAATAACTCATTTTAATAACTTGGAATTTTTCCATATTTTTATTTATGCTTATAAAAATTATACAGTTAAACCCACGCACATGAACACATAGAGTTGTGTACAAGATTTTTAAAGGAAATTGTTTTACAAAAATGGGACCATATTCATCACATTCACTGTCCACTGCTTTTCTCATTCATCAGTACTTAATAGAAAAATCCCTCCAAGTCAGCCAATATACCTCTTATTTCATCCTTTTTATTCCCTAGAAGGGATGGACTTTATTTTATTCAACCATTCTTTTATTGATCAGTATGCACTTTGTCTCCAGCTTTTTATTTACAAATAACTATCTCTATAAACATCCATAAGCTGCTTCCATAAACATCCTTGTATATGTGAACTACTGCTTTTATTTCCCATGGGGACCTTCCCAAGAGTAAAAGTGCTGAGCTGAAGGGTGTGGTATTTTTATTTTTGATAGATGCTTCCAGAAGATGTTCCCCAAAATAGTTCTCATTCCCATTAGCGGGTGGGGAGAGTACCTGTCCCCCCTTCCCTACAGCATGAGTTGTTGCTTCCTTGTCAGTGTTAGCCCTCTGATGGGTAGACAGTAATAGCTCACTGTTGTCTTGATTTTCATTTCTTTGGCTCCCATTGAATCTGAGCATCCTTTCCTATGATTATCTGCCGTTCGCATTGTTCTGCCATGAGTGGCCTCCTGAATCCTGGTGGGCAGGGAGCAACAAGCCTGGGTCAGCTGGCAAGCATGGGTCTGTTTCCATAACAGCTTTCACCTGGCCCCGGGTGACAGTTGGCTCTTGGTGCCCTTCCTCCCCTCCCCACTCTCCTCCCCAGCTCTCTCTCCCTGGCACAGGTTTTAGAGTCCACAGAAATGAGAAATTAAATCACGTTCTCCCAAAGGCCTCAGGGTAGGGTGAGGGGAAGCAGAAAACAGATCTGTCAGCAGTGAGAGTTGGCAGCCTGGTTAGTTGTTCCTTACCCCTGTGTGGCCCTGGGCTAGTTCCTCAACTTCTTGCTGATGTGAAATCTGCATCTGTGAAATAGGGAACAGACACACCTGGCACCTGGCAGTGCATCTGGAAGTAGTTCACACGCTGACTGATGCTTACAAAGCTTCAAGTCTGGCTACTCACAGTGTGCTCGGACCAGAAATGCAGAATCTTGGACCCTGGACCTACTGAATCAGAACCTGCATTTAAGTGAGGACCCCTGTCCCCAAGTGAAAGATGCACATTCAAGCTTGAGAAGCACTGGCTTAAAGCACCCTGATTAGAATTATGAGGGGGAAAAATAGTAGCACTTGCCTAAAAATGTTGCTGCAATCTCAAGCTTTTTAGATGCATCAATCGGTCCAGTATAGTTTGGGGCTTCCATGGTAGCTCAGCTGGTACAGAAACCACCTGCAATGCAGGAGACCCTGGTTTCAATTCCTGGGTCAGGAAGATCCTCTGGAGAAGGGATAGGCTACCCACTCCAGTATTCTTGGGCTTCCGTGGTGGCTTAGATGGTAAAGAATCCACCTGCAATGTGGGAGACCTGGGTTCAGTCCCTGGGTTCCGAAGATCCCCTGGAGGAGGGCAAGGCAATCCACTCCAGTATTCTTGCCTAGAGAATCCCTTGGATAGAGGAGCCTGGCAGGCCACAGTCCATGGGGTCACAAAGGCAGACGTGACTGAGTGACTAAGCACAGCACAGCCTAGTATGGATTAAGCTCCTAATTAGCACACATTACTTCTCTTGACCTTGAGGTCTCTTAGTGATGTCACCTAACAGAATGCAACATCTCTCTCCCTTGGTGGCAGGGATGCCTCAGTGTAAGGAAACTCAGCACACTCAGACCCAGTCCAGTTAGTTCTCCCTGTTGCTGAGCCTTCCAGGCACCCAGACCCAGCACTAATCAACAGCCCGCTCCAGCATCCCAGCTCTGGGCCTGGCAGACACCAGATGCTTCAGCTGCCTTGACTCTCAGCCCCCTGTAGTGTTCTGTGTTCCCGGCTCCTCACCACTGGTCCTGTCATCAGCTCTCGCCTTTTCCTCTTTGAGTCTGGCTGCAGGCTTCACTTCTCCAGTGTTCAGACCTTGTTTGTCACCCTCCAGGTAACTGAGCTCCAGTCCTGGCACTGACACACTTGTCTGTACCTTGCCCTGTCTCCCTCCCCACAGACATGCTCCCCCACTGCTCCTGTCCTCCCTGTCAGTTCCCAGGTGAGAACACCCAGGGCCTTCTCCTCGAGGTCCCCAGGGCACCGACTAGTCTGTCACTTGAGCCTTGTGATCCTTCTTTAAATAGCGACACTTTTAGGAGTGTTTCTACTATGTTTCCGTGGCATTTGAGTTTGCGTCGTTTATCCAGACGGTTTATCCACCAGGGGTCAGCGCTGGAAACAGAATCCACTCAAGATACTGTAAGCAGAAGGGGTTTAGTACTGGGAATTTGGTGCTTACAGCTTTGGTGGAGGGGCTGGAGGGCAGGCTCTAGACTGAGCCTTTTGAAAGACTTCTAGATCCCTACAGCTGCCAGCCTCACAGCTGTTTCTGGACTCTCCAGGAAGCTGAAGGATCTCAGCCCTAAGTTGTAGATGAGGCATTAGAGTTTGGACAAGAAGCTTTTTTGATACCTGGAAGCTCCAGCGTGATGGCTGGGCTTGGGGTGACCACCGTGACAGCAGGAGCTGTGTTCCCTCCCCCGACATTGCATAGGCTTGCTGGCGAACCCTGACTTACGTGCAGACCACCAGCTGCTGGGGAGTCTGGGAAACATAGTCCCCACAGGCCTGATCTCCCGACAGGAGAGTGAGGAGGGGTTTTGGGGGGAGCCAAGCACACACCTACCTTAGACAGGTAGGATTTGACAGGTGGGCATGGACATGAGTAGGGCATTCTGCACACACACTCCAGAATTCAGTGTCCACCCAGCCCCAGGGGGTGACATCACAGAGGCCAGACCCCGGGTTCCTCCCAGACTGGGCTGCAGCGGTATCGCCCCCTCTGTAGGGAACATTCTTCCCTCCCAAGGGACGGGTTTCCACCGGGCCTGCAAGGAGAGTTCCTTCATGTCTCTCTGCTTTTCTAAGCTCATAAGCCATTGCTGCTTTCCTGAGAGTTCCAAAAGCTTTATATTTTTTATCAAGTTTTACCTGATTCTGGAGTGACAAGCTGGATGGAGATTCAGGAAGTGTGACTAAACTAAGTCGTGCTGGCTTCAGCATAAGATGGTTTTGTTTTGGGTCACTAGGATTCCGTGTCCAATCCTGGTCCTCGTTATTAAACTGTAAAGGGAGGTTCTCCCAGCGCTGTAGTTGGCAAGGACCTTTTCCTCTCATAACATGCTTGTAGAACATGAACGCTTGGGGGCTTTGCGGGGAGTGTGTTTTAGATGTCAGTGCACGTGTGCTCAAGCCGTGTCTGGCTCCCTGTGACCCCCATGGACCGTAGCCCGCCAGGCTTCTCTGTCCCTGGGATTTTCCAAGCAAGAATATAGGAGTGAGTTGCCATTCCCTTCTACACCTTAGGTGTCAGGGAAATGACAATGACTTGGGTCTCAAGGAGGCCCTGGGGGAGAACTCTGAGTTGGGGGTGTGAAGGCTGGAAGCAGCTTGTGCCTGAAAAACGTGTGCCTGGAGGCAGGGGCAATTTGAAATAGGGGTATCATGTGTTCTGGACAGAGGCCTCTTGGCCTTCTCGCAAATCCTGACCCAGAACCTTATGCAGAGGAGGTGCTCAAAATGGTTTATTGATTACATGGAAGAAAATAAAAAGAGATTTAAAGGTGTGGGTAGGAGTTGGGAGGTTGGTGATTCTCGGCTTCTCCCATCTCTTCAGGCAGGAATCATCCTGCAGGCGCTCTGTTTTGGGGAAAATGAGTTGGGGCAGCTGTCTTTAGGGCTCCAGGTAGAGGAGAGAGGGTGGCTACTCCCATGGTTTTCCTGGGGAGCATTTGAAGTGGGGCACAGTTTCTGCAGGATGTTAAGTTACCAGCCTAATGGAGCAGTCCACAGGGAGTTCTCCAGGGATCCTCACCTT
This sequence comes from Bos indicus, assembly GCF_029378745.1. NCBI lineage: Eukaryota > Metazoa > Chordata > Mammalia > Artiodactyla > Bovidae > Bos > Bos indicus. The sequence continues at coordinate 73,091,356 of NC_091760.1, forward strand.
GATTCTGTAACTGAGTCTTGGATACGTTCTGAAATTTGGTCCCCAGGGGCTCTGGCATCTGAGCCCTTTGTGACGACCCAGTCACTGCAGCCAGGCTGGATGCTCACACTCCCTTGTTGCTGTGCCAAGCACTCACCTTCTCATCTCTGCTTGTACTGCCCTGTCTCTGGGGAGGTTTCTCCTCACTTGCCTCCACCTTGAGAAACCCCTTCTGTCTTTCTCAGCCAGCTCAGTCACACCTGCTTCATGGCCTCTTGTGGCCATCAGCCGCAGGAGTCTGCTCTTGCCCTGTCTGAACCCCCAGAGCACTTTTTTTCTCTCCTCCTGGCCCTTGCCCCTTTCTGCCCATTCATTAGTCCTGTAGGTTTTAAGAATAGTTACCACCACTTTTTCTCACTTCAGCTGATGTGGTTTGCCAGTTTACCAATTGATAATAGCACCCACATCATTTGCACAACATTTATTCAGTGATAGTAATGCCAAGTAAACTGTGGAAGAAGTGAGTTCCAATGGCATTTAAAGCCCATCTTAGTGTATACTTGCCTATACAGCGTGCATGCTCTATTTGAAGCAAGCTTTCATCACTGGGGTGAGCAGATGATGTCTTATATTTACATAGTTTTTCCTGCAGAGGCATGGGATAAGGACACCGTACCTTCTATTTTAGATAGTTGTGTTTGTTTCTTTGAAAATTCTATTCTGTTATAACAAGTAAGATCGCCCCAAGGTTCTCTAAGGCAGTGTGTATTTAAAGTCCATCAGTCATCCATACCAGCTTGAAGGCAGCAGAATTCCGTGGGACAATAAATGATTCAAGAATCACTACCAGTAGTGGAGGGTGGGTGGCTAGAGATGGCACAATGAGGTTCAAACATGTTCACAATTAATATGTTCCTTACCGACTGCTCACAGTGACAGGGGCACCCTGTCATAAGAAACACCGGCACCATCCTGCACCCACCCTCCAGAAGCACCCTGGCAGAGAGAGCTCACGGCCTCGCCAGCCCGGCCTGGCCTCTCCTCTCCTGCTCTCTGTCCCTGCCCCTCCTCCTCTTAGTCTCTCCTCTCTTCCCTCCCTTCCACCCTCAGCCTCCCCTCCCGCCACATGCATTTTTCTCTCTCTTTTGGTGTTATGAGTTGAATTGTGTCCCCCCACACACACACAAATTCATACATTGCAGTCCTAACCGTCAGTGCCTTAGAATGTGACCTTATTTAAAAATAGGGTCATTACAGATGTAGTTAATTAAGGTGGGATCAGGAGGGTGTGCCCTAATACAATATGACTGATGTCCTTATCAAAAGGGGAAATCGGGACACAAACATACTCACGGGAGAGAGCACAGTGCGGAGACGGAGGCAGAGATGAGGGTTTGCTTCCACGAGCGAAGCACACCAGAGATGGCCAACAGACAGCCAGAAGCCAGGGGACAGGCAGCGAGCAGAGGGGCCCTCAGAGCCCCCAGGAGGAGCACCCCTGCTGGCACCCTGGTCTCAGAGCTCCAGCCTCTAGAACTGAGGAGCAAGAAATTTCTGGTGTTGATGCTAGTCAGTTTGTGGTACTTTGGTACAACAGCTTTAGAGAACCAGCACACATGCACACACGCACACTCGGGAGACCCTGGCCTGGCGATTATCACCTTCTCACAGCCTGTTCCTTGGCAGGGTGGAGAGCTGAACAGGAACTTCTTAGCTGTAATGAAAGTGACTGCGGGGGTGTTGGGCCTCGTTTGTGAAAGCACCATGCACACACCTTCCTTTTCAAAACTGTACTCCTGTTCAAGAGTGCATGCGTGCTAAATTGCTTCAATCGTGTCCAACTCTTTTTCCACCCTGTAGACCTAGTGGAGGTCTGTAAAAACAAAGGGAAAGGATCTGGTTAGGGTACAGAGAACACACATTTCATGGATAGATGGACTGTCATGATTTAAAATCCCCAGTGTGCCATTTGCTAATTTATTTCACTTCCCTGAGACTTTGCTACTGTATTGATAGATTGGAAACAATAATAATACGTTTGGGGTTGTTGTGGAAAATAAAGAAATTGCAGATAAAACTCTGGGTGTAATGCTTGATTTATAAGATGATAGCTGCCTTAATTATTATTATTGATAAAATGACTCTAACAGTAATGAAATGACTCTAACAGTAGCATGGGATTTGCTTTGCTGAAATACCCTGTGTCTGTATGAGAAAGTGATTGTTATGTGTGTTATTCTTTATGGTTCATAGAGTTTTCCAGCTTTTTTACTTAGAATAAACAAGAAACTGTTTGTTTTCTTTTTTTAAAGAGGAAAAATGCTACTAAGTCTCGAATGAATAAAACAAGAGTTAAATTTAGCCATTTGATAACAGTTGAAGGTTTCTGAGAAAGGTTCCACTTATACCTAGTTCTTAGCATTTTTTCATGTCTTGCTCAGATGGCATGTTTTTGTAAATCTAGTGGCTTTCATTTCTAATTAATGTTTATGCCTGGTAGGTTTTAATATGTAGTTATATTTAGTAAAGAAAAACAAGGGTGGATGGAAGAGCAGTATGCTGTGGTTGGCCTGGCCCAGAACTGGCGACCGAACTGGAAGCCCCTGCAGGCCTGTGAGTTGAGGGGCTAGGCTCCCCCACAGGTGGGACTGGGGGTGAGAACGGCTGCTGAAGAGGTGGGGGAGGGATATTTTATCTTACTTCAGCTGGGACATAGTTTGATTTTGTGAGAGGTGAATGGCGTTAGAGCTGTGTCACCAGATAGGGTTGTTTTTGTTTGTGGTGTGGCTGTGGAAGGCAGGCGGCGTAGAAGAAGAGGTCTGCTGTGCAGAATGTCATGGCTAACGGTGACTTGTCCATGTGAAATGCGAGGTGGCCGTCTCTACTGCACTTGCCTCCTAGGACCAGGAGAGTTAAAGCACCATCTGAGCTTGATCATCAGACTGGTTCCAAGTGGGAGACACCAGGGAGGGGTTAATGGTGGGCAAGGGGTACAGATTGCTGTTGTTAATTTTACCCCCTGGCACTTTGTAGGCCCCTTATTTCTTTTTGAAAGGGGTTTGGAGGCAGCTTTTAGTCTTGTTTGAAGGGAAGCTGTAAACTGAAGGTGAAAGGTTGTTCTGGGCAAAACAAAACAGATGGTCTCTTTCCACAAGGGAAAGGGAAGGGATGTATGTTTGGGATTTATTTTTATTTTTTAATTCTGTTAGCAACAGAAAAAGACTCTGAGGAGCCCCTGATTTTATTACCGCTGGGAGCAGTAAAGGGGCGCAGTTTATCTGTCAATCTGTGGGCACCCTGGCCAGATATCCAGGGCTCCAAGTGTCTTGTCCCCTCCCCTCCCCTCCCTCTAAGGGGTGGGCTGGGAGTTCAGCTGAGACCTAGGAGGGGGTAAGTGCTCATGGTTGGTTCTGTCTCCTGTCAGGGGGGTGGGCTGTCCAGCCTCTCGGTTGACAAGGGGTAGTGGATTGTATCCTGAGGCAGAAGAGGCATGGGAAAGACAGTGGTGAACCAAAGCTGAAAAGAGGATATGATTCCATTGACTCAGTTGGGTGCCACCCTCAGAGCTTCTTTGCTCGATTCCCTAAGGGGCCTGGGAGCAGTTTCACGCCTCACCAGCAGGGGTCTCGCCGGTGTCACACCCAGGGCTGCATGAAGGTTTGGGGGGCTTTCTCACAGTTCCTCCCTACAGCAGCTTAGAATCACTGAGCTCTGGAATGTTCCAGCTGATGAGACTTAAGCACCATTTTGAGGCTCTGAGAGAGGAAGTGGCTGATCCCCTGAGAGAGGGTGTGTTTGGGTCCCAACTGAGGCAGAACCTTCTTGGGGGTGGGGTGAGAATAAAGCAAGACATTAGATTAAAGCAACCATGGACATTAGTCAACAAGGGAATGATGATATATATCTGACTTCCACAAAAAGATTTTATCATTTTTCTCAGTATGATAATATGAAATAACTTTACTGATGTTTGATTGTCACTTTATTCATGATAACCAATTGGGCACTTTGACATAAAGAGCCCACATTTAAAGAGTCTTTTCTATAGGAATCAACACCCATGAGATTCAGATCAATAGTCAAATGCTACAGAGCAGTGAACTGCTGCTTGAAATTAATCAGAAATTCTTGCACTTACTAAAATGCAATATCTCCAGGAAAAGGTAAGACTTTATGCTTACTAAAAATTAATGATATTAGGGTAAAAGGTTAGAAAGCAGGAGTGTTGTCATTGAATAACGCAAATCTGTGTGCCCGATGCACAGTAAGGCCAAACAGTACTAAAACCTTGGAGTTTGGAGCAGAGAAAGGGCCATGCAAGGAGATGGGAGGCTCACGCCCTCAGAACTCCAGAGGTACTGAAAGCTTTCATCAAAGCCCTTTTAAAAGCAAAAGGTGAGGGAGGGGCGTGGTTAGTCATGTAAACTTGGTGTCAGATCCTTTGTTCTTGAGGTCAGGTCATGGTCAGGTAACGATGTTCCTGTACATCTCTATAAAACTAATGTTATTCTCTGTCCTGACAAGAAAGGGCAAGGTCTCAAGGCACAGCGTTCACCATCCAAGGTCCCAGTCCTGGCTAAGAGCAGGCAGAGCTCAGTTGGCAGCTCCCTCAGGGCCGGATCCCCAAACCCTGCTCAGCTGTCGTCTCTGAGGGAGCCAGGCACCCAACCCAGCTTGCCCTCAGACTCCTCCGGCCACCCGAATGGGGGGAGACCAGGTCCCACAGACTGCGACTCGGGCAGATGACCACTGCTGTTAGCTCACAGAGAAAAGAATTGGGGAGAGGTTCACCACTGCCTCAAGGCCTGGGCCGAAATGTCACCAAGAAAGGAAAAGTTAGGCCCCGTGGGAATACCTTGGTTTCCATGCAACCTTATGTGCAGACACGGGCAGATCCCTGCAGGGGTAGGCATCTACAGTGGCCAGATGAGAGACCTGTAGTTAATGCACAGGACCCTCCCACCCCAGTGGGTGATGAAACAGGTTTTCAGGCCGGTACTCTGAGGCCTGTGTGTAGGCAGGAGTATGCAGGTGGCCAGAGCTTCCTGGATGGATTGTTATTTCCAAAGGTGTGGCTCACACCACAAAGCTGCACAGCGAGCAAATCCTCCAAAGGTGACCCTTGCTGCCCAGACAAGCAGGGCCTTTTGAGGAATTTAAGCACTTCAGTTTCCTTTGAAAGTTTCTTTTTTAAAAAATGTAAATAAACCACTCTTAGACCATTAACGTTTGAAAGCTGTGTGTTGTTAAAGGATGTTTGTTATTATGTCATCATTTTCTACCCTCCCCAAGACATTTCTAACACACACATGCCTTTTTTTTTAATAGAAATTTAAATAGAGTCTTAATAGAAGCCAAATAATTTTGCATGTGAACTTCATATAGCATTTTGCCAGTGGGCCTAGATCAAATGAAATAATATGTATCTAGATATGTTTGTGCTTCTCACACCTTGGTAAATATCCTGGGACACTTGTTCTGGGGAAATACTTGGGGTTATTCCAAATTATTGATAAATATACTGCATCTTCCTGAAGAGTTGGTTTTACTCAAAGATTTGGTAGGGGAAACATTTAATATATTAAAACATATATGGATACATTACAGAGTAGAATGTTAAAGTTTTATAAATCTTTTAGAGAAGACAATTTTGCACACTTACACAGTTTTATGCAGCTGTGTCCCAAGTCTCCTGTTGTTGGCCTCAGTTCTTTCCCCGGAGAGAGAAGTTTCAGAAGCCCTGGTTTTTTGGTGTGGTGTTATCATTTTATTATTCTTATTATTTTATCATTATGAACTGGAGGCATGAGATGAAAGTGTTTGGTTACACTTATGATGCCAAGGAAAGTAATATGAACTTGTCCGTGGTTCCTCAAAGTCAGTGCGGTCACATCATAATTACAACCTCAAAATGCAGTGCCTAGGTTTCTCCCAGAGGGATTCTGATTTGGTTGGGGTCCCTATATCTGCATTTTTGACCTATACCCAAAGTGATTGTGGTCTGTAACTAGATTTGGGAACCAAAGAACTGAACAGTTTATTCTGACTGTAGGCCCTGGGAGAGGTGCTGCAAACTAATATCCCACTGATTGGGCAGGAGAAGGTTTTTTTTTTTTCCCCATGTAAAATTTTTTAAAAAATATGTATTAGTTGCCACAATTTCAAATCAGGATAATTTATAGCTTTTCTTTAAAATTCAGAAGGCTGGACAATACTTGCCTGCCTTCTCTCCAAGTCTCATGGCCAGAGCTAAGCAAGCGGTGGTGGCTGTTTTGATGACCTGTACTCTCTAGCCCTCCCCAGCATCCCTTGCACACACTGTCCCAGCTTCACTTGCTCACAACACTGTCTGGCCCTCTGGGCACTGGAGGCTTTGCTCCTGCTCAGTGAACACATGGTCCTGCATAATGTTCTTTAATCATAATGAACAGCTGAGTCAGACATCCTGGTTCAGCAAACAGGAGTCTATTGCTGCCTCCTTCCTGGCCTCAGTGGAATAGCTCACCTTTATCCCCACCTGGGAAGTGAGTCATGCTAGAGGGAAAGACTTCCACTGTGAAGTTACAGGGGCTCAGAAACCTCAGCTCGGCCTGTTGCTTCTCCTTGGCTTCCAGTTACTTCTCTGAGCTTCGTTTCTGTTTCTAGAGCCCCATTTTTCTCTCACAGACCTGCTGTCTCACAAAACACAAGCACACACACGGGGATCCCTCCTGACCATTATCCTGGGACTGTGGTCCTAGAGTGCCCGTGCTGACCGTCAGTCTCATGGCCACGAACATCCCTTTTCCCTTCACTGCTGGCCCCTTTCTAAACTCTAGGTCATTCTGTGTTTCATGTATAAAAAGGAGCCCAAACGCCATGAGGATATAGTTTGTATAGGAAATTGTGTTCAGAATTCCAAACAACAGGCTTGAAGCCATGAACCTTTAGGGCGTGGTATTTCTGTTCCCTTGTTGGGAGGCCGTGTCTGAACACAGGGTTTGGCAGGAACAAGAGGTACCATCGGCCTGCACTGGCTCTGCTCAGCCATCAGAGCATGACCCCCACTCCTGTTTTCTGCTGAGATGTCACAGGGGCTCTCTTTTATTCCGTGAGGTCAGAGGATGCCACTGGAGTAGCTGCTTGACAGGACTGCATCATTTCTCTCAGTTTTTGTTCTAGTGGCCCAAGCGCTGAATCACAGTTCTCTTGCCTAGCAACTGGCTCCTCAATGGAGTCTAGAGGTCTCACAGAGAATTGCCTCTTCCGTCTTTTATCTGAGTAGGTTAAAGTGCAGAGATGGTGAACATCAGAAATCTTTGAAAGGCAAAGAACATTTTCCTTTTAAAATCTAATCCCTCTCTTGCCTTACGTAGATGGATTCTCTCTGAGGCCTGAGTGTGTATGACTTACTGTTCCAGAAATGATGAATATAGGCTGCTGGATGGATCTAAGTTTCTATTACTCCTTTTTTTTTTTTCTTGCAACCAACCCCTCAATGGCCAACACTGAGAAGTGAGGCCCAGCCTCATGGCCCCAAATCCCAGCCTCTTTTCCCGATCAAATGGCCATTTCCATGTAAGATCCCCGGCCTTGCCTGCCATCTGCTGCCTGGAGCACAGACGGTCACTAGCTTTAGCCCCCACTCTCCCCATCAGGTGCTGGAGTAACTAAATCAGAAAACATTCAGTCTAGCTTCTGATGTTGGAAGTTAGTTGGAAATGTTGGAAGACTGTAGAATCAGAATCAGACCTGCCAGGCCTATTTTCTGACACATTTCCATTGTCAGATATTTCATCTTAATTAGGGCCAGGTGCTCTCATGTTCATTCAGAACATAATGTTAAGCAGAGATACATGTATAACCACCATATTTTGCCCAAATCTCACTGAAATGTGTAGTGTACAAAAGGACTGTCCCTAGGAATAATTAACATTTGCAAGTATTTACTCAAGGAGATGGCACCCCACTCCAGTACTCTTGCCTGGAAAATCCCATGGATGGAGGACTCTGGTAGGCTACAGTCCATGGGGTAGCAAAGAGTCGGACACGACTGAACGCTTTCACTTTCGCTCAAAGCAGGTGAAAGTTGTATACATTTCTAGATGAATTAAGAAGAGGGAAGCGGGGAGAAGTTTTGAGGAAGGGGGAGTATTTACCAGTTTCACAGTGGCGATGCCTGAGAGTGTAGGTGCCAACCTGCCAGGGTTTTTCCCAGTGGGATTTGAGTGGCCTGGGTGAGGGCAGCAGTGGGACTGCAGTGTGTACTCTGTGCTGTAAATTCACTAAGTAGATTCCATTCAGTCGGGGGCAAGGAGGGGGCACTTCCCTGGCACATGGCCCAGCAGGCTCTGAAGTTAATGAGATATTTATCGGTTGCAGCCTCGTGATCATATGCTGTGAGCTGCTTTGTGGAGTCCCACAAGGCTGGGGGTGGCTGGAGTTGCTCCCAAAGCCCTTCACAGGCTCTGGGCCTGGGCTGGGCTGGGTGGCCACAGTGTGGTGTGTAGCTGTTTCAGAAAAGGCAGGTTTTAGCCTTACTATTTGGTGGTGAGAGTATCTTTGTGTAGCAAAGTTCAGTTTAATAAAAACAGACTTGAGTCCCTACTTCCCACCAGGCACTGGGCTAGGCAGCAGGGGTTCAGATATAAAGAGACGCAGGCTCACACTTTCATAGGAGAGAGGGCACACGGGGTGATTACAGACACCGCAACCACGGACAGTGTGCTGGAGGGGGGAAGGAGAGAACTACACAGAGGACGGGCCTCCAAGCTGAGGACGCTGGAGGTCATGGCAGGTGGCGCTGCAGGGACTCCAGCTGCTTGGGCTGAGTGAACAGGAGGGGCAGGGCTGGGGGCAGCGCAGGATGTGGTTACACAGGGGCAGGGGCTGGCTGGATCGTGGGGGTCTTGTGTGTTGTGCTGGGAGCTGCAGTTAATTCCAAAGGCAGTGAGGAACATGATGTCACCCTGGGGTCAGCGTAGAAGGCTCTGTAGACATCTACCATCTGGAAGAAGGGTCAAACCCTGACCCCCATCCTAGCTGAATCACGCCATCCTGTTATTTTGGCAGTCAAAATACTGAGTTGCAACTCACTTCAATGTATGGGTATAGGCCACGCCTTCTGAGTAAGACCCCAAGCTAGCTGCAGACCAGAGATTCAGAGATGAATAGGAAACCAGCCCTGTCCACCTGTCCATCAGAAGTCCACAAAGTGGGTGGAGGGGAGGACAGATATGGCTAAACCACTCATCAGCAGTGATATAGCTTGTTGTAAATGAAACCGTGGCAAAGATTCATTTCAAATGCAAGCTCTCAGAAGATTTTATGCAGGACTTGGAAATTCCAGATTCCCCCAAGCTTGTCTTCAGGAGAATTATTTATAGTTTATTTAATTGGAACAGGTTTCTTTCTTTTCCTCTGAGAGGTTTACTGTTTTGATCTCTTGGGAAGGGAGAAGGAAAGGAGAAAACAGTCTTCCTGCAGCAGAAAGCGGTTGTTGTTTGAGAGCCTGACCTTTGTCCCGCATGTCCTCAGCTCCCTCAGAACATTCCTCGTTAATTACACACTCTGCCCGCTGCCACAGCTTTTCCTTTGGCATCCACAGCTTTGGAAAATAGACAGACTGTGCTTGCAGAGCCTGAAGCAGTGAGAAAGGGAGAGCCACGGCCCTGCGGGACTGAGCGCCTGGAGGCGGCTTGAGACCCATAGCCTGCGGGTAGAGAGGCCTGGAGTGGGCTCCTCGAGCTGCTGGCCTTGGGGACGGACACAGGCAGAGAGGTGTCAGGCTGTCCTGTGCTATGCCAGCCACAAGGGCTCCAGCTCTCAGATCCCAAAGGGAAGGAATGGCTCAGCCTTGGCACCTGGGCTCAGCAGCAGGCCAGTGCGGTGAGAGGATGCTTCCCAGTGCCTTGTCAGTCTGGGCCCACTGGCTGCTTCCCCTCCACTCACATGTGTGTCTACTAGACATGTATAATGTAAAATCTGCCATTTTGACTGTTGTTAAGTGTCATTGGCATTCATTCCACTCACAGTCTTGTGCAACCAACACCACTCTCTATTTCTAAAATGTTGTCATGACCCCAAACAGAAGCTCTGTACTTACCCTCCACCCCTAGTACGCTCTAGTCTACTTCCTGGGTCTGCGAAGTTGCCTCTTCTAGGTGGTCCATAAGTGTGGACTCAAAATATTTGTCTTCTCTACACTGCTCTTGGTTGCCTCCAGGCCCTGGAGCATCCTGTCCCTCACTGGAATCTCTAGACCAGTCCTTCTTCTTCATTCATCCCTGACGCTGTACTCTTCATAGGCCTTTCTTTCTCTCTTTTTTAAGAATGGAAGTATAGTTGATTTGCAAGATTATACTAGTTTTAGGTATACAGCATACTCATTTAGTATTTTTGCTGATTATACTCCATTATAGATTACTAGAAGATAGTGGCTATAATTCACTGTGCCATGCAGTAGATCCTTGTTGTTGTCTCTTCTTCTGTGGGCCTTTCTTGCGTGCGTGCTCAGTTGCTTCAGTCGTGTCCGGCTCTGCAATCCCATGGATTGTAGCCCACCAGGCTCCACTATCAATGGGATTCTCCAGGGAAGAATACTGGAGTGGGTTGCCATGCCCTCCTCTAGGGGATCTTCCCGACCCAGGGATCGAACCCTCGTCTCCTGCATTGCAGACAGATTCTTTACTGCTAAGCGACTGGGAAAATTACTCCAATCTTTCTCTGTCTAGAATGTTTGGTTTGAAGTGGGCTTTCAGCCCAAGCTTTCTACTCTGCATGAGGTTATGTGTATAAGGGTTTTTTTTGCACTGTCGCTCCACTGCTGAACCAGGAGACCCTGGAGGGAATGGCAGAGTGGCACAGAGTCGATGCTCAGGGCTGTGCTTGTGGAGGCGGGGCCATCCCAGAGAACTCCTGTCCATTGAGGATGGATCTTCAGAGGGCTCTGGGGCCTGGCTGCCTGAGTTTGAACCCAGGTTTCACCACTTACTAAGCAAATGGCTTTGGCTAAATTCCTTAACTTCTGTAAGTCTCAGGTTCCTGACCTGTATAATGAGGAGAGTAGTAGTGCCTTTACAAGCATGTGAAGAGTAAGTGAACCCAGGTGTGTGAAGCACTTAGAACATGCTTACATCTGCCGATGTGTGCTGCTTTATAAGTGTTTGCCATTTTAATTGCCGTTGTTGTAACCTCCATCACAAAGCTAGGAGGATGAAATAATTCATGAAAGCTGTTTTGAAAGTGACTGGCATGTAGTAAGCATTTAGTCAGCTACCAGTATCTGTGTGTGTGTGTGTGTGTTTGCGTATATGAGCATATGTATGTATGTATTTTTACATCAAAACCAATTCAGCTCCGAGACTAGTCCCAGGGGCCGAGGCTAACTTGAAGTTGCACTCTTCTGCTAAAGGGGACTGGACCACCCTGGGGGCAGATGAAAACAAAACCTGCTGGTCTTTCCTATTCTTTTGAAGACAAGAACAGAGAAATAGGAAACCTCAAGAGATGGACGCCAAGGCCAGGTCCTCGTAGGTGTGTGGCGAGGTAAAAATCCGTACAGCCTGCACTTTGGGAGGTGTCATCTGAGTTCACAGCAGTCCTAGCATTTTCACCTTTAAAAAAAAAAGTTTGGTGAAAAACTATGTGAACTTGCATTCCTTCTAACCTCGGGCAAAAGATTCTCACACTGTCTATCCATTTGGAAGACAGAGTGGGCCTTAGTGTTTATATGGGTAACTCGAGTTTCAATCAAGATTCTCATTTTTTAAAACCCACAGAAGAAAAGTTATCCTCTATGGAAACCAAGCTTTACAAAACTTGTCTCTTTGCTCTGATTTTAATTGCCAGTTAAAAGAAACCTTAACCCTGCTCATGAAATTGCCGTGTGAAATGTTATCAGGGCATGGATAAGCGCTGGGGCTGGAGAAGGAATGGCCTCCTGGAAAACCGGTACCTCTTTCTGAAGAAAGGAGGACTCAAAACTAGCTGGGAAGTTGAACCTCAGCTTCTGAAGGCAGAGGAAATACGCCTGTGTATGTGTGTGCATGTACATGTGTGTGTATGCATGTTAGGGATGCACTCTGGGGACAGAGCATGGTTTCTGGGACTCACATGTCATCTCTGCTGCTCAGTTCAGTTCAGTCGCTCAGTCATGTCCGACTCTTTGTGACCCCATGGACTGCAGCACGCCAGGCCTCCCTGTCCATCACCACCTCCTGCAGTTTACTCAAACTCATGTCCATTGAGTCGGTGATGCCATCCAACCATCTCATCCTCTGTCGTCCCCTTCTCCTCCCATCTTCAATATTTCCCAGCATCAGGGTCTTTTCAAATGAGTCAGCTCTTCACATCAGGTGGCCAAAGTATTGGAGTTTCAGCTTCAACATCAGTCCTTCAAATGAACACCCAGGACTGATCTTCTTTAGGATGAACTGGTTGGATCTCCTTGCAGTCCAAGGGACTCTCAAGAGTCTTCTCCAACACCACAGTTCAGAAGCATCAATTCTTCAGTGCTGAGCTTTCTTTATAGTCCAATTATCACATCCATACATGACTACTACAGAAACCATAGCCTTGACTAGATGGGCCTTTGTTGACAAAGTAATGTTTCTGCTTTTTAATATGCTGTCTAGGTTGGTCATAACTTTCCTTCCAAGGAGTAAGCGTCTTTTAATTTCATGGCTGCAGTCACCATCTGCAGTGATTCTGGAGCCCAAAAAATAAGGTCTGATACTGTTTCCACTGTTTCCCCATCTATTTGCCATGACGTGACAGGACTGGATGCCGTGATGTTAGTTTTCTGAATGTTGAGTTTTAAGCCAACTTTTTCACTCTCCTCTTTCAGCTTCATCAAGAGGCTCTTTAGTTCTTCTTCACTTTCTGCCATAAGGGTGCTGTCATCTGCATATCTGAGGTTATTGATATTTCTCCCGGCAATCTTGATTTCAGCTTGTGCTTCATCCAGCCCAGCGTTTCTCATGATGTACTCTGCATAGAAGTTAAATAAGCAGGGTGACAATATACAGCCTTGATGTATTCCTTTTCCTATTTGGAACCAGTCTGTTGTTCCATGTCCAGTTCTAACTGTTGCTTCCTGACCTGCAAACAGATTTCTCAAGAGGCAGGTCAGGTGTCTGATATTTCCATCTCTTGAAGAATTTTCCAGTTTACTGTGATACACACAGTCAAAGGCTTTGGCATAGTCAATAAAGCAGATGTTTTTCTGGAACTCTCTTGCTTTTTTGATGATCCAGCAGACGTTGGCAATTTGATCTCTGGTTCCTCTGCGTTTCTAAAGCCAGTTTAAACATCTGGTAGTTCACGGTTCATGTACTGTTGAAGCCTGGCTTGGAGAATTTTGAGCATTACTTTACTAGCGTGTGAGATGAGTGCAATTGTGAGGTAGTTTGAGTGTTCTTTGACATTGCCTTTCTTTGGGATTAGAATGAAACTGACCTTTTCCAGTCCTGTGGCCACTGTTGAGTTTTCCAAATTTGCGGGCATATTGAGTGCAGCCCTTTCACAGCATCATCTTTCAGGATTTGAAATAGCTCTTCTGGAATTCCATCACCTCCACTAGCTTTGTTCGTAGTGATGCTTCCTAAGGCCCACTTGACTTCACATTCCAGGATGTCCATCTCTAGGTGAGTGTGAGTGATCACACCATCATAGTTATCTGGGTCATGAAGATCTTTTTTGTATTGTTCTTCTGTGTATTCTTGCCACCTCATCTTAGTATCTTCTGCTTCTGTTAGGTCCCTACCATTTCTGTCCTTTATTGTGCTCATCTTTGCATAAAATATTCCCTTGGTATCTCTAATTTTCTTGAAGAGGTCTCTAATCTTTCCCATTCTGTTGTTTTCCTCTATTTCTTTGCATTGATCACTGAGGAAGGCTTTCTTATCTCTCCTTGCTGTTCTCTCCTGCTCGGAGCCCCTGATCTCTGTGTTTGTACCACCATCACTTTCAGTGCTCCCTATCTGGCCTCGTGTGTCCCTCTGCACTGGATGTGGGCTGGTGCCACGCTAGAGGGATCCCCCAGTCTCAGCCAGTACCCTCCACAAGTACGATGAAATAGCATAATTTTTTTTTCAGTTGAAGTATAGTTGATTTATAATATCATGTTAGTTTCAAGTTATATATGTATGTGTGTGTGCTCAGTCACTCAGTTGTGTCCGACTCTTTGCAACCCCATGGACTGTAGCCCGCCAGGCTTCTCTGTCCATGGAATTCTTCAGGCAAGAATACTAGAGTGGGTTGCCATTTCCTTCTCCAGGGAATCTTTCCAACCTAGGGATCAAACGTGCATCTCCTGTATTGCAGGTGCTTTACACTACCTCTTGAGTCATCAGGGAAGCCCCATATAGATATCAGTTCAGTTCAGTTCAGTTGCTCAGTCGTGTCCGACTCTTTGCGACCCCATGAACCACAGCACGCCAGGCCTCCCTGTCCATCACCAACTCCTGGAGTTCACCCAGACTGATGTCTATTGAGTCAGTGATGCCATCCAGCCATCTCATCCTCTGTCATCCCCTTCTCCTCCTGCCTCCAATCCCTCCCAGCATCAGTCTTTTCCAATGAGTCAACTCTTCGCATGAGGTGGCCAAAGTACTGGAGTTTCAACTTTAGCATCATTGGTTCCAAAGAAATCCCAGGGCTGATCTCCTTCAGAATGGACTGGTTGGATCTCCTTGCAGTCCAAGGGACTCTCAAGAGTCTTCTCCATATAGATATAGATATAGATAAATAGATGTATATAGATATATACATATATGTATATATATTTAGATTCAGTTATATATATATTTTCAGATTATTTTTCATTATGGATTTTTAAAAGATATTGAATCTAGCTCCCTATACTGTATAGTCCTGGAGGAGGAAATGGCAACCCACCCCAGTATTCTTGCCTGGAGAATCCCATGTACAGGGGAGCCTGGCAGGCTACAGTCATGGGGTTGCAAAGAGTTGGACACGACTTAGCAACTACACAGATACTCTATAGTAAATCCCTGGTATGTGTATGAATAGTATGTGCCTGTCTAGTGCATGAATAGTAACTCATATCTGTGAACCCCATGCCCCTGATTTATTCCTGTTCCCTCCCCTTTCCCCACTGGTAACCATAACTTTCTTTTCTATGTCTATGAGTCTGTTTCTGTTTTGAAAATAGATTTGTTGGTATTACTTTTTAGATTTTAGATACCTATAATATCATAGAACATTTGCCTTTCTCAGTCTGACTGACTTCACTTAATATGGTATTTTCTGGGTCCATCCATGTTGCTGCAGATCACAGCATTTCATTCTTTATGTAACTGAGCAGTATACCATTGTGTATACACACACATCCTCTTAAGCCAGTCATCTGTTGATGGGCACTTGGGTTGTTTTCATATCTTGGTTATTTATTGTACATCATGCTGCTATAACTTTAGGGTACGTGTATCCAAATTAGAGTTTCCATCTTTTCCAGATACATGCCCAGGAGTGGGGTGCTGGGTCATATGATAGTTCTATTTTTAGTTTTTTAAGGAACCTCCCTACTATTTTCCATAGTGACTGCACCAGTTTACATTCCCAACAGTGTAGCAGGGATCCCTTTTCTCCACACTCCCTCCAGCATTTATTACTTGTAGACTTTTTGTTGATGGCCATTCTGAGGTGATGCTGTATTGCGGCTTTGATTTGTATTTCTCTAATAATTAGCAGTGTTGATTTTGTATGTCTTCTTTGGAGAAATGTCTGTTTAGATCTTCTGCCCATTTTTGGTTGTTGAGTTTTTTTATATTGAGTTGTATGAGCTGAAGCAGTATTAATTTTCTTACTAAGATCAAAGGGGTTTGCTCTTGTATGTGTGTGGGGAGCAGGGGAGGCCAGGATACAGACTGGTTGTCAGTAAATGCTTGCTGAAGATGGACTGGCCATCAGTTCAATTTCTCCCCTTGCCTCTGCCTTAAACCTTAGAACAGCACTGCTATATATCACATACTGAGCTTAGATCCCTGAGCCCCTAGCTTTTCCTGGGAAACAAGCAAGACCTCTGAAGTTGCTTGAGCACCTATAGGTGAGGAAAAGCACCAGGGGAAGAGGGGATTCTGATGATGCTCCTTTCCCCAGTTAGGCTGGTTAATAAGCTTCTAAAAGCACCTACCTGTCTTCTGTTGAGCTGCTGACCTGCAGTGAGAATCAGACTAAGTGTGCAGTCCCCGCCAGTCGTCACTGCTCCCACCAAGAGGCAGTGGGGCTTGGGGCCTTCCCCAGGGCTCTCCAGCCAGGCTGCTCGCTCTGTATGGCTCCTCCATGTGTTGGCAGGTGTCCTTGTGTGCGTGCACACACACATACACAGCCCTCCACACCCCCCATCCCCGAGCAACAAAGTCACTTGAGGAATCACCCATCAACATGATCTGAACAGCCGACTTCCCCAGCACTACACGCACAGGCACGCAGAGCTGGATGTGGAAACCCTTGGTCTGAGAGACAGGCCTTCGGGGCCTCCCACCCTCTCCCCCATCATACAGGGCACAGGTTTTGTGGAAGACCCAGGACCAACAGCAGAAGGAAAGGAGGGAGCACTCTCATCGTCCGTCACCTGCCATGCACCAGATATTAGTTCATTTAATTCTCTGGCAATACTTCTCGCGAGGCATCACATTCCTGCTATTACAGGGAGGAAACCAAAGCGAGAGGAGGAGGAGTCGCGTTTGTCATGTCTGTGTCATCAGGGGGCTGTCGGCTCTGCACTACCTCGTGTCATCCTCACAGCAGTCTCTGGAGGTGTGATGCTTGGGTCTAGTGGAGCTGGTGCCAGGACACAGTGGGACTGACTCCCAAGTCTCTTTCCTCTTCTTTTCTCACTCCCAAAGTGTGTCCCTGTGGACCACAGCAGCAGCATCACCTGGGAGCTCATCAGAAATACAGGATCCTGCCGCTCTCACCTGCTGAATCCCAGCTGCACTTAACTGGGTCTCCACACACAATTTTGTATACGCCGTAAAGTTTGCGCAGCCCTGGCATTCACTGCACAGCTCTGAGGAAGACAGGTCTGAGCAGGGAAGAGGAAGAAGAGTGGACTTAGCTGAGAAAAGCTTCCTAGAGGTAGACTTGAGCTGAGTCACATGGGAGTACCATGGAGGAGAGGCGGTCCCGTTTGCTCAGAATGGCATCAGCAAATACCTGCCCCGCCTGTGCAGGAGGGTCCCTGACTACAGACTCACAGTTCCTGCCCCTGTGAACAAGAAGATGGCACGCTTGAAGAGGGGAGGATTGGCACCTGCACAGGCCGCCTGGCCCCACACACTGGAGATTGCTACCCTGCTAGGAAAGGCGGGCACCTCAGAGCTGGCTCTGCAAGATGTGTGCACCTGGACAGCCTCTCAGGAGGACAGCAGAGGCTGGAAGGGCTTCGTTTGGTAAAAGCTTCCTGAGATTCCCTCAAGGAGTCAGTTCTGAACAAGGGAGGTGTGGGGTCATCCTGTGTTAGCAGCTCCCCACGCATGCATGTCCGGGCAGAATGCATGGCAGGAGGCCTGGTTGGGCCCCTGTGGGCCTGAGTGCATTTGAGGAGGCGTCTAGGTCTTGGGCAAGGGGCCAGGCGGCCCTGAGGAGGGGAGAGAGGAGGCCGGCAGGGGCTGGAGTGTGGAGGATGCAGGCCTACCTGCAGCGTGGGTGCAGGGTGAGCAGGGTGCTGGCACTGGGCTCCAGGGGGCCTGGCTGACTCTGCTGCACGGGTTCATTCTTTCTCTCCTTTGCCTCCTTCCCAAGGTGTGGCCACATCCAGGTTTCTTGCTGCTTTTTCTTAGGCTAAGGACTGTTTGGGAACTTGTGGCCTCCCCACAAGACAGCCTAGCAGGTTCCACAGAGGACTGACAGCAGAGCAGCTCAGCGCCTCCCCCCCGACCCTTGATGGAACCAGAATTTTCAGGGTGAGGGCCCCTATGGGGTATGGGGGTGAAAATAAGCACCTAATGATTTTGGCTGTGGTTCCCCAGTCAGCAGTTGGGCAGCCTGAATGGCCATGGGGAGAAAGGCATGGAGAGGGCAGCCAGGAGCCCTGGGAGAGGCATGGCTCCGGGAGCGGTGTCCAGCAGATGGCTGTTGTTTTCAGAGGATTCTTATTACTCTCCACAGGTGGTGGCTTGGGCTAGCCTCTAATTTTAAGGCCTGGGCTTCTCATTGCAGTGGCTTCTCTTGTTGCGGAGCATGGGCTCCAGAGAATTCGGGCTATGTGGGCTCAGTAGTTGTGGTTCCCAGGCTCTAGAGCACAGGCGCAGTAGTTGTGGCACATGGGCTTAGTGGTCCCGAGGCACATGGGATCTTCCCAGACCAGAGATCAAGCCTGTGTCTCCTGTATTGGCAGGTGGCTTCTTATCCACTGAGCCACCAGGGAAGCCCTAAAATTCCACTCTTAACGTTCATTCAGATCCCAGTTGGCTATTCTGGTTCGGCCCAGGACCCAGCTCTCTGACCCAGAGAGAGCTGAGAAGCCCCAGGCCCTGTATGTTCCTCTCCTGAGTTCTTCTCCGAGGTGTTCCTCCAGCTCTGGGAGCCCCAAGCATGCCTGTGGGCATATGAGTGGAAAGCTGGGTGTGGAGAGAGGGATGTGAGTGGTTCCCATTGTTTTCAGCCTTTAGAGCCAGCACCCTGGGCTCAGCAGAGATCCTGGTGATGCTTCTAGAAGGTGTGGAGAAGAGACGAGCAGAACAGATCCAAGGAGGCAGCTAAAGGGCACACTTCCCAGTTTGGAGGGAGAACATCTCCCCAGGGAATCAGCCCCCCGCGGCAGGGAGTAGAGGGGCTCATGAGTGCTGGGTGAAGGTGAGGGTCGTCTGGAAGGAGCAGAGGGAAGGCAGGTATGCTCCAAGTTGTCCACAGAGAAGTCAGTGCATAGATGGGCCACATTGGCCAGCATCTCATGGCTGTCCCTTCCCCATCCTCCCAGCCTGGGCCTGTGTTGGGAGAAATGAACAAAGGCAGGAGGCATGAGCAAGGTGCCAGCACCGAGGCAGTTGTGGGTGGCACAGGGCCACATGGATCTGAGCTGGGAGGGTCACCTTGTTCAGGTGGGAGAGCGAGGCTCGGACGTGGCAGTGACCTGGTCGGTGTCCCTGTGCCCATTGGTGATCATGGTTAAACAGCTATTGCTGTTGATGCCATGCCCAGGGCAGAAATCTGGTCCTGGAGCTCCTGCCTTCTTCAATCCCTCTGTCCATCTGTCCGTCCTGTCCTGTGCTTGCTACTATCCCAAGTCCTCCACTTCCCTCCATCCCTGACCCCACCAGGTTCCCCAGGCCATCTCCACCCGTCTGCTTCCAGCCTTGCCTTCTCCCAGCCATCCCTCACCCCACCAGGGACCGTCCTAGTCTGTAGGCTGCGTTGCTTTAACCTTTGTTACCCTCAGCATCAAGGTAAGTCTCCCTAACCTCCCTGACAAGGCCCTTCATGGGCTGGCCCCTGCCTGCTGCCCATCTCACCTCATCTCACACTCAGTTCCCCAGGCTAGGCACACTCTCACTGCCCACCTCTGCTCTTCACCTGCCACACTCTTCATGTCTGAGCTCACAGGCCAGTTTCTCCAAGGTTTAAGCCTTCCTTGAATCCCTCAAGACTGGCTGAGGAGCCTCTTTTTGGGGGACTTCCGCATTGTTATGCTGGCCTGTCTCTTATCACCCAGAGTTGTGACTGCCTGTTGGCTGGTCTCATCCTCCCCAGACACTAAGCTCCACGCGGGTAGAGTGATACATGTCTTTCTTGGTTATGGTTGTCTCCCAGGGCCCAGAATGGTGGCTTTCAGTAAGTATTTCTTCAATTAGTGAATGTGCCAGGCGGTCCCTGGCACTTTGATTGAAGACTCTTATTCTCTCAGGTTTACGATGACCACACTCAAGGGTTAAGTGACTGGTGGAGCCCCCGTCTCTGTGAAGTGGCAGCCCTGAGTTACAGACCAGGCCTGACTCCACAGCCCCTGCTCCGAACCCCTGTGCTTGTGGGGTGGAACTGCAGTTCTGTGGTCTCTGCCAGACCCCCCGACATGTTTAGAGACCAGGAGGGGCCCCAGTTGCAGTGACCAGGGCATGGGGAGTGGCTGAAATCTCAGGCCACCTTTGAGGAGTTGTTTATTTTCTGAGCCAGACAGTTCTGATAACCCCCCGGTAATGCTGCTCTTTGATTCAGCCTGGTTGAACTGCGATCTGAGCCGGCCTATCAGGAGGACAGATTATTCTGTGGAATTTCTTCTTCCTTTTCTTCTTTAAAAGAGAGAAAACAGAGAAGACAGCGCCGTGGAATGCCAAGCTGCAAGGCTTCGGGGCACAGAGTGCAGCCAGCTGCGGGGGAACACTGGCAGGCCAGGGACAGTCTGGATGCTTGGGTGGGCTGGAGGCCAGGCGTGTGTGGCTCAGGTGTGCCCTGTACAGATGACCCTGAATGCTGCCACCCGGCACACGGGTCCCAGGCAGCGTCTGGGGGAGGAGAGGCTTTAAAGTGGAGAGCA
The DNA here is from genome assembly GCF_029378745.1 of Bos indicus. Lineage (NCBI taxonomy): Eukaryota > Metazoa > Chordata > Mammalia > Artiodactyla > Bovidae > Bos > Bos indicus. The sequence continues at coordinate 73,111,811 of NC_091760.1, forward strand.
GTCTTTCAGAATCTGGGGCACTACGGGGCTGCAGGAGGCCTGTGCAGCAGGTTGAAGGGAGAGCCACCTCCAGGACAGCCCTGGGGTAGTGGGGAGGAGGAGGCTGGCCCAGCCCGCGATTCAGGGCCTCTTTCCTGGCACAGCGCTGGTGAGGGTGGGGCTGTGCAGCACTGAGAGCAGGAAGTCACCCCTGGGCCCCACTGAGGGAATCATCAGAATGAGCCCAGTATAGAGTAGTCTCCCTTCATTGTCCTGGACTCTGCCAGGTCGTCCCCGTATACCGGTGGTGGCTCGTGAACACCCACAGCAGCCCCCAGGCAGGGCAGGGTGTGAGGGGCACATGCCCGCTCCCTTTCTCTCTGACCTCACTGTCAGGCTGGGGATGAGGATGAAACTGTCTGACATTTGTCCCAAGTCACTGTCCCCTGCAGAGAAGCCACAGAGGGGTGGAGCCAGGGCAAACCTGGATATTCTCTCTCCAAACACACATCCCTTCCCTGTACCATCCTGTGGGGACCCTGCTGAGCCTCCTCTTGTCCTCTGCTTGAACTTTCAGATGACGAAATGTCCTTTCCTACTTGACCTCATACACAAGGATTTAGAATGCCTGAATAATTTAATCCCATGGGGACGGCCCTTTGCTTTAGAGGTTTCGTCCGCATGAAGACACTGTGGCCACGCAGATGAACCATGGACTCTGGAGGGTTTCAGTGCTCTGATAGAATTTGGGCGTGGCTCCCTCCATGGCTTCCTTTCTTACCCTGAACTATGACTGGCAGGACGCCCGTCTCAGGCATCACCAGAGGGTCTTCCCAAGGTGGACCGCCCCCAGCGTGGTGACTGGTCATCCGTCCTTAGTGGGCCCTGCAGGACAGCGGTCTCGGCGCGATTCCCCTTTGTGTCCTCAGTGTATGGATTGCTGCAGTTTGCCTTCAAAGGCTGCTGGGGTCCTGGGGCTGTGTACAGGGGCAGGGCATTTGCAGAGAGCATTCTTGGGTGGTTAAACTCACTCAGTGATGGCAAGGGAAGAACAGGCAGCAAAGGCTGACCTAAGAATTTTAGGGAAAGAACGGATGTACTATGACCCTAAAGGAGAGTGTGATTTTCCTTAGTCAGAATCTGAAAAGCATGAGACAAAGCCGAGGCTGCCATCTTGTTGGTATGGGAAGGCTCTGTGGTGCCGGGGCATGTGGCCTCTTAGGTCCCAGACGGGTGATCTTGTGCAAGCTGCTTCCTCTCTCTGTGTTCCCGGGTCATCTCTAGGGTTTTTTTAGTGGCAGCATTTTGGTTCCAGGGCCAGAGTCATGAATTGGCCTGGGAGTCCTGCCTCCAAGCGCACCCGGGGTGGGGAGCGCGTGGGCTCACTTCGGTCTTTCTGCACTTACGTGGCCTGCTCCATGGTTCGAACTGGCCTGATGAAACTCAAACCCCACCCTTTTCATGTGTTTATTAGCCATCTCTAAGTCTTCCTTGGAGAAATATCTGTTTAGGTCTGTTGCCCACTTTTTGATTGGGTTGTTTGTTTTTCTGGTATTGAGTTGTATGACCTGCTTGTATATTTTGGAAATTTTTTGTTTTTTAATAATTTTATTTATTTGTTTTTGGCTGTACTGGGTCTTCATTGCTGTGTGGGCTTTCCTCTAGCTGTGGAGAGCAGGGGGCTGCTTTTTAGTTGCAATGTGCGGGCCTCTGATTGCAGTGGCTTCTCTTGTTGCAGGGCACTGGCTCTTGACTCAGGGGCTTCAGGAGTTGCAGCACTGGATTCTAGAGCAAGGACTCAGTAGTTGTGGTGCATGGGCTTAGTTGCTTGGCAGGATGTGGGATCCTCCAGGACTAGGGGCCGAACCCACATCTCCTGCATTGGCAGGCAGATCCTTACCACTTAGCCACCAGGGAAGCCCTGGAACCTGCATTCTTAACCCCATCATGAACTGGAACATTTTTAAAGTCAGTGGACAACTGATACATACCTGCCTCTCTCTCCACCCTAGACTGACTTCTGACCTCTGGGGAAGGAAGCTGGCAGATCTGGCCCTCCCTCCTGGCATCTTCAGCACTCTGCTTCCAGGAAGCATCTCCCCAGTGGTCCCTCCAAGACCCTGACAGAGTGAGAAAGCTCAGCAAATATTAGCATAACATTTGCAAGTGGCCATGCCACCTTTTCGGAGAAGGCAATGGCACCCCACTCCAGTACTCTTGCCTGGAAAATCCCATGGACGGAGGAGCCTGGTAGGCTGCAGTCTATGGGGTCACACAGAGTCGGACACGACTGAAGTGACTTAGCAGCATGCCACCTATTTCATGGCCATTTACAGGATAAAATAATATCACTGCTGTTCATGTGGTTTTTATGTCTTTTAAAATTATTTAAAATACCGTTTTTTTTTAATTTTATTTTATTTTTAAACTTTACATAATTGTATTAGTTTTGCCAAATATCAAAATGAATCTGTCACAGGTATACCTCTGTTCCCCATCCTGAACTCTCCTCCCTCCTCCCTCCCATACCATCCCTCTGGGTCGTCCCAGTGCACTAGCCCCAAGCATCCAGTATCGTGCATCGAACCTGGACTGGCATCTCATTTCATACATGATATTTTACATGTTTCAATGCCATTCTCCCAAGACTTCCCACCCTCTCCCTCTCCCATAGAGTCCATAAGACTGTTCTACCCTGTTTTTTTTTTTTTGAGTAAATCCTCAGCATCAGCATCACCTGAGAGCTTGTCAGAAATGCAGCTTCTGAATGAGGATCTGCATTTTAACCAGATCCCAGGTGAGCCCCCGGCACAGTGACATCTGAGAAGTATTGTTGGCCATGACAGGTACCTGAGGGGTGGGGCCTGTGTCTGGCCCATTGCTGTCTCCCTGCCCCCCCCCAACCCCAGTGCCTTGCTGTGTGCCTGACAGGTGGGATATCCCCATGTTTGTGTCAATATGCCGATCACTTGTTCTACCCTTGACCAAGACCCATGCCACAGTGTGCAGGAAGGCAAGCAGGAGCAGGCACAGGCAGTGGTCAGCCCAGATGAAGTGAAGGGTTCACAGGTTGCTTCTGGGCTTAGGAAATAACACATTTTCCTGGAGCTCGGTGGCCTTTACACCCCTGTCAGCCATGCCAGGGTGTGAAGGGTACTGGGCTAGATTGAGCTTAATTCAGACACAAGGTTAAATTCCACCCATGTCCCTCCCCATCAGCCTTACCACACACACCTCCATAGGTTCTGCTCGGTGTCCCGGAAAACACCCAGGATGTGTTTTCCTGGCATCCTGGGCATTTCTCTCTCATGTCCCCTAGTGCCGCGGGGCTCTCGGGAGCAGTGAGCCACTTCTGAAGGTGACTCTCTCTGGCTTAGTCTTCACCCTGATGAAAGCCCCTTCCTCATTGGACTTCTGGGAAAGGGCAGAATTGTGGAGCTGAGCTGAGGCCCCCTGAATGAGTCATGACCAGCCCAGCATGTTGGCTGCAGGCCAGCAGTCACCTGGTTGGTTCCAGGGCTCACACCAGATTTGAGTTGCTCCCTAGCAGTGATGTACAAGCCCCACTACTTGGAGGTCAGGGGCTCTTCCGGGGTCAGCATTGGGAAGGGCATTGTTCACAGCATGGTGGGCACCACTGAGTCATTTTACCATCTGGGGATCTTCATGGCTTACCTTTGTCATACCCACATCTCATCACAGGTGTGGATTCCTGAGCTCATGAGACCAACTTTTCTCCCTTGCTTCTCTGTCCTCACACTGAGACGGACCTGGCTCCCCACAGAGAAGACCCCCGTGGCCCCAGCTCAGAGGGCTCAGGGTGCTCTCTCCCTGAACTTCCTTTCTGAATTGTTCCACCAACTTCATCAACATCCTCCTCTTTTAAATTTCAGCCATCTGATTTTACAGTCTCTTATTCCCTTGTTCGTTCATTCTATAATCCATTCATCCACTCATTCATTTGAAACTTAACACTGTCATGTTCCAGGTGAGGTGCTGGGGGGAGGCAGTTTAGACTGGGTGGGGAACTAGGGGAGCCAGAAGAGATTGACAACCTAGAAAACAGTGAGAGTTGGTCCCAGAGACTCCCAAGGTGCCAATGGGCAGCTTCCATCGGGGTGAGGGCAGGACAGGTGGTCAGAGGGGAAGTATCTCCGCTCCCTGGCCCTGGTGGAGAGTGCCTTCTTTTCTTAAATTTTTTCAAAAAAATTTTGGCTGCACTGTTCAGCATATAGGGTCTTTGTTCCCCAACCAGGGATCAAACTTGCACCCCCTGCATTAGGAGCGTAGAGTCTTAACCACTAGACTGCCAGGGAAGTCCCAATGATGTGTTAATTTGTGCTGTACAGCAAAATGATGCAGTTATAATAGGACCTTGTTGTTTGTCCATTTCTACATATAATAGCTTGCATCTGCTAATCCCAAACTCCCAATCCATCTCTCCCCCTCCGCTCTTCCCCCTTGGCAACCACAGATCTCTATGTCTGTGAGTTTGTTTCTGTTTTCATAGACACGTTCATTTGTGTCATGTTTTAGATTGTACATGTCAGTGATCTCATGGTATTTGTCTTTCTGACTTAGTATGATAATTTCTAGGTCCATTCATGTTGCAGCAAATGGTATTATTTCGTTCTTTCTTGTGGCTGAGTAGTATTCCATTGTATATGTGTACCACATCTTTATCATTCATCTGTTGATGAACGTTTAGGCCGTTCCATGTCTTGGCTATTGTGAATAGTGCTACTATGAACATAGGGGTGCATGTATCTTTTTGAATTATGGTTTTGTCTGGATATGTGCCCAGGAATGGGATTGCTGGAGCATATAACAACTATTTTTAGTATGAACCTCCTTACTGTTTTCCATAGTGGCTGCACCAATTCACATTCCCACCAAAAGTGTAGAAGGTTTCCCTTTTCCCCACACCCTCTCTAGCATTTATTATATAGACTTTTTAGTGATGGCCATTCTGCGTGGTATGAGATGATACCTCATTGTTGTTTTGAATTTCATTTTTCTAATAATTAGCAGTATTGAACATCTTTTCATGTACCTATTGACTACCTATGTGAAGAAAACTGAGCACTGAAGAATTGATGCTTTTGAACTGTGGTGTTGGAGAAGACTCTTGAGAGTCCCTTGGACTGCAAGGAGATCCAACCAGTCCATCCTAAAGGAGATCAGTCCTGGGTGTTCATTGGAAGGACTGATGTTGAAGTTGAAACTCCAATACTTTGGCCACCTAATGCGAAGAGTTGACTCATTGGAAAAGACCCTGATGCTGGGAGGGATTGGGGGCAGGAGAAGGGGATGACAGAGGATGAGATGGCTGGATGGCATCACTGACTCGATGGACATGAGTTTGAGTGAACTCCGGGAGTTGGTGATGGACAGGGAGGCCTGGCATGCTGTGATTCATGGGGTTGCAAAGAGTCGGACACGACTGAGGGATTGAACTGAACTGTTAAATATCTGATTACTGATTGGATCTTCTCAGTTCAGTGTGCTCTCTGGTGTTCCTGCCTGTCTCATGTAGGACTTGGAGACGTGGCAAAGTGGACTTCAGGACCTCTCTCTGCTGACTGATCAGTGCTGATAAGGGGCCCCCGTCAGTCCTACCACTGACAACCTGTATGACTTTGTGGACATTTCTTATACTCTCTGACTAGCACGGTTAGAGACCTACCTGTTTCAGGCCTTGCTAGCAGGGAATCCTAACAAGGTCACCTGGTAGTAAGAAGCACCCTGGGGAGACAGGCAGTTTAAAGCTTCATGGGGCCCACAGCTCCCAGCGGTGCATGTCCTCTCCAGTTCGACCCCACAAGGTGGTTCCCCTGGAGAATGAAGAGTGAGTGCCCATCCCACAGAACCTCAGCTCAAGGCTGAGTGGCAGTGCCACTGCTCTGAGGTCAGTCCTGCATGCCCCAGAACTGTCCCCTGTCACCTTGCAGGACTGGGGCTGGGTGAAACACGGGGCTGCTCTTGAGCATGGGTCTTTCCTCTCAGAGGACTGGAAAATACGGCCCCTTCCAAGTCAAACAAGAGCTGACTGACCTGGGACACAAGCACAGGCATGAGGAAGGCATGATAGAGTTTCCTGACCCAGCCTTGGCTGATTAGGTGGCGAGCGTCTCCAAGTGGAGGCCGGCCTCTTGTGTTCCTTAGAGACTTTGCCCTCAGCTCGAGGGACGCTTGGCGGTGGGTCGGGGGTGGGGTGGAGATGGGATGCGGTGGGTGAGCCATGGTGAGACATACTGGGAGTGGGGCCATCCTTGTGAATCCCCAAACTACAGTGGAGCCTTCTTGGCCTGCGAACCTATGGCCTGAGCTCAGCCTGTCAGCACAGGCTTCTCGAACCTTCTGAGGGGGATGTTGTGCAGACTATCTGGGCCTCGTGAGTGTCCCCATCTTTGCTTCTCCCCTCTTGGAAGTTAAAGTAGAAAACTGAGCCTTAGGAGGTGAGAAGGGCCAGGAGACAGTAATCATGAAGAAACAGGGAGGCAGAGGATCTGTGATTTGGGGTGGTGGGAGGAGGAGGAGGAGAAAGGGGTGATTCATGGCAACTGGGTTCTTTTCTGGAGAAGGTGAGCTTCAGGTTCTTAGGCCAGGGTCTCTCTTGACAGATTTGTTGGAGTGACCTCAGCAATGATTATCAGGGGAAAGACCTGAGGGAGGAGATGGCTCAAAGTTACTTCAAATACTCCTTCGCATAAAGATGAGTTTTCCTCACTACAGTTAGTCCACTAGCTTTTAATAGTCCTTTTTAGGGTTATTAATTAGGATGTATTTGATGTAAAAATTTAGAAAATGCATCTCCCATAAACTAGAAGAACGTGCTTGAAGGTTCCTCATTTGTGCTTTCCCAGCAAGCCTCTTTGGCTTCTGGAAGGACTTGCTATTTTCAATGGACCATCTGCCCCGGGGCCCATTTTACGGTTAGGATTATTTCTAAAGGGGAAGAAACCTTATCCCCTCCCTTGTGGGTCTCCAGGTGACCACGTGGGGGGCAGGGGGACAAGCTTCCACACAGGCCCAAAGGCAACAATTAGGCAGTGTAACACAGCTCGGTGTGGGCATGGTGGTTATCCTGAGAAACTTCTGGAAGCTTTCAGAACCCATCCCTTCATTCATACCGAGGTTTCCTGCAGCCTCAGCAGGTGCCACTGGCAGTACCTGTGAATATACGTGGTCGGCCCAGGACCTGTGAGGAAGGCAAGGGTCTGGGGGGCTCTCCAGTTCCCCCCACCCCCAGGCAGTGAAGCACCAGCAGCAGCTGCATCACCTGATGGCCTGGTCGCAGCACCTGTGGCCTTGGGGTGTGCTAGCCAAATTGAGAAATAAGATTGCAGTCCATGTGCTGCTCCTTGGAATATCAGCCCATGGTAGAATCCGAGGCACAGATGAAAAGGGACTTTGGAGATGAGAGGATCCAAGTTGGGGCCCTGCGCCAACAATAAGGGCCTCTGTTCCCCCTTGTTAATGTGAAGGCGGTGACACCTCTGTACTCCTGGGAGAGGAGCGAGGTAGAGAATTGTCAGAGGGCTCTGCAGCCCCGGCATACTGCAGCAGGTGAGGAACTGGGGACCCCACCCTGTCAGGCCGGTTCCCGTGGTGGGATCAGACCCTTTCTGTGCATGTTCATCCCTTCACGTCCCTGGATCACTCTCCACCCCCAGGCTGGGGCAGTTCCTCCATAAGAACCAGTTGCCGTAGAGGCCAAAGAACTCCATCATCACCCTAAGCAGCTGCTCTGCTTTTCAGGGTTCATCTTGGGGTAGTATGAATGCTTTAAACAAGGGCAATAATTTTCTACTTAGAGGGCCACTGGTTCATTTTCAGGCTGTGTTTCTGCTTCCCACTCCCTGGGTGGCTTGTATTTTCAATTTCCTGTCCCTCCCTTGCTTCGTACATATCACAATGCTCTGATGTCCCAGACCTGGTTCTTTCTGGCTCTTTGTTAGGAAGTGCCTCTTTGTCTTGATTAAGCAGCGGTGCTAGGTGGCATGTTCCCAAAGAGCCACTGGAGTTATGGTCTCTGCCTGGAAGAACGTTCTGTCCATCTTTCCACCTCTGGCCCCACCCTCCTGAGCCAGCAGCTTCAGTGCCAGGTTACTCTGGTATAGAGAAGAAGAATTGAGGGAGCTTCCCTGCTGAGGTTGGTAAGGGTGCCCCGGGGCTCCTGCTGGTCCCTCTGCTTCCCAGCTTGCTCGAGAGTCGAAACCCTTCTGAAACTTTTTTAAACATCCAAGAAGCCTTTCGTGGGTCCCTGCTCCTCACTCTCTCCCAAAATAGACCTGGCAGCTGTGAATCCAGAGAAGCAGCAGGTTTTTTCTCGGCAGCAACAACTTCGCATCCTGACTTTGTTTCCCTGCCCCTGGTGCCAGGTGATATTGAAGGCCACGGAGCCTGAGCTGCCCTGACCTTCCCCTCAGTCCTGGTACAGCAGAGCCAGGGCCATGCTGGGTGCTGAGGAAGCAGAGGGCCACAGAGGTGACCCTCATGCTCACACCACCAGCCCGAGCCACGTTCCCCTGCCCTGTCCTGTGGGAGTGGAGGACAGAACTGTGGGGGAAGGACAGGGGACCAGTGAGCTTGATGGGGTATGAGGCGTCCAGGGGCTGCACGAGCACTGGCCCCGCCTCTCCACTGCCACCTTCTCCCTACCTCCAGGTGTCTCTTCTCTGGGGGGTAAATCTTACATCTTGGCAAGATAACAACCCTCCCCTTAAAAAAGACAGAGGGAGAGAAAAGCCCTATACCCAAAGTGACATGTAACTTATATTTGGAACCCAAATGTTTCAATGGATGACCAAACATCCTGGTTTGCCTGAGACTAGGACTCAGGGTTTCTCAGGACATGGACAGCTGGTCACCCTGCTTTTGAAAATGAAAAGGTAATGACTATTCATTGAATTTACAATGCTTTGATTTTCCTTACGATTTCTTCTTTGACCAATGGATTGTTTAAATGTGTGCTGCTTAATTTCCAAATATTTAGAAATTTTCTCTAGTTTTTTTAATTTCAAGTGCAATTCCATTTTGGTTAGGGAACATTCTCTATATGACTTTTAACCTTTTTCAACGTATTGAGACTTGTTTTGTCATCCATCATATGGTTTATTTTGGTGAATGCTCCATTTGCAGGAGAAAACAATATGTGTTCTGCTGTTGCTGGGTAGAGAGTTCCACAAATGTCAACTAGGTCAAGTTGCTTGATTGCTTTGTTCAGATCTTCCACATCCTTTGTCTTCTTGCTCTACAAGTTACTGAGCATGGGGTAATAACATTTCCAGCTAGAAGAGCAAAACAAACCCAAACCCTCTCCTGATTGGAGGGTTCCTGAAATTAACCATTTGGAGGAAATATGGTAAAATGAACTCACAGTTGTCAAACTGCATTCTAACCTCGCTATGATACTATTACTGCAGGCTTTAGTGGCTAGAAAGATCTAGCATCTCTGTTTGCTTTGGAAGCTTATTTTTGCCAAGGTTGTTATCACCAAGCAGGCGCCAGAGCTCTGTTCTACTCACAGTTCAACTACAGTGAAATTCAGACAATGAACTTGTGTACTCCCCTTGTAAGAATGTCCAAACGGAATGCTTTGCCCTGGCCAGGAGCAAAGTCTCGGCCCCTTTTGATATGTGAGACCTCAAGGAAGCTTTCTCTATTCCCAGACTTGGAGAATTGTGTTGAACTGGAAAATGGATCAGGGAGGCCCACCCCAGGCCAGGCCTCTGGCTTTCTTTCCACTGCACTGTCCACCTCACCGTCCAGTTCCTCCCTCTGACTGGTCGGGGGAGCTGCTAAAAGGGAGGCCAGAGGGTGGCCTTGCCCTGATGCATTCCACCCTACAGGCTCTAGGGAAGAGGCAAAGCTGGTAAAGCAAAGCAAGGTCCACTCCTGCTCTTGCCCATGACACAGGACCATCCGTCTCTCCTCCTTCCTCCAGGTTGCAGGTCTGGCTGCTCTGCCTGCATCTCTGTGGGTGTGGAGCCTGGGGCTCTCTGGTCCTTCCTGTCCCCACGTCATGCTGGAACTTGATATTAAAGAGGCCGGAGAAAAGAGTGGGTAGTGCTCTCACCCCATCACCCACAGAGAGGTTTCTGGGTCTGACTTCCCTTCTCCAGATGGAAGCATTTGGCCCCTTGGTTCTAATATCCCATGAGCTGTATACCTAGACTGGATTTCTAAATCTGCCTAGAGAGAGACTGAGATTGAGTCATGCTGCTCTCTAAAATTGCCATAATTCCACCTGGCTGTCCTGGGCTTCCCAGGTGGCTGAGGGGTAAAGAATCCACCAGCAATGTAGGAGATGTGGGTTTGATCCCTGAGTTGTGAAGATCCCCTGGAGGAGGAAATGGCTACCCACGCCAGTATTCTTGCCTGGGAAAAATCCCATGGACGGAGGAGCCTGGTGGGCTACAGTCCATGGGGTCACAGTCGGACACAATGAGCGACTAAACCACCACCACCCGGCTGTCTGACAGCTGCTTTCACTCTGGCTCATGCGTGTGCCCTTAATAAAGAGGTTTGTTCTAAAGCAAAAAATGATTTTGATTCAGCCTATGTTTAACCTTAATAAAGAGGTTTGTTCTAAAGCAAAAAATGATTTTGATTCAGCCTATGTTTAACTCTGTCTATACCTGATCACCATTCAGAATTGCTCCCCCAGTTCTCTCTCTCCTCTCATTTTCACAATCACAAACAAAAACAGGGGTGGAAGGTCCCACCTGGATTGCTGCTGTCCTCAAAAGTGGACACTGGCAGAGGAGGCCTGGGTTGAGTCCCTGCTTGTGCTGCTTGCTGGCTGTATGGCTTTGGGCAGGTCCCTGACCTCTGTGCAGTATGAGGTTGACGTATTGTCTCTGAGAGCACCTGTCTCTAGGGTGCAGTGCCTGGTGCTCCCTAAGTCTGTACAGATGTAATGGATGGAGACAAGTCATCACAGGGTTCTGGGAAGAACAGTGAGGCTGAGACTCAGGAGACGACTTGGCCCGGCTCTACCTCCTACTGGGGGCGTGAGGCAGGTTCTGAACCTCAGACTGTCTCAGGTCTGGTGGCTGTAAAACCGCAGTGGCAGTGGACCCTCCCTCTGGGGTGTTTGTGAAGACCCAGGGAAATGAGCTCGCAGGCTGTTTCTCACATGCACATCAGGCTAAATCTGTTCTCTTCCCCCTCCTAGGCACACATTCTGGCAGTTCCGCCATGATAACCCCAAGACGCGGGTCGGGAGCCCTCCCCCCGAGGGGCTCCCAGGCTTCAACAGCGGGGTGATGCTGCTCAACTTGGAGGCCATGCGCCAGTCCCCGCTGTACGACCGCCTGCTGGAGCCGGCGCAGGTGCAGCAGCTGGCCGACAAGTACCACTTCCGGGGTCACCTCGGGGACCAGGACTTCTTCACCATGATCGGCATGGAACACCCTGAGCTCTTCCACGTGCTGGACTGTACCTGGAACCGGCAGCTTTGCACCTGGTGGAGGGATCATGGCTACAGCGACGTCTTCGACGCCTACTTCCGGTGCGAGGGCCACGTCAAGATCTACCACGGGAACTGCAACACCCCGATCCCAGAGGCCTAGGCCCTGCCCGGGCCGCCGTGCCCTCGGGCTCAGAATCTGGGCGCCTCTCGTGCAGGCCTGGGACAGCATTTGGACTCCCAGAGAGACACTGCAGGACGTCCTTGTGATCAGGTGCTGCGGCTCCCCCACCCAGGGGTGCTGTCTGAGGCTGCCCGGGGGTGCCTGGCCTGCACCCCACTGGTGCTCTGGACCTTTTGCCTCCAGGAGCCAGACATTGTGAAGAACACACACACAGACCTCTTCGAGTGGGCTAGGAAGCAAACGTTTGAAAAGAAGGAAGAAAACAAAACGGTGCCCCTGCCTTCAGCCCCCAAAGGCTGGAAATCCTTTTAAGAACTGGGCTTTCATAGACCAAACATAAATTTACTTTAAATTGACAGGCGAGACAGAACAAACAGTACTGGGGTAGCTCCTAGTGAGCTTTAAATGCGTGAGCCAGGGTTTTAACAACCATCCCAGAGTTTAAGCATCCAAAGGAATGCTAGCCCTCACACACGCTCTTGGGAGGCCGTGTGGTTATTCTCACAGTGCTCATGGCGCCCGGTGCAGGTGTAAAGGTCACCACCAACTGTGGCCACATAAGAAACCTGGTCTCATTATTTGAGCCTTCACAGCATTCATCTCCCAACTGCATCACAGAACCTCATTATTCCTTAATCATCCAAGCCAGCTCCAGGTGATCAGATTCTGCTCAGAGATCAAATCTGCCGTCAAGGAACAGTGATTGGCCAGCCCCAAGGACAGGATTGTCTAGATTGGGAAGACTCATTCCAAAGGGAGCTAGCCCAGCGGTACCTGAATGTAACCTTGTGACTTGGCAGGGATGTCACTCTTAGACTTATAAGCATTCTAACCTTTCATTCAGAAGAATCATCCTCATGACTTTATTGCACCAGGTGAGACCCCATACCTTAGAAGAAAATTAGGCTGTCATTTCTTGATTTCTGCTTTCTGAGTTCTCCTGTAAGTGAGCTGTAAACATGAAGCCCATAGTGGTCCGTTCTGTATAATCCAGCTGAGGTCCTTGGGGAAGAAATGTTGGCTTTCATCTTATATCAGTTTCATTTACTATCTTTTTTTTTTTTTCTACCATGAGTGAGAATAGTTAATAAATAATCTTTGAGAACACAGTGATTTATGCTGTTTGCTCTCTGATCAGTTTCCTGAAGGACCTGAATCAAAAGTGTGATCAGTGTCATTCAGAGTCTCCCTCCCCACATGACTATCTAAGCGGGCTTACAAGTGGGTCTCTAGGGCCTAAGGGGGAGAATGTCTGAAGAAGGTTGTATTGGACTCAAAACAGAGAATCATCTCATTCTAGGTATTGGCAGGCCTGTCTGCTTCTGGGAGCAAAACTGCCCCCATCAGTTCTCATCTGCTTACCCCTAAGTATCTGGCTATGTCATCCCCTGATAAAATGGCGCACATGTCTCTTCTAACTCTCAGCTCTGACAGAACAGGACTGTTCTGTTAGGTACTTGACTTCCTAGTTAGAGCCACCGAATATTGAATGCCTGCTGTGTGCCAAGCATTGTATTATGTGTGTGATCACACACACTAAGATTCATGAACGTAATTCAGATTCTAAAATTTATTGTAAGAAAATAACAAGAGATGTGGACAGAGTCATTGTTTATCACAACCTTTTTTATAATAGAAAAAAATTGGCAGTAACAAAATGCTGAATAGCAGAGTGGATAAGTAATGTGTGTTATAGCTGTATAATGGAATACTTTAGGCATTACAAATTTTTTTTTGAAAAATAATGCCTTGAAAAATGCTTATAATATGCTATAAAGAATGCAAAATATAAAATTATATGTATTAATGATCCTAATTTTATTTTTTAAATTACATATATGGTATGTAAATATATTGAGACAGAGCCTGTTCTGTGTTTCATTAGTTCGATGCCTAAAAGAATCATGTTTCAAACACATTAAAAAACAATTATTTTAATGGGGAAAAGCGAATGAAACACTAGAGGATTTTAGACTCATAATAGCAAACTATTTTTCCTGAAGTAGTTTCAGTAGTTAAAATGTTTCTATAGCTTGAGTGGACTTTATCATTGCAAGGAAAAAGCAATAAACTGATCAAAATGGGCACAAGCCAAACAAAATCTTGTTTACCTTTGCGATTACCTAAGCAGGAGCTTCCCCCTTCTCTGTCTTGAATAACCTGGACCTTACAACTCCATGGTGAACAGCAAAATAACAACAGGAAACCCAGCCAGAACAACAAAGCCGTCGTGTGCTCCTGAGTTTTTCCATGAGCAACTCTTTGACAAATCCTGGAAGGCTTGTACCTGACTGGGATCCTGTTATAAGCAAGGCAACCCACCCCAGTATTCTTTCCTGGGAAATCCCATGGACAGAGGAACCTGGTGGGCCACAGTCCCAAGGGATCACAAAGGAGTTGGACATGACTTAGCGACTAAATAACAACAAATGATCAATGCAGCGCAAAAATCACTGTGCTGTTTAATTTGCCTTGTGAGTGGAGCATAGGCCTGTAGGTATGATTGGAAATGAAGTCCAAAAAGAGAACCTTTCTGGGTAGTAGGATTAAGATGCTCTTTAATCTTCTGTATTTACTTGTATCTTTTCCATAGGTGAAACACACAGTAAAGGCTGTAAAATTCTAGCCACACACCTTCCCTCCAATTACAGGCAAGCATCATCCTGACCACCTTACAGTTCACTGCTGGCTCTGGTTACTGTCATCCATAAGAAAATAATCTTGGGTAAACAGGCTCTGGGTTTTCTACTTTCCCTATGGATGCCCTAGTTTTCCAAATAAAAAACCTAATAATAGCATCTCCAGACTCTGCTTTCACTTCTGATACTGTCATCTTTTGTGTGTACATAAATGACAATGGCCTTTGGGAGACTTGCAGGCTTATTAAAGAGATTTATTTTTGTATGTGTCAGAACCTAACTATAGCACCCCCCTTTCCATAACATCTCATCAAGGCACAGTGTGCGTGCTGGTGCAGGGGGGCTCCCGGCTTAGGGGGCAAGTGCGGCTAGGTTTCTACTCATCATCAGACCTGATCTCCGGATGGAGACCCAAGGTTGGGCTGAACATGGAGTCTGGCAGGGCAAGCAGAGATTTCCAAGCAAGTAGTACCATAGAGAGAACCTCTCGCCTGAATCAGGCCTGGCTGTGAGCCTGTGTTCTTCCCCCAACTCCCTGGGCCATCTTGGACAAGCAGGATCACCTCTTTCCTCATTTATAGACATAGATAACAAGAACTCTCTCTAAACAGTGTTGTTGGAAGCAAAGAGATGTGTAAGGCTGAGAAATAAAACATAAATGCAGGGGAAATCTTAAGAGTTGCTACTTAAAACATTTTTATTTTTATTTTTTTAACACATTTTTAAAATAATAAATGAGCCATTTGGGGTACATTAAGTGTCATCCCTAAACCCAGTGCATGATCAGATGCTTGCTTGTAGGCCATCCAATATTTTTTTTTAGCATACCACTCTGCAGAGGCCTAGATGTGTCCAGGAGATTGGGGGTCCCTGGGTAAACCCCTTCCACCTTGGCTCAGTTTTTTCATCTGTGAAAACAAGGGGGTAAAGGGACGAGCCTCAATCTCTGAGCAGCACCCTGCCCTGGCTCTGTTGGGAGTAACATGTTTGTCTGCATTCGTTGGTGTGCTCACGGCAGGAAGTTAAAATCAAATGCAGAAACCCCAGACCTCCACTCAGTCACCAACCTTGGGTTTATAACCATCCAAACTGAAACTCACTCAAAAAGTACTGTTAGCATGCGCCCACCCCCAGAATGAACTGTGGAAAATTCTGAAAGAGATGGGAATACCAGACCACCTGACCTGCCTCTTGAGAAACCTGTATGCAGGTCAGGAAGCAACAGTTAGAACTGGACATGGAACAACAGACTGGTTCCAAATAGGAAAAGGAATACGTCAAGGCTGTATATTGTCACCTTGCTTATTTAACTTCTATGCAGAATACATCATGAGAAACGCTGGGCTGGATGAAGCACAAGCTGAAATCAAGATTGCTGGGAGAAATATCAATAACCTCAGATATGCAAATGGCACCACCCTTATAGCAGAAACTGAAGAATTAAAGAGCCTCTTGTTGAAAGTGAAAGAGAAGAGTGAAAAGTTTGGCTTAAAGCTCAACATTCAGAAAACTAAGATCATGGCATCCAGTCCCATCACTTCATGGCAAATAGATGGGGAAACAGTGGAAACAGTAGCAGACTTTATTTTGGGGCTCCAAAATCACTGCAAATGGTGATTGCAGCCATGAAATTAAAAGACGCTTACTCCTTGGAAGGAAAGTTAAGACCAACCTAGACAGCATATTAAAAAGCAGAGACATTACTTTGTCAACTAAGGTCTGTCTAGTCAAGGCTATGGTTTTTCCAGTAGTCATGTATGGATGTGAGAGTTGGACTGTGAAGAAAGCTGAGCACCGAAGAATTGATGCTTTTGAACTGTGGTGTTGGAGAAGACTCTTGAGAGTCCCTTGAACTGAAAGGAGATCAGTCCTGGGTGTTCATTGGAAGGACTGATGTTGAAGCTGAAACTCCAGTACTTTGGCCACCTGATGCAAAGAGCTGACTCATTGGAAAAGACCCTGATGCTGGGAAAGATTGAGGGCAGGAGGAGAATGGGACGACAGAGGATGAGATGGTTGGATGGCATCACCCACTCAATGGACATGAGTTTGGATAAACTCTGAGAGCTGTTGATGGACAGGGAGGCCTGGTGCGCTGCAGTTCGTGGGGTCACAAAGAGTTGGACGTGACTGAGTGACTGAACTGAAAAAAAAAAAACAAAATTGGGATAGGCAAAAGAATACAGACAAACTGGGGGGGCTGGATTGGTATTTAAAATCCAGAGAGATCCAATTGCCTTCCCTGAGCCCCCGCCCCTCTGCTTATAGCCTACTGATTTAGTTATGGCAGCTAAAATCTCATCTGAGCTTTCAGCTTATGTGACTAGTTCCCAAAGGGCCTCCAAATCAGAGCTGCTCTAGAGGTGGACCACACCCCCATGGGTCTCACCCTGGATGGGTGGCCTGAGCCTTGAGCCCCCGACCTGGGAGCCCAATGGAGGTGTCTCAGGACACATTGAGTGGGCCGGTTACCCCCTGAAGTGCCTGCAAAGATCAGAAACCCTTCTGCTGTGAAGGCTTCTTTAACTGGGGCTGGCTCGGCTCCCAGGGTGTCTCCAGGTGTACCCCCATTCTGAGGGAGACCTGTCTGCTCCATGCAGACCCTGCAGCTACGTTGAGCACCCCACATACTCAGTGACTTAGAGGCCAGCTGCCATCTCCAGTGCCCCCTTCCCTGATGGGATTTGTTCCAGTCCTCCCCTGAGCCTCACTTCCTGTACACAGGCCTGAGCAGTATCATGAAACATGGAGCCTGGGGCGTTTCTGGCCCCAGTGTGGAGACCCTCTAGGTGCCAAAAGCAAGTCAAAAAGAAACAGATAATTTGAACAGATGGATTGCCAGAAGTGAAATTGAATCTGTGATTTAAAAAAAACCCTGCAAACAAAAGTCCAGGACCAGATGGCTTCACTGGGGAAGTCTACCAAACATACGAAGGACTTACACCGATCCTTCTCAAACTCTTCCAAATGATTAAAAGAGGAGGGAACACTCCCAAAGTTATTCTATGAAGCCACCATCACCCTGATACAAAACCAGGTAAGAGACACTACAAATAAACAAAATCACAGGTCAATATCTTTGATGAATATGGATGAAAAATTCTCTACAAAATATGAGTAAACCAAGCCAGCAATACATAAAAGGGATCAAACCATGATCTAGCTGGATTCGTACCAGGGTTGCAAGAATGTTTCAACGTATGCAAAATCAATGTGACAGACCACATCAACAAAAGGAAAGACAAGAATCATACCAACCTGCCCTGGGAAGAACCCAGTGTCCCACCCCGCCCGCCATTACAGCATCCTGCCGTCTCTCAGGAAAGCCTCCTCTCACATCCCAGGCAGCCAGGAAACTCCAGCCCTCTAACCCTCATTCAGCCTGGGCCTGGCACTTCCCACAGCACAGAGTATGCCTTTCTCCAAAACACAAAGCTGAGCTAAGAGCTCCTGCTAGGTGTGTGTAGAATTTCTGTGATGGAAGGCATGCTGTCAGAGATGTGGGTAATCCTCTTTTGTTGGCAACGATCTGAGCCATAAAGTGGCAGAGATGTCTATAATCTTCCAAGTCTAAGTGAAATCATGCTTTGAAATATGTAAGTCTTTGTTCACAGTCTCGGACAGACAACTTCACAGGTTTTGGGTCCATCTCGTCCCACCTTTGAGAAAAACTAACCTTATCTTTAATCCAGAAAGCTGTGACAACTCCCCTCCCTTCCAGCATCCCTCTGGGTGCCCCTATGACCTCTCCTCTCCCACCTGCCTTCCCAGGCCCAGCCTTCTTCCCCAGGCCCAGCCTTCTTCCCCAGGTACTCCCGGGACCTCCTGTAACCCCATGTGCTTTGAAACTTCCCATTTGTGGCTCCCACTGTTTCATCCTGTGTCCAAACGCCTGTGTGCTGCAATCTAACACTGCTCCCCACCTCTCTCTACAGGGCTTCTGCTGCTCCCCACTCCACCACCACCCTGCAGGAAGCAGGCGCTGAGGTGGAGACTTATGTGCCAGAGGCTCTCTGGGGAGGGTTCTGTGGGAGACAGCCAGACCAGGACCAGACAGGGAAAAGCTGGGCTTTCAGGCAGTTATGGGAAAGCCTCAGCCAGTTCCGCACAGAGCTCTGGAGCTGGAACCAGCTCGCAGAGGAGCCCTGGTTGGAGCCTGGTGGTAGGGCCTTCAGCCCTTTTCCCATCAAGTCACTACACAGGCTGCCCCAGGGGGAGTCGGAGCAGCACGCCAGCGTCCACTCTGGAAGCCCTAACCCTGCAGCCCATTTGCCCACTGCCCTCTTTCTGCATCTTCTTCCTTGGCTTTCCTCTGAACTACCCTTTGCTTTTTCTCTCCAAGTCCTTCAGTTGGGGGCATTACCTGCTTCAGCTCTGCATTCTTCAGGGCTTCCTGGCCCCTGTCTCTGAGCAGAAGCCCAGGCTCCCTGATGACACTGCCCTGTTGTTACAGCCCAGCTTGCTCTGCAGTGCCAAGCCAATCCTATGGCAAAATCAGGGAAGCTCATCTGCTGGGAGCAAGGCCATATCTATATTCCCTTCCCTCCAGACTCGAATCCCTGTGGGAGCCCAGTGGCCCACCTGCCTCTGTGCTTTCCAAGACATAAGTGTGGCTCAAGGTTGTAGGGACACCACTTGGCAGGAAGAGCAAGACCTTGGCCATCTTGACAGGTGGGGTGCTCTGCAAAGTTTAGGAACCTCCTCAAACCAAGGGGGCATCTGCTGTTGCCAGGGATGATGTCAGAGTTGTGAGCCTCTGCTGGGGCTGCCTCCTGCTCACTGGAGGGGGACAGATGGAGGAACAGTTCTGTACAGACAGCATGGGCTTTGGAGGAGGGGCATCCAAGCCGATTGCCCAGCGTGACACTGTTCATCTTTCTGTGTCATGGATATTTACCAAGCGCCCGCTGTGTGTTAGATGCTGGGGTCACAGTGGTGAAGAGCATGAGCCAGTCCCCACTTCAGCGGAAATCCTCACACTGAGGCAGCCTTACTGCCATGGGTGCTCTGAGAGGGAGCTGTGGGTGCACACAGAGGGGTAACCTAGGATCCAGACTAGGGGTTAGGGATGCAGCCTGGAGGACGCGATAAGAATCCCAACCCCTGGTGAGAGAGACCACAGCTGTGTAGCCCTGGGGGAACATACTTGACCTCTCTGAGCCTCCCAATTACACCCATCTGCTGGCCGCTGTGAGGACTAAGTGAAATAACGTAAGTATCATAGTCTCAGGTCCCAATTCATGGACCAGAATTCCAGTGGTGGTCCATGGTGGCTATTACTACTATAAATAAAGGGAGCTACCACTTTCTAGGGCTGAGGAAATTCCCTGAGCTCTGTGGGTAAGTATGAGCTAAGGACTTTGTTCTCACTGGGGTTTGGGCTACTAGGATTCTCAGTCTTGCCCCGCACAGCCACCAACTTGCCATGTGACCCAGAGCAACTTACATCCCACCTCTAACCATACTTGCATCCTTCGTAACAGAAAGGAGTTGGACCAGAGTCTGTAATTCAAGGCCTAGCTGGAACTCAAGTTGGGGAGGAGGGATCAAGATAGTGGAGTAGGAGGATGTGGAGCTCACTTCTCCCCATAAACACATTTTAAAAAAATGTACATGTGGAACGATTCTCGGAGAAAACACACTGGAGCCTGGCAGAAGAACTCTCATACAAACAAAGCTGCAAGAAAGATCTCCACGTAACCAGGTAGGGAAGAAAAAAAAAAGATATCAGAATGGGGCCAAATCCCCTGGGAGGGATCTATAAAAGAGAGAGGCTCCACATGGGCAGGCTCTGGCCCTGGGGAGCCCCCTTGCCTGTTGGGAGGTCCAGTGGGACAGATAGAGGGGCTGGGGTGTATGCTGGCTTGCTCACAGTCAGTGTGAAGACGGACTGGTGCCGACAGCCTCAGCCCATCCAGAACGCCTGCCAGACTGGGCTGCTAGTAAATGCAGCTGCTAGGCGCTGAATCTCAGGCAAATGGGCCCTGGAGGACTCAGTTTAGCTACATGGAGACAGCCTGGAGGGCCTGGGGTGTGGTCTAGTCTGAACCTTGGAGCCTGTCAGCACGCTCATGGCAGGGGCAGGCTTTCTTGGCCTGCACATGGTGGGTGCGGGTCTGGCTACATCCAGCTTTGTCAGAGCGCATACCAGGTGGGGCCACAGAGACTGCCTCAGGTGGACAGCCCCTGGGGGGTGTTTGCAGTGGTTCAGCGTCTCCCACCCCACACCTCAGCTTGAAGTCACACCTGGGGCACACATGTCCCGGGAGAAACCTGCCAAGGGGGCAGCAGCATCTACCACCTCAATTCCTGCAGCCACAGCACCTCAACCCCCAGCACCAACCTGTCCACACCACAGCCTAGCACTAGGTTCAGACAAACACAATGGAGAAATGGACATGACCTTGGTCTGCTTCTGGGCAGAACCATGGATGCTGCACAGGTGGCATATGGGTTCTGTGACCACACAAGGCTCACCTGCTTCAGTGACTGTCTCTGTTCAGACAGAGCATGCATTCAATGGCAACAGAGCCTCATGGCTTCTACTCCAATAACTTGGGAGCAGACCCCCACCCCTGACAGGGCTACAATAGCCACAAGGGAAAGAGGAGGCCCTGCCCAACATCCATTGCAGGCTCTGGTGACCACAATGCCAATCACACCTGCCGCTAAGGGTGGTGATGGCCAGCACACTCTGAGGAGAGACCCAGATGGCATCCATACCCAACAGCCCTTGCACCAATAATACTGGACTCACCATCTACACGGGGATGGTCCCACATGAAAACAGCTCTTCAAGACCACAGTAGGTAACCAATGCTCCTAAATTCAAAGAGACAGAGGAAGTTAAGTACAATGAAAAAGTAGAGGAACTACTCCCAATTAAAATGGCAAAAATTAAGGAGAAGACTCTAAACGCAGCAAGAGAAAAGAGAGTCAGTTTTTCTCTTGGGAAAAAACTGGAACCTAAAAAAAAAAAAAAAAAAAAAAGAAAATCAGCTGACTTCTCTATACAAACTTGCAGGCCAGAGGGAGTGGCATGTTATATTCAAAGTCTTGAGAGGGAAACAGGTAACCTGGGATACTCTACCCAGCAAGATTATCATTTAGAATAGTCAGAGAGAGAAAGAATTTCTCAGACAAGCAAAAACTAAAAGAATACGACAATACTACATCTACCCTACAAGAAATATTGAAAGATCTTTTCTAGTTAGAAAAGAAATAAGAATCTATAGGAAAGGGAAAATCACAATAGGAAAGGCAAATTAATATAAAGGATTGTTGTTATTTAGTCGCTCGTTTGTGTCTCTTTTATGACCCCTGTGGACTGTAGCCCGCCAGGCTCCTCTGTGCATGGGATTTTCCAGGCAAAAACACAAGAGTGGGTTACCATTTCCCTCTCCATGGGATTTTCCTGACCCAGGGGTCAAATCTGTGTCTCTGCTTCTCCTGTATTGCAGGTGGACTCTTTACCACTGAGCCACTGGCTGCTGCTGCTGCTGCTAAGTCACTTCAGTCGTGTCCGACTCTGTGAGTCACTGGGGAAGTCCCATAAAGGACTGAAGATCACTTAAATAAGCCAGTACATATGTTAAAATGTAATCAAAACTGTACAAGCTATGATAACCACAACAGTAGCAAAAGGATAAACATGAAGAAGTAGAACATCAAAAACACAGAATGTGGGGAGAGGAGTAAAAAAATGTAGATCTCTTAGAATGTGTTTCAGCCTATATGATTGCCAATCTAAAGTGAGTAGATTCAGTTATGGATTAATATACTTTAAAACCTAATGAATGGGACCTAATTAAACTTAAAAGCTTTTGCATAGCAAAGGAAACCATAAACAAGACAAAAAGACAACCTAAGGAATGAGAAAAAAATGTTTGTAAATATTACAGGCAACAAGGGGTTAATATCCAAAATATATAGGGACTTCCCTGGCAGTCCAGTAGTTAAACCTTTGTGCTTCTGATGCAGGGGGCTCAAGTTCAATCCTTGGAGAGCTAATATACCACACTCTGTGTGATATGAGCAGTACACACACACATATATATACACACACATACACCCAGAGCTCATACAACTCAGTATCAAAAACAAACAATCTAGTCAAAGAATGGGTAGAAGACTTAGATAGTTCTTAAAGGAAGACATGCAAATGACCAGCTGGCAATGAAGAGATAATTAATTTCTCTAATTATTAGAGAAATGCAAATAAAAACCACAATGAAGCAAGCAACACCTCACACCAGTCAGAATGGCCATCGTCAAAAAGTCTACAAATGATAAATGCTAGTGAGGGAGTGTTAAGTTGTTGGGAATGTTAAGTTGGTGCAGCCACTATGAAAAACAGTATGGAAGTTCCTTAAAAAACTAAAACTAGAACTACCATATGATCCAGCAATCCCACTCCTAGGAAAGATGAAGCTCTAATTTGAAAAGATACACGCACCCCAGTGTTCATAGCAATACTATTTACAGTAGCCAAAGCAAGGAATCTACCTAAATGTCCATCAATAGATGAACAGATAAAGAAGATGTGGTATGGAATATTACTCAGCCATTAAAAAGAACAAAATATTGCCATTTGCAGCAACATGGACAGACTTAGAGATTATCATACTAAGTGAAGTAAGTCAGGCAGAGAAAGGCAAATATATTATTTATATTTGGAATCTGAAAAATAATACCAATGAATATACATACAAAACAGAAGAAGACTCACAGACATAGAAAACAAACTTACGGGACTTTCCTGATGGTACAGTGGGCAAGAATCATCCTGCCAATGCAGGGGACACAGGTTTGATCCCATCCCTGGTCTGGGAAGATTCCACATGCCATAGGGCAACAAAATTCGTGTGCCACAACTACTGAGCCCGTCCACCTAGAGCATGTGCTCCACGACAGGAGAAGCCACTGCAGTGAGAAGCCTGTATACAACGAGGAGCACCCACTGCTCGCTGCGACTAGAGAAAGCCCGCGTGCAGCAACAAAGACCCAGAGCAGCCAAAACTGAATGAGAAGAAAACAAACTTATGGTTACCAACATGGAAAGGGAGGGGGATAAGTTAGCAGTGTGAGATACAAAATTAACAGATACAAAATAGTAAGCATAAAATAGATATGCAACAAAGATTTCGTGTACAGTACAG
Source organism: Bos indicus (assembly GCF_029378745.1). NCBI lineage: Eukaryota > Metazoa > Chordata > Mammalia > Artiodactyla > Bovidae > Bos > Bos indicus. The sequence goes on from NC_091760.1 coordinate 73,135,187, forward strand.
GGAACTATATTGAATCTTACAAAGACCTATAACAGAGAATAACTGGAAATGTGTGTGTGTGTGTGTGTGTGTGTGTATGTATATATATATATATATATATATCTGAATCACTTTGCTAAAGACCTAAACACAATATTTTAAATCAACTATACTTTAATAAATACATAAAAATAAAATCCAACCTGGCATCTTCATATTCTAGGGAGTCACCAAGTCAGGGGGAAGACCCCAGGCAGAGAGTCTGGGTGAGGCAAATGGGGTAGAGCTGACTACCCTTGACCTACCTCTTTAGTAGGGGAGTCTGAAGCCTGCAGTTGCAGTCACTTGGTACCAAAAGAGAAGGAACTGGAAAATGTATGAAGTGCAGAGAACAGCTGCCTGCCTCAAGTCTGTGGGATTGCCTTCACGGGAAGAGCCTGATTTGATCCACATCCAGTCTTTCTAGTCAACAATCTCTGAAGATGAGCAAACAAATGGCCCAGTCCTGTGTTTCCCAAAATGAGCCCAAAGTCAGCATGGCTCTGTCTTTAGGCCCCCTCCCTGCTCCTTGCTCTCTTTCTTCCTTCCCACTCTCTGCTCCTCCATAACGGCTCAGCTCAGGGCTGAAGGAAGCCTTCTCTGAACCCCATCGGAAATTAGATATCCCTCCTCTGTCATCACCAGACTTGTGCATCCCTCTGTAACAACGCTTACTCCTTGGAAGAAAAGTTATGACCAACCTAGATAGCATTTTCAAAAGCAGAGACATTACTTTGCCAACAAAGGTCCGTCTAGTCAAGGCTATGGTTTTTCCAGTGGTCATGTATGGATGTGAGAGTTGGACTGTGAAGAAAGCTGACTGCCAAAGAATTGATGCTTTTGAACTGTGGTGTTGGAGAAGACTCTTGAGAGTCCCTTGGACTGCAAGGAGATCCAACCAGTCCATTCTGAAGGAGATCAGCCCTGGGATTTCTTTGGAAGGAATGATGCTAAAGCTGAAACTCCAGTACTTTGGCCACCTCATGCGAAGAGTTGACTCATTGGAAAAGACTCTGATGCTGGGAGGGATTGGGGGCAGGAGGAGAAAGGGACAGCAGAGGATGAGATGGCTGGATGGCATCACTGACTCGATGGACATGAGTTTGAGTGAACTCTGGGAGTTGGTGATGGACAGGGAGGCCTGGCGTGCTGCGATTCATGGGGTCGCAAAGAGTCGGACACAACTGAGTGACTGAACTGAAATGAACTGAACTGAACTGTAACAATGTGGAGAATTTCATGTGTCAAGGATTTCTTGTGTGAGAAAGCAGTCATGCCAAACAGTGGGCGCCATCTCCTGCACCGTGACCCTCTGACTTAGAGTATCCTATAACCCCTGTCTCAACCTGCAGAGGGAAGCAGGAGTCCAGGAGCCCCTTGGCAGGCAGCTGTGAGGCATGGACTTTTGGGGGAAAGGACAAAGAAGTGCTAGGACCTGTTTTAAGATAAGAGCCATGAGTGAGAGATCCAGAGCACAGGGGGCATGCCGTGATGTGTGAGTTTTCCAGAAAGTGTAAGAGATGGAGACACTGATGGCAGGGGGTTATGAATGGGATCACCTGCTCCCCTTTTCATGAACATAAGTAGAGACTGACCTTGCTCTTGCATTTAATTTTGGCTGCTGGACCACATAATGGGAAATGCCACAAAAGGGTGGGTCATGTGGCACCCATGGGTCTGTTGCCCAGACACCACTGTAATCTTGCTGCCCTGTCAGTCTTCCAACTCTGCCAGTAATCTGTGCACACCTGGAAGGCAGGAACCCTGGCACCCTTGTGCTCCCAGCACCTGACACAGTGTTGGCACATGGCGGCTGCTCATTCAGTCTTTGTCATTTGACTGCATGAATAAGTCAACACCGTGCTCATGACTTGAGCAGCAAAGAAAAATGACACCAGTGGATTTGGGGAGTGAGAGGGAAGAGTGGAGAGAGGCCCAGAGTTGCCCACACCACAGAATCCCAGTTAGGGCCAAAGGAAGGGATGGGAGGGCACTGGGCAACTGGGAAGACACAGACTCAGAGCTGAACTGGGGGAGATGGGTGGAGGCCTGGGAATAAACAACACTCAAGGTAGGAAAGCTCCCTCTGTGTCCCCATTTAATGAATACCCTGTGCTTACATTAGTCCTTTCATCAAGCTAAATGAGTTCCTGGGGCTCAACAGTCCCTGTGGCCACTGTTTTGCCCACAAAATTCCCAGTATCTAACTGGAGGATGCCATCAAATGTTCTATTAGCCCTACTCACTAGGAGCAAGGAGGAAGAGCCTAAGGTGCAGGTAGAGTGGGAAAGAGATGCTTAGAGAGGTAGTGAGCTCCACATCACCAGAGGTATGCTAGCAGAGGCTTGCAGCCTCTTTTGAGAGGATACGAGATGAATGTTGAGCAACAGATGGGAGCTCACATAGCCTGACCTTTGTGTCCCTGATAACCCTGGGATTTTTGATCTCTAAGTTCCTTCTCTGCCCTTTACAACTAACCGCATTGACACCTGAGCATTTTCAGGTTCTAGTTCTGGATGCTCTGCCTACTTCTAGGAAGGAGGCTCCTTTCAAAAGACTGTAGGATCACGATCGTATGAAAATCCATTTCATACTCTCATCACTCTCCCTTCCCCACTTTCCATGTGGTAATTGCAACTTCCTGTACAAAGTACTATAGAAGGTCACACTGGGCATCCCAGAGGCAAACACAAACCCAGGAGGCGGGGGATGGTTTGGGGAAGAGACATCAGGCTGGGCTTGGCCTGAAAGGTTGTGAAAAGGGGCTTGATGCAAACTCATGCTGCTGCAGGGATTTGATTGTGGTTCCACTCCCAGATCAAGACACACATGTGGGCAGAAACCCTAAGAAGGGAGGGGGATTAGTAAAAGCCACATTAGAAAGCAAAAGGCAATATCCTTTAAGAAAAAACTAGTCAACATTTTTAAAAAGATTAATGATCTCCACAAAATGGAGAAAGAACCATCCTGACCCAACCAAGATAATAGATACTATGTCAGACGGTGTTTCCTCTGATTTTTCTTTAAAAAATGCCATCAACAAATACTACAGGTGCTCTGGACCTGAATCCAGGAGGTCTTTGGTCACAGACTGACACCAGGTTGACGGACGTCCTCTGGGTTCAGCTTGCAGGGGTAGCGCAGGAGCCCCACAAGCCTCAGGTCTGGATGTGTAACTACTATAGACACACCACCCAGCTGCTTCTCGCTGGACAAATGGCAGCCGGGCTTTCTCTCTGAAACAAGGGTATTAAACTCAGTTACCCTCTTCTCTTCCCAGCCTTCCTTTCAGTTCTACTCCCTCTCGGGATAAATGGAGCTACTGGGGAAGTTTGCAAATGCGAACCTTTCTGTACACAATCAGAAGACTTCATGGTTCATAAACACGTGCTTAGAGAGGGTCTTCACTTTCACAACTTCATTTAGCCTTACAGCAGTGTGTTTTTATCTCCATGGTACCTATGAGGAAAATGGAATCTCAGAGAGGTCAAGTTCTTTGCTTAAGCTCACCTCGCTTGAAAGTCATAGAACTGGTACAATAGCAAAGGACTCCTGGCTCCCAACTATTCTCTCATTCACCAAGTCTTTATTTGGTTCCTACTGTGTATCACATACTGTTTGAGGCGCTAGAGATATAGTAGTGATCAAGACAGACACAGTCCCTGCCCTCATGGAGCTTCTCTTCTAAAGGGAGGAGATCGATGATAAAGAACGAAACCAATAGACAAACAAGATCATCTTTCATGGTGGCAAGTGGAATAAAGGGGATTTGATAGTTACTGTAGTGGGAAGGTCTTCCCTGTAGCTCAAACAGTAGAGAATCTGCCTGTAATGCAGAAGACCCAGGTTTGACCCCTGTGTCAGGAAGATCCTCTGGAGAAGGGAATGGCAATCCACTCCAGTATTCTTGCCTGGAGGATCCGATGGACAGAGGAGCCTGGTGGGCTACAGTCCGTGGGTTGCACAGAGTTGGACATGACTGAGCGACTAACATTACTGCTACTACTACTGTAGCGGGAGGTGCTGCTTTAGAGAGAATGGGCAGGGAAATAGGTGCCATCTGAACCAGGAACGGAGCACGGAGGAGGCAGCCCTGTGAAATCTGGGGGAGGAGGATGCTAGGCAAAGGGAACAGCAAGAACAAAGGCACCGGGGAAGGACCATCAGAAGGCCAGAGTAGCTGAGGGCACAGGAGAGGGCTGGGCAGGGAGAGGAGCAGAATGAGAGGCCATTATCAGGGGGGCCTCATCAGCTACTGGCAGGAGTGAAGCTTTTATACAAAGTGGGATGGGAAGAATTTGAATTAGGGAAGTGACATGATCTGGTCATTGTATAGAAAGTAGACTATAGGTGGTCAAGTGTGTCAGGAGGAAGACCAGTTAGGAGGTGATAAAATAGCTTAGGCAAATGGTGATAAAAATATGGAGGCTTGGGTTGGTGACCAGTTAAGGTGGAATAAGAAATCAAAGAACAAGATATATTTTGAAGGGGAAGCAGCCAGGCCTTGCCAAGGAAAAGGGCTGCAGACAGGCTGGGATGAATAAAAGAGGGGGATTACAGCTTGTTTTTGGCTCGAGCAATTTGCTAGATGCCTTTATTAAGATGGGGCTTCCCAATGGCACTAGTGGTAAAAAATCTGCCTGCCATGCAGGAGACCCAGGTTTGATTTCTGGGTTGGAAGATCCCCTGGAGAAGAGAATGGCAATCTACTCTAGTATTGATCCCTGGAGAATTCCCTGGACAGAGGAGCCTGGCAGGCTACAGTCCATGGGATCGCAAAGAGTTGGACATGACTGAGTGACTTTTACTTTTTTAAGATAGAGAACACTTAGAGAGAAGCAGTCCTTTTATTTTTTTTAGAGGAGCAGAAAAAGTCGTGTCTTGGTGATGACAAATGTGAGGTTTTCTTTAAAAAAAAAAAACAACCAAACACAAGTTTCAAACATACTGTTAGAGTTGAGGGGAGAGATCAGTTATGAGCCATCCATCTGAGAGTCAGATTTGTGGTTTCAGGATGGCTAAGTCAGGACATATTGTATCCTTTCCCCTCCTCCAAAAACCAAAAACCTAGAATAGAACTCCTAGTCTGATGAAGCGAGGAGTTGTCTGTAGCTCCAGACCACAATATATGAAGGTTGGAAGTAGACAGAGGGACGAGGAATAATTTACCAGCTAGTAGAAAAGCCCAAGTCTTACTGTCTGAAGGCAGAGGGTACCAGCATGAAGGGATTTGGTCCACCTGGCAGAACCCCTGTGAGGAGCAAAAGTGGGAGGCAGTAGTTAGGAAAGATGGGAGTGGAATCAGGGAAATGGTGCTGAAAGCAGGGAGGGGATATTGAAAATCTGTATAAAGAGAACTAGTCCTGGCCCAGATCCCCACCAATGAGTACCCCTTCTGCAATCTGGCAGGAGACTGGAACTTGGTTTTCTGAATAATGAACCAGGGAGAGCTGAGAGGAGGGTGGGGGGCAGTGATGAAACCCTAAGGACCACAGACTAAGAATCTGTGGATTCTTAGGACCTAAGGAGCACAAGAATCTGCAACCTGACAGATGAGCCTTCCACAACCTCTTCCGCAAAGCTAGGGGTCTGACTTGGGCTGGCAGGAGGAGGAGAAGCTTTGCATTCTCCAGAGAAACTCAAATGCCCAAGAATACCTGCAGCTATTGACTTTGGGGGCCCTGAGTAGAAATACCATGGACTACCTGATCACCCCACAAAGCCGCTGGCCAGTCTCTAATCCCACCTGTGCCTGAGTTTCCCATAACATTTGGACACAAAGGCACAGTCAAGTTCCAGCAAATATTTGAGAGAAACTTCCAACATAAAACACAGAGACCGAAACAATCAGGAAAAGACACCCAGAAGAAGCAGATAATACCCAGAGATAAAGAAAATGTCAAAATTAATGATAATATCTTCAGAAAAGATGAGATGGTACTGAATTCATGAGACACAAATAGAAGCTATTTTAAAAAGGAACAGCCAGAGATCATAACGTATTCTTGGAAATTAGAAATGATACTAAAATAAAAAATTTAATAATAGGGTTGGATGATACATTTGAGAAAAATCACCAGAAACTGGGAGGAGGTGAGAAACAAAGGTGGAAAGCAGTAAAGTCTTTTTAAATTAGATTGTGTTTGCAGATGACACACTACATATAGAAAACCCTCCAGACTCAATATAAAAGCTATTAAAAGTAATAAATGAATTCAGTAAGGTAGCAGGATCCAAGATTAACATACAGAAATCTGTTGCATTTCCTTACACTATTCATAAGATATCAGAAAGAGAAAGTAAGAAAACAACCTCATTTAAAATTGCATCAAGGGCTTCCCTGGTGACTCAGTGGTAAAGCATCTGTCTTCCAATGCAGGAGAAACAGGTTCAATCCTTGATCCAGGCAGATTCTACATGCCTCAGAACAGCTAAGCCCATGTGCCACAACTATGGAGCCTGTGCTATAGAGCCCAAGAGCCCCAACTACTGAAGCTCGAGTACCCTAGAGTCCATGCTCCACAGCCAGAGAAGCCACAGCGGTGAGAAGCCTGCACACTGCAAGTAGAGGGTAGCCCCCACTCACCACAACTAGAGGAAAGCCTGAGGCAGCAATGAAGACCCAGCATAGCCAAAAATAAACAAATAAAATTATAAAATAAATAAAATTGGATCAAAAGTTAGAATATGTAGGAATGAACCTCATCAAGTCAGTGGAGGACCTATATGCTAAGAACTATAAGATATTGATGGATTAAATTGAAGATGATTTGATATGATAAATGGAAAGATGTCCCACGCTTTTTGATTAGAAGAATTAATATTATTAAAATGGCCAAGCTACCCAGAGCAATCTACACATTTAATGTGATCCCAATCAAATTACCCATGACATTTTTCACAGAACTAGAACAAACAATCCTAAGATTTATATAGAACTAAGAATTGGAATATTTCCTGCCATGTCAATAAATAAGAATGTCATTGTCATCAGTGATTCCAGCCCTTTGGGGCACTGGAGAAGGAGAATACCAGTGATCAGCAGCTATTAAGCTGAAGCACTGAGGAACTCAGGATGTGAAAACACAGGATACTGGCCCCAGATACCTGAAATGCATATGAAAGGAATGATTTCAGTGAGCCCAGACTCTTGCATCTTCCTATACACAGAGAGGCAATAAGTTCCTTAACTTGAGATATCTTGTTGCTCAGTCGTGTCTGACTATGACCAGGCTTCCAGCACACCAGGCTTCCCTGTCCTTCACCATCTCCCAGAACTTGCTCAAACTCACGTCCATTGGCTCAGTGATGCCATCTGACCATCTCGTCCTCTGCGTCCCCTTCTCTTTACTTCACAAAAATACTTTTGATGTTCAGACTGTCTGCCCTTTGTTGCAAACTTCAGTATAACCTGATTCCTCCCACACCCTGCCCTGCCTCCTCAGAGCAGTTCTCTCAGGGTTACCTGAGATGCTGTCTCCCAAGCTTGAAGTCCCCCAAATTTCCACTGAATAAAACATAAATCTCAACTCATAGGTTGCAAATATTTTTTAAGTCAACAGAAAAAATACTGACTTTTTGGTCAATAAAAGGCCCAGAATTGCCAAAGTAATCCTGAGAAAAAAGGACCAAACTAGAGGCACAAGACTCCCAGCCTTCAAACAATATTACAAAGCTCCAGTTATCAAAGCAATGTGATATTGGCAAAACAGACATATGGATTAATGGAATAGAACAGCGAGCCCAGAAATAAACCCACACAACTATGGTCAATCAATCTTTGATGAAGGAGGCAATCTACAGTGGAAAAAAGACAGTTTCTTCAACCAGTAGTGTTGGGATAGTTGGGCAGCCACATGTAAATCAATGAAGTTAGAACACACCCTCATAGTTTGCTTCCTTGGTGGCCAGATAGTAAAGCATCTGCCTGTAATGTAGGAGACCCAAGTTTGATCCTTGGGTCGGGAAGATACCCTGGAGAAGGAAATGGCAACCCACTTCAGTATTCTTGCCTGGAGAATTCCATGGACAGAAGAGCCTGGCGGGCTAGAGTCCATGGGGTCACAAAGAGTCAGACATGACTGAGCAACTAGCACTTTTCATACTATACACAAAAATGAACTCAAAAGGGCTTAAAGACTTAAATATGAGACATAACACTGGGCTTCCCTGGTGGTCCAGTGGTTAAAAATCTGCCTTGCAATGCAGGGGACAGAGGTGTGATCTCTGAGGACCTAGAGATCTGGGAAGATCCTGAATGCCACGAGCAACTAAACCCATGTGCCACAACTACTGAGCTTGTTTGTGCTCTAGAGCCTACGAGCTACAACTACTGAGCCCACGCGCAGAACTGCTGAAGCCTGTGTTCCTCATCAAGAGAACCACTGCGACGAGAAGCCTGCACACTGCAACTGGAGAAAGCCCTCAGCAGCAAAGAAGACCCAGTGTAACCAAAAATTAATAAATAAATGAATATTTAAAGACATGATACCATAAAACTCAGAAGTAAACATAGGCAAAATATTCTCTGACATAAATTGTACCAATGTTTTCTTAGGTCAGTCTCCCAAGGCAATAGAAACAAGGGCAAAAATAAACAAATGGGACTCAATCAAACCTACAAGCTTCTGTACAGCGAAGGAAACCAAAAACAAAGTGAAAGACAACCTACAGACTGGGAGAAAATACTTGCAAATGTTGAGACCAACAAGGGCTTAATTTCAAAAATATACAAACAGCTCTTATAACAACAACAACAATCCAACTGAAAAATGGGCAGAAGACTTAAATAGACATTTCTTTAAAGAATACATACAGGTGGTCAACAGGTACAAGATGCTAATTATTTTATATGATAATAATTGCTATAATCAACAATGCAAATTATTAGAGAAATGCAAATCAAAATAACAATGAGGTAAAACCTCACACCAGTCAGATTGGCCATCATTTAAAAATCTAACAAAAGCAAATGCTAGAGAAGGCAATGGCAACCCACTCCAGTCCTCTTGCCTGGAAAATCCCGTGGACAGAGGGGCCTGGTGGGTTGCAGTCCATGGGGTCACTAGGAGTAGGACACGACTGAGCGACTTCACTTTATTTTTCACTGTCATGCATTGGAGAAGGAAATGGCAAACCACTCCAGTGTTCCTGCCTGGAGAATCCCAGGGACGGGGGAGCCTGATGGCTGCTGTCTATGGGGTCACACAGAGTCGGACACGACTGAAGCGACTTAGCAGCAGCAGCAGACAGGGTGTGGAGAAAAGGGAACCCTCTTGCACTGCTGGTGGTGATGTAAATGGTATCGCCACTATGGAAAGCAGTATAAAGTTTCCTCAGAAAACTAAAAATAGAGCTACCATATGATACAGCAATCCCACTTCTGGGCTTATATCCAGATAAAACAATAATTCAAACAGGTATGTGTATCCCTGAGACAGGAGGCAGATGGGACCCCTAGGGGAAAGCAATTGGAGATTTATTCTCTATTGACCGAAATGCCAAGACAAGAATAGCAGGGCAATTAAGGGAGGAGGCTGGATCCTGCCCAGACCACATATTCTCCTTCTAAAGTCAGGATACCTCTCCAACCACACATGCACAGGAAAAGCTTCCTGAGGGCCAAAGGGAGTCATGTCAAGGGATGTTCTACTCAGACGCCTTTTTGGTAGGATCCATCTTGGCTAAGAGATGTGTGCGCACACATGGAAGGATCCTGAGATACAACAGATATGGACTGTGAACCAAATCAAAGTGATTGGTCAAAGGAAAACTGGCAGAAACGCCCCTAAATAAGTGATTTAAACTGCCATGTGGGTGCAGCAACTCGGGGACTCTCCCTGTGAGTCTGCCCATGTGTCTAGCCACACATACTGTACTTTTTTCCTCCTAAGAAATACTTTACTTGCTTCACTGCTTTTTGTCCTCGTGGAGATTCTTTTCTACAAAGCTGAAGGGCCAGGGCCCTTGTCGCTGACCACTGGTCTAGTGCTTTCACCACCTTGACCCGGCCCAGTCTCTGGTTGGGAACCAAGCCCCCGCTCCAAGTCATCACAGGCCAAGGCCGTCGGAGATCACCCGTATGTTCATAACAGCACTAGTCACAATAGCCAAGACATGGAGACAACCTGGATGTCCATCAACAGATAAATGGATAAAGATGTAGTAATATATATATATATATATATATATATATATATATATATACACACACACAAAACGGAATAACATGCAGCAATAAGAAATGAAATAATGTCATTTGCAGTAACATAGACAGACCTAGAGATTATCATACTAAGTGAAGTCCGAGAAATACAAATGTAATATATCACTTATATGTGAAATCTAAAATGTGACACAAATGAACTTATTTGCAAAACAGAAACAGACTCACCAACATCGCAAATGAACCTGTGGCTGCCAAGGGGCGGGGGTGGGGGGTGCGTGAAGAGGGATAGAATTGGGAGTTTAGGGTTAGTAGATGTAAACTATTATATGTAGAGTGGATAAACAAGGTCCTACTGTATTACACAAAGAGCTCTATTTAATATCCTGTGATAAACCATAATGGAAAAAAATTTTCAAAAAATGGGGCTTCCCTGGTGGTACAGTAGATATGAATCTGCCGGCCAATGCAAGGGCTGTTGCTGTAATGTCCCTTTAGTCGTGTCCAGCTCTTCACAACTCCATGGACTGTAGCCCGCCAGGCTCCTTCTGTCTATGGGATTCTCCAGGCAAGAATACTGGAGTAGGTTGCCATTTCCTCCTCCAGGGAATCTTCCCAACCCCGGGATTGATCCTGCATCTCCTGCGCCTCCCAAATTGCAGGCAGAGTCTTTACTGCTGAGCCACCGGGACATGGATTCAATCCCTGGTCCAGGACGAGTCCACATGACTCAGAGCAACTAAGCCCGTGTGCCACAACTACTGAAGCCTGTTCCCCTAGAGCCTGTGCTTCGCAGAAGAGAAGCCACTGTGATGAGAATCCTGAACACCGCAATGAAGAATAACCCTTGCTTACTGTAACTAGTAGTAGTTCTTCCAGTGGTCATGTATGGACGTGAGGGTTGGACTGTGAAGAAAGCTGAGCACCGAAGAATTGATGCTTTTGAACTGTGGTGTTGGAGAAGACTCTTGAGAGTCCCTTGGACTGCAATGTTACCTAACCAGTCCATCCTAAAGGAGATCAGTCCTGGGCGTTCACTGGAAGGACTTATGTTGAAGCAGAAACTCCAATACTTTGGCCACCTGATGAGCTGACTCATTTGAAAAGACCCTGATGCTGGGAAAGATTGAGGGAAGCAGGAGAAGGGGACGACAGAGGATAAGTGGTTGGATGGCATCACTGACTCAATGGACATGAGTTTGGGTAAACTCCGGGAGTTGGTGATGGACAGGGAGGCCTGGTGTGCTGCAGTCCATGGGGTCGCAAAGAGTTGGATATGACTGAGAGACTGAACTGAACTGAACTGTAACTAGAGAAGCCCTGCACACAGCAACGAAGACCCAGAGCAGCCAAAAATAAACAAATACATGAATAATTTAAAAATAAAATGTATACATATATATATAACTGAATCACTTTACAGCAGAAACTAATAAATACAACACTGTAAATCAACTATATGTCAATAAAACAATAAATTAGAATGTCATTTCAGAAGGTCTAACAGGAGTTCTAGAAAGAGATATCAAAGAAAGTAGTAGGGAGGATAGTACCAAAGGGATAAAATAAGACAAGTAAGAAAACAGAAGGAATAATGTAAATTCCCAGAAATGGAGGACGTAATGAATGCCCAGTCCAAAGAATGCTGGAAGGCCTGTATCAGGGCAATCACATGAACTCAGACTCAGCTAAATTAGACTGGTCATCTTCCTCCAGTACAGATTTAAAACTTCTGGCTGTCATATCATTAGAAATCCCCTTTCAATGCCTGTCCCCAGTAAAGACCTATGTCCCAAATCTACTTTGTGCTGGAGCTGGCTCATATCAGCTTGCAAGAGCTGATAATTTGTCAAAAATTTTGCCATCTGGTTGTGTGATATTGTGATTTATAATAATAGTCCCCGCTTCTAGCACAGAGCTTCTAAAACCCGTAAATGGCAGAGAGATAATGGTGTCTTTTGTTACTTTAATGAGGTGACTTTAAGGATAGCCCTAGGTCATCTAAGGATAGGACCTGGTTGCCAGAGGAAACAACCCTGTGATTGGAGGTTGGACTTTTCAATGCCACCTCTCCTGCCCCTTGGCCCCTGGGGAGGGAGAGGGGCTAGAGGTTGGACCAGTCTCCAGTGGCCAATGATTTAATCAATCATACCTATACATGAAGCCTGCACAAATCCCCAGGGGATAGGGTTTGGAGAGTTTCCTGATGGAACACATGGAGAATCAGGTAGAATGACACATCTGGAGAGGACATGGGATTCCTTCTCCCATACCTCACCTTAGACATCTGGTTCATCTGTTGGTCCTGAGTTATATCTTTTTATAATAAACTTGTAATCTAATAAGTAAAATGTTTGAGTTCTGTGAGCTGCTCTAGCAAACTAACTAAACTCAGGAAGTAGGGTTGTGGGAACCTCTGATCTACAACCATTTGGTCACAATCACAGTTGACAATCTGGACTTGTGACTGATGTCTCAAGCTGGGTTCAGGGCATTTTTGTAGTACTGAGCCCTTAAACCTGGGGGATCTGATGCTATCTCTGGGTAGATAGTGTCAGAATCAAGTTAAACTGTAGAATGCCCAGGTGGTGTCCTGAGAATTTCTGCCCATCTGCCTCCTACCCCTATATGCACATACACCCCCACATTGGAATTAGTGATGAGTTATCTTTTAGATTGCTTAGTACAACCATCACTATATAAGCTTTCAATTAGGTAAATTACCTTAGGAGTAAAAATAACCAATACTTAAAACATCCCAATTCCTAATAATTTTACACGGTTTTGCAATTATCTATGCTATTGAGGTTATCTTTATCTATGTGGTGGATAAACCATCTAAAAGCAGGCTACTGGGCATCTTTCTTGACTCTACATTGATGACATCACGATAACATGAATTCAACCACAGTGAGAATATTTACACCACAGAAATGGGCAAACACCACAAACCAGGGTTTTTCCCCCCAGATTGCCAGTGGTTAAACCTACCAGTACATCACTGTTACTAGCATTCTTTGCCTAGTTCTCTTAGATATATAGTTGGATAAATGGGCAGCTTGCTGGTTGGTTGGTTATTTGGCTGGCTGGCTAATTGGCTGTGCTGTTGGAAGGCCCCTCCCTTTCTGACAATCCCTGGAGCCCAAAGACCACCTGCCTAGTGCATGAACAGCAGAGGCACTTAGGAGGGCCTGACTCTAGCTGCCAAATGTCTGTTCTTAGTTAAAAGTATTATCAATCAGCTCAGTCTTGCCTGAGCATGCAGAAGGAAACGCTTGCTGGGAGAAGCTGGGTATCTCTGCCCATATGGCTAGGGGAAGGAGAGCTTTCCAGGCAGAGGGAAGAGAGGACCTTTTATTCTCTTCATGCCTGTAAGTGGCCTTGGTGCCAAGCTGTCCCCTGTCCGTTTCTCTGCCCCTCCCCCCAGCGCCCCCAGTGTGGAGAATGACGGCACCACTGGTCACTGACACACGTCTTATTTTCATGGAGCCTTTGCTGGCAACGAGGCTGAGGGAAGAGCTAGGTACCCGGCTCAGATCACACAGAAAATTCTGATGAGAAGCTCAGGCAGACACAGGTGCAACAAAATACGAAGGGACCAGGATCATCAGGAGCTCTCTAATAACACGGCTGTGAATGGCAGTGGGCTGTCACGTGACCCGAGTCAGCCGGAGGAGCCAAGCCCCACCACACCATTTGCCCACCAGTACCCGCCCCACCCCGTCTTGCTCCAGAATGTCAGGAAATATCTCCTACCGTTTTTCCAGGCTCCCGGAAATGGTGGAAGGCTGGCTTCTCATCACCGCTCTGTTTCTCTACCCTGAGTATGCTGATTCCTTCCTCTGGGCTGCAGTTTTCCATCTGTAAAGTAATGGAATGAGCTTAGCTCAGCATCTCTCAGAACATATTAATGGCTATTTAGAAAAAAAAAAAAAAAGGTTTTGTGGACAGAGTCAAAAGGTTTTTTGGACAAATGTTTGGAAAAGCCTAGACCCACACTGGATTCCTTTCTCAGAGATTCACAGTGTTCTTGTGTACATATTAAAGTCTCTGAGAAGTCCCGCAGGAGAGAATTATGTCTATTTTTATTGTAGGGCAACTCAAATTTATTTCACTACAGAATTTTTTTTTAAAGAATTGATGTTTTGGAGTAATTATCCAAGGATGGGTAAGAACATTTTGCAGGTTGGGCCCATTTGGTATGACCTGCCTGATTTCAGGGGTGTTGTTCAGTTGCTCAGTCGTGTCCTACTCTTTACGACCCCATGGACTGCAACACACTAGGCTTCCCTGTACTTCACTATCTCCTGGAGTTTGCTCAAACTCATGTCCATTGAGTCGATTTCAAGGGTAATTGTGGCCATTTCGTGTTCATTTCCAAGTCATTGGCCACAAGTGAAACAGGATGGAGTAAACATTGTGGGCCTCCTCTGTTCCAGGTGCTTTTTACATCTCTCATATTATGTAAACCTAATGAAAAACTGAAAGAAGCACATACTGCACCAATTTAACAGAGGAATACGGGGCTTACCAATATTAAATTACTGGCTCAAAGCTTCACAGTTAGCAAGTGGCAGAGCTGAGATGTGGCCAGAGCGTCTGATTCTGAGTCCCCTGCCCTTCCCTCCCCACCGCACATCTCCCAGGAGGGTGGAGAGGCCTGGACTCAGCTTGCATTTTCTGGGCATGAGCTACAGCTGTTGCCATTGCCTTCTGGGTTTGGGCAAGCCCTCCCCACCCCAGGGCTCCCCGACTCAGTCCCTCAGGGCAGCTGTCCCCACAGACCTGTTTGGGCTCTGGGCTCATCCCTGGGGCCCGGCTGCCACCCTCATCCCAGGCTCTTCCCGGGTCCCCGCCTGGTGTCCTGCACCTCCCCTGCCTTGCAGCCTCTCCCTTGGTCCCCTCAGGGCCCCCTCTCCTGTGTCATTCCTGGCGCTCGTCATTTTTGGCTTTGTGTTAGAGCTATGCATGTGCTTCCTTTCCCTCAGCACTGTCTGAGAGGCTCAGTAGCCCTGCCTGCTGCTCTGGGGAGTGACTGTGGGAAGCCTGGTGTCAACCCGGTACTTCCTCAAGTGTGTTGATGAGTTTCTGGGACCCTGCTCCTGGTCTCTCTACAACCCACCCCAACCCCAGCAAGCCTCTTGAATGGGGCACCCCTGGGATACAGGAGGAAGAGTAGATGGAAGCCTGGTAGACAGTGATACAGGCCTCATACAGACCAACCCTGATCCTCCAGTGTCACCTCTCTGAGCCCCACCTGTGATACGGAGATCCAGGGCGGGCCTGACCACTGAACAGAAATGCTCTTGGACTTCTCGGCTCCGCACAGAGTGAGTGAGTGAGTGAGTGAGACACTGTGGTGAGGACAAAGCAGATGGTGCTGCTGCAGACGACCCGGTGGCTGAGGCCTCCGGGGCTGCTGCAGAAAGGGCTCTCTGGGGAGTGAACTCCGAGATGAAGATCAGCATCTGGGGCAGAGCTGTTAGGATCCACACCTGTGGGAGGGAGGGCACGGAGGCAGGATTGCATGAAAAAAGTTGAGGCTTCAGCTGACTCCAGGGGCTTGGAGTCTGGGAGGAGGACTGCAGTAAATCCAGCACTGAAGGAAGGGCCAGACATTTTATATCCCTACGTTGATCACTCATTCGCCCACTGTGGGACACCCCAGAGTGCAATGAGACCTTGCTCCCAGTGGGTTTCTTCAGCTCCAATCTCACAGGGCCAAGAATGGAGGCTGTTGTCTAGCAATTCTCCCAGCAGTGGGGATGATGAAGCCTTCTTTCCAAGGGAGTCTGAGCAGCCTATCATGGTGCCCACCCTAAAGTGGTTCTCAAACTCAAATCACCTGGAGGCTGTGTTAAACCATCGCTGAACCCCAAGTGCTGGAGTTTGACTCAGCGGGTCCTGAGAATTTGCTCCCAGGTGGAGATGCTGCTGCCCTGGGGACCACATTCTGAGCACACTGTTCGAGTCTCATCTTTTCATACTCTGCAGACTGTGTATTATTTGGGGACTGTGTGAATATCCTGCTCTGACCTCTCACCCAATGGTTTTAGCATCCACTGACTTGCAGGTGTCAATCATTCTATCAGTGGTTGCAGATGGTGCTTCACTAATTCTTTGATTCCTTCTGGATTTGTTAGCTGTCATTCTGCTGTAAAGAGGAGCTTTCTCTCTCTCTGCTTTATTCTTTAGACCAGTGGCTATTTATTTGAATTACCTGCGAGCTTTTAAAAATGATTAGCGCCTGCCCTCCAAATTCTGATCGAATTCTGTGGTTGGGGCTTGAGCATCACTATATTTTTAAAGCTCCCAGGTGATTCTGCTGTTCAGTCTGGTTTACACAGACCTAAAAGCCTGGCCTGGGTGCTGAAGAGCCATGGGAAAGTTTGATGCAGGGGAGCAAAGACCCCCATTGGAGTGTTAGAAGGGGCCCTCTGATGAGAGCTGGGGGGCGGTGAGTGGAGTGGGAACTGAGATTTTGCTGTTGCAAAACCCTGCAAGGTGAAATCAAAGGAATAAAATTCTGTGCAAAAGTATTTAGGTGCTGCAGTCCTGGGAAGTGTCTTTGAGGAATTTGTGGGCTGAAGTTAATAAAAAAGGAATAGACAATCTCTTTCATATATGTGACCAGGCCTGCATTTCAAGCATCTTCACATTCCTGAAAACTCACTTAGAAACATTTGGGAAGACAGAGAAGGACTGAGGGTCAGGGTGGGGTATGTGCTCCCCGCCCCCATGTTTGCTCTCCAGCCCCTGAGAGCTGAGCAGCCAGCCATCTGCCCCTCACCTGAAAGTGGCTTTAAGACACAAGAGGCTTTAATCCTTTTGACTTAAGGTTCTCATTAGTTTTAAGATTATTCATTGTGCTTGGCTTTACTTGGCTATTTATTTAAGTTACACGATTGCACGTACATATATCAATCATGGTGTGGGGTGGGAGCCCAGGACTTGGGGCAGAGGGCGTTACACTGCTCAGTCCCCCGGCAGACTGTGGCCAGATAGGGTGGTGGCCTCCGGAGCTGAGTCCATTGCCCTGGGAAGACTCCAGGGCTGCTCAGGAAGGCCCATCTGGGGTCTTGGCAACTTTTCTTTGCAGAAGGGGCCCTTCTTGGGCATCTGAAAGCGTCTAGCTGGCAGGTTTCTTAAAGAGCTGCAACTACAGTCACTGGAACGCTGACTCTGGGTTGATTCATGGATCCTTCCTCTTAGCTCTGCCAGTGCCTAAGGGAAAGGCCTGGCCCAGAGCACTATGAAGGCTCCTTCTTCATGCACACTTAGCCTTCCAGACTGCCCTCCAGGACCCAGAGCTTATACCACAAGCTCCTAATAGAGTCCTCCAACCCAGCATCTCTTAGACACAGCCAACTTCATTCCATCAGGAGGCCACTCCGACTTCTCTCTCATATCAAGGGACCCAAGGGGCACCCAGGCACAGGGGCATGCTCACGGAGCACCCAGTAGTTGGAGCACCAAGACCTGGGTCAGTGATTACATGTGACACACATGACAGGGCACAGCAAGGGTGTCACAGGTGTCGGAGGGCCCTGGGGAAGGAGGATGAATGAGAGCTCCTCAGAGAGAGTGGCACTTGAGCCTGCTGCAGTCTGGTTCTGCCCCTGCCCTTGCTGTGGGGTCTGGGGCAAGTCCCCTCCCCTCTGTGGGCCGCTGTCCTCACCTTCTGCTTGCCCCGCCAGGCTGTAGCACTCCACAGCCCTGGAATTGTTCGTGGGGTGCAGGCTCCCATTCAAAGTGGCCCAGCCTGTCACCACTCTCCCCTCCTGTGGCCTACATTTTGGGTATGGCAGCAGGGAGCATCGTGGGTTTGCAGGCTGGTGAGCAGATGAAGCTGACCACTCTCTCCAGGTTTATCCCCTGCCAGCTGCAGGTAGTGGAGGCGGGGACACTGGGACTCTAGCTTTGGTGCTGAGTGACCTCGGGTGAGTCATTTTCCTTTTCTGGGATTCAGGCTCCTCATCTGTTGAAAGGGGCAATGCCTGCCTCTGTGCTCAAAGAACTGATGGGCAGATCAAAGGTGATGACCTTTGAACCCAGTGAAGAGCCTTTGGTTGAATGTGGGGATTAAAACAGCTATTTCCATCATGAGGTAGAATGCTTGGGTCCCTCCTTCCTAGCAGGAGCTTTGCAAATCTGGGGCAGTGGTTTTTCCTTATAGCCAGGTGGCCCGATTTCATTTTATTTCTTTTTCAGCTCTTCACACCCGTCAAAATATGAAACTGCCTGCCACCCAGCTCCAGAGGAGGACAGTGAGGTTCAACGAATACTTACAAATCATCTGGCTATGCCGCCAGCTCCTTGGCCCTCCCTAGGCCCCTCCTGCCCACCTCCCCACCCCCAGAGGGGGACCTGGGTAGGGTCCTGGCCGAGCCTCCCAGCTTCAGAAGTCCGTCCTCCTCCTGGGACTTTTCTCTTAAGGTTCGAGCTCTGGGTCCCTGGCAGTCTGTCCCAGGTCCTCTGACATCCCAGAGCAGGCTCTTTCATACACTGCCCAGCCCTGGCCACCTGGCCCTCTGCCGGCCAAAGATTCGCCTGACAGGACTGAGCTCTTTTCTCCCCTTAGAGTTTTTCTCCCTTTCTTGGAGAATGTCAAACACAGAAATGGAATTTAGAAGAAATCAATATCCTCAGATGGAGGAGAACTTGCTGCATGTACAGCAAATCAATTTGGCACAAATTTACAGGGCACCTGCTGTGGGTGGGGCCCTCAGCTCTGGAGGGAATCAGGGTTCAATCAGCACGCCCTGGGCCATGGAGATGATCATGGGCAGGAGGGGAGAGGGACACAGGCATCAGTAATTCATATTTAAGCTGAAGAGTGTTGCCAAACCATAAAACCATTTACCCCTCTGAGCTGCCAGTTCCTTGCCTGTGGTATGCTGGCAATAATACCTACCTACGGTGGTTGTACAAAAAACAGGAAATGAATTTTTTTTTAGATGCATGTGAATGGATCTTGCAAGTAGAAACCCACTATCTGGCTGTGTTTCTGGGAAGAGGGTGGATTTGCACTTTGAAAAATGATGTAATATTACATCTTACTGTTAGTACCAGAGAGATCCAAAATAACAAATGACTTAAGCAAAATACAAGGTTTTTTCTTTTTAAAGAACTATACAGAGGTAGGGGCCTCTATACAGAGGTAGTGCTAGTATAGCAGCTCCATGGGGTCAAGAACCCACAGCATCCTTTGGCCTTGTTGCTTTTCTATATGTTGGTTCCGTCCCAAGATATGGTCCAAAATGGCTGCTCCAGTTCCAGCCATTAAATCCACATTCCAGGCACCAAGAAGGAAGAAAAGGAGAAAAGTATATTTCTTCCCTTGAAAAAAGAGTCCTGAAGTGACACCTACCTGTTGACTAGATCTTAGTCACATGCTGGGAAAGGTAGGCTTCCTTCTGAATGGCCATATTCTTAGCTAACTGTCCCATGGAGCAGGGAGAACACATTTTGGGGCCTACAAGCCTCAGCTGCTTTAGGCAGACCGCCCTCTGACTGCCTGCAGACTTTGTCTTCAGCTCTCTTTTCTTTTTGCTTTAAGGAGACTTCTTTCTGCCCCTCCCATTTCGTGTCCAGATGAATGAACCCACAAGAACTTGGCTGGCTGGCTCTGAATTCCGACTTCCCTGGGAAAGCACAGAATGTTACCTACACTGTTTAGCTGCTCCAGAAAGAGTTCTGCCAGGAGCAGAGGGGTGTATCAGGGAGTTGTCTGAACAACCTCAGTGGCGCGACTCCATTGATATGAGGATCTGCCCTCGGACGGGAGGCGTCCTCTCTCTGAGGCAGGAAGGCCGTCTGAGGAGCCGACGGAGACACAGCCCTCCTCTCCCCAGTGCTGGGGAAGGAGATTCTCTCTCTTGAACCCACATCCACTTTTCCCACGGGACACAGGTGCCTCCACACCTCCCCCTGCCCCCCGCTCCCCAGAGTCACTGGGCCCATGAAAGAGGAGAAATCTGGGAGAGGAGCTGGGCAAGTTGTAAAAAGAAGTTGTCTGTAGAATTCCCCCTCTTCCTGCCTTGGGGCATCCAGGCTTCAGGAACATGGGGTGTCCTGTGAGGCTCTTGGTGTTCATGTCCCTGGCCCACTGCTGCCTGACTTCTGACAAAGACCCCCTCACCCATCTCAGGGCCTCTCCAGCCCCATGCCTGCCTTGGCCTGTCCTCCTACAGCCTCATGAAAAAGCCTGTCCTGCCTTCCCTTGTACTGATCCTTGGCCTGGAATGCTGACCCCACCCTGGCCTTTCGGCCCTCTGCCAAGTCCCGCTGCGCCCTCTCGCCTCAGTTCCCTGCTTCTACCCCACTTGACTGTGACCACCCCTCATCCCATCCCCACCTTGAAATCCCCTTTGCGCCCAACACACATTACTAATGGGACCACTTTTGGTCTCGGGTATAAGTATCCGGCAGCTGTCCTGAGTTTTGCACTTGACTGAGGCCATTGAGGTAGAGGCAACCTCGCTGTGTTTTTCCCCAATGAGGAACAGAGTAGTTGCTCATCAGTGTGTGCTGAAGGAACACTGATGGACTCAGGTTAGCCCACCTCCACACTGCCCACCAAATGAGAAGTGTTTGCCCGTGGGAACAGGGTGGTGGGTCCCTAGAACTAGGTGGACTTCCAGGGCATATTCAGTGGGCCGGCTGGGCACTCAGCACTGTTTAGGGCATTGTTTGCATGGGACATGCACTCTGAGTTCCATACAGCCTGGCTTCAGATAAGCTCACAGGAACAAGTTGTCTTCTTTGAACTTGGCGACTGTCTGCATTTGCCCATAAGCAGGCCCAGGAGCCCAGTCTAAAGACTGGTCAAGATGGGAAGACCATAAGCATTCCTGAAGCAGGAAGGAGCAGACATGAAACAGAAAGTCCCCCAGCTCCTTGTCCTTTGAAATTATAAAGACCTGAAACCATCTCCCCAGCCCACCCCTCCAGCACAACGAAACCCTAGCAATTCCACTGTTGCCAGGATTACAGCTGTCTACTTCACTGTGTCCTAAACAGATTTCTCTGAACCTTGAAGGTCAACACTGCAGCACTTCCTGGATAAAAAATAAAAAAGTCGTTAGCTCCGATTAGCCAAGGCCCACCTCTGGGCATATGGTAAGGACTGCATCACTCTCCCCTTCCCTTTTAACCTGCATCAATCTTTATGCAATTAACCCCATCTAACTTGACATTTACTTGGTCAGGCGTGTCTACTGAACAACCCCCTGACTCACTGGATCCTTGTTTCTGTTGATCCTTACTCAGACCTATGTATTCAGCTCTCCTGTTGCTGAAAGGCACCAGTTAAACAGCTTCACGAAGAAAGTTGTGCCCAAAACAATTTTTATACCCTCCCATCCCTGTGCTGAAAGAGGTAATTCATGATTGAAAATGACTGATCCGAGGAATTTTCTCTAAAGCTAAAATCTTAGATTTTGCTTAGCTGTTTGATTTAGCATCTCAACATTTTTATTAATGATATTTTTGATGCCTGAGAACATGTTTGGTGTTTTAGTTTTTTACTGTATCTATTTTACATACAGAAAGGAGTACATATAAAGTACACAGCTTGATGTATCTCTGCAAACAAGGCAGACTTTTGTAACCCCTCTGTTCAGTTCAGTTTGGTCACTCAGTCATGTCTGACTCTTTGTGACACCATGGACTGCTGCACGCCAGGCTTCCCTGTCCATCATCAACTACCAGAGCTTGCTCAGACTCATGGCCATTGAGTCAGTGATGCCATCCAACCATCTCATCCTCTGTCGTCCCCTTCTCCTGCCTTCAATCTTTCCCAGCATCAGGGTCTTTTCCAATAAGTCAGTTCTTTGCATCAGGTGGCCAAAGTATTGGAGCTTCAGCATTAGTCTTTCCAATAAATATTCAGGGTTGATTTCCTTTAGGACTGACTGGTTTGATCTCCTTCCCCTGTCCAAGGGACTCTCAAGAGTCTTCTCCAACCCTGCATTTCAAAAGCATCAATTTTTCAGTAATCAGGTTTCCTTATGGTCCAACTCTCACATCCATATATGACTACTGGAAAAACCATAGCTTTGACTATAGAGACCTTTGTTGGTAATGTCATATCTCTGCTTTTTAATATGCTGTCTAGGTTGGTCATAGCTTTTCTTCCAATTTCATGGCTTTTAATTTCATGGCTGCAGTCACCACCTGCAGTGATTTTGGAGCCCCCCAAAATAAAGTCTCTCATTTTTTTCATTGTTTCTCCATCTATTTGCCATGAAGTGATGGGACTGGATGCCATGATCTTAGTTTTTGAATGTTGTTTCAAGCCAGCTATTTTAGTCTTCTCTTTCATTTTCATCAAGAGGCTCTTTAGTTCCTTTTAGTTTTCTGCCTTAAGGGTGGTGTCATCTGCATATCTGAGGTTATTGATATTTCTGCCTGCAATCTTGATTTCAACTTGTGCTTCATCCAGTTTGGCATTTCGTATGATGTAGTCTGCATATAAGCTAAATAAGCAAGGTGACAATACACAGCCTTGAGGTACTCCTCTCCCAATTGGGAACCATCTGTTGTTCCATGTTCAGTTCTAACTGTTCCTTCTTGACCTGCATACAGATTTCTCAGGAGGCAGGTAAGGTGGTCTGGTACTCCCATCTCTTGAAGAATTTCCCACAGTTTGTTGTGATCCACCCAGTCAAAGGCTTTAGTGTAATCAATAAAGCTGAAGTAGATGTTTTTCTGGAATTCTCTAGATTTTTCTATGATCCAACAGATGTTGGCAATTTGATCTCTGGTTTCTCTGCCTTTTCTAAACCCAGCTTGAACATCTGGAAGTTCTCAGTTCACATACTGTTGAAGCCCAGCTTGGAGAATTCTGAGCATTACTTTGTTAGTGTGTGAGATGAGTGCAATTGTGCAGTAGTTTGAATATTCTTTGGCATTGCCTTTCTTTGGGACTGGAGTGAAAACTGATCTTTTTCAGTCCTGTGGCCACTGCTAAGTTTTCCAAATTTGCTGGCATATTGAGTGCAGCACTTTCACAGCATCATCTTTTAGGACTTGAAATAGCTCAGCTGGAATTCCATCACCTTCACTAGCTTTGTTTGTAGTGATGCTTCCTAAGGCCCACTTGACTTTGCACTGCAGGATGTCTGGCTCTAGGTGACTGATCACACCATTGTGGTTATCTGGGTCATGATCTTTTTTGTATAGTTCTCTGTATTCTTGCCACCTCTTCTTAGTATTTTCTGCTTCTGTTAGGTATATACCATTTCTGTCCATTATTGAGCCCATCTTTGCATGAAATATCATCTTTTACATCCTGATTTATTCAAATAAGATCTCATCAGGAGGTGAAGCCCCAACCGGGGGCTCAGAACAGATCCTGTGTTAGAATCACTAGGCCTCACAACAAGCTGGAAGGTAGGTTTAACTTTGTCTCTTGTGCAGAAAATACAGGCTCTGAGAGTCTGGCCTCCAGGCTGGTCAGAGGGTGGGGGCTCAGATCAGCTCCTGGCACTGTCTGCCCTCTTCCTACTGCCTTGCCCATCTTCCTGCCTCTGCATGACCTGCTCTCTGACCTTCTTGGAACTGATGTACCCAAAGTGTGGTCCCCAAACAGTAGATGAGTGGACAGATGGATGGATGGGCAGGGATGGAGGTGGCAAAGACAGCAAGTCTGTATTTTCCTTCCCCAGCAGGTGTCCTTGGAGGACCTTATGTCCAGCCAGGGACCCTGTAAACTTTTCTTGACATCAGGCGGCAGACACTGTCCACTTCCCTGCTGAGAACTCCCTCAGTCCATGGGGGGACCAGAGCCCATGTATATCAATTCTCAGGTAACAAACAGCTCTCATAGCACTCACCAGGCCTCTACTGCATCTCCACCATCTGCATCAGGCTGGTCCATCACTGGACATTAAATAACGGCTTGGGAATACGCTGACCAGTGAGAAGGATGCAGTCACAGAGCTGGAGTGGAGTCCTGGAGGCCCTGCCAGATCAAGAATCATCCTTTAGCAGACAGGTGGGGGGCTGGGGGCATTGGATGAGATGCTGGGCATCCTGGGGTGGGGGCTCTCTGAGGCTCAGGCAGCAACTGTAGAGAAGTATTTCAATGCTTTAATAGCTTGTCTGGACACACCAGTGCATCCTGAGTAACCATCAGCCCTGCTTGGAGACCTCAGGAAGAAAAGCTCTATTCTTTGCTCCCAGAGAATTTGTGACAGAGCTAATGAGACAGGGAAAGGGTCACAGCTGGAGAGAATCAGTGCATTGGTTCCACCTGGTCCATCCACGTGCCTGTCCGCCCTCGTAATGAACACAAGATGGTCCCTGCCCACAGAAGTGCATCATTTACAGGAAGAGTGAAGCAGCTTAACCAATAACCACAGTGTAATCTCATTTGGGTTGATATTCTTGAGTTCTAGGTCACTTTAGAATATCTTCATGGGAATTACCAAGCTTAGAGCCTTACAGAAACACTTTTGCTAACTCCCTGTGTTCCAGATGAGGAGCCTGGGATCCACAGAAGAGAAGTTATACTCTGCAGGGTAGAGGACAGGTGGAGCCACACCTCCCTGCCCCCCCACAACACTGTCCCCTCAGTGCTCCCCAGGGACCACATTTTGGCTCCAGTCCTGGAACGAGTAACTTCAAGAAGGTGGAGAAGCTGCTGAGATGCTCACAGCTTGACAAAGGGACAGATCACAAAACTAAAAAGGCAGCAACAGCAAGAAGGCAAAAGCAAGACCGTTGGGGCTACCTGTGTAGGGGCACTTGCCCCACCCTCCCCAGTGGGCCTGAGATAGTCCCTAAGCTCGCATATTTTGCTTTTGAAAAACTGAAGTACAGTTGATTTACAATATTGTGTGAACAGTGTACAGCAAAGTGATTCAGCTACATATATATTTTTTTTATAAGATATTGAATGTAGTGCCCTGTGTTATACAGTAAATTCTTGTTGTTTGGGCTTCCTGGTGGCTCAGACAGTAAAGAACCCAACTGCCAAGCAGGAGATATGTGTTTGATCCCTGGGTTGAGAAGATCCCCTGGAGAAGGAAACGGCAAACTACTTCAGTATTCTTACCTGGAAAATCCCAAGGACAGAGGGGCTTGGAAGGCTATATAGTCCATGGGGTCACAAAAGAATCAGACATGATTTAGTACTGAACAACAACAAGCTTGTATCTGTTAATGCCATACTCCTAATTTATTACTGCCTCCCTTTCCTCTTTGGTAATCATAAGTTTGTTTTCTGTTTATGAGTCTGTGGTTTTTTTTTTTTTTTTTTTTTGGTATATATATTCATTTGTATTATTTTTTTAGATTACACATATAAGTAAACTCATAATAATTGTCTTTGTCTTACTTCACTGTTTGCTCCATTTATTTGCTTAAGAATATTAGCTGAGTACAGTGTTTTTAGGAAGCTTTACATTTAAATTATAAAAAACATATTTTAAGTGGTATTTAGTCTTGGAGGTTTTTTTTGTTTTTGTTTTTTTAAGTTTACCCTTGGAGTGGTCTTTAGTCATTCACCACAGTCACCTCTGCGGAACCCCATTTCCTGGTAGAGTCTGCCAGGGGATTCTCCAGAAACTCTGCAGTGCTCTCTGATGAGAATCACATAGGGAACATAACAGTCAGATCTAAAGACCCAGTTTTGGTACAGACCCCTCACTGATTCACCAAAGTGCACAGAATCGCCTTCGCTTACTCTGACCCGGGGACTGTTGTGAAGGAAAATGCATTTTGGATGCAAATACTCTGTGATGACTCCATGCTCCTGCAACATAAGCTGCTCAAGGCTCCTGAAACCAGAGATTCAGAAACCAGTGGCCAGGGTCACCAAAGAGGTGGGGGCCCCTTCCCATCCTGAGAGATGCTCCACTTGCCAAGGGAACCTGGGGTGCTGGCAACCCCAAGCCTGCCTCTTTCTGCCACACTTGTGACACAGGGAAATTCCAGGCTTCTCCAGAGACCATCTCAACGGCTTGGAATCCTGTCCTTTGACCTGTCTGGGCTGGCGCAGGCCTGGGAGGAAAAGAAAATAAATATAAATCTGTCTGATCACAGACAGAACATTTATCTTTCAACAGGAAGCTTCCTCAGGAAGAACAGTGGAGGGGTTTGGAACGAGAGCGCTGTGTGAGTCTGGCCTGTCCTTGTCTCTGCTTGTCAGGCTTAGTGCCTGGCATGCCCCACAGAGCCTCACTGGGAGTGGCATCGTGGCTGTGCTGAGCGCTGGCACCGCGTGGGTACCCCAGAGCCCTACCCTTCCCACCCATGTCCCTCCATGGTCCGCCTCCCTCATAACCAGTGAGGGCAGCTGATGGGACCAGCATGGCTCCCTAAGCAGAGGAGGAAACAGGTCTTCACCACTGAAGCCAGTGAGCCAGCCTCCCTCCGGGAATCAGGTCTTCCTTGGGGCTGTA
Organism: Bos indicus; assembly: GCF_029378745.1. Classification (NCBI taxonomy): domain Eukaryota; kingdom Metazoa; phylum Chordata; class Mammalia; order Artiodactyla; family Bovidae; genus Bos; species Bos indicus. The sequence continues at coordinate 73,161,779 of NC_091760.1, forward strand.
GGGTGAGTGCTCGGGTAAGGGCAGGGTTGGGGAGCCAAACTCACGTGTTCCCGATAGGGTGTCAGCTGACCTTTCAGGATCCTGAAAGAGAGAGGATGCTTGCATCCTCTGGGTTTGGCCTTGGGAATCACTTGTCTGGGACCCGTGTCACTTCCCTTTTACATCTCTACATCTCTGTCCTTGTCTGGCTCTGGCCAGAAAACTTCTGTGGGCTTTAGATACTAAAGGATTGTAGCAGTCCCAGAAATCCTTTCCTGAAGCTCAGGGAAACCCAGTGACCTGTGATCAAAAGCCCCTTTGCTAATAATCAGCTGGTGAAAAGTCATGGTCTCTCTCAAGCTCCACTCAGTAGATAATGTCTGCTTGGAAGTCCTAAGGGCACCTTAAAATGACCACATAGAAACTTCTGCCCCTCTTCTTGTTCCACTCCACCCTCTCCTTCTTTCTGCTGGACATCTGAGAACTCAAAGCCATTCCTCATCCCTCAATCCTCTCAACATCTTAAATCCAGGTGATTATCTGATGTACTCAAGATGTCCTCTGTGGTAAAACCCATTCATTCACTCACTGATTCATTCTAGACACTTCTAAAGTGCTGGGCTCTCTGCTGGAGCTAGAGTCGCAGAGGTAAGGAGGAGTCAGGTGAGGCCTGCAGGGACAACGACCGCCTACACCAGGGCCAGGAAGAGCATGTGTGCTAGGGGGCTTCATGCTCACTGCATGTACATTCAGTGAAAATCTGGATCGTTTCCAACAGGAAACACAGGCCACAGAACATCGGTCAGCGTAAAGAACAGATACAGAAGGTGAGAAAAAGTAATAAGATGGGCTCTGTCAGCATCACTTATTTTGAGAAAATGTTGTTCTTTCACTCAGGAATCTTGATGGAGAACTTAAGTGGGTCCAGCAGGAAGAACAGAGAATAGCAGCCCCGTGGAGCTCCCATATGGGAGCAGACCAGCCCCTGAGATGGCACACATCTCAGCATGACTAATCCTCAGCACAACCCCGTGTGGTGAGTATTCTGCACATCCCCATTTACAGATGAAGAAACAGGTCAGGGGAATTTTGTGGGTGACTCAACAGTAACAAGAGTTAGAGCTGGGATTTAAACACAGATCTGTCTGCCCACAGTGTTTCTGTTAATTATGGCATAGAAAGGATTCCCATTTCCACCAGCTTCTTTTGAATCAAGGCAGACCAGGCATTCACACATGGGCTAAGCTAGCCTTTCAGTGAAGTGGCATGCATTTAGCACCTGCAAACAAGATTTGCTGTTATGTGTTCACTGGTATTCTGGGAACTGACTGTTGACAGTTACCAGCCAGGTTTTATCTCAGGTTATGTATTGAAATTCAGTTCATATTTACCTTGCCCACAGAATGGCTCTGGAAATGGAACGGACTGGAAGTCAGGTGATGGAAGTTGTAATCCTGGACTTGTAGGGGATTAGCAGTATAACCTTGGAGAAGTCGCTTTCTCTAGTTTCAATTTCCCTATATGAAAACAAAAAGAACACAATTCTACTTTTAGGATTGGAGAGACGTACAGGTGCATCAAGAAGCCTAAGGATGTTCAGTGCAATGCTGCATGTTGTGAAAACCTGAAGACCGCCACGTGGCAGCTGGCCTCCAAGTTGGCCCTTATTGACCCCACCTCCTGCTCTCGCCTCAGCTGCAATCCTCTCCCACTGAATCAGTGTTATTATGTATGACCAATAGTCAACAGCACATGGCAGTGTGATGGCATGCCAGCCATTCCTGAACTTAGGCTATACAAAGGCAGCAGCTTCTATTCTGGGTTCTCTCCCTCTTTTTCATCACTAAGGAAGCTGCCTTGTTGTGAACAGCCTTATAGAAAGCCCCATGTAGAGAAGAGCTGAGTCTTCCTGCCATTTAAGTGATGGCTTACACCTTATATGCCAATCTTTTGCCCCTGGCCAAGTCTTCAGGTGACTGAAGCCCTGGCCCACAGCTCAACTGCAACCTCATGAGAGACTCTGATCCAGAACCAGCAGGATAAGTTGTTCCCAGATTCCTGGCCTCAAACTGAGGAGATGATAAACATATGTTATTTTAAAGTGCTAAATTGGGGGACTTCCCTGGTGGTCCAGTGGTTAAGAATTCGCCTTGCAATGCAGGGGACATGGGTTCAATCCCTGATTAAGGAACAAAGATCCCACGTGCCATGGGACAACTAAGCCTGTGAGCCAAAACTACTGAGCCTGGGTGCCTCAACCAGAGAGCATGCATGGTGCAAACTACAGACCCCATGCTCTCTGGAGTCTGTGCACCAGCACTGGAGAGAACCTCTGTGTCGCAACTAAGACCTGACACAGCAAAAGAAATGTGCTAAACTGGGGAGTAATTTGTTACACAGCAATAGATAACTAATACACTCCAGACTACAGAGTTTTATGCAGCAGTTAAAAAATGGAGTAGATCTCTGTGTGCTGATATGGAAAGATTTCTGATATGTTGTTTTGAGAAAATAATAACCTCAGAAAAATACACAGAGCTATATCCCTTTTACATAAAACACCATCAACACTGCTATATTTTTCTGCATTTACACATGCACGTGTGCTGTGCTAATCGTTCAGTAGTGTTCAGCCCTGGAACCCCATGGACTGTAGCCCGCCAGGCTCCTCTGTCCATGGGATTTCCCAGGCAAGAATACTGGAGGGGTAGCCATTCTCTTCTCCAGGGGATCTTCTCAACCCGGGGATCGAACCCAGGTCTCCTGCATTGCAGGCAGATTCTTTACTGTTTGAGCCAACAGGGAAGCCCACATATGCCTGCACATATGTAATACATAAGACAGAATAATATATGAACAAATTAACATCAGCAAGAGGATCAGAGAAAGATGCAAAAGGAAACTTGCTTTTTAAAAATTCAATATACTGCTATTTCATGTTAGACTTTCACCCTGATAATGTGTTCATATATTACTCGTATACAAAAAATTCTTTTTTAAACAGAGTGGTTGCACTCTATGATGAATGAGGTCTCTTTCAACTCTGGTGTTTTATAGTTCTATTAAAATAATCACTGAATGCAAATTAAAGGAATGAGATACTATTTATTACCTGTTCACTGGCAAGCATTATGAAGATTGATAAATTAAGTATTGGCAAAGATGTTGGAAAAACTGGTCCTCTCATGCACTGCTTCTGGGAAAATAAACTGAGAATCAGTTTGAAAGGCTGGTTAGGATAAGAATAAGATATCAACTAAAACAAAATCATGAAGACTCCACACCCTTTGAGGTCGAGCACTTTTAGATACTCATTAATTTATATAGAAACATGCTGGGAACTGGGATGTCCCCGGTGGCTCAGTGGTAAAGAATCCACCTGCAAGGCAGGAGACACAGGACATAAGCATTTGATCCCTGGACCAGGAAGATCCTAGGAGGAGGGCGTAGCAACCCACTGCAGTATTTTTGCCTGGAGAATCCCATAGACAGAGGAGCCTGGCAGGCTACAGCCCATGGGGTCACAAAGAACTGGACACAGCTGAAGTGACTTAGCACACATGCAGGCTGGAAATGAAGCATGCAGATGATGCCACTCTAATGGCAGAAAGCGAAGAGGAACTAAGAGCCTCTTGATGAGGGTCAAAGAGAAGAGTGAAAAAGCTTGCTCAAAACTCAACATTCAAATAACTAAGATCATGGCATCTGGGTCCATCACTTCATGGCAAATAGATGGAGAAACAATGGAAACAGTGACAGATTTTTATTTTCTTAGGCTCCAAAATCACTGTGGATGGAGACTGCAGTCATGAAATTAAAAGATGCTTGCTCCTTAGAAGGAAAGCCATGACAAAACTAGACAGCATATTAAAAAGCAAAGACACCACTTTGCTGACAAATGTCTGTATAGTCAAAGCTATGGTTTTTCCAGTAGCCATGTACAGATGTGAGAGTTGGACCATAAAGAAGGCTGAGCAACGAAGAATGAATGCTTTTGAATTGTGGTGCTACAGAAGATGCTTGAGAGTCCCTTAGATTGCAAGGAGATCAAACCAGTAAACTCTACAAGAAATCAACCCTGAACATTCATTGGAAGGACTGATGCTGAAGCTGAAGCTCCAATACTCTGGCCACCTGATGCAAAGAGCTGACTCATTGGAAAGGACACTGATGCTGGGAAAGATTGAGGGCAGGAGGAGAAGAGGGTAACAGAGGATGAGATGGTTAAATAGCATCACTGACTCAATGGAATATAGTTTGAGCAAACTCTGGGAGACAGTGAAGGACAGAGTAGCCTGGCATGCTGCAGTCCATGGGGTTGCAAACAGTCAGACACAACTTAGCGACTGAACAACAAACGCAGATGGTAGTATACTCACTGATATAAATGCTATACTGTAAGAAGCAGTCTGTGACATACCTAAGGATGCAGATGGCAGCAGGCCTTGCAAGAGCAAACACTAAGATACAAATCAAATGTCCATAAACAAATGTCAGTGTATTTTATACTATGAAACTATTAAAATGAATGAGCTACACTTACATGTCATAACATGGATAAATCTCTTAGACATATAAAGCGAAAAAAACACACCGCAGAATGTTACACATAATATCATTTAAAACTATAAGCACATAATACCATCTTTTTGTTGTACTTTTATGAAAAATCATAGAAAGAAGTCTATAATGGTGCCAACCAAAGTCATAAGGGTGTCTGTGTCTTTGGAGAAGGGGAAGAGACTATAGCTGAGGAGTAATTAAGAGAGACTTAACCTTTGCTGCAATGCTCTGATGTGATTAAATAGTTATGAAGCACTTGTAAGTGCTATGTAAGAAATGTATTTAAATATTCATGTGTCATTAAAATTGAGTTATAAATATTTACTTACTCATACTAAGAAGAGCTTTGGCTGGATGAATGGGAATTTTGATACTTTAAAAACTATTTATTTGTTTATGGCTGTGCTGGGTCTTTGCTGATTTTCTACGGTTATGGGGAGCTGGGGCTACTCTCTAGTTATGATGCATGGGTTTCTATTGTGGGGGCTTCTCGTTGTGGAGCGTGGGCTGTAGGCTATGTGGGCTTCAGTAGTTGTGGCACATGGGCTCAGAAGTTACTGCTCCCAGGCTCTAGAGCACAGGCTGAGTAGCTGTGGTGTACAGGCTTAGCTGCTCCATGACATGTGGGATCTTCCCGGATCAGGGATCAAACCTGCGTCTCCTGCATTGGCAGGTGGACCTTTACCACTGAGCCACCAGGGGAGTCAGAATTCTGATGCTTTAAGAGCAGTACATCTCAACACAGGCTGGATGCACATCAGAATTACCTGGAGTTAAAGAAAAATGATGCCAGTCCTGGCTGCCCCCAACAACTCTTGGTGTAACTGGTGAGTAGCTCTAGGCTTGGTGCTTCTCAAAGGCTTCCTAAGTGGTTCTAGTGGATAGTCAAGGCTGAGAACCCCTGATTTAGAGCAGCAAGCTCTGAAGAATTGTTATAGACAATAAGACATTGAGGAAAAATTATGATGTGGTCTCCCTGGTTGGATGCTAGAATAAAAGAGGACATTAATAAAGTCCACATGAAATCTATAATTTAGTCAACGGTGTGTACAAACATTAACATCTCAGTTTTGATAAATGTACCCCAGTTATGTAAGACATGAACAAAAGGGAAATTCTCTGTACTGTCTCTACAACTCTTCTGTGAATCTAAAATCCTTGCAAAATAATAAAGCACTACATATCTTGGATAATTATTTTGGTGATATTTTAATTCTTGCTCAATTAAAAAAAAAACAACCTTTCAGAGGTCAAGATCAAATGGTGGAGTAGGATGTGGAGCTTGCCTTCCTCCACAAACACATCAAAAATACATCTACACTGGGACAGTTCTCACAGAAAACCACCGAAAGCTGATGTAAAATCTCTTATAAAACCAAAACCTCAAGAAAGCTCCCCACATACCAGGTAGAATGAAAACAACAGAATTGAGAAGGAACCTATGAGTTTTAAGCTGTGAAAGAGGATAGGGCCTCTTGCCCTGGGAATCCCCTTCACTGGCTGGGAGGTCTGCCAAGGCAGACAGGGTGCTGGAAGGGCCTGGAGTTTGTTTGAGGAGTGTATGGATGCGGGCTTGCTAGCAATCAGGGTGGAGAGACTGGCACTGATGGCTACCATGTCACCACCCCTGCCAGCCCAGAACGCATGCCTGCTGGTACATGCCGGGTACTGAAACTCAGGCTTCAGAGTACGGACGCTGGGAGAAGACCCAGTTCAGCTGTACAGAGACAGCCTGAAGGGCCTAGAGTGTGGTCCAGGCCACCAGTGTTACCACATGCAGGATGGTGCAAGTCTACTATAGAAGCTCTGTTATCAGTGCATGCAAGATGGGACATGGGTCTGCCATAAGACACTCACTGTCACCGTGCTCACAGCGGGGCTGCAGCTCCAGCCACAGCAGGCTTTGTTAGGGTTCACACGTGGGAGCTGAGCCTGGGGATATGTCCAGGAGCACTGGACTTTGTTGACCCACACTAGGGTGGTGGGTGGTGTGACAGAGTCTCATGTCCCCAGCAGAGGAATATGCAAACAACTCCTCTCCCAATGGGCGGGCTCTAGTCTACATGTGCAGGCTTCTACTCCAACAACTGGGGACCAAACCCTGCCCCTGACAGGGCTGTGACAGCTACAGAGCAAATAGGATTTGTCCAACAACCAGTGCAGGCTCTAATCACAACACAAAATACACCCCTACCAAGGGGACAGAGGCCGGACAAAGCTGGCATCCATATCAGAGACAGTCCTCGCATCAAACATTCTGAACCCACACAGTCTGCACAAGGACATTCCTACATACAAACGGCCTTCAAGACCCAGCAGATAATTTTTTCCTCCTAAATACTTAAGTAATACTTCAAAGTAATACTTCAGTAAAAGTCAGTGAAACTTACGTAAAATAAAAATGCAGAGGAACTAGTACTGAATAAAAGAGCAAGAGAAATCTGAAAGAACAATGAAAAAGACCTCCCCACTCTACCAGACCACAGCTTCAAAAAGCAGGCGATGAAAATGCTAAAGGAATTTAAAAAGATTATTAATAGAAATGCAGATCCTGTAACAAGCTACTAGAAACTATGAAGAGGAATCAATCAAAATTAGACAAAATGGTTGCTAAGATAGAAATCAATCTAGGAGCAATGATTAGCAGACTAATACAGAAGAACAAATAAATGATCTGGAAGATAGAATAATGGAAATAACCCCATCAGTACAGCAGTCAGAAAGACAAATGAAAAAAAATGAAAGCAATATGAGATTTATGGGATAATGTAAAGCATGACACACTATGTATTATGGGGGTTCCAGAAGGAAAAACAGAGAAGGCAACAGCAACCCACTCCAGTACTCTTGCCTGGAAAATCCCATGGGCGGAGGAGCCTGGTGGGCTGCAGTCCATGGGGTTGCGAAGAGTCGGACACGACTGAGAGACTTTCCCTTTCATGCATTGGAGAAGGAAATGGCAACCCACTCCAGTGTTCTTGCCTGGAGAATCCCAGGGACGGGGGAGCCTGGTGGGCTGCTGTCTATGGGGTCGCACACAGTCGGACATGACTGAAGTGACTTAGTAGTAGTAGAAGAAGGAAAAAAGAAAAGGGGATCAAAAATGTATTTGAAGAAACTATGGCTAAAACTTTCCAAACCTAAAGAAGGTAAAAGATATTTGGGTACAGGAAACACAGAGGGTCCCAAATAAGATGAACCCAAACAGACCCACACCCAAACATATAATTAAATTGGAAAAATTAAAGAAAAAGAGAGGACTCTAAAGGCAGCAAGAGAAAAATCAAAGAGTCATTTACAAGGGAACCCCCATAAGGCTATCAGCTAATTTCTGTACAGAAACTTTGCCAAGCAGAAGAGAGTGGCATGGTATATTTAAAGTCCTGAAAGGGAAGACTCTGCAACCTGGGTTACTCTACCTGGAAAGATCATCATTTATAGCAGGAGAAATGAATGAGAACAAAGCAGTGCACCAGTGCTCAGCCTACTGTAAAAGGAATATTGAAAGACCTTTTCTAGATAGAAAAGAGCAATAATCTATAGGAAAGGGACACATGTAATAGGAAAGGCAAATATATGAAAGGATCGAAGACAACTTAAGCCAGTACATAGATTAAAAAACCATTCAATTTTTTGGAAAATGATTATAATAATACAATAATAGCAAAAGGACAAACATAAAGATGTAAAATAGGATATAAAAATCTCAAAATGTGGGGAGGAGAGTAAAACAATGTAGATCTCTTAGAATGTGTTTGAACTTGTATGACTATCAGTTTATAGCAAGTAGATATAAGCTATGGGTTAACACTCTTGAAAATCAGGCTAACCACGAAATCAAAAAAATAGATTCACAAAAACTGAAAAGAAAGGAACTTAAGCATACGACAAAAGAAAACTATAAAACCACAAAAGGAAAATCAAAAAGAAAGAAAGAACTACAAAATCAACTGGAAAACAAGGTTTAGAATGGCAATAAATACATACCTGTCAATATTTACTTTAAATATCAATGGACTAAATGTCCCAATCAAAAGACACAGAGTGGCAGATTGGATTAAAAAAATAACCAAGAACCTATAATATGGTGCCTACAAGATACCCACTTTAGGTTGAAAGACTGCAAGTGAAGGGATGGAAACTGACATCAAAGTGGGGGTAGGCAATACTCACATCAGACAAAAGTCTTTGAAAAAAGTACATAAAGAAATACAAAGGACACTATATAATGATAAAGAAATCATTACAAGAAGAGGACATTACATTTGTTAACATATATGCATTCAATATAGGAATACCTAAACATAGAAAAAGTTCCAACAGACGTAAAGGGAAAAGTTGACAGGAATACAACAATAGAAGGAGGCTTCAACACCCCCTGACACCAAAGGACAGATCTTTCAGACAGAAAATCAATAAGTTTGAGATCCTAAATGACAACAATAGAACAGCTGGACACAATTGATATCTATAGGACAATACATTAAAAAAAAGCACAGAATATATATTTTTTTCAAGCATGTATGGAACATTCTTTAGGGTAGACCACATACTCAAGACTCAAAAACAAGCCTCAACAAATTTAAGGGAACAGAATTGTTTCAGCCTCTTTTCTGACCACACTGGTATGAAACTATAAATAACTACAGAAAGAAAAATGGGAGGAAAAACACATGGAGACTAAGCAACATGCTTCTAAAAAAAAAAATGGATCAATGAAGAAATCAAAGAGTAAATTTAAAAATATCTAGAGACAAATGAAAACAGAAAGATGATCCAAAATGTATCGAATGCAACACAAGCAGTTCTAAGAGGGTAGTTTATAGTGATACAAGCTTACCTCAGGAAACAAGAAAAATCTCAATCTAATCTTACACCTGAAGGAACTAGATAAAGAAGAACAAGCAAAACCCAAAGTTAATAGAAGGAAAGAAATCATAAAGATCAGAACCCCAGTACTCCTACTGGGAGGGGCCTTGGAGGGGCCATACTCCTCTCTTCAGGATCGCAGACTTCTGGCAATGAAAAGATGTTAAACAAAGTTCATATTCTCCAGAGAATTTGTCCCTCAAGGTTCACAGGATACATTTCTCAGGAGTAAGAACTGTCCATGAAGCTTGCAGGCTATTCCAAAATGTTACCGTAGAAGAGGATAAGTCCTTTCCATGGGAAGAGAAAACCCCAGAGCCTTCCAGCTTGGGCAATCTGAGCGCCCTTGGTCTGATGTGCCCTTTGCAGTGGTTGGGGAACAAAGGCCAGAGAGATGGGGGAAGAAGGGCCACACGTGCTGGGAGTGAGGGGAGGGCAGCGTTGGCCTTCAGATCTAGTTTCCTGATCTGCAAATTCAGGACTCTTCTGTTGCTTCACCTTTGTCCCCATACTTGGTGAGCAGATGTCTGTGTAAAGGCAACTTGTCTCTGAGTTAAGGAGAGCCCAGAACTTAAATTACGGTTCCTTGTACCTCCCTCTGTTTCTGCTGAAGCAAATTTCTCATTACTTATAAAAGAGGGGCTCTGTGAGATGGTGTCAATATGCCAACTGCTAACACTTCACAGATGGAGAAGGAAATGGCAACCCACTCCAATGTTCTTGCCTGGAGAATCCCAGGGACGGTGGAGCCTGGTGGGCTGCCGTCTATGGGGTCGCACAGAGTCGGACACGACTGAAGCGACTTAGCAGCAGCAACACTTTAATTTATAACTTCTGGACCTACTTGCACCCGAGTCCTGGGTTTGTCTCTGCTGGCGCTCTTGGCTGATAAGGGTTTTGCTCTAGTTCTTCTGGAGAGCTGAGGTCTCTCTCAGCTGATGCGGGTTTTCAGCTGAGATGCCTGGGCCATGTGGCCGTGATATTTCCCCAGAAGATGTGTTATGCCTTCCCCTGGCTTGACAGAACACTGAAGGGCCTTAGGACCAGTCTGCCCAACCCAGAACATCTTATTTAGGCTTGGTCTGGGTAAAAATGGCCTTGGGGAGAAGCAATTGCTTCTAAAACCATTGTCAGTAAAGTGCCTCTGATGTATCTTGCTTGAGGAGAGAAAGAAATGATCCTGACCTGTGGCTTTGATTGGCATGCTGTGGGGAGATGGGAACGTGGTCCTCAGGCTGGCTGTGCAGTAGAATCAGCTGGTGCCCCTCCATCCCCATTGGGATCTGACTGATTTGAGAGCCCCAACATGGTTATTTGTAAAAGTGCCACAGATGGCTTTAATAAGCAGCTAGGATTGGGGATTCCTGAGCAGGAGGGAAAGCGAGAAAGAACATTGAGGTCCGGGGGTGGGATTGGTTATGTTTGTCAAGTCAAGAAGTTTTCTAGGGAAGAGTGTGACTTGTCCATGGTTTTGTATATGGTTGGCAAATTAAAGACAAGTTTCAGCTGAGCGAAGATCCAGGGACCACATAGTCTGTGCTTGTGTGGAAGGAAACAGGGATGGAAGCCACTCACCCAGCTGTCAAGGGGAGCAGGACAGGAGAAGGGCCAATTCCCAACCCACGGCTCCTGTGACAGAAGATGGGTGAGCCAGCTCCCACCGCAGGCTCCTCCCACCACATCCTCCTATATACGGCTGTAAACCAAGTGTGGAGTGACTGTATCCTTTGGACAGCCTCTCCTTTGAAAAGCAGGATAGTATAGTAGTTGATCACATAAAGCCTGGAAGCAAACTTCCTGGGTTAACTGAAGCACCAATGCTTCCCAGCTGTGTGACCCAGGGCACATTATATAACTTCTCTGTGCTTCAATTTCCTCATCTGTAACGTGAGGACAGCGAGAGCACACACTCCACAGGACTGGAGGGTTAAATGAGTCAGTGCATACATACGAAGTGCTTAGCACAGGGCCTGGCCCCTCAAACAGATTAACTGAACGTTAGCTTTCGCTGTCGGAGAAGGCAATGGCACCCCACTCCAGTACTTTTGCCTGGAAAATCCCGTGGGAGGAGGAGCCTGGTGGGCTGCAGTCCATGGGGTTGCGAAGAGTTGGACACAACTGAGCAACTTCACTTTTCACTTTCATGCATTGGAGAAGGAAATGGCAACCCACTCCAGTGTTCTTGCCTGGAGAATCCCAGGGATGGGGGAGCCTGGTGGGCTGCCGTCTCTGGGGTCGCACAGAGTCGGACACGACTGACGAGACTTAGCAGCAGCAGCAACAGCAGCTTTCACTGTGAGGCCTGCAGGATCAGCACTCCTGGTTGGAAAGGAGGGAAGTCTCTCTGAAAAACAATCTGTTCTGTGGTGCATAAGCAGTCTTTAATGCGAGAGCAGTACACCTACCACCTCTATGGCCTCTTTCCTTTATCCCCAATCCCCTGATCTCAGATGTACCTGTGTAACTGAGCAGGACCCTATGGGGCCTTTCCAGGACAGAGCCCCTCGCCCCATGTCCTCCACCTGCCTCTTGTTTGTAGGAAAACTTTAGCCTCCTAGGCCTTCTCTGAGCTTCAGAGAACAAATTTAACCAGAGAAATGAGACAATGAAGAAACAAAGGAAAACAGTCAAGCAAGACAAAATAATAATAGTTTAGCCTTTAAACAAAGTCAAAGACGTTTAGTTTCTCCTCTAGGGCCATAGATAATATCCTGAGCTTCAGATAATACACTGAGATAGTATCCTTTGAGCTGTTTGGCAGATACTGAAACTCCACCAGGTGGAAGAAGTTAACTGCATGCTGCCCACGAGCACACAGACTCTAGACTCATTGGAAGCAGAAGGTTGATGACATTGCTCCCAATTACATCACCACCAACCAATCAGAAAGATATCCATGAGCTGATCTTACACCCCTCAATCACCCCTCCCTCACTCAGTCTTTAAAAAATCTTTCCCTGAAAGACATTGGGAAGTCTGGGCCTTTTGAGCACTGGCTACTCAGATTTCCTGCTTGATACCCTGTAATAAACACTTCTCTTTCCTTTACCAACACCTGTTGTCAATAGATTGGGTTTTTGCATGCAGGCAAGTGGACCCAAGTTTGGTTTGGTAACACCTGGCCGTAGCTCCATCTACAACCTGCAGCCACTCTACCAGTGCTCAGCTGCCACCTAGACCTGGGTCCGGTCTGAGCCAGGTTCTAATCTGAGCCTGGTCCTGCTGTGCCCACAGACTTACCTGTCACCACCCTGAGCTTGTGTCTGGGAAGCACGCTCTTCTTAATAATCAAGGGCAGGTATGTGGTGGTGAACTGACTTTAGCAGGAAGGAATCACGGATTCCTATGCCTGAAGCGGGCAGGGCATGGATGAGCTGGGACGGTGGGGTGTTCACCCAATTAAGGGAAATGCAGTGAGCAATTTGCTGCCATGGGGGAGGGCTGACTTCTGAAAAGCAGCAGTGAAAACCAAAAAAAAAGCAGAAGCAGGTGAGTGGGGACTCTCCTACTCCTTGCCTTGTCTCTCTCCCTGGGGAGGGCAGAAACTGCAGTTAACAAGAGGGGAGGAAGAGCAGAAGCAGTAAAGAGGAGACAGGGAGAAGCCCACCCCTTCCTGTTATGGGCTGACCTCTGTTCCATCCCCAAACTCACATGTTGAAGTCCCAATGCCTGATACCTGAGAATAGGACTGTATCTAGAAATAGGACCTTTACAGATGTGATTAAGAGAAAGTGAGGTTGTGAGCGTGAATCCTAGTTCAATGTGACTGCTGTCCTTATGAGAAGAGGCTCTCTGGCACACAGGGCCACCAAGGGTGTGGGTGCACAGAGGAAAGGCCATGTGGGGACACAGAGGGGAGGGGCCATCTGCCAGCTGGGGAGGGGGTCTTAGGAGAAACCAAACCTGCAGGTGCCTGGACCTATGAATTCCAGCCTCTAGAACCGTAAGAAAGTAAATTTCTGTTGTTTAAGCTGTGCAGTCTGGGGTGTTTTGTCATAGCAGCCCTGGCAAACTAATATGCTTCTCCAGCTGGGCGCTTTCTAAGGCTGCTGCTGCTGAATATCCTGCAGTGCCTTTTGCACCCTCACTAAGCATTATTTACAATAAGCTCTGGTCCTCAGGGAAGCCCTGAATGGGAAAGCCTGGTGCTGGAGAGGGGTTGCTGGGTTCTGGGGTGTAAGACCAGCCGTCTCCCACACAGGCAGCATGCTGTGCCCTGTGTGGCTCAGCCTGCCCTCCCACCTCACAGCTGCTCTGCTAAGCTGATGCCTCAGGTTAGGCAGCGTGTAGTTCACAGTCAAGGGTGGGCAGAGAGAGTACTCTGTCAGCCTGCCCAGGCAAGGCCTGCTTTCCACACCATGAGTAAGAGGTCAGAGCAACTTCTGAAATTCTGTGCTACTGACAGGCTTCACCACATATTGAGTTCAAGTCAGTTCAGCAGTGTGCATCCCAGCCTAAATACTTGTGTACCTGTGTCAGGGCTCTTTTAGTCGCAAGGGACAGAAAACCAAACTAATATAAACAAATAGGAAGGGGATTTATCAATTCACGTAACTAGAAAGTTCTAAACAGTGCACATGGCTTAAGGAGTCAAGTGACAATACCAGTCATCTGGCTCCATTCTCTTTCCTCATAGCCTGCTTTTCTCGTTGTTGGCCTCGTTCTCAGACACTTTCCCTACATTACAGTAAAGTGGTTCCCTAGCAGAACTTTTATCTGAAGGAACCCAGTGAGATTTGGCCAAGACTCTGATGGGCTCTTCTTGGGTCACGTGCCCATTTCTGGACTAATAGCTATTATCCAGAAGGGGGTATTGTGATTGGGAGGACCTGCATCCTGTGCACAGCCTTTTAGAGAGGGAAGAAGTTATTCACATGGAATGGGCTCCCACTTTTAAGGAAGGGTTCTGTTAGCAGAAGAAAAAAGAAGAGAAATGACTCAGGGCTAATGAAAGTTACAGTTGGCACAGTCCACTCCACAGATAAACAGAACAGAGTTGTCGCTACTCCCAGACCCCACCTTACGGTTTCCCACCACCTTGACTCCCGCCTTCCTCCAGCCTGTGCTGAAACAAAAATCAACTTAAAATATGATGTCTATTCACCCCATACCATCAGAATGGCCATCATCAAAAAGTCTACAAACAATAAATGCTGGAGAGGTTGTGGAGAAAAGGGAACCTTCTTGCACTGTTGGTAGGAATGTAAATTGATACAGCCAGTATGGACAACAGTATGGAGATTCCTTAAAAAGCTAGAAATAAAACCACCATATAGCCCAGCAATCCCACTACTGGGCACACACCCTGAGAAAACCACAACTGGAAAAGACACATGTACGCCAGTGTTCATCACAGCACTATGTCCAATACCTAGGACACAGAAGCGATCCATGTCCATTGACAGATATATGGATAAAGAAGGTGTGGTACATATATACAATGGACTGTTGCTCAGCCATAAAAAGGAACACATTTGAGTCAGTTTGAGTGAAATGTAGGAACCTAGAGCCTCTTATACAGAGTGAAGTAAAGAGAAAAACAAATATCATACATTAACACATGTATATGGAATCTAAAAAAATGATGCTGATGAATGAATAGAGATACAGATACAGAAAACAGACTTTGGACACAGTGGGGGAAGGTGAGGGTGGGATGAACTGAGAGAGTAGCACTGAGACATATACATTGCTGCTGCTGCTGCTGCTGCTGCTGCTGCTAAGTCGCTTCAGTCGTGTCTGACTCTGTGCGACCCCATACACGGCAACCCACCAGGTTCCCCCGTCCTTGGGATTCTCCAGGCAAGAACACTGGAGTGGGTTGCCATTTCCTTCTTCAATGCATAAAAGTGAAAAGTGAAAGTGAAGTCGCTCAGTTGTGTCTGACTCTTAGAGACCCCATGGACTGCAGCCCACCGGGCTCCTCCGTCCATGGGATTTTCCAGGCAAGAGTAATGGAGTGGGATGCCATTGCCTTCTCCGGACATATATGTTACCATGTACGAAATAGGGGCTTCCCAGGGAGTGTAGTGGGAAAGAAACCACCTGCCAGTACAGGAGACACAAGAGACTCAGGTTCGATCCCTGGATCAGGAGGATCCCTTCAAGTAGTAAATGGCAACCCACTCCAATATTCTGGCCTGAAAATTCCCACAGTAGGTGGGCTACTATCCATGGGGTTGTTAAAGAGTCAGACACGACTGAGCACACAGTGTGCATGCATGTGTGCACACACACACAGGTAAAATAGGTAGCTGATGGGAAGTTGCTATATAACACAGGGAGCTCAGCACAATACTTTGTGATAACCTAGAGGGGTGGGGTGGAGTGGGTATGGGGGGTATGTGCAACAGGGGACATATGCATACTTATGGCTGATTCATGTTGTTGTACTGCAGAAGTCAACAAAATATTGTAAAGCAATTACCCTATGATTAAAAATAAACTTAAAAAATATGATGGCTATGATCAAACCTTACTGCCACCTGAGCTCAGTAAATTCTAGGAAGTAGGACTACTATAGACTTTCTTTGATCTCAGTGAAATACAAATAAAAATGGATAAAGCTAGAAGTAAAAATCCCTATTATTTAAAAATTTAAATATAAACAGAACCAAATTTTGTTCTTATTTCTGGTCTAGTATGTAAGAAGTTTGAAAGTCGCTGCTCAATCCTAATAACAAGCAAAAAGTTAAACAGTCTGAAAAATGAACTCTTCTTAGATACATCAGAGAAAGGGGCTTGCAGGGCAAACCACAGCCCCAAATTGAAGAGACAGAGAATCACAGGCTACTGGAGCAGAACCCTCTGGTGGAATGTGTACCAAGTTAGAAAAACCTGAACTGTCATCAATGATTGCTGAAGGTTTAATGTGGACAACTCTGTAAGTTAGAAAGATACAAGAGAATGAGAAGACAAGCCATAGACTGGGAGGAAATAGCTGCAAAAACCATATCTCGTCAAGGATTGCTATCCAAAGTATGCAAAGAACTCTCATAACTCAACAATAAGGAAATAAACAACTCGATGAAAAAAGGTTAAAAGACCCAAACAGACACTTCACCAAAAAAGATTTACAGACGGTGAATAAGCACATGAAAAGATGCTGCACATCATACGCCATTAGGGAAAAGCAGATTGAAACAACAAGATACCACTACGTACCAATGAGAATGGCCAAACTCCAGACCCTGCTAACACCACACAGCTGGCAAGGATGCTGGTGGGAATGTAAAATGGTACAGCCACTTTGGAAGACAGTTTGGGGGTTTCTCGAAAAATTAACACACTCTTACAGCATCACACTCCTTGGTATTTACCCATATAAGCTGAAAGCTTATGTGCCCTGTTAAGGACTGAACACTGTTGTCCACTCAAAATTCATGTATTGAAGCCCTAATCTTCATGTGACAATATTTTGAGGTGGGACCTTTAGGAAGTAATTAGTTTTAGATGTGGTCATGATGGTGGGGTTCTTATAATGGGATTAGTGCCTTTATAAGAGGGAGCACCCTTACTGATAGTGAGGATTCAGCAAGAATGCAGCTGTCTACAAGCCAGGAAGATGGTTCTTACCAGAACCTGACTATACTAGCACTCAGATCACTGATTTCCAGCCTCTGGAACTGTGAGAAATAAACATCTGTTGTTTAGGCCACCCAGTTTACGGTATTTTGTTACAGCAGTCCTAGCTGACTAAGACATCCACATAAAATCTGCAAACAAATGTTTAAAGCAGGTTAATTCATAATTGCTAAAACTTGGAAGCAACCAGGATGTCTGTCAGTAGATGAATAGATAAACAAACTGTGGTGCATCCATACAATATAATATTATTCAGTGCTAAAAAAAATGGGGTACCACTAAAAGACATGGATAAATATTAAATGCAACCCACTAAGTGAAAGAAGTCAACCTAGGAAGCCTATAACCAAATGAATCTAACCATATGACATTCTGGAAAGAGCAGAACTATGGAGTTGGTAAAGAGATTAGTGGTTGATTAAGTTGGCTAATAGTTCATCTTTTTTACCCAAAGAAGCAGTTCTCAGATTTATTAATTTTTA
Source organism: Bos indicus (assembly GCF_029378745.1). NCBI lineage: Eukaryota > Metazoa > Chordata > Mammalia > Artiodactyla > Bovidae > Bos > Bos indicus. The sequence goes on from NC_091760.1 coordinate 73,179,256, forward strand.
TCATTTTTCTACTGTAAAGATTCACTAATCTCTAATTTATTTATTTATTAACTTATTCCTTGATAAGAGACTAACAGATTCAGATATATTCTCAGATACAGAGCAAACTAAGAGGGTTGTATGATGTTACTTTGCTCTACTCTTTTTAAATCATTTTGAAAATCTGGATGGAACAGATTATTTTATAAAGGATATAAATTCCACAAACTTATCACCAGATAGACAGAATATATAAGCAGAGCAATAAAAAACAGAGAGAAAATATTGTCACACAGCTACCAAAAATATCAGGAGATGCAGACGGCTTCACAGAAGAATTCCAGGAGAATCTAAAAGGATAGATAATAGTAATGCCAGTTGTTATTCCAGAGCACAGAAGTCTTCTTATAACACATAACACTGATACAACTCCCCCACAAAAACACACAAAAAAAGAAAACTGCAGGCCAATTTCACTTTTGATTATCAATTCAAAGAAATCCCAAATGAAATATTAGGCAAAAGGATACAGTAGCAAACTAAAGGCACTTCAAATAAGTGATAACATATGGATTATTTAATAAATAGAATTGATATAATTGTTAGCTGTCTGGAAAAAATTAAACTAGATCTGTACCTCATATTTCACATCAAAATAAATTCCAAACAGATAAAATGTTTAAATATAAAAGTGTTGCAGGAGATCAGGAAAGGTTAATTTTTTCATTTTTCAGGGTAGGGAAGTTCTTTCTCAGTATAACTGCAAAACCAGAATCCATAAGAAACATAAATTTACATAATTTTTTTAAAGCTCAGTATGAAAACAAATACAATAATGTCTGGATATATTGGGAAAATTGCAAGTTATATCATAAATAACAGCCCCTTAATAGTTAAGAATCCCCACAAAGCTATAAGAAAAAGACTTGCAGCCCAATAGAAAAGTAGGCAAAGGATATGAATAGACAGTTCATAGAAGAGAAAATACAAATAGTTTTTAAACAAATGAAAAGATATTTAATTTCATTTATAAAAATGAAGTGCAAATCAAACTATAATGAGCTACAATCTTTGCCTGTCAGACTGGAAAGATAAGAAAACTGGATAATGTGGTGAGGCAGAAAGGGTGAGAAGGAACAGGCTCTGCCACACTCTTCCTAGTAGGGATGTAAATGGGTATAACTTTTCTGAACAACATTAAGTGCCTCTTACAGAAAATCACGGAGAAGGCAATGGTACCCCACTCCAGTACTCTTGCCTGGAAAATCCCATGGATGGAGGAGCCTGGTGGGCTGCAGTCCATGGGGTTGCTAGGAGTGGGACACGACTGAGCGACTTCACTTTCACTTTTCACTTTCATGCATTGGAGAAGGAAATGGCAACCCACTCCAGTGTTCTTGCCTGGAGAATCTCAGGGATGGGGGCGCCTGGTGGGCTGCCGTCTATGGGGTTGCACAGAGTCGGACACGACTGAAGTGACTTAGCAGCAGCAGCAGCACAGAAAATCACACAACGCTTGATCCAGCAAATGTACCTTAATGAACTTATCTTACAGATACACCTGCACATGTATACAGGTTACAAGATAACCCATGTTTAAGAGCATTGATGACAACATTTTGCCAATGTAAATGATTGTAAATGACCTTAACTCTTGATTGTGGAACATCCACATGAGGAAATTTATCAGCTGGTAAAAAGGCACAAAGTAAGTATATATGGAAACTTCACACTCTTTTCAATCTTTCTGTAAATCTGTAACTCTTCTAAATGAAAAACATTACAAAGAAAACCCTACAACCTGTGGACCAGCCAAGCCAGGGGTTGTGCTATAAAGGAAGTAAAAGAACTATTACCTACTTCAAGGAACTTGAAATGTATGTGAATAAAACCTAACATAATTCAAAAGACTGGTGAATAGGTAGTGCAGTTCTTTATAAGAAAGAAAGACAGACACGAAGCAGCTTTACATATCTGATATAGAATAATTTCCAGTAAAGGAAGTGGAGAAAGCTACATTCATAACAGTGTGTATAGTATGCTATATTGCTACCTTATTTGTTAAAAACATGAAAAATATACATTTGCTTATAAATGAATAGAACATCTCTAAAATGGTACCTAAAGGCTGTTAGGGTTGACTGCCTCTGGGGAGGGAAAGTAGTTCATAGGATACAATGACTATTTTGCCTTACTCCAAATTTTTCTATGTTTTATATTTTATAACCTGTCATGAATTAATTACCTGGATTTTTTAAAATTAAATAATGCATTTCATAGAGGAAAGAGCTTATTTCAACTGGGTTATCCAGGGAATGCTTCCTGAGGGAAGAGGCATCCCCTGGGTCTTAAAGGGTGCTGATGATGGGCCAGAACGTCCTGGGCAAGGGGACTGCACAAACAAAGACAGGGAGGTGGGAAGCAGGAGGAGGAACTCGAGAGAGTCATACAATAGTTTTACTGAAATGTAGTCTTTAGTACGGAGAAGGCAATGGCACCCCACTCCAGTACTCTTACCTGGAAAATCCCATGGACAGAGGAGCCTGGTAGGCTGCAGTCCATGGGGTTGCAAAGAGTCGGACACAACTGAAGTGACTTAGCAGCAGTCTTTAGTAAAGTGACAGTTAAGGAGATATTTCATTAAGGGTATGTTATATATAGTAAAATAAAGAACAGTGAGTAAAAATCAGGTCAAATGCTATACCATTTACCAGCTCTGTGACCTCAGGAGTTATTTACCTTATGTAAACTGGACATAATGATACCTCCTAGGGTTTTATGACCCTAGGTATGACAGGTAGGTAGGTAGAGGGCTCAGGCCAGGCTTGGCAGCAGGAAGTGCACAGTAAGTCTCAGCTCCCCCATGATTCGAGGGCTCCTAATGCCAGATTTATTCTGTGAGCAATAAGAAAGAAGTCAGTGCAGGTTTTGGCCAGTGGAGTGACATTAACAGAGTTGAAATTTCGGAAAGGTCACCTGGTCACTTGTGCAGGATGAGTTGCAAGGGAATCAAAGAGGCCAGTGAAGAGACCGCTGATGTTGTCCAGGTGAGAGGGGAGGAAGGGCTGAGCCAGGGAGGTGCAATGATTAGGGAAGGATGGGCTTGGGAACAGCAGAATACGAAGAGAGGAAGGAGGTGTGTTGAAGAAGATTTAGGGTTTCAAATTTAAGTAACTCAGAGGTCGGTGGCACCTCTAAAGAAACAGAGATCCTGAAGAAATGAGCAGGACTGATAGGAAAAATGACTTTTTGGATGTGTTTCAGTATGTGAAGGAATCCAGGTAGAAATAATCAGTATGAAGTTAGAGAGGTAGGAAAATGCCGAGATAAGAGATAATACTGGGAGTAATAATGCATAGGATGTTTAGTTGCAAGAGAGAAAGAAGTCCAGCTTGAATTAGTTTAGGCCAAAAGTCTATCTATGTGTGAATCTGGGAAGTCTAAGGAATGCAAGCTTGGCTGGATCCAGGAGCTCAAACAGTGTCCTCAGGCCTTGGGCACTTAGCTCTCTGCCCTCATATGCTCAACTTTATTTTCTTACAACTTCTCTGCATGAGGCACCAAGATAACCACCGGAAACCCTGTCAACTTCAACAGATAGGTCTTTTCTCTTCTTTAATTATGATTTTGCCGAAAAGTTTCAGAGAAGGCTATATTTGGCTTGAATTAGATCACTTCTACTAGAGAAAAGGCAAAAAAAAAAAAAAATCAGCAAACAGTGGTGTCAAGGGAACTCTTAAAGAGGAGTAATCATTGATATCAAATGCTGAGAGAAAAACTTGTAAACAATGAATAAACTTTATTTAATATATGTATATTGAACAGAGAAAATATTTCTCCAAAGGAAAAAATTATGAAACATATACACATTAATCAATGTGAATATATTAGCTGGCTAGCTATTGATGTGTAAGATATTAGTCCCAAGATTTAGGGGTTTAAACAACAATATTTATGGAGGTCAGTCAAGATGGTGGAGTATAAAGACCCTGAGCTCACCTCTTCTCATAAGCTGACAAAAATCACAATTATCTACAGAACAACCATTGATGTAAAAGACCAGAACCTACCAGGTAAAGTCTTCTACAACTAAAGACATAAAGAAGGAACCACAGTGAGACAGGATGGGTGGACTTACAATATAATCAAGCCCGATACACACAACATACTGGAAAATATATTGCACAGGTTCTCCCACAGAAGTGAGAGGTCTGAACCTTATATCGGGCTCCCCAGCCTCCAGATGACCCCCCAAGGCTTTTGGCTTAGAAGGCCAACAGGGCTTAATTTCAGGAGCACCCCAGGACTAAGGGAAATAGAGACTTCATTCTTAAAGGGTATACGCACAGATTGCACATGTTCCGGGATCAGGACAAAAGCTATAATCCGATAGGTGCCTGGGCCAGACCTACCTGCCTGGCTGGTCTTGGAGTCTCCTGGAGAGGCGGGTGTGTGTGTGTGTGTGTGTGTGTGTGTGTGTGGCTGTGGCTCACCCTAGGGACACAGACATTGGCAGCAGCCATATGTGGGGGCTCCTTCTACAGTGTGTTCACTGCTAGTGGCTGCTGTCTTTGGATCTAGTTCATTAATGCCAAGATTTGGCCCTTCCCAACAGCCTATAGGTACTAGTGGGGGACACAACGGCCAAACAACTAACTAGGTGGGGATACAGCCCCACCTATCAGCAGACAGGATGTCTAAAATCTTCCTGAGTCCACAGCTACCTGTAGACGTATCTCTAGACACAACCAGAGGGCCAAGACCCAGCTCCATGCAGAAGTGGACAACCACTGACCTTGTCCTCCAGGAAGCCTGTACTAGCATCTAGGCCAGCCTCACCCACTGGGAGGCAGACACCAGAGGCAAAAAACGCCACAATCTCATAACCTGTGGACTGATCTCATACACAGCAGGATAACCCTACCCTGGAACCAGCTGGTAAACTCTCTAGAATGTCAGCATAGAGGAAACATCATAAAGGCTGTATATGACAAACCCACTGCTAACATCATACTCAATGGTGAAATGCTAAAAACGTTTTCTTTAGGATCATGAAAAACACAAGGATGCCCACTCTCAACACTTTTATTCAACATTGTTTTGGAAATACTAGCCATAGCAATTTGATAAGAAAAAAATAAAAGGAATCCAAATTGAAAAGTAAGAAGTAAAACTGTCACTGCTTACAGGTGACATGACCCTATACGTAGAAAATCCTAAAGACACTACCAGAAAACTACTAGCACTCATCAATGAATTCAATAAAGTTGCAGGATACAAAATTAACATACAGAAATCTTTTGCATTTCTTTATACTAACAACATGGTAGCAGAAAGAGAAATTAAGGAAACAATTCCACTTACCATTGCATCAAAAAGAATAAAATATCTAGGAGTAAACCTACCTAAGGAGCCAAAAGACCTCTACCCAGTCAACTATAAGACACTGATGAGCAAAATTAAAGCCAACACAAATAGATGGAATGGTACACTATGTTCTTGGATTGAAAGAATTAATATTGTTAAAATGACCATACAATCCAAGAGGTATAGAGAACAAACTCATGGTTACCAGCTGGGAGAAGGAAGTTGGGAGGGATAATATAGCTGTAGGGAAATGAGAGGTACAAACTATTATTTATAAAATAAGCTACTAGGGTATATTGCAGGGCTTCCCTTGTAGCTCAGTCAGTAAAGAATCTGCCTGAAATGCAGGAGACCCAAGTTTAATTCCTGCCTGCAATGCAGGAGACCCGGGTTCAAGTCCTAGATCGGGAAGATCCCTTGGAGAAGGAAATGGCAACCCACTCCAGTATTCTTGCCTGTAGAATCCCATGGACAGAGGAGCCTGGAAGGGTCCCAGTCCATGGGGTCGCAAGAGTTAGACATGACTTAGTGACTAAACCACCACAGGATTTATTGCACAACACAGAGAATATAGCCAATATTTTATAACCATAAAAAAGTATAACCTTTAAAAATTGTGAATCACTATACTGTACATCTGTAACTTACATAATATTGTACAGCAACTATACCTCAGTAAAAATATCAACTATGTTAAGAAACCCCAGTGTTTATTATCAGTTTCTGTGGACCAGTAATCTGGGTACAGCTTAGCCAAGCCTTTTGTCTCAGAGCCACTTACGAGGCTGCAATCAAGATGTTGGCTGAAGTTGTGGCTCATATGAAGGCTCGGCTTGGGAAGGACCCACTTATGAGCTTGTTCACATGGCAGCTGGCATACTCAGTTCCTCACCGGGTGTTGGGTAGAGGCTACCCTTAGTTTTTTCCATGTGGGCCTTACAACGTGTCATTTGACTTTCATGAAACAAAGCAAATGAGAGAGAAAGGATAGAAGTCACAATCTTTCACAATCTTAACTTGACACTGACATCATATCACTTTTTCTGCTCATCAGAAGGAAGTCATTAGGTACAGACTATGCCAGCAGGCCCTAACGTTTTTAGCACCAGAGATCGATTTCATGGAAAACAGTTTTTCCACAGGCTGGTGGTAGGGGGAATGATTTGGGGATGATTCAAGTGTATTATTCACGTGTATTACCCCTACTGTGCTGATCTGACAGGAGGTCCATAGCCTGGAGGTTGGAGACCCCTGGTCTACACTATAGAAGAGGGTATTTCATAAGGGCATGAATACCAGGCAACAGGGATCATTGGGAGTCTTGTCAGAAGCTGCTGACAAGACTTATTCAATAGGAAATACACAATACATTTGAAAAGGTAGAAACCTTGGAGGCCACATTTTCTAGTAACAAAATAATATGGATAGAAAATAAATTATTTGTGAAGTGAAACTATAAAAACAAGAAACAATATATTAAACCCAAGGGATACAACCAAAACTATACTGGAGAAAATTCTATAGCATTAATTGGTAATGATATTTAACAAAAAATAATAAAAAAAATAAATAGATTCCACCTTCAAGTTTGGAAGCTAATCTTCTTGTACTCTGCAACAAACAGACTTAAGGAAAGCCACAAGAACACATTCAGAAATCAACAAACTGGAAAATAATAAAAATCAATAAACAATTCAAGTGCTCTTTTGAAAAAAATAAAACCAATAAAGTTGGCAAATCTAATAGAGGTAACCAAGAAAATAAGGGAAGACGTATTGAACATTAGATTTGAGAAAGGGAATGTAACCACATGAACAAAGGACATTGTTTTCAAACGAAAGAGAACACTGTGCACTCTATTTGCTGATAGATTTGAAAATCTTTTAAAAATAAACAATGAGTGATTACAGAAAAAGAATCAGAAGAGTCCATAGATTTCAAGAACAGCTCCATGGCTGAATTCTGTCAAAACTTTAAAGCCCAATTCACATGCCATTTATCTCAGACTTTAGAAAAACATGCCGTTTAAATCTACAAAAATAGCAACACCCTGATACCCATATCTTAATCATTATCTCTTCTTCTTAGACAAAGCAGTCTTCTCAGAACTTTGGTTTCCTATCCTACTTGTTCTCTGAAGACAGTGACTTTCCCCCAGCCTGTGTGTGAGGGGAGAAGAATGCTGCAGACTTAACAGCTACAGAATCCGTTATTTCTTAGGAATCTCCTTTGTCTGTCCTGGGGCTCAGGCAGGAGAATCTGGAAGGTGCAGATGAGAGCTGAGGATTTCTGAGGATGTCTGGAGCACCTTATCTAATAGAACTGTGATTGACTGTAGCTTAGCTGGGCCCTGTGGGACCCTCCAACTCTGCTACAGGGTTAGGAATTACAGATAGATTCTCCACTCTGTTAAGAAAAGGCTTTCTAATGTTTTTAACCCCCTCCCCACAATGCTTTAAAAAATAAATTTGAGATCGCCCAAGAAAAGGTATCTTTCAAATAGGTTGGAGGCATAAGTAGAGAAAACAGACTGAAGAAAATAGGAAGCAAATAAGCTAAAATAATAAGTATTAATATTAGTATTAATATTTTCTTCATATTTATTGAGATTTAACTGACATATAACACTGTGTAAATATAAGGTGCACATCATGTTGCTTTGATACACACACACTGCAAAATGGTTACTACCACAGCTTTAGCTAACAACGCAATCATGTCACATAGTTATTATTGCTTTCTTATGGTGAGGACATTTAAAATCTACTCTCTTAATAGCTCTCAAGTATATAATACAATACTGTTAACCATAATCACTATGCTGTCCATTAGATAACAAAACTTATAACTGCAAATTTGTACTCTTTGACCAACATCTTCCATTTCCCCCACCTCTCAGCCCCTGGTAAGTATTCTTTGTCTCTGAGTTTGGTTTTCTTTAGATTCCACATATATGTGATATGATACATATATTATCTATCTGGCTTATTTCACTTAGCATAATTCCCTCAAGTTTCACCCACATTGTCACAAATGGTAGGATTTCTTTCTTTCTCATGGCTGACTAATATTCCACTGTCTGTGTGTATACCATATCTCTCTTAGCCATTCAGCTGCTGCTGGACACAGGCTGTTTCCATGTCTTGGCTCTTTGGATAATCCTGCAATGAACATGGGAGTGCAGATATGTCTTTGAGAGACTGTTTTCATTTTCTTTGGATATATATGCAGAAGTGGGATTGCTGGATCAAATGGCAGTTCTATTTTTAATCTTTTGAGGAACCTCCATACTGGTTTCCATACAGGCCATACCAATTTACATTCCCACTGCTGCTGCTAAGTCGCTTCAGTCATGTCTGACTCTGTGCGACCCCATAGATGGCAGCCCACTAGGCTCCCCGTCCCTGGGATTCTCCAGGCAAGAACACTGGAGTGGGTTGCCATTCCCACTAAGAGTGCACAAAAGTTCTCTTTTCTCCACATCCTTGCCAACACTTGTTACCTCTTGCCTTTTTGATGATAGTAATTTTAACAGGAGTGAGATGATATCTCATGGTTTTGATTTACATTTTTCTGATGATTAGTAACATTGAGCACCTTTTCATGTATCTAGTGGCCATTTGTATGTCTTCTTCAGAAAAAATGTATATTCCGCTCCCCTGTCCTTTTTTAACTGGATTGTTTCCTATTAAGTTATATGAACTCTTTATATATTTTAGATATCAGATATATGATTTATAAATATTTTCTCCCACTCTATAGGTTGCCTTTTCATTTATTTGATTTTTTCTTTTGTTGTGCAGAAGTTTTTTAGCTTGATGCAGTCTTATTTATTTTTGTTCTTTTTGCTTATGCTTTTGGTGTCATACTCAAAAAATCGCTGCTGAGACCAATGTCAAGGAAATGTCCCCCTGTGTTTCCTTCTAGGGATTTTCATGGGTCAGCTCCTGAACTCCCCTCTTACCATGGACACACTAAATCTACAGCTACACATAAAACAACTCCTAAATCCAGAAGCTATCTGAGCAACGCCTATACATTTTGACACACTAGGTCATACCCTCATCAAAGCAGGTAGGAAAGGCTGACACACTCTCACCATAAACCCCACCCTGGCACAGAAAGAGGAAGGTTTACCTTGGACCTAGAAGACCGATACTTCTTCCTCGAGCACCAAGGGAAGGAAATGATGAGCAATGAGAGAGTCAGAAAGAGGCTCACAGCTTTTGTCTAGTAGTCTTGATTTCCTCAGTGTAGAAATAAGGATGTCTAATGAGTGGTGGAAAGGTATGGTGGGACAGGATTTGAGACCAAGGGGAAAGGTTCAGGGAACTCCCAAGAGGTGACTCATTGGTGGTGAGGAAATGGATGTGCTTCTGCAACAGCTTAGCATGAATTTGTAAAAAACCTGTTTTTTAAAATCCTGTGACCTTCCCTGGGAAATCTCTGTCTCCTCACTGGGGGGAAAGGATAGTCCTGTCAGCCTTCACTGGGGAAAGGCAAACTCCCCAGCACTGAAACTACTGAAGCAGAGCTTGTATAAGCCTATCCCTGGATTGGATGGGCTAAATAACCTTTCCATTCTCTGCCAACCTTGCGATTTTATGATTCTATAATTCTAGGTATTGCAAGTAACTTAACAAAATCAAATTACTTCCAGCTTATGCAAATTATAGCGACCTGCCTTTCAGCTTCCCCAAGGGAATGGATTGAAAGTGCCGTGCACTTAGATTATGTGGTTCTTGCACTCTCATTCCAGGTCAGTTCTCCTAAGTATCAGATAATTATGATGGAGCAGATGCACCATTGTGCTGACTGATAAGTTAGCACACTATTCATCTCTCTTGAGCAGGCATAATGAAATGGCTTGAAATGGAGTATCACTTTGACACACAGTCTTTTTGTTTGCTGATGACTTTTAGAATTTTCTATTCCTAAACTCAGCATTTCCCCTGCTGACTCTGGGTTATCAAAGTTTTGTTCTCTGTAGAGAATTTGAGTTAGTGCTTATATCTTAGAAGCAGCTTTGCAAAGGAGGTAGTAGGTGAGAGAGGAATGTCCTGTGTGATTCTAGCTCTAAAGGAACCACAAATCTCAGACTGATGACAGGACCCCCATCGGAGTGCTGGGTACCCCATACGTCCTGGAATAATAAGACAAAACAAAGACCGTTCCAACACTACGACGCTTGTTCACACTGGGACACAGCTATATACTCCCAGCCCAGAGCAAAGGAAAGAGGAACTTTTTGAGCAAGGCTGATTATGTAAGCTCACAAAAGCACTGAACACTTTGCAATTCTATTCTAGTTGTATTCAGTCCCCCTAGTCACTTCCTTCACCATAGCATCCATTCAGTGAAAATGTAGCAGATGCATTTTCAGGAGATATGGGAGGTATCAGCTTGTCAAAATGACCTCTAACCTCAATCTGGAGATCTTTGTCCCAGGAAGTCTCCTACATTTGTGGTCTGTTCATAACATCTTGCGATGTGCCAAGTACACTGGAATATTTCCACATGGAATGGGGATTTACACCACTCTCTGACGTAAGAAATACTGCCTGAATCCCTCTCAGGCCCAGCATCAGTAGATTAGAGGAATATGAACATTACATAAGTCCTACATGTCAGGGGAGAGTTAGAGGGAAAATGTTCTAAGAACAAAGGGGGTGGAGATTATCCCCCTGTTTATAGAATAAACTGACTTTGATAAATAGCTTCATAGGGCTTGATGATAAATAACAAAAGGGCAGAAATATTAATCAAAACTCCAATCACCACTGCTTATGTGGGAAGTCAGAAAGAGCTCTTCACTCCTGGTTAGTGTCACCCCACCAAAGTACTGACAAGCATGCCAGTATTGGGAGTAAAATGAGAATCTGTTTGTTGACACTATTTATGGCTGTTTATAAAGGTTATTAAAGGTTTGGATTAAAAATCCATAACTTAGATGATTTTTGAAGCCAAACAAAGGGAGAAGCATATAGAAAAATGGGAAAAAGACTCTACCAAAAATCCTAGCCTGAACAGAAATACTGCAACAGCAATTGAAATTTAGCCCTTGAAGTCTCAGACTATGTATATGATTCTTTACCAGCTCAAAATATTATTATTTTTTTAAAAAATATTTATTTGGCTGCACCAGGTCTTAGATGCAGCATGTGTCTACTTCCCTGACCAGAAATCAAACCCAGGCCCCCTGCATTGGGAGAGTGGAGTCTAAGCCACTGGACCACCAGGGAAGTCCCCATGGCTCTTATATGGAGTGGTTACTTGCATTTACCAAACAGATCCTGGAGTAGTTGGATGGTAAACAGAGTTGATGTAAATTACTATAAAGCCCAGGAAGGAAACAGATTGTAGGAAAATAATTGGATAAACACAAATTCTTCTGCCTTAGGCATGAGGATAAAATACAACAAAAATTATGTTAAATGAACATCCAAGTGTGCAAGCAGGAAAGGAAAATCACCAGGTACCAGAAATACATAGAGGAGTAGAAGCTTTACTGCAAAGTGAATGAGGTGCTGCTGCTGACTCCTGGGTGGAAGTGGGGTGGCTTTGGCAGTGGCTGGTGTGGAGGTGGGCGTGGTCACATTATTGTCAGTTTCAAGAACCTGGGGGCTTGGGCTTTCATGCCCACATAGGGAAGGAAATGAAACCTTGGGCCACATAAGGCAAGGAATTATTGGATGAATAGAATGAAACCCCTGCTTATGGCTGGCATGCCAGGAGGGCCGCACCATCAGGGAAAGTATAGATCAGAAAGCAACCTGTCTACTGGCTCAGCAAGATATTAAGAGAACATGTCTGCCTCTGCTTGGAGTCTGTGAAAAGTTCTCCCCCGAGAAATCACAAGCCACGGCTTGAGTCTCACATAGATTTAAGCTTGAGTTTATACCATTCAGAAATCTAGAAACTCCCAAGCCAAAAGCCTTAATAAAATGTCACTCCCAGGCTGCTGATACTTTAGATTTACCTGGAGGAGTAAATATATCAACACTCTGGAGGGACTGTTCAATAATCTGGGATGAAAGGAGTTTCATGGAATGCACAATCCACACCAAAGATAGGAAAATGTCCACCACGCACATGAGTCTGACAACATGATGGACAGAAGGACCAGAGTTCCAGGAAACGGGGATAATAGATAGATAAAGAATGCCAGCGTGTCTAAAATTAACACAGAGCTTGCGCGTGTACAAAGTGACATGTGGACAGGGTTATTAGTGGCAGTATTATATGTAAAACAAAAAAAAAGTTGGAGACAACCTGTGTCCGTATTTAGAGGATAGGTTAAATAAACCATGGTGTATTTCCCCAAAGATGGCTATGCAGCTACAAAAAATAATGAAGCTCTTTATGTATTTATGTAAAAAGATTTCAGCTAACATTTCATACTGTTAGCTGAAGAAAGCCAGTAAAAGTCTATATAACTCGCTACCTTTTATTTAAGAAAGAGAGTGAAAATAAGAATTTATATCTTTACCTTTGTGTATTTGTGTTGATGTGGAAAGAATATGCAAAAGTATTAGTAATTATTGTTGACCATAGGGATTGGAGAATGGATGTGTAGATGGGACACGGGTGGGAGTGAAGCTTTTCTATGTGTGTATTTTTATCATTTTGATTTTTCAGCCAATAAATGTGCTATTTATTAATATTTCTAGAAATAGAGAGGATTTGGATAATATAGTGAATATTTGACCAAATGGGATATTAGGTGAGACATGAACCCAACATTTTAGGGACTACATTCAAAACATTCTCTGACAAAATTGTAGTAATGTTTTCTTAGATCACTCTCCCAAGGCAAGAGAAATAAAAGAAAAATAAACAAATGGGACCTAATTAGACTTATAAGCTTTTGCACAGCCAAAGAAACCATAAGCTAAATGAAAAGACAGTCTGTGGACTGGGAGAAAAATTTGCAAATGATGCAACTGACAAGGGCTTAATTTCCAAAACGTATAAACAGTTCATACAACTCAATAATAGAAAAACAAACAACCCAATCAAAATGGGGGAAAGATTTAAACAGACATTTTGCAAAATAAGATATACAGATAGCCAGTCAGCACATGAGAAGATGCTCAACATAGCTAGTTATTAGAGAAATTCAAATCAAAACTACATTGAGGCATCCTCTCACATCAGTCCTAATAGCCATCATCAAAACGTCTACAAATAATAAATGCTGGAGAGGGTGTAGAGAAAAGGGAGAGTAAATTGGTGCAGCCACCCTGGAGAATAATACAGAGGTTCTTTAAAACACTAAAAATAGAACTACCATCAGTTCAGTTCAGTCGCTCAGTTGTGTCTGACTCTTTGTGACCCCATGAATCGCAGCACGCCAGGCCTCCCTGTCCATCACCAACTCCCGGAGTCCACCCAAACCCATGTCCATTGAGTCGGTGATGCCATCCAACCATCTCATCCTCTGTCATCCCCTTCTCCTCCTGCGCTCAATCTTTCCCAGCATCAGGGTCTTTTCCAATGAGTCAGCTCATCGCATCAGGTGGCCAAAGTATTGGAGTTTCAGCTTCAACATCAGTCCTTCCAATGAACATCCAGGACTGATCTCCTTTAGGATGGACTGGTTGGATCTCCTTGCAGTCCAAGGGACTCTCAAGAGTCTTCTCCAACACGACAGTTCAAAAGCATCAATTCTTCTGCACTCAGCTTCCTTTATAGTCCAACTCTCACATCCATACATGACCACTAATAGCCTTGACTAGATGGACCTTTGTTGGCAAAGTAATGTCTCTGCTTTTCAATATGCTGTCTACGTTGGTCATAACTTTCCTTCCAAGGAGTAAGCATCCTTTAATTTCATGGCTGCAATCACCATTTGCAGTGATTTTAGAGCCCAAAAAGATAAAGTCAGCCACTTTTTCCACTGTTTCCCCATCTATTTGCCATGAAGTGACAGGACTGGATGCCATGATCTTCATTTTCTGAATGTTGAGCTTTAAGCCAACTTTTACACTCTCCACTTTCACTTTCATCAAGAGGCTTTTTAGTTCCTCTTCACTTTCTGCCATAAGGGTGCTGTCATCTGCATATCTGAGGTTATTGATATTTCTCCCGGTAATCTTGATTTCAGCTTGTGCTTCCTCCAGTCCAGGGTTTCTCATGATGTACTCTGCATAGAAGTTAAATAACCAGGGTGACAATATACGGCCTTGACGTACTCCTTTTCCTGATTTGGAACCAGTCTGTTGTTCCATGTCCAGTTCTAACTGTTGCTTCCTGAACTGCATACAGATTTCTCAGGAGGCAGGTCAGGTGGTCTCCCATCTCTTTCAGAATTTTCCACAATTTATTGTGATCCACACAGTCAAAGTCTTTGGCATAGCCAATAAAGCAGAAATAGATGTTTTTCTGGAACTCTCTTGCTTGTTTGATGATCCAGCGGATGTTGACAATTTGATCTCTGGTTCCTCTGCCTTTTCTAAATCCAGCTTGGACATCTGGAAGTTCATGGTTCACGTATTGCTGAAGCCTGGCTTGGAGAATTTTGAGCATTACTTTACTAGCGTGTGAGATGAGTGCAATTGTGCAGTAGTTTGAGCATTCTTTGGCATTGCCTTTCTTTGGGATTGGAATGAAAACGACCTTTCCCAGTCCTGTGGCCACTGCTGAGTTTTCCAAATTTGCTGGCATATTGAGTGCAGCACTTTCACAGCTTCATCTTTCAGGATTTGAAATAGCTCAACTGGCATTCCATCACCTCCACTAGCTTTGTTCGTAGTGATGCTTCTTCCTAAGGCCCACTTGACTTCACATTTCAGGATGTCTGGCTCTAGGTGAGTGATCACATCATCATGATTATCTGGGTTGTGAAGATCTTTTTTGTACAGTTCTTCTGTGTATTCTTGCCATCTCGTCTTAATATCTTCTGCTTCTGTTGGGTCCATACCATTTCTTTCCTTTATTGAGTCCATCTTTGCATGAAATGTTCCCTTGGTATCTCTAATTTTCTTGAAGAGATCCCTAGTCTTTCCCATTCTGTTGTTTTCCTCTATTTCTTTGCATTGATCGCTGAGGAAGGCTTTCTTATCTCTCCTTGCTATTCTTTGGAACTCTGCATTCAGATGCTTATATCTTTCCTTTTCTCCTTTGCTTTTCACTTCCCTTCTTTTCACAGCTATTTGTAAGGCCTCCTCAGACAACCATTTTGCTTTTTTGCATTTCTTTTTCTTGGGGATGGTCTTGATTCGTGTCTCCTGTACAATGTCACGAACCTCCATCCATAGTTCATCAGGCACTCTATCTATCAGATCTAGTCCCTTAAATCTATTTCTCACTTCCAGTGTATAATCATAAAGGATTTGATTTAGGTCATACCTGAATAGTCTAGTGTTTTCTCCACTTTCTTCAATTTCAGTCTGAATTTGGCAATAAGGAGTTCATGATCTGAGCCACAGTCAGCTCCTGGTCTTGTTTTTGCTGACTGTATAGAGCTTCTCCATCTTTGGCTGCAAAGAATATAATCAATCTGATTTTGGTGTTGACCATCTGGTGATGTCCATGTGTAGAGTCTTCTCTTGTGTTGTTGGAAGAGGGTGTTTGCTATGACCAGTGCGTTCTCTTGGCAGAACTCTATTAGCCTTTGCCCTGCTTCATTCTGTACTCCAAGGCCAAATTTGCCTGTTACTCCAGGTGTTTCTTGACTTCCTACTTTTGCATACCAGTCCCCTATAATGAAACTACCATATGATCCAGCAGTCTCACTTCTGGGCCTGTATCCAGAGAAAACTCTAATTTGAAAAGATACATACACCTGTAAGTTCACAGCAGCAGTATTCACACCAGGCAAGCCAAGACATGGAATCAACCTAAATACCCAACAACGGAAGAATGGATACAGAAGATGAATCCTTTAGAATTTAATAGAATGATTCTCAGCCATAGAAAAGAAATAATGCCATCTGCTCAATATCACTAATTATTAGAGAAATGCATATTAAAACTAGAGTGAGGTATCACTTCACACTAGTCAGAATGGCCATCATTAAAAAGTCTACAAATAATAAATAAATAATAAAGCAATTATTATTTTTATAATATAAAATAAATATAAAATAATTATTATTTTTATAATATAAAATAAATAATAAAATAAAACAATAAATAAATAATAAAAGTCAGACAGAAAGACAAATGTATGATATTGCTTATATATGGAATCTAAAATAAATGGTACAAATGAACTTATTCACAGAAAAGAGAGCCATAGATTGAAAATAAACTTATGGTCACTGGGGGAAAAGCAGGGAGGAATAAATTGGGGGGTTAGGGTTGACATATACATATACTATATATAAAATAGAAAACTAATAAGGACCTATTGTATAGCAAAGAGAACTCTACTCGATTCTCTGTAATGGCCTATATGTGAAGTAATCTAAAAAAGAGTGGATATATGTATGTGATTCATTTTGTGAACACCTGAAACTAACACAGTGTTGTTAATAAAATTATACTCTATAAAATTATTCCAAATTAATTAATACAGAAAAGCTAGTGGAGGTGACAGAATTCCGACTGAGCTATTTAAAATCCTGAAAGATGAGGCTATGAAAGTGCTGCATTCACCATGTCAGCAAATTTGGAAAACTTAGCAGTGGCCATGCTGAAAAAAGGTCAGTTTTCATTCCAATGCCAAAGAATGGCAACGCTAAAGAAAGTTCAAACTATTGCACAAGTGTGCTCATTTCACATGCTAGCAAGGTAATGCTCAAAATCTTTCCAGCGAGGCTTCAACAATATGTGAAACGAAAACTTCCAGATGTACAAGCTGGGTTTAGAAAAGGCAGAGAAACCAGAGATCAAATTGCCAACATTCATTGGCTCGTAGAAAAAGCAAGGGAATTCCAGAAAAACTTCTGCTTCATTGACTACACTAAAGCCTTTGACCTTGTGGATCACAACAAACTGTGGAAAATTCTTGAACAGATGGGAACACTAGCCCACCTTACCTGACTCCTGAGAAACCTGTATGCAGGTCAGAAGCAACAGTTAGAACCAGACATGGAACAATGGCTGGTTCAAAACTGGGAAAGGAGTAGGACAAGGCTGTATATTGTCACCCTGCTTGTTTAACTTACATGCAGAGTTGTTGTTGTTCAGTTGCTCAGTTGTGTCTGACTCTTTTCGACCCCATGAAGTGTAGCACGCCAGGCTTCCCTGTTGTAGAGTACTTCATGATAAATGCCAGGCTGGATGAATCACAAGCTGAAATCAAGATTGCCGGGAGAAGTATCAACAACCTCAGATATGCAGGTGATACCACTCTAATGGCAGAAACTGAAGAGGAACCTAAGAGCCTCTTGATGAGGGTGAAAGAGGAGCATGAAAAAGCTGCCTTGAAAGTCAACATTCAAAAAACTAAGATCATGGCATCCACTCCCACCACTTCATGACAAATAGAGAGGAAAAAGTGGAAGCAGTGACAGATTATTTTTCTCCCCGAGCTCCAAAATCACTGCAGACACTGACTGCAGCCATGAAATTAAAAGACACTTGGAAAGAAAGCTATAACAAACTTAGACAACAGAGACATTACTTTGCTGACAAAGGTCCATACAGTCAAGGCTATGGTTTTTTCCAGTAGTCATGTATGGATATGAGTTGTTGTTCAGTGACTCAGTTGTGTCCAACTCATTGTGACCCTGTGAACCACAGCACACCAGGCAAGCTGGACCATAAAGAAGGCTGACCACTGAAGAATTGATGCTTTCAAACCGTGGTGCTGGAGAAGACTCTTGAGAGTCCCCTGGATAGCAAGGAGATCAAACCAGTCAATCCTAAAGGAAATCAACTCTGAATATTCATTGGAAGGACTGATGATAAAGCTGAAACTCCCAATCCTTTGGCCACCTGATGTGAAGAGCTGACTCAACGGAAAAAAAAAAAAAAAAACCCTGATGCTAGGAAAGATTGAAGGCAAAAAGAGAAGGGGGCAACAGAGAATGAGATGATTAGATAGTATCATAGACTCAATGGACATGAATTTGAGGAAACTCTGGGAGATAGTGAAGGACAGAGTTGGAAAGAGTTGGATATGACCTAACAATTAAACTACAACAATAACAATCAATAAAATAGCCATCATGATCTTTGCAAAAAATAGTAAATAGTAAAACCTCTGGCAAGACTACTAAAGAAAATATAGGAGAAAGCTCAAATAATTAACACCAGGAATGAAAAAATGGTCATTATTGTGGATGCTACTGATGCAGAGATAATAAGAGTTTTACAAATAAATTTATACCAATGTGTTAGACCATTTAAAGAAAAGACAAATTCGCCTCCAAATTGTTTCTGTTATTTGAGAGATAACAGGCTGCTCATGCTGTTTGACACGGATCAGTCTAATTTACAGAGAGGAGGAGGCTGAATGGATGGATACAGAGTAAATTCAGGTGACAGGAAGAGGCAGGGAATGGCAGAGGTCCATTGCGCAGGCCTGAGCAGAGCACCGTGGAGGGAGGTGATTGGCACTGCGGGCACAGGTGGGGCTTTGGAGACTGGAAGAGAGCACAGAAGGGACAATGCCAGTCTCTGGCAGCCACTTCCAGGGCCACGACACTGCTTCAGGGCCCTCCCATCGCTCACTCAGTGAGGGCATCTCTCCCTTCTCTGCCCTGTCGTTCTGCTCTGCCACCACTTGCTCCGCATCTCACATGGATTTTCTCCAGTCGAGGTTTTTGACTCCCTTTCCTGCCAAGTTGAGTTTGTCCAGAAGATGCCTCTGGTTCTCTCCAGGCCCAGAGTTCTCTGAGTCTGAGTTGTCCTATCTTCTAATAGGTTGCAAGAGATGTGATATGAATGTTTGCTGGTCTGGCAGGTCCTCTGCAAGTTTAAGGTTCCAGGGGAAGATCTGGAATGGTGGTCCTCACACTGCGTTCTCTGGAACCCCAGAGTTCCAATAGTGATTCTCAGGGATCTCTGAGGTGTGAAGGGAAGACCAGGTGTGGGGCTTAGGCCTCCTGCAAGAGTGTTGTTCTGTGAAACTTTGCTGGAGTTGTCTTATATTCTTGTGAAAGTTCATTTGCAACCCCCTCCCCAACTCTAAGTGATTCTGAAGATCCCTCATCATCTAAGCTGCATCAAGAAAACAGGCCTCACTCAGGTCATTGACTGTTGATGTCTGGGGGGTCTCTGCTGAGGCTCAGGCCTAAGGGGACCTCTGCTATGGGTTAGCATACATGTCTCATTTATCCACCATAGATTTTGGAGCTCAGGAGTGGCCTGGCTTTGGTTTGTGTTTGCTATGAGGCCTTCAGAGCACTTCATCTATTCTTACCTTACTTATCAACCAACCCTAAATCATTCAAAGGCCTCAGAAGAATGTAAGCCAGCTTGTGATGGGCTCTCTGTAGAGGGTGCTGAGTTTGCTGGGCACTTGCACAGTGGGTGTTTACTATGTGCTCAATCCTGTGTGGGGTTTATGCTGAGAAAGACAGGGGAGTCAGAGGTCAGACAGGGAAGGCATTTGTTCAACCTGAGGGAAGAAAAGACCAGCTCTTGAGTCCACTTGGGGAGAAAAGGTAGCTAAATAAATAGAGGATTATCAGTGGCATTTGTAGGATGGAGGGCTAAATTACAGAAAGAAAAGGAGGTGTTTAGCCAGGGTCCTAGAGAAGTTATCAGGTGGAGGAAGGGTTGGAGTCGTGTGGCTGCTAGAGGTGGCATGAGCCACGAGGGGAACTAAACGGGGGC
This sequence comes from Bos indicus, assembly GCF_029378745.1. NCBI lineage: Eukaryota > Metazoa > Chordata > Mammalia > Artiodactyla > Bovidae > Bos > Bos indicus. The sequence goes on from NC_091760.1 coordinate 73,199,332, forward strand.
ACATCTGTGCATGTCTGTGCAGCTGCTCCTGGCAGTCTGACATGCCTGAGGACTGACCCCCCTTGCTCATGAGGTTGTAGTGCCCACTGGGGCAGGTGCTCAGAGTCTGGCCCATTCTTCTTGGGGGCACTGAGGAGAGAGTGGGGGCTGGAGGAGTGAACAGGGGGAACTGTCTATCCCCAAGGTCCCTTTTAGACCTTCTGGCTTCAGGTTCGGAGCTGAATTTCTGGGTGCAGTAAAGGTTCAGATAGCGAAGTCCAACATGGTCTGGGCTGGTCAAAGGGGGCTTCTTTAGGCCCCTGAAGTCAACCTGGAAAACACCAAGTATGGCAGCTGTGCTCCAGACAGCCTGTCCTGAGCACTGGGCAGCATGGTGGAGAAATTACAGGACACAAAACCGCCCTGTGATCACAGCGCCGGGTACGAGATACCATCAGGAGACAAGGCTGGACACTGAGAACTGGTGTAACCCCTGACTGGAGCCATCACACAGGCCTGGTTAGGCTGGCTGCCACCTTCTGAGCAGGGCTGAGTGAAAACCACATTTATCAAATGCCCCATTCATTTCCTGCCAGAGATCCTATCTGAAGCCAGGGTTCTCGCCTCCCGGAGAAATAACTGTGTCTCACACAGCCTTCTCTGCCCTGAAAGGTGCTGAGGGAACCTTGAGGGAGGAACAGTTTCCCTTTGGCAAAGCACACTCTGTGCTGCCCACATATGTTCCTAAGTATATTTCTTTGCTTGTTGCAACATCTGGTGTGAGATGTCGGGCCAACTTAACACTGCATCATTTCCTATCACATACTTGGGGTGATCTGTGAGAAAACATTTAAAAGCTGTGAAAATGATCTGAGTCACTGTAGATGCTGCAGCCCGCAGTGATAGGAAGCAGCCGGATTCCCACACTGCAAATGTAAAGCTGGCTGAGATGCTCTAGGTTGTCACGGCCGAGTGCTTCAGCCAAGAGAGATGGAAATGTCCGAGGAGGACAGACACAGGTGGCGATAGTAATGTGGCTTCTGCAGGGCGGCCTTGCAGGTAACCACCCATGTTTGGGTTTCCAAGGTGGCACCAGTACTAGAGATCCTGCCTGCCAATGCAGAAGACCCAAGACATGCAGGTTTGATCCCTGGGTCTGGAAGATTCCCTGGAGGAGGGCATGGCAACCCACTCCAGTATTCTTGCCTAAAGAATCCCATGGACAGAGAATCCTGGAGGGCTACACTCCATAGGGTCACAAAGAGTCGGACATGATTGAAGTGACTAACCATGCACGCACCCGTGTGTATCAGTTGACAAAGGTAGTTAATGGCATTTAGCACTACTTTCACCTATCTATCCTATGAGGATAGGAAGATCAATAAAACTCAGGGTTATAATAGGGTCATTGGCATTGTCCCTGGCCTGGACCTGTGGGAATTCTTCTCTGTGAAGAATTTCTGGCTGAAATTCTGAGTGTTCTGAGAACCAAGACTCAGGAGTCGGCAGAGGTTTGATCTGTAATCCCCCCTGACCCCTGAGTTTTGGTGAGACGTGTTGTTGCTGGCGCAGCCATGTGCTTACTAGGGTTCCCAGGTGGCTCAGATGGTAAAAGAATCTGCCTGCAATGCAGGAGACCTGGGCTTGATCCCTCAGTCAGGAAGATCCCTTGGAGAAGGGAATGGCAACCCACTCCAGTATTCTTGCCTGGGAAATCCCATGGACAGAGGAGCCCATGGGGTCGCAGAGAGTCAGACACGACTGAGCAACTATACTACCTATCACTGAGGGTGGGTTAAGCTCCAGCCAGGAGACATAGAGGCTGCCCTTCCTGCTGCTTCAAGGCTATGTGAACAGGACAGGGGCCTGGCTGGTGAAGCCAGGGCTGCAGCCCTGGGGACTGCCTTGGGTATTGACATGGCATGGGCTTGCAGGGAGGATGGGCGTCTCTGAAATGACACCATTCGTTCATGGGAAAATTGTGGTCCTTCTCCAAACTAGTCACCCTGAGGCCAGCTGTACTTCTCTGGCTGCTGATTCAGCTCAGCTCCCTTTCAGCCTGAGCTCTTCTCTCCATCCTCAGAACCCCTCCGATGTCCCCTGACCCTTGTCTGTCCTCCCCCAGTCTCTACCTGGATTAAATGCAAGTGTCTGGGTCTGCCAGGCTGCTGGGGCACAGGGACCACGTGCCTGCCTCCCCACCGTGCTGCCTGTGGTAAACACAGGAGTCGAGATTGTGTCTGGTATCCTCTGCACACAGCTGGGGCTCTGTGAACACTGCTAAGTAGCAGGACTCGATCCCCAATAGGTGCTCAGGGCGGCTGACCCCCTGCCACCTAGATTTCCCAGGGTCCCTTATCTTGGGGCAGGCAGGCTCTGAGAACTCTTTGGAAAGGTGTTTGTATGTCCCCTAGGTTCCCTTGCATGCAGAGAAGGCTGTGTCGCTCAGCCTGTGCACTGGGTGCTTCATCTTCCTCAACCGTGCTGCAGAGAGCTGGGCTCTGCGGCTGCCTGGGTCACTGTGGTGTGGCCCTGTGCCAAGCTCTTGCTTCTCTCCTCGCTGACAGGGGAGGCTCAGAGTGCAGAGCCCAGATGGCCAGGCCCCAGCTCACCCTGCCCCCACGTTTCCCTCCCTCTGAAGGGAAATGAAGCTCAGTGGGATCAGCCAGCCAGGTCTTGGGAGGAGGGCTGGGGCTGTGCTGTCACAGCGAGTGCAGAGAACCAGAGCTGGGAGCAGCCACCCAGCTGTGCCCCAGGGTGAAGCAGGCGGGCGGCACCCACTCAGAGGGGCTGCTGCTGGGAACTGGCGGCTGGCACAACAGCTCTAGGCAGCCCAGCCCTGACCTAGGAAGGGGAGGGGAGGGGGGAGTCTTGGGAGGAAAGGTGTCAGATGCCCCATGCGGAGTCCTTGAGCTAAAACCAGTCGTTGGAGGGAGAAATCTCAATCCTCTGTCACGTAGGAATAGGTCTGTGCTGGTCCTGCCGCTGGCTCTGTCGTTGGCTGAGGGCGTCATGCTTCCCTTTCTCTTGCCATGTCTCTCCTAAGCGTCCAGGACTCTCTCCTTCCCAGGTCAGGCTTGCATTGTGGTCTTTTCACAAAAGTCTTCACCCTTCCGCCCCATCCCGCTCTCTTCACTTCATCCCTCATGTCCATTCTCTCATGACTCTCCTGCACATCTAAACTCCTGTTGGCGCCTGCTGTTTAGAGGCTCTGAACCATCACATGCATGGTGGGTGTTCCCCTGTGTCTGGTTCTTTTCTGTGGCATTCATCAGCGACAGCCACCCAGGCCCTGGATCAGGAAGGCACTGCTTCTGGGACAGCTGTGTCCCCTTCCACGTGGTAAGAAACCTGACGGTGCTGGGCCTTCAGGGGTCCTCTGGTGCCACATCCAGGAGGGCCAGGGCCCTGAGGGCATCCCTGACAGGTGGTCATCTGGACTCTGCTTGAATGTCTTCATGGCGACGTCACTGTGAGTCCATTGGACGGCAATGTAAATTGCTAGAAAATTCTTCCTGTGCTGATCAGTCCACAAGCCACCTGACTCCCTCCTCCAGTGCCATGACTGACATAGACTATTTGCTCATTCCTTCTTTTTTTGAAGGAGCAATACCTGAGGCCTGCAGTTGGAGGCTCACTTCAGACAGGGCTGAGGGGAGCAGACAGGGGAGTGATGGAGGCCCAGCCCAGAGCCTTTCCATTGTGTAGGGGTGTGAGCAGAGTGAACCCCGATATGGGGGGTGTGACAGAAGGTAATGACAGAGGATGAGAAATACCTCCATTGAGGTTTCTGCTGCAGCAAGTTGAGTGCCCCAGCTTTCTCCTTGGATATCCCTCCTTTCGGACACCACTCCTTGAAACACACTCCTTTTGCTAAAAGCAGATAAGGATCTCTGGTCTGCTGCCTTACCAGCCTGGTTTAAGTCCTAGCTCTAAATCCTAGAGACGGCATGATCTTGAGACCTCACTCAAACTCTCTGCGTCTCAGTCTCCTCTCATATAAAATAGGGTAATAATATTTACCTCCATTCAGAAAACTAAGATCATAGCATCTGGTCCCATCACTTCATGGCAAATAGATGGGGAAACAGTGGAAACAATGGCTGACTTTATTTTTCTGGGCTCCAAAAATCACTGCAGATGGTGACTGCAGCCATGAAATTAAAAGATGCTTACTCCTTGGAAGGAAAGTTATGACCAACCTAGACAGCATATTAAAAACCAGAGACATTACTTTGCCAACAAAGGTCAGTCTAGTCAAGGCTATGGTTTTTGCAGTAGTCATGTATGGATGTGAGAGTTGGACTATAAAGAAATCTGAGCACCGAAGAATTGATGCTTTTGAACTGTGGTATTGGAGAAGACTCTTGAGAACCCCTTGGACTACAAGGAGATCCAACCAGTCCATCCTAAAGGAGATCAGTCCTGGGTGTTCATTGGAAGGACTGATGTTGAAGCTGAAATTCCAATACTTGGGCCACCTGATGCAAAGAACTGACTTATTTGAAAAGACGCTGATGCTGGGAAAGAATGAGGGCAGGAGGAGAAGGGGACGACAGAGGATGAGATGGTTGGATGGCATCACCGACTCAATGGACATGGGTTTGGGTAGACTCCAGGAGTTGGTGATGGACAGAGAGGCCTGGCGTGCTGTGGTTCATGGGGTTGCAAAGAGTTGGACATGACTGAGCGACTGAACTGAACTGAACTTACCCCCCAGATCTCTTTGAGGATTAAATAATGTTTGTGAAGTGTGTTTGGTGGAAGAAAATTGTTAGCTAACACACCTACACAGCAGCCCAGCTCACAGTTATGAGTTGCTGATCCTGCATGTGAGGTAGGGGCTGGATGTGTGTAGGGAACTGAAATGGTGATGTCTGAAGAGAGACGTCCATGTCCTAATGCTGAAAACCTGTGAATGTGACCTTATGTGGAAAAATGAGTCTTTACAGATGTAATTAAATTAAGGTTCTTGGAATGAGATCATCCTAGATTATCTGGGGAGACTGTAAATCAATAGCAAGTGTCCTTACACAGGACAGAAGATGTCCTCACACAGACCACAGTGAGCTGACAGAAGGAGCTGCAAGGGGCTTGGGGCTGATGAACTGTGGAGCTGAAGTGAGGATCTGCCATCTCCACAATGCAAACCTTCCTGCCAGAGCAGATAGTGCAAAGTCTTGCTTGCTTTTTGTATTCATATCTTTGTAACTGGAAAACCTGCATTTTAGACGTAAAGAGAGTTGTAAAATGAATGAAACATTATGCAACATCTTGTATGTGTAAAAAAAAAAAAAAAAAAACACCAATAGCTACATGGATGTTGACAGAAGTCTGAGTTTGGAGAAAGAACCCATTCATGTCCAAAGCATCAAGCCTACTCTCCTGCCAGCCTTCTTGCTAAGCTTCAAGTTTGTGCCAGGCATTGTATTAAGTACTGAGGGCACAGTTGCAAACAAGCAAGACAGTCTTTCTTCTGCCTGGGCATGCAGCCTAGGAGGGGAGACGGGCATTAACTAAAATGCAGACACATCATTTTGAATGACGATAGTGGTAAGTGTTATGAATCACCTTGGCACCCTCATCAAAATTCAGTGACTCTACATGTGTACTCTACTCTGTCCATTGATCTGAGTCTCTCTCCTTTCACTAAAACTACACTTGGTTTTAGTGAAAGAGTCATTTGCTGTAGGAAGACGAAGGCAGTACATCCTCCAAATTTACCCATTCCCAAAAGTGCTTTGGCTCCTCCAGTTCCTCTGTTTTCCTATCTAATTTTTAGCATCTGCTTAAAAATTTTATTTATTTATTTATTGGCTGTGCTGGGTCTATGTTGCTGTGTGCAGGTTTTTTCTATTTTTGGCAAGAGAGGGCTACTCTCTAGCTGTGCTGCGCTTAGGCTTTTCAATGCAGAGGCTTCTCTTTTTGCAGGGCACGGGCTCTGGGCATGCAGGCTTCAGTCGTCATGGTGTGTGGCCTCAGCACTTGTGGTGCATGGGATTAGTTGCTCTACAGCACGTGGAATCTTCCCAGACTAGGGATCGAACCTGTGGCAAATGAATTCTTAACCACTGGGTCACTAGGGAAGTCGTAGCATCTGTTTTTTAGATTCAATTAGCCATATATGTCAAGTGTTATGAAGGAAAGATCTGTAGAGTGAAAGATTTTTTCATAAGTGAAGTTTTAGCAGTCGAAGCTTTAGACCTGAATATTAGGCCACAGGTAAATGATGGATGAGGGCAAAATTAGCTTCTTTGTGACTTTTTTAGGTTTTTCACAAGGACTCTAAGATTCTATGATCCTTTCACAAATGCTTTGAGGGAGCTGATAGTTGGATGTGGGTCAGAACTATTTAGAGCTGCCCAAACCATTCTTTGTATATTTTTGCTTCTTTTACTCGTCTTTAATAACAAAGGGGTAAGTGAAGCTGAAGACATGATGATGACCTTGAAAACAGAATGTCAGGGAGAGCTGGGGAGATAGAGGCCCTCTGGTGACCATGGCCTTAGACCGGACCACAGGATGTTTGCAGTCCCTGAGCCCCTCCTATGTGGTGTGACCACACAGAGCTGGAGTGTTCTGTCCAGGGTCTTAGGGGCCAGTCCTGTCTGACTGATTCAAACATGAGAGAAGGTGATGGGCCCCACATCTGGCAAGGCAGGGGACCGGCCTCTTGCCCAGGGAACCCTAACAGTCCTTGCCATGCTGGGAGCTGGCAGAGGCCTCCTTGCTCTGCATTGGCTTTGGCAGCACCATGGTTCAGACTGTGCACAGCTCCCCACTGGGAGGTGGGCAGGCAGGTGGAGCCCAGAGGCTGCACACCGCCCTCTTGGGCCTTGGCCCTTGGGAGACATGCAGCAAGAAACAAGGGGGTTGGAAGCTCAGAATGTCCTTGGGGCCTCCCAAGGAGAGGCAAACGTGAAAGCCGAGGCCGGCGTGAAGCTACCAACCTGCCCCATTGACTGACCCAGCAGTCTAGTCCTCTGACCCCAGGGGAGGCAGGGAGGTCCTCAGACCTGCAGGATGAGATTCCCGCCCTCCAGAGTCTCACGCGTTGCTGAGAGGACCTCCCCAGATGAGGGCATCTAAAACTGCCACAACACACACAGAGGGCAGTGAGGGGCAAGGGCCGTGGACTCGGGGCTGGGACCAGCCTCTGATCCCGTCTCAGCCACTGCCTGCGTCCATAATCTTGGACAGTCACAAAGTGTCTCTAAGCCTATTTGCCTTCAGTGCAAAATGGGATAGTCCCTCTGCCAGTCTTTCAGGCCATTTGAAAGTCAAAATAAATAGTAGACAGAGAAATGGGTGGATGGGCGATCCTAATTGTGGTCATGAATATGGTGAGTACTGTATGCCTGCATCAGTCTAAGCCCTTCAGATGCATGAAATCATTGAATCCCCACACCACTATCATGATGGAGGTACGGTTACTATGCCCACGGTGCAGATGAAGGAAACAGGTTCTGAAAGCTAATGGAACTTGCCGAAGGTTAAGTGGTGGGGCTGGGATTTAACACATGTCTGTCTGACTCCAGAACCCTGGCTCTGAAGCACAGCACTCTTGTGTTTCTGATGAGAATACTCCAGGAACTGCAGTTTTTCTCCCCCTGCCTCATTTGGCAACTGAAGCTGTGTGGCGAGGGCTGGGCTGGATTAGATGCTCTGCTCCATGGAGAGCCAGCAGCACGTAAGGCTGCAGGAGAGGATGCTACCCCTACCCCACTTTGCGGGCATTGCATCTGGCAGTGTACCCAGGAGGGGCAGGCAAAGCCCCTCGGGGCAGGAAGACAACACAGACCCACGACGTGCCTCAGTGCAGTGTCTGATGACTGGCTGTGGCTCCTCTGGTGGCGTGGGTGGTGGTGGTTGCCTCCTAAAGCTTACCTGAGCCTCACACACACAGGACCAGTGCTACTGGATGGTAGAAGCTTGGAGGAGCCATGGTCTGGGAAGCCACAGGGGCGAAGGGGGCTGGAAGAGGACGCAGCACACGAGTGACTGGCAACAAGATGCAGTGACCTGGGGGCAGAAGCGGCCCTAGAGGTCTTTGAGTCTGACCCCCTTGAGCCTGAGGTTGGGGTGATCTGAGAGGGCCTAGAATGACCTATTTCCCTAAGTCATCCCCTCAACAACCTGTCTTACAGGCCTGAGAGTCCACGCTCAGAGCTTTCTGCCTTGGAGTTAAACATCACCTTGTCTAGCAACTTTTCTGAAACGGGAGCTTACCTGAGGCCATGGATTCACCAAGACCTGAGTATGAGGGAATCCAGAGCCAGTAAGGAGCAGGCAGAGGGCATCAGGCTGGAAGAAAATGAGGAAAGAGATGTTGCAGTTGGGAAATTAGGAAGAGGGGATTTTGCCAACTCGCTGGACCTCAGAGAGGCAGCCCCCACGGAGAGCTGGACTTGCTCCGGGCCTCAGAGCTCTACTGTGATCAGTGAGGAGAGCTGCGCTGTTGTAACAAATGTTCAATTCAGTCGCTCAGTCATGTCCAACTCTTTGCAACCCCATGAACTGCAGCACGCCAGGCCTCCCTGTCCATCACCAACTCCCGGAGTACACCCAAACTCCTGTCCACTGAGTTGGTGATGCCATCCAACCATCTCATCCTCTGTTGTCCCCTTCTCCTTCTGCCTTCAATTTTTCCCAGCATCAGTGTCTTTTCAAATGAGTCAGTTCTTTGCATCAGGCGGCCCAAGTATTGGAGTTTCAGCTTCAACATCAGTCCTTCCAATGAACACCCAGGACTGATCTCCTTTAGGATGGACTGGTTGGATGTCCTTGCAGTCCAAGGGTTGCTCAAGAGTCTTCTCCAACACCACAGTTCAAAAGCATCAATTCCTTTGCTCTCAGCTTTCTTTATAGTCCAACTCTCACATCCATACATGACCACTGGGAAAAACCATAGCCTTGACTAGACAGACCTTTTTCTTTCCAAGGAGTAAGTGTCTTTTTTTTCTTTCTTTTTTTAAAAAATTTTATTTTATTTTTAAACTTTACATAATTGTATTAGTTTTGCCAAATATCAAAATGAATCCACCACAGGTATACATGTGTTCCCCATCCTGAACCCTCCTCCCTCCTCCCTCCCCATACCATTCCTCTGGGTCATCCCAGTGCAACTAGCCCCAGGCATCGAACCTGGACTGGCATCTCGTTTCATACATGATATTTTACATGTTTCAATGCCATTCTCCCAAATCTTCCCACCCTCTCCCTCTCCCACAGAGTCCATAAGACTGTTCTATACATCAGTGTCTCTTTTGCTGTCTCGTACACAGGGTTATTGTTACCATCTTTCTAAATTCCATATATATGCATTAGTATACTGTATTGGTGTTTTTCCTTCTGGCTTACTTCACTCTGTATAATAGGCTCCAGTTTCATCCACCTCATTAGAACTGATTCAAATGTATTCTTTTTAATGGCTGAGTAATACTCCATTGTGTATATGTACCACTGCTTTCTTATCCATTCATCTGCTGATGGACATCTAGGTTGCTTCCATGTCCTGGCTATTATAAACAGTGCTGCAATGAACATTGGGGTACACGTGTCTCTTTCCCTTCTGGTTTCCTCAGTGTGTATGCCCAGCAGTGGGATTGCTGGGTCATAAGGCAGTTCTATTTCCAGTTTTTTAAGGAATCTCCACACTGTTCTCCATAGTGGCTGTACTAGTTTGCATTCCCACCAACAGTGTAAGAGGGTTCCCTTTTCTCCACACCCTCTCCAACATTTATTATTTGTAGACTTTTGGATCGCAGCCATTCTGACTGGTGTGAAATGGTACCTCATAGTGGTTTTGATTTGCATTTCTCTGATAATGAGTGATGTTGAGCATCTTTTCATGTGTTTGTTAGCCATCTGTATGTCTTCTTTGGAGAAATGTCTATTTAGTTCTTTGGCCCATTTTTTGATTGGGTCATTTATTTTTCTGGAGTTGAGCTGTAGGAGTTGCTTGTATATTTTTGAGATTAGTTATTTGTCAGTTGCTTCATTTGCTATTATTTTCTCCCATTCTGAAGGCTGTCTTTTCACCTTGCTAATAGTTTCCTTTGATGTGCAGAAGCTTTTAAGGTTAATTAGGTCCCATTTGTTTATTTTTGCTTTTATTTCCAATATTCTGGGAGGTGGGTCATAGAGGATCCTGCTGTGATGTATGTCAGAGAGTGTTTTGCCTATGTTCTCCTCTAGGAGTTTTATAGTTTCTGGTCTTACGCTTAGATCCTTAATCCATTTTTAGTTTATTTTTGTGTATGGTGTTAGAAAGTGTTCTAGTTTCATTCTTTTACAAGTGGTTGACCAGATTTCCCAGCACCACTTGTTAAAGAGATTGTCTTTAATCCATTGTATATTCTTGCCTCCTTTGTCAAAGATAAGGTGTCCATATGTGCGTGGATTTATCTCTGGGCTTTCTATTTTGTTCCATTGATCTATATTTCTGTCTTTGTGCCAGTACCATACTGTCTTGATAACTGTGGCTTTGTAGTAGAGCCTGAAGTCAGGCAGGTTGATTCCTCCAGTTCCATTCTTCTTTCTCAAGATCGCTTTGGCTATTCGAGGTTTTTTGTATTTCTATACAAATTGTGAAATTATTTGTTCTAGCTCTGTGAAGAATACCGTTGGTAGCTTGATAGGGATTGCATTGAATCTATAAATTGCTTTGGGTAGTATACTCATTTTCACTATATTGATTCTTCCAATCCATGAACATGGTATATTTCTCCATCTATTAGTGTCCTCTTTGATTTCTTTCACCAGTGTTTTATAGTTTTCTATATATAGGTCTTTAGTTTCTTTAGGTAGATATATTCTTAAGTATTTTATTCTTTCTGTTGCAATGGTGAATGGAATTGTTTCCTTAATTTCTCTTTCTGTTTTCTCATTACTAGTGTATAGGAATGCAAGGGATTTCTGTGTGTTGATTTTATATCCTGCTACTTTACTATAGTCATTGATTAGTTCTAGTAATTTTCTGGTGGAGTCTTTAGGGTTTTCTATGTAGAGGATCATGTCATCTGCAAATAGTGAGAGTTTTATTTCTTCTTTTCCAATTTGGATTCCTTTTATTTCTTTTTCTGCTCTGATTGCTGTGGCCAAAACTTCCAAAACTATGTTGAATAGTAATGGTGAAAGTGGGCACCCTTGTCTTGTTCCTGACTTTAGAGGAAATGCTTTCAATTTTTCACCATTGAGGATAATGTTTGCTGTGGGTTTGTCATATATAGCTTTTATTATGTTGAGGTATGTTCCTTCTATTCCTGCTTTCTGGAGAGTTTTTATCATAAATGGATGTTGAATTTTGTCAAACGCTTTCTCTGCATCTATTGAGATAATCATATGGTTTTTATTTTTCAATTTGTTAATGTGGTGTATTACATTGATTGATTTGCGGATATTGAAGAATCCTTGCATCCCTGGGATAAAGCCCACTTGGTCATGGTGTATGATCTTTTTTATGTGTTGGATTCTGATTGCTAGAATTTTGTTAAGGATTTTTGCATCTATGTTCATCAGTGATATTGGCCTGTAGTTTTCTTTTTTTGTGGGATCTTTGTCAGGTTTTGGTATTAGGGTGATGGTGGCCTCATAGAATGAGTTTGGAAGTTTACCTTCCTCTGCAATTTTCTGGAAGAGTTTGAGCAGGATAGGTGTTAGCTCTTCTCTAAATTTTTGGTAGAATTCAGCTGTGAAGCTGTCTGGACCCGGGCTTTTGTTTGCTGGAAGATTTTTGATTACAGTTTCAATTTCCGTGCTTGTGATGGGTCTGTTAAGATTTTCTATTTCTTCCTTGTTGAGTTTTGGAAAGTTGTACTTTTCTAAGAATTTGTCCATTTCTTCCACATTGTCCATATTGGCATATAATTGTTGATAGTAGTCTCTTATGATCCTTTGTATTTCTGTGTTGTCTGTTGTGATCTCTCCATTTTCATTTCTAATTTTATTGATTTGATTTTTCTCCCTTTGTTTCTTGATGAGTCTGGCTAATGGTTTGTCAATTTTATTTATCCTTTCAAAGAACCAGCTTTTGGTTTTGTTGATTTTTGCTATGGTCTCTTTTGTTTCTTTTGCATTTATTTCTGCTCTAATTTTTAAGATTTCTTTCCTTCTACTAACCCTGGGGTTCTTCATTTCTTCCTTTTCTAGTTGCTTTAGGTGTAGAGTTAGGTTATTTATTTGACTTTTTTCTTGTTTCTTGAGGTGTGCCTGTATTGCTATGAACTTTCTCCTTAGGACTGCTTTTACTGTGTCCCACAGGTTTTGGGTTGTTGTGTTTTCATTTTCATTCGTTTCTATGCAAATTTTGATTTCTTCTGTGATTTGTTGGTTATTCAGCAGCGTGTTGTTCAGCCTCTATATGTTGGAATTTTTAATAGTTTTTCTCCTGTAATTGAGATCTAATCTTACTGCATTGTGGTCAGAAAAGATGCTTGGAATGATTTCTATTTTTTTGAATTTACCAAGGCTAGCTTTATGGCCCAGGATGTGATCTATCCTGGAGAAGGTTCCATGTGCACTTGAGAAAAAGGTGAAATTCATTGTTTGGGGATGAAATGTCCTATAGATATCAATTAGGTCTAACTGGTCTATTATATCATTTAAAGTTTGTGTTCCCTTGTTAATTTTCTGTTTAGTTGATCTATCCATAGGTGTGAGTGGGGTATTAAAGTCTCCCACTATTATTGTGTTATTGTTAATTTCTCCCTTCATACTTGTTAGCATTTGTCTTACATACTGCAGTGCTCCCATGTTGGGTGCATATATATTTATAATTGTTATATCTTCTTCTTGGATTGATCCTTTGATCATTATGTAGTGACCTTCTTTGTCTCTTTTCACAGCCTTTGTTTTAAAGTCTATTTTATCTGATATGAGTATTGCTACTCCTGCTTTCTTTTGGTCCCTATTTGCATGGAAAATCTTTTTCCAGCCCTTCACTTTCAGTCTGTATGTGTCCCCTGTTTTGAGGTGGGTCTCTTGTAGACAACATATGTAGGGGTCTTGTTTTTGAGTAAGTGTCTTTTAATTTCATGGCTGCAATCACCATCTGCAGTGATTTTGGAGCCCAAAAACTAACGTCAGCCACTGTTTCCCCATATATTTGCCATGAAGTGATGGGACCGGATGCCATGATCTTCGTTTTCTGAATGTTGAGCTTTAAGCCAACTTTTTCACTCTCCACTTTCATCAAGAGGCTCTTTAGTTCTTCTTCATTTTCTGCCATAAGGGTGGTGTCATCTGCATATCTAAGGTTATTGATATTTCTCCTGGCAATCTTGATTCCAGCTTGTGCATCATCCAGCAGGACTGGAAAAGGTCAGTTTTCATTCCAGTCCCAAAGAAAGGCAATGTCAAAGAATGCTCAAACTACCACACAATTACACTCATCCCACATGCTAGTAAAGTAATGCTCAAAATTCTCCAAGCCAGACTTCATCAATACATGAACCGTGAACTTCCAGATGTTCAAGCTGGTTTTAGAAAAGGCAGAGGAACCAGAGATCAAATTGCCAACATCCGCTGGATCATGGAAAAAGCAAGAGAGTTCCAGAAAAACATCTATTTCTGCTTTATTGACTATGCCAAAGCCTTTGACTCTGTGGATCACAATAAACTATGGAAAACTCTGAAAGAGATGGCAATACCTAACCACCTGACCTGCCTCTTGAGAAACCTGTATGCAGTTCAGGAAGCAACAGTTAGAACTGGACATGGAACAACAGACTGGTTCCAAAGAAAAGGAGTATGTCAAGGTTGTATATTGTCACCCTGCTTATTTAACTTATATGCAGAGTACATCATGAAAAACGCTGGGCTGGATGTAACAAATGACCTCCCCCCTAGTTCAAGTTCTTCCTTATGATGCAAGTTTCTTACTATGGCACTGTCTAATGCAGGCTGGGGCTCTTTGCTTTTCCCATTCAGGGTCCCCATGTCCTCCCTCCTCACTGCCCAGGGGTCTCTGAGTGGGGAGGGAATGAGAGCACAGACGGCTCAGGGACACTGGTATGTACCCAGCTTGGCAGTGGCACTCACCTCTTCCTCCCACATTCCATCGCCCAGAATGCAGTCACCAGGACACAGCTGATTACAAGGGAAGACACTCTAGCTGTGGCCCAGGAGGCAGAGGCACACTGAGATCCCACTCCTTCCTTTTAGAAATGGATCAGAGCACAGTTTGGGCTATCAGGAAGACTCCACAGAGGAGGCAGCATTGGCTCTGGCTTGGAAAGATGTGAGTCTTCTCCCCAAGATGGGGTGGGTGCTGTGTGCAGAGGTACAGAGGGATCCACATACCTAGACTCTTCCCCATCCTCACCTCTCCCCCACCAGATGCAGCTTCCAGGGCATATGGGGACAGGGCTCATCCCTGTCAGCTGACTCAGGTTGGAGCAGTGTAATGTGTGAGGAATAAGGAGGGTAGTTTACCCCAAATATGGGGCTTCCCAGGTGGCTCAGTAGGTGAAGAATTCACCTGCCAATTCAGTAGACACAGGTCTGATCCATGGGTTGGAGAGAACCCCTTGAGTAGAAAATGGCAACCCATTCCAGTATTCTTGCTTGGAAAATTCCATGGACAAATATACAATCTATGGGGTCACAAAGAGTTGGATATGACTGAACACATCACAGCACCTACCCCAAATATCTCAGGCTACCTGACCTACACGAATGAGTGCACATCTCATCTCTTCTCACAAGGACAAAAGGTGGTCATTTTGTGAGTCAGGGAGGTGCTTTTATAGCCAGTAATTAATATTCACTGAGGAAATGTAATAAAAATCTTTCCTCTCTTCATTCACTTAAATGTCATTTTTCTGTAGTCATTATATAATTACTGGTATTTTCAGTAATGTTATTAAGAAGAAATGGGCCACCATTTCCCCACCACCATACAGATTCAAATGTGAGTAGTGCCTCATTAGACAAAGAGAGTGGAGGGATGGGGGTCATTATCTCAGAGAAGGCTCTGGCAAGGCGCAGGGCTTATTTGTCAGTTTGTTTGGAACAAACGGTACCAAAACCACTGGCTGGTGCTGATGGAATGGTGTGCAGTTGCCCTCAGCGTTGGGCTCTCTTCTCAGCTCCCGTGCTCACACCTCCAGACACAAGCGACACAGAGAGGGTTTCCCGTGTGCTTGGCTGATAGCAGACCACTTGCAATCTGAAGCCCGGGGCAGGGCTCCCAGAAAGGAACAGGCTGGTTGTATATTTGAGAACATCTCATGCTGTGTCCTTTGCCCCAGCTCTCCCCCCTCCTAGATGACTTGGGTGGAGATCAGTAGTCTTTTTCCCAGAATACCACTTAAAATGTCAGGGACTATTTCAAAAGGGCAGATCTGGGACCACTTTGAACTGCATGTGCTCAACACTTGCACAGCTGTTCCTCAGGCTCTTAAATTATCCACAAGGAACACAGTGTGAATTTCTGTGGGGCTTGGGGGGTGGGTGGAGCACTTGCACAGGTGCTCAGGTTGTGCACTGCCCAACTCGGGGGGAGGGGCACTACTCATGCAGACTTCAGTGTGTACCAACTGCATGACCTGTAGGTGGGTGGCCCTGCTACAGAATCCTGGACACAATGGGAGGCACCCAGGAAACCCCTGGCTGGTGCTGCCACACTTTCTCTACTCCCACGAATCAAACGTGTTCCAGCATTCTTGCCAGTTATCAACATGAAGGCAATGGCATTTGGGTGGAGGGGCTTGGGAGCCATCAACTGGGCTTTGTGGCCTGGGCAAAGCCATGCCATGCACTGCTCCTTGGCCAAAAGTCACTCCTGGCCTACTATCATAAAAAGGTGAGCACATGGCACAGTCTTCTCCTCCGGGAAGTGAGGACTCCTGGAGATTAGAGGAAAAACCCTCCTGATAGATACAAATCTGAGGCTCTCGGGGAAAGGGGAGTGTTTGAGTAAACCTAGAGGGTGAGTGGAAGAGAAAGCTGTAGCCTTTGATGCAAGAGACCAGGTGTAGAACATGCAGACTGAGCTGGTGCCAAACTCTCAGGCTGGACAAGCAAGCTAGTGCTGAGTTTATTCTTTTACTGGTATTTGTCTTACATCCATCCAGCCCTTTCTTCATGCCAGGCACTGTGTCGATGCATTGTATCATCTCATTCAGTACTTAGGGGGACCCTTTGAGGAAGATACTTCTGTGATTCCCATTTTATTAAAACATTTTTTGAACTTGTGGGTTTTTTTTTAACTGAACATGATCCCCATTTGAGAGATGGAGAAACTGACGCATAGAGAGGTTCAGCAGTTTGCCTAAGATCACACAGCATGGGTGTGTGTGTGTGTTGAATCTAGGATTTGAAGCCAATCTCTCTGACCCACAATCTCATTTCCAAGCTTTATGCTCATCTAGGTTCAAAGTTAAGTGAACAAAAGGAAATGAATTTGGAGGAAGTTGATGTGAGATGAGTAGATGGATCCTGATTCAGCCTTCTGTTTTTCAGGTCCTTTACATCCTTTCTTCTCTACTTCTCTTCTTTCCAGCTCTTCTCATGCTTTTCCATACCAAACCCTCCCTTCCAACCAGGTGAATCCTTAACCCCTGACTCTGGACAAGGGGGCTATTTCCAAGATCCCCACTTTTTTCTGTCCGGCCATGCCACGCCTTCCCTTTGAGATTTGGTACCAACTTCTGCCTTCCAAACACCTGCCCAGCTACACTACAGTAATTTTCTCTCCAGTACCGTTGAGCACCTCTTTCTCATCAGAGACCATTTTGAGCCCCAGGATGCAAAAATGAAGGAACCATGGGTCATACCCAAAAAATACTGTCTAGCTTGTGAGACAGACCAGTGAACAGAACAGACACAGAAGGGAGTAGGCATCCCTCAGAGAGCAACTCTCAAGCCAGTAAACCACCTGGGGCTCTGGCTCGTAGGTCCGCGTGGGGCCTGATGGTCTGCCTTTCCATCAAGCTCCCAGGTGATCCTACTGCTGGTGAGTACCACCACCAGCATAAGAAGACCTCCAAGGATTTTAGATACTATAAGAATGTATGCCTGGTGCTGGGGGGAAAGGACCAAAGATGGAATGAGAGTCTGGGAAGGGGCTGAGACCTGAGCCAAGTCCTGACCAAAACTGAGGGAATGTGAGCTGCTGCTGCTGCTAAGTCGCTTCAGTCGTGTCCGACTCTTTGCGACCCCATAGACGGCAGCCCACCAGGCTCCCCCATCCCTGGGATTCTCCAGGCAAGAACACTGGAGTGGGTGGCCATTTCCTTTTCTAATGCATGAAAGTGAAAAGTGAAAGTGAAGTAGCTCAGTCGTGTCTGACCCTCAGCGACCCCATGGACTGCAGCCTACCAGGCTCCTCCATCCATGGAATTTTCCAGGCAAGAGTACTGGAGTGGGGTGCCATTTCCTTCTCCAGAATGTGAGCTGAAATGAAATGAAATGCAGAAATGAAATAAAATGCAGTCAAGACCTCACCAAGGGGCCAGAATGGCCCTAACCTCTCCACAAATAGGTGTTCTGTCTACTCTGCTTTGACATACTTAACAAGTGGCTGACTTCTAGGAATTGTGGGGTTAGGCTAGGAGTTAGGATAAGGTCCTTTCCAGCTCTGACATTTTTAGGAATCTGTGATTCTCACCCAAAGCAGCAGACTAGTTCCATTTTGTGGACCAGCCCTAGAGCTTGCTGGATAGAAGCGATCTTAGAAAGGACACAATTCAATCCCTTCACTTTGCAAATAAGAAAACAAGTCCCAAGATAGGGTGTGGGGTGGGGGAGGGAGGATCTTTCAAAATTATATAGTAGGTTAGGTTCTAGACCCCATAGCTCACAATGCCCAGGATTGGGCTCTTTCTTTTAGGGCACCCCCTAACCCTGTGTCCTTGGACAGCTCCGGGGTGGGGGCAGCTCCATTTCATCACATTTCCAGTAAAATCTTCCCACTGGGAGTTGCCCCGCCTTCCTTGATCCTGAGCTGCCGTTCAGAATGAGACAAATAAGGAAATAACTGGGAGGAGTGACCTGAGCCCTTCTG
Source organism: Bos indicus (assembly GCF_029378745.1). Classification (NCBI taxonomy): domain Eukaryota; kingdom Metazoa; phylum Chordata; class Mammalia; order Artiodactyla; family Bovidae; genus Bos; species Bos indicus. The sequence continues at coordinate 73,217,318 of NC_091760.1, forward strand.
GAAGGAGCTGGCGACAATCACAGTGAGGTAGTCCTAGCCCACTGGACAGCGTTCCCATGAGAGATATCACAGTGTCCTAGTAATAATCACAAGGACGGCGGCACAAACTCCACTTCTCTCTCTCTTGCAATCTCAAGTGATCCACGTGAGTGGTTCAGCTTCCCTCGTGCTTTTGAATGCAACAAAGAACACCTGAGCTTGAAGAGCCGCCAAGCACACGGGTTGAAGGCCTGTCTGTGTTTTGGTGCTGGGAACTGACGCAGATGTGTGTGCGCACGTGCCCCGCACGCCCAAGCACAAGAGCACTCACACACATGCACGTCCCATGTATGCGACTGCAAGTACCTGCACACACCTCAGTGTTCGGGCACGCTTGGGGAGCCAGTAGGAGGCGCTGTGCACAGCAGTGCACCGCAAATTTGGAACTCTGAAAAGCAAACTAGGCAACTTTCCAGCTGAAACCCTAACCCTTTGGAAAAATAAACCCTACCCCTCCCCCAGAATATTAACTGGGCTCTCCTCACCCACTGTTTTAATTAACACCCGCCACAGCTGGTGGATGGAGGGCTGAAGCCTGAGTTGCATGAATGCAGAATTCCAATATCAACAAGCTTGGATGGCCATTGTGATCAGGATGTTTTGGTTAAATAAACAGATGCAGCAAGAAATGCCAATAAGCACAAAGCCCATCAAGTGCTCATATACAGGGAGGCAACCTGTATATGAGGCAACTTTCCTACTTCTGCCTTTGGCCCCTGTCCAGGCCAGCCCTGCCCCTCCCCAGCTCATCCAGCCAGTAGGCTCGCCACCTGCTGACTACCTTCCCACCCATCAGGGCAAGGCGCCCCTCCCCGAGGCATCTCCTTCTGCCATCTTGCTGCTCTGGCGTCCCCCTATGGATTCTCTTGGCAACACCAGTGAGGTTAATAAGCCCCAAACACTCCATCTCCAAAGCCAAAGGAAGGTGTAATCTTCTGCATCGTGGGATGGGGATGGGGGAGGGGATTGGGGGGTGGGGTGATGGGAGGCAGGAGAAGGTTGGCATATAACAAATAAGTTGTATTAAATAAGATCATGAAGAAAGCTGTCTGTGCTGGTTAGAAAACTAAGCAGTAGATGCTCCTTTCACTATTTCTTGGGTTGGGGTGGGATGGAGAGGGAAAGACAATTATATAACATTCCTTGAGAATTTGACAGACAGATGAGGGTGACAGTTTCCTCTGCTGGCCCCCAGGCGCCAGTGAATCAGTCCTGCATCACTTGTAACTGTGAAGAGTGGTATTACCATAAATTCATGGGGACGGAGATCTCTCCCTTGAGAGGTGGGAGAGTCTGTGTTAGGGGAAAAATGATTCCTCTCTCCTTTCTTCACAGCACAAATTAGATCACGTCTGCCTAAAAATCCAGCTAATAGACAATCTTCCACCCAGGTTCTCTAGGGCTGTCTCTGAGGTCTCTGGTCTTTGGGCAGTAGAATCTTTGTAGGCTTCACTGATTTTTGATGGTAACTGATGAAATTCGGTCTTTCTCCTTTTACTGAGGCAGACACAAGACCCCAAGAGCCTCTTGGACTAGGAGACCAGGGCAAGGGTATTCAGACAAGAGATTTAAGTGAGCCTGGGCTGGTGTCTGGGGTCCCAGCTCCAGGCAGTCACATTCTCTCAGCTCTCACTGGGTAATCAGAACTGTGTATGAAAGGCTGGGGTGGGCTTTGAGGATCTGGGAATGCTGGGTGATCCTAGAAAGCTTTCTTTTAATTCTTCCAATTCTCGACTGAGTCATTGCATCCTTGGGAAGACTTCTCTGACCTCCTGGCCAGTTCTCATCATACCATAGGCTCCTCCCTCTTGGCACTTGTGACTGTTTCAGTTTATGTTAATTTGTGCAATTGTTTAGTATTTCTCTTCCAAGAAAACTGTGTGGTCCCTGAGGTCAGGTCAAGCGATGGTTCTTACTCATCATTGTGCCAAGCCCAGTGTCTGGCACCTGGCTAATGCAATACATGTTTCTTTTTGGCTGATGAATAAAATGACTGAATGAGTCAAACTCTGGACTTGATAACAAATTTTTTTTGTACTTGATCTCTTAAATTAGGCCTGGGGCTGGGCTGGGGAGAGGAACTTTCCCTGTCATTAACTCTTGGGTAAGGATTGTTCCTGGGCAGATGGGCTCAGGATATGATGGCTATGATTATGGGAAAAGGACCATACTTTGAGAACCATTGTTCTAGTTAAATTCTTGCTTATGTGCACAAGAAAGCATGCCCATTGATGTCTCATTTATTATAGTAAAAATTAGGGAAAAATTGAAGACCATGAGTGGACTGGAGAAAAATATTGTGACATACTACACAATGGATTATTATACAACAGTTAAGTGAATGAAACAAATATGTTTATTTCAACACAGACGGCTCTAAAAGGATATAAGCTGCAGCATGTTATAAATAGTATGCTGTGCTGTGCTTAGTCGCTCAGTTGTGTTCAACTCTTTGTGACCCCATGGAATGTAGCCCACCAGGCTCCTCTTTCCATGGAGATTCTCCAGGCAAGAATATTGGAGTGGGTTGCCATTTCCTCCTCCAGGGGATATTCCCAACACTGGAATCAAACTCATGTCTCCTGTGTCTCCTGCTTTTTACCACTGAGCCACCTGGGAAGCCCATCCATCCTATGGTGGTATTTTATTTAAGCAACACCCTATTTATTGTTTACATTTCTAGGTTTTCAGTATTATTAAATAACTAGGTGATGAATATCTTAATATACCCAGCTTTGTCCAGGTTACTTTCTTCTATGCCTGGAGGTAGCAGTGTCTCTGAATTTTTGGGTCACAAGGCAAGTGACCCTGTCCGTCCCACTGGGCCTGGGATGGTGTGGCTTGGGATATGAGTGACAGGTCTGTGGGAATGGGCTTGGGTACCGGTTCAGTTCCTGGGGTCCCAGAAGTACTGAGCCTGTAGGGTCCCCTCTCTTCCTCCATTCGTTCACTGCAGATGGGTTTACTGTTTCTTTGACGTGCACGACCTGGTGGCCTGGAGGCAGAGATGTGAGGCAGTCAGAGATGATGAGGCCTGATCTGGACAGGAGATACAGGCACAGCCACAAACACCACAGTTTAAAGTACAACATGGGAGTGAGCCCAAGGAGGGGCTGCAGGAGTTCTGAGCAAGGAATGATTTTGGTTCTGTGCAGTGAAGGCGGCTGGGGCGTTTTCAGGAAGCAGGGTACATCACCACTGTTGTTGTTCAGCCACTCAGTCACTCCAACCCTTTTCGACCTCATGGGCCGCAGCACACAAGGCTTCCCTGTCCATCTCTATCTCCCGGAGCTTGCTCAGACTCATGTCCATTGAGTCAGTGATGCCATCCAACCATCTCATCCTCTGTCATCCCCTTCTCCTCCTGCCTTCAATCTTTCCCAGCATCAGGGTCTTTCCCAATAAGTCAGCTTTTTGCATCAGGTGGCCAAAGTATTAGAGCTTCAGCTTCAGCATCAGTACTCCTAATGAATATTCAGGTTGATTTCCTTTAGGACTGACTGGTTTGATCTCCTTTAGTTCAAGGGACTCTCAAGAGTCTTCTCTAGCACCACAATTCAAAAGCATCACCTCTTTGGCACTCAGCCTTCTTTATGATCCAACTCTCACATCCATACATGACTACTGGAAAAACCATAGCTTTGACTAGATGGACCTTTTCAGCAAAGTAACATCTCTGCTTTTTAATATGCTGTCTAGGTTTGTCATAACTTTTCTTTCAAGGAGCAAGCATCTTTTAATTTCTGGCTGCAGTGATTTTGGAGCCCAAGAAAATAAAGTCTGTCACCATTTCCATTGTTTCCCCATCTATTTGCCATAAAGTGATGGCACCAGATGCCATGATCTTAGTTTTTTGAATGCTGAGTTTTAAGCCAGCTTTTTTCAGTCTTTCACTTTCATCAAGAGGCTCTTTAGTTCTTCTTTGCTTTCTGCCATAAGGGTTGTATCATCTGCACATCTGAAGTTATTGGTATTTCTCCCGGGAATCTTGATTCCAGCCTGTGCTTCATCCAGCCCAGCATTTCACATGATGTACTCTGCATAGAAGTTAAACAAGCAGGGTGACAGTATATACAGCCTTGACGTACTCCTTTCCCAATTTGGAACCAGTCCATTGTTCCATGTCTGGTTCTAACTGTTGCTTCTTGACCTGCATACAGGTTTCACAAGAGGCAGGTAAGATTGTCTGGTATTCCTATCTGAGAATTTCCCACAGTCTGCTGTGATCCACACAGGCAAAGGTTTTAGCATAGTCAATGAAGCAGAAGTAGATATTTTTATGGAATTCTCTTGCTTTTTCTATGATCCAGCAGATGTAGGCAATTTGATCTCTGGTTCTTCTGCCTTTTCTAAATCCAGCTTGAAGATCTGGAAGTTCTCGGTTGACTTATTGTTGAAGCCTGGCTTGGGGAATTTTGAGCATTACTTTGCTAGCGTATGAAATGAGTGCAATTGTGCAGTAGTTTGAACATTCTTTGGAGATGGCAATGGCAACCCACTCCAGTACCCTTGCCTGGAAAATCCCATGGATGGAGGAGCCTGGTAGGCTGCAGTCCATGGGGTCGCTAAGAGTCGGACACGACTGAGCGACTTCACTTTCACTTTTCACTTTCATGCATTGGAGAAGGAAATGGCAACCCACTCCAGTGTTCTTGCCTGGAGAATCCCAGGGACGGGGGAGCCTGGTGGGCTGCTGTCCATGGGGTCACACAGAGTCGGACACGACTGAAGCAACTTAGCAGCAGTAGCAGTTGAACATTCTTTGGCATTGCCCTTTGATTAAAAAAAATCATTTTTTTATCAGCTTCATTGAGGTATACTTTACATATCATAAAATTAAGCCATTTCAGGTATAGAATTCAATAATTTTTAGTAACTCTATCAAGTGGCATAACCATTACCATATATCAGTTTTATAACATTTTTAAAAAAGATCCCTTTCACTATTAACAGTTCATCCTCATTCCCACCACCACCCCTAGGTAACCATGAATCCACTTTCTCACTCTGAATTTGCAGGATTACATTTTAGACAATGGGAACTGGACCTTATATTAAGGTAACTGCAATAAAAGAGTAAGGGCTTCCTCAGGTGGCTCAGTGGTAAAGAATCCACCTGCAATGCAGGAGATGTAGGTTCTCTTCCTGGGTCAGGAAGATCCCCTGGTGGTGGAAATGGCAACTCACTCCAGTATTCTTGCCTGGAGAATCCCCATGGACAGAGGAGCCTGGCAGGCTACAGCCCATGTGGTCACAAAAGGGTCAGACATGACTAAGCGACTGAACACGCATGCAAGGAAAGAGTAAATCCTGGAGACACAGGTGATTTAGCTCTTTATAGCAGAAAAGCAGTTCCCTAATCTCTTAACTTTGCAATCTGAGGTGAAATTCTAAACTTTAAAGCTTGAACAGTCATGATTTCTTCATGCCTAGAAGCTAGCATGCTCTTTACATTTGGTCAATAACGTTTTCCTTGGTCCCTTGCTTTTTTTTTTTTTTTTTTTTAAGAGTTATGTTTTATTCGGCAGGAACTTTTAGGACTACAAGCCTGGGAGGCAGCCTCTCAAGTAACCTGAGAGAACTGCTCCAAGAAGGCAGAGGGGAGAGCTAGGATATATCGGAGTTTTCCAACAAAGGGCAGGTAGCAGGAACAAACAGATTACTGTTAATTAAAGAAAACTAGAAATTTCAAGTTAAGGAATTTAGTGCTTTTGTGTGTATGGCAAGATGAAAGCGTTTGGGTTCACTGAAATCACTTCCTTCCTGAGTTCCCGCAGGGCTCACCAGCTCACTGTTAGCAGTGGCTGCAATCATGGATGACTAGGACATCCTTTGTTTACTGATATGTGGGCAATATTCCATTTATCAGTTCAGTTCCTCCTCTTGGTCAGAAATTTAACCAATATTTGGGAGACATTTCATGTCCTTGGTCTTGAAAATGCACGTGTCTGTGGATGGCCCGGAGATCATGGACAAGCTGGCTGGGTATCCCTAGAGGCTACAGAATTCCACAGGACTCCACTCTCTTGAGGTCTGCCCTGGTCTTGCTGTGATGGGGCTCCCCATGATCTCTGCCCACCTTAGGCCCCAGTACTTTTCATTCTGAGAAGGAGAGAGGTGTGAGCAGATGATCTATGTTCAGTCTGTCTGCCTTTTTATAATCAGGTGTGCTTTGAGATGCTCTGTGCAACATTCTTTGACATAACTTTTCTTCCCCTAATTTCAAAACTAATGCAGTCTTGATGGAGAAAGGTAGCACAGTAAAACAGATGTGAGGCTCCTCTATGATCTCAGCCTTCCTAGGCGGTGCTAGCAGTAAAGAACCCACCTGCCAATGTTGGAGACATAAGAGATGAGGGTTGGGAAGATCCCCCGGAGGAGGGCATGGCAATCCACTCCAGTATACTTGCCTGGAGAATCCCATGGACAGAGGAGCCTGGTGGGCTACAGTCCATAGGGTCGCAGCGAGTCAGGCATGCCTGAAGCGACTTAACACACGCACATATACTATGATATCACCTGAAGATAACCACTACTACATTTGAACTTCCTGTCCCCCCGCCCCCCAACTTGTCTGGCATTTTGTTGGCTTCCATTAAATCCCTATGGCAGTGGGAGAGGTGTTTTGAATGACTGGGTACCAGCCTGGCTTTTACTGGGGGGAAGCCCTGGCCTTCAAACTCCCATCCTGGCTGACACATGGGCTGCTTTTGGAACTTTGAACCAGTTATTTAACCTTGATCTTAGTTTTTCCCTCAGACAATGAGCCAAATGCTTGACTCTGGGGAGAGAGTCTTTCTGCCTGGGGCATTATCTGCTGTGTAAAAGAAGACAGTCAACTGGAAGCTATTAATAGTTCTAAATTCTCTAAAGGGCAGCAGGTTGCAACACATCTGAGATAATTCAATTTTTACAAAAGCTATTTCCATTAATCATTTATTAATGGCTCTCCCAACTGAGGCAATTAAGTAGACCTAGGATTAAAAAGAACCCATATTCATTTCATATCTGTCTAATTACCCTGAAGTTCATGGATCCTGGAAGAATGTGGAAAATGGACTCCAGGCTTTTCCCTTGTATTTTGCATTTCTCTCTGACTTTGGCTTCAGCCCCCAAAGGAGGCAGCCCCTGGGGTGTGTGTCTGCGCATGCGTGCATGTGTGTGTGTGTGTTTGTGTGTGTGTGTGTGTGACACCCAGTGGTCCAGGCTCCGCAGGGAAGGACACTGACTGTGAAATATGAGGAGGGCTTTGCAGGTGGAGGCAGGGGCTGGACCAGGGCTGCTTGAGAAACAGGGAACCCAGATAGTCGACACTGTCTTTTGGAATTTGAGGGTGAGAGGTAGAGAAATTGAGTAGCAGCTTCCTGGACTTGTCCCAGAAAAGGCAGGAGGGAGCATGCTGACCCTGAGCTGAAAAGCGGGAGACGACAGTGTAGACTGATATCACACGGAACCTCCTGTCTGCAGGCAGTGTTAGGTACTTAATCCTAGGCTAGTTAATCCTCCCCAAACTCCGTGGGTTAGATATCAATATCCACATTTTGGACATAAGGAAAACAGGGCTCGAGAGGCTACGTGACTTGTTCCAAGTCACACAACCGACGAACAGCAGAGCCAAGGCTGGAGTCCAGCTGTGCTGACCTCAGTGTCTTGGCACTTCCCCTCAGCCACACAGATGCTGTCATGCAGCCTAGGCTGGCACTCTCCAAGATGCTGCCACGGAAGCAGAAAAGTCAAACAATGTAGATTTTCCACTGCCACGGGAATAAAGCACTCTTCCCCATCCCCTTCTCCCCAAGGAAGAGACTGTAATTAAAGAATTCCCGGGCATCCAGTGGAGCTGAGAAAGGGGAATTCCTACCCAGTGTCCTTCCTTAGGGCAGGTCCTGAAGATGGGAACTGACTCCTGCTCTCCAGCAGCCTTTACCACCCAAACTCTTGGGTCCATGGAGGTTTTCTCCAGGTTGTGTGATCCTGGACACCTGTTAGCTTCCTCCAGTCTGGAGCAAAGGGTGGGGGGAGAAAGTTGTGAGCAAGTGCTGCGATTCATAGGGTCGCAAAGAGTCAGACACGACTGAGCGACTGAACTGAACTCAACTGAAGGGGTCACAGGGGCAGCTGGACCCAGAAACATAGGTAGGGCCACTACAGGGGAACTTAGATGGTCTCTTGGATGCCCAAGTCCTAGGGCAGTGGTATTCAAAGTGAGGGATGCAACCCCCCACACATAGGAGACACTGCCACAGAGTCTCGAGCCCTGCAGATTTGAAAAGACTTAATGTCCAGATGCTCAGCCTCCCATGGTACTCTTTCCTAAAGCTGATCTCCCTGGGAAGCACCTGGCTTCCTGCCAACCCTTCCCCTACCATAAGAAAGCCCCATGTGCCCCCACCTCCCAGGCTACAAACATAATGGAGGCGTCTTTCAAGGGTTAATCAAGCTGCCCCAAACACTCTGAGCACAAAGTCTTTCCAACTCCTACACACATTTCTGTTAAAGGGTGAAGCCTGGCATTAGAAATGGGAACTGGGGCTCAGACTGGGATATTCTGAATCCAGATTTGTAGAAGAGTGCAGTGGTGGAAGTAATAACAATTTTTGTTTAAGAATTTTAACTCTTCTATTTTATGAATGTAACTCTAATGTTTCCAGGATGGTCATGTATTTCAAGAGACACTGAAAAAAAATACAGATAAAATTTTTATGTGATGTCTTTCATATTTGTGTGCATTATTCAATAAAGAAGTTTGGTTACTTTTATCAAATCACATTATAAATTATTTATTCCAGGTGCAGCCAATATTCATCTTATTTCATCTTATAAAATGCTCAGATTTTCTACCTCTCATTTCAAGTACGCCAACTGTGGGTCAATTATTTTTTAGTGGAGTTTATCTTTTCTTTTTAATTGAATACATAGAACAATTTGATCACAATGTGCAATGAAATGAATGGAATTATTTCTTTAACTCATTCCTCAAACCAACACCAGAGTTCAAAGAAAAATGTTGCTTTTTATCAAACTCCTAACTTACTAAAAAACTAGTAATTTAGGCTTCACATGACAAAAATTATTTATAAAATTTACAACTTAAGTAATCAGTAATGACTAATTAAGCTATGATTTTGTTTTTATAACATAAAATAGATTAAGTTATTGGGTCAAATCATGTAAATCTTGGCTTGACTATTTTTAGAACATTATCTTATGAGATTTCTCCCCAAATTTATTTTCCAGTAGATTGTATGGTATTCCTTGAAGTGCCCATCACTTTTCAGATAGAAAGTAAGTCTGACTGGGTTGATAGATTTAACAGTAAGGATTGGTATGACAAGTTGTGTGGGAAATACTTTTCATAGGTTGATGAAATAAATTTGCAGTTTCTAGGTATTGTGAAGAGCATCCTCTCCCCTCTGGCTTCCCAGTCCTCACCTATGAGATGAATTGGGACCAAGGAGGCTAAAATCAGAGCTCTCCTCCTGGCTCTGATCTGCTGGGATTTTGTGATTCTCAGGTTTGTAACTGAGACACAAGCAAAGGTGAGTCTAGCCATGAAGGGAAGTCACAGCAGAGCAAGGATGAAAGTCTGCTTCTCAAGCCCTTGGAGATCTACCCTCATCTCTTGACTCTTACGTGTAGTCAGCAAGGTGATTGCAGATGCCGGGCTGACTGGGAAAACCCAAGAGCTACCTTTTCTATGATTCAGAAAACAGGAGTGAAGGTGTGTGATTGCTGCCCACAGGTCTCTCAAGTGAATCCCATGCAGCAATGCCCCCCATCCCCAACACTCCTAGAAACCCTGAACCCTGTGATGGGCACTGTTCCACTAATCCCTGGGGAAGGGGGCACTGACTCAGGGGCTGGCAGGGTGAGGACAGTGCCTGAGGATGAGAGAGCTGGAGACCATCACCCAAGGAAGCAGCAAGGGTAGGAGGCATGCCTTTTCCCACTGTGTGTCAAATAGGGAAGCACAAGCCTAGGGAAGCTAAATGACTCACCCCAAATTGTCCACCCACCCAGAGCCTTAGTTTTGGCTGCTGGCTCAGGGCTCTTTCCTATTATCATATGGCCTGTGGGGTGCAAGCTGGAGTTAGCAAATTGGTGCCATTTAGCTGTGTTTTTGTTTGAATACTGTGCAGAGAAGAAATTTGCAAATATAGCTGGAAGAAGCTCCTATTCTTGGGAAACCCCATACAAATGACCACAGCTGGAGAGGATGGCCTTGGAGGCCTACTGCTCCCAGGGTCCTCAGCTGCCCTGTTTTTCCTAGAAGGACCTTGCAGGAAACCCTGTCAGACTGACACTGAGAGGTGGTGGCTGTAAAGCCTCTGAGTTTTGTGAGGTTTCTGTTCAGTCAGACCCCTGACATTATGAGAGGAGGCCTGAGCACTGTTTCTGACCTTGAGGGTCACTAGGTGTGTGATTCAGTGATGAGGCTCGGTTTCCTTCTCTGGGGATGGGAGTGAGGAGAGATAGTGGAGGACTACATGGTCTTTAAGGTCCCTGTGACCCAGTCCTACAGGAAGGGGAAAAGTTTCTGGATTAGAATTGTTTTGATCTCAGCAAGCTTTGAAGCCCAACATTCCCAAAAAGAGGGCTTCCCTGGTGGCTCAGTTGGTAAAGAATCTGTCTGCAATGCAGGAGACCCGATTTTGATCCCTGGGTTGAGAAGACCCCCCTAGATGAGGGCATGGCAACCCACTCCAGTATTCTTGCCTGGAGAATCCCATGGACAGAGGAGCCTGGCGGGCTACAGCCCATAGGGTTGCAAAGAGTTGGAAACAACTGAAGCAACTTGGCATGCACGAAGAGAAAGAAGGAATACTTATACAACCATAGAATTACATTACACATATTGTCTACATATTTTTTCCACAAATCCGGGAGGGAGAAAAACAGTATAGGGCAGAATTATGCTCAGGACCTTGGGGTGGAAGTTGGACTGTATTCTTGACTCTTTTGTTACTTGAATTCCTCTTAAATTTTGCTTCTTTAGCTGGGTCCTGGCTCAGCTATGGTTGACTGAACAACTAGGCACTCCATAAACAGAATCTCCATTAGACCTTTTTGTGCTCGGTTAGTTTTATTCTCCTGAGCTTCTTGGCTTCTGTCCACAGGGACAGGCAAGCTGTCTTCCTGTGTCTCCAGGGCTGTTGGGTGGTGGAGATGTTACACAGGGTTTGCTGTACCTGGTGAGGAATTCGACCAAACAAGGTCCTGACTCACCCTGATTCTAGACAACTCAGTTCTGAGGAGCTTTGCCTCAGCCATATTAGTCAGGGCTCTTTCAGTAGAACGTGACAGAAACTCAACTCACACTTGCTTTAATACAAAGTGGAATTTTGGACTCGGAAAACTGGGAAAGACAGGGGTAAAATGGACATGAGGTGTCTGGATTGCAGGCTCAATGATGTCAGCTTTCTTTCAACAGTGCCCACTTTTCTCTCCTTGTAATGTCTTCTTTTTTTTTTCTATTACAAATAGAAATATTTGGCATGGGAGTGGGGGAAGAGGAGAGGCGTGGCTGCAGACAACTCAGCTGAAACCACTCCTGTTAGTGGCCCTAGAAGAAAGAACTTCAGTGTACACAAGTCTCAGGAGAGGCTCTAATTGGCTGGCTTAGGCCACATGCTCACCTCTGGGACCAACACCATATCCAGGCCAGGTTAGGGCAGCAGGGTTGTAGCCACTGGCAGTCAAATTCCATGGAACAAGTTGTGTGTGTGTGTGTGTGTGTGTGTGTGTGTGAAGCAGTTTTGTAAATGAGGGGATATTGTTATCAGAGTGGGGTCAGAGGGATATTCTGAGAGATCAAAACAATAGGAACCCATTATCCAGGTTGAGCAATGGTAAAGAATCCCCGTGCCAATGCAGGAGACTGTAAAGGATGCAGGTTTGATCCCTGAGTCCTGGAGTTCCCCTGGAGGAGGAAATAGGCAACCCATTCCAGTATTGTTGCCTGGAAAATTCCATGGACAGAGGAACCTGACAGGCTACAGTCCATGAGGTCACAAAGAGCCGGGACATGACTGAGCACAGCACTCACGCACACACACACACGGAGATATTCTAACAAGCACAGAGAGAACTTGACAGACAGAACCGTTGGGTATAAAATTAACTAGATAACTGAAAAAGGAGATCCTGCCCCCACTTCCCCCAAGGAGGACAGAGGTGGCAACTTCAGGAATCAGCCACCATTCCCCTGGCTGAAGGAGCAAAGCAAAGAGGAGGAGCTCTGCAGAGCTGGAACTCATACTTGGGAGGAAGGAGGGCCGCGTGCCGGGGACCAGACCTCCCCAGTAGGGGCGCCAGCTGGCTGTTAACATTGTCTCTTGGCAGTCAGGGTGGGGTGAAACGGGTTCTGCAGGAGCTGGAAAAGCTGCAAACTGGAGTCAGCTGCTGTTCCAGTTTGGCCTTGGCTGGGGCCAGGGGAAGAATAGCGGTGGGATGGTGCTCACGGAAACAGGAAGCCTGCAGGAAGCAGACGGGGAACAAACAGGAAAGAGTAAGCCGGCTCTCCGCCTCCAGCCCGTAGGCGCCTTCTTGCGCCCCCTATCGCCATAGCTTACACAGGGCCAGCCGGCAAAGCCAAGTGAGGGAGGGCGCGGAATCCTGGCTCGGGCCCAGAATCCTGGCTCGGGCCCAGAATCCTGGCTCGGGCCCAGAACAGTGACTTGACAACTGACCCCGGTGTCTTATTGCAGGACTTCTGGGTGGTGTGGCTTCCAGAGTAGCAATCTGTGTCCCTCAGGAGGCTGTGAACTCCTAGAGGTCAGGGGCATGCCTGATGTATCTGTCCTTCTCAGGGCCTGGAACCCTGCCTGGGCTGAGCTGGCCCTAGTAAGTGTATGGCAGGAGGCCAGGGTAAGTGGGTCCTGGGGCAAGTCTGCAGCCCACCCTGCTCAGCCTTGAGAGTTCCTGCCTGTCTTACCCGGGGTGTGATTCTAGGTTCTCCCTGGAGTCCTGCATGGGCCAGGGAGGGAGTGAGTTAAACCCTCACCTTGAGCAGCTTGGGGTAGGCTCTGCCCAGCCTGGTTGATGTGCCCACCTCCCCCACCCACCCCCGCCCCACCAATTTCTCATTCTCACCTACTTTCTAATAAAGTCAGAAGTAGGGTCCCCGCCTCACCATGAGTTAGATATGTGGCTTTGGGGCAGGTTATTGGACCATTCTGAGCCCCAGTTTCCCCAGAACTCCCCCTTCAGTCCTTTATTCTCAGCACCAAGAAGCAAGAGCAAAGTCTTGGTCCTCTCCATCCATGTATATCTCCCCTTCCTCCAGTTCCCCTCCCCTATCCCGGTTCTTAAAAGGAGTGATAATTCAGCATCATAGTTAGACTTTGAGATGCAGTCAGTATCAGCAAGACAGAGATCTGTTTAACTGAGAGAAAAGCAAATATCCAAGACAACTGGGACTTGCTGGGCAGGGCTCCTGGGATCTCTACAGGATGAAGCAGGGCCCCATGGTGAGGAGAGGGGAGAAGCTGAGGTGGAAGAGGGGCTCTCCATCAACCCTGAGGAAGCAGGACAGGTGAGAACCATCTCCTGGCTCCCAGTGAATTCCATATCTGCTGAACATTTGAGCCAGACTTCTCAGGTGAAGACCTGAGCCTCCTAGCCTCCAGCTGCTGTAGGGCAGGACAGCAGGGGGACAGGCCCCATGGGGGTAAAGGACCCTCAAAGACTTGCCAGGGCCATGTGGGAAATGGGAATGAGCCAGTGCCCGATACAGAGAAAACACTTCCATAATAAATGGTAGCTTTAGCTCCATTATAGCCCTTATCATGCCTGGCCTCTACTAAGGTTTCTGTGTACAAGTTTATCTCCCTCACTAATCTTGAGTTCTTTCAAGATTTTTCTCTGGTGGTATTGTGCCCAGAGGATATAGGGGGTGTGTCTGGAGACCACAGTCAAGGCTAGGTGAGTGTTAGGAGGGCCTGCCGTGGCGGTGTGGCCTAGGTCATGGCTGTGAGCTGAGGAAGGGGCATAAGTGGTGGCAGACTTGACATTTCCCAGAGAGGGACCCTGGCAGGCAGGTGGAGGGGATCAAAGTACAGAGCCTGCTTTCTCAGTCAAAGGAGAGATCAGCAATGAGCCAGGTGTCCCAAAGGGAGGCTAACTGCTCCCGAGGACTGATGGAGCTTCTGGGATCCGCTTGGCATCATCCCAGCCAGAGAGCACCTGCTTCCTTAAGAATTGCAGTTTCCTTTGTTGAATGCAGCCCCCAGATGAGGAATGGTTTGGGCTGTTCTTTTCCTTTCTTTTCTTTTTTGGAATGAGCCACTCTTGGGGAAGATTCCAGTACCTGGCGACTTTGAAACACTGGGGCTGGGATAGAGACCGACATTTTCCAGAGCAGCTCCTCAGCACAGTCAGTATCTGTCTCCCTCCATCTGCTCAGCTGCGTGTCTACCTGCCATGCTTAGCGCTGGTGGACAGGTTTGCCGATTGGCCACTCTCTGGAGGGCCCTTCTTTGGAACTGGGCAGTGGGGCTGGTGGGTGGAGAGATTTCTGAATCCAGGCTGCTGACCTTGTTCCTGCGGTCCAGACACAAAGCAGGGGGTGGACATGCCTTTCCTTCCCTGCTTAATAATCATCCCTGCTGGGCCCCCTCAACTTGAAAGTCAGCCTGCTCATGTCTGAATCCTGACTTCATGTCACCCAGGGCAAGTCAGTTCTCCTCTTGAAGCCTTGGTTTTCTCATCTGCAAATCCCAGAAAGTTATGTGAAGCTTAAATTAGATAATTAGAATGAGAAGTTTAAGCACAGGGCCTGGTACTTGATAAACAGTGATGGAGTATGGTTTTTATTAGTAGTAGTTCATTTCCTGGGGCTGCTGTAACAACTTACAATAAGCTGTGTGGCTTTTAACACCCAGTCACAGTTCTGATGTACAAGTCCGAAATCAAGGTGTCAGCAGGGCCGTGCTCCCCTCTGGAGGCTCTAGGAAAGAATCTGCTCCTTGCCTTTTCCTTGGCTGCCAGCATTCCTTGGTTTGTGGCTCCCTCATTCCAGTCTTCAAGGATGGCCTCTTGACATCTCTCTACATGATCTGTCTTTGCCTGGCCTTCTGCATATGTGTGTGGTCAAAACTCCCGCTGCCTCCCACTTATAAAGAGGGATGTGATACAGTGGAGGGGAACCTTAATTTAGTCACATCTGCAAAGAATCTTTTCTTTTTTACCCACATAAATAACATTCACAGGTTCCAGGGATCATCATCTTTGGGGGTCCACTTTTCAGTTTAACAAAGAGGGAAAGGCGTGGGGGAGAGACTTTGATGTCCCTGGTCACTGTCCTAGGACAGGCTCCCTGTACGCAGACCCTGGCTGAGGCTTTGTGTGCACCAGGTTTATTAGGGAAGTTCTCCCAAGAGGAACTAGGAAGAGTGGGAAAAGCGGGTCAGAGAAGTGAAAGGAGCTAGTCATGTCAAATTGGAAGCCTCCAGTCTCAGGCTACTCCAACAGAGAGATTTAAGGAGAAAAACCTCTGATGAAATGGACTCTCACTTTTATCCAATCCTATTTCCTTCCTTTCCCTTCCTGAGGAAATTATTGTCGTAAATTTGATAGGTTCCTTTTTGTCCACCTCAAAAATGTTTATAACATATGTATGTGTCCATATTTTATGTCTTATTTTAAAAAATTTGTAATGATATAAAGAAATTATATTGATTTATACATCTTTCTAGCTCCTTTGCTTTTTTTTTTACTCAGTGTAGGGTTTGGGGGATCTGTTATATAATATGTGTATTTTTCAATTTAAATAAAAACTGCAGAGTTGTCCTCCAAATAGCCTTGCTAATTTATCCCTTGACATGCAGCATGTATGTTCCTATTCCCTCACATCCTTGAAAAGATGAGTATTAGACCTTTGAATTTTTTCCAAAGCAAGGGGAATGAAACGGTATCATGATGTTTTCATTTGTTCTTCCATGAATGCTTGGGAAGTTGAGCATCTTTTCAGATGTTCATTGAGTTTCCTCTTCTGTGATTACCCCTTCATTCTCTTACCTTGCTTTCTGTTGGGCTGACTGTCTTTCTCGTTGAGCTGTAGAAGGTCTTCATGTACTCTGGAAACTACTGTTTTTCCATTATATATTTCAAGTAATTTCTAATCTGTTACTTTTTGTGATGATATTTAAAATATTTAGATTTTCATTCAATCTGAATATATTTTGGTACATATTATAGGACAGAAACCTAATTTTATTCTTTTACAATAGAAATTATTGTCCCAACGTCATACAGATGTAGTTTCTAGGCTCTCCAGTCAATTAGTTTAACCTCTTTTTTCATTGTTGTACAAATACCACTCTATTTTCATGATTCCAACTCTGTCTTTAGAGCCTGTTGGTTAAATCATGTCCCTTACCTCTTGTTGTTGTTCTTTATAAATGTGTTGTGTTTTCCTGATGGGATATGTGAGATGAAGGCTAGAAATCTTGCAGCCATTTTACTCCCAGAGGGCTGTCAGCCTCAGTGTGAAGCTGATACTATGGAAGAGAGCAGAGATGGGAAGATACTGAATCCTTGATGGCATTGTTGCTGAATCACCTACTCTGATCCTGCCTCTGGAGGTTCCATTTATCTAAGCTAGTAAATCTACTTTGTTGTCAACTAATTTAAGTGGGTTTTTCAATAACTTGTAACTACAGCTTTCTCTTTGGCATATCTTTTACTGTTGAACTATTTTCCAACTGTGTCATTATGTTTGGTGTACTTCTTATAAACTGTATTTATTTGGATATTTAAAATGTAGTCTGAATGTCCATCTTTTAATAGGCAGTGTTAACTCTTCTGATTTGTGTGATTACTGTGATTATTTGGACTTAATATCTAAAATGTTTTGGATTTTCCATATATCATTTCTTTGCTTACCTTTTCCCTGCTTTTTGTGAGACTGATTGGTTTTTCTTCTCTCATTTGCCCTCTAATGATTTATAGTTATGTATTTTGTTTCTGGCCTTTAGACTTTTCCTAATTTTTAAAATATACTTTATTTAGTTTTGACTGTGCTGGGTCTTTGTTGCTTTGTAGGGGCTTTGTATAGTTGTGTTGAGCAGGGGCTACTCGTCATTATGGTGCGCTTCTCATTGTGGTGGCTTCTTCTGTCATGCAGCACAGGCTCCAGAGTGCGGGCTCAGTAGCTGTGGTGCACGGGCTTAGTTGTTCTGAGGCTTGTGAGATCTTCCCTGACCAGGGATCAAGCCTGTGTCCCCTGCTTTGGCAGGCGGATTCTTATCCACTGCATCACCAGGGACGTCCCCTAGTTTTTAATATACATACTTCACTTTATATTTTTCTAACAAAACCTGAGGTTAATCAATATCTTTGTCCTCCTCTTGGATAAAATTAGAGATTTTATTCACTATAATTTTACCTCCCCAACTGCGGTTCCTGTTACTATTTGTAGCGTTTTGATGTTCCCATGTTTTTAAACCTCCTCAAACCGATGATGATGATTCAATACTTATTTAGATCGTAATGATTTCTTTGCTTACCCTTACCTTTGAAACTAATGTTTTTAGCCATTGCTTTTTCTGAGATGATTTTCTCTATTTTGCCTCACTCTTAAATGACATTAAATTGGGTATAGAATTCTAGGAATAACTCACAGCCCCAAGGTATCTGGATTTAGTAAGCTCCATTTCGCCAAATTCTACCCCTCCTAGGAATGATTCTCTTTGGTCATTTTATCAAAGGGACATGCTAAAATATATGAAAAATTGTAAAATAAATGAACATTTGTATACCCTTAAGTACACTGATAGCCTTAAATCTAAACACGTTGAGAGAGGAAAGAGAAATATTCCACACTAGAATCCCCTGATGATGTTTTTTCTTAGTACTTTGAAGATATAATTCATTGTTTAATGGTGTCTATGATGATGGATACTCTGTTGCTTATCTGGTAACCATTATCTTTTAAGTGTCTATAATTTCACTAAATTAGCATTTTTGATTTTTTTCTTTGTAGATAACATGTTTATTTATCCTGCTTGGGGTTTAGTGTACTTATTCAATGTAAGGCCATATGTCTCTCCTAATTTCTGGAGAAACCTTAGCCATTGTTTCTTTAAATAGCATCTTTTTTCTAGTCTGTGTATTCTTTACTTTTGAAACTCTTATTAGAGATATATACTATGGCTTCTCAACCTGACTCTACATCTCTTAAATCCTCTCTCATATTTTATAGCTCTGTGATTTTGTTAGCTCTATTGTCCTATTCACAAATTCCTCCTTCAATTGTATCTAGTAATTGTTTAATCTGATCATTGATTTTTTTAAATTATGTATTATATTGTTCAATTCTATAATTTTCTATTTGGTACCTGTCTCAATCCCTCTATTTATCTTTTATAATAATCTGTTTTTTTTTTTTTTTGCCTTATAAATCTAATCATTTTAAAATTTCTTTACATTCTACAAGCATACCTACAAGAAGACCCCTTCAGACTTCTATTTAATTTTTAATTATATTAAAGTTTCTCACTTGTGTTTGTTTAATGTATCTGCTGATTATTCCTCATAGACTTGCTTGCAAAGTTTGCAGTTTTGCAGGTGAGAAATTGTTTTATGTGGGGGTCCTTTATATGCTTCAATTGTGGAAATGTTCCTGTGGTATGATATTGAAATTACCACTGCCATGTCTAAAGGATAAATAGTTTCTGGACCAGATTTTATGTGAGTTTCTAGGCTCAGGACATTCATATCATACTGATTATATGAGAATACCTGTCCACATATAACACACAGACTAGAGGTTTAGCTATCTCATGGGTGAATATTTTCATCACAGTTCAAGTCAAGTGGCCCACTTTTGTGCCTAATATTTGGGTCAGCAAGCAGAATATTTCTTCTAATCCCAGTTCCAAGTAAAGAAGCCCTTTCTTGACTCCTGGCTTCATTTAAGCAGCTTAGTTCCAATATCTCTGCTATTTGCAAGACTGCAGCTTTTATATCCCTCCGTAGGTGAGAATTAAAATTACAGCCTCTCTAAAGACTGTATGATTCCATTTATATAGAATTCTGTAAAAGGCAAAAATATTGGGGACATATCAGTGGTTGCCAGAGACAAGAGGTGGTGGAACAGATTAACTGCAAAGGGGAGAGGGGAATTTAGTGGTTGATGAAACTGACTTATGCTTGACTGGCATAGTGGTTACATAACTGAACACATTTGTCAAAACTCATAGTACTGTATATTTAAGATGAATTTTACTGCATGTAAATTATACCTTATTTACATTTTAAAAAGACACAAGATTGCATATTCAATTCAATGTAATTGTTGATAAATCAAACACACACACAGAAACAACAACTCAGCCTCTAAGGCATTTGGTTAGATGGGTTTGCCCACTGGTCATCAACCGAGTCTCCTCTTCACTCAAACATCCACAGATTTATTTAGCTTCTAATCTTGGTTTTAGATTTAATTTTCAGTATTTTACCTAGCAGGTCCATGGGTTTGGAGCAGGAAGGGGACTCACCACACCAGCTCAGATCACTCCCTTGACTGGAAGTCAGGTGCCCAATCATGCCTGCTTCAGGCCACTGCACTGCTGGACATGAAGTCCCCTGATGGACCTCAGTACCCAGAAAAAATAATGCATTTTCCAAGTAAGCATCATGGACCATCTTGGGTGGCCAGGATTGCTCTGCTCTCTCAGTCTAGGTGCTGGGTGTTTGTCTTCCCCTCTTCCCCAGGGGTCTGCCTCTGATGTCCTTAAAGTGCACTGTGAACGCATGGGTAAGGTGCCTCCTGCAGCTGGTGAGGACCAGATTGCCCTGGAGAGGCGCAGCACCCATCTGTGCTCAGTGCCCAAACAAGCCCCTAGGCTTGGCTCAGTGTCCATGAGGCATCAGCACTGACATCTGCTTCAAGTGCATGCAAGGTGCTCAGCAATTTGAGCAAATAATGGCATTGCATTTGGCAAAATTAGGAGCCATGTCACTGAAAGTAACTCCAAGAGGTTGTATAACTTCTGTTTTAATTATCCACATTGGCTCATGAAATTTGCTAAGGCTACTAAAATCCAAAACTGATTAAGAGTGAAGTGGTTAGAAAGTTACAAATCCTTGTCTATGTCACTGAAGATGTGCTTTCCAAGCCTCGTGTAAAGATAAATGGAATCATTTTTTAAAAATCATTAGAAAGTATATAACTAATATATCATTTCTTCAAATTTTTTAGAGCATGGTTAAATTTTTAGAGCAAAGCAACATTATGGCTTTTATAAAACACACAGATTTACTTCTGCTTCATTGACTATGTGAAGCCTTTGACTAAATGGATCAGAGCTAACTGTGGGAAATTCTTCAAGAGATGGAACTGCTGCTGCTGCTGCTGCATCGCTTTAGTCGTGTCCAACTCTGTGCGACCCCATGGACAGCAGCCCACCCGGCTCCCCCGTCCCTGGGATTCTCCAGGCAAGAACACTTCTCCAATGCATGAAAGTGAAAAGTGAAAGTGAAGTCGCTCAGTCGTGTCCGACTCTAACAGACCACTTTACCTGTCTCCTGATAAACCTGTATGCAGGTCAAGAAGCAACAGTTAGAACCTTACATGGAACAACTGACTGGTTCCAAATTGGGAAAGAAATACAAGGCTGTGTATTGTCACCCTACTTATTTAACTTCTATGCAAAGTACATCATGTGACATGCCAAGCTGGATGAAGCACAAGCTGGAATCAAGATTTCCAGGAGAAATATCAACAATCTCAGATATGCAGATGATACTACTCTAATGGAAGAAAGTGAAGAGAAACTAAAGAGCCTCTTGATGAGAGTGAAAGAAGAGAGTGAAACGCTGGCTTAAAACTTGACATTCGAAAAACTAAGATCATGGCATGTGGTCCTATCACTTTATAGCAATAGAATGGGAAAGAGTGGAAGCAGAGACAGATTTTTTTCTTGGGCTCCAAAATCACTGTGGACAGTGACTGCAGCCATGAAATTAAGAGACACTTGCTCCTTGGAAGGAAAGCTGTGACAAACCTAGACAGTGTATTAAAAAGCAGAGACATCACTTTGCCAACAAAGGTCCATCTAGTCAAAGCTATGGTTTTTCCAGTAGTCGTGTATGGATGTGAGAGTTGGATCATAAAGAAGGCTGAGTGCCAAAGAGTTGATGCTTTTGAATCGTGGTGCTAGAGTAGACTCTTGAGAGTCCCTTGAACTAAAGGAGATCAAACCAGTCAACCCTAAAGGAAATCAACCCTGAATATTCATTGGAAGAACTGATGCTGAATCACCAATATTTTGGGTACCTGATGTAAAGAGCCAACTTACTGGAAGAGATGCTGGGAGAAATTACTTGATGCTGGGAGAAATTGAAGGCAAAAGGAGAGGAGGGAGGCAGAGGATGAGATGGTTAGACAGTGTTACCAACTCAATGGACATGAGTTTGAGCAAACTCTGAGAGATAGTGAAGGATAGGGAAACCTGGTGTGCTGCAGCCCATGGGGTCACAAAGAGTTAGACACAACTTAGTGACTGAACAACACAACCGTAAAACACACAGCGACATATGAGAGAGGGAAGAAGTGGGTAGGGGTAAGGGGGAGAATCTTAGAATGTGAAGAACCTGCTAGGGATGATCCAGTATGGCCCTCTGATTTTATTTCCAGGGAAATGAGGCTCAAAAAAGGAGAGAAACCTATCCAAGGTCACACAGCTGACCAGTAGACCAGTATAGTGGGCCAATAGAGCTCAAGCCTCCCAAGTTCTAGTTTAGGACATGTCCCACTGGGCCTCCCTACCTCAAGGCAGGTGGGGCTTGCTGGGAGAGCCTCGGGACAGCATCCTTCAGACTTTCTGGATCCTGACCCTGGAGCAGGAGAGTGCACATGGGTAAGAAAGAGGTAAGGATGAAGGCACGGCAGGCACCAGCCAGCATCTGGCATGAAACAGAGGCTCCTTCTCTTAGCTGCTCCTTTAACACAACCAAGAGAAGAGGACATCAGGCCCTGAATGTCTGAAGCACTGATGCTTTCAGGAAATGACACTGGGATCCAGGTCACTGCACTCACTTACAAAGTGAAGTGTTAGTTGCTTGGTCATGTCCGACTCTTTGAGACTCCATGGACTGTAGTCTTCCAGTATCCTCTGTCCATGGGGTTTCCCAGGCAAGGATACTTGAGTGGGTAGCTCTTCCTGTCTCCAGGGGATCTTCCCACCCAGGGATTGAAGCCAGGTCTCCCTCATTGCAGGCAGAGTCTTTACCGTCTGAGCCACCAGGGAAGCCCATGCTCACTGATGAGGCTGCTTTAATAAAGACATGGCTGACTGAAGGGGAAGTCTGCACTCTCCCTGAATGTGGACCTGAGTGATTGGCACAGCCTAACGTGTACTTCAGTGCTGCCCTTCATGTGTGTATGGATTCATCTCCCCTAGTCATTCAGGAGCCCTTCCAGGTTGAAGGAGGATGTGGGGGTGGTAGGACAAGTGATCTGCCCCAGCTGTGAGAGTGTTACTTCACTGACATTGTTCAAAATCGCCAGTGTCTGGTGAAAGGAAAAGGCAGTCTGACCTTTAGTCAGTGCTATCAGCATTTTAAATTCTCGCAGACAATGCACTCCGCCTTCTTTCTGTATCCACGGAGGATGCTCTCACTGCCACCAGCTCCTGAATATCACTATGCAGAACCCCCTTCGTAGATCTCTGTGTGGTTATCTACTGAGAGCAGGGCTGGTCGCATGGCCACCCCTGGATGAAAGGCCAGCTGGGAAAGGAAGTACAGTAAGTCCCCTACATATGGATTTTCAAGTTGCGAACTTTCAAAGATGGGGACTTGTGTTCCACAGCCTCAGGCGTGAAGGAAATTGCAGTTTGTCCTCTGTCTCCTACTGCTGACGATGATTCAGCTCTAGCATCTCCCACCTCCTCTCCCTCCTCCAGTCAGTGACTCTTCTTGCCTGTTCACTCATGCTAGCCCCTGTAAGCCAGCTGTTGTATGGTACTACTATACTTTGCAAGGTACTGCACTGTAAGATTAAAAATGTTTTCTTCATTTTGGTATGTATTTGTTTTTTATGTATTATTTGTGTGAAAAGTATTATAAACCTATTCCAGTACAGTACTATATAGCTGATTGTGTTAGTTGAGTACCTAGGCTAACTTGTCAGACTTAAGAACAGATTGGACTTATGAATGTGCTCTCAGAAATAGGAACTCGTTTGTATGTAGGAGATTTACTGTATTGACTAGTTCCAGCCTCTCCAGTGGAAGGTGGCAAGGGAAGGGTCTTGTAAGTTACCATACCCTTCAACCCCTGTTCCCCTAAAGGGGAGGTACTAGATCTACCAGCTGGTAGGCAGGGCCCAGCTACGGCCCAGCATCTTGAGTTTTCTTTCCCATCAAGTGAAGACCACTGGGCCCTACCAGAGCCAGCAATATTGGACAACTGTTGCCAAGCCACCCCCTCCACCTTGACAGAGCTAGGGGGCACAGGTGCTGAAAAGGCAGACCCATAGAGATGAGGCATGAGGACATATGTTCTGGGTACCTTGAGGCTCTGACCGGTTCTAGAGATGGATCCATCCAGTGGATGGTAATTCAAATTTAAGTTTAAGAGTGTTTGAAAGAAGTTGATGTTAACATAAACATCATCCAAAATGTCCGTGACTACTAAAAAATCCCAATAGAAAAGCCGATATTTGATTGTTGCCATTGGAATATGCTTTTCTGTGTCCTTATCATCAGTTACTAAAATCTAACATTCCCATGAGTGATGCTAAATATTCCCATTGAACATTCCAGTAAGTCAAATTAGATTAATTTGGCGAAAGGTTTGCTTGGCAAGTTGAGTTCTGCGAATTGGCTCCCAGTGAATCGGTTGCTTAGCCTTCTGTGAACTGGCATCTGCTGGGTTGACTTAGGCTCACCTTTTGGATGGAGATGGGAGGGCTGGAGTTTGAGTCAGAGTCCTGGGGATGAGAGCAGACTCTGTGTTTAGAGAGTGGAACTGGGACCCAGGCCCTGAATGGTCCTGGTGTTATTGCAGCTGCCAGGGTGAATGTGCACAGTGTCAGCTTGGCTGAAGTGAATTTGTTGTTTAACATCCAGAGGATATTGTTGGATAAATTTACTGCAGAAGACATTTTGGTGATGATCATTGGAGCCACTCTGAAGGGTTTAGAAGCCTTGAGAGTCTTTTTCCTTCTCAGGAAGAAAAGGGTTGATGCTTAAGACTCCCAGGGGATGCTTGGGAGATTATTTGCAAAGGTGTTGAGGACCTGAATCTGGGCAAGATGACCAGGAGCCAGAAAGGGCCAGAGTGAAAAGGAGGTGAGTGAGACAGAGGCACCCATTTATAGCAACTGATCTTGGAAGAAAATGTGTGGAGTTGTGCCAACTGCTAGCCTGCTAAGAGGGGCCCTGAGAACACCTGTGAGGGGGGTAGGATGAGTGGGGGTCCTGGACAAGCAAAATCCAACTTTATGGTGCATCTCCAGAGGACATAGTCACACTCAGGCCTTGTTAGAGTCTCAATAGTGGATACAAAAAAATTGTGTCCTGTTTGTTCATTTTGCAAATGATCACAAAATGTTAGGTATGTGTACAGGAGTGGGGTGGCTGGGGTGCAGTTGTTGGGTAAAGAGGATGATTTGTCAGTTCTAGAGCATTTGCTAAACTGGTCCGTTTCTAAAAACAAAATACATATTCATTGATTGATTTGACTATTAGTTACAGTTTTGCCTGCCAATTCATACAACCACTTGAGTACAGAATAAGACATTCTTAATCATTGTTGACATTTTTTCTTAGTGAGTGTTGGCAGTGGTTAGAAGTTTTATAAATATTTTTTCTGGGTAAGGAGGCTTTTCCCGGCTGGGGATAGGGAGTTGCTTCAGTGTAAAGAATCTAAGAGCTTGGACAACACAGGCTTATGGTGTGCAGTAATGGGCTAAGCAAGGGTTTTATTAGATTACTGTGTCTGAGGAATTGGAGAAGATTCAAGGCCCTTGAGGGGGAGATTCATGGTGCTATCTGGATGACTGGGGCCACTTGTGTCCTGGCCAGACCTGAGATGCTGAGCTGTTAATCCATGGCCTTCACACTCAGCATTTAGTAGTTATTAATCAAGCTTCTTTGTTGCAACAGTGGAAAGCCATTTTGTTAATTTAATCCAAAAAAGAGACTTCTGAGCTTAAAAAGTAGGCCAGAACAGAGAAG
This sequence comes from Bos indicus, assembly GCF_029378745.1. NCBI lineage: Eukaryota > Metazoa > Chordata > Mammalia > Artiodactyla > Bovidae > Bos > Bos indicus. The sequence goes on from NC_091760.1 coordinate 73,242,544, forward strand.
ACTAGCAGTGCTCAGTTTCACAGCCAAACTGCAGCCCAGAACCAGGCTGGGGAAGATGCTCTTGTCACATCTGCTGGGAAACACAGAGCTTCAGCTGGCATCCCTGTTGGCTGCACTTCTACTGCTGCCTCCCCTTCCCCAGCACTGATCACAGCCACAGATTCTGCCATCACCAGAACGCTTTTTCTGTTGACCCTATTGTTTTTCATCATCAGATCCTGGCTCATGTCTGGGACACTTGAATCTGATTGGCTGAGTCCAAATCATGTACTCCTGTCCTTGCTACAAGGGAGGCTGGAAAAACACAAATCTAGCCTTCTTGGCTCCACAGTGGAGGAGGGCTCTGCTTCCTATTGTGACTCATAAGGTGGTAAATTCACAAGCATGGGGGAAGTGTTCCAGATGCCAGGCCGTCAAAACAACAGCAATTACCAGACAAATGTCCTCCACAGTTAGTTCCTGCCTGGAGAATGATGTTTTAAAAGAAAAATACCTGGAAAGCATGTGGAAATTTGACCTAGGATGACTGATTTGTTGAGAGATCAAAGGAATGTCTACAAAAAGTGTCAAGTGGAAAACAACATCAAAGCAGGAGGAAATGCAACTTAAGAATAAGAAGACAATACAAAGCAAAAGTAGGCAAAGGACCTAAACAGACATCCTCCCTACAAAAGATATCCAAATGGCCAATAAGCATGAAAAGATGGTCAATGTAATTAGCCATTAGGAAAAAGAAAATCTAAACCACAAATTTGAGCTCACTGGGGTGACTATAACTAAAACGACAGGTAATACCAAGTGTTGGTAAGAATGTGGAGAAACTGGAACTCTGATACATTACTAGTGGGAATGTAAAATTGGGCAGTCATTTTGGAAAATGGACTGACATTTCCTCAAGTGGTTACACATAGGGTTACTATAGGACCCAGCAATTCTATTCCTTAGGTATATACCCAAGAGGAAGGAAAACATATGTCCATGTGAAAACTTGTATATGAATGTTTATAGCATTGTTATTCATAGTAGTCAAAAGGTAGAAACAATCCAGATGTCTTTCAACTGTTGAATGGATAAGCAAAATAAGATACATCTATACATGGACTAGTATTCAGCCATAAAAAGAAATGAAGTACTGATTCACGTTACAACTTGGATGTACCTTAAAAACAGTATGTTAAATGAAAGAAGCCAGTCACAAAAGACCACACATTATATTGATTCCAGTCCAGAATAGGCAAATCTATACAGAAGTAGCAGATTTCTGGCTGCTTAGGGCTGAAAGTCGGGGTTGGAGAGTGATAGCTTAAGTGTGCAACATTTTTTTTTTAATATGATGAAACTCGACTGTGTTGTTGAGTATACATACCTGTGAATAGCTAAAAATCATCACTTCTAATGAGTGAATTTTGTGGTAGGTGAATTATATCTCAATAAAGCTGTTATTAAAGAAAATAGTTGCTCATTATAGAAAAGTAGAAAGAAGCAGAAAAGTGGAGCTTTACCCAGTGTTAACATTTTGGGATATTTCTTTTCACTCCTTTCCTGGAAAAAGTTTAAAATTTTTTATTTTATGTATTTTTGAAGACAATCATATTTAATTTTATCTTGATTTTTTTGTTTAGTGTAAATATTTTCCATTATTACTCTCAATAAACCTTTTTTTAAATGACTGTATCGTATATTTCACCAGGTGGATATTCTGTAAGCTCCTTGAACATTCCCCTACTGTTGAGCATTTAAATTATCTCCACTTTTTCATGATCATAAATATGGTTTGATGAACATCTTTGTAAAGTTTACTCAAGCTTTTATTTTATTTATTATTATTATTATTTTAATTGTAGTATAGTTGTATAATATTATATAAATTACAGGTGTGCAGTATAGTGATTCACAGTTTGTAATGGTTATACCCCATTTATATGCTTTTGAACTGTGGTGTTGGAGAAGACTCTTGAGAGTCCCTTGGACTGCAAGGAGATCCAACCAGTCCATCCTAAAAGAGATCAGCCCTGGGATTTCTTTGGAGGGAATGATGCTAAAGCTGAAACTCCAGTACTTTGGCCCCCTCATGCGAAGAGTTGACTCATTGGAAAAGACTCTGATGCTGGGAGGGATTGGGGGCAAGAGGAGAAGTGGACGACAGAGGATGAGATGGCTGGATGGCATCACTGACTCGATGGACATGAGTCTGAGTGAACTCCGGGAGTTGGTGATGGACAGGGAGGCCTGGCGTGCTGCGATTCAGGGGGTCGCAAAGAGTTGGACACGACTGAGCGACTGATCTGATCTGATCTGATAGTTATTATAAAATATTGGCTATATTCCCCAAATTCTACAATATATCCTTGCAGCTTATTTTATACCTAATAGTTTGTACCTCTTCAGATTTTCAATCATTTGTTAGGATAGATTCAGATGGTGGGATTACTGAGTTAAAAAGTTTGAATCCTTTCAAGGCTTCTGATACTTAGCACTAAGTTGCTACATGAACGAGATAAACCAGTTTATTTCTAAAAAGATGTTTTAAGAGAAAGGAATGCCACGCCCCACTCCCTTATGCCCTAAACTGGGTGCTCTTCTCCTCAGATCCCCTGCCATTTTCTTGGAAATGGATTTGCACTGTAACATTGCAGTCAAGGAGATCCAACCAGTCCATTCTGAAGATCAGCCCTGGGATTTCTTTGGAAGGAATGATGCTGAAGCTGAAACTCCAGTACTTTGGCCACCTCATGCGAAGAGTTGACTCACTGGAAAAGACTCTGATGCTGGGAGGGATTGGGGGCAGGAGGAGAAGGGGACGACAGAGGATGAGATGGCTGGATGGCATCACTGACTCAATGGACATGAGTCTGGGTGAATTCCGGGAGCTGGTGATGGACAGGGAGGCCTGGCGTGCTGCGATTCATGGGGTCGAAAAGAGTCGGACACGACTGAGCGACTGAACTGAACTGAACTGATATGCAGTCAATACTAGGGTTTTTTTTTTTTTTTTTTCTTCTATCTGGGCTCCTGAGTTGATTGCTATCTGGTAATATTCAAAATGACATACGGGATTTTTTTTTAAAGCAAAAATGCATAAACAACAAGGAGAGGAAACAACAGCAACAAAATTTGAAAGCTGAGCGGCAGTTAGAAGCAGATACATTAGAAGTGAATACTAAGTCAGAAGTGGGGAAATTTGCAAAACAACCGAATTTGGGGTTGTTTCTGTGTGATAATCTGGAACAGGGCACCTGGTCTGTAAGTGAGAGCAAAGTAGCATTCAAAAGAGGAGAACTGGTTGCAAGTTGATTTAAAAAGCAGATAGATCCTAAGACCATCTCCTGTCACTCCTTGCAGAGACATATTCTGTACCCTTTCTGAGACTGCTGTTCTACCTCAGGAAAGGGTAACACAGAGGGTGCTGGATTGGGGCACCCTAGCCCTGATGATGGCAAGGGTGCTGAACTGAAAACAGGAGGAGTTTGTGAAAGCTTAGTGTGGGATAGTGTTAGTCACCCAGTTGTGTCCGACTCTTTGTGACCACATGGACTGTAGCCTGCCAGGCTCCTCTGTCCATGGGATTCTTCAGGCAAGAATACTGGAGTGGGTTGCCATTGCCTTCTCCAGGGGATTTTCCCAACCCAGGGATCGAACCTGGGTCTCCTCCATGGCAGGCATATTCTTTACCATCTGATCTATTAGATGATGTCTGTTGAGACACCCAGCTTCCAGAACATGGGCAGCCAAGTAAATACACTCTAGGCTGGAGGCTGGTAAATCTTCTCCAGGGCCTGGCCAACAGCAAATCCCTAAAGATAACAAATCAGGAACTTTGCATGAAGTATCCCGGCCAGATTACCTTACAGTGAAGCCCTCCGCCAACAAGCGACACATACATTCAGCCCTTCGTGTCAGCGTTTTTATGCTTCACCCTAGATATGATCAACAGTGAAGGAATATTTAATCTTCTCATTGAGGACCAGGGTATGTTTCACCATGTATCCAAGTCATTTACAGCTCTTTGTGATGTTTTATGTTTTACTGATGGCTTGCACATTCATTATTAAGTTGGTTTCTACATATTTCTCATGTTTGTTGTCGTACAGAAAGGAACTTTCCTCCAAGTAGTTCCTGATTGTTGGCTATGTATGTATGAAAATTATGATTTTTTGTGTTTCCTTTACATGCACCACATTTTTGAGCCTTCTTATTAATGTTAAAAATTTTCAGCTGAATCATGGATTTCTGAGTCAACAATTACACAATCTGCAAATTATGGTAACTGTCTCTTTTCTATAGCTGCACTTCTAATCTCTCGTTCATATGCCTTGGCCCCCAATTTTAAATGAATGTTAATTAGTACTGAAAATAGTTGACATTCTTGGCCTTGATTTAATAAGATTGCTTCTAAGGGTCTTGGCTATAAGTATTATGCGAGAAGCTGGTTGAAGAAAGATATCTTTATCATATAAAGGGAATTTTTTTTCTTTTTCAGGAATTGATGTGAATTTTATCAAATATCTTAATATTACACATTGATATGTGCATGTGGTTTTTCCTTTGACTCACTGATGTGGTCTATTGAATGAATAAGATTAATACCATTCCTTGAGTAACTATCTTTGAAATTGACCAGTTAGACATAGTGGCAGAATCATGAGAGGACACAGGCCCCCTGGGTGTCCATCCTCAGCAGGGAGCACCCCTGCAGACCCTCCATCCCTGTCTACTTCTGCCTGATCCAATAGTCCCCTAAGACCCCCCAGAAGATGGGGCAGTCATGTAGATCTTTTGCCATGAAAAGTGTGGTTCATAGACCTGAAGCTTCAGCATCACCAGGGAGCTTATTCAAAATGCAGAATCTCAGATCCCACCCAGACCTACTGAATCAGAATCTGACATTTATTTAACGAGACCCTCCCAGGAGATGTGTATGACCATGCAAGTCTTAAGAACATGGCTCCAATACAGCAGTGCAATGGCTTCTTGTAATTTCACTTCTGCCAATAGGGAAGCCCTCTAGTCCCACCCAAGAGCCACGGAGAGAAGTTCTAGGGTATTCCTCTGTGTGTATACAAGAGAAAGACAGAGACAGAGGTCAACAGAGAGCAGGCCTGAGATGAGCATACATGTGCGTAAACCTTTTCAGCATCCCTAGGCTCTGGTTCCCCCTCTATGAGCCAAGCTCTCAGGTGCATGGGTTGAGAAAGGGCATGTCCCTGAGGTAGTGCGAGGAGGAGAGCAGAGGGAGAGAGAGAGAAATGGGGGGAGAGTAATAGCTTTTCCTGGGGTGGGGGTGGGGGGCGCCTGATAGTTTGCTTTAACCAACTACAGATGGTGATTTCTAAAGTGCCTGACTCTTTGGGGAAGGGATGCTGGCTGGTTAATTAACTCCAGATTTAATGGTTAGCAGCTACTGGAGGCAGGATTTCCTCTAGTTTTCTTGGGACACTGCATCTGGTTAAGAAGACGTAGGATCGAGACTGTGTGCTCTCTGGAAATTGTCCCAGCCTCTCTGCATTTGTTTCCTTGTTTGTGGAACAGACAGACATCCCTACCTCTAACCTAGGCTTTGGGTGGTGATGGTGGGGGTTGAATGGTGAGGAAAAATTAGAAAGTCCTGTGGAGTGTCATGAACTCCATAAAGTTGGTGGTGAATAAAAAGTGCCCTTGACATGAGTCCTAACCACAGGATGCGGGGTCCTCATCTCCTGACAATTTCCCATGTTTCTCCAGGAAACTCCAAATGGAACCAGGGAAAATGGAACTAGTAGAGCAGAGAGTGCAGCTGTCTTTTCAACTGACACTCCGGGTTCACATAAGAAGGATCCATGGTGCAGAACAGCTTTTTAACTTTGGAATATAGATTGGGTTGACTTCAAAGAAGCTTGCATATCAAAAGCATTTTGCTATTAAATTTTACAAGGGAGACCAGGAACCATCATTTAAGACAGTACTAGGAAGACTGACTTGATGGTGCAGTTCTGATAGGACCAGAGAAGGGAAAGATCAAAGAGTGTGATTAATCAGATGCTTTACAGACAGGAGAGAAATGGAGAGGCACAGGAGAAACATTCCTGCCAAAGAATCTCAAACCTGGGAAAGACTATTTGAAGAAGTAAATGAGGAAGGGAATAGCATTTCTTCAACTTCTGCCACCAGCCAGGCACTGTGCTAAATGCTCTAAAGCCACATTGCTCTAACGCTAATGTGCTCATGAATTAGTTAAGTGACAGAGTTGGGCTTCAAGTTCAATGTGTTACACTCTTGAGTCATACCCAGATACAACACTCTGCCTTAGGCTCACACATAAAGCAGTTCTCCACAAACTTTAACTTAATTTTAAATCACTGCTGATCTTGTTTAAATGCAGATTCTGATTCAGAACGTCTGTGAAGAGTCCCAAGATTCTGCAGTTTTAACAAGTTCCCAGGTGATGCTGATACTGCTGGTTCATGAAACACAGTTACAAAAGCAAAACCTTTGAGATTGTCTATTCTAATTATTCCCATCCTTAAATGCACATCAGCATTACCTGGGGTTCCCGCGTCCAGGCAGTTTTTGGAAGTTCTCTAGTTTAATGTTGGTTGTCAACCTTTAGAATTACCTTCTCAACAACATGTGGAACACTTATACTTAAAGCACAGAGTACAAATGTTATAGACCTTGAAATTATTAAAATATATATATAATAAAATCGAAAGATAGACGTGGAGAAATCAACACAGATTTTAAAGTAGATTACTGATAGTGATAAGAGAATCCACTGGAAGAACTAAAAAGAGCCATATAACTAAACTGTTAGTTTGTATTCCAGACCAATATTTGGGGGAACTGCATAGAGAGACAGCACACACAAAAAGAAAGAACATGGAATTTGGCATCAGGTAGCTATGGAGCCTAACACCTGTCAATGCTTTTTAGTGACAGAGTGGCAGTGAGCACGGCAAATACCTTAACCTCTCTGAGTCCCTATTTCCCTCCTCTGAAAGCAGGATTAATCATTGCTAGCTTATCATGTCGTTAGAAGTGAAACACTTCCTAGAACCAGCCAGCACAGTGCCTGGCATTTAGTAAGTATTGAATAAATGGCAGATGTCATTAGAGAGGGCACTGGACAGCTTGTGAGAGAGAACAAGCCAGATCCCCCTGAGATCCCTCCACCCTGAGATTCCTCTGGGAATCTTTGGGAGCAGAGATTGGACCTGTGTACTGAGCTCAGAGTCTTGTCCGAAAGCTGGGGGATTCCGAGTCCTGAGCCCTCCATTCCGTTCCTACTGTGGGGACCACAAGGTCAAGGGTAGGGTGCCCTCTTTCCCACTTTGCCAGCTGGATGCTGAGGATTATCTGGGTCACACTGTGAGTCAGGGATCAAACAGGAGAGAGGGCCGGCTGCCAGGAGAGAGACAATGTGATCTAGAATGCCCCTTCATAGGACCATTAGGAGGCTGGGAAAATTACTGTGAACTAAGACCTCTGAATCTCTTGGCCACTAGCAGTCCCCAAAGGGGCAAGCCAGCATATAGCAGCTTTCCCACTCAGCACCCCTGGGACATGCAGATTTCCAGCTCAGCCAGTGACCTTCTGGCCAGCCGCCCAGCAGGCAGCGTGGAGGGTACCCAGGGCCATGACGTGATTGCGCATTCTCAGCCATGGGCGTCATGGCACAGCCCTGATGGATTCTCCAGCCCAGACACCCAGGCAGACGCTGTGCTCTCCCAGGGCCATGACCACGAGCCATTTATAAAGGCAGCTTCCACATAATCATGCCACAGTCCTTGCAAGGACATGACCTGCCACAGAGCCATATACCTATATGCCCCACATATAGCCATATAGCCATATACCCCACATGCTCTGCCTTAGAGCAAACATCATAGATGAGTAGATGATGTGATGTTTTTTCCCTTCTAAAGCATTTAACTATGAGCAGCTGAGTTCCAAAGGGCTTCCCAGGTAGCTCAGTGGTAAAGAATCCACCTGCTACAGGAGATGCGGGCTCGATCCCTGCATCAGGAAGATCCCCTGGAGAAGGAAATGGTGACCCATTCTAGTGTTTTTGCCTGGGATATCCCAAGGACAGAAGAGCCTGGTGGGCTACAGTCCATAGGGTCCCAAGAATCAGACATGACTTAACAACTAAACCACCTGTGATGAGGGTACAAGGCCAACCTCAGCTCCCTTCCCCATCCAGCGTCGTGTAGCTCACCCTTCTTCCTGTGTGGCTCTCTTGGCTGCCCTGAGAATCAGGGGGTATATTGATTGTGAGTGTCATGAGAATCCAAACCGAACTATATGAGAGAGAGAAAGAGAGAGGCTAAAGAAAGCCCAACCACCACTGCAGGGTGCACACCCACAAGGAACACAGCAAACTGACCCCCGTGGGGCTTCTTTTCTGGTGCAGAAAGAAAGGCTGTTCTCACATAGCTGAGCTCTGATCAGCTGGGGTTGATCTGAGCTCAGAGCAGCTGGGGTTGACCCAGATCAATGAGGGTGAGGGAGACAGGCGCTGCTTCCTCCTCATCAGGCAGATACTCCAGGAAGACTTCTGACAGCCCTCCTCTGTGCGGGGACAGGTGGGAGCTCGGCACCTAGACTTGCCCAGGTCAGTCATTTTGTCAGGAGACGTCAAGAATGAGCACGAGGAGGGAAGAGACTGGACATCTCATCCACCAGGGGTCTTTCTGGTCCCCCCTTAATCTTCCTGGATGGAGGCCTGCTGGACTAATGAGGTTTATTCTAGCAACTCCAAAGGACAGGACCCAGCAAGAGCCCCCTGGACCAAGACAGAGGAAGAGTCTTTTCATCCACCTCTCTTATATTTGCAGGATACTTACTTCCACATCATCATATTATATAAACATGATAGTTTCTTCTTCAAGATTTCTAAGAACTAACAAATGTAGAGCATATTAAAAAATTATGATTCAAAGCACATTGGTTAATTATATATAATAAAATCAGCAAGCATTACATATTGAAATTAGGTGATGGTCTAGAATAATCATTAGGCTAGAAATGCAAAATAGCATCACACACATACTAAATGTTTGTTAAACAAAATAGCTCACAAATGTTTCAATAGACAAAGAGGAACGCTCCCTATGCCCACATGAACTGGTTTACATGGTAAGTACGTCTACCAGGGTTCTTTTCTATTAATGTAATATTCTGTTGTTCCCTGCTGTCACCCCAGCACCTGTCACAGTCCCAGACACACAGTGTGTGCTCACTAAAATACATGTTTAAATGAATGTCTACTGCAATGTGTCTGTGCCCCTGTCATTCTGCTTTGCTAGGCCATCCCCTCCTTGAGGACAAGGCCTGTATGGTCATCTCTGTTTTACCAGCTCCTAGCTAAGTGCCTGACACTTAATCATAACTCAAATTGTTGTGTTTTTTTTTTGTGAATACATAAATAGCGTGACTAATAGAAGTATTGGGGGAGGGGGAGGCAATTCCTAGACCAGAGGCCTGTCTAGAATTTCTATGTTGGAAAGACTTGGGGTGGAAAACCATCGTGAATGTCCACGGATTTGTCTCGAACTGATACTTGTCAATGAAATTAAAAGATACTTGCTCCTTGGAAGAAAAGCTATGACCAACCTAGACAGCATATTAAAAAGCAGAGACATTACTTTGCCAACAAAGATCCATCTAGTCGAAACTATGATTTTTCCAGTAGTCATGTATGGATGCTTTTGAACTGTGGTGTTGGAGAAGACTCTTGAGAGTCCCTTGGAAAGCAAGGAGATCCAACAAGTCCATCCTAAAGGAAATCAGTCCTGAATATTCATTGGAAGGACTGATGTTGAAGCTGAAACTCCATACTTTGGCCACCTGATGCGAAAAACAGACTCATTGGAAAAGACCCTGATGCTGGGAAAAGGTGAAGGCAGGAGAAGGGGATGACAGAGGATGAGACAGTTGGATGGCATCACCAACTTGATGGACATGAGTTTGAGTAAACTCCGGGAGTTGGTGATGGACAGGGAAGCCTGGTGTGCTGCAGTAAATGGGGTCGCAAAGAGTCGGACACAACTGAGTGACTGAACTGAACTGACACTTGCCAAATAGATGTTCTTTTTACTTAGAGTATATTTATTTGAGGTAAACAATGGATATTGATAGGGGGTAACGACTGAGAAACGGTGGGCTGGAAGAAGCACAAGCTGGAATCAAGATTGCCAGGAGAAATATCAATAACCTCAGATATGCAGATGACACCACCCTTATGGCAGAAAGTGAAGAGGAACTAAAAAGCCTCTTGATGAAAGTAAAGAGGAGAGTGAAAAAGTTGGCTTAAAGCTCAACATTCAGAAAACGAAGATCATGGCATCTGGTCCCATCACTTCATGGCAGATAGATGGGGAAACAGTGGAAACAGTGACTGACTTTATTTTGGGGGGCTCCAAAATCACTGCAGATGGTGATTGCAGCCATGAAATTAAAAGACACTTACTCCTTGGAAGGAAAGTTATGACCAACCTAGATAGCATATTAAAAAGCGAAGACATTACTTTGCCAACAAAGGTCCGTCTAGTCGAGGCTATGGTTTTTCCAGTGGTCATGTATGGATGTGAGAGTTGGACTGTGAAGAAAGCTGAGTGCCAAAGAATTGATGCTTTGAACTGTGGTGTTGGAGAAGACTCTTGAGAGTCCCTTGGACTGCTAGGAGATCCAACCAGTCCATTCTGAAGGAGATCAGTCCTGGGTGCTCTTTGGAAGGACTGATGCTAAAGCTGAAACTCCAGTACTTTGGCCACCTCATGCGAAGAGTTGACTCATTGGAAAAGACCCTAATGCTGGAAGGGATTGGGGGCAGAAGGAGAAGGGGACGACAGAGGATGAGATGGCTGGATGGCATCACTGAGTCGATGGACGTGAGTTTGAGTGAACTCCGGGAGTTGGTGATGGACAGGGAGGCCTGGTGTGCTGCGGTTCATGGGGTCGCAAAGAGTCGGACACGACTGAGCGACTGAAATGAACTGAACTAAAAGACTGCTCAGGTCTCCTTTGGCTGTGCCATCATCAAGCTGAAGTGATTCCACTGGGCACTGAAAGCTGGAAGCCCCTGTGCGTAGGGGGAGGGGCGCGTGTGGAAAGCAAGCTCTCCACATCCATTTCATGACCCACACTGCAGCAGGGGCTATGAGGAGAGTGCACTCCAGAGGCTGTGGCCTGTTCCTTAGGATACTCACAAGAAAACAGAGGAAACAAGACAAATTCACCGTGAAAAATCAAATGCCACTGAGATGGTGAGATGAGACAATACAAATAGATAGGATATGGGCCCTGTTAGAGGTCATCTCAGAGGCCAAGAAGAAACTTGGCAGAAGGCCTCTGCTCTGAATTGAGGCCATTTGTTATCTGTTTGGATTTCAGCACCAAAGACCCATAAATAGAGATGGATGTCAAGAGAGAAAAAGGGATAAATATAAGTTATAGATGGAGTTGAAATAAATAGAAGAGGTGATTGATGAGAGAGAGACTAGAAAACCAAAAGGCATGTGAGAAAATAGATGAATGAGAAATTATGGAAAGTGAGGGCGTGGGAAGGCAAGAAGTGGTTAGAGTAAGAGTTTCTAGCCAGATTTCAGGCCAACTCCCCTATCCCCTTAGACCAGCACTGCTCCTCACATATCTTCCTAGCCTTGCTGGGGTTCCAGGGAAGCATGGACCCTGTGCCAGTCATCTGGCCCAAAATCCCCCTACTCTTCACAGCCCAGGCCTCCAGAGAGCCCTGCAGATCCTGGCTTGCTGGCCTGAGACCTAGAGTGATGGAGCCGCTCTAGTGTGGACCCCTCTCTGTTCTGCTTGATTCTTCCTCTTCCACCCTTCCTTCCTCCAGCTCTTCTCCTACCACCACCCGCAATCCTGAAATGCCCACTCATTTGATCTGAATCAAGGAGTCAGAACATTTTCTGCCTTTTCTGCAAATGATAAAGATGGGACGTCCAAGATTGAAAGCAGGACCTGACAGGACCAAGCTCCCCTCCAGAGGGAAAGTTACGTGGTGGATTATGGGGAAAGTGTGCAGGAGAATTAAAAGGCTGTGTAAGTGCAAAGACAGTTGTGGGGTTGAAATTTTCTTCCCCAACTGCTGTCAAAACAGTAACGTACTCAAATGAGAAGAATGACAGTAAATAGGTATTTATTTCTTCAGATGGAAACTTGCACAAAGTCCCAAATTAAATAGACCAGAGACCTTGAGTACTGTGGAAACTGAAATTCAATGAGGGTTTGAGAAGTGTCTTTTCAGGTAGAATTGACAGAGGCCGGGAGGGGAATCAGGAGACCCCATACTCTGCACTGGGAGTAACCTAACAATTCAAGCCCCTCCCTGGCTACAATTGCTTTCAAATGAAGAGACTGGTCAGTAAACCATCTTGAGTCTTCCCTGTTTTACTGTTCTAGCCCAGAACAAAGAAAGAGGGTAAAAAAGTGACTCCAGCCCAAATCTACTGATACAAGGATGATCAGGCTAAAGTGGGGGTCAAATGGGTATTTTATGCCAATAGTGCCGGTTCATTAGAACAATGTTGATAACCCAGTGGGTGCAGTTCTGGTTGTCCTCAAGTCCAAACTGGGGGAAAGAGAGGGCTGGGCAAACAGAAATGAGGCAGAGAGATGGAAATACAGGCAAACCAGAGGAAAAATGTAGTCAGGCAGAGAATAGGTAATTTTGCACCAAACTCTTCCCTCTCTATGGGACCACAGGCACATGGGCGGCTTGTCCTGCGCTAGGGTCTTCTACCATCTCCAGTTTGAGGCCCGTCCTCTTGTGATTGTAGCTCTGATGCAGGAGATAGATGGGCTCCAGATTAGACGTTTACAACTGGCCTCCTGTTTAAATTTCATGGGGCATGAAGAAGTGGGCTTCAGGCTGGATACTTAACAACTGTTAGCATTTCCTGAGAAAAGAGATAGGTGGGCTCCAGTTAAGGCATTTACAATCAGCCTCCTGTTTGTCCTCTGAAATGGAATTAACAACAGAAACAGGGTAAATAGCCAGTGTTTGTCTCTTGTAAACACCTTAACGTAATAGTCATGGCAATAGTCAAGGTAATAGTCATGGCAAGAACAAAGAGGGGCAAAGCCCTATTTGAGTGAAGGATTAAGGAACCTCCACTCCCTCCTCCCCCGACTTTTTGGGACAAGGAAGAGACTACACATGCACAGAAAGAATACTTGTGGGTCATAAGTCAAGGGATAACTCCAGCCATAATAATTCTTGCTCCTCCCAAAAGCCTTCACTTTGAGATCCATCTTGGCTGAGAGGTGCGTACACACCCAGGGAAGGGTTCCAGGGTAGCTCAAGCGTGGAAAAAGAAACCAGATAATTGACCTGAAGGAAGACAAAAACCGAGAAGAACTGACCTATATAAATGACTTAACTACCTTTTACTGCGCTCCTCCTCATCAGAGGGGACACCCACACCCTTTCTCTCCTGATGTGCGTCTCTGCCTTGTATCTTAACTAAACAAACCATTTCTCTGTGTCCTGTCCCTCCCATTTCAGAGGACAAACACAACATAATTTGTTGTGTTATGTTTCTAGTAATAAACTTTGTACCTGCATTTACAGTTTCTGCCTCTGTGATAAATGCATTTTTCATTCAGGGCAAAGATCTAGGGACAAAAGCTTCTAGCCTCTAGCCCTTGCTGCTCTAGTGGCTAGGATTCCTGGTTTTTATCCCAGGTTCAATTCCTGGGCAGGGAATAAAGATCTCACGCACTTCATGCCCCTGCTCACTGCCGCCTCACCAAGATCAGTTTTATTTTTAGTATCAGTTTATTAGAATATACATATTTACAAAAAGCTACACAAAGCTCTAACACTCTCAAAAGAATTTGTATTACAACAGCATTTACATTAATTTGAGAAATAGTAGTGCTTTTATATCTAAGAAATATTTATTTAAATTTCAGGCAGAGTGATAAGCACTCAGCACACAGTGATGAAGGAAACGGACCTCCCAATCTTGCTGACACAATGTTAATAAAATAATCACAGAGATAATTAAGATTTCAACAGTGTCAATTGCCACTGAGGAGCAGAACATGGGGCAATGAGGGTATATGATCGGGGGATTTGCCTGAGTGGAGGGCAGGAAAGACTTCACCAAGGAAATCCCAAAGAGCTGAAAGCTGAAGGAAGAGCATTAAGAGATAATTAGGTGAAGAGATGAGTGAATTTCAGAGAGAGGAGATAGCATGGGCACAAAATCCTGTGTCATCATTCTTTTTGCCACTCTTTCTCCTAAACTATTAACCATAACCCTGTGAAGGCATGATCTGCTTCTGGTTATCTCTAAGCTCAGTGGAGGATCCAGTTCTTGCAGGCACTCAATAAATCCTTGAATGAATTAAACTAATTATCACATCCCAGTTAGACCCACCCACCTATTCGGGCCTCTGCTGACCCCAGGGTATCCTGCCCTGCCCGTGTGAGCTTGGGCACAGGGAACTCTCAAGGACTGCACAGTTATGAGCCATGTTTCAAGTGGTTTGTGCAGCCTTGGCCCTTCTGGCCTGTGGTAGATACTGTCTGCAGGCTGGCGTCAATATTTGCCAGGCGTGCTGCAGGCAGAGCTGAAGCAGCGTGCTCTTTAGAGGCTGCTCTAGCAAATGGTGACCAAATGATGCCATCTGGGAAAGGCTTTGCTTAACCAAGTCCAGAGCAGCTTCTGCTGTGAGCAGATCCTCTGACCACCGATAGGCGCCTGTCTCCCGCCACCTCCCCCTCGGGTTTAAACAGAGCACCAGAGTCCCAGGGATGCTGGAGAGAGAGGCACCAGCGTTGGCCTGGTCCTGCTGCAAATGAGAACCTTCTGTTACTAATCATTTGCACCTGGTGGCTGAGGACACAAGGGTGCTGTCTGCCACAGAGGCCTATACACGTCAGTCAGTCAGTGGAGCTGGGTGAAAAAGCACAGATTACTTTTCCCTTGACTGGGGAAGGGAGGGAGCAGGTTGGAGCTTGTCCTTTTTGCTCTGAGCCCTCCGGGGGTGCCACCAGGTGCAGCTGTCCCTACCGGGTGGAGACGAGCAGGGCCCCCTTCACCTTGGAGGGCTGGGAAGGTACCATGATGGGATGGGGGGAGGAATGCATACCCTGGCTTCACACAAGAATCCCAGGTTCCCACAGGCCTGTTTGCTCCCACTGGTAACAGTGTGCTCAGCCCATGTCACCTGATAGCACCTAGTAACTCAGGACTGTTATCAAGACTTGAATTTACCAAAATCCACAGATGGCCTGTACTCCTCTGATCCAGGGCAGCCCAACCTCCAGTTCCTCCCTATGAGCTGCTGCGAAGCCTCAGGCTTTAGCCTGGCATTCAGGCTCTTCGGGTGGAACATCATCTCTCTCAAACTCCCTTCAGGCGCCTACTCCTCAGGCAAGCTGGACCACGTCCTCCTTCACAGCCTATTCCTGCCCCATTGCTCCTGCAACCTGGAGACCATTTCCGGTCTATCCCAGCATGGTCCAGTTCTACCAGCCCCAATTCACCTTCTCCACAAGACCTTCTGTGATGGATCTCTAGAGTTAGAAGGGACGTTTCCCATTTCTCAGCTCTTAATGACATTGCTAACCCCCTGGCCTGTCTCATGGCTACTCGTGCACTTGTCTGATCAGCTCTGGGTTGATTTCTGAGAACCAGAAGCCTGTATCATCACCCATCTTAGCTCTCCCTCCAACTCCCCTGCACCCAGAACCAGCACAGTGTCTAGGCCATCCCAACAACCAGCTATTGTTGGGGTGACCACTGGGAGTCCAGTGGGCCCAGAGATCTCCTGAAATTCAAGAAACTTGCTTAGGACAGTTACAGAAGTCTTGCCCTGCAGTCTTGAAGTCCTACTCCCAGAGAAGATGGAGACTTTCTTGCCTGCAAGCGGGCAGATTTGGGGGTGAGATGCAATGCTGGCTGGGCTGTCAACCCTCCACAGCAGTCATTATTAATCCCTGGAAAGGCTATGCTCAGGTCATTTTTCAGGGAAAATGTATCACCCAGGCCAAGGCTGGCTCTTGGCAGAGGCAGGAGCTACAGAAGCCAAGGGCATTTGTCAGGAAGGCAGCCATCATAGGAAGTCTTTTACTGTTGCTTCTCTGGGGGACTAGCAGCTCTAAACTTCCACCTTCAGCCTCCTTTGCTTTCCTTTTTGATTGAAAATCTTCATTGTGGGCAGATGCTGGACCTCAAACTACCCTTCTGAAGTCTGATGGGAGAGCAGGGAGCAGCACTGAGGAGGGGGAGCAGCTGGCCTAGAGGATGAAGCTGGGGGACAGGGCTCTTCATCCTTTTCTCTTGTAAAGTCCTTCTTTCCCTTGCCAGTTCCCAGGGCATCTGAGTGATGCGGGCACCCAAGATACTGATAGCCTTCCATGCCCAGGCGCTAAGTTCTGCACTCCATCATCTCATTTTAATCCTGTCTGCAATATTGTCTATTCATTTCTCTTTTCATCACCATTTAATAATCAGAAAATCAGAGGCACAGAGAGGTTAAGTAATGTATCTAAGATCACACAGTTAATAAGTAGGATTTGAACCTAGGACTATCGATTCCAAAGTCAGTATTTATTCTGCTGTTTCTGCCCAGTATTCAAAACTCCACTGATGGCAGCTGGAAAAAACACATGTGCAGCCCTGAACAAGTCACCTCAGCCTCCTGGGCCTGCCTTCTCATCAATAGAAAGGAGGTGATATTGGTAAGTAATTGAAGTGAGAATTCATGAAGGGAGTTTTGCAGAGGGCTTGGAAGAGTGAGGGACGGAACATAATTGCATAAAGGCATTGTGGGCAGGGGCAGGTACCAGAGTCCAGAGGTGCTGAGATTTTTCCCAGGGGCCACGGTGGAGAAGTAAAATGTGATGGCAGGGCCACAGCCAGAGTCAGGGCCTGCGGGCTGGCGCACTGATAACCGAGGCCTTGGCTGGAGCGGCGGATGGTGTCAGTGGGTGTTCCTCCTTGTCTCCCAGGACTTGGTGTTCCATTACTTATAAGTAACTGAATTAGGCAATAAAATAAGCAAGTTCAAGTCTTAGCATTTCTCAGGAGAGAGATTCACTTTTGTGGTTGAAGCTCCCAGCCCTCTGTGGCTTTTACCCAGCATTTCATGGCTTTATTCAGCTTCTATCAAACCCAGCTGCTGGCTCCTTTTTCCAGTGTCCCTGTCCCAGGCCTGGAATTCCATTTTGAATTCCTGGGTGAGGCAGCCAGCACACCAGCGACAGACAGTGGTTCATTTGGAAAAGATCTGATCTGGTCCACCACCATCCTCCTGCCCCTGGGACTCAGATTTGGGTTTGGTGGGTAGAAATGTTTCCCTAAGCCTGAATGGACAAATAGACACAGGCTGACTGACTCGAAGCTTTTCTAGGTGACCACTTGGTTCTAATAGCAAAGACTGATGCCTGGAGAATTATTGGAGCTCTGCGTCAGAGGTGACCCCAAACTTCATGGAGCTTGACTCCTGTTCTGTTTTCTGTCCTCTTCCCAGCAAGTGGTTGTCAAGCTTCTCCTTGGATGTCTTCACTGATAGAGAACTCCCTACATCTCTAGGCCAGCTCAGATGGAGGTGGCAGCTTTCCAGTGTTTTCACAGCCAGACCCTAACTGCTCCAGCAGAAACCCCCTACCATGGAAATCAAAATTTGAGAACTAGGATCACCTGCTCAGTGAATCCCAAGCCAGGGGCTCAGCAGTCAGGTCATATGCATCAGCTCTGAGGGGTCCTTGGAGATGAGCTGGTCTGACTGCCTTATTTTATGGAGATGGATGCAGGCCCCCTAAGGAGCATTATTGGTGGTAGTTCCTCTCTCCTTCTAATGACAGCTGACAGCAGTTGAGCATTTATTCTGTTCAGGAGCACTGATGAATGCTTGCAGCTGCATAATTTCATTTAGCTGCTATTGGGTGCTTGAAGGGCTTCCCTGATAGCTCAGCTGGTAAAGAATCTGCCTATAATGCAGGAGATCCTGGTTCGATTCCTGGGTGGGGAAGATCCCCTAGAGAAAGGGTAGGCTACCCACTCCAGCATTCTTGGGCTTCCCTGGTGGCACAGATGGTAAAGAATCTGCCTGCAATGCGGGAGACCTGTGTTTGATCCCTAGGTTGGGAAGGTCCCCTGGAGGAGGGCATGGCAACCCCCTCCAGTATTCTTGCCTTGGAGAATCCCCATGGACAGAGGAGCTTGGTGGGCTACAGTCCATGGGGTCAAAAATAGGCGGACACAACTAAGCACAGCACAGGGGCTTGTAAGATGGGAATTCTTTATTTGCCAAGTGAGGTGACCAAGATTCAAGATTTGTCCGAAAATCACAGCAGTCAATTAATGGCTGAGCCAGGACTTGAACCTAGGCTTGTCTGAATTCAAAGCCCATGTTCTCAGCTGCTTCTGGTAGTCTTTCAGTGCATGCCCAGCTTCATAGATATTAGGAGCGTTGGGTTTTCTTCTGTGAAAGAAATTGATTAGGATTTATTATTAAGGATTTAAAGATTCACGGTAGGCTTTGAGTTCATGTAAAATGCTGAGGTTTGCTCCAAGCAAGTAGGAAAATTAGAAGAAGATGTGTCATCAAATGACAGAAATCTGGTTTAATCAATAATTTGCTGCTTGTCCGCACATCTAGCCGGTTCTGCTGCAGCCGTTTCACATGCATAGTTACGGTCTGGAGGCTTGAAGGGTACCTGTTATTCTCATCAGGAGAGTAATTTGTTTTATTTCCTGACTCATATCATCTCCAGGTGAGATCATAAGAAGTTGGAGATGCCTAATATTTCGTTTACAAGCACAGAGCTCCCAAAAGGTTTAAAAAAGATGGAGCAAGAAATTACTGTTTAGCTGGAAAAGAAGTTAACGTGATCTTATTGAAAACAATGGAAAGAACTTTTCCACCATTATTTCAAATTAATTTTCCCTAAGGTTAAGAATTCCGTTAAATCAAAGCTAAAACTTGAAATTTAACTGAGAATTGCTCAATTGTGGAGAGACAGACTTTGGGGACTTGAGCTTCTCAGTGCTGACTTCAGTTTCACAGCAGCCCCAGCACTTGTCAAAGCTCTCCTGTCCCCTCCCAGAGAAGGCAGAGGTGAAGCTGGCAGAGCTTCTGTATTTCCATCTGCTTTCTCAAACACAATCTGCCAAGCTGGAAGGTGGGGGTGTCTTATTAGCCTGGAAGCCATTTGGCTAAAGAATTCTTCACGTTGCCCGGAAGTCAGATTGCCTTTTGCTGTTGACTTTTCTGCTGCCATCTGATGGGGCTGCCTTTCAGGAGAAAGGAGCTGCAGAACACCGAATCTCCCTTCTGCCTCCTCTGATTGCCTTGGAGAGAGCCTTTCACCAAAGCCCCACATCTCTTTGCACACGAGGCTGGTGCTGCTGGGCTGCAGGCAGAGCAGCTCTGCCAAAGGGCTGGGATGCCGTTAATGCCATTCTGGCAATTTGGAAAGAGATTCATCAGGTTGGTGCAGGCCACATAGTTTATGCTGTTCTTGAACTAAAGAGATTTCCTGCCCCCACTTCCAGCCCCATGGGGGTGTGTGGGGGCACAGGAGACCTCTAATCCTTTAGACGTAGGATGTTTCCTGCCCCTCAGAAGCAGAGGTTTTCATCTTATACCCTCCCCCAACTTATAATGGATTCCCTGGCATGACAAGACTTGCCTTTCTCTGCCATGGCTTAATCTCAGGGCAGAAGGTTCTGAACTGGCTTTCTGTTTTCTTCCTGTATCATCAGCTCCCCTACCTCCATGACTGCACCACTGAGGGGCCTTTCTCCTACTATCTCTCCTGACCCAACTTTCTTGAGAGCACCAGGGACAGGTTCCTGGAGAAGAGTCTAGACGAGAACTCCTCTTGAGTCTGCAGCTTTTCTTGGGTCCGCAATACCCGGACTAGCCCACACTCAATCTCCAGTGAGTTGTTTGAAATTGTAGCTGAATTCTTACACCTGTTGTGTCTTCCATCCAGGCCACAGATGAATGAGTGCCCTTGACATCTCTTCTCTGAAGGCCCCATCTTTTTGTAGGTTTCAGGCTACACGGCTGCTCTGAAAACTCAGCTCTTTGATGGATTCATGAAAAGTTATAATCTTGAAGTTAGACTGGCTTTTTGTTGTTTTATGGTGGAACTAATGTTCTTTTCATCTTCTCAGCACAACTCAGCAGTCTCAGCCCCTCTAGAGTTTATGCTCTGCTCCCCTACCCCTCATCCTCAAGTTCCATGGGCAGGGACCATGTCTATTATTGATGTGCCCTCAGTGGTTGGCATGAAGTGGGCATCACTCAGTGTTCATGGAGGGAACTGGGCTCTGCAGCTGGCAGCCAGGGGGCCAGTGACACAGCTGGAGTTATTGGCAAAGAGAAGGTGCTCCAGGTTGGACCAAGAGCATTGCAGAATCATACTTGAAACTTTTGTGCCTCAGAATTTTTTTTTTTTTTTTTTTGCCTCAGACTCTTATATCTGTATCCATTTATACTCACCCTCCCTCATCCCTCACTCATGCTCTTCTCCAAAGTGGAAGTGAAAGTGTTAGTTGCTCAGTTGTGTCTGACTGTTTGCAACCCCATGGACTGTAGCCAGTCAGGCTGCTCAGTCCATGGAACTCTCCAGGCAAGAATACAGGAGTGCGTAGCCATTCCCTTCTCCAGGGGAATCTTCCCTACCCAGGGATTGAACCCAAGTCTCCTGTATTGCAGGCAGATTCTTTACTGTCTGACCTACTAGGGAAGCCCAACCTTCTCCAAAGTTAGGGTGTAATTTGAGGTCTTATCCCTCAGAGAGGAAAGCATGTCTTTTACCCAGAGCCTGTTCTAAAGTGTTGAGAACCCAGAGAATTTTGATTTATTCATCCACCAAGTGTTTATGGAGATCCCTCTTTGTGCCAGGCACTTTTCGGTGCTTCTTGATTATGAGTCCATTCTTGGGGCTCTAAGTGATTCCAACTGGGTCCCTGTGTGTATTGGGATAATACAACTCCTGTGATGAACAGCTTCAAGATTTCAGAGCCCTAATGCAATAGACATTCAAAGTCCAATGCAGGCATTCATGGGCAGGCTTCCATGAGCCCTTCTTTTTTATTTTGAACTCTTCCCACTGCCAGAGCCTCTTACTCAGCTGGTGGATGATTAAAGAGACCATGGAGGAGACACTTCTACTTCTTAACCATAACAACACAGAAATCAAATTTTTTGGTTCTATTATTACCCTTGTTGATGACAATTAGTCACATTGTTCCCTCATAGATGTAAGAGAGGCTGAGAAATATAGCCTTTGACAGAGAATCTGCTTTGTAGCATCCATTCTATGCTCTAGATAGGGAACTTCAATTTTTGGTCTCTGCCTGTGGCTGTCTCTGCCACAGTCTTAGAGAGACTGGATGGACAATGGGACTGATCAATTGATTCCAGCAAGGACTGAGTCTTGAAAAGACTCCACAGAAACAATTCCCAACCATCCTGAGCTAGAAGATACTTGGAGTGTGACTAGTAAAGAATCCACCTGCCAGTTCAGAAGACGCAAGAGACACAGGTTCAATCTCTGGGTCAGGAAGATCCCCTGGAGGAGGAAATGGCACCCCACTCCAATATTCTTGCCTAGGAAATTCCATGGACACAGGAGCCTGGTGGGCTATGGTTCCTGGGGACACAAAGGGTTGGCCACGACTAAGCACACACAGCACCGAACACACACTTGGGAGATTTAGAGCGGGAGACAGTGAGACTTGGGGTGTGCACAGGAAGATACCCAAGGTGTAAGCTAGGGAGACTGGGGAGGGAGAGCTGACCATTCCCTAGGCTTTGGCTAGGACATGTGCTTGTTTGCCATATGAAGTGCAAATTCTTCTCTCTGGAATTTAAAAGCCTTCACAGTCTTGTCCCAACATACTTACCTAGGCTTCTTCTACTTACTCCTCTGCTTGTCCCCTATGCCTGGGTTACATTCCACCCACCGCCCATCCCCGCCCCACACACACACCACCATCGTTCTTACAGATTGGATCAATATTCATTCATTCGTTCATCCTTTATTAAACACTGTGCCACTCTCTAGAGAGGAGCACAGGGATGAGTAAGTCTTTACCCTTGAGAAGTTATGCTGCTTATTTTCTCTGACCTTTTCAAAATGAGCCTTTGCTGAGAACTTACTTGAAATGCTGATACCAGAAACTTCCTTCCTTGGGGAAATATCCTTTTACTGCCATGCCTTCTCTGAGTCAATACTTACCACAGACTCTCTGATCTGGTTCTGGCATCTACACAACGCAGAGCCCCTTCCACAGCTTTCCCACCATAGCCAGCTAGCGTTGGCCGGACATATGTCAAGGTCAGGGGCTTCACTTCCTCCTGAGACACCTGGTATTAAGAACAAAACTCTTTTCCTTTTGGTCCTAGATGGATCCTCAGGGGCAAAACATGGTACAAATTGCCCCTTTGTCCACAGGGGAGGTCTTGGAAGGTTAGTTGAAGGCCTTCAGAAAGGCCTCTCACCAGACAACATCTTCTGTCTCTGAGACCTCACCCTTGCCCAGCTTCATCAAGTACACCATGTAGACCCTCCTGCTCCCTGGCCCTCCAGATCGCTTCCTCCTTGCTGTCCTCACATGCATCCCTTCACAGATCCATGACCACATGCCCAGTGATAACAAAACACTGCATTAAAATAAAGCCTGGGGACTTTCCTGGTGGTCCAGTGGCTAAGACTCTTCACTCCCAATGCAGGGAGCCTGGGTTCAATCCCTGGTCAGGAAATGAGATCCCACATACTGCAACTAAAGATCCCAAATGCCGCAAATTAGAACCTGGGATGGCCAAATGAATAAATAAACATTTAAAAATAAAATAAAGCCTGACTCAAGCAGATGAACCCAACAGCAGGCAGGAGAAGACTGTGAAAGTTGCCTTGCACAGACTTTGTCCTCTCTCAATAACTTTCACAAAGATCTTGTATACATTTGATTATATTTTGAGATGGGCTTGCAAAGGATTAAATTAAGTGTTCTAGAAGTTTTAAAGTTGCCTTCCTCCCTTCACTTTATCATTCTGAGCATTCTCCAAATGACATTCTTTGGTGGGGGGATAGTCTGAAACTTCATGAAATATGCTTTTTAGTTGTTGTAGGCAATAAAAATTGATTCTAATTTCCACAGGAAGATGTGTGTGAGCAGCATTCTAGAAGCCTTTTGCTGTGCCTTTGGTTTCTCTTCGTGTCCCACTTGAGTAATTTCTTTACATCTTTCTGTCCCTGAGCTTAGAAACCTGGTAAATAAGCAAGCCCTGGAGAGAGCCAGAGAGCCAGCAACTTCCTGGAAATATGAGGCCACGAGGTTAAGCACAGAAATGCTCTCTTTCCAGGAAGGAGTGACTGAATCAGAGCAACGACCTTGGCTTCCAATTAGTCCTCATCCAAGTTTTCCCACTCTTTTCCTCTCTGCCCCTGACCTTTGCACTGCAGGCTGGTGGGAGGGAGGGGGGCTGGGATTACCCACCACACCACCCCAGCCCCAGCTCTCCTGCCTTTGGCACATGCCTCAGGACTCTCTGTGTCCACAAAGCTAGGCTGAGTCAAGTTTCCTCTCCATCTGCGAGAAGAATGCCATCAGGAAGCTCAATTATTTCGAGAATGTCGAATATAGTCTTTTAATGGAGCCATTTTCCATGTCTCTCTAGAAAAAGGATGTAGAGTTTGTTGTTGGTCTATCTGCAAATGAGTCTTGTTCACACCACAGTGCTTTCCTGATTTCGACACAGCAAACTCTGGGTACTTTTCTCTATCATGAAGAGGTTTTGGCTGTGGTTCTCTCTCCACAGGTGTAGTCCAGTGAGACGGGCTGTTGAAATGTAGGCGGTGTTCTTAGGAAAGGGGCCTGCCCTTGGAATTAATCCTGCAATTACGGTGCCAAGCCAAGCTATGGCAAAACATCAAGCAGGGTGTTGATGTTTATTTCTAGATACCGTGCCTGGTTCTAAAACGAAACCATGATGCTAGCAGCAGGGCGGGAGAAACTAGTGCCTCCTGTGCTATTTGGCTGCAATACAAGTGGATAAAGTTTTCGACAACATTGTATTTTGGGTTGGTGTTCTTCCCATGATAAATACCAAACCAGTCCTCAGCAATAATGAGTTCTTGGCAATAGAGACTGTTGCCATGAGAAAAATTCCTCAATTTTCTTTGTCTAGCATGGGCTGTTGGATACTCTTCTTTGTTGGGGTAGGTTTATATTTATCACGATAAAGATAAATAAAATAAGCAATTAAAATAGCAAAGTTGAGAGCATAATTCATATCCCTGGGCTACTGTGCTCCAAATACTTCACTACTTTGGAATTAAAAAAAAAAAATCTTTGTGTAACAGTCACTGGCTTTTCCAGATGAAACTGGGCTACACAAACATACTTTGAGTGTGTGTGATTTCACTTAAACCACGCGTCCTGGCTCAGGGACCTATTGCAAAACCTGATGAATTCAGGGAAATGAATAATCCTTACTCTTGGATCACTTTGTGAAAGAGCGTTCAGCCTTCTTTGAAGCCAGAGAAGAAATGTTTTTTAGACCCAAAGCTTCCTGTGCGGTGCTGAGCCCCTAGTATTACTCCATTGAGGGGAAGTAGAGGAAAGGGGAGGGAATGTCGTGGAGAGAAACCACGTCACTGGACCAAGGTTTAGGGTTCTTTAAGATGCACCTTCCTGTGTCTTGCCCCGGTTCACCACCAGCCCTTCCGCCTGCCCTCTCCTTGGTGGGTCAGAGTGTGGGGGAACAGGATGGACCGGGAGAAGGGGAGGTGAGAATGTGAACTTGCGTCCTTGCGTCTGGCAGGCGTGTTTGGGTGTAGGTTTTACACATGAGGAAGAGGTTGTTAACATTTCTTTGACTTTGAAAATGCCTTTGACCCCAGCTGCACAGAAACTCGCTTTACTGGCTTGGAAGACAAATAGGAGGACATCTGTTTGTAATGTTCCAACTAATCACTTTAGCCACCCCCACAGCCAAGTACGCAGGAAGTTCTGTCCCTCTCAGGACATCCCACCTGGTAACACCAGGAATTCTCAGCCCGCAGGGCCCTGGAATGGGCTGAAGAGTGGAAAGGAGGACAAATCAACAGGGTTCTGCTTGAGAAGACGCTGAGGCTCCTCTGTGGTCTTACGCTTTAACCACCACCTAAAAGGTGCGGGATGAGGACTACAAACTTGTATGGGGCACTAAGGGTCCTGACTCCACACCCAACTTTCCCCACCCCTTCAGGAGGAGCTTGGGGGGACAGGATGGATCTACTTGGAGCCCTTTCCTGCCACCTGGCCCCAGAACCAATCACCTGAGGCCACACTTCTAATCATGTGGATCCTCAGAAAGATGGAGTCAGGGCTGCTTTGGGGTTTTCCTTCCTGGAGCTTCCTTGACTTTGCAGTTTTAGCAGTGCCTTCACGAGAAAGGCGGTGGGGTGATAGAGGGACAGGTTTATCCCTGGTTTGGAAAATCTCCTAGTCTGTGAATAATTCTAGGTTTAACCCCTTCCCACCCCCCAAGTAAAATTCTATGGCCATGGTAGGAAGGTCTCACAAGGCACAAGGAGACTGTGTCACTTAGTAGAGAGTTGGAGTTTTGTGGCAAGCGCTCAGAAGCCTTAATTTATTCCTAAGGAATCTACTTCCACCTGGGAAATCTGCACCAAGTCAAGGTCACACCGGTCAGCAGTAACGTCAGTTTTAGGGTCTGTCCACTTAGGCAGATGCAACTAACTCAAAGCATATATAACCTGTTTTTCAAACAGTATTTGTAACTCCTCTTTTTAGTGTAGATAACTTACTCTGACAGCTACTTTCCCCCTGCAAAGTCTTATTTTAATATTTTCAATCCTACAGAAAAATTTGCAAATAGACTTATGATCTGAGTACTTTTCTGTAATGCTTCAAGAAAAGAATATTCAGACTGCTGCATTGAACACCCACATATCCTTCAGCTAGATTCACCAGCTTTAATGTTGTGTCATATGAGCTTTACCTCTCTGTCTCTCTGCACACACGCACACATACATTTGTATATTAAAATATGTATATATGTTAGTACGTATACACCTTTAAGGTAGTTTAACCATGTGAGAGTATGTCGCAGACACCACGATTCTTCACTCTTTAATGCCATGCGAATAAAAATAGAACATTCTCCTACAAAACCACAGTCACTCTAAGGAAACTTAACAAGGATACAAAACTGTGATCAGATATATAGTCCCTATTCAAGTTTTCCCAGTAGCCATGATAACTGGATTTAAAATTTCTAGGATACAATTGGGAATCATACACTCCCCTTTAGTTGCCATGTCTTTTTAGTCTATTTTCAATTGGAATAGTCCCCACAACTTTAAAGAGTATCTTTTGTGACACTGATGTTTTTGAGGAGTCTAGGTAAGCTGTTTCACAGACTTGGATGTTTTGAATGTTTCTGATTGTTTCTACATGATTTATGTTAAGCATTTTCAACAGGAACAGTACATAAATGTTGTTTACTTCCATTGTATCTCTTGAGGGGACAGCACAAGGTGCCTGTCCCATTATAGGGTATGTTAAATCTGATTGTTCAGTTAGGGCCATGTCAGCCAGATTTCTCCTCTGTGACTACTATACATTTCAGTTGGAAAGAGTATGTTGAGAGAACATTCTAAATAATAATAACTTTAAAAAATGCTTTTAGCTACTGGCTAATATAACAGTCCACTTTATCTCTTCTCTTCCCTTTAGTTTCCTGACAGGGTTTCAGAGTCATCCAAAGCACTTCTCAGGCAGAAAGGCACTCGTCCGTTTATACAGCTGCCTACCATTGATGACCGGCTGGTTGCTTGTCCACAATGACTCTATGACTCTCATTGGATGAAAGGTCCTCCTTCCTCTCACTGGTTCAGAGATGTTCTCTGATTAAGCTGGGCCAGTCGGCCAGCCCTGAGGGAGCCTGTGCTGACTTCTCCTGTGTCTCTCTGGGCAGGAACTGTCAGAGAGAACCTCTTTTTAAGGGTCATATACATACTTGTTTTCTCCTCTTAGACAACACAAATGACTGGATCAAAATACAGCTCATCTTCCCAATTAATCTCATAAACATGACACAACCTTGCTGCTGCTGCTGCTGCTGCTAAGTCGCTTCAGTCATGTCCAACTCTGTGCGACCCCAGAGACAGAAGCCCACCAGGCTCTCCCGTCCTTGGGATTCTCCAGGCAAGAACACTGGAGTGGGTTGCCATTTCCTTCTCCAATGAATGAAGGTAAAAAGTGAAAGGGAAGTTGCTCAGTCGTGTCCGACTCTTAGCGACACAACCTTAAATATAGCTAGAAATACACTAACAAAATAGAGGAGTTTCAAAATGAGGGCGATTATAATGTAGGAAAAGACTGGACTGGAAGTTAGGAGAGCTACATTCAAGTCCCAACTCTTTGATTTACAAGCTGTGTGATTTGAAGCAACTCCTTCACCTCTCTGAATTTCAGAATAATTAGCTCCAGAAATAAAATCATATTTATGTCTGTCTGTTAATGCATCAGGTAAAAGAAACCAGATGAATTTTCACAGAAACTGGATGACTCTTTAGGGGATATAATAACATTTGCTGTGGGTGGTCCTGAGGGACACCTCAAAAATATAATTATATCTGTCCCAGTTACGCTTTGGTAACAACTTATTCCCCAATCTCAGAGACTCAACACAACCAAAATTTCTCTTTCTTATATATCCATTACCGGCTTTCTATGGCTCCAGGTTAGTCACAGCAGTGAAATCCTGATTTAATGATGGCTAGAGGTTGGAGGGGGTTAGAGGGAGTCTGTTAGGCAGAGACTGCAATAGCTGTCACATAGATTTCACAGGCTTCTTGTGGGGACTGAGCATGATGTCATGTGTAAAAAGACTTCAGGCTAGACAAATGTGAGATCTGATTATGTCACTGCCACTAGACTTGGGGCTCTTTAGGAGTAGGGAATAGAGTTTATTCATCTTCTTCCCAGTGCTTAACCCATGGTAGCGTATAGTAGAATCTGAATAAATATTGATGGAATGAATGATGGAATAAGGACACATAGAAGGAAAATTTAATTAGGATAATTTTTTTAAAAGATCCAAATCTATATTTGATAGTGATGGGTAAACTCTTTTTATCCATGAAGTCTGCATGATCTTGATTGGCAAGAGTGATCAAGGAAGAAAAATTACAAACCAATACTTCATATAAAAATGAATGTAATAGCCCCAAGAAGGTGCTCATCTTACAGTAACAGAGTAGCATGTATTGAACCAACCCTCCTGAAGACAACAATGATAAACTCTGAAGAAAATAAAAAAACAACTAGCTGAAGGCATTTAAGGGCAGACAGAAACTGGAGGGGAATCAATATTTAGCAAAAAGAGATGTCATAGGGTGAGCCCCCTTTTTAAAAATGGTTTTTAACTACGTAATGAAAGAGTTTGGAGAAAAAGTAAATAAAGGTAAAATAAAATATTTAATTCTTCTTATTCTTAATTGACAGAAAAGATAACTATTTTCTTAAGAAGTAGTAACAATGTTAATACGTAAAATGAGAGCTGGAAACACTGTTACAAGGTACCTACACTGCAAGTAATGTGGTATCAGATCAGATCAGATCAGTCCCTCAGTGTGTTCCATAGTGTTATTTGAAAATATACTTAGGTTAGTTTTAACATATGTGTTGCAAACTCTAGGGCAACCACTAAAATTTTTAATAAAGTATATTTGTTATGCTAAGAGAGGAGAAAAGATGAAATCACGTTAAATATTCACTTACAACCAGAAAAGGCAGAAGAGGAGAGGGAAATTATAAAACAAAGAATAAATGTAATGAACAGAAAAGCATTATAAATATGGTAAGTATTAATCCAACTATGTCAATAATTGCTTTACACATGAATGGTCTAAATATACCAATTAAAAAACATATTGTCAGACTGAATAAAAGAACAACACAACTATATACTACCTACAAGAAACCTACTTTAAATATAGAGACTTGGATACATTAAGCATGAGGAGGAGGAGGAAGAAATACTATGCTAAAACAAATCAGGAAAAAACCTGGAATGACTATATTAATTTCAAACCAAACTCACTTCAGAATGAAGAAAATTATCAAAGATAAAGAAGGACATTACAGAATGATAAAGGGACGACTTTTCCAAGAAGATATAACAATTCTAAATGGATATGCATCTAACAACAAATATGAAATATGTGAGTCAAAACCAGATATAACTCAAGGAGAAGTAGACAAAATTTACTAGTATAGTTGGAGACTTCAATACACCTCTTTCAGGAATTGATAAATCAAGCAGACAGAAAATCAGTAAGAATATAGTTGAACTGAATGCCATTATCAATCAACTTGATCTTATTGACATTTCTAAAATACTCCATCCCCAAACAGCAGAATACATATTCTTCTGAAGCTTACAGGAACATTCATGAAGATAGATCATATCCTGGGCCATAAAACACATGTTAATAAATTTAAGGAAATATAAATCATATAAAGCATATTCTCAGACTACAAAAGTATTAAACTAAAAATCAATAATAGAAAGCTGGAAAATCTCCAAATATTTGGAGATTAAGCAAAACACCTCTGAATAACACATGGGTCAAAGAAAAAGTCTCAAGAGAAATATTTTTAGCTAAACAAAAATAAAAATACAACTAATCAAAATTTTCAGGATGCAGTGAAAGCAGTGTTTATAGGAAAATTTATAGCATTGAATGCATATATTAGAAAAGAAGAAAGATTTAAAATCAGTAATCTAAACTTCTACTTTAGGAAACTAGAGAAAGAAAAAGAATTTAAACCTAAAGCAAGGGGAGGAAAATAATAAAAATTAGAGCAGAAATCAATAAAATTAAAAGCATGGAAAAAATAGAGAAAAATCAATAAACTCAAGGTCCATTTTTAAAAAAAAAGATTAGTAAGACCTATAAAACTCTAGGAAGACTAACCAGGAGAAAAAGAGAAAGATACAAATTACCAGTATTAGAAATAAAAGAAGGCCCATCTGCTGATCCTATAGACATTAAAAGATAATAAAGGAATATTATGAACTACTCTGTGTCCACCAATTTAACAACTTAGATGAAATGAACTGATTCCTTGAAAGACACAGACTACTAAAACTCATACAAGAAGAAATAGATAGTCCAAGTAGGCCTGTATCTATTAAGGAAATTGAGTAAAAAACTAATAACCTTCTCCCCCAAAAGCATCAGGGCTGTAAGATTTTACTAGTGAACTCAACCAAACATTTAAAGAAGAAATTATACATATTCTCCACCGTCTCTTCCAGAAAATATGAATTCAAGTATACAATACTATGGAAGATGTTAATAATAAAAGAAACTGGGTGTGGGGTTTATGAAAACTCTCTACACTATCTTTATGGCTTTTCTATAAATAAAAAATTATTCTAAAATTTAAAAAAGTAAAATGTGGAAAGTAAAAATTATCAACCCAGAATTCCATATCCAGTAAAAATATCCTTCAAGGATAGAGGAAAAAAAATAAAGCCATTTTCAGATAAAGGAAAACTAGGATAATTCATTACTAGCAAATCTGCACTCCAAGCAATACTAAAGGACTGAAGGAAAATAATACCAGCTGGAAGATCAGATCTTCAAGAAGACAAAAAGAGTATCAGAAATATTAATTTTGGGGAATTCCCTGGAAGTCCATTTGTTAGGACTTGGCACTTTGACAGTGGCGACCCTGGTTCAATCCCTGGTTGGGGAACCAGGGATTCTGCAGATCTGGGGAACCAGATTCTGCAAGTCACATGGTGTACTCACTCCCCCAACAAAGAAGGGAATAAATGGTAACTTTGTGGGTGTATACTTTTAAAGTTATCTTTTTTCTCTTAATTTCTTTAAAATCTATTTTACAGTTTAGAGCAAAAGTTATAACATTGCATTGTGGGGCTTTTAGAGTAATGTAAAGTAATACTTATCAGAAGTAGCATAAACATTATAAGTTAAAATGCTATAGTTAAAAGATACGCGTTAAAGGATAGCATGTAAGATATACGTTAAAATGAATATAGAATTAGAAGGTTCTTACGTTTTTACATGAAATGGCTTAATATTTACTCTAAGGAGAATGTTAAAATCTAAGGATTATCATTGAAATATCCAGATCAACCACTTAAAGACAATGCAAAGACCTGTAACTAAAAATTCAAAAGAATAACTAAAATGCAATTCTAGAGAATATTCAGTTCACCCAAAAAGTGGCAGAAAGAAGAACAAAGATCAGATGATACAAATAAGAGACAAAGAACAGACACTGATCTAAATTCAAGCATGTCAATAATAACATTGATAATTGATACCATTCTGTCATTGATAAGACAGAAATGAACTGAACATCCCAATTAAGAGGCAGAGATTATTGGAATGAATTTTTTAAAGAGATCCAATTACATGGTCTCTATAAGAGATGAGCTTTAAATACAATGACACAGATAGATTGAATAAAAAAAGGATAAAAAACATGCAAATATAAAGCATAAAATGTTGTAGTGGCTGTATTAGTATCAGATAAAATATACTTTAAGATGAAGAATATCACAACACATAAAGAAACACTTCAGCATGTGTTTCATGATTTCACAGGAAGGGGAAGTTTTCACAGGAAGATACAACCACTATAAATGTGCATGCATCCAGTAACAGGACTTCAAAATGTACTGAGAAAAAAATGGACATAATTAGAAAGAGAACTAGACAATTCTAATGAAAGATGTTAATACTAGGGGAAACAGGGAAATTTTGATAGGCCCCCCCATAACATAAATCACTTAGGTGTTTATCTAACTGTATATGTCCAAGGCCTTTACAAGGAAAATTAAAAACTGATGAGAGAAATTGAAGACTAAATAAATGGAGAAATGGAGAGATATACCATGTTCAAGAATTAGAAGACTCAGTGTTGTTAAGATAGCTATTTTCCCTGACACAGACTTATCACAATATCAATCAAAATTCACATTGTTCATGGGGTTCTAAAGGCAAGAATGCTGACGTGGTTTGCCATTCCCTTCTCCAGTGATCTCCTAAAGGAAATCAATCCTGAATATTCGTTGGAAGGACCGATGTTAAAGCTGAAGCTTCAATACTTGGGCTATGATGCGAAAAGCCGACTCCTTAGAAAAGACCCTGATGCTGGGAAAGATTTAAGGCAGGAGGAGAAGAGGATGACAGAGGATGAGATGGTTGGATGGCATCACTCACTCGATGGATGTGAGTTTGAGCAAGCTTGGGAAGATGGTGAAGGACCAGGAAGCCTAGAGTGCTGAAATCCATGGGGTCGCAAGGAGTCAGACATGACTGAACAACTGATCAACAGCAACAAATAGAAATTCAAGTGAACTTTTTAGAAACACATATTGGCAAGCTGATTCTAGAATTTATTTGGAAATACAAAGGACCTAGAAAAACCAAATCAATTTTTTTTTTAAGTTAGAGGGCTTCTTTACACCATCCAATTGAAAAACTAACCATAAAGCATTATAATAAAGACAGTGTCAAATTTGTGAAAAGTTATGCATGGAAATCACTGGAAAAAAAATAGAGAATTCAGAGAAAACAAAGAGAACTACATGTGTATGATTATTTGATAGTCGACAAAGGAGTAAAGGCAGTTCAATGGGGAAAATAAAAGTCTTTTTTAACAAATAGTGTTCAATCAAATGGATATCTCTATGGAAAACAGTGGATATTAGCCTTTAAAACATCCCATATGGAATAATTAACAAGATATGGATCATATACCAAACTCTGAACATTTTGATGAATTTGGTCTCAAGTGACATTTATCTTCCTTGACCACCTTACATGCAGAACTCTATTACTATCTTCCTTCATGCACAACTACTGTAGGTCCTCCTAACCTGTTTTCAATCATAATAATCTCATCCCCCAACACCTTCAATTTTTCTGCCCTTGTTTCATTATTGCTTCTTTTATTATTATATCTGATCCTGTAAAAATCCCATAAGTGGGACAATTAAATGGAGAGCAGTGGGAAGAGCTGTTAGGGATACAGCTGTGTGGATTTTCCCCTTGAGTAGGTAAGGTCACTGCAAGTCACCACACTGTTACAGAGAAAGGCCCGAGGGTGACCACAGCCACAGTCTGTCTAGAATCGGGATGTCATATGGGAAGAAACATTCCCTGTTCAGTTCAGTTCAGTCACTCAGGTGTGTCCGACTCTTTGCAACCCCATGAACTGCAGCACACCAGGCCTCCCTGTCCATCACCAACTCCCGGAGCTTACCCAAACTCATATCCATTGAGTCAGTGATGCCATCCAACCATCTCATCCTCTGTTGTCCCCTTTTCCTCCTGCCCTCAATCTTTCCCAGCATCAGGGTCTTTTCAAATGACTCAGTTCTTCACATCAGGTGGCCAAAGTATTGGAGTTTCAGCTTCAACATCAGTCCTTCCAATGAACACCCAGGACTGATCTCCTTTAGGATGGAATGGCTGGATATCCTTGCAGTCCAAGGGACTCTCAAGAGTCTTCTCCAACACCACAGTTCAAAAACATCAATTCTTTCGTGCTTAGATTTCTTTATAGTCCAACTCTCACATCCATACATGACTACTGCAAAAACCATAGCCTTGACTAGACAGACCTTTGTTGACAAAGTAATGTCTCTGGTTTTTAATATGCTGTCTAGGTTGGTCATAACTTTCCTTCCAAGGAGTAAGCATCTTTTAATTTCATGGCTGCAATCACCATCTGCAGTGATTTTGGAGCCCCCAAAATAAAGTCTGCCACTGTTTCCACTGTTTCCCCACCTATTTGCCATGAAGTGACAGGACCAGATGCCATGTTCTTAGTTTTCTGAATGTTGAGCTTTAAGCCAACTTTTTCACTCTCCTCTTTCACTTTCATCAAGAGGCTCTTTGGTTCTTCTTCACTTTCTGCCATAAGGGTGGTGTCATTTGCATATCTGAGGTTATTGATATTTCTCCTGGCAATCTTGATTCCAGCTTGTGCTTCCTCCAGCCCAGCGTTTCTCATGATGTACTCTGTATATAAGTTAAATAAGCAGGGTGACAATATACAGCCTTGATGTACTCCTTTTCCTATTGTATCCTACTTCAAATAATGCTGTGTTCCCCTGACCCAGGAGATGAAGGAGGTGACCATGAGTGTCTTTAGGGATAAGGGATTTATTCAGAATAAGACCAAAGACCAGGAGAACTTCCTCTGAAAGAATAAGCATTCACCTCTGAGTGGAAATGGCCTGAGGTGGCCCAGCTGACAGTGCTAACTCATACTTGAACAGACATACTTGGGTTTTGGGAGTCAATATGATGTGTCTGTGTTTGGGACTTGTCAACCTTTTAAACTGATGCTAAATAATAAATACAGAAATGTCTGCTCCTGTCCCCCCCCTCCTCCTCCAACCTGACAAACATCGGTGTGATTCTCTGGCAGCTCTAGGAGAGTCTGATGGGGGCTTTGGGGATCCTTCCAGTCCTCTTCTGACCCCAAGGAAGCAGCTGGGCTCCCCATGGAGCCCAGAGAAAGGACCTTTCTGGCTTCCAGTTAGGAAGGGGGACTGCTCCTCTGAATTGCCAATTCAGGCACAGATGGAGAAGGGAAGCACAAGAGTGTAAAGCTCACACAGTGCAATTATATCCAAGCAGAAAATGAGGCAGCTGGGCAGCTGTTCTAGGAGCCAGAGTCCCAGTGGTTCCCATTTGGAGAGAGAGAGGAAAAGAAACTGTCTTCCTTTCTCATGTGGTCAGCGGCTCTTAGGTCTCAAACACCTGTTGCCTGGGGGACCTCATCTGACCCTCAAATCTGGACAGAGCACTGATCTGGAGTCAGGGAAACCTGGCTTGGAGGGCCAGGGGAAGCAAGGGGAGTGCGCCTGATTTGTCTAACTCCTGTAATGGTCTCCACGGTGCTCTCTGGCGCCATCTTATTAGGCTGTCCTTCCCTGATACTAGCAGGTTCTTAGCAAAACCCAGAAGTGTTGAAAGGTTTGCATTATCCCATGCCGCAACTTCAGACCCCAGCTGGAGAGCCAGCCTGGTGTCTGTGAGGCCTGGATGATGGCTCAGGGGCTGCAGGAAACCATGCCCCATTCGAGGTCTTTGGTGAAGGCATGAAACTCAGCGCATATTCATAGCACACTTGATAATGACTCCTGGTTTTGTGTGCAGTGAATATATATTACAGAATTATCATGGGTAGATTTATTGGAGATGGGAAGTAACCAAGTTTTATGAAAAAATAATTACCACCATCAATTGATTTAATTACTAGTACTGGTTTTCCAGGGTTGCTACCCAATTTTATTTATAGGGAATTTTTCTGATATGGTTTAAACTACAGTCTGAGAATAATTGGTCTGTTTTAATTGATTTCCAGACTGCTCCTCTGCTGCCCCAGCTGGCCTGGGGAGGATGTACTGAGGGCACGTGTGGTGGGGTTGCGGCCGTGGCCTCTCTTGATGCCAGGCCAGGCTCTCCTAGGAGGGAGGGCTGGCTGGAGAGCCCTAGCCCTTCTGCCTGGGGAAGGCAGTCGATTGGCATGGTTCCTGTCAGAATCATGCCCTGGCTGCCCTTCTCTTGAATAAATGATTGTATTCTTTGGGATGTAGGCTCTCACAGAGAAATTGACTAGAAAGATTGCAAACGAAAATAAACAACAACAGAAGAGAAAGAACATAGGTCTTAGAATTAAGTAGGACTATGTTTTAATGATGAAAGTGAAAGTGGAGAGTGAAAAAGTTGGCTTAAAGCTCAACATTCAGAAAACGAAGATCATGGCATCCGGTCCCACCACTTCATGGGAAATAGACGGGGAAACAGTGGAAACAGTGTCAGATTTTATTTTTCTGGGCTCCAAAATCACTACAGATGGTGACTGCAGCCATGAAATTAAAAGACGCTTACTCCTTGGAAGGAAAGTTATGACCCACCTAGATAGCATATTCAAAAGCAGAGACATTACTTTGCCAACAAAGGTCCGGCTAGTCAAGGCTGTGGTTTTTCCTGTGGTCATGTATTGATGTGAGAGTTGGACTGTGAAGAAGGCTGAGCGTCAAAGAATTGATGCTTTTGAACTGTGGTGTTGGAGAAGACTCTTGAGAGTCCCTTGGACTGCAAGGAGATCCAACCAGTCCATTCTGAAGGAGATCAGCCCTGGGATTTCTTTGGAAGGAATGATGCTAAAGCTGAAACTCCAGTCCTTTGGCCACCTCATGTGAAGAGTTGACTCATTGGAAAAGACTCTGATGCTGGGAGGGATTGGGGGCAAGAGGAGAAGGGGACGACAGAGGATGAGATGGCTGGAGGGCATCACTGACTCAATGGACGTGAGTCTGAGTGAACTCCGGGAGTTGGTGATGGACAGGGAGGCCTGGCGTGCTGCAATTCATGGGGTCACAAAGAGTTGGACACGACTGAGTGACTGATCTTATCTGATCTGATGTTTTAATGTTTTAATTCTGGTTCTGCCACTCACATCCTGGTGACCTTTACTAACAAGGTCTCAGTTTCTGTCTCTGAAATGAAGGGACTCTAACTTGGGGAGTTGTGGAGAGAACTACATGGGGTGATGTGAACCAGCCCATTCCAAGTCTGGCACCAGCAGGTACACAATTAAATGTTACTAGGAGGTGGAGGCTGGGGTTGGGGGAAGTTAACCTCCTTAAGTGGCACCCTGGGGAACCCTGGGAACCCTGGGTAGCAGGGTACCTGAGGTCTCATGTGGGGAAGAAGACTTATCTCCAGGGGCCACATTCCGTCGTGGCTGAGAGGGTTGGTGTGGGCACCTGACCTGAGGGCAGCAGATCGTGGGTTGAGGAGCTGTTCTATGAGGCAGCTTAGCCCAAAAGGTTAATCCAAACAAGGTAGATGAGTGATTAGCTGAGCCAAATGGGTTTTCTCTGAATGGTCCCTGAGGGGCAGAAGCAAGCAGGCATCCAAGGAGAAGCAGAGAGACAGAAGCCAGCACAGGTAAGAGTGGAGCCCCAGAGCTGCTACAGGTAGACAGTTAACACACAATGGGCTTCCTGGACTCTGCACGTGTCCCCCGGTGCGGCGCTCTGTGCCAGGCTCCACAGATCCAGCTACGGCCATGTCTGGGTTCCTCTGTGACTCTTGCCTTCCTCGTTACTACTGCACTCCTGCAACAGCCTTCATCAATTGAGATAACCTGTGTGGGTCTCTGTTGCTTGCAATAAAAAGCCAACATAGCACTGTTGCTGCTGCTGCTGCTAAGTTGCTTCAGTCGGGTCCTACTCTGTGCGACCCCATAGATGGCAGCCCACCAGGCTCCCCCGTCCCTGGGATTCTCCAGGCAAGAACACTGGAGTGGGTTGCCATTGCCTTCTCCAATGCATGAAAGTGAAAGGTGAAAGTGAAGTTGCTCAGTCGTGTCCAACTGTTTGCCACCCCATGGACTGCAGCCCACCAGGCTCCTTCGCCCATGGGATTTTCCAGGCAAGAGTACTGGAGTGGGGTGCCATTGCCTTCTCTGCAACATAGCACTAGAGACAAGCAAAATGATGTCCTGCCCCCAAGCCTCACTCACCAGCACACCAGACGCCTGGAACACTGGACCCCAGAGAAACCAAGCACCACTTACTGGGCTAGTGGCCCAGCGGAGGTTTGAAACCAGGTCATCTGATTCTTAGTTCATTGAGAAGAAGGGGCTGGGTTTGGGTTCCTCTGAAAGCTGACAAGCATGGTTTTGTCGGGAAGTGGTAAAAGGTAGGGTGAGGAGAGGGGTTGCAAAGGCAGTCGTTTCTGCCTCTAGATCCAGTTATCTAAAGTGCCCTCTTTCCTAGACTGTCTTGCCCTCCCACTCCCTCTCACATACTGTTTGTGGTGACTTCTTTCCTGGTGTTCTTGGTAATGCTGGCCTCCTACTCTGTGATAGCTCGCACCACCATCAGGGGGACATTGCATAGCAGTTCAGCAGTTCTGGGTGTGTGTATAAGAGAGTGTGTGTGTGTGTGCACGCACATGCTTGCTTGTGGGCGACTCTATGTCTACAGAGAAAATCTCTGGGGTTCAGAGCACTGGGAGCCTGCCTTGTCTCCCTTCTCTAGTGAGTGCTGGGGGCTTCAGCTGAGAAAGGCATCCACGAACCCCTCACTGGGTATCCCCAAGACAATGCTCATCCCCCTCAAGGGCAATTTAAACCTTTACAAAGCTAACCCTCTGCTGCCTCTTCTGCCTCTCTCCCAACACATGACTCCTACCTTTACTTCAGTGGAAAACAAAGACCATTCCATGGAAGCATCAAAACTTCCTAACAAGAGTTATAGATTTTTTTTTCAGAAGTGAAAGGAAAGTTTTACTATTGAATAAGCATTTATCAGCCTTAGTGAGGTATAATTGACCAAAAATTGTAGAATATTAAAAATGTACTTGATGATGATTTGATAAACGTACAAATTGTGACAGGATTCCCCTCATTTAGTTAATTAACACATTTGTCACCTCACATATTTATCTTTAGTGTGTGTGTGTGAAGACAAATTCTACTCTTGTAGCAAATTTCAATTACCTAATACAGAGTTAACAACAATAATCCCCATGTTGTGCATTAGAGCTTACTCATCTCCGAGCTGGACGTTTGTAGCCTTTGACCCATCTCTTCCTGTTTCCTCCACCCCGCAGCCCCTGGCAACCACTTTTCCACTCTCTGTTCCTATGGATTTGACTTCAGATTCCACATGTAAGTTATACCAGGAGGTATTTGTCTTTCTCTGTCTGACTTATTCCACAGCTAAATATTTATTTGTCTTTGTATCCATTTCTCTCCTGCTTCCCTCTTCCATGAGAGAAAGATCCTAGCGTTCTGGATCCTAACCATCACTTTCTTTTTCTTTCTTTTAACAGTCTTAAAGGCCTAAGATGCCTTGGGTTCTATTGCTATTTCCAAATTCCTGAAAGACAATCTTTGGGAATTGGGAATGAAAAATCGGAATTTCTGGGGCCCCACAGTAATTACCAAAATCATAAGTTATTATAAAATACTTTGCAATATTCTCCATACTCTATTCATTATGATGGATATCTAAAAATTCTGTTTAATAAATAAATACTAAGTTCGGTAGCCTTTGTAAAAAACTTGTACTTGAAAAAAAAAAAACAAAAAAACTTGTACTTGATTATATATATGTGTGTGTGTATATATATATATATATATATATACACATATACATATATATATATATAACATATACCTTGGTAAAATTTTAAAGTATTGCTTATAGCAAATATTCAAACACTGAGGAACACCAGTGAATATCATCGGGTAGTATTTGAATAGTGCTAGGTTTCCTAGCAAATATAATAGCACCTCACAGAATCTGTGTGGAAATTGCCAAATTAAGGAATTATTTTGCTTCCAAAACTAGTTCATATTAATGCTTACTATACATAGAAACGTTAATATTTATTGTGTTTGGAGCAGTGATTCATCATTAGCAGCAGATGTGTCCAGAAACACACATTTATAACAAGCAATGCTGACCAGTGAGACTACGATATCTCTTCTACAGGCTCCTGTCTCAGTTCCCAGAAATGCCAACCTTAGCCTTCAACTCCACAGGCCAGTGTTTCCTGCTCTTGCCTTTGATTTGATGTCAGTGGATACCTTTGACAAGTAATGTCTCTATTAATCTTTAATTCTCACAGAAGAATTATAATCCTTTTCTTCAATTTCTTGACGGATTTTTCTTGGTTTTCAGGATTGGAAATGTAAATTCCAAATTTCCAAAGAAATGCAGGGAAGGGATTCCTGCATGGAAACACTGATATTGAACATATGGTAAGTGCCACAGTTGTGATTAAGGGCTCCAGTTTGAGGATGTAACAGACCTTGATTATAAAGTCTGTTTATACTACTTATTTCCTGTGGTTCATTGCTAAAGAATCTGACTGCAATGCAGAAGACCAGGACTCAATCCCTTGGTTGGGAAGACCCCCTGGAGAAGGGAATGGCTACCTACTCCAATATTCTTGCCTAGAGAATTCCACGGACAGAGGAGACTGATGGGCTACAGTCCATAGGGTCTCAAAGAGTCGGACATGACTGAGCAACTAACTTTCACATACTACTTACTAGCTCTGTGACCTTGAGCAAATTACTTATCTCTGAGCCTCTTTTTTCCTAATTAGTTAACTTAGCTCATAGAGTTGTTTTGAGGTTAGGTGTTTGTAAAGCCTTTAACAATCTCTGGCATACAACATGTAGGAATATATACTGTATTTTTTAAGACACAAATCCTGATGAAGGAATGTATGATTTTTTTTCCAAGAGAAATAGAACATGAAACACAGATGTAAATTTAAATTTTCTGGTTACCACATTAAAGAAAAAAAAAACAGATGAGATTAATTTTAATAATATATTTAACACAATATATCCAAAATATTATAATTTCAGCATGTACACAATATAAAATTATTAAGGAGATATTTTATATCGTTTTTTAAAAAACAAGTCATGAGTGTGTTTTTTACAGTACGTGTTAATGTGGGCACTAAATTTTCACTGAAAATATCTTATCTGTAATTTACATAAATTTATAGTTGAAAAAGTAAATTCACATGCTCAAGTTGTTTCAAACAACTTAAAAGTTTTCCGGTAACTGAATAGAATACTAAAAAGTAATTTTTCTTTGCTATTTATATTCATGTCACCAAAACTGCTTCATCTTTTTCAAAAGAGTCAATTTAACTTTGAGACACGAAGGCATATTAGTTTCAATACTATTTCTGTTCAAATGCAGTAAATTAACTAACTCTTGAGTCAACTAAGTATCATTAGCATAGAGTTCAAAGACAAGGCATAAATTGAAAAGCATTTCTCTACTTGCTGATATCAACAAAGCATTCTTCAAATTTTCTTGTATTTTAGCAGCAAATTTTTTAAATTTATTTTAATTGGAGGCTATGCTATGCTATGCTATGCTAAGTCGATTCAGTCGTGTCCGACTCTGTGCGACCCCATAGACGGCAGCCCACCAGGCTCCCCCGTCCCTGGGATTCTCCAGGCAAGAACACTGGAGTGGGTTGCCATTTCCTTCTCCAGTGCATGAAAGTGAAAAGTGAAAGTGAAGTCGCTCAGTTGTGTCCAACTCCTAGAGACCCCATGGACTGCAGCCTTCCAGGCTCCTCCGTCCATGGATTTTCCAGGCAAGAGTACTGGAGTGGGGTGCCATTGCTTTTGCTATATAATATTGTGGTGGTTTTTGCAATACATTCACATGAATCAGCCATGGGTGTACATGTGTTCCCCATCCTGACCCTCCCACCTCCCTCCCCATCCCATCCCTCAGGGTCATCCCAGTGCAACAGCCCTGAGCACCCTGTCTCATGCATCAAACGTGGACTGGGATCTGTTTCACATATGATAATATACATGTTTCAGTGCTATTCTCTCAAATCATCCCACCCTCGCCTTCTCCTACAGAGTCCAAAAGTCTGTTCTTTATATTTGTGTCTCTTTTGCTGTCTCACGTACAGGGTTACCGTTACCATCTTTCTAAATTCCATATATATGCATTAATATACTGTATTGGTGTTTTTCTTTCTGACTTACTTTGCTCTGTATAATAGGCTCCAGTTTCATCCATCTCATTAGAACTGATTCAAATACATTCTATTTAATAGCTGAGTAATATTCCATTGTGTATATGTACCACAAATGTATTCTTTTTAATGGCTGAGTAATACTCCATTGTGTGTATGTACCACTGCTTTCTTATCCATTCATCTGCTGATGGACATCTAGGTTGCTTCCATGTCCTGGCTATTGTAAACAGTGCTGCGATGAATGTTGCGGTACACATGTCTCTTTCAATTCTGGTTTCCTCTGTGTGTATGCCCAGCAGTATGCCCACACTGTTCTCCATAGTGGCTGTACTAGTTTGCATTCCCACCAACAGTGTAAGAGGGTTCCCTTTTCTCCACACCCTCTCCAGCATTTATTGTTTGTAGACTTTTGGATAGCAGCCATTCTGATCGGTGTGAGATGGTACCTCATAGTGGTTTTGATTTGCATTTCTCTGATAATGAGTGATGTTGAACATCATTTCAGGTGTTTGTTAGCTATCTGTATGTCTTCTTTGGAGAAACGTCTGTTTAGTTCTTTGGCCCATTCTTTGATTGGGTCATTTATTTTTCTGGAATTGAGCTTAGCAGCAAATTTAAAGGATGCTATTACAATTAAAATTTTCTGCATATCAATTCATGTTAGAAAATGTACAAAACATTATGGTTGATTTTTCATTATAAATAGCTTCAGTTTCATCATAAACTTTCATACTTATTTAGCTAGGTCACCAAAAAAAAAAAATGCTTTTCTTTCCTAGGAACTTCAAATTTTGCTCATTCATGTCCAGTATGATAGGGTAGTATTCTTTCTGTGATTATTTAGTATTTAGCAAACATTATTCTCATTTCTTGGAGCAGGAAATGGCAATCCACTCCAGTATTCTTGCCTGGAAAATCCCATGGTCAGAGAAACCTGGCAGGCTCCTCTGGGGTCGCAAACAGTCAGACGTGAATGAACGACTAACACACACACACATTCTCATTTCAAGAAAATCTTGAATTAGAACAAATCTTTGTAAAAAGAAATTTCCATTGAAACCACAAGCATTGGTTAAAAAAAAAACAAAACCTAATATTACTAAACTTATTGTCTTTGTTTTCAGCATTTCTATAAACTGGCAATAATTTATATATGTATACTGAAAGATTAAAACAATTATATCCTTGACACTTGACATAATTCTTCTTCAAAAGCTGAGAAAAAAATACTTTCACAGAGGAAAACATCAGCCTCTTACTTTAGAATTCTAATAAAATCTGGATTTTTAATTTTAATGTAGTTGAAGCACTATCCAGCATGTTAGAAACTATTTTCTCATTTCTAATGGAAATTCTTATTTGACAGATATCAATGATCCAAAAATGTCAATGCCAAGAGTTCAGTTTTTTTGGCTATAAATGGACATTTCTTCATAAATTTGGACATCTTTTTCTATAAATTATATATAAATATTAATTGAGTAGAATATTTTATATTGTATGACTCATCCAAAGCTAAAGGAAAGGACTTGCAATTTCAAAATATTGAATCAATTGATTTTTGATGTTATTAAAAAGTCTTGAATCCTATGAACGATGGTGTGGCAGCTTTACTGAAGATCTCTCACAATTGGTATCTTTTTTCTTCATAATTTCCATAATCTAAACAGTGAAAAAAAATTTTTACCATTATTCATCTAAAATATTTGTGTGTATGTTTGCAAAAAATCCAAACCATTTTATAGTTAACCCAAGTTACTGGCTCAGATACTATTAAATATAGTTTAAACTTTCAGATGAATATTTAATTTTAATTTCAAGGGACTAATTTCATTGATTCTGTTTTTTTCATTACTCACAGGAAACGTTTCAAATGCAGTATACATTTGCTAAAAATGTCTCTTAGTCATGTCTACTTTATTATCTTTAAAAACATTTACGCCACAAATAGCCTTTTTTTGCCCTGCTGCAGCTAATGGTAAATGCTATTCTCTGTCTCTATCCACATCTCTCATTTCTGCTCTCTCTGGATGTTGATTTACTTCTTTCAAATGACATTATCCCCACTATTTGGGAACCTGGTCCCTAGAAACTCACTTTTAGGGAACTAAGGGACTATCCTCTATCAGTTCCAATTAGAAAAACTCCAGGGGAGGATTCTGACTGGCTTGTTTGGGGGAATGTGGGATGTTTTGATTGGTCCACTTATGTGCATGCAGGCTTAAAAGTTCAGTCCTGTCCAACTCTTTATGATCCCAAGGACTGTAGCCAGCCAGGCTCTTCTGTCCATTGAATTTTCCAGGCAAGAATACTGGAGTGTGTTGTCATTTCCAACTCCAG
Organism: Bos indicus; assembly: GCF_029378745.1. Taxonomy (NCBI): domain Eukaryota; kingdom Metazoa; phylum Chordata; class Mammalia; order Artiodactyla; family Bovidae; genus Bos; species Bos indicus. The sequence goes on from NC_091760.1 coordinate 73,286,483, forward strand.
GGGATCTTCGTAACCCAAGAATCAAAACTGTGTCTCCTGCATTGGCAGGAGGATTCTTTAACACTGCACCACTGGGATCCAATGTGTATTACTTCCCTATTCTCAAGGCCAAACAGGTGGGATCCATCACCAGAAGAAGGAGTGGAAGGCCAGAAGGGTGGCCCTTCATCCTTCCAGGGTGGAAGTATAGTCAGGGAAGGATTCCTGAAGGAGAGGATCCTTAGCTGAGTCTTATATAATGAATTAAAGGATTAAAACTCAACATTCAAAAAACTAAGATTATGGCATCCAGTCCCATCACTTCATGGCAAATAGATGGGGAAACAATGGAAACAGTAACAGACTTTATTTTCTTGGGCTCCAAAATCACTGCAGATGGTGACTGTAGCCCTGAAATTAAAAGATGCTTGCTCCTTGGAAGAAAAGCTATGACAAACCTAGACAACATTAGAAAGCAGAGACATTACTCTCCTGACAAAGGTCTGCATAGTCAAAGCTATGGTTTTTCCAGTAGTCATGTGTGCATGTGAGAATTGGACTGTAAAGAAGTCAGAGTGCCAAAGAATTGATGCTTTTAAACTGTGGTGCTGGAGAAGACTCTTGAGGGTCTATTGGACAGCAAGGAGATCAAACCAGTCAATCCTAAAGGAAATCAGTCCTGAATATTCATTGGAAGGACTTATGCTGAAGCTAAAGTTCCAATACTTTGGCCACTTGGTGTGAAGAGCTGGCTCATTAGAAATGACCCTGGTCCTGGGAAAGACAGAAGGCAGGAGGAGAAGGGGACTACAGAGGACAAGATAGTTGAATGACATCACTGACTCAATGGACATGAGTTTGAGCAAGCTCCAAGAGATGGTGAAGGACAGGGAAGCCTGGCATGGTGCAGTCCATGGGGTTGCAAAGAGTCAGACATGACTGAGCGACTGAACCACAACAACAAACCAGTCCGAATGAACAGACAATGTACACATCCAGAGAGAGATTATATACCCATTTTACTGGGCATTTTTCATTTAGAAATTTATTTCATTTATAGGAAAATTTCTTAAACTGTTTATTCGATGGTTTCTTCTCTTCTATTTTCTTTCTGGAACTCCTATTATTTAGATATTGAATCTCCACAATTTTTCCTTAAGTTTTTTCTTAAGAATTTCTTCCTTATTTGTCATGCTTTGTTTTTTTACTCTACTTTTTGGGATATTTTTTCACCTTAATTTTCTAATCTTTCTATTGAGTTTTTCATTTCTGTTTTCATATTTTTAATTTGCAATGGGTTCTCACAATATCCTGCTTCACAGAATGCAATGTCTTATCCCTGCAAGGCTATTATGATAGATTCTTTAAAGTTTTATTCTCTTTGCATTGTTTCTGCCATCCAAGTTTCTTTTTTCTTTCTGTTTGTTCAGGTGTCTTTTATATTAGAGACTTTCCGCCCATGTCTGGTGATCACTGCTGTTTATAAGTGGGGCCTTAAAAGTAGGGCCTTAGCAGCAGATTGGAAGCTTCATGGGACAAGGGCCCTGTCCACTGTGATTTTCAGTGCAAAGTTATCTGGCTAGGGACCCCTAATGGCAATATCATCTTATCTTTTCTCTTGAGCTAGTCAGTTGCCCCAGTGAATAATACTCTTCTCCTGCCTGGACGATATAATCGAATTTCCAGCTTTCACGATACTGGATAGGAGAAGAGAGTTAATGATCTCAACAGATTGCATGTAAGCATCCATTTAATAGCTGTTTTCTATATGACACCTCTGTCCTTAGTATGGACCTTCAATGCAGACTCTCTCTTTTATTATTTATTGAGAATCAGTCCCAGTTTTCTGTACAGGGAAGTCCCTAGTATGTGAAGCAAAGGAATCTAACCATAATGGATCTAAACATCCCTTATACAGGTTTTAACCAATCCTCACATTTTAGCTCTCTGTTACCCTCACTTCCAGTGGTACCAGGAGTCACCAATTCTTGAGCCTTTTGAGAGTTCTTTGATATAAAATCAGAATATCTCTTGGCCTCCCATAGGCTGCTTCCTAATTCAACTTCCTAGGGTCTGCTATGCCCAATACCACTTATCAGGTCTGCTTTCTAATTCAACTTCCTAGGGTCTGCTATGCCCAATACCACTTATCAGGTTTCCAGACTCTGAAATATTGTTGTTGATGATTCCTTTACCACACTCTTTGTCCTTATGAGGTTATGCCTTTGTTTAACTTGTGATTTTTCAAGTGATGTTTGGAGATAGAGGGGAGCAATCTGTACATTCCACCCATCATTTATCCTGGACTTCTGGTCATTTTTCATTAAAAAAAATTTCACCGAATAGTTCTCAATAGCAAGCTGCTCTGTAGCATTTAAAATAATACTAGGTTAGCAAATTCATGTTTCACAGTTTTCAGGAACCATTATTTTTCTGGAAAGCAGGGTGACTCCCTGGGAGAGACAGACAGTTTATCATCAGTCAGGAGCAAATGCAGACCCACCTTTTTGAAATTTCTGGTTTCTATTCTTTTAAAGATTTTTATTTCAACGGGCTAGTAAAAGTTTGGTTTCTGGGTGGAGACATGGCACTCGTTTCAGTAAAGGAGCTTGGAAAATGACTGTTGTCTCTTTGTGGTGACCAGGGTGGTGATCCCCAGCAGTACTGGTTTAAGCCAGACATTGCTTTAGGAATAGGCATACTTTAGGAAGTAGGGCTTCCCAGGTGGCTCTAGTGGTAGAGACCCTGCCTGCCAATGCAGGAGATGAAAGAGATGTGGGTTCAGTTCCTGGGTTGTGAAGCTCTGGAGAAGGAGGTGGCTACCCACTGCAGTATTCTTGCCTGGAGAATCCCATGGACAGAGGAGCCTGGCAGGCTACAGTCCATGGGGTCACAAATAGTCAGGCACAACTGAAGTGATCTAGCACGCACACATATACGCAAGTACAGCAAAGCATTGGCTGGAAGTCTGCCAGGAGTCTGCTGGAAGAACTTTTCTTGCTTCTGAAAAGAAAAATACAAGGAAGAGATAGCTTCTGTCAGTTCTCTCAGTATCTGTTTCTGGATGCTATACCTGGGGCTGCCTCAGCCTCCAAGCAAGGCAGTCTTTGATCCAACCGAAATTGAGAACTGCAGAATAGAAGAAGAAAACAATTTGCTTTATTGAGCTGCTGGTTGATCCAAGCTTGGGCTTCCCCTTCCTCTGAACTTCCAGTTAGAAGAAATGATAACTATCCTTATTCCTTAAGCCAATTTGAGTTGGAGTCTTCTGCTTCTTGTAGCTGAAAACATACCAACTCCAAATACTGCCAGTATACAAGCCACATTCTTTGGCAGAAAAATGTTTTTTAAAAATTCTATAGAAATTTTGATTTATAGTTTCTGTTTCAATCATGAAAATAGGTTCAGGAAGAATGAGTTTAATATCTGTACAGATAGGAAAAAACATATTACTTAGCATCCAGGTGCCTAAAGTTCACTCTTTTGAAAAGAGCTTATTTCATTGTTTTCAGCGTCTCCTATCAAACAAAAATTTGGGTTTTTCCCCATGTACTTGGGTCCCAGTAAAGAAAAAGTAGAAAATGAAGTGCAGTGAAATGAACCTTCAGAAGTAAGTGGAATATATAACTCCATCATTTTTAATTGCTTTTATCAGTTCTTTTGAAGTTCTAGTTTGAAGAGGACTTTTTCTGTAGATGACTCTGAAAGTTATTGGAGTTTTAATGCTGTGGATTATCCCCTAAAAGAAAAATTTTGTTATTTTTTATAATAAGCAGGTTTAGCAGAGAAGGGCTTCCCTAGTGACTCAGATGGTAAAAAAAAATCACTTCCAGTACAGGAGACCTAGGTTTGATTTCTGAGTCGGGAAGATCCTCTGGAGAAGGGAATAGCAACCCACTCTAGTATTCTTGCCTAGAGAATCCCCATGGACAGAGGAGCCCTGTGGGCTACAGTCCATGGGGATGCAAAGAGTGGGACACAACTGAGTGACTATCAGTTTCAATTAGCAGAGAATTATCATGAGAGGGGGTGATATAGGGTGGGGCCAAATATGGTGACCAAATGTGTGCTTGCTGTGCTTGGAGGGTCAAGAATCCCTAACACCCTATATAAGGGGTTGCTTTAGGTCCTGGGCCCTTGAGGGCACACAGAGGCAAGACACACACACCAATGACCATCAGCTGACCTGGAAAGAAAATAAGGGCCTTGTGAGAGTGCAGGTGTGGTCTTTGGAAGGACAGAGGAAAAAGTGAATTTTTTGAGCTGGTGAATTACTACTAGAGGATGTGCGTTTGAGCCATGACAAAGGATGGGAGGCTTGGACATGCATCAGGAAAGAGGTGTAGGAAGCGAGGGGGAGAGGGTGAGCAATGCCACATTCCTTTCCTTTCCGGATGATGGCACAGCCAATGAATACTGCAGCCAGGCCATGTTACGGTCATTCCTTCATTTACTCACTTTGGATTCTCTTCCCATGCCATGAAGATGTTTACCTTCTTAATTCAACCTGGATTGCTGTTGTTCATGCCTCTTCCCTTCACTTTAACTGAATGTTTCTCCTGCAGAGATACCCATATTTGGTAGGTGAATCATCAAAAACATAAGGCTATGGGACTTCCCTGGTGGTCCAGTGGTTAAGAATTCCCCTTCCAGTTCAAGGGATGTGGGTTTGATCCCTGGCTGGGGAAACAAGATCCCACATGCCTTGGGGCAACTGAGCCTGTATACCACAACTAGAGAAGCCCATGTAGCACAGTGAACAATCCTGCATGCTGCAGCTAAGACCTGAAATGGCAAAAAAAAAAAAAAGTAAGGTTTTGACTCTGAAATTTCAGAAACTGACACTATCCCTTCCCCCTAAGTTTGTTCCCTGTCTTTTTACTGCCTATTTGGAATGAGGAAGGGACCTGGTCATCTTTAAGGTACAGCTCAAGGACCACCTACTTTAAGAGGAAAAAAGGGAAATGCTTTTACTGAAAAGCCCCTCCACACAGGCATCTGCTGCCCACCTCCCCTGCCCCCTCCCACTTCCTCATTTAGCTCTCACCATTGTCGTAGCAGGGACTTCACCCAGGCTCTTGTGCTCTATGAACTGAGCATTCTGTGGTGCCGACACCAAAAGTGGGTCTCGTCTTGATGTCCAGCCCCCAGCTGGTGATAGGAGCAGCAATGAGAGCCTGAAGTTCACACCCGAGTTCACTGGGTCCCAAGTTCACAGCAGGATCTGGCCGTATTGGGAGTCCAGCCAGTTTCTTCCTGAGGATGTGCTGTAGTGACTCATGACCAGCCCTGTGGGAGAATATCAGAATCTACTCGCCAAAATTTAACAATAGCAGCATTTTAATCATCTCTTAGGAGTGACGGACGTCACCGCCTCCAGGGGAAGAGGAGGCGTCCCACCCAGCTGCATCCTACGCGAGGCCTCCCTTCCTCTCAGGTGGGTGGCAGAGTTGGCAGGATGGGGTGGAGGTGTAGGTGAAAGGCTAAGAGAACTTGAGAGGATGCTGCAGTTTGTGGGATCCTCTAAGCCATGGGCCCTACTGTGTGAAATAAAGGGTTGGACTATATGATTCCTAAGTCTCCTGGAGGGCACAGGAGGGCCAAGAGGAGCTACTCCACGTTTGAGGCCAGGAGGGGCAGCCATGAGGAGATACACCTTGTCCAAGGTAAGGAGCAACAGCTGCGCTTTGCTGGAGCAGCCGTGAAGAGATACCCCACGTCCAAGGTAAGAGAAACCCAAGTAAGATGGTAGGTTTTGCGAGAGGGCCTCAGAGGGCAGACACACTGAAACCATAATCACAGAAAACTAGCCAATCTGACCACACGGACCACAGTCTTGTCTAACTCAATGAAACTAAGCCATGCCCGTGGGGCAACCCAAGACAGGTGGGTCATGGTGGAGAGGTCTGACAGAATGTGGTCCACTGAAGAAGGGAATGGCAAACTACTTCAGTATTCTTGCCTTGAGAACCCCATGAACAGTATGAAAAGGCAAAATGATAGAATACTGAAAGAGGAACTCCCCAGGTCAGTAGGTGCCCAATATGCTACTGGAGATCAGTGGAGAAATAACTCCAGAAAGAATGAAGGGATGGAGCCAAAGCAAAAACAATACCCAGTTGTGGATGTGACTGGTGATAGAAGCAAGGTCTGATGCTATAAAGAGCAATAAAGCATAGGAACCTGGAATGTCAGGTCCATGAATCAAGGCAAATTGGAAGTGGTCAAACAGGAGATGGCAAGTGTGAACGTTGATATTCTAGGAATCAGTGAACTAAAATGGACTCTGGAATGGGTGAATTTAACTCAGATGAGTATTATATCTACTACTGTGGGCAGGAATCCCTTAGAAGAAATGGAGTAGCCATGATGGTCAACAAAAGAGTCCGAAATGTAGTACTTGGATGCAACCTCAAAAACAACAGAATGATCTCTGTTCATTTCCAAGGCAAACCATTCAATATCATGGTAATCCAAGCCTATGCCCCAACCAGTTATGCTGAAGAAGCTGAAGTTGAATGGTTCTATGAAGACCTACAAGACCTTTTAGAACTAACACCCAAAAAAGATGTCCTTTTCATTATGGGGGACTGGAATGCAAAAGTAGGAAGTCAAGAAACACCTGGAGTAACAGGCAAATTTGGCCTTGGAGTACGGAATGAAGTAGGGCAAAGGCTAATAGAGTTTTGCCAAGAGAACGCACTGGTCATAGCAAACACCCTCTTCCAACAACACAGGAGAAGACTCTACACATGGACATCACCAGATGGTCGACACCGAAATCAGATTGATTATATTCTTTGCAGCCAAAGATGGAGAAGCTCTATACAGTCAGCAAAAATAAGACTGGGAGCTGACTGTGGCTTGTATCATGAACTCCTTATTGCCAAATTCAGACTTAAATTGAAGAAAGTAGGGAAAACCACTAGACCATTCAGGTATGGCCTAAATCAAATCCCTTATGACTATACAGTGGAAGTGAGAAATAGATTTAAGGGACTAGATTTGATAGACAGAGTGCCTGATGAACTATGGACGGAGGTTCGTGACATTGTACAGGAGACAGGGATCAAGACCATCCCCATGGAAAAGAAATGCAAAAAAGCAAAATGGCTGTCTGGGGAGGCCTTATAAATAGCTGTGAAAAGAAGAAAAGCAAAAAGCAGAGAAAAGGAAAGATATTTCCATTTGAATGCAGAGTTCCAAAGAACAGCAAGGAGAGATAAGAAAGCCTTCCTCAGTGATCAATGCAAAGAAATAGAGGAAAACGACAGAACGGGAAAGAGTAGAGATCTCTTCAAGAAAATTAGAGATACCAAGGGAATATTTCATGCAAAGATGGGCTCAATAAAGGACAGAAATGGTAAGAACCTAACAGAAGCAGAAGATATTAAGAAGAGGTGGCAAAAATACACAGAAGAACTGTACAAAAAAGAGCTTCATGACCCAGATAATCATGATGGTGTGATCACTCACCTAGAGCCAGACATCCTGGAATGGGAAGTCAAGTGGGCCTTAGAAAGCATCACTACAAACAAAGCTAGTGGAGGTGATGGAATTCCAGTTGAGCTATTTCAAACCCTGAAAGATGAGACTGTGAAAGTGCTGCACTCAATATGCCAGCAAATTTGGAAAACTCAGCAGTGGCCACACGACTGGAAAAGGTCAGTTTTCATTCAAATCCCAAAGAAAGGCAATGCCAAAGAATGCTCAAACTACCACAAAACTGCACTCATCCCACATGCTAGTAAAATAATGCTCAAAATTCTCCAAGCCAAGCTTCAGCAATATGTGAACCGTGAACTTCCAGATGTTCAAGCTGGATTTAGAAAAGGCAGAGGAACCAGAGATCAAATTGCCAACATCCACTGGATCATGGAAAAAGCAAGAGAGTTCCAGAAAAACATCTATTTCTGCTTTATTGACTATGCCAAAGCCTTTGACTGTGTGGATCACAATAAACTGTGGAAAATTCTGAAAGAGATGGGAATACAAGACCACCTGACCTGCCTCTTGAGAAATCTGTATGCAGGTCAGGAAGTAACAGTTAGAACTGAACATGGAACAACAGACTGGTTCCAAATAGGAAAAGGAGTACTTCAAGGCTGTATATTGTCACCCTGATTATTTAACTTATATGCAGAGTACATCATGAGAAATGCTGGGCTGGAGGAAGCACAAGCTGGAATCAAGATTGCCAGGAGAAATATCAATAACCTCAGATATGCAGATGACACCGCCCTTATGGCAGAAAGTGAAGAGAAACTAAAAAGCCTCTTGATGCTTGATGAAAGTGAAAGAGGAGAGTGAAGAAGTTGGCTTAAAGCTCAACATTCAGAAAACTAAAATCATGGCATTTGGTCCCATCACTTCATGGCAAATAGATGGGGAAACAGTGGAAACAGTGGCAGACTTTATTTTTCTGGGCTCCAAAATCACTGCAGATGGTGATTGCAGCCATGAAATTAAAAGACACTTACTCCTTGGCAGGAAAGTTATGACCAACCTAGATAGCATATTGAAAAGCAGAGACATTTCTTTGCCAACAAAGGTCCATCTAGTCAAGGCTATGATTTTTCCAGTGGTCATGTATGGATGTGAGAGTTGGACTATAAAGAAAGCTGAGCACCGAAGAATTGATGCTTTTGAACTGTGGTGTTGGAGAAGACTCTTGAGAGTCCCTTGGACTGCAAGAAGGTCCAACCAGTCCATCGTAAAGGAGTTCAGTCCTGGGTGTTCATTGGAAGGACTGATGCTAAAGCTGAAACTCCAATATTTTGGCCACCTCATGTGAAGAGTTGACTCATTGGAAAAGACCCTGATGCTGGGAGGGATTGGGGGCAGGAGGAGAAGGGGACAACAGAGGATGAAATGGCTGGATGGCATCACCAACTTGATGGACATGAGTCTGAGTGAACTCTGGGAGTTGGTGATGGACAGGGAGGACTGGTGTGCTGTGATTCATGGTGTCGCAAAGAGTAGGACATGACTGAGTGACTGAACTGAACTGAAGTCTCCCGGCACAGGCTTCAGGCTTCTGAAATTCCAGAACTCCTGGGCTATCCTTGAGGTTTTTCCTGCTTGAGTTGAACCTGGAAATTAAGGCTTTGGATCCCTAAAAGAAGGAGCGATTCTTCTAGGTTATTTCCCATCAGCTGTCATCAAAGCCGTCCTTACATTCTGGTCCCAGCCAGATTAGCTTCTTCTATTTCCTAGTCATTTCTCATGATCAGACACTCAAGCCAGAAGCTGGGACTTCTGGGAAAAGAGGACTCTGCCAAACCATAATCTTCTGCAGGACCCTTGCCTTCATGTCCTGGGCTTTTCCAAAGAACTCAGTTATTAAAGATTCCAGGAAAATAAATGACCCAATCAAAAAATGGGCCAAAGAACTAAATAGACATTTCTCCAAAGAAGACATACAGATGGCTAACAAACACATGAAAAGATGCTCAACATCACTCATTATCAGAGAAATGCAAATCAAAACCACTGTAAGGTACCATTATACGCCAGTCAGAATGGCTGCGATCCAAAAGTCTACAAGCAATAAATGCTGTAGAGGGTGTGGAGAAAAGGGAACCCTCTTACACTGTTGGTGGGAATGCAAACTAGTACAGCCACTATGGATAACACTGTGGAGATTCCTTAAAAAACTGGAAATAGAACTGCCTTATGATCCAGCAATCCCACTGCTGGGCATACACACTGAGGAAACCAGAATTGAAAGAGGCACATGTACCCCAATATTCATCACAGCACTGTTTATAATAGCCAGGACATGGAAGCAACCTAGATGTCCATCAGCAGATGAATGGATAAGAAAGCAGTGGTATATACACACAATGGAGTATTACTCAGCCATTAAAAAGAATACATTTGAATCAGTTCTAATGAGGTAGATGAAACTGGAGCCTATTATACAGAGTGGAGTAAGCCAGAAAGAAAAACACCAATACAGTATACTAACGCATATATATGGATTTTAGAAAGATGGTAACAATAACCCTGTGAACGAGACAGCAAAAGAGATACTGATGTATAGAACAGTCTTTTGGACTCTGTGGGAGAGGGAGAGGGTGAGATGATTTGGGAGAATGGCATTGAAACATGTATAATACCATATATGAAATGAGTCACCAGTCCAGGTTTGATGCAGGATACTGGATGCTTGGGGCTGGTGCACTGGAACGACCCAGAGGGATGGTATGGGGAGGGGGGAGGGAGGAGGGAGGAGGGCTCAGGATGGGGAACACATGTATACCTGTGGTGGATTCATTTTGATATATGGCAAAACCAATACAGTATTGTAAAGTTAAAAAGTAAAATTAAAAAAAAAAAAAGATGTGGAATGCAAGGATGGCTGGAGAAGCCACCGTGGTCCAGGGAAAGATGCTATTCCAGTAGCCTGTCATCTCTTTGAAGATAGTTCCCAGATCAGCATCTTCACTGTCACCCTCTCTCCACAGCTCCACCTGGATGCCCGTGAACATCTCACACTCAGTCTGTTCACTGAACTCAATGTCCTACCCTACAAACCTGCTGTCCCTCCTGCTGTCTCCACTTTAATGCCACCAGAGGGATCATTTGCACTCTCTTTCTCACTGGCTTTCCTATTATCTGATCCCTTATCCTATTTGGAAAAAATTCCAATAAATGTGAGTCTGAAGGGGGCTAGGTGTTCCCACACTTGCCCCCTCGTGACTGGGGCATGCTTCCATGACTTAGACATGGTCATTTACACCATCTGCAAGGGATTTTGGTTCCTGAGAGTGAGACAAGGCTAGAGATTATTCATAGCAGGAGTGGAGGAGGGCACTGCCGCAAGTAGCCAGTCATTGAGCTGCTTTCACTTCAACCTGACCAGGCTGTTCTAGTGGTGTGACCAGCCTCTCTTGGTCCCACCTATTTTCTAAGACTGGTTTTCCAGTCCTTTCATTGATTCAGTGAGCTCTAAAAATATATAAATTTTGTTTCTTCTTAGGGAGCCAGAATCAGTTTCTGTTGTTCGCAACTAAGTTCTGGCTGGTACCCTCTCCATTCCCCTAGTCTCCAAATCTGGAGCTACTTTTGGTCACACCTCAGAATCCAGGATTAGGCTGTATCCTCCATCAGAGTTTTTGGCAAGGAAAGAAAAAGAGAAAACTGAAGAAAAGAAAGGTATCCAGCAACTGTGAGTGGAGAGGGAAGAGAGAAGGCAGATGCCACAAAACAGGTGTGACTCAGTGTTCCTGTAATAACTCAGTCTTCCTGAGGTCCTGAGACTGGATGGGCTCTTCCTCTTCCCTGACACTTCTCCCTGTTTTCTAAACTCACATCAATGAAAAGTATTAATTACCCTTTAAATGGAAATAAATTAACTTAAGAAGATGCAGTTTTATATTGCTTTTTCTAGTAGCTGGGTTCCCTGAAGATTTACTAATGGATTTTAAATCCAAATCAGCCTAATGCACTTGGACAGTTTGCTGGGTAATGGAAATTAGTGATGACTTCTGTAAAGGAAAGGCTGGAAGCCGATTCCTCTTTTCCACATTTATATCACTGTGGGTGAGGTAAGGATAATCATAGGTGAAGAAAGCCCAGCAGCACCAAACTCTTATTTATTCAGTAAATGCTTATTACGCATCTATTTCATGTCAAGTACTGTGCAAGGCACTGGCCATCCAGTGATGAAATGGACAGACTTGGTCCCCCAATGAAGCTTATAGCTGAACACACTAAAAAGCCATTTGGGGGCTTCCTGAAGTGCCTATGCACAGCTCCCCCTGCCTGGGTCTCACTGAAGCTGGCTGTTACAGTAAGCTGGGCCCAGGAGGGTCCTGGAGGTAGAACATCAGACAGCCTCATCTGCAAGCACCAGGAGACTTGGGAGTTGTGAACAACCACAGAAGGGTGTCAGCTTGACTGGGCTCATCCTTGCCCCCACCCCACCACCGCTTCCCCAGCTATTCCTCCCTACAGACACAGGTTAATGGACAGAATTGGGCCTAGAAAACCTGTGGAGATGATCTCCAGAAGCTTCTTTCTGGCACGCCCATCTAGAGTTGCCAAATTTAGCAAATAAAAATACAGGACACTGAGTTAAATCTGAATTTCAGATAAATAATGAGCAATTTTTTAGCATAAGTATCAGGAGAAGGGGACACCAGACAGAAGATTAGATGGTTGGATGGCATCACCATCTCAATGGACATGAAATGTGAGCAAATTCCCGGAGATGGTGAAAGACAGAGAAGCCTGGAGTGCTGCAGTCCATGGGGTCACAAAGAATCAGACACAACTGAGCAACTGAACAACAACGATAATAATAGCAACAACATGTCTCATGCCATATTGGGGATATACTCACGTTCAACTTAATTGGGTTTTTCTGTTTTGTCTGGCCCTACCACCAGCTCTCCCAAGCCAGAAAGTCGCCCTTTGTCCCTATTAGCCCTGATACCTGCCCAGAAGAAGCTTCTTCCCCAGTGCAGGAATGCAGAATCCACCAGCCCTCTTTCAAAGTACACTGGTTATGAGGAGTATCCAAGCTGTCTACCTTCAGGTAGCTGCCCCCAGGAAAGAAATTCAGTTCAGCCACCTTGACAGCACTGACTTCAAGCAAGGAGCAATATCCCTTTGTATCCAGAGGATACAGTCACTACCTAGGGATACAGTCACTACCTAAGGAACCTAGGGATTAGCAGGGGAAGGGGAACAAGCTATTCATATATTCATGATACAAGGTGGAAAAGGAAAAATGACTTAATCCATCAAATCACCTCACAGCTTGGATGTGGTCATTCCAAAACTGGCATCCCAGATGAAGTTTTTTCATCATCTTTGACCTAGAAGTGTACCTAAAGCTACCAATAAGGACCTTCTTCTGGAAAGGGCATGCCAGGTGGAGCAATGAGTATAGACCCAAGTCATGAGAAACAGCCTGTGCATTTGGAAAACTCCGAGAAGTCTCATGTAAACAGAGTCGCAAGCTCTGTGTAGGATGTGTAGCCGAAGAGTCTGTCTCCAAGTTACATCAAGGATAGGGGGATGGAAAGTCTAAGATCGTGGGGAGCTGGGACTTCCATTTGAAAGCTGGGGCTGAGGGGTGAGGAGGACCACTGTTTTCCCTGGAGGAGGCCTCCCCTTCTCCCAAGGGTCTGCATAGGCACCATTCCTATTCCCAACACCCAGTGAATGCTGGCTGTGCCAAAGGAGAGAATGTCAGTCACACTCTTGGTAAATATTTAGACCCCTGAGGTTTCAAAGAGATAGTATTTCAGTGCTTGTTTTATTCTTGTGCAGCATCTAATGCAGGAGCAGAAAGGCTTCTCATTCATTGCTTCCTGGTTAATATGAGGGAATTTTCTCCAGCCAGGGAAAACATTTATAGCATCAGTGACTAAGCCCAGTCCTGATCATGACCTGAAGGTAGCCAGAGAAGAAAGCCAAATACTCTGACTGCCTGTTTGCAGAAGAGGCAGCAAAGAAAATATTCCACGGGGGCTGTGGTCCCTTTCTATTGGAGGGATTCTGTGGTCCGTGATGGCTTCATAGAGATTACTCTCCACACTCAGCACATTGTATACAGACCATCCCAGTTCTAAGGTCTCAGGAGACAGAAGATGGCTGGTTAATGAATCCTCCACCAGCAAGTCACTCTGACAGGCTCCAGCTGCCCCCGACCTGGTCTATTAGCCAGGCTGGGCTCCCTGGGTAGGGCTCAGCGCGGGTCTGTCAGGGAGTGTTTTTTGAGAAATTAAAATGTCATTGCTAAGTGGGTAAACACAGCTACCTCCCGTTCCTCCTTCTGCACTGCAGGAATAGTGCATGAGAGTGTGTTTGTGTTTCTCCAGAAACTGAATTTAAGCTGCCTGCAGAAGTCAGCCTGCACCCAGGTTCAGGCAGGGTGGGGCCAGGCTCGTGGGCCCCTCCCCTCAGACTCCTCTGGACCCTGGAAGGAAAGCAGATGGGACACTACTGGAGGCACTGAGGCCAGAGATTCAGGGCCCCCATCCCTGCCTGTCCGGCCGGTGCCCGAGTCCTCCCAATGGGGTCATCCAGAGCTCACTTGCCCTTTTGTGAGCCTGCCATCCCTCATATCTTGACCTCTTTCTGTATTTTCGCTTTGCCCAGGCCTCCATATCTAGGTGTTTGGAGGACTTGGCTATGACCTGACCCTGCTTTCAGCAAGCATGGGGGGCCCTGCTGGAAGGGCCCAGGCTCAGCTTCCCCTGGCTGGGGCCCAAGACTGCCATCCTCCCTCTCCTCTCCCCTTCCCCTTTCTCCTCCCCACTCCTCCCACTCAGCCCTCCTCCCTCCTTCTCTTTCCCCCTCCTCCCTCCACCAGGCAGCTGAGCTGGAAACCACAGGCTGAACTGGAAACCACAGGAAGGGGCTGGGTTGGCTTTGGCCACAGAGGCTGAAAGCTGGAGGTGGGGAAATCAGGAAACCCAGGCTTGATTCCAAAGTGAATTGGAAATATCCCCACCAGCCAGGGCATTAGATAAATAAGGCTCCAAAACCTGTGATTGGCAAAGGATTTTTTAATTTCCATTAAATTTTAAGACTTTTGTTTTGAAGCACAGTTCTACCAAAGAGGAGTAATATGTCTTTTTATTAATTCTTACAATACATGGTCATGGGGAGGAATCAAAATAATATAAACAGTATTAAATGAATCGTTAGCAGTTTCTTAGGTCAATTAGGTTTCAAAGAAACAAAATTCAGGCTTGAAACTGCAGAACTCGTGTAGAATCTGGGGGGTGTGTTTGGAATACAAAGGAGGCGCATGTGCGTGCACGTGTGTGTGTGTTTAAGTACAGGCCATGGCTTCCCAGGTGGCTCAGTGGTGAAGATTAGGCCTGCCAATACAAAAGATGCAGGTTAGGTCCCTGGGTCAGGAAGATTCCCTGGAGCAGGAAATGGCAACCCACTCCAGTATTCTGGCCTGGAGAATCTTATGGACAGAGTAGCCTGGTGGTCTATAGTTCATGGTGTCACAAAAGAGTTGGCCATGACTGAACCACTAAACACCAGCAACATGGATTGCTAACACAGGCTCCACCGTCAGTGGCCCTGGTTTAGATTCCAGCCCCTCTGCTCCTAACTGCGACAAGTCTGGTGATGTGCTTCACTTTTCGGTGCCTGGTTTTAGCATTCGTAACTGCTGAATAATGATAATAGTGCCTCCTATACAGTTGTGGAGATTCGACTATTTTTCAGCTCACAAAACATTGTGAACCTGTAAACACCTTGCTCATCCGGGCCTCAGTCCCATCTCCTTCTAGAACCAACAGGAATTCCAGTAACACCTGATGCTCATGCACTGGCCATGTAATTTATAGCCCTTGACACAGATGTCCTGGGAGGCAGATACATGACCCCCAAAGAGGTGAGGAAACCTGGGAGCAGCCACTTGTCTAAGATCCTAGAGCTGTACGTGCCAGAGCTGGGCCGAGACCCCAAACAGCATGATTTTGTGTGATTTTCTGGTGCTCCCATGGGGACATTTGTGGCTGGCTGAGCAGTGAGAACAGGAGCATGTGATGCTGACTAAAGGAGGGGCTCCTGAGTTTCTCTTGTTGCCTCCCCACCCCAGGAGTCTAACCTCGTGACTTAGGCGTGACGGCAATCAGGCCTCTTGTCCAGGGGTCAAGCTGCAGGTCTCAGGGGCAGAAGTGTCTACGGTCAATGTCTCAGGTTTCCTCCCCTTCTTCTCATGGAGTTTTTATGGTTTTCATCAACCTAATTGCTTGTTGTTTTGTACTTTAAAAATGTATTGCTTTTCCTTTTTACAAAAGTGATACTTGTGGAGTACAGAAAGTCTAAACAAGCAAACAGAAAGTGACAATAATAATTCTACAACAGTAGAATTGTTTTCTTCTTCTCTGAAGTGTTCCTTCCGGCCCCTGACTTGACCAGCAGCACCCAGAACCTTCAGCCAAGGATGCCTCTCAGCCCATCCCAGTTTCAGCAACAAGCTGATATCATGTGAAACTTTCCAAGATTCACAGGATTGATTACAATGATTTTGAGCTGCAAATGACTAATAAGACAACGGCATGACTTACTGCTTTTAAAGCTGCTCCTTAATTTAAAAATGAAGTTAAGGACTCCACCCCTCATGTGGAATTTGACAAAGTTCTTGGAAAAATCGATTTGGTATGTGGATCCAAAAGTGCCTCACTGCATCGGCTCCAACTTTCTTTGATATACTATCAAGAAAATAAACTCGTTGTAGAGTTCAACAAACTGTTTCTGTACATCATGGAAATCAAAGACAAGTAGGGAGAGAGAGGCACGCATGTAGTTACAATGAGGGGCATTGAGTGTCATGATAAAGATGTTTACCAAGAGCTGAGGAGCACCAGGATAGGGTGGGAGGGACTGCCTTTTCCTGTGGAGGAAAGGTCTGGTGAAGAGTACCGAGGAGCTGGACATTGAGTAGGAACTTGAATGAATTTTAGGAGCTGATTAGGGCTTCCCTGGTGACTAGTTGGTAAAGAATTGGCTTGTAATGCAGAAGACCCAGGTTCGATTCCTGGGTTGGGAAGATCCCCTGGAGAGGGAATGGTTACCCACTCCAGTATTCTTTCCTGGAGAATACCAAGGACAGAGCCTGGCAGGATATAGTCCATGGGGTTGCAAAGTGCTGGAGGTGACTGAGCAACTAGCACACAAAGGCAGAGAAAAGATGGCAGGAAAAGATGTATGGAAGGTAGATAGGTGTGGCCAAGGCATAAGGGGTGGAAGGGGTGGGGTGTGAAACTGAGTGGGAGGGGTCTGCAGGATCCAGAGATAAGGCTGAAGGAGGTGATTGAAACTGGGTTAAGAAGTACCTTGTGTGCCACATTGGAGATTTGGGTGTTCATGGATCCAGGTCCCAGGTCCCCTGCCTTCATCTGTTTGCAGGTAGGATGGAGGTAGAAGGGCTCAGCCTCACAAACCCCAGGGAAAGGTGCTGGGCAGGTTGGCTCGGGCAGAAGACAGGGGCTGGGTCCCTCTCACTTGCACTTTTACCAATCCCCTTCGGGGCTTCCCTGATAGCTCAGTTGGTAAAGAATCTGCCTGCAATGCAGGAGACCCTGGTTCGATTCCTGGGTTGGGAAGATCCACTGAAGAAGGGATAGGCTAACCACTCCAATATTCTTGGGCTTCCCTGGTGGCTCAGCTGGTAAAGAATCCACCCACAATGTGGGAGACCTCAGTTCAATCCCTGGGTTGGGAAGATCCCCTGGAAAAGGGAAAGTCTACCCATTCCAGTATTCTGGCCTGGAGAATTCCAAGGACTGTATAGTCCATGGGGTAGCAAAGAGTTGGACACAACTGAGCAACTTTCACTTTCACTTTTCGGGGTTTCTCTGGAAAGTTCTTGTGTTTCTGTTACCAAGTGTCTGTCTTCAGCCAAGTTGCTTATGAATATTGAAACACACACGCACAGCAAAGGGAAACAATTAGTTCACTGGGTTTTTTTCCAAGAGTTATTTTTTTATTACTTATTTATTTTAATTGGAGGATAATTACTTTACAGTATTGTGATGGTCTTTGCCATACATCAACACCCAAGAGTTTTAATATGGGAACTAAGGACTATAGAAAAATATAATTCAACTTAGGAGACAAGTAAAAGTCGATAGAAAGGGAGCAGGTAGCAAATAGGCAAAACCAAGGAAGCAAAATCGCATCTCCTCAGAGGCGTATGTTAACTCGTGGCCTTTCAGCAGATTTCCTGCCCCTCTCTGACTTGCGGACGATGAAAGCAAAGAGCACAAAGCTGGCTCTACCACTAGTTACTTGCATTTTTCTTGGACGAATTTTGACCATCTGGGTTCTGTCAAGGTGAAAAATGTTTCAGCAGCTGGAAAAGCCCTGAGCCAATAAGTTAGCAGAAGGGAGAGCAGAGCCGGGCCTCCTCCTCCTCAGCACCTTCCCCTAACTGGTGCCCCTCTCCCTCCAGCCACTCACAACCCAGCCAGTCTGGAAGGAGCTGGAAGTCAAGCAAACAGCTGGACCTGATCAGCTGCAGTGGCCCCAGACCAGCTGATCCTCACTCTCTGAGCTGTTGAGCGCATTTAGGCTGCAGCGGGTGGAGGTGCGGTGGAGAAGGCCTCACATTGGGACAGGGCTTGCTGGGTGCAGAAACGAGGCAGGGTCCTGGCCACACCAGCTCCCTTGTCATGGCCTCTAGTGTCTATGGCTAGAAACAGAGCTCTGGAGATGACTCTGTCCCTCAGTCCTGGCTCCCTGACGGATGGAGTGTGGTGATGGTCTGTGAGAGGGGACAGCAGAAGGGCATCAGGTTGCCACCTCTCAATGGGGGCTGGTCAGAGGGGGTAAGAAGCCAAGGACCAGGACTTGCCTCTGGTTACTGCCAAGCTTTCCTCTGAAATCAGCTTTATTCCTAGAATGTTTAGAAGGAGATAATCTCCAGACAGGAGGAAGATAACAGGTCCTACTGGTGTGACCAGATGTCCCCCATGTCCCAGGCCTTGGAAATGCAAAGATAAGTAGGACCCGTCTCTCCAGGAGTGCTATGTACTTTTTGTTGTTGTAGTTTAGCTGCTCAGTCATGTCTGACTCTTTTGAGACCCCATGGACTGTAGCCTGCCAGGCTCCTCTGCCCATGGGATTTCCCAGGCAAGAATACTGGTGTGGGTTGCTATTTCCTTCTCTAGGGGATCTTCCCAACCCAGGAATTGAATGCATCTCCTGCATTGGCAAGTGAGTTATTTACCACTGAGCCACCAGGGAAGTGCTGCTGTGTACTTTATCAGCGCTTTATCTGTTCCCCTCCCCGGGGCCTCTGGAAGCCATGGGGAACTACCTCTCTCACTGGTACCAGAGGCTGAGGCTGCTCAAACCCCAGCATCCCAACATTCAGCATTTCTACCTGTGCTCCCTCCTGGACAACCAGAACCTGAGTATCTTTCACTTCACTAGACCCAGGAACAGGCAGAAGTGGCAGATCCCATCTCCGCCATGTACCCTTGGTTATCCATGCCTATGAACCCACGAGCACACTCTAAGCTACAGCTCTACATATATGGGCATTTGACGATATGGGATATGGTTCTCAAGAGATCACAAACTAGACACAGAGTTTTTGAAGTTTAAATTTGGTTTTTAAACCTGTAATTTTATTTACCTAGCTACTGTCCAAAAAATAACCTTCTTGATTCTTCTCTGCTCTTCCTACTTCTCCTTCTCCCTCCCCACTAGCAGATGATGTCACTTCAAGATCCCTTTCTTTTATTCTCCACAAAGATCCAATATTTGGCATAGGTTAGTCTCATGCTTAGGCAAGGAAATATCATAAAAATATCCTGCAGCCACTGTTTATTATTGGATGACCTTGGGCAAAGTATTTCAAGTCACCGGTTTCATCATCTATAAACTAGAGGTGATAATAGTATCTTCCTCTTAGGTGCTGCTGCTGCTAAGTCACTTCAGTCGTGTCCGACTCTGTGCGACCCCAGAGATGGCAGCCTACCAGGCTCCCCCGTCCTTGGGATTCTCCAGGCAAGAACACTGGAGTGGGTTGCCATTTCCTTCTCCAACGCACTAAAGTGAAAAGTGAAAGGGAAGTCACTCGGTCGTGTCCGACTCTTAGCGACCCCATGGACTGCAACCTACGAGGCTCCTCCGTTCATGGGATTTTCCAGGCAAGAGTACTGGAGTGGGATGCCATCACCTTCTCCGCCTCTTAGGTGAGCAAGGGGTAAATGTGACAATAAAAGTAGAGAGATAGTGCTTGGCACATAGTAAATGCTCAATAAAATAGCGACTGAGCTGAGGCTGCTGAGATTTCTCTGATCTCAAATATTTCCAACCCCAATCAGTATCAGCAGAGCCCATTAGAAGATCTCTCCTTGGAGGTACTAAGAAACCAGTATTTATTAAATTAAAACACTCTATAAATCCTTCTTACTTTGGTTTATCAACAAAACTAAATGCTATGTGACAAGAGCTCATAAGGACTCAGTTTCCTCACATGTAGAATGGGGTCACACAGGGCTGTCTCAGGGGCAAAAGAGAAAGTGAATGCAAAAGGTCACAGGCTGAGCAGGTCTGCAGCTGGCTGCTGTTTCCCCTCTTCTGGGAGGGTGAGTGCCTACCCTCTCATCCTTCCCAGCTCCCCTCCTTCACTCCTCACACAGGACTCCAGCAGAGAAGATGGGAAGATCTGACACTCAGAAGCTATGTCAAGTGTGTGTGGGGACCAGATTTGTCGCTTTTTTCCCACCATCTGAGTCACCATCATTATCAGTCAGGCCCTGAACAGACCAGCACCCCGACTCAATAAAGTGGCCCCATTCGGAATCCCTGACCTCTCAGATTTGCCCAATCCTTTCCTTCTCTTTCTGAAATGTCTGCTTACACCTTGTTGCCTTGGTCTTGACTTCCCCAGGCTCCTCATATATCCCTTACTGCACTCTCCTTGCTTCTCTCTGTCAAGCTCAGAATGGTGACACAGATCTTTGAGTGCTGGTCCAGATAACCAGAGGCCTGTGTTCTCGCCCTGATGCTCATCTCTCCCCATCCTACTTTGCTTCATGGACACCCAGTCTCTGCCTGGCACCTTGGTGGATGCTGGGGACAAATTGTATCATGGACAGACATGGTATCTGCTCCCACACAGTTCAATCTCCTTGTACAAACTGTGGGAACTTGGGTGAGTCCTTGGCTTTGCCTCTGTTTCCTTCCTCCCAGGCCTTTCTCTGATACCCAGGCATTCTCTGTCCTGTGATTTCTTATGGTTGAGCAGCTGGCTGAAGCCCAAATGCCACAGACTTGAGGCTGAAATTTTAGTTGCAGCTCAAGGACAATCAGACTCAGCGTCCATCTGTCCTGTAACAATAAAATACCACTCCCCCAAGATGAACTGATGCCTGTTCTCTGTTTAAAGCATAACCCAAGCAAACCCCAAACACCTAGTCTAAGAGCCATGCAGTTGTCTTAATTTGCCCAATTGGCCAAATACCCAAACCTCCTCCCTCTCTGGAAAGCAGCCCTGCAGTGGAGTCCAACCAATCCCTGCCCCACCCAAGGCAGGGTCTCTCGCAGGGCAGTGTCCTCAGCAGGACCCATCGCTTAATTTCATCTTGGAGGAGTGAGGCTGTTTTCTGTAATCTGTGTTCTGAAATCAGGGGCAACCTTCCCCCACAGAAAGAATCAGAGCTTGCCTTCCACGTGTGTCTCCTATGGGTCAGGACAGCCCACAGAAGGGCCATCAGGAATGGCATAGCTGCAGAAAGGGGGGCTTTTAGACTTACCCTGAACCTGTGCTTGCGTAGTAAGCACTCTGCTTTTATTTGTATTGTATGTTGTAAATCATTAAAAAATAGCAACATCTTCTAAATAATCTGTATGGGGCTTCCCTGGTGGCCCAGATGGTAAAGAGTCTGCCTACAATGCAGGAGAACCAGGTTCGATCCCTGGTTGGGGAAGATCCCCTGGAGAAGGAAATGGCTACCCACTCGAGCATTCTTGCCTGGAGAATCCCATGGACAGAGGAGTCTGGTGGGCTTTAGTCCATGGGGTCACATAGAGTTGGACACAACAAAGTGACTAACACACACACATAAAGATGTATGTCTTCACACTTTATATGAGAATGAAGAATCAAGATGTTCATATGAAAAATTATTACCTAACGTTTTGATGGCGACTTGGCAGGGGATGCTGGGGTTGGAGGTTTAGCTGGTGATTCTCAAGACCACTGTCCCAGATGAGCCCCCCTGAAGGCAGCACTGGGGAGACCCTGGATGTGCTGGGTCCAAAGGGATGTCCAAGAGCCTGAGGAGGGAGCGCTGTCTTGGGCAAGTCCATTATCCCTCTGAGCTTCAATTTCCCCATCTGTAAAGCTGAGATCGAAGTTTCCACCTACTCAGGATTCTTGAGAATCAAATCAAATCAAATAACAGATGCAACAACCTTTTGTGAGAAGCTAAGATCTGTGTAAAAGGAGGATCACATCATTGTTGTTTTAACTGCAATTATATTACCTACCTGGATGTTGGTTGAAGCCCTGGAAAAATGGAGGGGCAGGTTCTCCCCAGTCCTATCTGAAGCTCCTCCTGCTGTACCCCCAGCCCTGCCCACCTGGCCGCTCCTGGGGGTGGACTCAGCACACATTGGCTTAGTTCATGACCTCAGATGTCCCTTGGAATCTGCAGTGCCAAAGCCAGTTTGTTCTGACGCGTCTTTCAAAATGAATGTGAGTTTGCAGGTGTCCATGAATTAGGTGACAAAGGGGCTGGGCAGGACCAGGTTTGTTTATTATAATTCCTAGCTATGACTCACCCGGAGTTCAACTTTCATAAAGGTCAAGCCTGGGAACCCATCACTTCAGAAATCTTCGCCACTTGCTGTTCCAAGGGCGTCTGCCAGGACAGCCACAGACATGCCCTCACACAAGGCAATGTGAAATGCGTGGGTCTGGCCCTCAGTCCTGGTCTCGCTGCACTTACTCAAGAGGGTTCAGGGGCTGGATGCCACCATGCACCCTTTCATTTTACAGACGAGATCCAGACAAGGCCCAGGCACAGAGGTGACTGACCTACCTCTCTGACTGAGAGATAGGTTTGTGGCTGTGAGAATCTGACCTGCCAGACTATGCTGGGTTGAATAGCGCCCACCCCCCAAATAATTCATGTCCACCCAGTACCTGTGAACACGACCTTATTTGAAAATTGGGTCTTTGCAGATATTCTTAAGCTGAGGTCATACTGTATTAGACTGGGGCCTAAATCCCATGGTGTCATTATTAGAAGGCCATGTGGAGACAGACATGCAGGGAAGGCTGCCAGTGATGGTGGAGAGGGTGGGGGGCTGGGTGATGCGGCTGCGAGCAAAGGATGCACCAAGACTGACACCACCAACCAAGCTG
Organism: Bos indicus; assembly: GCF_029378745.1. Lineage (NCBI taxonomy): Eukaryota > Metazoa > Chordata > Mammalia > Artiodactyla > Bovidae > Bos > Bos indicus. The sequence goes on from NC_091760.1 coordinate 73,309,332, forward strand.
GAAGAGACAGGAAGGAGGCTTCCCTCAAGCTGCAGTCCCTGACCTTTTCAGCACAAGGGACTGGTTTTGTGAAAGACAATTTTTCCATAGACAGGAGGGGGGTATAATTCAGGCAGTAATATTGGCGATGGGGAGGAATGGAAAGGGCAGATGAAGCTTTGCTTGCTCTCTCACCTGCTGCTCATCTGCTGTGCGACCCAGTTCCAAACAGGCTGCAGACCAGGATTTGGGGACCCCTGCCCTAGAGCCTTCAGGAGAGAATAGGGGTGGGTGGATGGGGGATGGGGTGGAGAGAAGAATACACTTGTTGTCTTAAGCCGCCCAGTTTGTGTCGCTGTGTCACATCAGAACGCAGAGGAAACAAACACAGAAGCTGAGGCTTTCTCTGCTGTTTCCTGTAGAAGCACAACCTCAGGGCTAAGGGCTGAGCTGAGCAGTTTCCCGTGCATCATCTCATTCAGTCTTCATCCCAAACACATCACAAATGCATTGCTGTTCTCACAGCAACTCTATGAAGGGGGGCACTTTTCTTTCTTTTTCATTGTAGTTTTTAGTAGTAATATAGTCACATCACACAAGATCGTAAAGGCAACTAAAAGGTATGATCCACAGTGAAAAACCTTCCAGCCCACCCAACTCTGGTTCGCCGTTCTGGGAGTAGCCCTTGTTACCAGGTTCTTCCAGAGCTATTACACAGTAAACCTGCAGATCAGCTAAAACGTTCTCTCTCCCCCACACACTTTTCTAAAACACCAATGATAATACACTCTACAGAGGCTTGCGTGTCTCGCTCTTCACTTATCAGTACAGCTTGATGCTTCCATCCTCATCTGCGCAATACTGGACCAGATGGGCATCCCACCTTCTTGAAATGGCCCCTCTCTCCCCTGGTCTTCCTTGGCAGAGTGCTTTGCTGGCCCCTCTTTGTCTTCCTTACTCTAAGTGCAGTGACCTTCTAGCCATTATGGAGCCCACTTCTCACCCCTCCCCTCCCGCTCTCCCTGAGCTACCTTTCTCCTAAAGTGTTCTAAGTGTAAATGTTATAGACTGAATGTTTGTGTTCCCTCAAAGTCCTTTATTGAAATCCTAACCCCCAGTTTGATGGTATGAGATGGTTGGGCCTTTGGGAGGTGTTTAGCTCATGGCATCTGGTCCCATGACTTCATGGCAAATAGATGGGGAAACAGTGGAAACAGTGACAGACTTTATTTTGGGGGGGCTCCAAAATCACTGCAGATGGTGACTGCAGCCATGAAATTAAAAGACGCTTCCTCCTTGGAAGAAAAGTTATGACCAACCTAGCCTGCCTGCCTGCTGCTAAGTCGCTTCAGTTGTGTCTGACTCTGTGCGAACCCATAGACAGCAGCCCACCAGGCTCCCCCATCCCTGGGATTCTCCAGGCAAGAACACCGGAGTGGGTTGCCATTTTCTTCTCCAATGCATGAAAGTGAAAAGTGAAAGTGAAGTCGCTCAATCCTGTCCGACTCTGAGCGACCCCACGGACTGCAGCCTACCAGGCTCCTCCATCCATGGGATTTTCCAGGCAGGAGTACTGGAGTGGGGTGCCATTGCCTTCTCCAACCTAGACAGCATATTAAAAAGCAGAGACATTACTTTGCCAACAAAGGATGACCCAGAGGGATGGTACGGGGAGGGGCAGTGGTGGCTTCAGGATGGGGAACATGTGTATACCCATGGCGGATTCATGTTGATGTATGGCAAAACCAATACAATATTGTAATTAGCCTCCAATTAAAATAAATAAATTTATATTAAAGAAAAACAAAGCTATGGTTTTTCCAGTAGTCATCTATGGATGTGAGAGTTGGACTATAAAGAAAGCTGAGTGCCAAAGAATTGATGCTTTTAAACTGTGGTGTTGGAGAAGACTCTTGAGAGTCCTTTGGACTGCAAGGAGATCTAACCAGTCCATCCTAAAGGAAATCAGTCCTGAATATTCATTGGAAGGACTGATGCTGAAGCTGAAACTCCAATATTTTGGTTACCTGATATGAAGAACTGACTCATTTGAAAAGACCCTGATGCTGGGAAAGATTGAAGGCAGGAGGAGAAGGGGATGACAGAGGATGAGATGGTTGGATGGCATCACCGACTCAATGCACATGAGTTTAAGTAAACTCCTGGAGTTGGCAATGGACAGGGAGGCCTGGCGTGCTGCAGTCCATAGGGTCGCAAAGAGTTGGACACGACTGAGTGACTGAACTGAACTGGACTAGGTCATGAGAGTGGCGCCTTTATGAATGAGATTAGTGACCTTACAAAAGGGACCCCAGAGAGATTTCTTGCCCCTTTCACCACGTGAGGACATAGTGAGAAGACAACTATCTATGATCTAGGAAGCAGGTCCTCACTAGACCCCTACTCCACTGGTGCCTTGATCTTGGACTTCCTGGACTCCAGAGGGTAAAAAATTGAGTGTTGTGTAAGCCACCCAGCCTATGGTATTCTTATGATAACATCCCAATGGTCTAAGTTGGTAAGTAAGCTCACATTTGCTTGTAAGTCATTGGCTCCCATACTTGATCTCCAAATGGGATTTGTGCTGAGTCTAGTCTGCCATAGCCATTCCATCTTCATTTGGCTGTCTCACCAATATCTTACAACTTACACAGTCAGCGATCTTGATACTCAAAACTGTTCTCTCCATCAGTCTTCCCCCACATCAGTAAGTAGAATCACTTTCACGTGCTGGCTCAGGCAGACCACCCATCATCTTAAAGAAAAATGGCACATGGTTACTGTACAATGTTGTGTAGGTTGCAAGTGTACAATATCAGTTCAGTTCAGTCGCTCAGTCGTGTCCAACTCTTTGAGACCCCATGAACCACAGCATGCCAGGCCTCCCTGTCCATGACCAACTCCCTGAGGTTACCCAAACTCGCGTCCATCGAGTCGGTGATGCCATCCAGCCATCTCATCATCTGTCATCCCCTTCTCCTCCTGCCTTCAATCTTTCCCAGCATCAGGGTCTTTTCAGATGAGTCAGCTCTTAGCATCAGGTGGCCAAAATATTGGAGTTTCAGCTTCAACATCAGTCCTGCCAATACAGTGACTCATAACTTTTAAAGGTTATACTTCATTTACAGTTATTATAGAATGTTGCCTATAGTTCCGTGTTGTATGGTCTCTCCTTGTCGTTTGTTTCGTACCTGGTTGTTCTTAGCTCTTACTCCCCTACCCCTGTATTGCCCCTCTTCCTGCCCTCTCTCCACTGGTGGCCACTGGTTTGTTTTCTGTGCGAGTCTGCTCCCTTTTTGTTATATTCACTTGTTTCCCAATATCCTCTTTTGTCTTTAGCTGAAGATGGTATTTAAGGTGAGGGATTCAGCTATTCTGATGTACTACTCAGTTTTTCTGGGTCTGTCCCATGTATCTGCAAGTCACTTCATTCATTTCTGACTGTGTGTGACCCTATGGACTGTAGCCTGCCAGGTCCTTTGCCCATGGGATTCTCCAGGCAAGAGTACTGGAGTGGGTTGCCATGCCCTCCTCCACTCCCCCATGTATACATTTTATTAAATTTTTGTTTGATTTTCGCCTTTAAAAAAAAACAGTAAATAAATATTCAGCTCCTTCTTTCTGGTTGAAAAAGATTCTGCCTTTGTTAAGCAATCTGACTATAAAAGGGGGCCACTGATGGTGAGGAGCAGGAACTAGGGAAGCTGGGTGGTCCTTGAGCTGCATCCACAGGAAGCGATGAACTGGCAGGGGGCTGATCACATTTCTCTGGGCCCAGCAGACAGGAAGTGCATTGTGTGCTAGGGAAGCGCATGTCCTTCCTTCCTTCCTTTTTTCACTGGGCTTATATGGAGAATTTTCATAAGCACATCCCTTCCGCATTAAGGGCCAAGAGGAGTGAAGGATGAGGACAGGGGAGAACAGCTGTTTCTACGCCTTCTTTGTTTCCTTAAAAAAACTATTTTGAAACATGAAATTCATACAGAAAACTGCACCTGTGATAAATATGATACGTCTCTTGAATGAGATTATTATTCACTAATATTCACTCCTCTCATTGACTTCCATGAGGTGAGCCCATTTCCCCACTGATGCTGGGCTTGGCCACGTGATGTACTTTGGCCAATGGAATGTGAGCAGCAAAGAACACTAGTTCCTAGCCTAGACCTTAGGAGACCTGTGTATTTTCTTTCACCCCTCTTGTGATCCCGCCTTTCACTTTAAAAGAACACGCCTCAGAGAGTGGCCAGTTAATGGAAGAGACATGTGGGGAGAGCCCGGCCCTCATCTCACAGCTTACAGCCAAGGCCAGCCCAGCACAACCCAGAACTCTGCCCACCACCAGCCAGTGCGAAGTACATGCCTACTGCCTACCCAGTGTCTGCACTGGGTATGGTGGTGGTTTGGTATGGCATAGCCAGGTGATTCGATGAGTGCATACCCCAATACATTTTCACCACATGAATACACCTTTGCAGCCAGCACATGGATCAATAGACAGAATGTCACAACACCTGAGAAGTCGTCTCCCTGGTACCCAGTCCAGTTCCTACAGCCTTCTCCAGGTAACCACTAATCTGGCTTCTAATAGCATAGAAGACTTTTGTCTCTTTTCTTTCTTTCAATAATGGAAACATACATAATATATTCATTTGTGTCTGATTATTGTCATTCAATACAACATTTGTAGAATTGATCCTTAGATTGTTTTATGTGGTAGCAGTTCATTATTCCCATTGTTATGTTATGAATATACTATCATTTATTTTTCCATTCTATTGTTACGAGCATTTGGGTTGTTTTTTGCTTTCAGGTGTTATGAATAGCATTGCTATGAATATTCTCATGTGTATCTTTCAGTGAACACATATACACATTTCTGTTGGATCTGTATAGGAGTGAAGATATATATACAGTATGTATATATTTATCTGTAGTAAATACTACCAAAATGTTTTCCAATGTTCACGAACCAATTTCACTACTGGCAGCTTATGAGAGTTCTGGTTGCTTTGCATCCTTGCTGATACTAGGCATTTCCCATCTTTTAAAATTTGGTCATTCTGTTGGATATGTTGTTAGCATGCATATTGGTTTTAATTTGAATTTTCCTGATAACTGACAACTTATGTCATTTTTCATAAGCTTGCTGGTCATTTGGATATTCTTTTTTGTGAAGTGTCTATTCAAGTATTTTGCTTATTTTCTTCTGGATTTTTTCTCCTTTTCTTATCAATTTGCAAAAGTTCTTTGTATATTCTGGATATTACTTCAATATGTATTACAAATATTTTCTTCCATCTTGTGGGCTGCCTTTTTACTTTCTCAATAGTGTCTTTTCATGAGTAGAAGTTCTTAATTTTAATCTGCAATTGACCCTTAAACAACATAAGTTGAGCTATATGAGTCCACTTGTACACAGAGTTCTTTCCAATACTTACACAGGTAGTACTACGTTTACAATCCATGGTTGACTGAATCCTAGGAAGCAGAATCCGAGGCTGTGAAGGGCTGCCTGTGGGACTTCAGCATCTGCAGATTTTGGCATTTATGGCAGTTTCTAGAACCATCCCCCATGGATACTGAGGGATGACAGTTATCTAATTTATCAACTTTATTATTAATGGTTTATGATTTTTTTGCCCTGTGTAAGGGCCTGTTACCCACTCTGAGGGCCTGAAGATGTCCTCCTGGGTTTTCTTCTAAAAGCTTTATTGATCTATAACTCAACTGGGAGTGATCTATGTGTGTGATGAGAGGTGGGGGTTAAAATACCTCTTATATGAAATCTGGTTGACCCAAACCATTTAATTGGAGGGGCCGTTCTTTTCCCCTGTCACTGCAGCATTTCTTTTTTTTTTTTAATTGGGGAATTGAAAAAAACCATGGCTTACAGAACATGCTTTCAAGCTAGATGAACTAGAGTCACATGTTAACTTTCATGCCTTGGCTGTGGATTTAGGATGAGTTACTTCCTACCCCTGAGTCTCAGTTTCCTCCCCTGTATTTGAGAATAATGAAACTCTTCATCTCAGAGTCTCCCAAAAAGCATGATGATGGGAGAATGCATGAAAAGCACTTAGTATAGCACCTGGGAATGAAGGCTCAATAAATATCTGCCAATTACTATATTCTCACCCCACTTTCTTACTCTTTCACCGACAGTGTATTGTGCACACTCTTTGTACACATTCTTTGTAATCTTACTTTGTAAAGTAACATATCTTAGAAACCAACCGTAAGATCTCATTTAAAATCACCCTCATTCTTTTCAATAGGTGCCTCGTATTCCAGTGTATGATGTACTATATTATCCAAACCAACACATGGAAGGATCTTCATGGTGTTTATTATCAACCTTTCCCCCAACCTAAAATAATGTTGAGTAAATTAGCCTCTATGGGTTATTTGGAACAGGGGGTGTGGGGCCTTCCCCAGTGGTTCAGTTGGTAAAAAATCTGCCTGCGATGCAGGAGATGCAAGGCATTGGGTTCAATCCGTGGGTCAGGAAAATCCCCTGGAGAAGGAAATGATAACCCACTCCAGTATTCTTGCCTAGAAAATCCCACAGAAGAGGAGCCTGGAGGGCTATAGTTCATGGGGTTGCAAAAGAGTTGGACAGGACTGAGTGACTGAACAACAGCAATTACTATTACCATGACTACCACCATATTCCTGATGTTAGCACAACTAAGTCAAATGGGATTTTTTTCAGATCTGGGAAACAAATTTATTGTCTGTGCTCAGTTATTTCCACGTTTCTGTGAGACCCAGTAAAGACCAGTCTCCACTCTGGGCTGACTTTGCATTCCTCTATGCTCCCAGCATCAGGCAGCTCCTGTCCCAAGACTCTTACTATTTCCAGCCTTTGCTTTCCTGGGCCCTCTATGAAATCAACAACCTCCTCACATTATTTACTGCCATTTCCCTCCCCCTATTCACTGCTGCTCTGCCTTTGAAGCTGTAGCCCCAGCTTCCCTAGTGAGCTGGCATCCCTGAACATACTTTTCTGGTTTGTTTGTGACACTCCACCAGCTGCTGGCCTGTCCAGCAGAACCAAAAGCCTCTTTTTTTTAGGACAACATCCTGTCTTTGTGAAATCGCTTTGTAGAGACACAGCTGTGAAAGAAGACTGCTTGGCCCAGGTCTCTGGCAGCAAAGTTTTAACTCAATGCAAAGCACAGATAAAATAAACATCAGACATTTCACACATCAACTTGATTCGAGTTATGTGATCTTGTTGATTAAAAATGTCTTCTTGGCACGTCCCATCAACAAGTAGAGTTAAGGCTCTTGCTGAAGCTGGAGAGACTACATTGGAAATAAGTTTCCTGGGCCTTGACTTCTGTCTATAGAAATGTCAATGGTTTATTTGTGTTTTAGGAAGCTGCGAATGTCATCGTTTTTGGTTTTTGAGATTGGGCTAAATGTTTATCAGGGGAAATGTACTAAAATGGTCCGATCTTCCACAACCTGCATGGAGGACGTTGCTCCATCTGGGGTGAACGCCTCCCCGCTGTATCGTTCGTGTGTTTGGTCCACCCACAGATAGAAGTGTATTGTACCAGGCCCTCTGCTGGGGCAGGGGGTGAAAAGATAAATGCTCTCCCTTTCAAAAGCCCCTCACTTAGGCTGTAACACTTAATTCACAATAGTTTATACTATAGGCAGCTATTTCCAGAACAAAACTTGGTATCGTCTTTAAACGCTTTTAATGTCATGCCTATGTTTGCGCTCTGACTTACCAAGGCATTTGCCTTGGCCTCCTGCCTCTGGGGCAGCCCTCCTCAGGTGACAATTGTGTACCATATCCCTGCTGAGAAGGGTTTCTCAGTTTGGCTTGATCGCTGATATTTTCTACTTTGCTTCCCACCAGGGAGCATCTATTTAGCCTGTACATTTATAAGCTAAATCAAGTATATACAAGTTGGTGCCAAAGCCTGCTTGGTCTAGTTACCTGAAATCTGAAATAAGATGTGAACAGCTTTTAGATTAACCTTGGAGATATTTAGAAATCATATATCTATGGAGTGAGCATTTTTTCAGAACTTTTCATTAGATGTCAAGGCCAGTACATTCTGCTCTCTTCATTTCAGAAAAAAAAAATATATATATGTATGTATGTATATATTTCAAATTGTAAAGATTCTCATGTCATGGTTACACGTCTGTGGCATTAAATCATTGGCTAATTCATGAATGTGTTTTCAAAAAAATTTTTTTGCCAAATCTGGTTCTTCATGTCACAAACTATCTTTTTGCAATTTCTCTATAGACCAGCAGTTTCCAACTTTTTTGAAAGAGCACCTATCAGTAAAAAGAAAAAAAATGGTCTCTTCCCAACACATTTTGTTTACCAATTATATACACAAAGAGAATGTGAAATAAAGACACCTGCGTCTAAAGAAAGCTGCTAAATATGTTCAGGTGGGACTCTGACAGAATCCATCAACCCCCGCCCACCGCCCCAGCCTAGGTAAGTCAGACATTTCAAAGAAGTTCACTGACATCAGAAAATTCATAAGAGTAGAGAGGTCTTTTACTTTCTCCTCTGCTCCCTGTGAAGGGAAAGGGAGCCACTTACCTTACCCCAAGCCAAGTAAGGGACTTTAAGAGGACTACGAACAAAATGAGTATTGTCTCCAAGAAAGGGGATTAGGGAACCCACCCTCTGGCCTGAGGCCTACTGTACTCCTGAGGTAACCATATCACAGGAAGGCACTGTGAGAGAAGTTTCTAGAGAGAAACTAAAGAGCATGCCAAGAAGCACATACAGACTGGAGCCCACCACTCACCCAGGGACGTGTGAGGACAGGGGGCTGGCTGGAGCCACCTGTGGAACTGGGTGAAGAGAGACTGCGCTGGAGCAACCTGCACCAACTTGAGTCTCCACAGCCCACAGGCCAGAGGGATGGGCCAGTATGAGGTATGTGAGGGATATCTTCCCAGAGAGTGACCTGTGGAGCTGAGGGGATTCCAGCGCTGAAAAGCTGGAGATTTACAGAAGGGAGTTTTGTCAGAGGTCATTCAGAGAGCACGTTGCTAGGGGCAGGGACAGTGAGTGCAGTGTGAGGGCCTCCGTGTGGAGGGAAGGAGAAGGAAGGACATCTCCAAATGCACCTAAACGTGTCCCACCAAACAGACAGGAGTTGGTCAGTGGTCACCTCGACAGAGGGCACCGGCAGCCAGATTCAAGTAGCATAAACCATCACGCGAGGCCTTGCCACTTTTTCTCTGGCTCTCCCCGGCCCCCAACCTGGAGGAGCTGCCAGTAGGAAGGAACCTGTGGAAGAAAAGTGAGAGAACAGCCCCCTGCTGTTTCCTATTATAGGTTCTCAAACCGTGAGTTAAGCCTAAGACAGGGGGCAGAAGGATTATTTTATTTGATGTGAGTTTCAAGTTTTGATTTAGACTGGCCTGAACTTTTTAATACCTGAACATGAGACCATTCATAAAACTGAAAGTGACGAACAAGCTGAGGTTTCTGTGTGAGATGCTAATCAAGGAGGGGAAAGGAGATCGAAAGGGCATGTTTGAAGGCAGCCGTGGGAGAAAAATGAAGCTGTTTCCTGCTGGTCCCCATTGAGATTAGTCTACTCAATAAACTGACATCAGGAAACCTAGAATTTCTTTCTTTTTCTTCAGGTAAAAATAAATGCAGAAAGAAGTCCCAATCTTTGCCTCTTATGCCCCAGGACATCATCTCCCACAGCCCCTGGACTGAGCAGCTGTATTAGCGGCCAGAGCCGGAACCCAGCCAGACCCTCTGGAGAGCAACTGTGTACACAGCTCAGAGGGAAGCTCAGGAAATACATTTAGTCCACTTCTAAGCCACTGAGACTGATCACCCATTCATCCATCCCTCCATCCATTCCATTCACCCATTCGCTCATCTGCCTACTCCCAAGTCTCAGGCTCTGCACATGGCTTAGAGATTCATTGGTGAATAAAGCAGACAAGACCTCTGCCCTTGAGAAGTTTACCATCTAATAAAAGAAAACACACTTTAAACACATAAACATGTATTTACCAAATTGTGGTTCATGTTATGGTAGTGGCAATAAACAAACAAATAACAATGACAACAACAAATCCAGAGTACGGTAATAAAATATTGTGTGTGTCCGTGTGTTGGTGCGAGACAATCCACTGGCAAATCCCCACTTAACCACTCCAGCAGCTGAAAATACCCCAAGAAAACCCAGAAATTATTATGCATTAAATTGAGCATTTTTATCTTAGGAGAGTGTGTTCTTGGAAGGGAAGTGAGGGTGAAGAGAATGTGTGTGTGTTTGTGTGTATGCTTACTTAAAAGATAATTTTGTTCAACAAACATTTGCTGAGAACCTGTTTGAGGAAGAAACATGGGAGACAGTGCTTCAAAGAGAGTTTCATTCGCTAAGTCTGGACGAGGAGTCTCTGGGTATGTAGAAATGTCTGAGCCATTTTTAGCAGCTGAGCAGTGAACTTGCTTTTGGTCAACCAGCCCTGGCATGTCCAGGCTAGGAACAGACTTGGTGAAGCAGGAAGAAATGCCACAAAGATGTTACCAGAATAATTTAGATTTCTTCTTGAGATAGACAACCACCTGACATGAAACTTAGCTTTAGACCCGTCTCTTCTTGGCTCTTTTCCTTTCCAACTCTTGGTCTAAGGTATGAATAACAATATTGCATCCCTACTATGTGGTGGAAGACTTCCTAGATGATTTTATGCATGATGTCATTACAGCAAGCTGAGGGTATTAATACCTTCAATACAGGTGAGGAAGCTGGGGCTCAGGCTGTTCAAGCCCCCACACTCCATGCAGATCCAGGTTTCTGATGCATATATGTCCCTGTGCAATCACACACTTTCTCCTCCACCCTACCGTGCCTCCAACCAGATCCTAGACTTTGAGCCTCTTGAGGCTGAAACCACAACTCATTCATTCCTGTAGCCTCCAAGCCCAGAACGGTGAGGAATGCAACCACTCACTCACCTATCCACCCCAAACCAGTATTTATTGAGTGCTAATTCAATGCCAGGACCTGTGTCCCGTGTTTTTAAATCTTTGAGAAATGAAAGAGGGAAGAGAGAGAGAAAAGGAGATAAAGTAGATACACAGCAGGGCTCAGGAAAGATGGCTGCCGAACCTCAGGCTGTACAGGAGGAGAGGGTGTCAGGGGGGCTGGGCAGAGCCCCCGCTGGGATTTACCCCTCGGCTCTGGCACTAATCCTCTACCTGTCACTACCTCTCTGGGCTTCAGTTTTCACATAACTTTCCAGTGCTCCTCAGGTGCCTTTTTGACAGGTAATTCTGAAAGCTTTGTAAACTGAGCAGACCATGTGGCCTTTCACTGCTGTGGCCTTTCCATGATTTGACTGAGTTCTTTTCAGGAGGAAGAACTTTTTTTCTGAAGAGGGATTTAGATGTGCAGCCAGGGTTGAGAACTACCTGTTAACAGGTCTTGTTTTGTTTTCCCCATTATCTGTAGAGGCTAGAAGCCAGGTATACAAAGCTTCAAGCTTCCAAGCCAAGCTTCCAACCCATAGGAAATCTGAGAAACAGATTTTTATTGTCGCTATTGTTACTGAAGAAATGATTGTGAATGAAAATAAAAAAGCAAATGGGAGTTTAGAAGGAGAAGGTGGAGAAGCAGCAACCCAGGTGGAATGTTTCAACATCGAAGGATTATTGTGTTATCTTCATCTAATCTCTGTGGACCTCTATTTCCGAACTGTAAAAGATGGAAAGTATGTGGACCTCTATTTCCCAACTGTAAAAGATGGAAAGTATATAAATCCTGGTAAACTGTCTCAATAAATAAAAAGATAAACAAAAAGCCCTAATTGTAACATTTGCCAATTTCTCTGGTATACATATTCTCACTGCGGTCAGTTTTCACTTATGAACAATTTAATGATGGCTCAGAAAATTCCTGGATATTTAACAATCACCCTCCCAAGCCTGTACCAACCAGCTCCAACAGAGCTCGAGTGGGGCATGCACAAGTTAAACGTCTACAACATGCTTGGGATGATGCCTGCCCCATAGAAAACACTCAGTAAATAGCAGCTATTATCATGATCATTATGGTTATTAATACCGTTATATTCTTTAATTTTTCTAATAGAATTTCTCTTTTCTTTTTTTTGTTTTTTTTTTTGCTCTTCCAGGACTCAGATTTGCTGAGGGGTAGTATTTTTTTTTCCCAGTATTTTAAGTAGAAACCTGGTAGCTCCTAGCATTCCCAGGTAGTCTGCATACACTCCAGAAGTCATTCAACAGAAATGAATGGCATTTTATGAGAGTTCAGTTTTTGAAGCACTTCTGTGACTTTTTCTCCTCTTTTGGTACCCAGAACAACACAGTGAGGCAGGGAGGGCTTCCCATTTTGCAGATGAAGAATGGAGGTTCAGAGAGAATGTGACTTACCTGAGTTACACAGCTGTCAGTGATTGAGTCCGCTCTCAGAAAAAAAAGCCCATCCCTTATCATAGCTGCCTCTTCATTTCTAGGAGGCGCTTGTGTGGGATACATGGTTTTCCTGGCCAGAGACCCAACTTGAACTGAGAGAGGGGGAAGGGATGAAGAAGGAAGGTGGAAGATTTCATCTACTCCAAACAGAAGCCCACAACACTCCCAAGAGGCAGGAGCCTCAGACAAAGATGGTTAATTCAGCACAGATACCTTCAAGTGAGTGCTTTCGGAGAAGCCCTCTCCAGAGGGAAAGATTACTAATTCATGATGAGGATAAAGTGGACCCATCTCTCGCTTTTAATGTGAGCTTGAGTTACTGAGATAATTAAATTTGGCAGTGAGAGTATTAGCTGTGTAGTGCAAGAAGCCCTGTTATCTGGAAGACACCAAGCACAGTTTAATGGGATGGGTATGCATGAGTGTGTATTAAGGACAGGCTGGGGAGGACTCCAGTGACATTATGGAGATTGGTGTCTGCTTAGTTGGGTAGCTTATAGGGCTCCCCAGAAGCAGCTTCTGGGCTGAAAGCCTCTCCCTACTGAAGAGACAATGGCTGTGTCTCTTAAGGATGGAATATACTCCATTCTGTACTCTGGGACAAGAAGTGGTGGTGAGGAGAAGGAAGGCATGTGTGATGTTTCATTCTGATGCATGCTCAGAGGAGGCTCACCAAGAGAGAGGAGGGGTTGGGGGTGATTCTCCTATATTTTCTCCCCCAGTCCTTGTGTGACTTGGTGCTTGCATGAGGACTTGGCAAGAAGTGGGGCCCCTTGTGGCTGTGAATAGAGCAAAGGGTCCACTTAGAGAATGAGTGCTGGGCCTCTCGGTCCTGCCAAAGTGAGTTCAGGAAGGCTAGGCCCAGATTTCTATGTTTCAAGGTGAAAAACCCCCAAATGCATCAACACACATGAAGTGTGCATGAACAACAATAGGAGAGAGACTGTCCAGTTGGATGCCAATTTTTTTTAATTTACAGAGTTTTATTAATGTTATTAAATCAGTAATGACAAATGATTTGCTTCCAGACCTTTGTTATGTTGCCTCAAATTTCCCAGAAAAAAAACCATGCCAGTGTTCAGGGAAAAAGTGGGTTCCAGGAAGCCTTCAGGTCCCAAGAGACTTTGGAAGGAACTGCTGGATTCCAGGGACATGGATGACCATGATTCACAGCTCCAGTGCTGTGGGCTCCAGACTCTAGGCCCAACATGTCTAGGTGATGCTCCTTGAGTACAAGTTTCCTGAGATGCTCCTTTTCAGTGTGAACATGTTTCACTTTGGCAAGTTCCTCCTAGGTCTGGTGCCTAAAGGTGATGAAACTGGCATGGGTTGAGCAGATCCTAAGTGACAGACTCAGTGCTGCTTGCTTCCTCTGCTGCTGCTGCTGCTAAGTCGCTTCAGTCATGTCCGACTCTGTGCAACCCCATAGATGGCAGCCCACCAGGCTCCCCCGTCCCTGGGATTCTCCAGGCAAGAACACTGGAGTGGGTTGCCGTTTCCTTCTTCAATGCATGAAAGTGAAAAGTGAAAGTGAAGTCGCTCAGTCGTGTCCAACCCTCAGCGACCCCATGGACTGCAGCCTTCCAGGCTCCTCCTTCCATGGGATTTTCCAGGCAAGAGTACTGGAGTGGGGTGCCATTGCCTTCTCCATTGCTTCCTCTACATTATCTCATTACATCACTGGAAGCACCAATATGAGGTGCCCACCATTACCTGCTCTTTCCAGGAGAAGCAGAATGCCCAGCGTGGGTGACCTGGGAGACAGCAGAAGATGGTAGGTGGGACTCTTCCTCTGCCTGCCTGGTTCCTCTGAGACCAGTGTTTCAGGCATCAGTGGCTTGGCTTGGACCAGCACAGGACTGGTCCTTCCTTGATCCAGGAAGAATGAGAAGCCCATGTCAAAGCAGCATGGTATAATGCAAGGAGCACCAGCTTTAGAAAGAGAAGGTCCTAGATTCAAATCCTACTTGTTGGTTGTACAATTTTGGGCAGCTTAACCTCTCTGAATCTCAGTTTTCTCATCTAGAAAATGAGCATAATAATAGCACAAACTTGTCTTCATGGAGTTGTGGAAATTAAAGGAGATAACAGATGTGACAGCATAAACATTAGCATCATCACATATTCTTCACACACCTGTGCTGAGTGCCCAGCCTTTTAACAATATACTCTACAACTTTGTTCAAATGGACGTCAGACTTTTTACAGATTTCAGAGTACATCTTCACCGTCTTTTTAAAAATAAGACTGCATTTGCATTTCTATATGCCAGCTCCTTTCATAATTCCTCCAAAATCATCTCTAGTGCTTCAGTGAGCTTATTCAGTCATTGAGTAATCTAGGGGCACATTCTATTCTCACTCTTGAGAGCTACTAAAGGTTCTGAGAATGGTAGGGAAAGAAATATTTCACTTGTCTTTTGGTCCTGTATTATTTATGTCCTGTATATACCTGCCACGTATCACTTAGCACCTACTAAGTGAGGGACCATGGATGATGCAGATGTGAAAGCCACCATCTGTGCCCCAGTGGAGCACACATTTTAGGGAATAACTGGACAGCAAGGCAGAGATCATTACACACTAGAGAGGCACCTGGCAGAAGGAGAGACATCCTCAGTCTTGGACATCACAGAGGAAGACCAATTTGGGCAGCTCACTTAACATTTCTGGAAAGTGAACAACTTTGTTAACCTTTGGACCAGGCTTTGAGGAGTGAGTACGATTGAGGAAGCAGCCTGGGAGAGGCAATTAGGGGTTGATGGAGGAAAACACAGGGCGTAACAAGGAGTCCTATCTGGTTGGAGCAGGGGAAAACAAGAGATAATCCAGCTGGGTGCCAGAGCGTAGAAGTCTCAAGCATCAGGCTGTTTAACTTCAGTGAGGAGCCACTGGCCCAGGATTTTCAAAAGAGGAGGGATACAATAGCCATCCAGAGATGTTCTGTCAATCAGACGGAGGAATCGGAGACAGGAGGGAGGAACACTGATGCAAAAGTTGCTGGCCAGGTGAGAGGTGAGAAGGTGAGCCTTTGAGTGCGGGTGGTAGGCAGCAGGCAGGAAAGGCTAAGGGAGCTGTCCAGGACAAGCACTTTCGCACAGAGCCCCAAGTTCCCATCCAGTGTCCACTAGTCCCTACGTGTGGGGTCTTGCTTAGCCTCTCTGGGCCTTAGTTCCCATAGCTGGGAAGGAAAACCCTGGCAGCAGAAGATGATTTCTACATGTCCTTCCAATCCTGGCCTCCTGACCCTCTTCCAGACATTTTTGGCACTGCTCTTCAAGCTTTGTGGTGAACAACCGTCAGTGGACAGGGGAGGACTGGAGTTGTGCCCCAGTCGCTGCTGACAGCTGGTGATATTTCTTTTGTCAAGCCTGGCAAAGACTCCCAATGAATTAAGTTAGTTCTGTCGGCTTTGATTTCACAACTCCTTCCAAACCGAAAGATTCTAAAAGCAAAAACAGATCAGTGGAGCAAAATAATAATGTCAAGAATACATAAGAATGTTCTTTTTTGTTACAAAGGTGACATTTCAAGTGAGTGAAGAAAGGATAAGTTCACCCAGCAGACCTGCAGCCAACGGCAGTTTAGGAAAAAAATAACATTCCACCCTACCTCATTTTTGGACCAATATTACTTCCAAATGGTTTCAAGAGTGAAATAAAACATTACTGGAAGTTAACACTGAAATTGTTAAATCATCTTGAGATAGGGCAAGTTTCTCTTAGCCTGACACCAAGGCAGTTATAATAAAAGAAAAGATTAATAGATTTGGCTGTGTAAATCTTTTAAAAACTGCATCCCAAAGATACCAAAGCCATTCCATAGCATTTTCTTCAGCCCTTCTGTGAAGGTAGGAAAGCCATTTCTGATTCTCTCAGTGTGACCTGGCAGAGCCCATTACTGAAGAAAGTGAAGAAAACCAGCTTCAGGGGAAACTTCAGAAGGGAAAGGCGCAGCACCACAGGCTGGAAGGTGGGCTCTCAGGGAGGGGGCACCAGGGTCAGATGCCAAGAGGACACTGGGCTCCCACTCCTAGGCAGGCCCCCGTACCCACCGCCCACCTGCCCTGCTGGTCTCCCCTCACCCTTCCTCCACCTCCCCAGAGGATGTAAACAAAGCCCCTGCCACCCGGCTTTGCCCTTTCTAGGCCTCAGACTTGGTGGCTGTCTGTGTGACGGGAGTAAAGAGGTTCACCTGCCTCTAGACAGTAGCCTTGGGACTCCCCTGAGAGTCGCAGGAGCTTGTCTTTCCCGTTCTGTCTTTACCACCTGGGCATCACAAGGGAGGGGTTTGGTGTCGCGTTGCCTCCACAGCCCGTGGCTGCATGCCAGGCCTCGGTGCCCACAAGAAACATGATTCCACCTGCTCTAGGGAACAAATGGGCCACGTGCCTCACAGACGCACTGATAAGTGGCTGGAAGCCTCCAAGGATTGATCGCTGTTGTCAGAGCCAGCAGATGCCTCCTCTGCTTTCTCTCCTGGAGTTGGTGGGGCGTGGGGGAGATGGGGTGCTGAGAAGGAGCCCCGGCACTCCTTGCAGAGGGCCAGCTCCCTTTCTGGTCCCCTCTCCATCCATGACTGCTGGCCTCATGAAGGGTTTGCCTGGACTGCATGCCCTCAGCAGCAAATTCATATGTCGTAATGGGTCCCAGCCCAAGACGGAGAATTTTAGAACTGATAGGAGATATGGGGGTTAACATGGCTTCTGGGAAAAGAGTTCAAGTTGTATCCACAGGCGCAATTTACAAATGCCTGGGTCTCCTGGCAAACTGGGGAGCAGAGGCCCAAGCTAAGACTAAGGGCAGAGGGAGCTAAGGAGCTCCACAGGAGGGCACTTATCCTAAGGGAAGAACTTCAGTGATCGGCAAAGCCTGAGTGTTGGAAGAAGCCATTTCTGACTTCACCTGGAAATTTCTTTGTAATCCCCCACCCGCCATGCCCTCGAAGCCACAGCAAGACAGAATGACTCATAATTTCCCAAACATGTGCCCTTTTATGTCCCCAGATCATTGTTCAAAGGAGTCTTGTCTTTCTGGAACATCCTCTTCACCTCCTTTTTCTCTTGTCTAAGTCTCAGTGGTTTCCCGAGAAGCTTCCTTGAAGCCCCTGGCCCAGGTTAAACAGCCCTCCTTTTTGTTTCGAAACATCGCAAGCGTGGAACTCCGTCACTGTTTGTTACACTGTATTATGATCCCCTGTTTAGTTCTCTGCACTGGGCTGTCATCTCTTTAACATGATTTAGTGCCCAGTCCACAGCCTAACAGATGTATTGGTGTTTACTAAGGTGTACAATAAAAGGAGTCAAAAGAATTCTCAAAATGTGTTCACTTCTGCACTCTACCTTTCAGTGAAATGGGAAATTGAAGTAGTTGGTTTGTATGGACACTAAGAAAATAAATCTTTGTCTTATGTGGCCCTTAACTTGCCTATAGGTTAATAAAATCTCTTTGAAAAGTATTGAGCGATTGCCAAATGACCAGCACTGTAGAATAAACAGAGTAAGTCATGGTTCTGTTCAGGCAAACTCCATCTCCTTTGCTTCCACCACCTTAGTAGTGATGAATCCCTTCTTTCTCCCAGAACTGTTATCACCTGGGCTTGTACCTCTTACACCACCACACTTGAAGCATTTGTAGGGCAAGAATCTTGCTTTGTGATTCCTCTAGGACACACCTTGCCTGAGGCAGGTGTTCAGAAAATGTTGTCCAATTCTGAATTGTGATGAACGAAGGATATTGGAGACACATTCTGAAATGCTTGCTTTGGGCCCCTAAATTAAAACTTTCACAATTGATGAAGATGCTCTAAATCCTTTCTAGAATAAGGTAAGCTAGAGATAAATGAATACAGGAAAGTGAAAATATACCTAAAAATAAATATGTGAGGAAATGAAAAGAAATTTTAGTAAAACCCACTCTCTCTCACTTGTTCATTTACTTGCCAATCCATCCTTCCATCAAACCAACCAACCATCCTCCATTTAACAAATATAGATGTGCCTGGAGCTGCGCCAGGAGCTGGGCTCAGAGTGATAAATAAGACAAAAACTTTATAACTGTGCATGGACTTACATTTTAACAGGGAAGCAGACATCTAATAATTGCAATTGTCACCAGAAGAATGATAAAGGTGGTGTGGAAGTGTCCCCCTGATGGGGGGAGGGGGGAAGTGACACTCGTTTGTCTGTTTACTCATTCCCAGATCCAGAGCCTGGACCTTGAGCAGCATCACTGAATGATAGCTTATTGAAAGAATGAGGGCTGCTGCCTGTACACAATTAACAAAGAAAGGTTTATCTGGAAATTTTACCTGGGAGCCCCAAATTAAAATGCTAGCGTCTTTTGAAAGGTTCTGCTTTCTTCAGAAGAAGCACAAGCATCTGTAAAGTTAGAGTTGGGACTGACAGCCTTTTCATCACTACTAAAGGGCACCCTGAGATGAAGGAGCACGTGTTGTATAAAACAGTCCCCAGTGCTTTAGCCAAAGGAATGTTAACTCTCGATGATAAAGACATGACATTTCCATTACCTGGCCCCTCTCAGCGAGAAACAAGAAGAAAAAAAAATGCAAATCATGGTGCCATAATTTCAACAGTGAAGAAGATCAAGCCTGAACTGAAAATGCATCACTTCCCATTTTTCACTGCCTCCTCGTTGTCATTGTTCAGTCTGTAAGTCATGTCCAACTCTTTGTGACCCCATTGATTGCGTTACGCCAGGCTTCCCTGTCTTTCACCATCTCCCTGAGTTTGCTCAAACTCCTGTCCATCGAGTCAATGGTGCCATCCGACCATTTCATCCTCTGTCACCCGCTTCAATTAGAAGCCCTGCCCAGGGTAGTTGCCCCTGCCAGTGAAGTCCCAGTGAGTCCAGCCAGAGCCGGGGGCCCTAAGGATATCTGCCTGTTGGCTGTCAGAAGGACTGGGCTTTGCATTTCCTAGCTAAACATGAGATGGGGGAAAACAGCAGAAGCAGGCTTGGGCATGTCACTGTGACCTTGTCTGGGGCCCATTCTACTGCCAAGATGAGTCACCTGAAGGGCAGAGTCTCGATCATTTGTGAGCTGGATGTTACCTTACTTGACATAACTTGAATTCTGTAGCAGGTGTGATGAGCTGTCACTCTCCATTCTACTTGAGTCTGGATCTGTAGAAGCATCAGGTTTCCCAGGTGGCTTAGTGGTGAAGAAACCACCTGCCAAAGCAAGAGACTCAAGAGATGAGTTTTTATCCCTGGGTTGGGTCGAGAAGATCCCCTGGAGAAGGAAATGGCAACACATTCCATATTCCTGCCTGGGAAATCCCATGGACAGAGGTGCCTGATGGGTTACAGTCCATGGGGTTGCAAAGAGCTGGACACGACTGAGCAACTGAGCACACACACGAACACACACACACACACACACACACACACACACACACACACACTGCAGAAGCATCAGTGGGTCCGGAAAGCTGAGTTTGGTTCTATGCACTTCTGCTTTCCAGCTTAAGAACTGAAAGGGGGTCCATATACTGAAGAAAGGATCTAGGACTTGGGTTGGGAGACCCATTTCTAGTCCCAGATCTGCCACCAAACTCCCTTGTGTGACACTGGACAAGTCACTTCCTCCCTCTGACTACACTTTCCCATCTGTAAAATGAGAGTTGGTCTAGTCCAGAAGCTCTAAATTTAGGGTTCCTAATCTACCAGAAGTTCTCTAATATAGTGTATGTCTGTAATTTGGAAGGCTTTATGGAGATTTACTTTTCACATAAAAGGGCTGATTTGACTAAAGAACAAAATTCCATTGCTTTTGAATAACATTGTATAGATTACATGTATTTTGATTCCTGTGATGATAAGAGACCCCTAACAGCAGTCACATATTTCTTTAATAAATATTAGGTAAATATATTTATGTTAACACAATATATTTTATTTCATTTGCTTAATATATAAAATCTTTCTATTTTTATTTAACTCTAACTGATTTGGTCATAGCAAACACCCTCTTTCAACAACACAAGAGAAGACTCTACACATGGACATCACCAGATGGTCGACACCGAAATCAGATTGATTATATTCTTTGCAGCCAAAGATGGAGAAGCTCTGTACAGTCAGCAAAAATAAGACCGGGAGCTGTGGCTCAGATCATGAACTCCTTATTGCCAAATTCAGACTGAAATTGAAGAAAGTGGAGAAAACCACTAGACTGTTCAGGTGTGGCCTAGATCAAATCCTTTATGATTATACAGTGGAAGTGAGAAATAGATTTAAGGGCCTAGATCTGATAGATAGAGTGCCTGATGAACTATGGACGGAGGTTCGTGACATTGTACAGGAGACAGGAATCAAGACCATCCCCAAGAAAAAGAAATGCAAAAAAGCAAAATGGTTGTCTGAGGAGGCTTTACAAATGGCTGTGAAAAGACGGGAAGCGAAAAGCAGAGAAAAGGAAGATACACCCATTTGAATGCAGAGTTCCAAAGAACAGCAAGGAGAGCAAAGAAAGCCTTCTTCAGTGATCAATGCAAAGAAATAGAGGAAAACAATAGAATGGGAAAGACTAGAGATCTCTTCAAGAAAATTAGAGATACCAAGGGAACATTTCATGCAACGATGGGCTCGATAAAGGACAGAAATGGTATGGACCTAACAGAATCAGAAGATATTAAGAAGAGGTGGCAAGAATACATAGAAGAACTGTACAAAAAAGATCTTCATGACCCAGATAATCACGATGGTGTGATCACTCACCTAGAGCCAGACATCCCGGAATGTGAAGTCAAGTGGGCCTTAGGAAGCATCACTATGAACAAAGCTAGTGGAGGTGATGGAATTCCAGTTGAGCTAGTTCGAATCCTGAAAGATGATGCTGTGAAAGTGCTGCACTCAATATGCCAGCAAACTTGGAAAACTCAGCAGTGGCCACAGCACTGGAAAAGGTCAGTTTTTATTCCAATCCCAAAGAAAGGCAATGCCAAAGAATGCTCAAACTACCGCACAATTACACTCATCTCACATGCTAGTAAAGTAATGCTCAAAATTCTCCAAGCCAGGCTTCAGCAATACATGAACTGTGAACTTCCAGATGTTCAAGCTGGATTTAGAAAAGGCAGAGGAACCAGAGATCAAATTGCCAACATCCGCTGGATCATCGAAAAAGCAAGAGAGTTCCAGAAAAACATCTATTTCTGCTTTATTGACTATGCCAAAGCCTTTGACTGTGTGGGTCACAACAAACTGTGGAAAATTCTTCAAGAGATGGGCATACCATACCACCTGACCTGCCTCTTGAGAAACCTATATACAGGTCAGGAAGCAACAGTTAGAACTGGACATGGAACAATGGACTGGTTCCAAATAGGCAAAGGAGTACGTCAAGGCTGTATATTGTCACCCTACTTATTTAACTTATATGCAGAGTACATCATGAGAAATGCTGGGCTGGAGGAAGCACAAGCTGGAATCAAGATTGCCGGGAGAAATAGCAATAACCTCAGATATGCAGATGACACCACTCTTATGTCAGAAAGTGAAGAGGAACTAAAAAGCCTCTTGATGAAGGTGAAAGTGGAGAGTGAAAAAGTTGGCTTAAAGCTCAGCATTCAGAAAACTAAAATCATGGCATCCGGTCCCATCACTTCATGGGAAATAGATGAGGAAACAGTGGAAACAGTGGCTGACTTTATTTTTCTGGGCTCCAAAATCACTGCAGATGGTGATTGCAGCCATAAAATTAAAAGACGCTTACTCCTTGGAAGGAAAGTTATGACCAACCAGAGACATTACTTTGCCAACAAAGGTCCGTCTAGTCAAGGCTATGGTTTTTCCAGTGGTCATGTATGGATGTGAGAGTTGGACTATAAGGAAAGCTGAGCACCAAAGAATTGATGCTTTTGAACTGTGGTGTTGGAGAAGACTCTTGAGAGTCCCTTGGACTGCAAGGAGATCCAACCAGTCCATCCTAAAGGAGATCGGTCCTGGGTGTTCATCGCAAGTACTGATATTGAAGCTGAAACTCCCATACTTTTGCCACCTGATGTGAAGAGCTGACTCATTGGAAAAGACCCTGATGCTGGGAAAGATTGAAGGCAGGAGGAAAAAGGGACGACAGAGGATGAGATGGTTGGATGGCATCATCAACTCGATGGACATGGGTTTGGGTGGACTCTGGGAGTTGGTGATAGACAGGGAGGCCTGGCATGCTGAGATTCATGGGGTCACGAAGAATTGGACAAGACTGAGCGACTGAACTGAACTGAGCTGAACTGATGGATAACCTTGTGCTAGTTTTAGGCGTATAACTTCAGATTCTTTCGAATATAGGTATTGAATACAGTGTCCTATTTTATACAGTAAATCTTTCTTATATATCTGCGCATTTATTAATGCCATATTGTTAATTACTTTTTATTGGAGTACAGTTGCTTTACATTGTTCTGTTAGTTTTTATGTACAGCAAAATGATTCAGCCATACATTACATGCATCCCCTCCCTTTTGGTCTTTCTTCCCATTCAGGTCACCATGGTGCATTAAGGAGCATTCCCCATGCTATACAGTATGTTCTCATTAGTGATCTATTTTATGCATAGTATCAATAGTCTACATGTGTCAATACTACCCCAGAAAAGAATGCCATAATATTATTTTACCCCTGCCCCTCCTTTTCCCTTTTTGGCAACTGTAAGTTTGTTTTTATGTCTGTAAGTCTGCTTCTTTCTTTCTTTTTTTTTTGTAAGTCTGTTTCTATTCTGTAAATAAGTTGATTTGTATTATTTTTAGATTCTGCATATAAGTGGTATCATATAATATTTATCTTTCTCTACCTAACTTTCTTAAGTATGATAATATCTAGGTCCATCCAGTGCTGGTGCAAATGGCAATACTTCATTTTTAATGGCTGCGTAATATTGCATTGGATATATATACTACATCTTCTTTATCCATTCTTCTGTTGATAGACATTTAGATTGCTTCCATGTCTCGGTTATAGTAAATAGTGCCACCATGAACAGAGATGTGCATGTATCTTTTCAAATTAGAGTTTTCATTTTTTCCAGATATATGCCAAGAAGTGGGATTGCTAGACCGTACTACAGTTCTATTTTTAGTTTTTTTTTAAAGGACCTTCATACTGTTTTCCTTAGTGACTGAACCAATTTAAATTCCCACTGACAGTGCAGGAGGGTTCCCTTTTCTCTACCTCTCCAGTGTTTATTATTTATAAACACTTTGATAGTGGCCATTCTGACAGGTGTGAGGTGATACCTCACTATAGTTTACAAAGTTTTTCTAAATATGAAGCAAGGATGAAGAATATCTTTTGAAAGCGTATTTGGTAGAAAAGCACTCAGAGACTGTGAAACCCAGAACCTCTCAGCTCTGAGGGTCTAAGATAGGCTAAGGATCCCAGGTTCCTCCACTTCCCCCTACTTCCTCCTCCACAGTAAACAGTGCTATCTGCCTCAAGGATCAGGCTGCCCGGTCACTTCACTCACTTCAGAAAAGAGCAGGGGCTCACCTGTGTGCTCAGAAAAAGGCATGCGCGAGATTCTGATACTTGCTTTCCCAGAGAATCTCTCAAAAAACACTGGAAATTCACTTTTATCATGATTGCCCTCATTTTCTACTCTATAAAATAATGTGCATTTCTATCTATCCTAGAGAAAACTTTTAGCTAGTGGATACAGTATGAGGAGAAGCAGGTTGTTATCATCCAGTTGCTAAGTCGCGTCCGACTTTTTGTGACCCCATGGACTGCAGCACGCCAGGCTTCCCTGTCCTTCACTATCTCCTGGAGTTTGCTCAAACTCATGTCCATTGAGTCTGTGATGCCATCCAGTCATCTTATCCTTTGTCAGAGAGGCAATTACAATTACAATTGTAAATTCAATTCCAATTCCAATAACAAAAGTGGATCCACCAGGTGCACACGTGTACACACACACACACACACAATCATAGTCTCCTACATGTATCCCTGACCCCTCCCCGCCCAGCCCTCTCTTTATGTCCTTTCTTTCTGGTTTGAGTAAAAGTGGCCATCGAGGGGTATCAGGAGAAGGATCAGCTGGATTTAGAGCCGAGGCCTGGGAAAGTCTTTGAGCATCACCCCACCCACCACGCCTTCTTCCAGGCGACACCAGAGAGAGCCTGGCTTCAGTGTGGATACTGATGCTCTGATTTCCAGTTGCTCAAGGGGAGGCATCTAGGAGGTGCAGAGTACTTGGCAGAGGGAGAAGGATGCTCTGAGACATTCTACCCAAATTCTCCCACACAGAGCTAGAAATGACCCTTCGAGCCAGGATGAGAACCCAGGGGTGAACGAGACAGATAAATTCAGGCCATTAAAATCAGAAATTCATCTCTTGGTATGACATTTATTGGAGCTGTGCATAAAAAGTAGCTCAGCTACCATTATCATCATCACCATCATCACCATCACACTGAGAGAGAAGCATCTGCTCAGTGCCCCCTGTAATGTTCAAAACCAGCCTTCACATCCATTATTTTTCTTAAGCTCATAATCACCCTGTGAAGTGGGCACAGGGGGGATTATTTCCTGGTCCTCCTCCCTTTTAAGGGTGAGAAAACTGCAACTCCCGGAGGAGGAGTGACTTGTTCAGGGCCTCCCAACTGGTAATAGCAGAGATAGGGCTAGAACCCGGACCTCCTGACTCCAGTCCAGAGTTCTTCCTCTACAAGCTGCTGCCTTCCCAAAAGCACCTTGGGAAATGGTGGGAGCTGGGAGGGAGCCCTCTGGGGTGGGCCAGGCCCTAGTTCATGCTGACAACAGAGAAGCAGAGCCCCTGGGCCCTGAGGGAGGCCTGCAAACTTTCTGGTTCCTTTGGGGTTGCTGGGGGCCCTCATAGCTCCAAGGGAAGCAAGTGATTTTCTGGTTGGCTTACTTTTTTGATTGAAGTTGAGTTGAATTTTCAAATTGAGTTTGTCAGAAAAATTGGTACAGATAAAAGATGAGCCTTCTGCTCTCCATGGCTGGTTGGAATTAAGAGGCCCAGGGGAAGGTGATGAGGAGGGGTCCCTGCCGGTGAGATCCAGCCCTTGTCCTCTGGCTCCCGAGGCTGTTGCTCTGTAATCTAAGGAGCGTCCCTCATCACGAGCATCCTTTGCTTTCCTCAGCAAGTCCTCTCTGTATTTTGTCCTCTTGCTTCCTCTCTTGAGCTACTTCCTACCTCCTTTAAATCAGCCCTGCCTTGTCTCAGAAATGTGCTGAAAGCCCCTAGAAGTCTAACTGCAAACACAGAGGCTTTAGCTCTAGAAGGCCAGGACTTCAGCTGACCTCTCAGACACCCCTCTCTGGCAGCTGCTCTCTGCTTCTCCAGCTGTACACCCACAGCCTGGACAAGCTCCAGCCCACAGAGGCCGAGGTCCCCAGCAGGCCAGGTCCCCACCTCTCCACTTTGTACCCGGAAGCAGTTCCTTCCCATCACTGCATCTCCCACCCAGGAAAAGATTCTATCCCTTGACTTTTAACCAAGTCAGCTACATACATCATTTATCCTTGATTGCAAATGACCTCTTTTCTTTGCTCTTCAAAATTTTGAACAAGACTGTCCCAGCTTATCCATGTTGGCTTTTGAGCATGAATTATATGTGCTAATGTCTTAACACTTTTTACTACTGATTAATTCCTCAGGGTCTGACACAGGGATTGGTCCAAATGTTCATGTTGATTGAATTGAGGGGAATTACTCACTGAAGGATGGGGTCAGGCTCTCCAGGAGCTGCCTTCTAAGCAGGGTTCTCTTTGGTAGACTGGGGCTGGGGGCAACTCCACCAGCGGAGGCCACCCAGGATACATGAACTTGAAAGAAAATCTCTCCATCGGTATCTTCAGAGATCTCCTGGGATATCAGTCATGACAGATACTTCATATTGGACTTTACAGGGTTCTGAAAAGAGGAGGAGGATGGAATGCCCCATGCCCCTCCACCCCTCCAAGTACAGGGGCCAGGGCTGCTGAACAACTGGAGGGATGGACCTGCTTCTGAGCCCTGCCTTAGCGGGAGGGGAGGCTCTTTCAGGCTGGTGGTCAGACGAGAGCACCCTGGCTTCTCAGGAAAGAACTTAGGAGGGAGTAAACACATAAGTCTTCCTTGACTCTCCTTCCCCACCTTCTCCTCAGACTCTCAGAGGCTGGGATTTGTACTTTTGACATGTAGTGATTTGTTGGGATGAATCATGCTTACTTCAAGCCTTAAACAAGTAGCAAAACTGCCTTCCTCTTTCAGGTGACGTAAGGGTGTAGGATGAGGCTGAGGAAAGTTCTGGTGCTATGATGTTTTAGGAAGGAAAGAAGACGTTCTATTTTCTACACTAGAAATTCTTCCAGGTTGGTCTGATCTCAGCACATGTTCTCACTCCAGCACGTCCCTAGGCTTAGAAACAAGCAAAGCTGAGCTGCTGTTATCTGTTGGTTATTACCCTTTCAAAGTTACCAGTGATCGGATTTAAGATGTTGTCATGAAGACTCTTAGAACTTAATTTGCTTGTTTGTTTGTTTGTTTTTTGCTTACTGTTTTCGTTAAAAAGATGATGAAAGGTCTTTATGTGGACATGTCTCTCTACATGGTCTGTCCACATAAAATTCACTTTGAGGTAGGATTTTGTACCAATTTTAAAAAGCAATAGAATGGAGTAGCAGTGAACATATGGAGTGAAATTAATGCTGTGATATTTAATTTGATTACAGGTTAGACTTCATTACTACAGGTTCGGCCGTGGCTCAGCCTTTTTATCTCAAGAAGATTTTGAACTCCAAACATTAGCTTACTCATATGAAGCAATGAGTAATTCAGCAGTATTATTAATTAAAAAAAAAGGACCAAAAAAAGTATTTGTTATTTCAAATACATTGTGTAATGAGGTAGAGGAAGAAGAAAGGAAGGTGGGAAGGAGGGGAACAGAAGGAGAAAAGAAGGATTCTAGTGAATTCCTCACAATTCATTTGTAAAATATCTTGTCTATTAACATTTTCTAGTGTTCTCTGAAGGAAGACTTCCGGAAAATAAGATTAAGAAGTTCTTTATTACAATAAAGCCTCTTCAAGAATCCTCTGGGAGTTTCCCCACCATCCATTTCCCCTTTTTGCCACTGAGATGGTCTGTTACCTTGTTGAGATGGTCTATTAACTTTGTTGGCAATGTTCTCAAAGGAAAGTTTTCAGTTGAGTTACTGAGTCTCCTTGATTTGAACTCATCTATATATAAAGAAGGTGTTTCCCTGGTGGCTTAACCAGTAAAGAATCTGCCTGCAATGCAGGAGACCTGGATTTGATCCCTGGGTTGGGAAGATCCCCTGGAGAAGGGAATGACAACCCACTCCAGTATTCTTGCCTGGGAAATCCCATGGACAGAGCAGCCTGGCTGGCTACAGTCCATAGGGTTGCAAAGAGTCGGACACTACTGAGCAACTAAACACACACACACACACACACACACACATTTATAGGAAAAGAAAAAAAAAAACTGAACTGGGGGCTGACCTCGTGTTTTTCTATCAAACCAGAAACCACACACTCTCGTCAAACCCTCATAATCTCCAAGTGTGGCACCATTTGAGCAAGTGTGTGTGTGCACGAATGCAACTCTTGCCAATGGTTTCTGCACCACTGGAGAAACGTGAAAGTATTTATTCTTGCTGAGAAGCAGCCTGGGGTCAGGTCAGTATCAACATGACTGCTCATTTCTGGTTCACCTTGAAGAGAATGTTCTTTCAAGAGCACTTAAAAATAACAGCTTTTAGGGGACAAGTGAAAACAGTGTATGAGCTGAGGATGTTTCGTCTGAAGAAAGAAGACTTGGGAGGACCAGAGAGCTGTCCTCAAACCTTGGGAGGCTGTTTTGAGGAAGAGGGAGATTTGCTCTATGCAGCCCCCAGGGTGGAGTTCGGCTCAGAGGGTGCATGTGAATCTAAGGAAAATGTCCTCCAGGTTCAGCTGCCCAAGAACAGGGCTGTGCTAGCTCCTCATCAGTGGAGTTGTTCTACCAGCAGCCTCCCTGACAGGCATATCCTGAAAGGGACTGCAGCCTGGATAAGAGCCCTCCTCCAGCTGCAATTTACCGCCATCTTGCCCAACTCTGTCTTCATAAATACAAGGAGAAGCCTCCTCAAGAGCCATGTGGTGAGCTGCAGGACATCTTGGCAGGGCTACAAGAGGACATGGCAGGGCCACAGAGGACAGGAGACAGCTACAAGAGGACGGGAGAGTCAGCTGTGTTCTTGCCATTGCAGGAAGGGAAGTTGAGGGTCAGGTAGACACCAGCTGCCCTGGCTCAGAGTTCAGAGAACGGCTTCTTGGACATCTTAAC
Source organism: Bos indicus (assembly GCF_029378745.1). Taxonomy (NCBI): domain Eukaryota; kingdom Metazoa; phylum Chordata; class Mammalia; order Artiodactyla; family Bovidae; genus Bos; species Bos indicus. The sequence continues at coordinate 73,338,090 of NC_091760.1, forward strand.
CCCAAATCCAGAGGAGCCAAGTTGCGCTCCTGGCTATGCCTCCTTTTTTCCTATGCTACTCAATTTACCCAGCTTACCTCCTCTTCTTGGCCAGGCCCTGGCTGTGGATGTGGGGCTGGGTGGGCTCACATGAGGCAGAGATGAATCCCTACCCACCCCTGCCCACCAGGACCTGCAGTCTGGTCATGAGTAATGCAGTAGATTGCAAGTGCCAGAGCAAAAGCACAAAGTGGGGGGCTTTCAGGACAGAGTGTTCTGACTGGTTGGGGATCAGACATGCTTCATAGGGAGGTGGTGTTTGAAATGTGTGTTGAGTGATGGATAGGATTTTTGAGTGGAGAAAAGGGGGGTTGATGCAAGTCTATTTAGTCTATTTACATTTTCTCTTCTGAGTGGGTAGGTAAGTAGGAATATAAGGTAGGTTTTAGTAGGTTTTGTTTCTTCCAGGTATCCAGATACCTACTTTTCACTTTGCAAGACGTGTGTCTGAAACTGTCCCCTTTAAGTCCAGAACCAAACTCATCTGTCAGTGGACTCTGTGAACCAGGACCAGCAGAGGAGGTAATGGAGAGGAGGTGGGTGGGTAGGGCTTCGTGAAGGGTCCAGGGGCATTAGAGCAAGGAGACTGCAGGGGACTTGAATGTGACTCATTAACATGAATACTGACATCTCTGGTACAAGATTATTTGCAACAGGTGATGTGTTGGTAACCAAGTATCATAAGATGTAGAAAGACAACAAGTTGTCTGCCCCTGGGAGCCCTCATACTGATCACATACTATCCCCAACTTTTTTTAGTAGAAATTCCAGCTTCTTAACCTGTTAACCACAGCTATTGGCTCTGCTATAGACTGAATGTTTGCAGCAGCTCCCCTACTCTGTGGCAAATTCATACATTAAAACTTGTAACAATGATGACGTGAAGGGCCAGGTTCTTGGAAGAGTCTAGGCTATCCTGGCATGAACTAGATTCTTCCTTGTAGGCAGAAGAGGGTGACTGGTTTCAGCTGATAATTCCAATTCTTATATCCTCAGAGGAGATGTTTGGTATGAGAGAGGCGTCTCTAGCCTCAGACGGCCCTCAGAGAAGCCCAGGTCATAGGAGTTGGCACTCTTGGTGCAAAGAGGAAGATGCCTGTAGCCAGTGCCAGGGTGTCAGGTGGTGGTTGCTGCGGGCACTGTGGTGTTAGAGCTGTCCACAGGGCTTTGCAGGTGGAAGAGTGTCCATCAAATACCACCCTGTCCACTGACGGCCTCCTGGGCTTCAGAAAAGAGCCTCCACCCTCGGGAGTACCTGAGACAGTGGTGAGCAGCCAGGAAGTTTGCCAACAGGGAGGCCCAGAGACTGTTCTTGTTCATCCAAAATCAGTGGGAAGCATAGAGTGAGGGCTGTCTGCTTTATTGGGAAGGCAAGGTGCTGGTTGGCCAGGAGGCAGGATGGTCTCGTCATCTGGTAGGGGAAGGCGAAGTGAAAACATAAATATATCCTGCATCTATCGAATGCTGCCTCTGAGTCAGGTCCTGGGCTGGGCGCCAAGGCGAGGAGAGGGGAGAAGAAACAACACGAGTCTTAGAAGGTCATGGTCCAGGGGCATCAAGATGGTAAAGACACATTTAGTCAAATTCCAGAAGCAGTCTGACCAGGGCCATGGAGCTGTGCAAAGTTCCTGAAAGGGCATGAATTCACATCTGGATTAGAGTGGAGGTGATTTATGGGACAATGAGAGGTGGAGATGGCTTCTGAGATGGCCTTGTAGCACGTACAGGGATAGACACATTGATAAGGTGCTTGGTCTCTGGGAGGCATTTTATTCCCAGGGACATTACTGGGAGGGGTCAGAAGAGCTCCTGGGGAGGGGTCCTTGGCTCACTGTTGGCCTGTAGGCAGTGGTGTCACCTGGGAGCCACCTTCCAGCGATGTGAATGCTGCTTCCCTTCCACCTCTCCCGGCACTCTAGCCAACAGCAGGAGACACGGTTCTCATCCTGGCACATTCTGGCATTGAGGGAGGTCATATCTCCTCTCGGAGGCATGGTTTCCCACATAGACCCCAGGGGAGTTGGGATGGTCAAGGGCACCAGGCCAACGGGGCTGTCTCAATCCCTCCACCCACTTGAGGGGAGAATCCCTGCAACACTAAGCTCATGGATTCTGCCAGGAGGAAGGATGCCCCATCCCTTGGGTGTGTTCAGGTATGCGTGTGGGTGAGCGTGTGGGTGAGCATGTGTGTGTGTTAAGAAATTCACTGGAATGGCCCCCCTAACAGTTTAGAATTCCTTCAGACTAATACTTGCCCCAGTAAATGCCCTCTCCTTCCCACACCTTCTACCCCCAACCTAACCACACACGCCAGCTTGCCCACAGTACACAATGTGCTGGTGCCGAGGCTCTCAGGGAACTGGCCGGCTGCCAGGCTCATCTGGGCTTGCCCCACAAACAGAACCGCCGGCTGTCCTCCTTCATTAGTGAGCTCCTGCATGCCAAGGTGGAGCGTGAGTCTCATGGAGGAATGATTAACGTGCAATCCTGAAATGCAAATAGACTAAGATACCCCCATCCCCTCCCTCAAGCAAAACTCTGTCTCAGAAATTAACCAGAAGATCAATGTACTGCTGGTTGCAGGGGCTCACACGTTTTCTCACTGGCCCATCCCAAGTCTGGACTGTTCTCTTAAAGGAAGTTCTTCCTTGGATGAATCAGACTATCTCCTTGTGACTTTGACCTCTGGTCCCAGATGTGTCTTCTGTCATGACTGAAGCCCTGCCCCCTCATTCAGTGTCCCAACTCCTGCTCTTCTGGGTTCTTCTTTGCTGTTTCTAGAACCTGTTTCTTGGAGGCACTTGCTTCCTGGCCAGGTGCTCTCTGAAGGGTATTTCTTGGCTGTGTTGCACTGTCTGTTTCTGCAAACTTTGAATTGTCTAGAACTGACCTCCCCAGGTCAAGAGGACATCCAGTCTAGGCTGGGTACTGTAGGGCAGACAAAGAATGGGTCACACAAGGACCCAGTGTTCTAATGGCTCACTGTCCAAGAAAGTAGCTCTCATCCACCGTTCCAGACAAATAATGCCTGAAAAGAGGCACAGAGAGAGCTCTCGAGATTTTAGGCAGGAATTCAGAGTCACATCCAGCCTGGTGATGATTGTGCTCCTGGCAGTTATCACAGGCACCATGTCAGCTATTGTGTGTGTCAGCATGAAAGGTAAGGATGAGGCTTTTCTATTTGACACCTATCTTTTTTTCTTTTTTAAAAGTGGGGTGGGGTGCAGGAAAATGGGGATGAGAATTGGGAATGACATCTGGGAAAAGATGGTTTTGAATTGGGTTAAGAATGATGTAGAGGATTTGGTCAGGTAAAGATGGTGGTGATCCAAAGAACAGCAGCAGGAAGATGAAAAAGCCAGGGCAGGTACTTGAAACTGTGAAGATGCCATTTTGGCAGATGTGCGGGGTACAGTGGGGGAGTAAAGGGAGTTGATACTGAAAGATATTAATAAGTGGGACCCTGTCTCAAGAGGCCCGAACTCTGAATTAGAAATTTTAGACCTGGGAGCTGCATATTCTCGATTTGTCTCTCCAGATCCAGTCTCCCCTCCACTGTGGTAGATTAATTACAGAAACAATCATCAGTTATTCCCCTTCCTGGATCCATGCCCCCTTGCATGTACCTTTTACTGTTTCCTGCTCTGATTCTGAGCTCAGCCATGTGACTGGCTTGCCCAGTGGCTGTTAGAGTTGTGCACAGAGGCTTGAAAAGTGATTGCCCCTTGGGGTTTTTCCTCTCCTGCTACTCTTGGACTCCTACCACCATGAGGATGGGCAGGCAGGAAGATATGGGGCCCTGTGGAAGAGCACTGACCACAGAAGCACAGGTGAGCAGAACTGCCCAGCTGAGCACAGGCCAAACTGCCACACAAGCTTTATACATTTATATATAGTTATATATATATATTTATAAAGTCTGTTTATTTAGCTCATGTTTATTTAACTCATGATTCACACACATATATATATACACACACATATATGTATATATAATATAATTTTTAAAAATCTTCATTTTTGGTAATTTTTAATAAGTACAAAAGTGGTCATTTTCAGAAAAAGCAAAACATCTTTGGCCTTTCTTATATATTTTGTATGGTTTTGTATTGTTTTTCACTTTGATTGTCAGAACTAGATATCATTTTTTCAATACCTGAGGTCTTATAGGGTTTTAATCTGGCTTAGAATTCTCCACTTGTATATCTCCTGGGCACCTTAAAATAAACATATCACAAATAGAAAAAGCTAAAAAAAATAAAAGAAACAATGGGTGTTTTCAGCTTCTAAGTGCTGGGGGTGATTTGTTATACAGCAAAAGCCAGCTGCTGCAGTAACAAACCCAGTTCGAGGGATCCAGATTGAGAGGTCCTGGGATACAGGTGAGCATATTTTGCTCATGGAAGGAATGTAAGTTATTGTGGCTGGAGCATAGACCACGGCAGGTTGCAAAAAAATAGCTACTCTTTCTTCCCCTCCCCTCAGGAGGTGGAATCTATTTTTCTGCTCCTTGAATCAGGAGAACTGTGTGACTCATTTGGGCCAAAAGTGCAGAGGCAAATGCAGCATGAACAGAGGGCTGCAAAGGGCTTGCACTCCAGGGTTTGCCCACTAGCTCCTCTTTGGCCCTTTGGCCCTTTGTACATGAGCTCAGGCTAGTGGGCTAGTAACCTGGAGGGTGAGAAATCCAGGCTGACTAAGGATCCCTGGATCTTTCTGACTGCCTCAGACAAGATCATGGTAAACTGGTTGATCATGATCAAGCCACCAATTGAAAGCAGACACATGAATGAGTCTGGGTGAGATCAGCTAATTCTGGCACAGATCAGACCAGAAGAACCGCCTCACTGAGCCCAGCTTAAATTGTAAATTACTATTCAAGAGAATCAAGGGCTAAATTAGTGGTTATTACCTTAAGGCACTAATTTTGGAGTGGTTTGTAGAAGTTCCCTGAACTGTCCCTCCTGCTCTAGGCCAGGAGGCTGACATATCAGTGCTGTATCAATAAGTCCCCAGGCTCCTGACCTTCCAGCAGCAAGAGGAGGTTGAGGCAGGGGTATTTATCCCCTAGGTTCTCACCCTGCTGGGCTATCTGGTTTGTCTGAAATCTCTATCCATGGCTCTGCCCTACAGCCATGGCTCACTTTCAGGGTTCTGGCAATTGCTCCTTCCCATGACCTTCAGGCCAGGGTGGTAACTCCTCCCTGATGCTGCCAACCCTGGGGTCCTTCAACCTTCCTTAGCCCTGCCCATACCTTCGTCTCTGCCCCATTACCCCATTTGAGGGTCCGCCTGTTTCCAGAAAGGACCCTAATTCACACACCTCTTCTGTGCACAAGTAGGATCTGCTGAATGTTTTGGCGAACAGACACTTCTAGTTTAGGAAGAGTGGGATGGAACTCTTGCTGTAAGGGCCCCACAAGTGCTGCTTTGGGCTTGGACATTTGGGAAGTCATGGCGGTGAAGGAGGCTGCCAGGAAGCAACTTTCCCAGGCTGGCCCTCGGGAGCCATCTGGAGCACTGCTTTCTACAGGGAATAGTCAGACCCCCTTTCCTGCCAACTCCCCAAGTTAAAGAATGAAAAATGAGCCCTTCCAGTGTCCCCTGGCACCTTTCCTCCTCTCAAGAGAATTTTTCTTGAGTATTTTCATCAAGCATTAGGCCACTTGTTAAGCAAATCTGAAAGTCCATTTCCCAAGGACCTTGGTTAGTGGGAGCACAGCCTTGAGCCATCTTTTCCTAACCATCACCCATGCAGTCAAGACCCTCCAGTGAGATGCCACTCCAAGCTTTGGGCTCTGTGCAAGGCTTAATAGTAATAATTGTTGTTGATGATGATGATAAATGGCAAAGCAAACAGAATCTACATCTGCCACCAACATCGCCACGGCCTCTAACGGAGAAGCATTTGGACCTCCGTTGTCAGGTTCATATAGGAAGCTCTGTAATGTAAGTCAGAGCATGATGGCCATGGCGTTAGTAGAGGTAATATTTGTTTCTCATCAGGAAGGGTGGAGCTTGAAAGGATATTTATCTACTCAGCAGTGAAAAATTTTTTATTTTAGGTACTCCAGGGAAAAACAAACCATAGCACAAGCTAGCTTGCAAGTCTTAACCACCATTTTTCTCTAGCAGCCCAGACACAAGAGCCAAGCTGCCCCTTCCTTCTGGGGGTGCTGCCCCTCCTGTCTCAGGGGCGCAGCAGTAATTGCTTGGAGACAAAAGGCTCCACACCTGAGGCTATCACATCTGCAAGACACATAGTGGGGGCTTTGGGAGACTGAGGTTTGATTTTTCCTGAAGAGACAATGATGACAGAATCCAGATAAGGAAGAAAGGGACTTGGTAACATTTGAGGGGATAGTGAGGGATTCATGCCTGCTCTTATCTCTTAGACAGAACACTTCTTTACTGAGTGGGATTGTCCTGTGTACCATAGAATGATTAGCATCCTTGACCCCTGCCCTATAACTGCCAACAATACCTTCCCAGTCATCGTGATAATCAAAAATGTCCCCTCCCATTCCAACAATTCCTAGGGTGGGGTGAAGGGCAATACAGCATCTGGTTGAGAAATGCCATAAGAGAGTTAGGGAAGAGAGATCTTTGTGGGCAACTTCCAAAAGCCCAAGGCATATCCACATGGGACACCCTTCTCACTCACCAGAACACTCCCTCTTCTCTTTGACTCTGTGGGCACATGACGTAGAAACAACACCTTCCCCTGAGACCAGAGAAGGCAGAGCACTGAGGCAGGTGAGGCAGGATTTGTAACAGTAGGTAAGTCTTCAGTCTTCTCTGATCAGTAGTGACCACAACCATAATCATCCATGGTTATGCCTTCCTGGATGGTGAAGACCAACTCTCTGAAAGTTGAAGGCCTGACTGGAGTGAAAATCAGGTCCATCTCCTCAAGTTCTCCTATCTCAGAAGATGTGTTCTGTGGGGCAGAGAGAGTCAAGGAACTGATGATTGGGTTAAGCATAATTAGCTCAGGCTTATCCCTGCTGTTCTCTACTAGGAATGAACTTTCCCCAGGTCTCTCATGGCTGGCTCTTCCTTTTAATTCAAGTCTTTTCTAAACTAGATCACCCCTCCTTACCCTAGAACTCTCTATTCTTTATCCTAATTACTTTCTTCAAAGCACTTGTCAGTATCTTATGTCAGATTATTTACTCACTGATTGTATGAGCTTTTAAGAATGTAGGTTATTTGGAGCAGTAACTTAGTCTCCTATAGCAGTAACTATATCTCCAGTGTCTACTACATAAATATTTGTTGACTAAACTAAAAGATTGCTTAGATGTTGTGCTAAGTCATTTGCAGTCATTGTCTAATGTAAACCTCAAAGGTTCTCTAAGGTCATTACTCTATCATTCCCATGATTTTCAGAAACCAAGTCTTGGTAAGATTGAATAATGTGCTTGGAGAAAACTGATGGTCAGATCTTGCAAGCTGGGCTGTGTTGTGGTTAATTCTTCCCTGGAGAATCTGAAATCAAACACTTCCTACCACTAAGAGGATAATGTCCTTCCAAGCTCCACCCATCTAGATGAGAAGTACATAGTAACACTACTATACAGTCATATAGCTACTTATTAAGCGGTGCAGTAAGGGTTTGATTGATTCCAGTGTCCACAGTCTTATAGGCACATAAATAGATACAAATTGCCATACTTTAGGGGAGCAAATGCTAAATGCCCCAAGAGAGGTGTGGCTGCATGTAGGACCATGGGATTTTAGTCTCGCAGGCCTTCCCAGTCAAAAGTGGGAATGGATCAGAGAAGAGGGTTACGCTAGCTGAGTCTGAAGGATGGGGAGTATTTAGACGTGTGGAAATGGAGGGGAGGAGGGAGATGTCAGCCCGGATGGAAGGGGCGTATTCCTTTCCCCAGGGATTTGGTGGCTCTGGAGTAAAGGTCCATACCAGGGGTGGTGGGAGATGGCCCTGGGGCAGGAAGCTGGCAGCCAGTGCATGGAGGGCAGTGAACACCAGAGTGAGATTTCAGACCTCATCTTGGGCAATGGGAGGGCCTTGAGGGACAGATGAGGGTGGGCAAGACAACAGGACCCACTCCCACCAAAGGCCAACAGCACTTCCTTTCAGCAGGAAATCTCCAAAGTGAGGCCCCATGAGAGAGGGGCACTGCCAGAACTTGTGGGAGGGAGTCCCTGAAATGAAGGCATGCCTGGGAGAGTCAGGGGCTATTTCTTGGGCATCTATGTCCCTGTTTCACACCACTTCCCTTGGAGTAGATAGCAGCTTCAGACAGGAGCTGGAGAGCTTTTCTTGGCTTTTATCAAAACTACAAATTGGAATGAAGTCTGGCCCCGAACCATGCTTCCTGCACTGCAGCAGGCTGGCTTGCACCCACCACGGCCTCCCTCCCTTGTCTGCTTGGTGACCTGGTGACCACCTGCCGCTCTAGGGCTCCTCTTCCTGCAGCCTCCCCTCCCCACTCCGTGCTTCAGCCTGTGGGCAGATCCTCGAGAGCCCAGCACTGTTTGCCCACCCCTCCCCCAGTGGCTCTGGCGCTCCTGGAGGGCATTTCACACACACACACATACACACCCTGTGCCCAACTTAGCATCTGGTCCTAAGAGGGTCTGGAGGTATCAGTTGAATGAATGAAATTCTTCTCTCTGGAACGCCTTTAAAGTCGCTTTTCTTTGTGTAACCACGGACAGTGGCTGGAACGGTTGGAATGTGGCCTTGGTTTTATTCCTCTGAGTGCTGGCCAGACTCCCTTGTCATTTCTGATCCCAGGGACTGCTCATTTAAAATTCCTTCTGGGATACGATGCTTTCAGGGCTGATGCACTCCCATCTTTCCTCTCCATTCTGACCGGATCCCCTGTCCCCTCCTCACCAGAACATTCCGGGACCATCAGGCACCAGTGAGCCAATGATGACTATTCTGATCACTCTCCCAGCAGTCATTTGGCTGAATATGAGACACATGGCAGTTCTTTTATTCCCTGAAGCCCAACTAAACAAGAAACGTTTTCACCTCAGCAGCTTCCTCCTCACGGAAGCTAAAGATCTCACAACATCACCGTGCCAGCCAGATTTCCTTGACCTGCTATCTCCCAGACACCTCACTGAGATGGGGGCTTTTGAATTATTCAACTAATATATTACAAGGGGAGGGAGTCAGCACTGAGGGGTCTTCAGTGAACAGCCTTTTCAAATGATAAGCTCAATCTGGGAGCACTTAAGCCACCCACAGGGTTTCCCCAGTGGCTCCGCGGTAAAGAATCTGCCTGCAATGCAGGAGGCTCAGGTTTGATCCCTGGGTTGGGAAGATCCCCTGGAGAAGGGAATGGCTACCCGCTCCAGTATTCTTGCCTGGCGAATCCCATGGAGAGAGGAGCCTGGAAGGCTACAGTCCTTAGGGTCGCAAAGAACTGGACACGACTGAATTGATTTAGCACACATGCACACAATCCATCTACAGACTTGAATTTTAAGTCCATTATTTAGCATGTTCTTACAAGCACATAGGCACATTCAAATCCCCATTGGCTGTCCCTCCATTGGCTGGGAGTGAGCTGACATCACTGCTGGTGAGGCTGAGCCATTTGGCTGTGAGGGTTCCAGGTGTCTCCTTTGGGTCTTACTAAGAGTTCCATCTTGGGCTGGATGCTGGGAAGGTAAAGACTGAGGGAACCACACAACCCAGATGTGTCCTTATTCCCTGAGGGCCCTAGCCACTGACCTCCACTCTGTCACAGACTTACTTGGGTCCTCCAGAGTGGGATTTGGGGTTACGTGCCTCAGGTTCTTAGCTGGAGCCCCTTTGGGGAGCCCAGGAAATGTGGACAAGATGTATGTGTGGACATTCATCAACCATACTATGATTTAAAGCTATTCACTCCTCATAGAGTCCCTCCCAGGATCTACTAGCCCTGGAAAATCCTTTCCTACAGAACACCCCAGACAACTCATTCTGTCTTGGAAAACCCACCTCCTATAAAGAAGATGTGGTACATATATTCATTGGAATATTACTCAGCCATTAAAAGGAACAAATGTGACTCAGTGGTAGTGAAGTAGATGAACCTGGAGTCTGTGATACAGAGTGAAGTAAGTTAGAAAGAGAAAACAAATATCACATATTAAAAAATATATGGAATCTAGAAAAGTGGTTCTGACCAACCTATTTGCAGAGAAGAAAAGAAGACGCACACATAGAGAATGGACTGTGGACACAGCAGGGGAAGGAGAGGATGGGATGAACCGAGAAAACAGCACTGACATATGTACACTGCCATGTGTAAATAAGTAGCAAGTGGGAAGCTGCCATATAACACAGAGAGCCCCTGCTGTGCTCCGGGATGACTCAGATGGATGGGATGGGGGAGGGAGGCTCAAGAGGGAAGGGATATATATATATATATATAATTATAACTGATCCATGTAGCTGTACAGCAGAAACCAGCATAACATTGTAAAGCAATTTTCCTCCAATTAAAAAAAATTAAAAAAAAAAAAAGAAAGAAATCCTGTATTTGCTCCTGCCACACAGAACAAGCAGAAATTTCCTAATATTCCACCTCTAGGCCTTTGCTCTGCTCTTTTCTCTGCCAGTGTTGCTCTACTGGTAATTTATTAACATAGCAGTACTACCACAAACTTAGTGGCTTCACACATTTATTATCTCACCATTTCTGAGGTTCAGTGGGAGAAGGATCCACTTTCCAGTTTACTTAGATGGTTGTTGGTAGGACTCAGGTCCTTGTGGGTGGTTGGACCAAGAGCCTCAGTTTCTCGTTGGCCAAAGGCTTTTCCTATTCCTAGCTGGTTGTTGGCCAGAACCTGCCCTCAGTTCCTTGCCACATAGGCTTCCCCTAAAGGACTGCTTGCTTCTCCCTAACCAGCAATCTTCTAGTAAGATGAGCAAGGTGGTCTTACAATCTTATCATCATGGAAATGACCTCTGTCACCTTGGCTTAGTGTGCTGGTGAGTAGCAAGTCCCAAGTCCCACCCACACTCATGGCAAGGTTGATTGCATGGGCATGAACATCATGGTGCCCTCAGGAGGAAGGCACCATGGGGCCACGTCAGCATCTGTCTGTCATACGTGCCCTTCTCCCAGACTCCCAGGCCACTCTATGGATCTGAGCCTAACGAGGATTTCATGAAACTCCATTTAGCCATCCCAACCAGAACTCTAACTTTTCTAAGCTCCAACCTGGCTTTGCTTAAATTGTTGTTTAGTATTTCATTCAGGCATTTAACAAATCCATTTGAGCATTGTTTACATGCCTGACCCTAGAGGTAGTTTGGTATAATGGTTAAGGCTGCAAGTTCTCGAATTAGAGACTCTTGGTCCAAAGTCTTCCCACTGGGCCTCAGTTTGCTCACTTGGAAATAATATTGTGTGTGTGTTTGTGTGTGTGTGTGCGCGTGCTCTCAGTAGTGTCTGATGCTTTGTGACCCCATAGATTGTAGCCTGCCAGGCTCCTCTGCCATGGAATTTCCTAGGCAAGAATACTGGAGTGGGTTGCCATTTCCTTCTCCAGGAGATCTTTCCAACCCAGGGATTGAACCTGAGTCTCTTTCATCTCCTGCATTGGCAGGTAGACTTTTTACACTGCACCACCTGGATTTTAGGCTGCAGTCCATGGGGTCGCTAAGAGTCAGGCACAACTGAGCAATTTCACTTTCACTTTTCACTTTCATGCATTGGAGAAGGAAATGGCAACCCACTCCAGTATTCTTGCCTGGAGAATCCCAGGGACAGAGGAACCTAGTGGGCTGCCGTCTATGGGGTCGCACAGAGTCGGACACGACTGAAGGGACTTAGCAGCAGCAGCAGCAGCACCTGGATTTTACTTGTAAATAATATTAACTGATAAAGTTATGAGTAAAGTTTAAACGAAATCACCATGTGAGAAGTTTAATATTGGTCTGGGCTCATAGTAAGAAACGAGAAATGGTTAAATCTGGTGCTTTAGTGATTCCACAGGATGCTGTCCTGCCTTACCAGAGCCCACGCAGCCTGACTTTGTCATGAGTGTTTCCATGTTCGCCTTCCCTCCCAGCGGCAGTCTGTGCCTTCCCTGAGGACAGATCCCAGCCTTAGTGCTCTTGGTCACCTCACCGGCACTTAGCACAGGGTCTGGAGCGTTCGAGGCTTCAGTCACTGGCTGCGGGTGTAGATGGTCCCTAACCGATGCCCATCGGCAGCATAGCATTGTCAATACAGCCAGTCTGAGCCAGTCCTCACTTCCCCACAGCGCACCTGCAACTCCATTCTGCCGTCTTCCCCTTTTGTCACATGTGGTGGGTTCAGATGCAAAATCATGAAACTGATGAGAAATTACAGTAGTTGGAATGTTCAGCCTCCCTCCTCCCCTGCCTGCTGTTTGGCAAATGCAGGTGGCTGGCGTGCCCCATAGATCAAGGTCTCAGCAGGAGAACAGGAAGCAGGGTCTGGGAGTGCGTGGGCTGAGGGCGAAGGGCAGTGGCCAGGAGGCTAGAAAAGCCAAGCCTCTGAAACCATGAGATGGACGTCAGTCTTTCATGTTTTGCTTGCCCAGAATCTAACCTCTCCTTTTCCGTTTTGGAAGCATCCTCATTCAGGTCTCTGTCTCACACAGAGATGTCAAAGGCCTGAGCATGCCCTTTCCACAGCCTGGCCTTCAGGGCTGGACACTACGCAGACTTCAGCTTCTGGCTGCTGGTTTGGCTTAGTTGAGGATAACCCTGGTTATATCAGATTATCTCAGGAGTCCCACACAGATAACAGCAACCCGCCAAGCATATCTCTACCCCATTTCAGCCTCTGAAATGTCTGTCCCTCCTGGGGCCGTGAAGGACCTGGTTCAGAGGAGAACCGAAGAGGGTGTGTCCTCTGCAGCCCACATCTCCTCAGATCATACTTTGCTTCTCAGTCGCCTCTTATTTATACGTTTTTTTTTTTTGCAGGGAAGTTGAGAGAGAGACTAGAACTGCAATTAGCTGCCTGCATTTACTGTCTGGGCCCACACCCAGCTCATCAGAACTGTGCTCACAGCATTCCCATGCCAAATGTGTCACCAGAGCCTAATTGTAGCCTCCGAGACAGAGAGTGGGAGAGGAAAACTGGGTCATAAGAAAGTCAGGGGAAAAAAGCAGTTTTTGAAAAAGAAGTGGCTACTTAAAAATTAGGATTCTCAAGCTGGAAAGAAGCCTGGAAATAGAATCAAAGAGTTGGCAGGCACCTCAGGAGTTTTCTGCTCAGGAATCCCTGCTACAGCAGCCTGTGGACTTCACCCACCCTATGACTCCCCCTTCTTCCTGGCTGATAGCACCCCAATTTTGTCCAGATACTGAGTGCCCGTGTAGTTCATGGACACTCCCCAGGCACACTGATCAATTTAAGCTAATTAAGCTAATTCTTTTTGCCAAGGACTGGAGGAGGCACACGATGTGACCCCACCTCACCAATGAGGTATAAAGGGAAGCCTATGAGGGCTTCTGGGAATATTTTCTCCATTCCAAAAAGAAACTCAGTACTGACTCCTTCCTATATTTGGGTGTATTTGTATGAGAAAGTGTGACACCCAACTGTGCTGCCATCTTAGACCTTGAGGGGAAACCCAAGAGAAGCCCAGAGATGCTGCCCCAGATGCCTGACTCCCTAGATATGCTGTATCATCTACCCTATTATGTTAGATAGCAGAACCTCTTACCAGGCTAGATAGCAAATTCTTTATTGTCCAAATGACCTTTAATCTGTGATTCTTTTAGTTGCAGGCTTAAGCCTCCTAACTGACAGGCTAGCCCACGCTCCCTTCACAGGCCTCTACTAGAACACCTCCAGGAACGGAGCCCTCACTACATTCCTACCTCAGGCAGAGACTATTATTAGGATGTCTTCTCTGATACCAAACTGAAATTGGATCCTGGCAACTAACCCCATAATGGAGACTGATTTCTGCCTTCTAGAATCAGAAGCAATAAGTCATCAGCCTCTTTCCTAAGACTTCTCTGTAGCCCTTAGAGGGCAGCTTCCATGTCTATCTGCATCTCGGTTTTTGCAGTCTTTTCAGGTCACCAAGAGCCTCTACATCCAAGGCTGGTTCAAACTACTAAGTCCATCACCCTATAGATGAGAAAACCAAGACTGAGAGAGGGGACAGGCCCTGCTCAAAGCCACCCAGCAATCCAGAGGCAGAGCCTCTTAATAATGGTAGGCAGATGATGATAATGCCATGGAAATAGTACAGGCAATGAATTATTGATCCTTTTTAACTAGGGAGAGATCAAGCAGCTTCATGAAGGGAGAGAACATTTGAGCCTGATTTTGAACTATAAGTAGTACTTTTTTAAAAAAAGAAAAGAGAGAGGAGAAGCCATAAGTAAATCTAAGAACGGCCTCTGCAGCAGTGTCAGCATTCCCTATCTGAGTGATCTTCTGGCCTAGAACTGGGCACCCTGTGAGATAGCACATCCCTCCTAATTCTTAGAAAGTTGTTTATTAAGCTGTACTGAGGCCTGCTTCTGTATATCTCATCCTTTTCTCCTAATTCTGCCTTCCAGGCCCCTAGAGAACAGGACCACTGCCTCATCCCCACGTTAAACCTTTGTTGTGGGGCAGGTCCTAAACTCCATTTCTCCAGGCTGAGTACCCCAGTTCTTCTGGTCATTTTCCAAAGGACATTGCTTCACTGTCCTGGTCATTGACTTTGGGACAGGCCCCAACTTGTTAATGTCCCTTCAAGTTGGTTGCCGAGAACTGAGCAAGACCAGGATGGTCTTCCTAGTGAGAATGGAAACCATCGATATCCATACAGATGATGGTCTGTGTTATTCACTCTGCTATCTTCATCGCACAACTTTATGAGCCATTTTAGAAAACTCTCCATTAACTATTCTAGAAAACTCTTTCTCAGCAAGATAAAAGTTGCAAATAACTTTATTGTTCATTCCAAGAACTTCCTGAAAGACTTATCCACTCATTAATAGAAAGCATCAAATGATTGTTTACACCTTTTTGAACCCCTTGCCTCAAAATCCTTGCTTTGCTGTGACCGCCAGTCCTAAATTATTATGTCAGGAGCCTTACCCAATCCTAATTCAGCACTGCCTTGCACTCCCACCCCCACCCAGTTCAAAGAGTCGCTCAGCTTAAACCATATTTCAAAATCCCAGTATCTTGACCTTATCCAGCTTCCTCCTGGACCCTCCTGAGACTCTGTTGAAACAGAACTCTTCCCTACTGCAGTAAGAATAACCTAAGTGTTTTCTTATTAGCACATTGCTTTTGGTGCTTCTACAGCAGCAAGCAATAGGAAAAGAAGGACCCTCGTCTTCCTGATGGACGGAGCGTCATATGGGACCTCCTAGCTCATATGGAACCATCACCTTTCAGTCCTCTTACCTCCCAAGTACTCTCATCATGGACTGTGAGGAAGCTTCTCCCACGATTCCCAAAGGGCTTCTGGGGCCATCTCTCTCCAGGTTTTCCCCTCTTCTTGCAACTCAGGTTTCCCCCTCTCCAACCCCGCGGAGCTTGAGAAAGGAGCCACTGAATTGCCCGACCTGCTCCACCATCACCCAAAACCCTGCCTCCCCAAGCTCTTTTCCCTCAGCTGTTTCTCTCTCTCCTAATACACAGATAAAGGACTACAGAAACATCAGGAGACATGTAGATAGGAAAAGAGTGCTTTTCAGTCCCAGGGGCTTCTTTTACCCTGCCTCCCCAAGCTCTTTTCCCTCAGCTGTTTCTCTCTCTCCTAATACACAGATAAAGGACTACGGAAACATCAGGAGACATGTAGATAGGAAAAGAGTGCTTTCCAGTCCCAGGGGCTTCTTTTACCATGTTCTCTGAGTATTTTTTCACTCAGTTCTGAGCTTTAACAAGCCCAAGCCCCAGAACGGTCACATGAAGTTTTTTAGCCTTTAACATTTAGCAAATGTTAATTTGCCTTTTACTTCTTGAAGAAATTTCAGGCCACACACTCTGCAGCAGTCCATTTTCCATTGGATTATCTGTGGAATAATTACTTTTTAAAATGACTGTGTGTGGGAAATGGATTCCAAAGACCCCTCCTGATGTATGACCTTGAGCTGGGTGGCCTTGGGCAACTGCCTCCCCTTTGTCAAACCTGTTGCCTCCTCTGTCAAGGAGGGGACTGGGCTAGATGATCTCCAAGGGCCCTAGAGCCCCTAGAAATCCTGCTGTTCTAATTCCATGCCTGAAGAGAAGGCATTTGGAGGAAAATATGTTTTCTGTTTTCAATTATAAAAACAAACATTCTTGTAAAACAAAGTGTGCAAAACCTAAACTGTCGGTGTTCCTTCTCCCATTAATCCCCCAAGAGAGTTTTTTGAGGACAGTATATGCCAAGGACACTTAATGCATGCTTTTTGATGAAGTTGACTCCAGTAACTCCCAGTTTACTGGCATAACTAAGGACTGTTCTGAGAGGAATCTGTTCTTATAGTTTCTCTTTTTTCTGGAGGACAATTGCAGAATTTTTGTGTTGTTTAAGACACTTAGCAGCAGCAAGAGGCTTTGCTGCTAGGGACCTCACCTCTGTCTTTGTCAGAAAATAGAACAAGCCATTTGCCGCATGGATGGACCTAGAGATTATTATATTAAGTGCAGAAAGTCAGACAAAGACAGACAAATACCATAAGGTATCATCTATATGTGGAATCCAAAAAATCATATAAATGAATTTATTTACAAAACAGAAATAGACTCACAGACATAAAATACAAAAGTATGGTTACCAGAGGGGATAGTGGAGTAGTGGGGAGGGGAGGAGATAATAAAGAGTTTGAGATTAACATATACATGCTACTATATATAAAAGAGATAAACAATAAGGATCTACTTACAGTACAGGGATCTATATCTAATGCCTTGTAACAATCTATAATGGAAAAGAATCTGAAAAAGATCCTTTATATCCATGTGTGTGTGTGTGTAACTGAATCACTTTGCTGTACAACTGAAGCTAATACAACATTGTAAATTAACTATACTTCAATTTTTTAAATGGTTATTGGCTGGAGGAAGAAAACAGGACACAGAATCTTGGCCTTAATCCAAGACTTGGATTTGCAGGGACCAAGAATCCAGGAGATGGGACTTCCCTGGTGGTCCAGTGACTGGGGCTCCAAGCTCCCAACGCAGGGGGCCTGGGTTCCATTCACGATCAGTGAACTGGATCCCACATGCCACAGCTAAGACCAAAGATCTCTCATGCCACAATTAAGACCTGAAACAGCCAAATATAGTAAGAATAAATATTTTCTAAACAGACTCCAGGAGAGTCAGTAATCAGAGTGCTGATTATCCCTCAGTAACCATGGCTGGAGAGCCAAACCCAGAAACTAGGGCCTAGGATGGTCATATTGACCTCAGCCTTTTGCTCTTTCCCAAAAAACAGAAAAACATCCCTGACAGACTTTATTTTCTTGGGCTCCAAAATCACTGCACATGATGGCTGCAGCCATGAAATTAAAAGAAAAGCTCCTTGGAAGAAAAGCTATGACCAACCTAGACAGTATATTAAAAAGCAGAGACATTACTTTGCCATCAAAGGTCCATCTAGTCAAAGTTATGGTTTTTCCAGTAGTCATGTATGGACATGAGAGTTGGACTATAAAGAAAGCTAAGCACCAAAGAATTGATGCTTTTGAACTGTGGTGTTGGAGAAGACTCCTGAGAGTCCCTTGGACTGCAAGGAGATCCAACTAGTCCACCCTAAAGGAAATCAGTCCTGAATATTCATTGGAAGGACTGATGCTGAAGCTGGAATGCCAATACTTTGGCCACCTGATGTGAAGAACTGACTTATTGGAAAAGACCCTGGTGCTGGAAAAGATTGAAGGCAGAAGGAGAAAGGGATGACAGAGGATAAGATGGTTGAATGGCATCACTGACTAAATGGACATGAGTTTGAGTAAACTGGGAGTTGGTGATGGACAGGGAAGCCTGGCGTGCTGCAGTCCATGGAGTCACAAAGAGTTGGACATGACTGAATGACTGAACTGAACTGATAAAACAGGAACATTACCTTCCTTGTGTGTTTCCAGATTTAAGCACTGGAGTTGGACTCCACAGCAGAGAACTGAGATGATACAAAACTGCTAGAGGCTAACATAGAGATGCATTTTTGTTTCCCTCCATCCATCCAGGAAGTAGCCCATCAGGGAAAGAAGGATTGGTGGCACTGATGTTGGGAGCTCTCAGCCATGAGTTTATCTCCTTAGCTCATTCTGGTCTCAAAGAAGGTCAGATCTGAGAGAGAAGGAGTGATTAGAGCCTAGTGTGACCCCAGGAGGGGGATCTGGACAAGGCCATGCAGACATGGGTGTGAGGTGTGGCTCAGAGGTGAGAAAGGGCGGGTGCTGGGAGAGGTGTACAAGCAAGGGGGCAAACTGCACTCTTCACAAGGCAAAGGGGGTGGGGAGGAGGGCTAAGCCACAAGACACCGTGGGAGCTTGAGTAGTCAAACAGACTGAGAGTCAGTTGGCTGAACTTGGCCCATGACAGAGAGCAAGCCACACCACACACCAGTTCTGGACCTCACTCCCCTAGGGACCTGGGCAAGCTAGGGACATTGGCAAGCTCATTGGGAGTTTCAGAAGCAGAAGGCAAAAAAGCCCAGGACATTAAGATACTTGCCATAACACTGTTCACTCATTCAGACATCCATTCCCTGAACAAATGTGTACCGAGCCTTCTCTATGTACCAGGCACTGTGTAAGGAGACATCCTAGTAAATAAGAGAGATGTGGCTCCTGTTCTTACGAGGGCTGCAGTTTAATGAAGAAGGTAGATGCTGAATTAATTTTGAGGTGAATGGTCAGACAGAAGGGTCAGAGTAGAGGGGGTGGAGTTTGGGTGTGGACAAGTTTAGAGAGTGACCAGCATTGCAAGCCAGAGGGCAGAGGGAGCAGGTGCTTGCAAAGAACAAGACTATGTGGAGTGGAGTTGAGTCAAGTTGTTGGCATGATCCTGGGGTGACATGATGGTCCCAGGTGGGGCTATGGCTTCTAGGAGAGTCTTGCAGGTACACTTAGCCAGGTCCGTATTGGACTTGATGTGTGGGGAATGGATAAGGTGAGTCATGAATGACCCTGGGTTTATGGCATGGGGACTAAGCGAGGCTGGGGTAGGAGTGAGAAGCAGGGAGATAACCTCACACAGTCTCTTCATCTCCAGATCACACAGTCACGTGGCTTCTGATTCAGCAATGGAGATCCGAGGCTGTTTGGAATGAAAGTGGTTCTTCTCTACAGAGCTATAATACCAGGAAGAGGCTGGCAATCTCTTTGCTCTTCTTGAGTATCAATTCCTTCTCAATGTTTCCTTCTCAAAATGAGCTGAGATGACCCACGTTAGGAATTGGAATTTGGGAGGGGAGACTCAGGAGCACATTCTTAAAAAGAAGATGAATGAAGTCGATGGAAACTCAATGTCACCCTGGGAGTGACAGGGAGTGGGACAGTGCAAAGCATCTCCACACCCTGTGGACAAATCTCTTCCCTCTATGATCTCACCTGGCAGTAGATATTCCATGTGTTTAGCTTCCTAGTCTGTCAAACAGAGGCACATACCTCACAGGATTGCGGAGAGAAATAAATTAGGCAAAGCATGTTAGAGCCCCACACGCTGCCCTGAAGTGCAGCATGTTCTTGGTAAATGTCAGCTTCTGTCCTACCCCCTTGGCCTGAACCAGCCCCTGTGGACTGGAGGATAGATATTATGTACCGCCCTGGCTTACGATGCACAGTGAGGTAAGTATGTTGAAGTCCTGGACGACCTGCACAGTGTTATAAAAACAGAGGTGTAATTACCATCGAGATCATGGTGACTCATGGTAATAATTATACTGAAATGTGACTGGAGGGTCAGTAGCCTTGTAAACAGCAGGGATAGCTGGAGTCCCTTTGTAAGAACTATGGGTAGGAACGGTATGGCTGGCTGGGAGAGCTGGGGACATGGTCAGAAGGGCTTGAGATTAAATCTTGACTCTGGTCATGATAAGGTCACACTTTTAGTTGTGTGACCTTATGAAAATGCTTGACCTGTCTGGGTCTTATGATATGGGTAATGCCATCCAGCTCATAGAGTTGGCCCCAGTTAGCAAGTTAACATGTAGAGCTTCCCAGTACCCACAAGGAAGAAGACAATGTCAAGGCCAGGTAAAGGAGTAATTTAACTTCATGCTGCTTTTGGTTTCTCTTCTGTGAAATATGGATATTAATAGTACCTGCTTCCTAGGGTTTGATGACTAAATCATATGATGTGAGGAAAATACATACAACGCCTGATTAGTCAATTATTACCAAATTAAGTGTTCTGGACAGATGTCTCTGCCCCCACTCCAGGCATTCTGGGACTTTGCCTATGGTTCTTAGCTCTGGGCAGAAGGCTTCTGTAGAGCAGGAGGGTCCTGGATTCCACAGAGAGCTTTGTACCCTCTCATGGTCCCTGTAGGGAGCAGCCTAGAAGTCATTTGGGAAGGATGGTGGATTCAGAATCTTTTGATAACCTTAGCAGAATCTGTGATGCTTTTACAATTTTAAGACCTACCCTTCTCCTCTATGGAATAGAGATAGCTCCTGTCTTAGTCAGGGTTTTCCAGAGAATCAGAATTAATGGGATATATATACCTATTTGGACTTTCCCAGTGGCTCAGTGGTAAAGAATCTGCCTGCCAAGCAGGAGACCCAGATTCGATCCCTGGGTCAGGAATATCCCCTGGAGAATGAAATGGCAACCCATTCCAGTATTCTTGCCTGGGAAATCCGATGGACCGGTGAGCCTAGTGGGCTATAGTCCATAGGGTCGCAAAGGGTCAGACACAATTTAGTGATTAAACCACCACCACCATATACATATTCATTTATTTATTTACTGTAAGGAATCCCCCCTCCTGATTTTAGAGGCTTAGTAAATCTGCAGGTAGCTGCAGTTTGAGTCCAAAGGCATTCCACTGGTATAATTCCTTTTGCTCAGAGGAGGTCAGTCTTTGTTTTACTCAGGCCTTCAACTGATTGGATGAGGCCCACCCACATTATAGAGGGCCACGTGCTTTACTCAAAGTACACCAATTTACATGTTCATCTCATCCAAAAGCACCTTCACAGGAAACATCCAGAATACTGTCTGACTGAAGATCTGGGCACCATGGCCCAGCCAAGCTGACAGACACATAAAATTAACCACTGCAGCTCTTTTCTTCCACATTTTTTCTTTTGTAAATTTTCTGGATTCAAACTAAGGCTTTAGAAGAAACAGGAACATCAACAGACCCTAGGACCCTGTAAGGTTCACCCACTTCCCTTGAGATGACTTAGTATCAGCCTAGAGATCAGCAAAAGTATCTGGCCATGGAGAAGAAGAGCAGAGACAGGGAGTAACGGACTCCAGGTCACAGCAGAGCCTGCCCTCTACGCTATGAATCCCTACCAGCTCCATGTTCTCAGAGTGGGTGTTAACTCCACTCTCCTAACACCCAAATGCCAAGGAGTGCAGCTCTTTTTTGTCTACAGAGGCCTCTGACTGCTCCCTGCCCTGTCTGAAAGATCAGCTGTTCCTATAGGATATCTTCCAGGCTTTTCTTTCCAAAACACTCTTTCCTGCCCCTCCCCCCCACCAAATGTATTGCCTTCTGCCGAGCTGGACTGGATTGAGATCAATGACATTAATTTGCACTTAGGAGGAGTTAGTGATTTTCCCTCTTTAGATATCAGGAGGCTTCCTGAAGCTTGTGGTCAGATAAGCTATTTTAAATCCTCTACAGAAAGTTCCTCAGGCAAATCACAGGATCTTGGAGTAGGAAGGAGTTTCTGGAAAAGTTAAATTTATCCAATTCCTTTATTTGCAGATGAAAGCACAAAAGACCCAGGGTAGGGAAGTAATATGCTATGGATATCAGGATGCACAGCTAAACAGAGGTCTTGTAGTATTCTATTCCTATATCAGGATTTCGTCCCAGGAAGAAGGAGCCTGGTGCTGGCTAGGGCAGAGACGTGGAGAGGAAGTGTCCAGTAGGAAGCTCTCCTATAGTCCAGGTGATAGCCCTGATAGGGGCTGGGCTCTGCAGTTGCAGGGTAGTGGAGAGGATGAAGGCTAAACATTCCATCCAAAGAGAGCTCTGAAAGAGAACTGATGGGTATAGTGACTGGTTGAATATGAACTGGGAGAAAGATGGGGTTCACGGTTCCTGTCTTGGTTGTTGAATAGAGGCTACCACCCAGGTCTGTGGAGCATTTTAGAGGATGGGCCATGAGCTTTGGACAGGTTAGGGGAGGTATGTCCAGAGGAGACTGTTTTTAGGTAGTGGAACATATGGGGCTGAAACTCAAAACATGGGATTGAGCATGAGATATAGGATCCACCAGCATGTTCCGGAAACTGAACCCATGAGAGGGAGGATCTGACAAGAGAGCTCATGGCCAAGCAAAAGTAGAACCAAAGCAACTTCTGGGTCAGAGCTTGTTCCACAAAGCCATCCCAAAGGAGGATGACCAATGCTCACTGACTCCTCCTTAAAGAGGGCCTCTGTTCCGTGTTCTCAGTGCTCTCTTCCTTTGACAAACACCCCACAGGTCTGTAGATAGAACACCACTCCTCCTTGCCCAAGAAGTAAATGCCCCCCATGTTCTCAGGGACAGCAAGTCTTGGTAAAGAAGAGTTTCTTTGGAATGGGGAGAGCTTGGACGGGGAGGGTATGGGTGCAACTAACTTCTCAGTTTCCCCACCACCCAAAGGTGCCTGAGGTCAAGAAAAGCATCTGAGTTATCTGACATCCCGGGCTACCAGGCTGGCCCAGAGCCTCACAGAAGGGATGGAACAGCCCCTGAGAGGTTAAGTGGCTTTCTCAGAGGCCACCCTGAGTGCAGCATTAAGAACCACTGTCAGTCATTTGTCACCTTGAGCTCCTTCCAGCTGCTTGGTAATTCATGGTAAATCCCCAACGAGTATGTGTTCTGCTTCCTGGCAGCTTTCAAAAAATAGAAGTCAAGAGAAAATGAAAGCATTTCTGAGATCTCTTAGATCAGGTGGCTTAAACACTTTTTTTCTTAAATTTAAAAATAACTCACTCTAGACTTAGCAGAAAATTCATTCAGAAGGACTTTGGCATAGCAGCATGAGTTGACAACTCTTTTTCTGAATTATACATTATTTATTCAGTGTCAACTATGAACCTGGCAGGTAATGAGCTAAACTAAACTTCCTGGTGTGTATGTGCATGCACATACACACACACGCACACACACACACACACACACAGAGCTAGAAATAAGGGGGTGATTGTATTCTCACTGTGGGATGGCCCCTACAAAGAGGAGCACTAACAATGTTGGTGGTGAGGATCTCTTCCTGCTCTAAATGGGGAAGGAAACTTGGTTGCATCTCTGTGCATGAAGCACAGCACTGGGAGCTGACCATGTGTAATGACATTTGTTCTCCATTACAAGCCAGGAGGTGTATATCATTACTTCCCTTTTACAGATAAGCGAATGGGGACTTTGAAGGTAGTAATAACATACCTGAAGCCTTGAACTCAAGTCTCCAATTCAAAAATCCAGAGCTCTAGAGAGTAGCATGGAAACATAAATAATACCATATGTAAAATAGATAGCCAATGGGAATTCGCTCTATGACTTAGGGAACTCACACTGGGGCTCTGTAACAACCTGGAGGGGTGGGAAACAGAGGGGGTGGTCAAGAAGAGGGGACATATATACACCTGTGGCTAATTCATGTTGATGTGTGGCAGAAATGAAACCAATATTGTAAAGCAATTATTCTTCAATTAAAAATAAATAAATTAAAAAACAAAACCCAGAGCTCTCTTCAATACTGCATTAGAAGAAACTGATGGTTTCTTGGTAGTTAGTCTCCAAAATGGCCCCAGTGAACTACTCTTAGTGGTTGCTGCTGCTGCTGCTGCTGCTAAGTCGATTCAGTCGTGTCCGACTCTGTGCGACCCCATAGACGGCAGCCCACCAGGCTCCCCCGTCCCTGGGATTCTCCAGGCAAGAACACTGGAGTGGGTTGCCATTTCCTTCTCCAATGCATGAAAGTGAAAAGTGAAAAGTGTAAGTGAAGTCGCTCAGTCGTGTCCGACTCTAAGTGGTTGGCCCACGCTGAATCCAGGCTGGCCCATGTAACCAAATGAATGTGGCAGAAATGATGCTGCGTGACTTCTGAAGTGAGGTCATAAGAAGTCTTCCAGCTTCTTGATCTCTTAGAATGTTTGTTCTGAAAGAAGTCAGCTGCCATGTAAGAAGTCCGACTTCTCTGAGATTTCCACGCTGTGAGGAAGCCCAACCTAAAAACATAAAGAGGCTACATGAGGAGAGAGAGATGCCCAGCTAACTCCCAGCTGTTCAAGCCATCTCAGCAGAGGAAAAAGCATGCAAGCAAAGAACCTATTTTGAATGTTCTTAGTCAAGTCTTCAGAGGACTTTAGTCCCTCAGCTGCCACCTGACTGCAACTGCCTGAAGAATCTCAGATAAGATCAAACAGGTGAGACCAAGCAACCTTTAGAATCATGAGAAATAATTATTTTTGCTTTAAATGATTGTTTTTGAGTTTCACATTGATAACTGAAACAATTGGGCTTCAGGACTATTTCATCTATTATGGTCATTGTGACCAATTTTTATTAACCACTTACTATATGTCAGGCACTGCACTAAGCATTCTACATTTATTATTCCAACTGGTTTTCACAAGAACTCTATGAGACAGTGCTTATTATTATTCACTTGACCAGATTTACATATAAGAAAGGTTCAGAGATGTTAAGTAATTAAACCCAAGGTCACACAGCTGGTGGGTAAAAAGGCCGAGATGCAAACTCCAACAATCCACCTGTCGATGTCATGCTGTCACATACTGTGCCTCTCTGTGACGAGATGCAGGTAACTCCAGGGACTGACCCCTAACCAATGGGCTCAGATCTGGGGAGTTTGCCTTGGAAAGTATCCCTGTGCCTAGGAAGCTTGTTCTGGAAAGTTTGGAGCATCTGGGTTCATGCTGAGTCTTCCAGGGACAATCATCCAGGGCTTTCTGAATTCATTCACACAGAGAAACAAATGGTTCTGACCTTTTCTTTTTAAAATGTTTTTCAAGGGAAGTCGGTGCTGCCAGCAGGGTCTAGATTGATGGCTTTGGATGCTGAGAAGGAGAGCCTACACCCTGAGTTGCTTCACTTGGTACCATGGGTCAGAGCAGCCAGAGACACAGCAGGGCTCGGAAATGTCATGTCGATTACCTATTCAGAACAGTCTCCTTCCCTTTTCTCCCCAGCTTTATCACTTTTCTCATCTGTGGGACGTTGAGGGCTGCCCTAGATTTCCTGTCCTCAGAGCAAAAGAGATGGGAAGAGCAGTACTCCAGCCACATGCAAAGAGAGGGCAGCGATGAAGACAGGAAGTAGAGTAGGGGCGGAGGACCACAGCTCTGAGCGAAGGCGTGTGCATCAACACCACTGGTTCCCCTAGGCTGGGCCCCAGGAAGGCACCAGACCAGAGCCACACAGGCCATGCTCCCCAAAGACACAGCCCTCCGTGGGTAGTTGGGAGACAGAACACTGGGCCCCAGAGACTGTGGCCCTCATGCGCAGTGGCAGCTCTTATTCCAGGCTGAAGTATTGAAAAGTGCTGATCTTCTGGGTGTGCCAATTGTTCTCTCTTTTTCCCCTAGCCAGGCTTCTCCGTGGTCCATGTCCCCATACCCTTCTCCAACCCCTCGCTAATGCTGTCCTCAGAGTGCATCCTGATGCAGGCAGAGGGGTGAGGGGTGTGAGTCCAGAATGGCACTGGGGCGTGATGAGAGGCACATGATCTCCTCTACACTTGGTAAGACATGTTAGCTTGGTGGGGAAGTCCTCCACATTCCAGCCTCCTGAGAGCAAAGCATCCAACCTGCCCTGCTGCCCCTCCATCCCCATCCAGGCTCTGCCCTGCTCGCCCAGAGCCCTCTGCTTGAGCAGCTTTCATCATGGTGGGGAAGTCTCTTCTCTCCACTCCCACTGTCATCACATTTCCCAAACATGAGTCCTTTAAGTACATTTTTACCATTTTTTTTCCATAGCCATATACCGCTTGTACTTTTATTTACTTACTAGTTCTTAAATTGGCTTTCCTTTATATTTAAATTAGTTGATTTTAAAAGTAAAAATATATGATGAAAAACCATTATCACTTACTGTAAATGGAAGATGCCTATACAAATGAATACAGAAAACCTCAAAAGAATGTCATTAAATTTGAGCTAAATATTGTTGTCTGCCAAGATCTAGGCTTGAGACTTGGCCTGTGTTTGTTCAAAGGAATGTTACTATCTGTGAAAAATGCATCAACGGAAACATTCCTTAATGTAAATTTAAAAAATCAAAGAGAATGAAAAAGGGCAAAATCTTTTTGTTCTGCGATTTAGTGCTATTCAGTGTGGTGCATGGATCTCCCTAAAATCATTTCTCCTCCCACCCATAGCCTGTACTTTATGCTCTGATAGTTATTGTCCTGCTTAATCCTGCTGTGCCTTTAAAGACCAGCTCAAAGGCCTTTCTTATCAGTCTTGCATATACCTTTCTCTTCTTTTTCTAAATATTTATAGTAACAGATATCATTTGATAATGAGCAAGTACAATTTATTATGACACTAATTGTAACCTGTCACCTAATTGTTCTATTTTTACAGGGTGTCATCCTCCTACAAGGCAATAATTGTAAACTCTTTTTTGGGTGTGCACATGTATATATTTGTATGAAGAGGGAGTGATGGCAATTTCACACAATATCTCTCATGTTGTTAAGCACAAAGGAGATGCTTGATTTATCCTGCTGAGTTAAATACAACTCCCTGTTACTACTAATTGTGATGCTCAAGTTGATTTTTTTAACCATCATATCAAATAATATGTATAAAAAATAACAAACAAACTTCCCAGCTCAGCATATTTATTTCACATGATGTACCAAACAACACAGTTCTGGCATAACAAAAACTTGTGGAATCACCTCTGAATTGTCTGCAATTGGAATTATATAAGTTATAAAGAGATAGCATGGGAGATTTATTAACTGACTAACTGTATCTTTTATCCTTTGCCCTCTTCCTTATCCATTCAGCAAAAGTTGATAGAGCACTGACCACATAACAAACACTAGGGGAATAAAAGTGAAGAATAAATTGTGTTTCTGATTTGGAGAAGCTCATAATTTATAAAGAGAGATGACATGAAGACCAATCATTACAAGTCAATACAAATGCAGTGATGCAGGTATCCACAGTGGGCTATGGGAGCCAGGAGCAAGGTTGTGATTCTGACTAGGAGAGCTGGAAAAGGTAACACAAAAGAGATGACCTTTGAATTAAGATTCGAAAATGAGACAGACTTGTCAGAGAGAGAGCACTCCAGGCCAACACGTGAGCAGAAGCAAGGGTCTGATGGCTTGCAACTGGGTGTTTCTGAAGTGGCTGTGACTAGAGGTGGTGAGAGAATGAAGTGTCTGGATAAAGGGGTAAGAGATAGAAGTAGAATGAGAGATAGGGGTCAAACTGTAAAGGTCTTTATATGCCTGGCAGTGAGGAGTTATAGAAGGTCTTTCAGTAGGAATGTATTGGGTTGGCCAAAAAGTTCATTTGAATTTTTCCATAGAGTCTTACAAAAAACCCCGAAAGAAATTTTGGCCAACTCATTATAATAGAGATGGCTAGTTACCCAGTTACAGTGTTTATTCTCCCTTCTTTTTTACTGAGCTTGGCTGTTTAGCTGCTGCTGCTAAGTCGCTTCAGTCATGTCCGACTCTGTGCGACCCCATAGACGGCAGCCCACCAGGCTCCCCCCTCCCTGGGATTCTCCAGGCAAGAACACTGGAGTGGGTTGCCCTATTAATTTCCAAACCAAAACACCAAATTCCTCAGTTTCCCACAAAGTGGGAGGCAGCCATACGAACAAGTTTTAACAAAGAGACATAAGCAGAGTGTTGTAAGGAACTTATAGGAAAGCTGCTGAAAGGGAGAAGAGTTAGCCAGATGAGACCCCATTTTCCCTTCTGCATTTTGTCTTCTTTTGGTTTGCAACTTGGACATGAATAGTTGGAGTTCCAGCAATCCTTTTGGGCTACAAAGTCACTTTGATGATGAAAACCCAAACTGAAAATTATGGAGTAGAAAGAGCTGCTGACCCTGTGGGTCACCTTGTCTTTTGGGTCAGAAATAAAGAAATTTTCATGTTGTTACAATTATTGCTACTTGAGGGTTTTGTAATATTCAGCCAAACCTAATCTTAACAAATACAGGGATTCATGGTCTCTTTGACTTAAAGACCATGTCTGATGACTCCAGTATCTGGGTATGCTTTGGATCTGTTTATGCATATTTTTTTCTCTTGGTTTCCATCATTCGATCTTACCTCCTGGTATCACTGGAAATTTTTTATTGAAAACCAAACATTGCATAGGACAAGCAGGGAGGGAGGAGATAGATTTGAGGAAAGTGGGCAATTTAGGAAAGTGGAGTGAGCTGAAATCAGTCTCGGGTTAGCGGTGGACATGAGAGAGAGGAAGAATTCAAAGATGGCTTTCAGGTCATGGCCCTCAGACGTCTCGGGCAACATGGCCCTCAGATGTCTTGTCCTTAGATGATCTCAAGGAGTCAGGGAGAATTCCCGCTAGGAACTTTGGAGGTGGTCACATCAAGTGCACCGTGTGCAATGCCCCTTGCCGCCAGTTATGTCTGCAGGTTAGCAGTAGGGCAGCATGCCTTCCCCGGGCTAGCTCAGTAGCATGATTTTAGTGTGAGTCTGGCTGCTTCCCTTCTGCTCACCCTTCCTCTCTGCCTTCTCCCCCCTGACCCTCACCTCCTCTCCATCCTCCTTTCACCTCCTTCCCCTTCTCCTTTATGTCTCGCTTCTCAAGCCTTTGGGGCAATTCTGATACCATTAGAATGAACTTATTTTCTATTTCTGGAGTCCATTTCTGTGCCTTGCAACTCAGAACTCCGATGGACAAAGATTTGTGCACTCATAATGTTCAATTCGTGTATGACAAAGGGTTTTCTCACCATGAATTAAATTTCTTAATAGAACTTAAAAGCAGACTTGCTCTGTTTTTCATATATTCTCAAAAATGATGGGGAAAGGCCAGAACATAGAGATGAAGGGTGGAACAGAACGACTATTTCAAGCAGTATTGCATAATAAATATCTATTGCTCAGTCGAAACCATGAAAATGGTTAATATGTCTCAGACATTATGTAGAGAAAGAAAGATAGCTTATAAGTTTTTAGTCTATCCCCTTCATCGATCAAGGTGAGATGCTCCATTCTGGGAACGCTGAGCTAATTTCAGGGATTCAGGATATATGACTTCCTCTTAGCATGCTGCCCGGCTGCTCAAGCAGAGGCCAGCCCAGCACTGGCCCTTCAGCTGGGAAGCAACAGGCTGTCTGCTGGGCCTGGGCAGGGCCAGCCTGCCCTGAGTGCCAGCACTCTGCTCCTCCAGGGCCTGGAGGCTGTACAGGGAGTGGACCATCCAGTATCCCTGGGGCAGGTAAAGTGGGACCTCAGGGGAAGATGCAGGTTGATTTGTGACAGTCTCAGCCTACCCGTAGTGGCACTATCAGCTAGAAATGCTGGGGGACACTCACCTGGGCTCAGGTCCTCCTTTTGGAACCAACGTTGTGGCTGGACTGACCCTGGTGGTTCTTATTATGATTGCAAGATGCCATTAGACACATGCATCAGGAAACTTTGAAGCAGACAAGGGTTATTACTCACAGGTCCTGGAGGGTACATGGCATGCCCTGGGCCACATAGTGAGGCTGCAAGATAGGAGGAGATGGGGTAGGGAGAGAGAGAGACAGAGAAATAGAAAGAACATGCTGGTTCAGGATTCTTCTTCTATTGGGGCAGAGGTGGGTGTGGGGGGAGTCTAGAGGTTCACGAGGTCACTATTGGTGAATTTAAAACATAAGAACAGGAATTAAAAACACAGGGAGAAAAGGGGGGAAAAAGTGGTCCAATGGTCACTTAACTAAATCAACCAAAGATTTTTTAAACAAAGGAACTCCAAGGGGGTCGGCCTGGCTCTTTATCCATTGAGGATTACACCTCTGCAATGGATGCCTTGGCAATCGAAGCATAAGTCATGCACTGGCCTTACAAAAGAGAAAACCGTCTGTCAGGGTTCATGCCACACAGGGCATCACTAAGTCAGCGTGGCCCTAGAAGCCCAGCGGACCACAGGAGACCACACTTGGGCTCCTGCTGTTTGGAGATGAGCATGGGTCCAATCCTGTGACATTCTGCTGGCCACAACCAGGCACTGGGGCTCCACTTGGGGTCACTGAGGGTTAGTAAGTTCAGAGATAGTTTGCACTTTCCAAAACTGATTCCAACTGGAAATAGATTGGAGGGAAGAAACTGTATATTACCAAATTAGTTAGGATCTGCTGGCTAGTTTCCACATGAAAGAGGATACAGATTCACACAGGAGGTTGTGGAAGGGGCATTGGGGGAGTGGGGAGAGCTGACAGACATTTCAGAGGCAGAAATGATGGAAGATCTAGGGTGACTACTATGTGTTCTTCCTTAAGGCAGGTCCCCAGGGAAAGTCAGAGGATGTGGAAGAAAACTAATGAGTTTTGTTTGGATCTGGTGGTTTGTGGGTGTCTGTGGGAACTTCAAGGAAGTGAGACAGATGGTGAGTCTGAGGACCAAGGGCAAGTTCTGGGGGAGAGATTTGGATTTCGGGTCCTTGGTCAAAGCTGGCCTCTGGCAGATCACCCCTACCTCAGACTCTCTGGTGGCGGCCTGGGTGTCTGTATATGAACCACCCCCGACTCCCTGAGGTTGGACTTACTCACCATCTTTTGCTAGGACCTCCCTAGATGACCCAGAGTGCCCTGTGGGTGGCCATTTCTGTGGACCCTGTCCTCACGATACATCTTACCCTGTCTCTGAGGAAGTGGAGTTCTGCCAGGGGCAGGTCCAGCCAGCTCAGTCCTCATTGTCTAATGGGAGAGCTGACCGTGTGGACAGACTCACAGCCTTCGTGAGAACCACCCAGGAAGGCTACAAAAGCAGATGCAAGGGAGGCACAATTGTCCGAGGAAATGTGAAGGTGCTGGAAGAATCTGGAGGAAAGTTACATCAACACAGACTGCAGCCGTGGCCCATAACTTGGCTCTCATTAATGCTAATTCATGATTTACCTATCTCCCACTGCCAGTCTACAGAGTCACCGAGCCTGCATGCTCTCCTGATCCTTTTTCACTCACACACCCCTTTCTTATGGGATGAGAATCCCCCACATCTTCCCAGTCAGCTAGGACACGTCCTTCAGCCCCTTCCACTGTCACCTCCTCTCTGAAGTCTTCTCAAGCCAGGATCAGTCTCCCTACTCTGGGCTCCCATGGTGCTCTGGGCAGCCTTGAATCTGGTACCACTTAGGACATCACCCAGAATGACATGTTTGCAGATTTGTCTCAGTTGTCAAACTTTGAAGGCCCTTTTCATCTTTCTATGGTCTGGTACCTAGTTCAGTTCAGTTCAGTTCAGTCGCTCAGTTGTGTCCGACTCTTTGCGACCCCATGAATTGCAGCACAGCAGGCCTCCCTGTCCATCACCAACTCCCGGAGTTCACTCAAACTCATGTCCATCGATGGCCATCCAGCCGTCTCATCCTCTGTCGTCCCCTTCTCCTCCTGCCCCCAATCCCTCCCAGCATTAGAGTCTTTTCCAATGAGTCAACTCTTCACATGAGGTGGCCAAAGTACTGGAGTTTCAGCTTTAGCACCATTCCTTCCAAAGAACACCCAGGGCTGAGCTCCTTTAGAATAGACTGGTTGGATCTCCTTACAGTCCAAGGGACTCTCAAGAGTCTTCTCCAACACCACAGTTCAAAAGCACCAATTATCTGGCGCTCAGCTTTCTTCACAGTCCAACTCTCACATCCATACATGACCACTGGAAAAACCATAGCCTTGACCAGACAGACCTTTGTTGGCAAAGTAATGTCTCTGCTTTTGAATATGCTGTCTAGGTTGGTCATAACATTCCTTCCAAGGAGTAAGTGTCTTTTAATTTCATGGCTGCAATCACCTAGTTAGGGCCTGGCAAAGAGGAATCTAATAACTATTTGTTAAATGTATGCATGAATAAAATAATTACATAAAAGGACTAGAAATAACCTCAGCCTGGTCAACAGCAGACCTGAGTCCAGTCTCTTGGTCCCTGAATTACCTTGGGGTAATTCAGCATCTGAATTGGGGCAATTACCTCTTCAGCATCCTCATCTGTGAAATGAAGGAGGTAGAACCAGGGGTTGTTAGGGGTTGTTTGTTCTGTAACCTAAGAACCGACCTTACCCAACTGCTTGCTGTCTGAAAATAAGGGATCCCAAAGACACAAAGCTCTAATTAGAACTCAAAGGCCTGAAGACCTTAAAAGTCTTGCTAAGTCAAAACCCACTGGAGCCAGGAGAAGCTTCAGGGAAGAGGGGCCGGGAGCAGCCAAGTGGGGAGGGAGGCATCACAGGTACAGGAAGCAAAGGTACAGAAAGGAAACACATTTGGCGTGTACCAAGGAGCAGGGAGGGACTGGCTTTGTGGGAGCCAGGTAGTCGCCTCACCCTCCCATCATGCACAGGAATCACCGTCATGTTCTGTGTAGCCTCTCAGAAGGCAGAAGAGGGGGATCTGCATGGATAAATGACCAAGTCCCCTCATCTCTCAGCTGGAGAAACAGAGGATAACGGTGCTGGCCCAGGGCCTTGTGGAAGGTCTCCCGGCCCTGAGTCTGGGACCTGCTCTGTCTCCCAGGCTCATCTGTGAGTCTTCAAAGGATGGACACACCTGCCTCCCACATCTCCCAGGGGCCGCAAGCAGGATTCTGTACACAGAAGGTGTTTCATGAGTGCTCTGCGGGAACAAACAACCAGCCAAAGAACCCTGCAGGGTTCTGCTCAGTGTGCTGAGCAATAGCAACCATTTCGGGGGAGACTTGGGGAATTTTCCAGAGCTTTAGAGTCCTGGCACGGCTTGTCCTGAGCCTACAGGAGTAAATCGCTTACCTCTGTGAAATGAATTAACTCTCCCCGGGCACCTAGTGGTGAGAGAAAGAAGTCATTCGCTAAATGGCCCCTTCCTGCTGCATGAGAGAACAAATGTGCTTCACGTGGGCATGGAAATCACTTCTCTCAGGAACATTTCTGAAGAGAGTCGTTTCAGTAGGGCAGCTGGCGTCGTGACTGGAGCCAGCACTGTGATGCCACAGCCAGCCAGGCCTCTAGAGAGGTAGCTCCCTTTTATTTTCATTAGAGGGACCTCAGGCCAGGGTGGAGAGAGACTACGCCAGTGACAATCAAATATTTTCTTTCCCCATCCAGCCATCCTCAAGACTGAGGCCCAGGGAACAGAGGGGCCCCCAGGAGCCATTCAGGGGTGGAGATGAGACAAAAGGATCCTGACCCAGGGAGGGCTCTGCACTCGGCTGACCTCTCAGAGTCCTGGCCCATCCTCTCTTCAGGCCATTGTGTTAGTCACTGCACCCCACCCCACTCACACCCCTTTATTACCCCTTATTTTTTTAACACTTTATTTTTGTTTGTTTGTTTATTGAAGTATAGTTGATTTACAATGTTGTGTTGGTTTCTGGTGTACAGCAAAGTGATTCAGTTTTTTTAATATATACCTTTCAGATTCTTTTCTGTTATAGGTTATTACAATATATTGAATATAGTTCCCTTTGCTATACAGTAGGTTCTTTATCAGTCTAATGCATAATAGTGTGTATCTGCTAATTCCAGACTAATTTATCCCTCCCCACCTCTTTTACCCTTTGGTAACCATAAGTTTGTATTCTATGTCAGCGAGTCTATTTCTGCCTTGTAAATGAGTTCGTGTATATCATTTTTAACACAAAACACTTACCTGCATCACATATAAGTGAGAACAGATGATACTTCCCTTTATCGCCCCTCACTTTTCATCACAGGCACTTCTTCTGTGCCCGCAGGACCCAGGCGGTGAACTTGGAAGTGTAAGGAGCCTTCCCTGCCCCTCCACAGGTGAAGCAAGTCTGCTCCTCTATTTCTGAGCCATCCGAGTGCATGTTTTGTTGAAAATACTTAGAACTTATCATTCTTTGGGAATGAGAACTTTGAACAAGGAAACAAGAACATGAGGCAGTAGGAAAGAGACCGTGTGTGTCCTGAGTGGGACCCCTTCGTTCAGGCTGCCTCATTTTCTACATATAGTATTTATTTCACAATAACCCTGCTGAGGTGGACATTTAAAATATCAATTTAAAGATGAGGAATATGAGATTTAGAAATATTTTTTACATTGCCCATGTTCATCATCTACCAGGTAAGACCTCACGTTAGAAAAGTCTAGAACCTCATAGCTGGAACTCTCCTTAAACTCAATCCATCTGGTTTAATTCCTCCCCATCCTCTCAGGTTTCCTTTTTGTTTCCATTTCAATCTTTTGGTCACTTTTCCGCTATCAGCAATAATTATGCTTTGCTCCAACCTCTTGGGCTACAAATCACCACTCTAGGGAAGCTGTGGGGAAAGAAATGGCAACCCACTCCAGTATTCTTGCTTAGAGAATCCTGTGGACGGAGGAACCTGGTGGGCTGCTGTCCATAGGGTCACACAGAGTTGGACACGACTGAAGCGACTTAGCGTGCATGCTTGCATTGGAGAAGAAAATGGCAACCCACTCCAGTATTCTTGCCTGGAGAATCCGAGGGACAGAGGAGCCTGGTGGGCTGCCATCTATGGGGTCACACAGAGTCGGACACGACTAAAGCGACTTAGCAGCAGCAGCAGCAGCAGGGAAGCCGAGTTCTGACACTCTCAAGAGTAGTTATTCTCCAGCAGAAGACTCTTCAGGGTCTATATGGGACAGCATACTTGCTCACATCACATTCTCTAATAAAAGACTTATCCATGATGCACATGATATTTTGGTCTCCATTGGCCTTATTCCCTTGTCTTATTCTGTACTTGTTCAGAGTAGGGGTGAAGATGAACAGTGTTATTTGGATACTCAACCTAAGCTGAGTCCATAGGATTCTCTCTCCTGGATTTTGAATCTTGAGACACATAGGGATCAAATTTGCTTGGAGTAGGGTTGTCCATAGGCTGTGCCCTGGAGAGAAAGTGACCTTAGCTACCGAGGCACCAGGACCTACCATGGTTCCATCCTTCCAAGCCTGGGCATTCAGCTCTTTGTTTCTGAGAGGCACTACATTTGCTCCAGCCTTCTGGTTGGATCTTGAAGAAGAGACAAGATTTTTAGACAGTGATGGAAAGAAAGCAGGGCTGGGGTAGAGTTTCCAGGTAGAGAAGATGAGCAAAGGTAATGGGTAGAAAAGCCCAAGGAATGTTTAGAGGAGTCAAGTGTAATTGGCTGGAACATACTGCGTACGTAAGTGAGTAGGAGATGCAGCAGGCTAGGGCCAGCTCTTGATGGGCATTGAATGCACAACAGGGAATTTGGATTTTATAATGCAGGAATTCAGAGACACTGAACAAAGTGAAGCACAGGCTGGCGTGTGCAAGGACAGCCTGAAGCCAGATCAGATACTACAGAAAGGACCAGAATTACAGCCCCAGCTCTGCCACCTCGTCCGCCTGTCTCCCCTACTCCAGTCCCACTCTCCTAAGGTAATCAACATTGACAGCCAATGTGTATTTTCCACACCTTTCCTTTTGCTTACGCAAATAAAATTATAGCACCCATTCCCCCTTTAGAGAAGCTAACATGCTATCATATACGTTACTCTATAACTTGCTTTGTTTACTTAAATTCTGCAAACATTTTCCAAGTCAGTGCACACATATCCTTGGGTTCCTT
Organism: Bos indicus; assembly: GCF_029378745.1. NCBI lineage: Eukaryota > Metazoa > Chordata > Mammalia > Artiodactyla > Bovidae > Bos > Bos indicus. The sequence goes on from NC_091760.1 coordinate 73,373,979, forward strand.
CTCCTTGTGCAGCAATGTCTTCAGGGTCTGTCATCGTGATGGTCTGGAAATGATTGGTTTCTTCCTATCTCATGTGTTTCACCCTTTGGAGAAAAATGTTGTCTGGAAATTTTTATCTTGCCTTGCAGTTGAGGTGATTCAGCAGTCACACGCTTTTTGTCTGTGATACAGCATGAGGCTGTCCAGAGCAGGGTGAACTGTCCCAGAGAAAAGCTCTGTTCTCTTGCTGTTCAAAAGGCATTCTCACCTCCACATCCCCTATCTGCTGTCCCAGCCAGCTGGCAACACCTCCAGGCCCAGGAAGGGCACAGATGAAAGGGTGGAGCAGACTGGATTGGGGAAGACTGCCATCTGAATGTGTTATCAGGAACTTCTTCCAGGTGGGGTCATCTTGGCCTCCTGAAGTGTTCCTGCGCTAAAATAATCCCCTTCCCTCCTAAACTGGAGTGATTGCCAACCAGCCAATAAGAAAGGGATTTGGTTGCTACTTGTTGGCCAGGTCCAGTCTAGATGGGTCAGGATGGGAACACGAATTTTCCATCTACTTTCGTATCCTGGGGCTTGGAATGGAGTTGTCTGGGGAGCAGCTATAATTGTGTAATGACGGATGAAGCACTCGTCTCTCCAGCAGGATGAGAAGATGGTGAGCTCTTATTGTTATTATTTTTGATTTACAAAAAGAGCAAGTCATAAAGCCCCAGGGCCACTTAGCTAATAGACACATAATTCACCAGGAGCTCTTAAAAGCCTCATGTTATGGGCATGATAGCCTTTTCTCTGCTTTCCCCCTAGCCTCAGTCTGACTGAACAGATGGGGCCAAAACCGACACAATCAGGACTGCCCCCAAACAGTCCAGATGTTTGCACCTGGCATCAAACCCCCTTCAGACCTGTGTTGCACCACTGGGCCCTCAGAATTTGTTGCACCAGTGAAGCTGAATTTGCCAATTCAAGAAGATGAAACTCTGCTGCTAGTCATCCCCCTGACCTACAGTCATGGCAGGGACTTCAAACACAGGGACCAGTCATCCCCACCCTGATTCTTCTCCCTTCAGACCCAGCTACACGGGTTATTTGGTCTCCATTGTTTAGTCACTAAGTCGAGTATGACTCTGCAACCCCATGGACTGTAGCCCACCAGGCTCCTCTCTTCATAGGATTTTCCAGGCAAGAATACTGGAGTGGGTTGCCATTTCCTTCTCCAGGGGATCTTCCTGACCCAGGGATCAAACCCAGGTCTCCTGCTTCACAGTCAGATTCTTTACCACTGAGCCACCAGGGAAGCCTTACTTAGACTCTAAAGAATCCTTATATTTTGGCAAAATACTCTGTCCACAATGGCCAGATTCTCTTCCCAATTTACCATCTTGAAATTCTACTCCTTCTTTAAGCACCAAGTCAACTGCTGCCTCCTAGCTGGCATTGTCTTCTTTCTTCTGGCTGGAATTAAATTCTTCTCCTTCTGCACTGGCCCTTTTCATGGCATCTAAACTATAATCCGGGTGTGGCGGTCTCTGCAGTTTCACCTTTTCTGTTTGCTGACAAGTCCCTTGCAGGTGAGGAATGAGGTCCCGAGAGGTAAGACAGGCAGAGCATTAAGCAGAGTGTGAGTGCGGCAGGTGCTAACAAACAGTAGCTCCTGTCTTTCTGCACAGTGCCTTGGAGCAGAGCAGACCTTCAGAGTTAGCTGAATGTGCATGGAACTGAGAGAAAGGACAAATGACAAACAAGCTAAAGTAACAAGAAGTAGGATCAAAGTCTGGGGGACTTCTGAATTATTTGTTTTGAGTGGGAAAATATAGGGAATAAGTCCAATTCTGTTACAATTTGGAGGGGGCCATTTCAGATTGGGTTGCACCAAGTACAGGAAGTGAATCAGATGGTGTGGTTTGAGTTTCTCTGTTTTGAATATTTGATATGGATTTTACCTGTTGTCCTCATCCAGCCTGTGCAGGATCTGAAAGACAGGTACTATCACAAGGGCGGGAAAAGGTGGCTGCATCCTTTATCAATACGTACCCCACACGTGTGGGCTTCCTCTTTGTTTTATAAAGTGAGTGAGGGAGTCAGCATTTAGATTTGAAATATTTTGTTCTACCAAATTTTAATTATCATGTTTTTAATGATGGGATATGGCCTCCAAATCTAGCAGAGCTATTAGACGGTTTTACTTCAAGATAATCTGTTGCAATTATTTTTGTTCAGTTCTTCAAATTGTCTCGATCTTATTGTTTATCTTCGGATGGAACAATGTAAGGGGAAATGAGTTTGAATCAGCTGGGGAAGATTAATAATAGTTGCTTCCAACCCCACTACCTCCCCCTGCATCAGCACCATTTAATGACCACCAACCTATTGTCACTGTCTCTATGCCATACACAAACCCTGCAAAAACAAGTAATGTTTCCTCTGTTTTAAGATAGGGAAACTGAAGCCCCCAAAGTGTAAGTGATTTCAGCTCAAGGCTGAAGCTAGGATTCAAAATCAGACACATTAGCCTTTGACACTTGTCTCATTCCCAACACATCCCAGCCCAGACCTCCTTCTTTCATGAAGCCAGGCTGACTTTTGCCGAAGAGCAGGGGCAGTGGGGAGCGGGCACCACTTGCATTAAATGCATCTGGACCATTTTGCTCCAGAGTTTATGAAGGGCTGGGGCTCCTCTTATTTGAAACTCTTCTGATCTTTTGAGATTAGAAAGAGTTCCCTCTCCCCACCCCACCCCAAACTTCAGGGCTAGATGGCACATCAGGGCAACAAGGTCCCTTATAGTTTTAGCCCTGGTTTCCTCCTGAGCCTAGGCATTACCCTGAGAGGTAGTAGAGAGCTCACACTGGTTGTGGACACAAAATTGTTTACTTTGAGCAAGTCACTTAGTGTCTCTGAGCTTCAGTGTCCTTGAAATGAGACTAATAAAATCCCCTTGAAGGAGAGGATATAATGATAAAACAATTTATTGAGTGGTAATGCCTAGAAAGGTCCATCTAGTCAAGGCTATGGTTTTTCCAGTGGTCATGTATGGATGTGAGAGTTGGACTGTGAAGAAAGCTGAGCGCTGAAGAATTGATGCTTTTGAACTGTGGTGTTGGAGAAGACTCTTGAGAGTCCCTTGGACTGCAAGGAGATCCAACCAGTCCATCCTAAAGGAGATCAGTCCTGGATGTTCATTGGAAGGACTGATGCTGAAGCTGAAACTCCAATACTTTGGCAACCTCATGCGAACAGTTGACTCATTGGAAAAGACCCTGATGCTGGGAGGGATTGGGGGCCTGAGGAGATGGGGACGACAGAGAATGAGATGGCTGGATGGCATCACCGACTCGATGGACATGAGTTTGGGTAAACTCCGGGAGTTGGTGATGGACAGGGAGGCCTGGCACGCTGCGATTCATGGGGTCACAAAGAGTCAGACACGACTGAGCGACTTAACTGAACTGAATGCCTAGATTAATGCATGGAACATATAAGCACTCCCTAAACCAGGATATTAATTAACTGAGTAAATAAGCATAATGATAGTCCCCTCTGAGGCTGATAATAACATTGAGACATACAGTGAAGGCCAAAGGGCTCTGTCAGTGAAACTCCCCGGACGCACATATGGGATGATTACAGGTGATCGCGTGGATGTGGATGCCAAGACCCTGAGCAAGGAAGTAATTTGTTCAGGGTTCCTCTTGTAGTGAGGAGCGGATGTGTTACCCTTCCCCTGAACCTCGCAGCCTGCTCCTCAAAGCCCTTGCAGGGGCAGGAGGGAGCTGACAGCCGGGAGGTGGGGAGGCTGTCCTGAGCCCAGTACCTCCCAGGACAGAGCAGATGAGACAAAGAGAGCGCAACCTTTCACTGGAGTGGTAGACGCCCAGCACTTTAAAGGACTGAGAAGGCAAGAGGCTCAGGCGTATTTAAATAATCCACATCTTGTAAAGTGAGAGACAAAAAAGTAGTTAAAACTCAGCTAACATTTGTCAGCTCCCGGAGCAGCCCCGGCTTTCACTCGGACGACTAGGAAGGCGGTGTGCTGCGGGAGCGGTGACTGATGAGTGTAATATGCTCCAGCAGCTCCAGGCTGAGCAGTTATCGCATTAGCTCCCACGGCCTGAAGCCTGATGCATGGATTCAATCCACCGCACGTGGCGGCGGACACGAGGGCGCCTCTCTCCAGACACCTCTGAGGGCCGAGGGCGGGGCCAGTGAGGAAGTGCTCAGGGGGGTGGGGGAAGGGCAGGGGATGTGGGCTGGACGGCCGCCACCCATGCTCACCCGGTGTACCCGGGGCTGGAAGCCCACCAAGCAAACGGACTTTTCTATAAAAAACAGAGCATCCCTCCATGAAAAGAGTGCAGTGGTCATTGTGATAATGAAATAAGATTGCAGGTATTTTTACTGTATTTTTCAGACAAATAATGCTCTTATTGTCTCTATAACTTAATAAATGAAAAGCATGAAAATGGATCATTTCTCTTAGTATATAATTTCCCGATGGATGAAGCACCCTCTGAACTCTGCAATGGTGATATCGGTGGAGAAAAGTCAGCCTTTGGATGATTCAGAGGACCCTTGGCAATTGCGAACATGCCCACAATCTTCAGAGATACAAGTTTTTTTTTAATTTCATAAAATAAATGTTGAGCCAGAACCATTAAAAATATATATATAGCATTCCTTCACCTGGTTGGCCCCGTTTGTTCCATTTAAGATGCAGTGGGTGAGGCAATCAGGGGGTAAGTAAGTAATACCATAAATTTCTGGAAACTGCTCATTTTTATTTAAAACATTTTTTTTTTCATGCTTCTGGCTTCTTTTTCTTTGGAGTTTTGAAGTTACTAAAATCTTCTCATTTAGTATTGTCAAAACCTTCGGCTCACTCAGACAAAAGGAGCTTGGACTAGTGGAGAGAACATTTGATTAGGAACTCAGAGACTAAACTAGCTCTGTGATCTTGGGCAATTTCACTCTTTGAACAAATATTTAAAGCCCTCATTATATGCAGGGGATCCTGCCAGATGCTACAGAAGATGCCAAGATGTACAAAAACAGTCCCTGCCCACAGGTGTGTACAACCCCCTTCTGTGTCTCCCCTTCTTTATCTGAAAATGGAGACTCACAGGCTATGTCCAATTTCCCCAATTAGGTTGTGGTTAGAACCAGGCACAAAAGCACTGAGCTCAGTGCCTGGTCCACAGAAAGCTCTCAGCACATCCAGCAATGACATTGAAAGTGACTTCGCTTCTCTCTTCTCCTTATGTATGCAGTGTCTCGTTAACCAACATGGCATCAAGATGTGACTGTTCACTTTCCATTTAAAAAATAACAAAAAGCAACAAGACATTATTTATAACACTGTTTGCTTATTCAAGGATACAGGCTTTAGGAACCAAGCTTTAAGCCTGAGGAAGTTGGCAACGGGGACAGAAGGGGCAGACCACTCCCTCGTTCTGCAGGTGCAGAGGCCTGCCTGCCAGCATTACTCTGCTTTCATGCCATTAAAAATATATAATGTCCAGAAAGTGAAGAAGAAATGCAGTCTCAAATTATCCTAAGAAAAAAAAATCTAGGTCAGAGAAGGACCCCTGAGAAAAATCACTACTGCCTGCCGACCTCTTTTCATCATCTGGGAAGGAAGGGAGAGGTCAGAGGAGGCTGCTCAGTGACTGCTGCAGTGGGTGGGCTGTGGCTCTCTGCATTTCTCCCTGATGCATCGCTGTGCAGGAGCAGCGATGGTCTCAGAGCCCCAGATCAAGGCACCGAGGGGTCTGAGCACAGCCAGAAAGCCGGGCCCACGCTCGGGGATCAGGGTGAAAATGGCTCTCACAGAAATGGTTTCTCAGCCAGCATTGATTGTCCACAGGGTGGGAGTGAGAATCTCAGCAGGCTCCTCAGAGAAAGAAGGGGAGTGCCCTGGATTCGGAGTCGTGGCTTGGTTGGCATCAGAGTAAAGGACAAAGCTCAGGAAATGGCTGCTTAGCCTATAAGTCACTGGTTACTCTTTCATGTACTGAGTACTTCAGGATCACTCTGGTTGACCTTTCCTGCTCAAACATCACAGGTCAGCTCAGGGGGAACCTGAGGGTCACCCAGGCACAGCCACCCAGGAGGGAAGCTTCGATCTGTCCTCACAAGAAAGACAGCCCCTGTGTTGGGGTGGGGATGGGGGCGAAGGTGGCAGTCAGTGCCTCAAGAAGTCAGGAGAAGGAAGCTGTGTTCACTGACACTTCTTTGCCTCTCCAGCCTCACAGACAGAGCCCTTAAGGCCTTGCACAGCCAGCAGAGGCTGAAGACAGAGCAATGGGTTGTGGGTCACGTAGGATAAGGCCAAAGGTGAGCTGGAGCATGTCCCCACCCCACACCCCATTCAGATACAAAGTGTTGCTTGGCTTACACTCAGGGTCGCAGGAACGATGGCATCAGAACCTATGTCTTCCTTCCAAGAGTCTTCCTTCGCTGAAGTGATGCTGAATCCTGGGATGCAGCCTGCCTGGGCCAGCAGCACCTCTGACCACGGGGACACTTTAAAGACAGCCCCTACGGGGCCAATTAGCACAGAGGTGCTAATTGCTCTAAGGTGACAGGGTGGGAGGGTCTACTTGTGCAATATCCTTCACACTCAGAATAGTGGGAGGCAAGGCTGTGGCATGAGTAGAATGACAATAAAATTTATCATCCAAATGGGTACACCTTTGAAAGGGAAAAGCACATTACTAATAATTATTTCAGGACAACAGGTGTAAACTGAGTCATTTGGGGCTGTAGTAGATGCTGTAGTATACCATCCAAATTCCTCCCATCTGGACCAAGACATTCATCTTCCCATTGCGGATGACTCCAGCATTGCCCGCAGCTGGAAGAAGGTTACGCCACCTTCTCAAGGATAACACCCACTGAAGGCTGGATGACATAGCCTAACCCCTTTGCCTCCGTTTGGAACAAATCTGAATGGCCGCTCTAGCCCCAGAGCTCACCGTGGGATTGGCTGAGGCCTTGTTGTGACTCATTGCCCTTCAGTGTCTCCTTCTGCCTAATCAGCTTCCTTCATCCCTCATGGTGTTCTGGCTGCAAGAACTCTCCATTAACCTACTCACAGCTCTTCATGTCAGAGTGTATTTCCTGGGGAACCCAACCTAAAACAGTTGGTACCACAAGTTGCCTGAGGAAGTTGACTCTAAAATGAGAATGTGGGGCCAGATCCCCTACCTGCTGGCTGACGTGTGGATTTGGGGAGTCCCTGGCATGCTGTGACAGTTCAGTTGCTAAGACTGTTACTGGTGGTGAAACAGGATAGAGGACTGGTGGAAGGGATGTCCCAGCAGGTATGGTCTCCCTGGTGTTTAAGGGGCTAAGGAAGTCAGCCCCTTAATTATGAGGACTGGGATCAAAGGGCTGTCCCAAAGAGCCATGCCTGCATTGGAGAAATATAAGGAAAGACTGAGAATGACTAATTACCAATTTAAGGCAAAGTATGAGAGCGAGAGGGCTTCTCGGCAGCATGTAAAGAATTTTCATCTCCTGCATCTGCAGGGCAGAAATAGCTTAGGAGCAGGCTCAGAGCTTAATCTTAAGGGCAGCTGAGCTTCAGAGATGGTGGAATTCTTGACCTCAACAATACTACAATGTCATAGTTGTCATGGTTGGGAAGGAATGAGACCTTGACACAGGACAGGGACATCTGGGCCAACATACCTGAGAATCATGAACTTCCTGCACCTGCTGAAGCAACCACTCCTCCCTACCTGAAGGCTACTACCCTCCTTTGCTTAAAAATATAGGAACCTCTGCTTTGCAAGAGAACAAGTCCCTGGTTCTTTTCTTCTACCCCAGGATCTAGTCCCACTTCCCGTCCAGGTCACCAGACCAATAATGAGGGTTAATTCACATCCCCAAACACACAAACCCTGGGTGGGGGAAGCGTGGGGCCTATTAAGGGGAGAATAGGACTATATAACAAAGGAAGCACACAGCCTCCCCAGCATGTCCCAATAGAAGCCTAGAGAACCTGCCCTGGGACTGGATTCCAGATCAACAGGGACAGAACGTAAAGTTGGTGAAGGAAGAATTTATTGCAATGGAAGCACTCTGCAGTGACGCCAGACTTAACACCCTGGCAAGGACCCCCGGAGGTGGTGCTAATATGTTGTGTGCTTTGTCTTAGAGACCCAGAAAAAAAAGTGAAGTGGAAATTCTAAAGCTTCATGGAGGAAGGGTTGCAAGGGCTCAGCCATGCCAGAGAGGCCATACTATATGAGACCAGAAAGCCCGCCAGTCGACTGTTCTGTAAAAGAGTCTGCCAGACCCTCCACTTGCCAAAGTGATAGGAGTGGTGATGAGCACCAACATCACTGAGAAGCCCAGTGGTCCTCTCAGGCCAGGGCTGATGGTAGGAGATGCTGGTATAGGAATGGGCTCCCTGGTAGAAGCGTGGGAACAATAGAAACTTAATGTAACGGAGACCAGCTGATGGCACATCAGACCATCAGCAGCAAGGGAAGTGTAATTTTCTTAATGAGTGACAAGGATGGAGTGACAGTTAAGAGGCTTACCCCACAGAGCTATGGAGCTATCATTAATTGAAAATAGCTGTTTTAAGGGGATTATATAAGCAGCAAACAAGGGTATTAATTGATCTGCACAATAACAAGAAATCCAAGATGAATGTTCAGGAGGCTGAGGGCAGCTGCCCCAGTGAAAAAAAACCATGATCCTAAGTTGGAGCCACATTAGACTGAATGTGGAAAATGTTTCACAGTTACAGGCCAGAATGCTACTGTGATCAACCTTGAGAATTCAGAAACAAAAGGACAGCTGATATGGGATGACTGATGGAAGGGATAGAAAGAGAGGGGATGTTGTAATAACCTTACCAGCCACACTAAGAAGAGAATCAATACAGAGTCAAACACATTTGTTAAACTTACCAGTAGAGGACTGTATCTAGTGCTTTGGGTATGTTGCAGGGGACCAGTGGGGTGGCAGAGGAAGTCAGTGAGCAAACCTCCATCTGTCGAGGCAACAAATAATGTTTAAAGTTAATGACTGAAGAATTACTCATATAAGCTGTTCAGTGAGAAGCATGGAGGTAACTACTAGGAAACTAATTAAAAACAATACCCACCTTCCCAGACCTCAGGGGGCAGACATGATTGTCTTTGGGTTGAGGAAATAAGTGGAGAGAAGTGGAAAAAAGGCTTTGCCTATTGTTTTTCTTTTATAAGCTCATATATACTCTTATTTTTCATCAGGTACATGTATCATTGGGGAGCATTTTTAACTAATAGTGAAAAAGATAGAAAATGGACAATCCTCTTATTGTCAAGCCATAGATGCTCAATAGCATCATCAGCATCTATGTTGCTGATGCAGCAACAACAAAAAAATGGAATGATCACATGGAATTTGTTACATTGTCTTCATAAGAGTGAATTTGTTAATAAAAGCTGAAGAGAGAACTACGAAGCATTTAGCTTCAAATTCAAAGAGAAAGGGTGGTTTAGAACTGAAGTGTCAGTGCCAACAGATTGACCGTGTGTCAGATAAGCACTGCTTCAAGTCCGTTCTTGGGATATAAAGATCAGGTAGCAGTTGTTGGGCTAGAATTGGCCCTACAGCGAATGGTCCAGTCCATAGTGGGTTCAAGGTGAATGTTTTGGGGTCCAGAGAAAACTCCCTTTATGTGATAGGGGACTGGGAGCTGTTAAGGTTGTAAGATCTCTTTCCTCCAACTTCAGGGAGTACTTCAGTGATGGAACAGGAGGCACAAAATCAGGTGGCCTCAGCTGGATGAGAATCCTTCTTTCTGCCCCTTGCAGGTTGTGTGACTCCTAGCCACACAACAAGCCTCAGTTTCTCCATCTGTAAAACAAAGTTAACAAAACCTCCTCCCAGAGTAGCCCAGAGAATAAGAAGAACTGCATGATGCACAGCATCACACAAGCTAAGTGTGAGGAGTGGGTGTAGGGGTCTCCCATCATCCAGCTTCAAGAGGGCCCTGGAATGGAGAACACCACCAAATCTGTGAGGAAAAAAGACTCTGAGCAGCTGGGAGAGGGCAGCAGCAGGACCAAAAGGGCAAAGTGAAAAAGAGGCCATCCAACGGTGTCTCTGAATCCAGACAGCATCCTGTTAGTTACCTGGCTGGGGTGCCTCACAACTTCATATATTATCAAAGGGCACTGAATCATAGAGAATCACAGAGAATGGCTCTTTGTATTAATTTTATTTCCCAGGACAACCCAGCTTGACTCTCCATCGGTTTTCAGCATGACCCTGATTTCTACTTAATTTTTCAGTTGGATGCTAGAGGCAGAGAGAGGTTAAGTGATTTGCCCATAAGACCTTGGCGTGGTTGCTTTTTATAGGGGTGATGTCTCGGTGGCTGCTTCAGGGCCTCTTCCACATTAATCCTTCAGCGAGGTTCAGGAGAAACTGTGAGGCTTGGGGCCAGACCCACATGGGTATTGCAGTCCCCTCTGAACAGAAAGCCCAGCTTATCATGCTTTCCAAGTCACAGTATCTCCAAGTCACTAGGGGTTAAGTGACACCTAGCTCACCAGACCACTGAAAGGCCATAGCAGATGCGTAACTGTCCTCAGTAATGCCTGGAATACCAAAAAGGAACTCAGCATGTGGTGTGTTATTTTTGTCATCACCATACAGACCCTTACAGTTATCAGATTCTTTCAAATTCCTTACCTTTGTGGTTTCTTTATAGACTTGATTTCACAGACCAGTAAGATTTCCACAAAGAAGGAACCAAAATAGAGTCGACAACTTTTATTTTGCTGAGTAAGGTCATTAAAGGCAAACTACTAATCATTAGCAGCACACTTTCATAAGAGAAGGGGTATTTCAACACATACACACATGAACAGAAATAGCATATTAGAATAAAGGATAATATTTTTAAATTGGGAGTAAATTATTTAAGAATAAAGGATAGTCTTTAAAAGTTGGGAATAAAACATTCCCTGTTATTATTTTTCTTATTTCTTCACAGGTTGGTAAAAACTTTGTCATAAACTGACTCCATACATCTGCACCTGGGAACCACGGCCTCAGTTTCCTTTGAACTCAAAACAACAAACAAGGTAGATGAGGAAATGATTGCAGCATCGTTTCCATTTTACAGGTGAGAAAACTGAGTCAAGGAGAGGGGAACTAACTTTTGATGTTTCTTGGAGCTCTAAGTATCTGTTCTATTATTACCGTCATTTTCATCATCATCAGAACCCTTAATGGATGTTTCCCAAGTGCCAGATGCTGTCTTAAGCCCCTTATGAGCATCATCATCTAATCTCATCCTCACCACAGCCTTGTGACTGGGGGTGCTGTTATCCCCACCTGGATAATGAGTACAGTGAGGTTAGAAAGGTGAAGTAGCCTGCTCAAGGTCACGCAGCTGGTACGTGGCAGAGCCAGGATTCAAGCCCAAGTTTACATAACTCCAGAGTTGCTGGGTTTTACAACTTATCTATTCCAAGGTCACCCCTGGGAAGAAGGAAATTTGGCTCTGGGTCCCCAGCTTTGTGACTCCTGGCCCACTGCTCTTCCCCATCGTGAAAGGTCCAAGGAGCCTGCAGAGAGCAGAAGTCTCTGCCTCTCCCTGCAGCTCCCATCTGTCCTGAGACACTGCCACTTGACACCATTGCCTTTGATTAGTAGGAACCTGGGACTGGGAATCAGAAGCCAAGTGAGGAATCCAGAGTAATCTTCCCTGACGTTGGCTGTCAGGTTTCGTTATCAGCAGTGAACCCAGAGCTCTCGCCTCTTCTTTCCAGGAAGCATTCAGCCAGGCAAGGCAAAGAAGCTGTTAGCTTACTACTACTCTTCACACATGGACTCTAGCAGATTTGGAGGGGTGGGGTGGTCAGGGGTGAGACAGATGGGGTGGAGCTCTCCAACGCTACTTGGAATCTCTGGATGGATGGGCAGATCCGGCTCAAGAGGTAAAGAATGACATATAGAATGTGAGTTGTTCGTAATCTTCTACTTAACAGAGAGTTAGTTAGGGGCAGCATCGCCCTGACAGCAGGCAGTGCAAGTCTCTTCCCTTCCACCTGCCCTAGATGCCCCCGTGCAGGTCTCCCATCAGCCCCAGGGTGAGGGTCCACAGCCCGAGGGGTGCCCAGCAGGAGCCCACAGGCCCCTTTCTTGACCATGCTCTGGGTACATGGGGACACAGAGTTCCTGTTCACAGAGCCTGGAGCCAAGTCCGGGACCTGAAATGCCAACTTAAAGAGGTCAGCTGCTGCTGCTGCTGCTGCTAAGTCGCTTCAGTCGTGTCCGACTCTGTGAGACCCCATAGACGGAAGCCCTCTCAGAGTGTGGCTTAAACATGAAAAGAAGAGTGTCATTTTTTTTGTTTTTTTTTACCTTTTTATTTTGTGCTGGGTTATAGCCGATTAACAATGTTGTGACAGTTTCAGGCGCACAGAGAAGGGACATAGACATGTACCCATTCTCCCTCTAACTCCCCTCCCATCAAGCCTGCCACATGACGTTGAGCAGAGTTTCATGTGCTAGACAGGGGTTATCCATCTTAAATATAACAGTGTGTACGTGTTGATCCCATACTCCCTAACTCTCCCTTCTGCCATCCTTTCCCCGGGGAATCATCAGATTGTTCTCTAAGCCTGTGAGTCTCCTTCTGTTTTGCAAGTTCATTCATATCATTTCTTTTTAGAGTTCACATATAAGGGATATCATACACTGTGTCTTCTTCTCTGTGATTTAGTCCATTCAGTATGATAGTCTCTAGGTCCATCCATGTTCCTACAAATGGCATTATTTCATTCTCTTTAATGACTGAGTAACGTTCCATCATCTATATGTACCACTTCTTCCACCATACGACCCTGAAATCCTATTCCTGGGCGTATATCTGGAGAAGAAAATGATCTGAAAGGATACATGTACCCCAGCGTTCACTGTAACACCATTTACAATAGCCAGACCTGGAAGCAACCCAAATGTCCAATGACAGAGGAATGGAAACTAAGAAGATCATTTTAAAGTCTGTCTGCAGGTTGAACATTATGTTCCTTACCCGCCCCACTCACCCGGCCCCGTTCCACCACATAGTCAAGGGCTCACACCCTCCCACTCCCAGCCCTTCTGTACCAGCGCCAGCCAGAGAATGGATGTTTGAATACATTTAAATCTCTAAATAAATTTAACATAATAGATTTTGACCTTCAGGTCCCTAGGTTCAGTGGAGGATAGTGGGGGTGACACATGACCTGAAAGCAAGAAGATTCAGTGCAACATATGCTATGACTTTCACCTGCCAACCGTGTGCCATCCAGAAAGGAGCTAGATTCTGCCTCTCCAGAGAAGTTGAACAGATGCCAAGAACAGACCTCGAGAACTTGGCATCTGGGAGTCTTTCAATGAAGGGGCTCTGATCATCCATGTTATAGCAACATTCCCCTGGCAATAAACTAGTCTCACTGGTTATTCCCTCATTCATTATGGCCACTGATACTCCAAAATTGAGGTCCATTTTGTTATGTTGTTGTCTGGTTTTGATTGTTTTAACTGTAACCCCATCTTCAGCAGGGGCTGTTGTCTGGGAACATTCCACGTGCCTTGGTTTATGAAGAGGTCTCCAGGGTGGTTCTGTATTCACTTCTGCTAGAGCCATTGGGTTTCACTGGCTCTGAGCTGGGGTGTTTTTTTTGTGGGGGTGGGGGGTGGCAGTGAGGGGTTTGCCATGCCATTTGGCATGTGGGACTTAATTCTTCAACCAGGGATCGAATGCTTTCTGCATCAAAGGTATGGAGTCTCTATCACTGGATCACCAGAGAAGTCTTGAGCTGTTTTTGATGTTAATTTCTTGGTCTTGGGTTTCTGCATGCCATGGACACAGGTGTATTATGGCCCAAGCTTGGTTTTCCAGTTTCTTTCACTTCACTTTCCCAGCAGAATATCAGCTTCCTCACTCTTAACTCAGGATGGTGAGTGCATTTTCTCCAGTCTGTTTCAGGGACAGAGTACTCTTCATTTACTTTATCCTCAATTCACATACCAGTAGAGTCCAGGAGAGATGCTTGTTCCTTTAAGATTTGACAGTAACAGGAGTGACACTTAAGAGCTAGGATCATGTGCTGAAAAATTCTGAATTACACTGATCAGTTTTTCCAGAAAAAGAGTGGAAGAATAAAATCTGATATATAGATGTTACACTATATTTTTAATTAAGCTAATTTTGTGATTTAAAAATGAATTATTTACTTTCTGATTACCGTCTTTCTTCCTCCCTCTCCTTCTCTTCTTACCCACTTTTCTTCCTCCCTTATTTTCCTTCCTTCTATTTTTCCTTCTCTTGTCTTCTTTCTCTGCCTTTTCTCTTCCTCAGCCTTAATAGTAAGATCTTCATTGATATCATCTTTCTCTCTGCTTTTGTAAAAACTTGAGGGCATATTTATAACCATATAGATCAGTTTCGCTAGTCCCCCCTAGTCATTTAATTTTTTCCTACATTTCCTTCCTCCCTTCTTTTTATAATGCAGAACAACCCAAAAAACAAATGAACAGCAAGCCAAATAATCTATTTATCTATTTATTTTGAGATGGGAAAGAAAGCACCGACTAAGACACCTCTCTGTGTCCTTCTTCACACACCTCGTTAGCCAGGGTTGTGGAGGGACCTTTTTCTCCTGGGTTTCCAGCACAGTACATACTTTGGCTACATTTTAAGGGCCTCAGGAGATGGAAATGCCCTGCATTTTCTTAAGGGTGAATTTCCCATAAAATAATCTCTTTGGGAATGAAACACCTCTTCCCCTCAGTGCCTGTGTTTTACACCACCTTAAGCTATCCTCCTCCATTTGGGATCAAAGCACAGTAAATTGCTGGGAACATAGCTACACCCCCAACTCCATGTGTTGCTTGAACAAGATTCCATTTTCTCCAACCACATGCCACCCCCATCTAATTTTCTTTCTCTTCAGGAAACAATCCCTGCCTACCTCTTGGATCAGTGTGTCATGGTTTTTCCCCCAAGGATGACATGGACAGAGTCTTGATACTAGGAGGGAAGGGACAGAGAATTCTTGACTTTTTGAAAGCCTTTTCTGAAAGCTTATGTGGAGCCAGGATCTTCCTTGGAGAGCTCGGTTATTATGAAAAACAATGGTGGGAATTTCCCACCGAGCAGGTGTCAGCCTCCCTGGGACACATCCCTAGGTGCGTGGGAAGTGGATACTGCCACCTCCCAAGTCACACTCAGAGCACTTCTATATTTAAACCAAAGATTATGGCTATGACCCACACGCCCAACTATCCCTCTTCTGGTTTTATCCTTGGGAGCGCTGACGTCCAAGAGGGAGACTGACTGCAGAGTTAGGTGGTGACTCATCGCCACAACCTCTCCTGACACCTCAGTTCAGTTCAGTTCAGTTCAGTCACTCAGTCGTGTCCGACTCTTTGCAACCCCATGAATTGCAGCACGCTAGGCCTCCCTGTCTAGCACCAACTCCCGGAGTTCACTGAGACTCACGTCCATCGAGTCAGTGATGCCATCCAACCATCTCATCCTCTGTCGTCCCCTTCTCCTCCTGCCCCCAATCCCTCCCAGCATCAGAGTCTTTTCCAGTGAGTCAACTCTTCGCATGAGGTGGCCAAAGTATTGGAGTTTCAGCTTTAGCATCAGTCCTTTCAATGAACACCCAGGACTGATCTCCTTTCACTCCTGTCTAATTTGCATTACTCCCAAATTCCCGACCCCCAACACCCAGAACATTGTGTTGTTCCTCCATATCTCACAGAATGTTTGGAAACAAAACGCATTTTAATTTGTTTGGCTTGCACGTGCACCTGCATGTCTCCATTTCCTCCAGAAAGTCATTTTAGGAAGAGGTGGGAGGATGGATTACAAAATCAAACAAGCAATTATCAGGTATTACAGCTCCTCAGAGTTTGGTAATCCTGCATTGACGTGTCCTGTGATGAAAGAGAAGAATGTAGGAAACCAAAAATGCTGTGGGTGGGGACTAGGGATGAAATCATGTTGCACTAAGCATCATTTTGAGGAATGTATTTAAAAAAAAAAACTTGGTTTACAAATAGATTAAATTAAGTGAAGCGGTTATTTATATTACACATCTAACCTAAGAATGTCTTTAAAAATTTGACATGGCCAGACATCCACTTACTAGCTAGTTACATAACCTCTGTTAGCCCCACATTCCTCATGAGTAAAATAAAGCTATTTATCTTTCTCATATGGTCAAAGTCAGGACATTGGGCTGTGACTCAGCCATGGTGAGGGTCCTGGTCACTTTGGGTGAGCTAAGGTCATCAGCCAGACAGAGACAGGCTCCCTCATCAGAGGAGGACAGCCAAGACTGTTTAGCCTTCTGAGGCTTGGGCAGTCTTGAATGATTCCCCACCAAGGAGATAGGAGGTTGACCAAGCTTTCACTCTCCCCTTGCAGGAATGATCACAAAGGGCAGATTGACAAGGATCACTATGGGACACTCCTAACAAATTTTGCCTCTGCTTGAATCTCCCAGCACAAGGAACTCACCACTTCCCAAAGCAGCCCACACCATGATCCTTGCTTTCAGTGACTTGAAACACGCTACCTTCTCCCCTGCAGGGCTCTGAAGAAGCAAGCCAGCCCCTCGTCCACACATAGATCTCCATTCAGATACTTGAAGGCAGTTCCCATGCCTCCCCTTCATCTTCTCTGCTTCAGGATCTGTCTTCCTCCAGCTGCTCCTGATGGAACCTCATTTCAAGCATGAACAAAATACGAGCTGGGTATTCCCCCACCAGGGATATGTTAGGAATCTGATGAAACTGCCATTATTAATAAGCACCCATCTCGAGTGAGTGGTGGTGACATCATCTTCATGAAGAATGGGCCCCTTGTGATGCTCCATCTACAGGTCCTGCATCCCCAGGCAAGGGCCACAGCCATAGGATACAGTGAGTGTCAGGAGAGCCTGTGTTCTGATAGATCCTCCCCAGCACATCCCAGACAGGAAGTCAGGTAGGAACTAGAAAGATCCTGTGTGTCTACCCCTTCCTTCCTTCTTTTCTTCCTTCTTCCTTCCCTCCCTCCACTGTAGTCACTCTGAACTCCCCCAGACTCCCTGTCTTTGCGTCCTCAGACAAGCCTGGGCCTTCATCTTGTTTTCCTCTCCTCTTGATGACTGCCAAGCCACTGTCCCCCTGGGATTCTGTCCTCCTTCTGTCAGCCTGGCTCCTGTCCCCACCATTTTTATCCACCCATCTCCATGCAAACACACAGTCTCTGAGTCCTAAAGGACGTCATTGCTCAGCACACCAGGAAACCATTGACATGGGAAAAGTATAGTCAATAATTATGTACTATCTTCATATGGTGACAAGTCATAACTATATTTAGTGTGGTGATCATTTTGAGGTCCTTTTATAGGAGATCAAACCAGTCAATCTTAAGGGAAATTAACTCTGAATATTTGTTGGAAGGACTGAGGCTGAAGCTGAAACTCCAGTATTTTGGTCATCTGATGTGAAGAGCTGACTCATTGAAAAAGTCCCTGATGCTGGGAAAGATTGAAGGCAGAAGGAGAAGAGGGCATCAGAGGATGAGATGGCTGGATGGCACCACCGATGCAATGGACATGAACTTGGGCAAACTTCGGGAGATGGTGAAGGACAGGGAAGTATGGCGTGCTGCAGCCCATGGCTCGCAAAGAATCAGACATGAGTGGGCGACCGATTAACTGTTGGCATGACTTAACAACAATATTTTGAGGTGTATAGAAATATCAAATCACTATGTTGTAAAAAAGAAAAAGAAAGAAAAATGCCAGGAAGATCTCACAGTGCTAGGAACATCTGTTCCCAGAGGTCCTTCAGAGACAGAAAATGTTAACTGCATCAGGCTTCCATCCTCTTATTCCAAGGGGGAGAATCCTGCCTGATAACTCAGACAGTCAGGGTTACAGGAAGGAAAATGGCCACCTGGGGATCTGGGAACAAATGTTATTGCAGGGCAGCTGGCCAGTGACCGGTCATGAAAACAAGGGGCCAGGATGGAGTGGGGGACTCAAATGACCTCAGTAGCACCAATGCATCCTGAGCCAGTGACCCTAACTCGCTAAGAAATTCAGCCTCACACTGACCTGGCTCAAGTTTACATATTTCACATGCCATTGTACAGTGTGAGTGCTGTGTGTGTGGCAGGTGGGGAGGGGAGAGGGTGGGGGGGTGTGTGTGTGTGTATGTGGTATATGTATGTGTGGGGGTGGTTATCAAAGACGTGGCTCCTTCTCACTGTCCATCACAGACAAGAGGAACAGTGTCTCTTTTCTCCACCAAAGTCCTCAAACAAGGTTAAAAAAAAACCATTATCCCCCAATAGCATGTCATCCGTGTGCTTACTATTTTTGCCTAGAGTTAAGAAGCTTTCTACCTTAAAGAGAGCAGTTTGTATATTTAAAAAAAAAAAAAAAACCTTTGAATAATTTTTTTTAAATACACTGAATTTGGATTAAAAAAATTTTTTTGCAATATGCCCTAACATTTGTTAGCTGAAAAAAACTTAGTGTTGGAAGCTTGAAAAATATATTAGACTGCCTGCTTTGCTGGGCATTCTTCCACAGCTCTTATAAACTAGGAAATAAAACTGCAAATTGAAGTCAAGTCACTGTTCCTCCCATATGCTTCTTGAGCAAACTGGGAACATGGATGAGCACTGGGGAAATGCCTCTTCCTGTTATCTTCCCAGAAGCCATTTTCTACTGAAAGAAAGAGTGAGCATCATGCAGCATAAATTCCATAATGTGATAGCAAACTTCCTTCCCTTTAACCGTATGTCGGAAGCACTCACATTCCAGAATTCAAAAATGACCTGCAATGTTTCCTAAACAGCAGCAGATGTACCCAGGAAATGAGAACTGGCCAGGCCCCGTGTCCACAGAGAGCTTCTTTCCAGGACCGGGGGAGCGTGTCAGAGAGAGAGGCCAAGCAGAGTCCTGTGGGGAGATCATGGAGAATACGTGTGCCCAGGGTGGGGCAATGTGCCTGCCCGAGGTGAGCAGGCATGATTAGGCATACGTGTGCAACATACAGGTATACGTAATGATGTCAGTGCTTTTTACGTATTTATGCATGTGTGCATGCATGCATTTATACAACAAAAGTTATTACCAAACATTTTAGGCAAACTTTGAGTCCCTCCTTTCAAGCCATTCCCAGTCTACTTCACAGCTGATAATAAACATTCTGGGGTCAAGGAGTGGTCTGAAGAGGCTGGGAGTCATCTGCATCAAGGCAGCGGGAGAAGAACATGAGTGATTGAGCCTAGAGGTGGGCCGGGGGGAGTAGGGAAGCTGCAGCATCTGCCCCCTGTCAGTACACTTTGTGGGGCTAGTACAGGGAGGGGCCAGGCTCTATGGAGGCGGGTGACACGCCAGATGGGTGCATCCCTCCTCCTAGGGTCCCTCCACTGGGCCCTCAGCTTCCTCAGGGACCCAGCCTCTATTCACTCTCCCCTCTCATTCAGGGAGTTGTGAACTGTCCCCCTGGCCTCCTTATCCCTGGGACAGAAGACCTCAGATCTTTTTGATTGTGCTTCCTCCGTTTCCTTTTAGCTCTTCCCTCTGCTTCCCAGGTGGCGCTAGTGGTAAAGAATCTGCCTGCCAATGCAGGGGATGCAAGAGATGCGGGTAAGATCCCTGGTAGGAAAGATCCCCAGGAGTAGGAACTAGCAACCCACTCCAGTATTCTTGCCTGGAAAATTCCATGGGCAGAGGAGCCTGGAGGGCTACAGTCATGGGGCTCAAAGGGTCAGACATGACTGAGCACATGGTCTTTCCTTTCCTTTCTGCTTCCTTTCAGAGACACGTTTCTTAACTGAATCGCCCACCTCTGGCGGTCTCCACTCCCTGCCTCCTCTCCCCCGAGTCTGGTCTGATCTGGCTCTGCACCTCGCTTTGCAAGTCTGCTCTGGCCCAGGTCAGCCCCTCCACACCCTCCAGCCCGCACACTGCCTGGCTCTCTGGAGCATCGGATGGCTGTTCCCGGGGCCTCCTTCCTAGTACTCGCCCTCTTTGGGCAGGTGAGACAATGCTCTCTCCTGAGATCTCCTCCCTGGAGGCCAGGCTGACTCTGGGCTCTCTGTCCTCTTGGCCCCCCGTGTACACCATACACCAGCGGCCAGGCCATCTGCCATGCATCCAGGCCGTCTCTGCTCCACCACCACACCTCCACAGCCATGTTCCCAAGCCTGGCTATGCATCACAAGGAGCACCAGGGACCTTTTAAAGTACACTGATGCTAGGGCCCATTCTGAAGGGTCCCCCACTCCCTGAAAGGCACCAACCTGCCCCTAGTCACCCAATCCTGACCCTTTTCTCCTGTCCCCATATATCCAATGGGTCACTAAGCCCTATGACTAGTTTTTAGCCTACCTTTTAATTACTTTTAAGTACTTCCAGAATTAGATCCTGCTTTTCATCTTTTCTGACTCTACCTACCTCTGCCCAGGCCCCTATCCTGTCACCGCTGTTCTATTTTAACAACCTTCGTCTGTCCTTCTCTTCAGCCTCACTGCCTTCCAGTCCTCCACACACAGCCAGCACTGGGATGCTTCTGAAACCCACATGTGATTAGGCCTTCCTCTGCTGAAAACCTCCAGTGACTCCTGATGCCCTCCTGGCAGCTCCTATGCCTCCTCTCGGACCCTGCTGCCAGTCTAGCCTCTCGGCCCCTGCCTCCTACCTGCACCCACCCTGACCTGCCTTCCCTTCCCACACACTCCCTGCAGCGCCGCCTGCCTGGCCCAGGCTCCTCCTTCTGTCTAGATCACTGTCTTTCTATCTCCTACTCAGCCTTCAGATGCCCACAGGAACAACCTCCTTCCTGAAGCTTCTCTTGACATCTCCTGCCTCCCTATGCCCACCGCGCACTGTGGATTGTGTCCTGTCACTATCACCTCCCCAAGGCAGGGATGACATTGCTTATCTCTGAGCCTAGCAAAGGGAGATTCTGGCCTGAGTGCTCAGAAATGTTTACCAAACGAATGAATTAATGAATGAATGAATGCGTGAGTGAACGGTGAGCAGTCTGAATCAGGGGAGGTAGGTGTGGCCACTGTGGAGACAGGAGGATGGAGATCCTCACCACTATGCCGACGAGGAGGGAGACAGAAGGAAATGCTGAGTGCCTGTCTTGATCTCTGAGGTCATCCCACCTCCAGATACCCGAGGATTTGTTTTGCATGCCTTAGCCTAACAGGGATGTTACAAGAGCACAGATTTTTATTCATTTTCCTAGTCCATGAAATGGGAATAATAATACCCATTTAGCAGGAGTGCCATGAGGTAATGGATGATGACAAGGTAATGGATGTGAACATGCTTTGAAAATTATAAATGACTGTTCAAAACATGAAGGATGAGCATCCGGTGTCCTCGCTTGGCAGAAGCCTGTGTGCCAGTGGTTCCAAGAACGCCCAGCATGGAAAGGTTGCACACAACTGATGTCACGGTGGCCCTGTCTGCCTGGCAGCTTCCCGGGAGAGGGGCGAGGCTGTACTTGCAGTGTAGGCTTGCATGGTGAGCCATCCCGTGGCCAGAGAGGAGGATGTAGGATTTTAAGTCCAGCTTCTTAATAGACCCCAGGGCCCACATGGCTGTAATCTTGGTACTCTTTGCATGCGTGTGAGGAGTTCTCTCTCCACCTGTGGTTAGCAGCCTGCAGGGCCTTAAAAATAGCTCTGGGAAGATATTTTTAGTACATCATCCTGAGGCGTGGCTGGAGCCCATGGCCTCCTGTGACGCATGAAAATTGTTTTGGCTCTGTTTGCAAGTGATTCAGACAGCTGGTTTTGGACTTCGGGGTGTAAAAATAAAAACAAGGTTGGGGAAGCTAGGTTCCAGCCACAGGGATGCCCCACCCCCACAACATCTGAATAATTACTCATGAGAAAGTTTAATCTGAGCCTTGGTTCTCTGGAGATTACACAAATCACAGTTCTGCCTGGAGGGTTTCGGGCTGGCTGGTAGGACAAAGTGCGGAATAAGCCCATCATACAGATCAGACGCTGAGGTTGTGAGAAGCTGCTTTACTTACCCAAAGTCTCCCTATTAGTGACTAGCAGGACCACATTCGGATCCATGTCACATTGTGCACCTTCATATTTCGACCATCTTTCCAGATCCTTAAAGCTTACATCTCAATCCAAAGGCCCAAAAATACAAACTGTAAATCACTTAACAGAGACTAACCTTATTTTTACATTCCCCCTATTATATTCTTAGGGGCTTCCTTGGTGGTTCAAACAGTAAGGAGTCCACTTGCAATACAGAAGACCTGGGTTTGATCCCTGGGTCAGAAAGATCCTTTGGAAAAGGGAATGGCAACCCACTCCAGTATTCTTGCCTGGAGAATTCCATGGATGGAGGA
The DNA here is from genome assembly GCF_029378745.1 of Bos indicus. Lineage (NCBI taxonomy): Eukaryota > Metazoa > Chordata > Mammalia > Artiodactyla > Bovidae > Bos > Bos indicus. Next base: position 73,396,371 of record NC_091760.1, read on the forward strand.
GCCTGGAGGGCTACAGTCAATGGGGTTGCAAAGAGTCAGACACAAATTAGCAACTAGGGCATACACTCCGAGGAAACCAGAATTGAAAGAGACATGTGTACCCCAATGTTCATCGCAGCACTGTTTATAATAGCCAGGACGTGGAAGCAACCTAGATGTCCATCAAAAGACGAATGGATAAGAAAGCTGTGGTACATATACACAATGGAGTATTACTCAGCCATTAAAAAGAATGCATTTGAATCAGTTCTAATGAGGTGGATGAAACTGGAGCCTATTATACAGAGTGAAATAAGCCAGAAAGAAAAACACCAATACAGTATACTAACGCATATATATATGAAATTTAGAAAGATGGTAATGATAACCCTCTATGAGAGACAGCAATCGAGACACAGATGTATAGTATATACATAAAAGAGACATAGATGTATAGAGTTTTTTGGACTCTGTGGGAGAGGGCAAGGGTGGGATGATTTGGGAGAATGGCATTGAAACATGTATATTATCATATGTGAATCAAATTGCCAGTTCAGGTTTGATGCATGATACAGGATGCTCGGAGCTGGTGCACTGGGATGACCCAGAGGGATGGTATGGGGAGGGAGGTGGGAGGGGGGTTCAGGATGGGGAACCCATATACACGTGTGGCAGATTCATGTTGATGTATGGCAAAACCAATACAATATTGTAAAGTAATTAGCCTCCAATTAAAATAAATAAATTTTTTTAAAAAAAGGAAAAAAAATGAGCAACTAACACTTTCACTTTCTATTATATTTCTATTTAATGGTAGAAGAAAGGGAAATAGAGATGTAGAAGGAGCACCTCTAGCCTGTAATTTCTCAGGCAACTTCCCCAGCTCCTTCATCTTCCTACAAGAGCTCTTCATCACAAAAACTCTCAACTGTCACTGTGATTCTTACATGGTACCTAAACTGACTAGACAAAACGGTAGTCTTATTTTAGGGCCTTATCTTACCTAGATGCCACACATCTGAGCCACTCCAGTGACCAGAGGAACAGAGCAGAGATGGTCTTCTCTGCAAATTGCTACAATCCCCCAACACAAGCTGAAGACCCAGTTTCCTCAATCACTGTTTTCAGCGCACTGCAGGTAGCCTCTTCTACCCTGAGTTCACTTCCCTCACAAGGTCACTTTTTAGGGCCAAATGCCGTGTGAAAGCAATTCAATTTTTAAGTTACAAAAATCTTTATGAAACACATAAATATCATTTCATTCATTATTCTGATTAGCCAGCCAGTGGTCCCTAACCTTTTCAAACAAAGGTCTGTTTTTTTTAAGTTAAAAAAAAGAAAAGATTCCCTGAATCCTGACTATTAAGCATCTAAAACGCTTGGCCTTGAGCAAGATGCTAGGAGTACAGCCACAAAACAGACTGGGATTCGCCTTTCCTGGAGCTGGCGTTCCTGTAACTGGGAGTCTTGTATATTTCTTGTAGAAGCCACTGAGTGAGGAAAGCATGAAACATCTGGCATGAATTTAAAGCTACCTTTTAAAGGGACTTTCGTTTTGCTAGTCATGATGGCAGCTCTGTTGTACATTTGAAAAACTATGTATGCTTGCAAGACCTAGTACTTACTTAGTCACAGACAATGCTTAATTCATAAATGGATTGTGGACCCCTTACAATAATTTTGAGCCTTCCACCCACGGCCCTCCACTCCAGCACAGGATTCTGTGACTCCAAGGTCCTGAGCTCTGAGGGTTCCACCAGCTTTCTAGATACTTTATGCCCATTCATGGAATTTCACACCTCTTTCAGTGCTTCTCAAGCCCTGATTGTGAGCCAAACATTCACTCCCAATCTCTGGTATTCAGCAAATAGTCCAGCTCTGCAGGGGAAAGAGTCTTCAGAGAGAAGCCTCAGAATGCCAGTTAGGAGGTAATAAAGGCCAGGGCACTTCAGTCTCAGAGAGATGCCAGCAAGAAGTGATGACAATTGGGCTTCAAGGACTAAGTCCTGTTGTGGCCAAAGCAGCCCTTGTTTCTAAGTTTGTCCTTAATGCTATTCATGGATTTTTAGGAGGGTCCTTCTGGACATGATGGACTTCTGACATCCCTGATGGGCAGCACAGAGATAAGTCAGAGTAATTCTTAAAGGAAACAGGTAGGAAGCAGCACTGTGGGCCATGAAAGGCTGACAAGGATCTCTGAGATTTGGATTCCAGGAGATTCCTTATATGGAGGAAAGCTGAAGTTCTGTGCTGAGAGAAGTGACTTGCCTGAGTTTATAAGGTATTCAAGACCCATGACTTCCTGCCTAGAATTTTTCTTACTGTGTCACCTTCTTTATCAAGATCATTCCTGACACCAAGAAGTAGGATTTATCTATCCCAGAGAATCTATTTATGAATAAATTAATTGAACAAACACTCACTGAGTTCTTTCTATATGCTGGGAACTACTGGGCTGGCCATGGAGGATACAGTAATGAATAGCAGACAGTCCAGGCCTCAGGTTCTTACACTCTGGTAAGAGCAGCAGACAACTAAGCAGGCAGTTGTCGTGTCTATAGTAAACCTCTGGGAACAGTAGCACGGCCTTCTAGTCTAGTTGCTGGGAAAGAGGTAGTGGTGTTGGAAGGAATTGAGTGTTCTGCTCTGGTACCTTTAGGTGGTATCTGAACAGGGTCTTCAAGATTAACTAGGAAATAAAAGGGGAGGGTTGGGAGCTCCAAGCAGTAGTGCAGCATGTTGAAAGACCAGAAGCAAGCACAAGCGTAGGATCTGAGTAGTTGGAGCATTAATACAAGGGAACAAGTGTTAAGGAATAAGGATGTAACTAGATGTCAACAGGTGTCAAAATGGGAGGATTCTATGGACCAGGTTAAAGTGGCTTGGATTTAATCTGGAGGTCTGCTGCTGCTGCTTCAGTCATGTCCAACTTTGCGACCCCAGAGACAGCAGCCCACCAGGGTCCCCCATCCCTGGGATTCTCCAGGCAAGAACACTGGAGTGGGTTGCCAATTCCTTCTCCAATGCATGAAAGTGAAAAGTGAAAGTGAAGCTGCTCAGTCGTGTCCAACTCTTAGCGACCCCATGGACTGTAGCCCATCAGACTCCTCCATCCACGGGATTTTCCAGGCAAGAGTACTGGAGTAGGGTGCCATTGCCTTCTCCGATTTAGAGGTCTAGGGAAGTCATAAAGGGAAAACGGTGACTCACTCTGATCTGTGGTTTAAAAATGGTTCTGTGTGCTGTATGGAGAATGAATCAAAGGAGAACCAGAGGGGAGTCAAGAAGGCTGGTTGGGAAGCCATACAGTATCTGGGCAGCAGGTGATGGTGGTAGAGGGTGGAGAGAAGTAGATGTAACTAAGAAATATTTAGAAGGAAGAGTCAAAACGCTGTGATGAGTTATTTAAAATCTGTGTTCACAAGAGAAGCCCCATAATTCCTTGCCAGTGACATTTAAAAGACAGGTTTATAGTTTCTCTTAGAAGTCTAACACAGAAAAACAGGCAAGCCATCTCATGGTGAGTTCTGGCCACAGATCTGGTCTCACTTCCTTCAGGCCTTGGACCCTGGGAGCCCTGCTGCTGTGTGCTGTGCTTATCACTTTGTGGTATGTCTGACTCTTTGCAACCCCATGGACTGTAGCCCACCAGGATCCTCTGTCCATGGAGATTCTCCAGGCAAGAATACTGGCATGGATTGCCATCCCCTCCTCCACGGGATCTTCCCAACCCAGGGATCGAACCCAGGTCTCCTGCACTGCAGACAGATTCTTTACCATCTGAGCCACCAGGGAAGCCTGGGGCCTCTGCATGCCTGAAAATCTACATGATTTATTTCAGTTCAGGTTTTGATTAGGTTAACCTCAGCTCTGTCAAGTTCTAATTTCAATTCAGGTTTCAGTTTCATGATTAATCCCCAACTCCTGGAGCCTACTCAAACTCATGTCCATTGAGTCAGTAATGCTATCCAGCCCTCTCATCCTCTGTCGTCCCCTTTTCCTCCCGCCTTCAATTTTTCCCAGCATCAGGGTCTTTTCAAATGAGTCAGTTCTTTGCATCAGGTGGTCAAAGTATTGGAGTTTCAGCTTCAGCATCAGTCCTCCCAATGAATATTCACAACTTATTTTCTTTAGGATGGACTGGTTGGATCTCCTTGCTGTCCAAAGGACTCTCAAGAGTCTTCTCCAACACCACAGTTCAAAAGCATCAATTCTTTGGCACTCAGCTTTTTTATAGTCCAACTCTCACATGCATACACGACTACTGGAAAAACCATAACTTTGACTACACGGACCTTTGTTGGCAAAGTAATATCTCTGCTTTTTATTATGCTATCTAGGTTGGTCATAACTTTCCTTCCAAGGAGTAAGCGTCTTTTAATTTCATGGCTGCAATCACCATCTTCAGTGATTTTGGAGCCCAAAAAAATAAAGTCTGTCACTGTTTCCATTGTTTTCCTGTCTATTTGCATGAAGCATTGTTTCCGCATCTATTTGCCATAATTAATTTCACTCCCAGACTAATCGTCAGGAAGTTTTCTATGGAGATAACAAGTAATGAGATTGCAACGAAATGGGGAGAACTCTCAGATATACATAGAGAGAATCGTTGTTTGGTCACTAAGTCATGTCCAACTCTTTTGTGACTCTATGGACTGTATATACATTATATATATATATATATATATATATATATATATATAACTAACATATTTATGCATATAAATTTTCCCTTAGGAATTAATATATAAGACCCCTTTCAAGGGAAAATCCTAAGAATGAGTTTTAACAATTGTCTGTTTCCCATCCCGAAAAACTTCTGTAGTGGCCAAAGGACAAGCCTTAGGCTAAACCCACATTTCAACCCTTCATCAGAAGTGGGGTGGAGATGAAGGAGAAGGGACCTGGCAGGCAGTTCCAGTTGAGTCAGAAAAAACAAATAATGTAACAAGATAGCTATAAATCAGGGCAGGGTGTTTTGAGAGAGGTGAACATATTGTAAACAGATGATAAGAACTTGACAGAGCTGAGGTTAAGGATCCCTAAGGGCACCCACCTGATAGGCTATTTAAGAAAGAAAGGGCTGTTCTTAGAAACAGGAAATTCCCGGGCAGCACCGCACTCTGAGGGTGGAGACGGGAGGACACCATGCTCCTGACGTCTATACTCCCACCATATTGCCTGTCTGGCACACTGCTGCTGCTGCTGCGTCGCTTTAGTCGTGTCCGACTCTGTGTGACCCCATAGACGGCAGCCCACCAGGCTTCCCGTCCCCGGGATTCTCCAGGCAAGAACACTGGAGTGGGTTGCCATTTCCTTCTCCAATGCATGAAAGTGAAAAGTGAAAGTGAAGTCGCTCAGTCGTGTCCAACTCTAGCGACCCCATGGACTACAGCCTACCAGGCTCCTCCGTCCATGGGATTTTCTAGGCAAAAGTACTGGAGTGGGGTGCCACACTAAATGTGAATGAATAAATAAACAATAATAATCTAATAGAGAAAATACTCCATATGTACAGGTTTGATAAGGTCAAGTACTGACTTTGACCTAATGACACTTGTGGAAAAAGGGTCCTTGGAGGGGGAGGTCTGAACTCTCTTGACAAGGCAGGACAGTCCCTCGGTGTTGAAGGGATTCATCTTTGAGCAAATGAGATGTCTTCTAAGCTTCTGGAGGTCCAGGCTTCTGAACAAGCAACCCAAGAGGAGCTGAAGGAATCCTAAACTTCCTGCATTTCTGGGTCGTAAAAGGAAGACTTCCTGAAATGGACCCCTTTGGGCATCCAGTGCTCCTAGCAGGACACCAAGGAAAGTGCAGTGCATGCCCCTCACTGGGGGAGACACAGTGTCTCATGGTGGTTGTGAGTGAGTGAGAGAGAGGAAGCAGGGGTGTGTGTGTGTGTGTGTGCGCACGTGTGCATGCGCGCGCATGGTTGAAACTGTGATTTATGAATGTATCAAAGGAAGAATTCTATGTTTGTTTGAGTTTTGACTTAAATTTCTTCTCTTGGGATCATCTGTAGGAAAAGCTAGCCGTCATTTACTGGTGTTCAGCAGTACCATTTCCTACCAACAAAAGAGATCCATCTGATTAGTCCTAGGTTTGAGGAGCAGATCTTTGTGCCTATTGGAAGTGTGGGAAGATATTAAAATGTATCCCAATGTGAGGTTTCTTGCAGAGGTTGTCTTGCTTCTTTCTGGCATCTCAACTGAGTTGTAAGTAGAAAGGGGTGTAAGATGATGTTTATTAAATAAATGAGATGTTACTGTGATGGGAAATAGTGCAGACACATAGAAAATACTCAACAAATGAGTACAAATGGAGGGAATTAAATTAGGGAAGGAGGGAGGGGAAGCAAATATATTATTTAAAAGGCATACCACCTTGCTTAGGAGGATACAATGGAAAGGATTCAAGGACGCCTCGTTCATTCACGCATCCATTCATCCTCTCTTAAAAAGCTTCATTTACTGGACTTAGTGTCTGCCATGTGTCAGATCCTGGGCTGGGATACGGTTGGACAGTAGTGGATAAAGCATGTATGGGCCTTGCTCTCTTGGATCCTATAGTCTAGTGGAGAGGAGAGGCAATAGACAAAGAAAACGCAAGTGCCCTGAAGGAGAAGGACTGTAGACACGAGAGAATAACAGGGAAGGCCCACTTTGGACTGGACATCCTCTTGGAGAAGGTGCTATTTAAGCTGATACCTAAAAGATAAGCAGGATTCAGTCACGTGAAACCCTTGGGGAAGGGCATTCTGGGCAGAAGGAAGAGCTCTGCAATGACCTAAGGCCAGGAAGGATTTGGCATGGAAGGAATTGAAAGAAGAGGACAGTGTGCCTAAGGCTGGAGGGAGCAGAGACAAGAGATGAAGAGAGAGAGAGGGGAGGGCCCAGATTCCACAGGGCCTGGGAGAGCCCAGGATGGAGCTTAGATTACATTTGGAGGGCAATGGAAGTTAGGGTAGAGGCATCATGGAGTTTAGGTTTTTAAAACATTCTGGCTGCTCTGTGAGAAATAGATTGGAAGAGGCAGGAGTAGAGGGAGTAAGAACAGAGTGACTACTGCAGTGGTCCAGAAAGAAGGAGATGGAGGGAGTGGAACAGGATGCAAGGAGACTATACAGATATTTTGTTGGTTTTCTAACTTTTATTTTTAAATTAAATTTAATTTATTAAACTATAGTTGGTTTAAAATATTGTATTAATTTCAGGTATACGGCTTCATATTATTTTCCATTGTAGGTTGTCACGAGATATTGAATACAGCTCCCTGTGCAATATAGTAAATCCTTTTGGTTTGTTCTATATATAGCAGTGTGTATCTATTAATCCCACAATCCAAATTTATCCCTCCCCATCCTCATTCCCCTTTGGTAACCATAAGTTTTTCTCCTATGTCTGTGAGTCTGTTTCTGATTTGGAAATAAGTTGCTTTGTATTATTTTTAAAAAGTACTTTTGTATATATTGTATTATTTAACTAGAAGTGACATTATATGTTTGTGTTTCTCTGCCTGACTTACTTTTCTTAGTAGGATAATCTCTAGGTCCATCCGTGTTGCTGCAAATGACATTATTTCATTCTTTTTATGGCTGAGCAATATTCCATTGTGTATATATGACACATCTTCGTTATCCATTGATCTGTCAATGGACATTTAGGTTACTTCCTTGTCTTGGCTATTGTGAATAGCACTGCTATAAACATTGGAGTAGATGCATCTTTTCAAATTAGAGTTTTAATTGTTTTGCTCTATTCTATGATAGCTCTATTTTTAGGCTTTTGAAAAATCTCCATACTGTTTTCCATACTGGTTGCCATAATTTACATTCCCACTGATCATATAGGAGGGTTCTTTTTTCTCCATACCCTCTCCAGCATTTATTATTTATAGGCTTTTTAATGACAGCTATTCTGACTGGTGTCAGGTAACACCTTATTGTAGTTTAAACAGGTATTTTGAAGATAGAATGGACAGGAATGTGGTTGGTTAGACAGGAGCATTAGAAAGAGGGAAAGATCAAAAATGATTCCTGTTCTTCTTTGGGGCAACAGTTTCTTTATTTGTTTAAATCAGGAAGAAAAGTGACATGACAAAAAACTGGGGTACAATGAGGAATAGGATGATTTCAAGAAGTATTAACTGAGTATGCTTACCCTGTACCAACCACTGCAGCAGATAAGAAAAAGTCTCCCAAGGCTTGAGTTTTTCCTATCCATTCCAGGTTGCTGTGATTACTGCACTGCCCTTCTGGTTACTGGACTGATAAAGTAAATGAAGCTAAGCAAATGCTCATACCTCAGGAAAATAAATCATGTCCTAAACAGATATTGTTAAATTAAAAATATGATGGGTTGTTTTTTAAACTAGGATTTTCCTGCCTATCAGAAATCTTGGGGAAATGATTGCCACATGATGCATTTTAGATGCTCAAGTAATGGAAGAAAATACAATTAGCCAGGTGAAGAACATTAATTTCCACAATGGGAGTCTCAGGCAAACTCTGCAGAAAATATAACAGGAGAAGAAAGTAGAACAAAGATCTCAAAGACAAAAAGCATTCCCAAGAATTGAGTATGTAAAAGGAAGAGGCCCATCAGCAGGAGGACCTGGGCTAAGGAAAACCTCATCAGCTTAATCCAGAAAGAAAAGAGAGATCAGGTGACAGACCGTTATCACAGGGTAACAGAAAAGAGAACGAAGGGACAGCAGGCACGCTGACAGAAGGAGTCCAGGGTGACCACGAGTTCACAAGTCATCTTGCTGTCTTGCTCTGCCCCAAGGGAGGGAGCCCCTTAGTCACTATGGTCCCTAAAGAAGCTGGAGAACCCCTGTGCTGCCTGTACGGCCCACCCCACCCTCATCCTTTCTCTCCTTCCGCCCCACAGAGCCAGCCCCCAGCCAGAGGGTGTGACTACAGGCAAACTACTCTTCCTCTCAGGACTTCAGTGTCTGCAACTGTGAGATGGACTATCCAGGGCCCCTTCCAGCTCTTGCATATGCTGATCCTGAGAATGGGGGAAAAGATTATGCAGAGGCCTGTGTCACCATATGTGCCAGGCGCTCTCCTAACTGCTTTTAATACACATTTAAATTCATTTATTTTTCATGACAGTGCTATGAGGTAAGGACTTGCTATGGTGTGACAGTTTGAGTTCTCCACCCCACACCTAGAATTCATATGCTGAAATCCTAACCTCCAAGGTAATGGTATTAGGAGCTGGGGCATTTGGGAGGTGATTAGGCCAGGAGGGTGGAGCCCTCATGATTGGGATTAGTGCCTTTATAAGACAGAGAGCTCTCTGGCCCCTCTACCATCTGAAGACACAGCAAGAAGACAGCTATCTATGTATCAGGAAGTGGGTTTTCACCAGACACTGACTCTGCCAGCACTGTGATCTTGGATTTCCCAGCCTCTAGAAACTGTGAGAAATAAACTTCTGCTGTTTACAAGCTACCAAGTTTATGGAATTTGGTTATAATGGCCCAAGCTAAGACGGTACAGTTATCACCCCATTATGAGGAAGAGAAAAGGAGGCATAGACAAGTAAGCAGGCAGGATTCCAACCCAGGCAGTCTGGCTTCTGAGCTCAGGTCATACATACGGGCTCTCCATGTGACACAGCAGCACAGTGCTGCCTGGAGAAGTAAGGCTTCTGGCCTAGAAGCCGCCAGAAGACCTCTTCACAAGTGCTTGAGAACCACACTTGAATGCCAGCACCTCCGTGTTTCTCCTTACAGTGGAAAACATGCAGGATAGTGCATGTGGTGCTGCTGGAACAGCTGTGGGGCATCACATTGTGAGATGGTGTGAGCCTACAGACAAGCAGTTGTAGGGTCTTGCACCCAGTCACACTGGAAATGTCACACCCATCGCACCGAAACTGTCAAAGTGAGCTGATCCAGCATGAAGCAGTGTCCACTCCCCATCCGCTACAAGGCCTGCTTTCAGCCACAGGAATTCCTAGAACTTTAGTTACAGCAACGCCTCTCTGGAGGGTCCCTACTACCCTGATGGATAAAAGAATGGTCCTGTTTGACATGTCATTGGCCCCCAGTCCTAGGGCATCTCCCAGTGTATCAATATGCTTTGCTGTGTTTGTGAGGAAACCATGCCAGACTGGCCAAGGAAGCTGAGAAAAGTATGGTGTGTGTGTTGCTAAGATACAATGCATCTCTTTTGGGATTGACCAGACTGCACTTCCATGAGGACCACAATCTGAGGAACACTGCTCAGGGGAAGGAGCACAGGCTCTTGGATAGAGCCCAGGACTGTGACCTTGGAGCCTTGAGTTCAATCTTGCTCTCTACTTACTAATGTAATCTAGACAAGTTAGGCATCTACTCTGGGACTCATCTATAAAATGGAGGGAAAACTCCAGCGCTCACCTGTGTCACAGGGTTGTCATGGGAATCAGTTGAAATAATGTACAACAAAGAGTGTATTTGTCTACAGAAGAAGGTGGATGTCTGTGAGAGGTCACAGCCCAGCCACACGGGATCTTTACCAAACCCAGGTCATTTGCTGGTTCTAGAATAATAACTGAAAATTCTTGGACCCCTCCCAGCTGCTAAAGCTACCCACAAGGTCACCTGAATAATAGACTATGACTTACAGTCTTTCTGCCAGCCTCACTCAAAACATTATCAATAGACCAAAGATCCATTGAGTAACTGGCTTCCTTTTGGGGGAGGCTGTCCCACTAAGGGACACTAAGAGATGTGGAAAGGGATATGGAGCCACTTTTATTAGATTGCCTAATGGACTCACATGTAGGAATAGCTCTGCTGGAACCCTGAGTAATCTTTCCTCTACTTCCAACTCAACTTATCTAGTTGACTTCTAACTTCACTTCTACCCCTAAAAGTCTCTGAATCTATGAAGCTGATTCACTCCACTACTGTTGCCAATTCAATTTACCTCTGTAAATGCCGTTTCCCGTCTGCAAAAACCAAATTGCTTTTCCTTCCTGCCAGCTGCAGGGTGCTGCTGTGCAGTTTAATTAGACAGTCGCTCTAAACCCAATGATCTCCTTGGAGGACGCCTGCCTCACTCAATCACTCAGTTGTAATGAGATCATTGTTGGAACTAGCAGTTTACACAGCCTTGGAATTCAAGCAAAGCACACCAGACTTGACACCAAAACTTCTTAAGGCTCAGGTGCCCTGGGGGCACTTGATGTCTAGCCGAGGTCAACTTTCCCACCAGCAACCTCCCCTGAATGCATCACTCACAGCTAGGCTTGCCAGCATCTCATGAAGTTCTCCCCCACAGAGAGTTCTCGTGGGCTCTCTGCTGCTCTTCCTTAAAAGTCAAGTCTTTATGGACAGAGCCTGGAGAAGACAAGAAGGAAGATTGCAATTCATGCCACTCCTGGTCTAGCCAGTCTTTAGCCTATAGGAAAGGGGAATCGTTGAGAGTTGATGAGTTAGTATTGCAATTCTCAAAGTGTGTTCTAGAAGTCTCTGGTGTTTCCACTACCCTTTGAGGGATTCCATGAGGTCAAAACTATTTTAATCGTGGTACAAAGGAGTTATTTGGCTTTCTTTCCCGTGCTGATATTTGCAGAAATGGCACAAAAGCAACAGTGAGTAAAACTACTCCCTTAGCACAATCATGATAGAAACACTATACCATGTGGAGAATCATTGTATCCTTCATATCTTACACTCATGGTAAAATAAATAAATAAATGTTTTAAAAGCCAGTTTCACTTATGATGGTGCTTGATGAAACAGTAAAATTACTAACTTTATTAAATCTCAACCCCTGAGTAACACGCTGTTTTAATATTCTGTGTGATGAACTGTTAAGTGCATATATAAACACTTCTACCGTTCACGGAAGTACAATGCTTATCTCCAGGAAAATCACTTAGTGACTGAATAGCGAGCTGTTACTAATTACTTCTTCAGAAAACATGTTTTAACTTGAAAGAAACAGCTGACAGACAAACTAGGGTTATTCAGACTTGAGTTTTGGTAGATATTTTCTCAAAAATGAATCTGGTGAGTCTGTTACTGCAAAGAAAATAACCAACAGTATTTGTTGCCCATGACAAAATCTGAGCTTTAAAGTGAGAATTCGAATTTTGAAAACACTGTGTCTATCTGCAAGTATGACAACTTCCCAATACATCATGACTTTTCCAACGATATTCTAATAGTGATATTAATGAATATGATTTTTAAACAGTGGGTAATGAAATGTGTCAATATTTAGAAAATGTATGTAACTCAGTGAGCCAATATGTGTCAAATGACCAATGCCTAGTGTTAGAAAAAGACACATCCAAAAAACAAAGGAATGGGATTTAATGTAAGAGTGCAAAATGTTCATGATAATAGTTTCAGATTTCACATTGCAAGGACATTTAAGAAACTACCACTTCCTGAGTTTAAAAATAGAATACCCATCATCATCTAAGAAGACCATGAAAATACTCCTCCCTTTTCTACTACTTACATGCATAAGGCCAGATCTTCCTCATTTACTTCGTAGCACAGCATGGCGCGAAACAACATAGCATCTCAGACTCTGCTGCTGCTGCTAAGTCGCGTCAGTCGTGTCCGACCCTGTGCGACCCCACAGACGGCAGCCCATCAGGCTCCCCCGTCCCTGGGATTCTCCAGGCAAGAACACTGGAGTGGGTTGCCATTTCCTTCTCCAATGCATGAAAGTGAAAAGTGAAAGTGAAGTCGCTCAGTCGTGTCTAACTCCCAGCGACCTCATGGACTGCAGCCTACCAGGCTCCTCCGCCCATGGGATTTTCCAGACAAGAGTACTGGAGTGGGGTGCCATTGCCTTCTCCATCACAGACTCTAGCTTAAACTATTAAGCCAAATATTAAAGCAACTTGCAAAATTATAACAATGTCATTATTCTCAGTACATTTTGTTATTGTTTGAAGAAATATTATTACTCTGTTGTTGTTCAGTCACTCAGTCATGTCCAACTCTTTTCAACTCATGGACTGCAGAATATCAGGCTTCCCTGTCCTTCACTATCTCCCGGAGCTTGCTCAAATTCATGTCCATTGAGTCCGAGATGCCATCCAATCATCTTGTCCTCTGTTGTCCCCTTCTTGTCTTGCCTTCAATCTTTGCGTGCATCAGGCTCTTTTCTAATATAATGATTACTTTGTATTTTTAAATGTTATTTGACATGTTTATTATTGCTATTTTAAAATAAGTTGTTGTTTAGTTGCTAAGTCATGTCTCTTTTGCAACCTCATGGACTGTAGCCTGTCGGGCTCCTCTGTCCATGGGATTTCCCAGGCAAGAATTCTGGAATGGGTTGCCATTTTCTTTTCCAGGGGATCTTCCCAACCCAAGGATCAAACCAGTATCTCCGGCTTTGGCAGGCAGATTCTTTACCACTGAGCCACCAGAGAATTATTAAACAAATATTTTTAAACTCCATTTTAATTTCCAACATAGTAAATACTGATAGCTATAACTCACATAAACAAAATATCTTTGGGGTCTTTAGTAATTTTTAACAATGTAAAAGAGTCCTGAGACTCAATAGTTTGAGAACCCATAGGTTATGATATTCTGTAGTTTAGGATTGTGGACCTGCAACAACGGGGAAGACTGTGGTCAAAAATTCAATGGAAGCCTTCTCCGTACTGGCAAGAGCTGATGAGGGCCAGAGCTAAGGCACTGGCGCTGGCCAGAGGGTGATGCATATTCCTTCTGAACGTCAAGGTCACTGTATCTTATTTTGGTTTGGTGGCAGTGCTGAAGTCTATGAGACCATAGCCCTGAGAAGACCTGGCCCCCTCTGAAGGGAGTGGTTATTTCCAACACCAGTCATCTGAGAGAGAGATGAGTGCCCTGACAAGAAGCAGAAATGGAGCACATACCTAGGAGGAGAACCTTGCTCTGGCTGCCTGACTAGAGACTTGAAGAGTCAAGGGAAATGGGTACATTCTCTGTTTGGCGAGGGTTGAGATAATCCCCACCATAGGGACACAGAAGAGGAGCCAGGATGAGGCAGGATCTACAGGCTTCCGAGAGAAATTCCATCTTGAATACCAGGGTACCTTGTGTTATATTATGCCCTGTGTTTACTTCCTTCTTGATATTGCTGAGTCTTAGGTGAAACCAATCTTGTCAAAGAGTCCAGTTTTGTCTCTGCTGGAGCAAAGTCAAGGAAGAAGCATGTGTTCATGTAGGGAGAATAACAAGCCCTTACCAGGTCACTGTGGTTGGAACAATGGTTAGAAATTCTCAAGGGGAATCTTGTAAATCAGAGAAATGGCTTCTCTATCCAGTTAGACTTTGTTTACAAAGCACAGGATATTCCGTATAGAAGGTGATAGACCTGAGATATATTTTGGAAGAAAGAAAGAAAGGAACAAGTTGAAGGCAGCTGCTGAGTGACTCCCATAATTCTTCCACTTCTTCCAGTTTGAAATGCCTGTTAGACATACCAGATGCAAACACCCCAGAAGGCAGAAAGCTGCAAAGTGTCAACTTGAGAATCATCCACCTATGTAGTCAGTGGTTCTCAGACTTTGAAGTGATTCAGAGTCACCTATAGTGAAAGTGAAAGTGTTAGTTGCTCAGTCATGTCCGACTCTTTGTTGGCTCATGGACTGTAGCCCGCCAGGTTTCTCTGTCCATGGGATTCTCCAGGCAAGAATACTGGAGTGGGTAGCCATTCCTTCCTCCATGGGATCTTCCCAAACCAGGGATTGAACCCAGGTCTCCTGCATTACAGGCAGATTCTTTACCATCTGAGCCACCAGGGAAGCCCCAGAGTCACTTATGGAGGATTTCAAAAAGGAAAATGCTGGCCTCAGTTCAGTTCAGCTCAGTCGCTCAGTCGTGTCCAACTCTTTGCAACCCCATGGACTGCACCACGCCAGGCCTCCCTGTCCATCACCAACTCCCAGAGTTTATTCAAACTCACGTCCATTGAGTCGGTGATGCCATCCAACCATCTTATCCTCTGTCATCCCCTTCTCCTCCCGCCTTCAATCTTTCCCAGCATCAGGGTCTTTTCAAATGAGTCAGCTTTTCGCATCAGGTGGCCAAAGTACTGGAGTTTCAGCTTCAACATCAGTCCTTCCAATGAACATTCAGGACTGATTTCCTTTAGGATGGACTGGTTGGATTTCCTTGCAGATACCTGGCCTAGATGAACTCAATCAGAATCTCTAGGGGTGATTCTGACGCCCACCATGGGAAGCTCATGAAAGTGAGGAGATATCGAGATCTCCAAGAAAGAAGAGAAAGAGTGCCTTTACAATGTACCCCAAACCCAAAAGAATCTTGGTACTGAGCACCAGAAGTCTGCACTTTCTGTCAGTAAAAAATGTGCTTAATCATGCACGCATGCATTGGAGAAGGAAATGGCAACCCACTCCAGTATTCTTGCCTGGAAAATCCCAGGGACGGAGGAGCCTGATGGGCTACTGTCTATGGGGTCACACAGAGTTGGATATGACTGAAGCGACTTAGCTGCAGCAGCAAACTCTAATGAGCTTTTGACTCTTGGTCCACTCCAGCACGTGGAATACATGAATCACTCATCCTTAGGCAGTACAAGAGTCCTCTACTAATGTTTGAGCCTTAAATGTAGCTACTTAAGTTTCCCATATATCAGGTAAAATTAGGGATCCTGGAAGATACACACAGGCCTGGCCCATGTGAACAGGAGAAAAGCTGGAGGGCAGCAGGGGCCAACCCTCAGCCCTCCCTAGATGCAGCTATGGGAAGTGGACACTTTTTCCTACAAGCAATCCATTTTTCCTGCAGCCCTGGGCTGAATGAAATTAACATCCCTGAAACATGTCCAAGGAACAGACTGTTCTCTGGGAGGCTACAGTTGTTACTTGTAGCAAAAGAGGAGAAAAGGTGAGTAAAACCATTTATATTTTTAAAACAACCTTCTCTTGGTAACATACAAGGAGCTAGATATCCAGAGCAAGGTTTCAAACCTCTTCTTTTAAATGTCACTATTTCATTTCTGCCCCTCCCCCAGTTTTTTGTTTTGTTTTGTTTTGTTTCTTAGTCGCTCAGTTGTGTCCCACTCTTTGCTACCCCATGGACTATAGCCCACCAGGCTCCTTTTGTCCTTGGGGATTCTCAAGGCAAGAATGCTGGAGTGGGTTGCCATGCCCTCCGCCAGGGGATCTTCCCGACCCAGGAATCGAACCCAGGTCTCCCACATTGCAGGAGGATTCTTTACTGTCTGAGCCACTAGGGAAGCCCATGAATACTGGAGTGGGAAGCCTATCCCTTCTCCAGTAGATCTTCCCAACCCAGGAATCAAACCAAGGTCTCCTGCATTGCAGGTGGATTCTTTACCAACTGAGCTTTCCTTACTGAACATGTGTTTTGAACAATATTGCCTGCTTGAGTGCCTTAATTAGTAATTCATTTGCCCATATACTAATTAATGTAATGTAAACATGTAAATTTCTTGTCAGCCTGGTCTAACACTATAAATGTTTACTGCAATGCATTCAACCCAATGTCACCATACTAAGTAGATTTATTTCCACCAGAAGCAAAGAAAATGGATATTTTCATTAATTCCACAGCCTTATTACAATTAAGAGTTTTTGGAAAGAGTTAAGGGATATTTGTAATATCATGGAGCACTGGGGTTCCAGGTTACCCATAGCAGGAAGGACTTATATATATTTTGGGTCCCCCAAATTGAGCATTGTTAAGACATGGACTCTTTTCCATGAGGACTTGCAGAAATGCTTGACAGGACTTCTCAACTGTACCTGAGAGAGAGGGGGGAACACCTTAGTGCCCATAGTAGAGATGCTTCAGTTGAATTTCTGGGCCAGAGATAAGATGGCAATGATCCAAGGATATATTCTGGACCCTGTGTAGTTATATTTGGCTATAGCTAAGTCAAATTAACCTGTCAGCTGAGTGATCCACAAATATGGTCCATGCACCACATGCATCAGAATCACTTGGGGGAAATTGTTAAAGTGCTTACTTCTAGGCATCACCCCAGACTTGAAGCAGACTCTCAGAGAAGGGCTCTACAACTTGCATTTTAAACAAGTTCCCAGGTGATTCTGTTGCATCTTCCACTTAAGAGCCACTGGCAAGTACTATGCACTACAAGGCATCCAGGAGCAGGTTGGTTTGGAAGTAAAGATGGTCACATCTCAGCAAACAGCTGAGTCAGCCCCAAAGCCCCTCTCTTGTATGATGCCCTGCCGTAGTGTTCACCGCATGCTCTTAGCCAGAATATTATTCTGCCCTCATAAGCTCAGGGAGGCAGCAGAGGTTGATAGTGCCAGGAAGGGTCTCAGACCTTTCATTACCTGACCTTCCTCCCTTTTAGGAATTCCTCCCCACAACTCGCCCTCCTCCCCTACACTCCAGCCAAATGGACTGCGTGAAAAGGTTTTACCCTGTATCTTCCCCACTCTTACCAGGGAATACCTTCCCACCCTCACCAATGGCATCAAACAGCCACCACCCACATATTGGAGGGGCTCTGATAGGGGCTCCAGAGAATGCAAACCTTATTCAGAGATAGTGAGACAGATGGGGCTACTGCAAAATTGTGCTCTCTGGACAGGGTGCGTTGCCGAGACACTACTCAAGCGAGCATTCAAAATCCCAAACTCTGTCCTCTTCCCTGGTTCTGGAGGGAGAGGCACACCCTTTCCCAACACCAGACCCTGAGCTCTGGCTGCAGGTGAGTCCATGAGCCCAGGTCACCTGCCTTCCCCCTCCTGCCAGCCTCTGTGGGAGCTTCAGAGACAACATCTGATCTTCTGCCTGAGCTCTCCTAATTCGGGGCCACCAGGCCTGCATCCTCTCCGGGGAAGCTGCTGAGGTTCCAAGGAAGGATAGAATGCATGGGAAGCAGGCATTAAGGCAAATGGAAACACCAAGGACCTTTGGTGGACTTTCTGCCCCTTGCTGGCACCACTGCCCCTGGCAAAGCCACCCCTGGTGGCTCAGTCAAGCAGGCTGCTATTACCTTCTAGACAGGCTGTGTAGTGGTGCCAGGGTGCAGTATTCTGTCTGACTCCTGTCACCCATGACCCTCTCCACACCCCTCAACCCCCCCAGCTGATGCCGCTCACTTCCCACCTACGAGCTCAAAGACACAGCCCCGGGACAAGTCATCCAGACCCCAGGCAGCCTCTCTGTGGGGATCCCTGCTTCTCCCCTTCCTCTGCTTTAGCTGGAGAAAAGGGGGTCAAGAACCTCAGGCTCCCCTTTGGCTGTCTCCAGTGGGAAGCCATCTGCCCTACTCAGATACCTCAAAAAGTGCCTAACAATTACCCTGCATCTCTCCTTGATCAGTTTTGCACTGTAGCTCTGAGGGGCAGGGCACAGTGACAATGGGGGCTCTGTCACCAAAGCCAGGAGCTCAGCTCCCTTGCTGGTTCCCAGTCACAGGTAGGAAGAGTCCCTTCACCTCCCTGCCCAGCATCCTTGTTTGTAAAGAGTCATTCTTAACTCTGGGGGTTGCTGTGAGATCTGATAATAGACGTTGAAGAAAATTCTTAGAAGAAGATAGATCAGGTTAGGCATTTAAATGTTTTTCTTTCATTATTGATGCTTAATGATATAAGAATTTTTTTTCCTGCTTATAAAAGTCATGCATATCTATTACAAAAATTTTTGGAAAGTACAGAAAAGAATAAGGAAAAAATTATTCATAAGCCCACCCTCTGAGCAACCCGTCACTTTTGGTTTATTTCTTCTTTAAAAAAAAAAAAAATTTACACTCAGCATAACATAAACATTTCCCCGTGCTATCAAAAAAGGTCTGCGTAGACATAATATGTGATGGCAATGGACATTTTTGAGCATAAAGCTTTTTTTTTAATACATTTTCAGTTGCTTTTACAGGTTAAGTGCCTAGAATCGGATCACTAGGTTAAAAGGTATAAATATTTTAAGACTCTTGATGCAAATGTTACAGCTATTGTTATCCCTTTTTCCTGGTGTTAGAAACTGAAGCTCAAAAATTGAAATCACGTGTCCTAATTCATACAGCTCATCCCAGGCAAGGCCAGGACAAAAGCACAGGGCAGGATGGTCCATGCTCTGTGACCTGTGCTCAACCCGTCAGCACAGGAGAGAAGGCTGCGGCTATCCTGCAAAGCATCCGGTCATCACACTGATGAGGATACACACCCTGCTGCTGCTGCTGCTGCTGCTAAGTTGCTTCAGTCGTGTCCGACTCTGTGTGACCCCATAGACGGCAGCCCACCAGGCTCCCCCGTCCCTGGGATTCTCCAGGCAAGAACACTGGAGTGGGTTGCCAATTCCATCTCCAATGCATGAAAATGAAAAGTGAAAGTGAAGCCGCCCAGTCGTGTCCGACTCTTAGCGACCCCATGGACTGCAGCCTACCAGGCTCCTCCATCCATGGGATTTCCCAGGCAAGAGTACTGGAGTGGGTGCCATTGCCTTCTCCAGACACACACCCTGGGAGTGATCAAATACAGAGCAGAGGCCGGTGCATGGAGAAATCAGTCTGGGGTTTGGGACACCTGGGTTCTACTGGGGGCTCTTGTGCTAATTCTATCACCCTAAGCAAGTCCCTGTGGCCTCAGCTTCCTCCCTGCAAGAGGAAAAGGAGCTTGGGTGGCCTCTAACACACCGCCCTTCTGCCCAGATGCATTGCTCCAAACACAAACTCAGAAACATTGTGGTTTTGTTTTTGCATAAAAAGACCAAGGATAATCCATTTGCTCCAGCTCAGTGTGACTGTTTGCTCTGTTGATCATAAAACCTATCCAGCTGGATGCCAAAGCTAGCAGTTTGGGGTTAATAAGACAGCCAGCTCCAGGAAACACGCCCCAAGCCGGAATCTACCAGCAAGTGGCCGGAAAATGCAATCCTCTCAAGATCAAGTCAGATGGTCGGAAGCACAGCTCAGCACTGGGTCTCAGCACCAGGCTCTGCTGTGAAGAGATCCTGTCAGCTCCAACCCTTAGGGCGGAGGATAGGGATCACCTG
This sequence comes from Bos indicus, assembly GCF_029378745.1. Lineage (NCBI taxonomy): Eukaryota > Metazoa > Chordata > Mammalia > Artiodactyla > Bovidae > Bos > Bos indicus. The sequence continues at coordinate 73,416,324 of NC_091760.1, forward strand.
CGGATCAGGGCGCCAGGCTACTGCCTGTCCCTGTGTGTGCACAAGTGAGCTGATCAGCAGCCCCCAGGGTGCTCAGGGTGTGCAGAATGGTGCTCTGGGGCTGTTGCGAGATCTGGTAATAGATGTAGTGACCAGGAACTTGGGACGCCACATCAGCAGTTGTGAAACCAGGGCCAACGGGACAAGGTGGGCAGGTCAGCAGTTTGTCAGATGCTAACACACAGACGGCAGCCTCCTAGGACTCTGAATCCAGTGCCTCTGTCCTGGGTGGAGGTCAAGCCCAGCGATATGTGGCAAACAGGGCGCTCCTCCACCCGTCTCTCTGTTGGACTCCCAGTACAGGGCTAATGGATGGGAGGACAGGTACATACCCCACAGCATTTCTGGGCCTGGAGGCTGACCTGTCTCATCTCTCTCAGAAAGGGGAATGGTGAGTTCAGGGAAGAAACCCGCGTGAATAGGCTGGTTGGCCTGTGTGAAAATGCAAGTGTGGAGTGTCAGGAAGACAAGTCGCTGATACAGAACAAGCCATGTTAACATGTGACTTACACAAGTAAAAGCACATCTTTGCAAAAGAATACACCTTTGCCAGAACATATTCAAGTAGAAAGATAAACATAAGCACATTAAAATGGTGGTCTCAAAACACAAACCAAAATTTTTTTAAAAAAAGAAAACAAAACAAGCAATAAATAAAATAAAACAAAAATGGTGCTCTCTGGGTAAAGAAAGGGAATGGAGAGGGACCTGAAGATAATTTCCTTTCCTTCAAATATGAACACACCAGGAACTGAGAATAGCATTAACTCAGCCCTCTGGACTTCAGGTGCAAAATTTTTAAAAAGAAAAGGAATAAAAAGAGACCAAAGTAAGCCAAACCCAGGAGATGCCAGGAAGTGGTTTTGGAAGGGCCACGAGTGTGTTTCTAGGAAAGGAGGAGGTCATTTGATCCACATGGACTGAGTTCTGGCCACCTTTAGTTCTCAGCCCTGGATGCACCTTTGAGCGACCAGGGGAGCTTTTAGAAGACACTGGACATCTGCCTTAGTTGGCTTGAGGTGAGCCCAAGCTTAATATGGAAAAAGATCCGGATGGAGCAGCCAGTGAGGATGGCACTAAAGTACCCTACCCCTAAAGTGCCTTTGGGCTCTGGTATTCAGGATGCACAGGAAGGAAAGACTTGCCAAGAGCCAGAGGAAGAAGCATTTGGGGAGGGGAAGGGTCAGCTGTGGCCTGAGAAGAGGGATGACTCACAGTGAGGCTCTGTTTTAGAAGAGGAGTAGAGGAGACAGCAGAGTGGGGAGGGGTGTCCATAGGAGCCTGGGGGCTGGGGAGGGAAGGTGGCAGGCTCAGAGGCAGGGGGAGGGAGCAGGGCCAGGCTGACGCCTGTGGCTGGCCCCCGTGGCTGGCCCCCTCATGTTACGGAGAGCAAAGACCCCACACAAGAAAGCGAATTATCCAAAGATGGGGCCTCCACACAGGTTCCCCCCTTCTCTGCTCTTCCCAGAGCTCTTTCCACTGTCCCTGAAGCTACTGGCTGCTGTAGTCAAGTCCCTTGCCCTCATTGGGCTGACCATTGACCATCACAGAAGCTGGGAAGAAGAGCCGTGCCCTAGAGTGACCTGGCAAGTGATTTGAGCTTCTCGAGAAAAAAAAAATAAGAGTTTAGTAAATATCTGACTAGTTGTTACAGTTTTCCTTCATCGCCCTCTGAATTCAGGCCCTTTCTTCTGAATTCAGACCCTTTCTTCTTAATTCCTTCATTCTGGAAGCTCACTTGTTTTTAGTGCTTTTAATGTTGCCAGCCAGGCTTGGCGACTGTCCTAACAATTCTTGATTTCCCAAAGATCTGCTGCTTGGCCGCCCTCCTGAGAAAGGGAAATATGTGGAATGAGGGTCTGAGGGGGAGGGGTGAGAACATTTGGTTTCAACCAGAATACATGGCGTGCCACATGCCCACCAGCCAAAATGTTTTCACATTTGCTCAATGTTTACAGATTAAAAAAAATAAGCCAAAGAGAAGTTACAAAAATTTCCAAGTTATTGAGACTTCTATGGCAGTCCATTGGTTAAGATTCTGCCTGCCAATGCAGGGGGCGTGGCTTTGATCCCTGGTCAGGGAAGATTCCACATGCCACAGGGCAACTAAGCCCGTGTGCCAAAACTACTGAAGCCGTTGCACCTAGAGCCCATGCTTGGCAAGAAGAGAAGCCACTGTGACATACACCACAGCAAAAAGCGACCCCCGATCTCTGCAGCTAGAGGAAGCTTGCACACAGCAACAAAGACCCAACACAACCAAAAATCAATTTTAAAAATGTTTCCAAGTTATGTGTAAGCTCCTGTAGGGAGACTGGTTCTTACTCCTTTGTGCCCTGCTGCTGCTGCTACTACTGCTGCTAAGTCGCTTCAGTCGTGTCCGATTCGGTGCGACTCCATAGATGGCAGCCCACCAGGCCCTGCCATCCCTGGGATTCTCCAGGCAAGAACACTGGAGTGGGTTGCCATTTCCTCCTCCAATGCATGAAAATGAAAAGTGAAAGTGAAGTCACTCAGTCATGTCCGACTCTTAGCGACCCCATGGACTTCAGCCTACCAGGCTCCTCCATCCATGGGATTTTCCAGGAAAGAGTACTGGAGTGGGTTGCCATTGCCTTCTCCACCCTGCTGCTACCTGGCAGCAAACAGTAGTAGGTAGATGCTCATCAGATGTTCACTGAAGCGAGTGGTCTGGCTGAGATTTGCCATAGGCCTTCTGGCTTGTAGACAAATCAGCACTGGAACCACGAGCAGAGACCCACCCGGCCTCTGCAGGTTGTCCTGGGCACACTTGGCCCTGGCCAGCTCTGTTGTGTATAGCCCTGACTTAGCCCTGTGCTGGGCACAAAACTTTCTGTCAGGATGCATTGACAGAAAGCCTGCTATTGGGTAGATCATGTGAAACATTCCAGAAGAATTCGGGACTAAGAAGTCATCTAGTTTGAATGCCCAATTCCCTCTCTCTCTCTTCACCTCCAAACCTACTCACCTGCCCTGCTCCTCTCCCCTCAGACATACTTACATTCTCCCACTAGTGGTTGAAATTGCAGATGTGTTTCTGGTTCATAAATATTTATTTGTTATTGCTAATGAGGAGAGATGACATGTAAGGACCATGTGTAAGTGTTCTAGCAAGAGGCCAGCTAAATAACCAGTGGACAGCACTAATCTCTGGACAAGTAAGCAAAGACACTGCCATGTAATATATAGTAGGTCCCCTATAAACAAACTTTCAAGCTGTGAACTTTCAAAGATGCAAACGAGCATTCTATCAACATCAGGCATCAGTGAAATTGCAGCTTGCCCTCTGTCTCCTCTTGCTGACAATCCTTCAGCTCAACCATCTCCCACTGACTCTCCTCCAGTCAGTAGCTCTTCTCGCCTGTTCGCTCAATGCCAGCTTCTGGATGCCAGCTGTTGTACTACAATACTGTACTTTTCAAGGTACTGTCCTGATGATTAAAAATGTTTATTTTTTGTGTTTGTTATGTATTATTTGTATGCAAAGTATTATAAACCTATTACAGTACAATACTATATACTGATCGTATTAGGCTAACTTGGTTGGACTTATGAACATGCTCTTGGAATGGAATTTGTTCATATATAGGAAATGTACTCCAGTAGATATAGGAACAAAGCGCTATTGGAGCTCAAGAGGAGGGAGATGAGCTACTCATGGTGGGGACGTCAGGGAAGGCTTTATTGAGGGGGTGGCAGGTGGGATGGGCCTTCAAGAATGGCTAGACTCTGGTCCTGTCCACAGGTATAATGAGTTAGTCTAGACAAACTATGACGTGATCACCGTCATGGTGGCCTAAGACACCAGGCTAACTGTAGTCAACAGAGAAGTTCATGTCCCTGGAAGTCCTCTGGGTGCCCAGCAGGATGAATTCTGAGTCACTGGGTGTTGTTCTCAAGCTCCAGAGACTTTGAACAGGGCATCAGCACTCTGGCCAGCTTCCTCATCTACCGGGGAGGCAGGAGACAGGGAAGGGCTGAGGTGAATGCAGCAGGTGGGTTTAGATGCTGCTTTGCTGGGTGTGGGGCCTACTGGCTTGATCCGCCACTTACTCGTTGTAGAGCCTTGAGATGGCGAGTCTCTGCGTCTGGGTTTCCTTACCTGTAAAGAGAGATGGCAATCTTGATACCACCTGCCTGCGTGTATCCATGAAAACAGAGATGACCTCAGTGATGATTCCTGGGACTCCCTGAGCATGTCTCTCTATTTCATCCTTTAATGGCTTCTCACTGAAGTGTGAGTTTGTTCCAATGACTCTGCTGTACAACAAACCACCCCCTGAGACCATCTGGGGGATGGCATGAAATAACCAGTATATTACATAGAGTGAGAGTTAGGAATTTCAGGGCTTCCCTGGTGGCTCAGTGGTAAAGAATCCACCTTCAATGCAGGAGTTGCAGAAGATGTGGGTTCAATCCCTGGGTTGGGAAGATCCTCTGGAGGAGGACATGGCTACCCACTCCAGTATTCTTGCCTGGAGAATTCCATGGACAGACAAGCCCAGCAGGCTGTAGTCCATAGGGTCACGAAGAGTCAGACACGACTAAAGCAACTTAGCACACACACACTCATGTAGGAACTTCAACAAGGGTTGGCCAGAGTCGTTTATCTCTGCTCCAGAGTATCTGAGACCTTATCTGAAAAGACGTGAAGATGGGGGTGGGAGGTGTTACTCAGCAGTTGGAAGTATCCAGAGTCATCTTCACCAATATGTCTAGTGATGGATGCTGGCCATCAGTGAGCCCTTCAGCTGGGTGGTTGCCAGAACACTCCGTGCATGGCTTCTCCACATGAGTTTGGGCCTCTGCAGAGCATAGTGATGGGGTTCTGAGAAAAAATGCCCCAACAGAGAAAACTGGAGGTGCTTGGAATTTTTGTGACATAGCCTTGGCATTCACATGACATCCCTTCTGCCACACTCTAGGGGTTAAGGCAGGCTTTTCCAAGCTCAAGAGGAGAGGGTACCTGGGGTCAAGGTCACATTTTCTGACAAGCATGCAAGCTGGACAAGTGGCAGCAATATTTGAAAAGTACAATGTACCACATTCCTCGAGTTGGCACTCAGTGCGTCTGCCATATCCTCCCAACAGCATCTCCCATTTCCTCTCAGGCCAACCTCCTTGCAGTACCCAGAAAATGCCATACTCATCTCAGCCTGTGAGGCTTGAGCCTGGCCTGCTCACTCTCCTCCTTATGATTCTTCTGGTCCTGTCTCCCCAAGGATTCAGGATCCTGGTGTATTAAAACAACAGTTAAAATGGAGAAAGAAGACTCTTAGCAAACATAGTTCCTGGAGTCTTCTCTACTGCTCTAGAGTGAAGCTACTTCTTTCCTAGAATTTTCTACCATTCTGAGAATGACTGGTTCTGAAAAACACCCACCAAGTACAGGCATGGGTCCTCTTCAGCTGTGATCATGCACACATACCTTTAAAATGCAGATTCTGTATCTCTCTCTCAGACAGAAATAATGACTCTAATAAATTAAAATCAGCTTCTTTTAAACCAACAAATGGTGTATATGACAATAGAAATGTAAATATGGCTATTGTTAATGGATTTTATTCAGACTTGCTCCATTTCAGCTCATTAGACTTATGACTAATAGAGTTGGCCAGCATTGCTCACTGTTTCCAATTAAATCAGACATCAGGCCCCACCTCCTGTGCAGACCCCAGTCACTGGGAGTTCTGGGCATCTAATGGTGCCCAGGAAACTCTCCCTGGCTGCTCGATAAATAAACAGAAACATGCAAGGCAGCGAAACCATGCAGCTCCTCTACATCCCAGCTGGAAATGTGTGTCCCCACTGAGCACCTCTGCAACCTCTACCAGTGGGTGGGGCTTTACACCAGTAGAAGCTCTTGCATCCTACCCTCACAGTCTGGTGAGGCACAGAGTGAATGTATTGTCATCTCCAATTTTCTGATGAGGAAGCTACCACTCACAGAAGTGAAGGGCCTTTGGCAGAATCAATGGCTCCTGTGAAAAGAGCAAGGACTTCCCGCTAAGTGTTTCCTTTCCCTGGTCCTGATTCTTTTCCACTGCTCTGCTTCCCACTCAGCTGGCTTATTCATTCATTCACATCCATTCATTGACTAATTTGTCAAATGCTTATTTAGCTAGCACATACTGTACATGAAGTGTGACATCAGCCCTGGGGAAACAGTGGCAGGTCAGGTAACATCCCTGCTTTCACCGAGTGTGTGGTCCAGAGGGAGAGATGGCAATAAGTGTTTAAAATGATTATATAAATAAGACAATTTGACAGAATGGCAACTGCTATCAAGAAAACACAGCAGAGTAAGGGGATAGAGAATGGCCAGGTCAGGGAGGTAAAGAGCGGGCCCTTCAGATGGGATTATCAGGGAAGGCTTCCCTGAAAAGCTGATGCTAGAGCTGGGACCATAATGATGACAAGGAGCCAGTCATTTAGAGATCTGAGGGGTAAAGAGTCCCAGGAAGCAGTTACAGCAGATGCCAAGGCCCTGAGTCAGGGCTGCAACAGTCTGGTTACGTTAGAGTTCCAGAAATGCCAACTGAGCTGGAGCATCTTGAGCAATGGGAAAAATGGAAATTACCCAAAGGCACAGGGTCTTATGGGCCAAAACAAGGTCTGTGCCAGGCACTATACTAGATGTTGTGGTGCATGGTGAAAAAATGGGAATAACCCTTCTAGGAACAGCAAGCCCAAGGCTCCATGAATCTCTAATACTTGATATCAATATGCCCCTGCCCTCTGCATCAGAACAACTGTGGAACCACTCTAATCCTTTCACTGACAGAGTTGTCTGAGCAATGTGTCTTGCGTGGAAAGAATTAGTCAATCAAGGTAAATTGGGGGTTCCCAGGAATTCTGATGTGTTCAATCTAGCCTTCACTCTTAGATCCTAGAACTGGAGGAGGAAATGCCTGGAATCCCATGACTGCTCCCCATGATTCCCCCACCCTCTCTTGCCACATCCAGCCTATAGGTAGGGCCACCCTGGCCAGCCTGAAAGAAGGATTTGAGAAGCAAAACAGAACCTCAGGTTGTCAGAGTCCCTGTGCAGCATCAGAAGAACAGACATACTGATGCAGGATAAATAAACCCTCTGGACTGCACATGCATGTAGTTATTTCCCCAAATCAAAACCAAATTCTCCTGAAATACAGGAAGCACAGACAGGAGCCAGCCCTGTTAAAGTAAGAACAACAGCTTACTCTGCAAGCTCTTCCATTAGAAGAGCTTTACTCAGAAACCAGCCCCAGGTTATCTCTAAGTCATGGTGAGATTGGCTAGGTAAGAGGGAAGGAAGATAGTCTTCCCTAACCATGCCCTTTCCCTCTTCCACCCTCTTCTCTGACCCAGTCACCCTCTCTCTCACACACACACAGACACACTTTTGCAATTTCATACCCCTCCCCCAATCCTGTCCCCACATCAAATCAAAGGCCATGTTTACTCACAGGCGACTTTCAGGAAAACAGACATCCTGGCTTTGCTTCCTAAACTTCCTCTTATGCATAAAGAACACATTGTCTTTGCAAAGCCAGGAGAGACCTAATATTTGTCCTGTGTGTCGCCACATTACATGGTTACTGGGAACATGGATAGCCAGCAAGCAGCCTTGCAAGTCCCTGGGGAACTGAAGTCACAGCCACTTCCGCTCTGGCTGGACACAGCCCACTGAGCTCACAGGTTTCTTGTTGACTGATGAGCTTGTGGTAACCCTGTGAAGACACCAGCATGCCCAAGAGCATCTCTCATCCACCCCTGGGGGACAGAGAAGCAGAATGTAGTGGGTGGGCTTCATGCAGTGCTATGTCCGGAGGCACACGTGGAGGGATGGATGGATCTTAAAACCATAGTGCCAAATAAAACATCAGAAGCGAATGAGACAGGGAAAACCCAACTCATTTACATATGGTAGAATAATGTGTTTTTTACACAACTCAACAACCACGCACCTTATATAAGAACATGTACAAACAGAACAAAAGATATCAAGCATATTAGAGCAAATGGCTTATGGATGGGAAAATGGAACTAAATCACTGAAACAGAGAGGGAATTTGTCAGGAGCAATGATGACCATGTGTCATGAACTAGAGAGCATGATTAACTCAATCTCTCCCCTCAAAGTCAGAAAACATCAAAAGGAAGGACACAGAAATACCCGATGTCCCAGGCTGAGATCCCCAACCACGGCTGCCGCTTCCCACTCAAGCCAAAGGGGAGGACCAATCCACACGTGGCAGTGCTGCCTCCCCGCCTTGCTGCTGCTGCCCTCCCCACGTCCCCGCCTTGATGCTGCTGCCCTCCCCACGTCCCCGCCTTGATGCTGCTGCCCTCCCCACAGCCAGCTCCGCCCTGCCCTTCCAGGTGCAGCCCCTGCCACCTCCTCTGGAGATTCCCACCTCCGAGCAGCCACGCCCTTCCTCTTCACCCCACCGCAGCGGTGATCAGTGTGCCTGGGAGCTGGTTCTTATTAGTAGGCAGATGTGGTCCTGGTGGAGCCCCAAAGATTGCTCTTTTCAGGGGGGGCACTGCAACAGTGGCATGCTGTGCCTTTGACACTTGAGCACCTGGATGGTAAAGCCATGCTTTCAAAGGACTTCCTGAAAAGAAGTGATGCAGGAGGAGCCTTTTCTCTCCACAGGGATGCAATACTTTCCTATGGAATTCATCACAAAGAGGAGGCATGCTCATGTTTGGTGAATGGTTAAATGACAAGATTGCTTCCACCAGCCCTTTTACCTCTACAGACTTAGGCCCTCTTCCCATGTCCAAAGGGCTCTCTGAGGTCTCCTTTCCTTCCTTGCCGTAAGCCCAAGGCTTGGCCAGCTTCCCCCTCCCCTTTGAAGCTACCTCCTTTCCTTTATCCTCTGGCCAACCCCTAAACTCGAGCCTGACTGGGGAAGCTGTTACCCTGTTATTCTTGATGCTCCACTCCCACCCCAGATACCAGGCTCTTAAAATCAGAACCCACCAGGAGTCCTACAAACATAAAAATGCTGGAGTTGGAAATGTTAGGGAGTAGTGAAACCTCCTTCCTTGGCTTTGGCATGGAGGTAGCAATAAACAAATACTTTTAAGTATCTGTTATCTGCTCAGTACTGGTTTTAGCCCTGAGGATTGACAAAGATTGTCTCCTTAACTTCCTTGTTTGTCTCTGCATTGTCTAATTTTAGCAAGAATCCTGCTAAGTCAGTTTAGCTAGAGTCCCTCATCCTTCATTGGTGCCTCAGACAGTAAAGAATCTGCCTGCAACTCAGGAGACCTGGGTTCAATCCCCGGGTTGGGAAGATCCCCTGGAGAAGGGAATGACCCCCCACACCAGTATTCTTGCCTGGAGAATTCCATGGACAGACGAACCTGGAGGGCTACAGTCCATGTGGTCACAAAGAGTCAGACATGACTGAGTGACTAACATTTTCACTCATCCTTCATGTCTGATCATTCTAGATGTCTAATGTCTATCATTGTGATATTATGACTTACAATTAGAAATATATATTTGGTCTTGCTCACCATTTCTGTCACAGAGCACATAAAACCCTTGGAATTTCCAAAATGATGAGATATAAGGGTATCATAATATTCATAACAAACCCCTTTCAACCATACCTGAGTTGATGTTAATGTGTTGACTTTTTTAATCACCTAAGGATGGGGGCTGATTGCTAGGGGTACAGATCATGTAACTGAAGGGTGAGAATCAGGGGAGAAGGGCTGGACATTGAATCAATCACCAGTGACCACTGGTGAAATCAATCATGCCTATGAAGACTTCCTAAAAATCCCAGAGGCCGGGGTTCAGAGAGCTTCCTGGTTGGTGCTGGGTGGAAGGGGTGCCTGGAGAGAATGTGGGAGCTCTGCCCCCCTTCCCCACACCCTGCTTATGCACCTCTGCCATTTGGCTCTCCCTGAATTACATCCTTTCATAATAAACCAGTAATGCAGTAATATGTTTCTCTGAGTTCTGTGAGCCACTCTAGTGAAGGAGGGACGGTGGAACCTCTGATTTACAGCCAGCCAGTCACAAGCCCAGGTGATTGACATCAGAAGTCAAGGGCAGTCTTGTGGGACTGAGCCCTTAACCTGTGGAATCTGATGCTCTCTCCAGGCAGATGGTGTCAGAACTGAATTGAATTGTAGGACACCCAGCTGCTGTCAGAGAATTGCTTGGGGTGGAAGCAGGGAGGACACCACCCATTAGAATTGGTGATCAGAATTGTACTTATCCTCCACCACCTCCCAGCTGATATCTGATGAGCCTGGTCTGCCTTTAGCAAGAATCCTGTTGAGGCAGTTTGGCCAGAACCCCACTTATCCCCAATATTTCCTCTTAATAATTTTATATATTGATCCCCACCCCGTTCGTCAGTTATAAACTCTCCCTCACCCATGCCGTATTTAGAATTGAGGCCAATCTCTTTCCCCATTGTAAAATTATTCTTTTGAATAGTACCTTTGCCTATCATGTTGGTCTCCCTGAAGAAAGACCACCTGATTATTCTCTGACAGATATCACTGAATCATTTTCTCTTTAACAGGATACAATGATTGGTAAAAGCAGGCTAGGCCTGCCCTCATGGGGCTGATGGATAATTTATTACTTCCCATATGTGGGGGCCACTCCTACTCATTCTCAAAAGGCGAGGTGTGAATTTTGCCAAATTCCATTTCTATGCAACACTGGCAGTGGAAGGGAGCTACTGGCTGGAGACCAGCTGCCTAGCAAGGCCCTGCCAGGACTGGTACAGAAGGGCCAGAGTTCCTATTCCCAGAGCCTGGCTCCCAACCAGAATGACATCTGCTCAGAGTTCGGAGCCCAGCACACTCGTAATTGTCCTGTGGCCTTGTAGCACTTTCAACCTCTCAACTGAATCTTTCTTGAAAAGCTACTCCTGTGCTTATTGGTTTTATGCCCTGAATTGGAGTCACTAGAATTTTCCTTGGAGAGGGCAATGGCACCCCACTCCAGTACTCTTGCCTGGAAAATCCCATGGACAGAGGAGCCTGGTGGGCTGCCTTCTATGGGGTCGCACAGAGTCAGACACGACTGAAGTGACTTAGCAGCAGCAGAATTTTCCTTAAGGATAGGAGGGCTTGTAGAACCAGATCTGGATGTGTCTCCCATGCCAGGACCTGAGTGAGAGAGGCTGGTGACATATTGAAGAAAAGCTGACCTGATGCCAACCACTATCACTCACCACCCCACTGCTTTTCTGAATGACACCAGCCCCTTCCCAGACCTTAGACAAGATGCTGGGGCCCTCACCCCAGTTAGATGTCACTACCTTGCTATGTGACCATGGCCAAATCCCTTGTCTCTCTGGGCTGATATTCTCTCTACATGTTTCTTAAACAAGTGAAATCCTGGATACAAAAGGACTTTTTAAGTTTTGTTAAAATATAAAGCCCGGTCTGTAAGAACTCTCTGTACTTCCCACTCAATTTTGCTATGAACCTTAAACTTACCTGGGCTTCCCCAATGGTTCAGTGGTAAAGAATCTGCCTGCAATGCAGAAGACTCAGGAGACAGGGGGCTCGATCCTGGGTCAGGAAGGGCATGGCAACCCACTCCAATATTCTTGCCTGGAAGATCCCATGGACAGAGGAGCCTGGAGGGCTACAGTACACGGGGTCACAAAGATTCAGACACAACTGAGCACAAGCATGTTAAACTTATCTACAAAGTAAAGTCTATTTAAAAACAAATAAGCAGGGGCTTCCCTGGTGGCTCAGTGGTAAAGAATCTGCCTGTCAAAGCTGGAGACACAGGTTCCATCCCTGATCAGGAAAGCTCCTATAGAACCACAGAGCAACTAAGCTCATGTGCCACAACTGCTGAGCCTGTGCTTTAGAGCCTGGGAGCCACAACTCCTGAGCCCATGTGCCACAACTACTGAAACCCACATTCCCTAAAGCCCATGCTCTGAAAAAAGAGAAGCCACCGCAATAAGAATGCACCGCAACTAGAGAAGCCTCCTCAACAACAAACACCCGCAGAGCCCAAAATAATAATTTTTTAAAAATAAAACAAACAAGCAAACAAAAATACTAGACCCTACAGTAAACCCTGGTGGAGAGTGGAGCCTTAAGTTCTTATCAAAGCTCTGTAACTTTTTATGTGGCTTGGGGAAGTATGGAAACTTTCTGAGCCTTGGTTCCCCTGTTCTACTCATTGTGAGTACTATGAGCATCAAACAAACTAATGAGTTTTTAAATATTGAGTTAATTATAGAGCATACGGTCCCATCACTTCATGACAAATAGATGGGGAAACAGTGGCTAACTTTATTTTTTTGGGCTCCAAAATCACTGCAGATCGTGACTGCAGCCATGAAATTAAAAGATACTTACTCCTTGGAAGGAAAGTTATGACCAACCTAGACAGCATATTAAAAAGCAGACATTACTTTGTCAACAAAGGTTCATCTAGTCAAGGCTATGGTTTTTCTAGTAGTCATGTATAGATGTGAGAGTTGGACTACAAAGAAAGCTGAGCACCGAAGAATTGATGCTTTTGAACTGTGGTGTTGGAGAAGACTCTTGAGAGTCCCTTGGACTGCAAGGATATCCAACCATTCCATCCTAAAGGAGATCAGTCCTGGGTGTTCATTGGAAGGACTGATGTTGAAACTGAAACTCCAATATTTTGGCCACCTGATGTGAAGAACTGACTCATTTGAAAAGACCCTGATGCTGGGAAAGATTGAAGACAGGATGAGAAGGGGATGACAGAGGATGAGATAGTTAGATGGCATCACCAATTCAATGGACATGAGTTTGGGTGGACTCTGGAAGTTGGTGATGGACAGGGAGGTCCGGCGTGATGTGGTTCATGGGGTCGCAAAGAGTTGGACACGACTGAGCGACTGAACTGAACTGAACTGAATTATAGAGCACTGTCTCTTTGTGAGAACTTCTTGTTAATATTTGTCACTTACTAAAGAGACTGTGGGGCTTCCCCAGTGGTCCAACTGTAAAGAATCTGCCTGCAATGCAGGAGACACAGGAGACAAGGGTTCAATCTCTGGGTCAGGAAGACCCCCTGGAGGAGGGCATGGCAACCCACTTCAGTATTCTTGTTTGGAAAATCCCATGGACAGAGGAGCCTGGTTGGGCTACTCATAGGGTCACAAAGAGTCAGACACTACTGAAGCGACTTAGCACGCACGCACAAAGAGACTGTACTGGAGGCTGACTAACCAGTTCCAAGTCTGCAAGAAATTTGGAGCTCTTAAAGAGCACTAGGAAACTCTAAAGAAAGAATGTCTCATAGGCACCATACACTTGGCACATTCAAAACTGAACAGGAGGAGAATATGTAAGGGAAGAAGGAGTTAGAGGAGGAGGAGGCACAGGAGGAAGATGGAATGAAGGAAGTGGAGGAGGAGCTGGAGGAGCGGGGAGAGGGAGGAAGAGAAGGAACAGGAGGGGGAGGAAGAGCGGAAAAAGATAAGCAGAAGAAGCAGAAGCAGCGGAAGAAGAGGAAGAAGGAGAAAGAGGAAGAGAAGGAGAAGAAGCAGAACAGGAAGCAGCAGCAATTGTAGGGGCAAAAAGCAGAAGCGGTTGCCAATGCACAAGTAGAAGAAATAGGAGTAGATGCTTAAGAAGCAGAAGAAGTAAAAGCAGAAGTGAAAGAAGCAGAGAAAGAGACAGAAGATGAGGGAGGGAGGAGGAGAGAAGGAGGAGAGAGAAGGAGAAGTCTCCAGAGTAGAAGCAGCAGGAGAAGGAACAGAAGTGGGAAGAGCCTAAGTCCCAAAAGTAGAAGCTCAAGCCAAAGCCACAGACGCTGAAAAAGTTGTCAGAGGAGAAAGAAGGAAAAGCAAAAGGGGAAGGAAAGCATAAGAAGCAGGAGCCGCCCAAGCAGAAAAAGAGCAGAAGCAGAAGTGAGAGAAACAGGAAGAGGAAGAAAAGAAAGAAGGAGGAGATGGAGAAGGAGAGACAGAGGAAGGAGGAGTAGTAGAAGGAAGACAGCAGCGTAGCGGCAGAAGCAGGAAAAGCAGAGAGCAAAGCAGAGAGAGCAGAAACTGCAGCCAGAGCAGCAGAACCAGAAGCCAGGGCAGAAAGACCACAGTGGGGCAGCAGAGCCCGGGCAGAGGCGGGGCATCCACCCAGGGTCAAGGACAGGAGGATGCAGAGCTGCCTGGGCACCGGCTGCTCCACGAAGCCCAGTTTCCTGCCAGAGCCAAAGAGGCAGGTGAACCAGAGGCTCTTGCAATTCTAATTGTTTGGGCCCTAAAAACGAGGCTGGGGGCCAAGCAGAAAATGTTCCCCAAACAAAAACAAGAATGAAGAAATTTGATCAAGCGCCTTCTGAGAGCCAAGCAGAGACCAAGGACACAGCTCCTACTTCCCATGAGCTCTGAGTCCAGGGCAGGGCAGTGCTAGTGGTCAATGGAGGGATAGCAATCTTCCAGATCTCTAGATCCCCAGAATTTGGGAAATGAGGCTTTAGAAAGAGGTGGGATTTGAGTTTTCAGTCAACAGGTGAAGGTGGAATTTAATACATGGAATTGGGTTGAGGAAGAAGGGCTCCCTTCCCAAGAAAGGGGTGTACCCAAGGCTCACACCTTCAGCCAGGCTGGTGGCCTGGATCAAATACCAGTTTTTCATGCCCAGAGCTAAGCACAGCAAGCATCGTAGTGGGGGATCCTGACAAGCCCCTGCCCAGGAAACAGTTCCTCTCCCACTCAAGAGGTCTTTGACATGGAGGTCAGGCCTGTAATGAGACAGTCTTCCTGCTTAGGGAGACACACCACTGGACTCATCCCACCTCACTGACCACAAGTGCCTGGGAGGGGTCCAGAGGGACCTCGGTGCTGAAGTGCAGACATCTCCAGACGCTGGAGGATGAGCTTAAAGGGGGAGAGAGAGAGAGCAGGGCTGATCAGGAACCCTCCAGGGTCCCCCGTCCTCTGCAGGGGTCACTCCTTCCAGGAAGCCCATCAGGCCTACCTCCAGATCTAGTGAGGAGATCCAGCCTGTCCCCAGAGCAGACCCCTGCCCAATTCCTCTTAAGGGCCAGAACCCACAGAGCCACCCCAGCCTTCAAACAAGGAATGACCCAGAGTAAGTGAGAGGCAGGGCCTGAGCAGAGTCTCAGGCTCTGGGAAGGTCCAGCAGAGGGTGGGGTCTTGTCAGGCCTCCCTCATTCACCCTAAGGATGCCAGCATTCATTTCCTGAGTCCTGCCCCAACCAGAGCCTATGGAGATGTCCCCTCCTGAAAATCCATGGCAACATAACAATGAAGTCAACACTATGGGGCCATCACCTGGGGAGACAGCATCTGTGTGGAATCTACACGCCCTTCTCCCTCCCCTCAGGCCCCCACAACTTGGTCACTAGGGTGACACAGAGGAGGGACCTCTGCTGTGCCTAGGTGGAGGAAGGAGGGAGGAAAGAGGTAGGGTCAGAAGGGGAAAGCTGGGATCTGTGGCAAGGCGAAATTCCAAGTAACAGCAAAAGCTGGGATAAAATGGGAAAATCAGAGGGAATATGGAAAGGACAGAAAGGAAACTCTTCAGCCTCATCATTGCAAGGAAGCTTCCTAGGTTGGGTGAATATTACCTTGAAAATACCTGGTGATGCCTTTCTCTCCATAGCATCCAATGAAGTGCCCAGCACTGTAGTGCTTGGAACCTTGGCTAAGCAACCAGCCTGCCTCTCTGAGCTTCAGTTTTCCTGTCAGTAAGAGGGTACCTCCCTCCCCTCAGAGTTACTGTATGTAAATGGCTTAGAGCAGTACCTGGCAGAGAATAAATGCTCAATAACTCTTAGTTACTACATTATTAGAGGAAGCATATAATAAATGACTAGGGCTTCCCTGGTTGCACTAGTGGTAAAGAACCCATCTGCCAATGAAGAAGACATAAGAGACACGGGTTTGATCCCTGAGTGGGGAAGATCCCCTGGAGGAGAGCATGGCAACCCACTCCTGCATTCTTGCCTGGAGAATCCCACGAAGTCACAAAGAGTCAGACACGACTGAGGCAGTTTAGCACAGCATGTGCTGAGTGTGCTAAGTCACTTCAGTTGTGTCCAACTCTTGTGAACTGTACCACCAGGTTCCTCTGTTCATGGGATTCTCCAGGCAAGAATGCAGGAGTGGGTTGCCATACTCTCCTCCAGGGAATCTTTCCCACCCAGGGATCGAACCAATGTCTCTTAAGTCTCCTGCATTGGCAGACAGGTTCTTTACCACTAGCACCACTTGGGAAGCCCTTAATGCATCTAGCTTAGTGCAGAACACTCCTGTTTTTTGGAGGAAAGGAGAGGAATGTAAATCAGCAGAATAGACTCCAAGGACTCTTGGTGTGTTTGTATTCAGGGCATCTCAGTGTGGCCTCCTCTGCATTTGACTTTGAAGTGCTTAACCAAGAGGAGCAGTTCAGGGCCATAAGCCTCAGACACAAGCCAGACACTTCCAGCTCAGAGTGCCCTACCACAAGATGAGTTCTGACAGCTGGGACACACAGAAGTGTTCTTCGGGATTCCTCAGTTCTAGGACTCAGGGCTGAGCTCACAAAGACAGAGTTTGGCCAGGCTGGGAGGCAGCTGACTCGGGGAACATCAACATCTCAGCCGGGAGCCTGCACAGACACGGGGGAAGCTGGAGGACCTTCCACAGACCTTCTTGGTCACTTCTGTCCACCTCATGCTTTCCAGAGGAGACAAACCTTGGAAGGACTCGGTGGGGTTGTAGTTCAGAATCTATTCCTAGAACACATTTGTTTATTTAGATGGCAGCCACAGTCTCTCCCTGGGATGTGCCCAGACTCGGTCTTGACGGGTCCTTTGGTCAGGAGAACAACAATTTAGGGAAAAGTGAACTGTCCAGTCAAGGCTTAAATGTATCAAACAGCATCAAATTTAGTAAAATGTGTCACCTGGCCTGGAGTGACTATAATTAACTGCAGTTATTTTGGATTACACTTACCATCTGGAGGACCTTTTCTTACGACGGGCTGGCATCCACCGTGTGGCAGCCAGGGTTCTCCATCCACTGGTAGCACGCGTCTACCTTTTGACAAAATATGCTGTTCACCTCCAGCTCGGCCTCCTCTCTGGTCCTCTGCATGCCTGGGCCCTCAATCCTCTGCATCCTCTCCTTGGGGCTCACGGTGAGCAGCAGGACCGGGCCGGGTTTGAGCAGATCCCTGGGTCACTGGTATAAAGAGTGATGGGGGGGGCAGGTGTTGGAGGCCCCCACTCACCTCGATGGCTACGGCATAGGTGGCTGTGCTGTGCCAATACCTGTCTACAATCACAGGTGATTTGGCAGATTCTTTAGCTGTTTCAGAAGCCACAACATAATTGCCCAAAGAATAAAAAACTCTTCTAATGATAGTTGGTTCATCATCAAATATTTTCCTCCACTGACTGATGCAAGAAGATGGTGACTTCAAGAGAACAGCTTTGAGTGAATCTGGAATTGATCAGGTCACAGTGGTTTTACCTGTGGTGTCTTGGCCTTTAATGACAATAATGGGGATCTTCCCTTTCAACTTCTGCTTTATTGACTATGCCAAAGCCTTTGACTGTGTGGATCACAACAAACTGGAAAATTCTTCAAGAAATGGGAATACCAGGCCACCTGACCTGTCTCTTGAGAAACCTGTATGCAGGTCAAGAAACAACAGTTAGAACTGGACATGGAACAACAGACTGGTTCCAAATCGGGAAAGGAGTACATCAAGGCTGTATATTGTCATCCTGCTCATTTAACTTATATGCAGAGTACATCATGAGAAATGCTGGGCTGGATGAAGCACAAGCTGGAATCAAGATTGCCAGGAGAAATATCAATAACTTCAGATATGCAGATGACACCACCCTTATGGCCAAAAGCAAAGAAGAACTAAAGAGCCTCTTGATGAAAGTGAAAGAGGAGAGTGAAAAAGTTGGCTTCAGTTCAGTTCAGTCGCTCAGTCGTGTCCGACTCTTTGCGACCCCATGAATCACAGCACACCATGCCTCCTGTCCATCACCAACTCCCGGAGTTCACTCAGACTCACGTCCATCGAGTCAGTGATGCCATCCAGCCATCTCATCCTCTGTCGTCCCCTTCTCCTCCTGCCCCCAATCCCTCCCAGCATCAGAGTCTTTTCCAATGAGTCAACCCTTCGCATGAGGTGGCCAAAGTACTGGAGTTTCAGCTTTAGCATCATTCCTTCCAAAGAACACCCAGGGCTGATCTCCTTCAGAATGGACTGGGTGGATCTCCTTGCAGTCCAAGGGACTCTCAAGAGTCTTCTCCAACACCACAGTTCAAAAGCATCAATTCTTCGGCGCTCAGCCTTCTTCACAGTCCAACTCTCACATCCATACATGACAATAGGAAAAACCATAGCCTTGACTAGATGGACCTTTGTTGGCAAAGTAATGTCTCAAACTCAACATTCAGAAAACTAAGATCATGGCATCTGGTCCCATCACTTCATGGCAAATAGATGAGGAAACAGTGTAAACAGTGACAGACTTTATTTTGGGGGGCTCCAAAATCACTGCAGATGGTGACTGCAGCCATGAAATTAAAAGACACTTACTCCTTGGAAGAAAAGTTATGACCAACCTAGACAGCATATTAAAAAGCAGAGACATTACATTGCCAACAAAGGTCCATCTAGTTAAAGCTGTGGTTTTTCCAGTGGTCATGTATGGATGTGAGAGTTGGACTATAAAGAAAGCTGAGCACCAAAGAATTGTTGCTTTTGAACTGTGGTGTTGGAGGAGACTCTTGAGAGTCCCTTGGACTGCAAGGAGATCCAACCACTCCATCCTAAAGGAAATAGTCCTGAATATTCATTGGAAGGACTGATGCTGAATCTGAAACTCCAGTAGTTTGGCCACCTGATGTGAAGAATTGACTCATTTGAAAAGACCCTGATGCTGGGAAAGATTGAAGGCAGGAGGAGAGGGAGATGACAGAGGATGAGATGGTTGGATGGCTTCACCAAGTCAATGGACATGAGTTTGAGTAAACTGTGGGAGTTGGTGATGGACAGAGAGGCCTGGCGTGCTGCAGTCCATGAGGTCCCAAAGAGTCGGACATGACTGAGCTACTGAACTCCCTTTCTAGACCTGCTCCAGGCACTGGTCAACCAGGTCAAGCATAGCTCAGGCTTCAGGAATGAAAGATGTACACCGGACTTTCCTGGCGGGCCCTACAGACCTGGCGGCAGCTCCAGACCCAGCACTGTGCTCTGACTGCCTTCCCCACCCGTGCCCTGGCCCAGACTCCACAGCACACAGCATAAGTGCCTAATAATTGATAAGAAAAATTATATTAAAACCTGAATGGGCAGCAAAATTTCTCAGTCTGAGCAGGTCAAAGTTGGAAGTATTTCAGGAACAAGGGGGCTATTGTCCTTTAACATGTTTGCAATAAGAAGGATTAGGACCATCTTCCCAAACCAGTGTTTTCGTCAAATCCTCTTCACTTTGGGTGAAACCACCACCACCAGTAACCTTGTATCCACCTGGGTTGCCTCCAAGTTTGCAATTACAGCAAAATCAGTGACTTTTCAAGACACTTAATAGCAGGCCAAGCTGTCTGTCACACCCTGCCTATGCTGGAGCGTTTTTGCAAAGTGCTTTAAGAGCTACAGATAAAAGAAATGGTTATGGTGTGGGAGGAACAAGGTTCTGGGGCTTTCCTGAGTAAAGAAGGAAGGAGGCCTCTGGGCATTGTGCAGCCGTGGCTCACTAGATCCCTCAACTCACCTTCCTAGGCCAGCTTTCCAATTCAACGATTTCTTCATATGTTGAAACATCAGTTGACCAAGATGGTCGGCAAAGGGGACATCTTCTCCCAAGCCTGTCCATTCCTCTCCATGTCCACTAGCGATAGTACTAGTATCGCTCCAGCCGAAGCTACTCTTACGGCTCTGCTAGAGCCCAGTGTCCTTGATGGTCTCAGATCTGCAGGCACCAGACAATTTTTTTTTTTTAATCTGGGTATAGTTAATTTACAGCATTACATTAGTTTCAAATGTACAACATCATGATTCAATATTTTTCTAAGCTATACTCCATTTAAAGTTATTATAAAATATTGGCTAAGTTCCCTTGCTGTACAGTATGTCCTTGTAGCTTATTTTTCTATGCATGCACACTAAGTCCCTTCAGTCGTGTTTGACTCTTTGCGACCTTATGGGCTGTCCACGGGATTCTCCAAGCAAAAATACTGGAGTGGGTAGCCATGCCCTCCTCCAGGGGACCTTCCCAACAGGATGGAACCCACATCTCTTTTCTCTCCTGCATTGGCAGGTGGGTTCTTTACCACTAGCTCCACCTGGAAGTATTTTTCTATGCATAGCAGTTTTTCTTAATCCTTGATCACTACATTGCCCTTCTCCCCTTTCCCCACTGGTAACCTCTAGCTTGATCTCTAAATCTGTGAGTCTGTTTCTGTTTTGTTTTATTTTTTAGATTTCACATATACATGATAACGTACAGTGTTTTTATCTGACTTCACCAAGCATAGGTCCATTCATGTTGTTGCAAATGGCAGAATTTAATTCTCTTTTTTATGGCTGAGTAGTATTCCATGGTGTCTGTGTGCATCACATCTTCCTTATCCATTCATTTGTTGATAAATACTTAATTTGAAATTACTTCCATATCTTGACTATTGTAAATAATGCTGCTTTGAATTGGGGTGCATGTATCTTTTCAAATTAATGTTTCTGTTTTCTTTGGACATATGGTGTAGTCACTATGGAAAGGGATTCCCTGGTTGCTCAGCAGGAAAAGAATCCATCTGTCAATGCAGAAGACATAAGAGATGTAGTTTCAATCCCTGGGTGTAGTCACTATGGAAAGGCATTCCTTGGTTGCTAAGCGGGAAAAGAATCCATCTGTCAATGCAGAAGACATAAGAGATGTAGTTTCAATCCCTGGGTTGGGAAGATCCCCTGGAGAAGGACATGGCAACCCATTCCAGTATTCCTACCTGGGAAATTTCATGGATGGAGAAGCCTGGTGGGCTATAGCCCATGGGGTCGCAAAGAATCAGACACAACTTAGTGACTAAACACCACTACCACCACCACTATGGAAAAACAGTAGGAGGTGCCTCAAAAAACTAAAAATAGAACTACAATATGATTCAGCAATTCCACTCCTGGGTATATCCAGAGAGAGGTTTTTTTAATGCAAATATCATGGTATTTTAAACCCTTTCCCTACCAATCAATCCTATGAGCTTAGGCAAATCCTTTCCCGTCTTGGGACTCAGAATCCTTAGAATGATACTGATGAGTTCGGGCTGTTTGGTTCCCAGGGTCCGCTGGACTCAGTCTGTGCTTTTTTGTTCAGTGTAACTGATTTCAGACCCCTCTGGCCCCAGACAGACTTTGGAATTAACAGTGACATGGTAGACGGGGAGGTGAGAATAAATCTCCCCAAAGAAACAAAATCTCCTGCTCCTTCTGTTGTTGGAACATTTGTGCTTGAAAGTGGCCTTCACAACCAGAGCCAAGGGAATATTTTGTCATCCGCACTTTAGTTCTGGGTTCCATTACTTAAACCAGTGATGTAAACTTTCCATTTCCTCTCGAGACGGACAGGAAATGGGCATGAAGCACCACAGCATGTCCAAAAGGCAGAATGTGCAGTCTATAGGTTAACCATTTAACACAGGCAAGTCTTTAAAATAGATCATGTACAATTATTGATGTTCTATTAAAGAATAAATAAGGACATCTTGGGCACCTTAGTTTTGGGGATTCCTTTTCTGCCCTAGGATATATTTCTTCTCTATTTAATTTTCATTCCTTCTAATTTCCATCCTTTCAGTTCAGTTCAGTCGCTCAGTCGTGCCCAACTCTTTGTGACCCCATGAATCACAGCACACAAGGCCTCCCTGTCCATCACCATCTTCCGGAGTTCACTCAAACTCACGTCCATCGAATCGGTGATGCCATCCAGCCATCTCATCCTCTGTCATCCCCTTTTCGTCCTGCCCCCAATCCCTGCCAGCATCAGAGTCTTTTCCAATGAGTCAACTCTTCGCATGAGGTGGCCAAAGTACTGGAGTTTCAGCTTTAGCATCATTCCTTCCAAAGAACACCCAGGGCTGATCTCCTTCAGAATGGACTTGTTGGATCTCCTTGCAGTCAAGGGACTCTCAAGAGCCTTCTCCAACACCACAGTTCAAAAGCATCAGTTCTTCCATGCTCAGCTTTCTTCACAGTCCAACTCTCACTCTCTAGAATTAGAATATCTATGTAACTTTCTTTCACTCAGAACACAAGGTAATCATTATTCCCACTCTGTTTCCACAGCAGCAGCCTGTGTCTCATATTTACACAGTTTATTCCCAAACATCATTTAAATGCAGCAGAGAGAAAATCCAATAATTCAAAAGGATCAGATAGGAATCTGATTCCAGTCACTCCCTGAACAAGACATTTTTCCCCAACAATTCAGAGGCTCTTGAAATTTGTACTTCCCGTATAACACATTTCAGGCGCCAGTGAAACAGGTTCTTTGTAGGGAATTCATCACATGGGCGTTCACTCTTGCTGAATTTACCTTCCAAGCAGTCTGCCAGACTGCCAGGGACCCCAGCCTCTGGGGCTGACACCTGCGGTCAAGAACTTCCTAGTGACTCAGAGCCTGAGAACTCGAAGCTCACAGCTGTGTTCCTGCTTGGACGTTCTCTTTGCTATGAGCATTACATGAGAAGCCATTGCAAGTTCCCTGTGGAGGACAGCTCTTCCAGTGAAGTCACCCCCGTGTCCCTGCAAGGGCACTTGCTTTGCATTGTGTGCTGTGTGCTCAGTCACATCCAGCACTTCGTGACCTCCCACGAGCTGTAGCCCATCAGGCGCCTCTGTCCATGGAATTTTCCAGGAAAGAATACAAGAGTGGGTTGCCATTTCCTACTCCAGGAGATCTTCCCGACCCAGGGATGGAATCTGCGTCTCCGGCACTGGCGGGCGGATAATTTACCACTGCTCCACCTGGCATTAGTGCACATCAAATAAGCTTAAGAGTAAGACTGTAGCCTCTTGGCTGGGTCCTAGGTTGTCAGCATCCTGTAGGACACACATTAAATACTGCACCTGCCCTGTAACAATCCACACTTCAGAAGATTAGTGTCTTATCTAAATACTCCCCAGGCATTTTAAGGTGAGTTCCATCCTATTTGGCTCAAAAAGCTTTTCTAAATTAACATGTTCTAAGCAACTTGTATAAAAACCCTGAACACAAAGGAAAATTAAAATAACCCCAAAGTGGTGGAGTTCTCCACATTGTCGTGAAAGTGATAGCCATTTAGATTTTAATCAGAGGAGTAAGTGAATTTCTTAACATCTGCACTGCACACTAGGGAAGACTAAGAACAGCTTCTCATCCAAATAGGCTGGAAATCTCAGCTGCAAAATTTCACCGTGGGGATGGCAGCAAACCTATGGTAGTGCCGCACCTAGTCTCCTCCCAACACACACCAAGCACTGCCTCTCTCCATCTCTCAAGTCTGAGTTGTTCCTGACACACATAGCTTCGCCATGTGTGGAGTCTTGCACGGGTCAGGCAGTTCACCCGTGCGCTGGCTTTTACCTGCCATCTGAAATGACTCCATCACCAACTTGATTCATGTCCCCAGGGGTAAAATGAGACTTTTAGAGGGAAAAGAAGCATAGGGCACAAGAAAGAAAGATGTTCAAGTGTTTGTTCCCGGGGTTATCTCTTAGAATGTGGCTTTGGGAAATGGTTTAGTCAGCATTTTTCCACCCGAAGGATTTTTTTCTCCCCACTTCTACCATTTTAGGCATTGGCAGAATGGGAGGCAGTTTTAACAGACTGAAAGTTCTTGGCTCTGTGTTACAGCCCACCTTGGGACAGAAGCCCCAGAATATACAATCTCTCCTGCCCCTTCCCTTCTTCCCCCTCCTTTCCCTCCTCTCCCTCCATTTCCTCTTGCTCCCCGCTCCTTCCCCCTCCCTCCCTTCCCCGCCCTTGCCTCTCCTTCCCCCTCCTTCACTTCCCTCCGCTCCCCTGTCCTTCCTCTTCCTCCTCCTCCCCTGTCCCTCCCTCTTCTTCTTCCCTTTCTTCTCTTTCTAGCTCTCTCCCTCCTCCGCCTGCACACTCACTCCAGATCATTCAGTCGGGTGGAGGCAGTTTGGGAGAAGAGAAATAAGCCAGCAGACTTTAGGTGCCCTCTACACTCCCCTTTCAGTGAACTTAAGTAAAACAGCAGTCTTCCTCGGCATGTGGCCCAGTCACCTGCTAATTCTGCAGATCTAGCAGGGTCTTTTTAGACAATGCAAAGTGCAGAGAGACTAGAATGAGCAGGAAATCTGTATCCCCACAGAGATGGATCACTTGCTGATACACTGAGTTTCCATTGGTAAAACAGAGGAGGTGAACACTGAAAACCTGAAGTGTTCTTTTCATAAAATTTGTTCTGTTTATAAAATAATAACAAAACAAAAAATTAAGACCTATGCCCTAACAGCACCAGTTAATTTCAAAACAGTGCCAATCCTCTTAACGTTTTTCAAAAATTGTAAAAATAATAGTGCACAAACACACTTATCCCACCCACCTGCTACCATGAAATCCTATTAATAGAGGAGAAGAGGCTGAAGGAGGGCCAGTCAAAGAAGAGACAGGGACCGGTTAGAAGCTAAACCAAACTCCATGGCTGCATGGTACCATCCACACTGCCATCTCCAATCTCCTCAACACCTAGATACTCCCAGAACTGCTCTCCCTCCCCTCCCCCATCTCTTTCTTAACTAAGTAGATTATTTAAGCTGATTTCAGTAAGAAAAAAAATCCTCTCCCTTTCCAAGGTGGAGGGTAGGGGAGAATTGTTCTCACAAACACAGGATTCACTTTGTCAGCTTTCGGTGGTTGTGATAAGACTATGAACATTCCCAGATAAATGACTGGAAAAAAAAAAAAACAAGAAATAATAACAAAAATCTTAATCAAAGGGAGCTATTAATTAGTAAACAAACATTTTTTGTGTGCACCTGTGCATCAATTCACCCAACAGGAACAGAGCACCACTGCTGTGTAGGCCTGCAGTAAAGCCCCAGCTCATTCATTTAATGTATGCTCTTAGGTATCTGCCTGCCAATGCAGGAGTCAAGGGTTCGATCCCTGGGTGGGGAAGTTCCCCTGGAGAAAGAAATGGCAACCCACTCCAGTATTCTTGCCTGGGAAATCCCATGGACAGAGGAGCCTGGCAGGCTATAGTTCATGGTGTTGCAAAAGAGTTGGATACGACTTAGCGACTAAATAACAACAACAACCAATTAGGTAAGTTACTTCATCTTTCTAAGCATCTATCTCCTCATCTGTAAACTGGGAATAATAAAGTTCTTATCTCAAAGTGTCGTTGGGAGGACTAAATGAAATCATTCATGTAAGAGCAATCAGTCAGTAATGTAATGCACAATGTAAGTACCTAATTCATGTTAAAGATTATCATTTATCTTTTTATTATCTTTTTTGCAATATCCTTTTGGATATAGGACAGGAACAAGGAGTGATCTATAAAGATTCTTGGAATAATGGGGCCCATGTTCTAGCTCCTTTGAACTGGATTCAGTTAGCCTCTGAACATCAAGCTTCCCTCTTCTAGAGGCTCCTAGGGAGAGCAGGTGGAGCAAGGGCTCCTTCTCCGTAAATTTTGAATGAGATGTTTATCCTCACATGGCTGTCAGCAGTCCCTTACAGGGAAAGCTGAGCATACATTAAGTGCGTGCCTGTTGAGTTACCTTCTTTGAGCCACACAATTTGTGATAGAAAACTAGACTAGCTATACTCAGGAAGAGCCTTATTCCTGAAGGAAAGAAAGTGTATCCCTGTCCCCAAGCAGCAATATCTTCATTAGAAGGCATTCGCCCCTCTGTCTCCCAAGGAGTTATAAGCAGAGCTCAAACCCCTCCTTTGCCACCTCCTGTAGAAACCTGAGTGAGTTGTCCATCCCCTTTCTAAACTCGTCTTGAAGGATTGTTGTAAGGATTAGAGATCGTATATAATATAAACACTTGGCACACATAAACATATGACACAGTGTGCCCAGTGCTTGACAGATATTTAATGAGCAAGAGTTTTGTTAGACATATTGCAATAGTGTGTGATCATTCCTGGGTCAGAGAGGAGAGTTCCCTCATGTGAATACTAAGAGGTAATTGACCAACCTGAGTCATGATTCATACTGGCTGGGAAATGAGGAGACCGGGACAAGTCACATTTATAGCCTTAGTCTCACGCTTCTTGTGTGAAAAAGAAGGGGCTGGACCAACCATCTCAGAGGCCAGAAGACTGCGGAGACTAGGACTGTGTGGTTCCAAGGTCTAGAACTCTGCTTCCGGGCTTGTTGAACATATATTTCAAATATAGCAATTGAATATGTGACCCACTCATCCCATTCTTAGGTGTATATCCCACAGGAAAGTGTACACATGTTCAACCATGTGTGCAAGAACATTCTTTGCAGGGCTACTTGTAAAATTCAGAAATACCCTAAATGTCCAGCATCAGTAGACTAGGAAATGGGTCAATAATTGCGGTATATTCATACAATGGAATGCTACATAGCCGCGACAATGGACAACTACTGCTATACACACACAGTGTATTGTCCACAGAAATAAATTATTGAGTAAAAGAAGTCAGAAACAGAATAGTACATGAGATTTGATTCCATATGTATGAAATTCAAAAGCAGGCAAAAAAAATCCATGATATAATGTTAGAAGTCAAGACAGTGGTTATCTTTGCATAAAGAGAATGTGTGAAGGAAGTTTCTGGAGTGCTGGTAAGGCTGTGTTTATTGATGAAGATAGGTCTGCTTTGAAAATACATAGAGCTAAACAATTATCATTTGTGTGTATGTATATATATATATATTTATGTATGTATTATAGTTCAATGAAAAGTTTACATTAAAAGTATGCATAGAACCCTTTGCAGTCTCCAGGATCTCCAATTGTTATCTCCTCCTCTGTGCCAGGCATCCCCTAGGGGATAGATGGGTAGAGGTGACTTTATACAGAGACAAATAAGAAGAAAAAGCATTCCCCGCCAAGATCATGGCTTTGAGAGAAGAAAGATGAGTGAACACAAAACTACAGTGTAATAAAGAACTACGCTGCAGATTTGAGCTGATAAATATGGAAACCCAGAGGGACAGAGGAGGTGATGTCTTAACTGGGTCTTGAAGAGCAGTCCAAGCAGAGACAACCACCGTGTGTCACTGCAGACTGGAGAAGGGGATTAAAAAGGGCCAAGAGTGGCTGAGGAGGGGGAGACAACCTGCAGCCCAGGCGGAGCTTAATGGACTCTGTGATGTCAGGCACAATCCGGTCTTTAAGCCACTGAGACCTTGCAAAAGTACCTTCCATCACATCAACCTTTCTATTCCTGTTTTGTGTATAAACTGTCCTCTCCAGGCAAAGATCAGCTTCTCCACACTTACACATAACCCCTTCCCTTCGCACCTACTCAAGAACATGGCTCCAGCCTTACCCGGCTCCCCTCTGCATCACCAACCTGTTCTCTCTATTGGGCCTTCGACACTAGCACATAGATGTGCAGTCATTTCTCCCATCCCCCTAAAAATGATGCTCTTGACCTTCGTTTCCCTCTCCAGCAAACACTTCACTTCCTCTTTTTGGCACAACTCCTAAATCATTGTTAATGCTTGCAACTTCCACTTTCTATCCTTTCAGAACTCCATCACAACAGTGACCTCCACACTGCTACATCCAACCGTCAGTTCTCCAGTGTTTGCCTTAATGGCTTATCAATAGCATGTGACCTAGTTAATGACTCCTCCTTCTTGAAGCACTTTCTTTCCTTGGCTACCAGAGCACTTTGCTGGCTTTACATCCCACTCTTTCTCAGTCTTTGTCAGGTCCTCCTCATCTCTGGACCTCTTTATCTTGAAGTTACCCCAAAGCTCAGTCTTTTCGACCACCTTCCCTCTCTGAACTCATTACCCTGGTGATCTCCTTCAGCTCCAAGTCCTTAAATTTCACTCCCAGATTGGTATCTGGGGCCCATATTTCCCCCTCTGGATTTCCAGATACTTCTATCCAACTGCTTACTTGGATATTTAATAGGCATATCAAATGTCACATATCCAAAACTGAACTCATGATCTGTTCCCTAAAAACCTGTTCAATGCATGAAGCAGGGCACTCAAAGCTAGTGCTCTGGGACAACTCAGAGGAATGGGGTGGAGAGGGAGATGGGAGGGGGGTTCAGGACAGGGGGACGCATGTGCACCCGTGGCTGATTCGTGCCGATGTGTGGCAGGGGCCACCACAGTGTTGTGAAGTGATTGTCCTCCAATTAAAATAAATAAATTTTTTAAAAAAGAACCTGATCCTCCCACAGTCATCCTTATCTCAGGAATGGCAGCTTCATCCTTTCAGTTTCTCAGATCAGAATGGTCATCCTGACTCCTCTCGTACAATGCATCCGAACTCAGCACGGTGATGCTGAATGATGGGAAATAACAGGAGAAGGAGCAGAAATGTCATGTGCAACTTTCTAAGACTGCTGAGTACAAGCCTGCACATCGAGATTGAACACTGAGCATTGTTCTTTGAAACAGACTGTGGCCTCTTGCACTATGTTTATTCTTAAACACCTCACAAACAGCAAAGTTCTTTATCATGAATGAATAAAAATAGAATAATTGTTAGTAGAGAGCTAGTGTACAGCCTTAAATGGAAAGGATTGTACAGATCTTAGTTGGCCTCATACTAAATACTTCACCTTATTAGGGAACTTCTCAACTAGTGACTTTGCCAAAAGTCACACAGCTTTATACCACACACTGAATTTCCAACATGGACATATAGTTGCTTAGAAAATAAGAACTTTCTGTGACTAGTATAAGGCCTATTGACTCTTAGTGTCCAAGATGATCGTAGTAAATGCTTGGCATTCATGCATCTGTTCCCTCCTCTTGAGTGCGCCAAGACTTTGCTAATCTAGCTTGGTACTCTTTCCCTCTGAATGTGGATTTGGGTTCAGAACTGTTTTAACCCAGTAACCCAAGCAGTCACTACCAATGGATCTATCTGTTTTGGCAAATAAGTTTATTGATCTCCCTTGCTAAGTATAATGTTTACGGATAATATTAGAATAAGTACAATACTTGTATATTTACATAGTAGTAGTGTTAGTCTCTCAGTCGTGTCTGATTCTTTGTAACCTCATGTAACTCACCAAAATCCTCTGTTTATGGGATTCTCCAGGCAAGAATACTGGAGTGGGTTACCATATACATGCTCAAAACCAAAAGGAGATGATGGCAGTGATGCTATGCCATGAAAGTTAGACTCAAACCCATCCACCTCCAGGGAGTTAAGTAATTTTTATTTTATTTTATTTATTTATTTTTGGCTGTGCTGGGTCTTCGTTGCTGTACAGGCTTTTCTCTAGTTGTGGCAAGTGAGGCCTACTCTGTAGGTGCGGTGCACAGGCTTCTCATTGTGGTAGCCTCTCTTGTTGCAGAGCATGGGCTCGAGAGCACAGTCTCAGTAGTTGTGGGCCACGGGCTTAGTTGCTCCACCACAAGTGGGATCTTCCCAGACCACAGATCAAACCTGTGTCTCCTGCAATGACTGGTGGAGTCTCCACCACTGAGCAACCAGGGAAGCCCCAGAGAGTTGAATATTTCCACCCCACAATCATCCCTCCCTTAAGTTGTCTGCTTAGCACCTACTAGTTCATGTGATGATGGGCAATTCCCAATCTTTTACCAAGGTATATTTCTGAAAGTCATACTATAACTGGATTATGGGACTTGCCTGGTGGTCCAATGGTTAAGACTCTGTGCTTCCACCACGAGGGGCACATGTTTGATCCTTGGTTGGGGAACTAAGATCCTACATACAGCAGGGCCAAAAATAATAATAAGTGGATTATATTTTGTTATAAATACAGAATAATTGGAGGTTGTGTTTCTAATTAAGATCTTGGCAGGAGATAAATCACAAAGATGATCAACAACATGCCATACAAAGTTATCCCACAATAATCTCCTATGATTAATTCAAGTGTGAAGCTTTAAAGTCCCTTAAAATGGTCCTAAGTATGTAGATGAATTAGTCAGTGTTCATAAAGTGCTCACATACCATGTAAGAATACCTAACTCTCCTGAATCATCAGTTCAACCCATCTAACATGAATATAGGAACTTCAATAAATGGTAATTAACTTTTTAATTAAAATAACTGGGTTTGCCTTCTTAGGAATTAAGAAGGCTTTGGGGAATAATTTGGATAATCCAGATTTCTTTGGAGAAGGAAAGAAGCTGCCAAGGAAAATCTGAACCATGGCTTTCTCTTGTTCTTAAAGAGATGACACTGGCCAATGTTTCTTGAAGCCTGCTCTGTGCCAGGCATTGTGCTGAGAGTTCCAACAAACAAAATGATTCAAACTCACCCCACTGACCTCAGAGCTGCACTTGTGGGATCATTCTTTACAAAGTAGCTGTTGTATTGCTTAAATATTTGAGGACCTAACTAAAGAGTCTGATTTCAATCTAGATGTCACTTTTTTATCTTATTCTCTCTCTTTAATATATAGATTAATGTTTTTACTAATTTTCTTTAATTTACTGTAATCATTGGGCAGTGTCACCTCAATGACTGGAATCTCAGTTACTTCTGCTAGTACTTCTCCACCCTAACTGCACTTCAGAATCACCCAGTGGAGTTTTTAAAAATCCTAATGCCCAACTCCACCCCAGACTGGTTAAATCAGAATCTCTGGAGGGAGACCCAGGCATCAAGATATTTTTAAGTTTCTGGGTGCTTCCAGTGTGCCCAGGTCAAACACCCATGTCAGACTCTCTTCTCTAAATGGGTGTTCACAGGTATCCCTCCTTGCCATTCAATAAATCTGTGCCCATGCCTGAAGCAGACCTCCCAATACTATTGGCTTTCGCCAGCTCAGTTTTCTAGGAAGAGCATGAGCTCTGTAAAATAAAAGTGGATTCTGGTCTCCCATTATCAGTTGATATGGTGTGTGCTAAGTCACTTTAGTCATATGACTCTTGCAACCCTATGGACTGTAGCCCACCAGGCTCCTCTGTCCATAGGATTCCCCAGGCAAGAATACTGGAATGGGTTCCACCTGCTCCTCCAGGGGACCTTCCCGACCCAGGGATCCACCCACATCTCAGGTTTTTTACCACTAGCGCCACTTAGGTTCCCCAATCAGTTGATATGGGAATCAGGTATTGATAGCTAGAGAAAAGCCTTCCTAAACGTTGCCTGTTGCCTGTTCTTGACTTCCAGAAACTGTCATACACTGGGTTCCTCCTTCTCACCACCTGATGAAATGGGGGACCAGCTGGAGAACACTTTACCCACATCAAGGCCTTAATCTAAGGGTATCTGAGCAAGAAAGCTTAGAATGAATGTCAGTCCAAATTCCACCTCAAATTCCTTTATTACTTCTGTAGGGCTGCTGTAACAAAGTACCATAAACTAGGTATCGTAAACCAATAGAAGTGTATTCTCTCACCGTTGTGGAGGTTAGAAATACAAAATCAAGGGATCAGCAGGGACAGGCTTTCCCTGAAGGCACTAGGGAAGAATCCTTCCTTCCTCTTCCTAGCTTCAGGGTGCTGGCAATCCTTGGGTCACCTCTGCATCTCCTCAGTCTCTGCCTCTGTCATCACATGGGCTTCCTCCCTACATCTCTGTGTGTCTCTCACCTTCTAAGGACACCAGTCATGGGATGTAAGGCCCACCCTCATCTGGTGTGACCTCAGTTTAGCTTGATTACATCTGCAAAGGCCATATTTCCAAGAAAGATCACATTCACAGGTTCTAGAAGAACACGAATAGGGGACACTACTGAACCCAGCACAGCTCGAGTACTATTTGTGGCTGTTCTTGTCTTCATTTCTAGGATGCAGGTGGAAGAAACATATCGCAGTCTACCTGTAGGTCTAGCTATGGATGTACTCCTTCCCTGGAGCAGTAGAAAGAAAACCATCAGCCCACAGTTAAAGGAACACAGTTTGGCGGTTTAGGTTGGCCTTTAAGTGTTTTCAACTCAGAGAGATGAAAAAAGCAGGAATTAAGCTTGTGGGTTTTTTTCAGATTTCATTCTACGTTTTTAGCCATTTTTATGGTTCCATACCTGTTCAGAAATAAGAAATATGTCATATTTAACGTGTAATCAACTCATTTTATTCCTAATGAACCTTGACAGACTGTATAACAAATGAACATACAAACAGGAACTGAACTGCGAACTCCTTTTATTGTTCCAATTTAATGTGGTAACTATTCATTTAGATGGCTCCAGGAAGCTCAAAGGGGAACCCAGGCTGATCAGTTCAATTCAGTCACTTCAGTTCAGTTCGTCACTCAGTCATGTCTGACTCTTCACGACCCCATGAATTGCAGCACGCCAGGCCTCCCTGTCCATCACCAACTCCCGGAGTTCACTGAGACTCACGTCCATCGAGTCAGTGATGCCATCCAGCCATCTCATCCTCTGTCGTCCCCTTCTCCTCCTGCCCCCAATCCCTCCCAGCATCAGAGTCTTTTCCAATGAGTCAACTCTTTGCATGAGCTGGCCAAAGTACTGGAGTTTCAGCTTTAGCATCATTCCTTCCAAAGAAATCCCATGGCTGATCTCCTTCAGGATGGACTGGTTGGATCTCCTTCAAGTCCAAGGAACTCTCAAGAGTCTTTTCCAACAAAGAAATCCCAGGGCTGATCTCCTTCAGAATGGACTGGTTGGATCTCCTTGCAGTCCAAGGAACTCTCAAGAGTCTTCTCCAATACCACAGTTCAAAAGCATCAATTCTTTGGCACTCAGCCTTCTTCACAGTCCAACTCTCACATCCATACATGACCACAGGAAAAACCATAGCCTTGACTAGATGGACCTTTGTTGGCAAAGTAATGTCTCTGCTTTTGAATATGCTATCTAGGTGGGTCATAACTTTTCTTCCAAGGAGTAAGCGTCTTTTAATTTCATGGCTGCAGTCACCATCTGCAGTGATTTTGGAGCCCAGAAAAATAAAGTCTGACACTGTTTCCACTGTTTCCCCATCTATTTCCCATGAAGTGATGGGACCGGATGCCATGATCTTTGTTTTCTGAATGTTGAGCTTTAAGCCAACTTTTTCACTCTCCACTTTCACTTTCATCAAGAGGCTTTTTAGTTCCTCTTCACTTTCTGCCATAAGGGTGGTGTCATCTGCATATCTGAGGTTATTGATATTTCTCCCGGCAATCTTGATTCCAGCTTGTGCTTCTTCCAGTCCAGCGTTTCTCATGATGTACTCTGCATAGAAGTTAAATAAGCAGGGTGACAATATACAGCCTTGACTTACTCCTTTTCCTATTTGGAACCAGTCTGTTGTTCCATGTCCAGTTCTAACTGTTGCTTCCTGACCTGCATGTCCTACTCTTTGCAACCCCATGGACTGCAGCACACGAGGCTTCCCTGTCCATCACCAACTCCCGGAGTTTATTCAAACTCATGTCCATTGAGTCGGTAATGTCATCCAACCATCTCATCCTCTGTTGTCCCTTTTTCCTCCTGCCTTCAATCTTTCCCAGCATCAGGGTCTTTTCAAATGAGTCAATTCTTCACATCAGGTGATCAAAGTATTGGAGTTTCAGCTTCACCATCAGTCCTTCCAATGAATATTCAGGACTGATTTCCTTTAGGATGGACTGGTTGGATGTCCTTGCAGTCCAAGGGACTCTCAAGAGTCTTCTCCAACACCCCAGTTCAAAAGCATCAGTTCTTTGGTGCTGAGCTTCCTTTATAGTCCAACTCTCACATCCATACATGACTATTGGAAAAACCACAGCTTTGACTAGATGGACCTTTGTTGGCAAAGTAATATCTCTTCTTTTTAATATGCTGTCTAGGTTGACCATAACTTTTCTTCCAAGGAGTAAATGTCTTTTAATTTCATGGCTGCAGTCACCATCTGCAGTGATTTTGGAGCCCCCCAAAATAAAATCTGACACTGTTTCCATTGTTTCCCCATCTATTTGCCATGAAGTGATGGGACCAGATGCCATGATCTTCGTTTTCTGAATATTGACTTTTAAGCCAACTTTTTCACTCTCCTTTTTCACTTTCACCAAGAGGCTCTTTAGTTCTTCTTTGCTTTCTGCCGTAAGGGTGGTATCATCTGCATATCTGAGGTTATTGATACTTCTCCTGGCAATCTTGATTCTAGCTTGTGCTTCATCCAGCCCAGCATTTCTCATGGTGTACTCTGCATATAAGCTAAATAAGCAGGGTGACAATATACAGCCTTAACATACTCCTTTCCTGATTTGGAACCAGTCTGTTTTTCCATGTCCAGTTCTAACTGCTGCTTCTTGACCTGCATACAGAGTTCTCAGGAGGCAGGTCAGGTGGTCTGGTATTTCCATCTCTTTAAGAATTTTCCAGTTTGTTGTGATTCACACAGTTAAAGTCTTTTGCATCTCCAATAAAGCAGGAGTAGATGTTTTTCTGTAACTCTCTTGCTTTTTTGATGATCCAACAGATATTGGCAATTTGATCTCTGGTTCTTCTGCCTTTTCTAAATCCAGCTTGAACATCTGTAAGTTCCTAGTTCATGTACTATTGAAGCCTGGCTTGGAGAATTTTGAGCTTTACTTTGCTAGCATGTGAAATGAGTGCAATTGTGCGGTAGTTTGAGCATTCTTTGGCACTGCCTTTCTTTGGAATTGGAATGAAAACTGACCTCTTCCAGTCCTGTGGCCACAGCTGAGTTTTCCAAATTTGAGTGCAGCACTTTCACAGCATCATCTTTTAGGATTTGAAATAGCTCAACTGGAATTCCATCACTTCCACCAGCTTTGTTTGTAGTGATGCTTCCTAAGACTCACTTGACTTCACATTCCAGATGTCTGGCTCTAGATGAGTGGTCACACCATCTTGATTATCTGTGTCATGAAAATCTTTTTTGTATAGTTCTTCTGTGCATTCCTGCCACCTCTTCTTAACATCTTCTGCTTCTGTTAGGTCCATACAATTTCTGTCCTTTATTGAGCCTATCTTTGCATGAAATGTTCCCTTGGCATCTCTAATTTTCTTGAAGAGATCTCTAGTCTTTCCCATTCTATTGTTTTCCTCTATTTCTTTGCATTGATCACTGAGGAAGGCTTTCTTATCTTTCCTTGTTATTGTTTGGAACTCTGCATTCAAATTGGTATGTCTTTCCTTTTCTCCTTTGCCTTTAGCTTCTCTTCTCTTCACAGCCATTTGTAAGGCCTCCTCAGACAACAATTTTGCCTTTTTGTATTTCTTTTTCCTGGGGATGGTCTTGATCACTGCCTCCTGTACAATGTCATGAACCTCTGTCCATAGTTCTTCAGGCACTCTGTCTATCAGATCTAATCCCTTGAATCTATGTCACTTCCACTGTATAATCATAAGGGATTTGATTTAGGTCATACCTGAATGGTCTAGTGGTTTTCCCTACTTTCTTCAATTTGAGTCTGAATTTGGCAATAAGGAGTTCATGATCTGAGCCATAGTCTTGTTTTTGCTGACTGTATAGAGCATCTCCATCTTTGGCTGCAATGAATATAATCAATCTGATTTCGGTATTGATCATCTGGTGATGTTCATATGTACAGTCTTCTCTTGTGCTGTTGGAAGAGGGTGTTTGCTATGACCGCTGCATTCTTTTGGCAAAACTCTATTAGCCTTTGCCCCGCTTCATCCTGTACTCCAAGGCTAATTTTGCTTGTTACTTCAGGTGTTTCTTGACTTGCTACTTTTGCATTCCAGAAGCCCAGGCTGATAGTGAGACTTTATAGGAATTCCTATGAAATAATCATTTAACCCTGCTAATGCTAGTAGTAAAGAACCCACCTGCCAATGCAGAAGACTCAGCTTCAATCCCTGAGTCAGGAAGATCCTCTGGAAGAAGGCATGGCAACCCATTCCAGTATTCTTGCCTGGAGAATCCTATGGACAGAGGAGCCAGGTGGGATACAGTTCACAGGGTCTCAAAGAGTAGGACACAACTGAAGCAACTTAGCACACAGCACAACACTTACTACCAGTTGCTTCTGCTTCATCAGCAACTTCTTTTATAAAACCCAAGCAAGTTTCAGCCAGATCTATTGTTTGTACTGCTCTTCAGCCCTGCGCCCCAGATGTACTCGCAAAATTAAACTGCGTTAGGCTTTGAGGAATAAGAAAAGGCATTTAGAAAACCCCCAAAGTCCTCAAGGTTCCTGGGCTGACCTAGAGATCTGGGTTTGGGAATTCACTCTTCCTTTTCCCATTTCTTCCTGTTATTTGAGCTGTCACCTTTGAGATGTCACAGCTGACATGTGCTTCCTTCTGTGAAATGAGGCTCATGATCATTGGCTATGAAACATCAGGGGAACTGGCAGAGCAGCCAGCAGATGCTAACTTATTCTCACCTACAAGTTGCCACCAGCTCTGCACCCAAAAAGGCAATTTGGGGTTGGAAAACAGATAATAGTAAAAAGAACAAGGATGCAAGCTCTGGAATTGGACTGGCTAGGTTCAAATATTAGAACAATTGGGGAAGGGTGGCAAGACACTTAACTTCAAGCAAGCCTACTTGCTCATCTGTAAAAAGAAGATAATGACACCTCCTGCTTCCTGGAATTGTACAGAAGTAATATGATAGTGTATGGAGCTTGGTACCCATTACATAGTAAGTGCTTAGGAAATTCTAGCTCTTATTAACTTGAGTACCAATTCTACTAAATATTCATGGATGCCTGGATCAGAGTCCTGAGAGGTCATGATCAGACTTAATGGGAAGGAATGACTGATAGATTAGTCATGCCTGTCCTGGATATAAAAGCAGAGTGAGCCTACTGGAGCCTCCCATCTGCCATTCCTGTAGAAACCTATTGAATTCATCCCTGTCTTCCCATGAACCCTTTCCAGGATGCACCACGTGAAAGGTACTCACTGAATGTGCAGAGAAATAATTATTTGGCTAGAGGGGCGGGCCTGGGAACTAAAGTGGGTTCAGAACCTGAGATGAAAACCTCTCTCCCCAACATAGTTTTGGATACCTCCAGGTTGTGAGCCAGGAGATCACCTGGATAAAATTGAGTCTTGCTGCTGCTGCTGCTGCTGCTAAGTCACTTCAGTCGTGTTCGACTCTGTGTGACCCCACTGACAGCAGCCCACCAGGCTCCCCCATCCCTGGGATTCTCCAGGCAAGAACACTGGAGTGGGTTGTCATTTCCTTAATCTCCAACACATGAAAGTGAAAAGTGAAAGTGAAGTCACTCAGTCGTGTCCGACTCTTCACGACCCCATGGACTGAAGCCCACCAGACTCCTCTGTCCATGGGATTTTCCAGGCAAGAGTCCTGGAGTGGGGTGCCATTGCCTTCTCCAAAAATAGAGTCTTACCAGCAGGTAAATCCTTGCTTTGAAATGGACTGGGCTGGTATGCAATGGTGAATTAGAAACCTAGAAAACTGATGAGCTACTAGTGAAAAATCAGAGAAAGAATACTGTAGGGAAAGGAGCCATGGCCAGTCCTAGCTCCTCTGACAACCCAGCCCATGCACAGGCCCTCTTTGGTCTCAGATTACAAGGATGGTGATCTCAACCAGGGGCGTTGTGAGGCGGAAATGGCATAAGCCATGTTCTACAAAAAGTTGTTTTACAGGCATAGGTCAGTAAAGTATGAAATTCCACCTACCCATTGAGAGACTGACCAAATATTAAAAAATATATAGTTAGTTATATTCAACCTGTAGGTATTGTCTCCAAATTTCAGTCAATCCTCCTTGGTACTCCTCTCTCTCTGTTTATCCCTATCCTGATATGAGTGTTTAAGTGAGCCTCCTCCTCACCTCCCACAGCAAGTTCTAAGCCAAGGCCTGTGGAACCTTCCAGGGCATCACCATCTCATTTTGTTGCAAGATAGACTTTAGCCATGCTGCTCATTCAAAGCTAAATGCTGCTGTTATAAGTTTGTGGCTCCAGATGCAATGCCCCAGCACTAGCCTCTGGACATGTAGGAAGCAAAGCCAATAATTCCAAGCACTGGCCCAACAACCACACTGTTTTCAATTGCTGTGGCCACAGCCATGACCTTGGTTAACTCATTCCCACTTTCCAAGCTTTGGATCCTCCTTTAGCCTGAGGTCTGGGCTTAGAGTTGGAGAGGCAGGCTCAGAGAGAACGAAACCGCCCAGTCTTACTATCTGGGAAGTCCAGTGAGCTAGGAGGAGCCATACACGGAAGGTGGAATATTCCAGAAGGACCCTCAAACCCACAATGTCTGAAAGGGCCAAGAACACAGGGCTGCTCAAAGGTACCAGCCATAGTGGAGCATCAGTGTCTTAGGAGTAGATGAACCAAAAATAAATAGGAAATATCACTTGAGTTCAGAGTCTTCACAGTGGGCTTGAATAAGCTGGGTTCCATGTTGGCTGTTTATTCCAGATATCTGTGGCAAAGGAAATGTGAGCTCTATGCACAAACTGGTAGCTGGGTCACAAGGCAAGCAGAACAGAAGTACCTATTAGCTCTGGGAGGAAAACCCAGTTCAACCTTCAGGGTAGTCTGAGGGTTATTTCTGCTCTGTCTACCATACAAGCTATTCAAGGTCAAAGTTAAGAGAAGAACCTGCAAATTATTGAATGTTTAAGAGAAAGTTTGGGAAATGGAAAAAGTGAAGACATAGTAGATTTCCCCATTGTTATGGTAATAGGGGAGCATCCCAAGGATGGAGGGGGCCTGAGAGGAAGTTGTAGTGCTTGCAGGCATCAGATTCCTCAAGTGCACCTTAGAATCACCTGCCCAGTGCAGGTGGGGTTGGGGAGGAGAAGAAAATACAATGCCTGTTCCCTGTCCCCTGTCCCCACCCCAGGCCAAGTGAATCATATTCTCCAGGTGGTGGGGGCTGGGGATTGAATGGGAGATTGTTACTATACTGTTTTGGTGTTTGGGGGTTTTAGCTCCTTAGGGGTCCTAAGGTTCTGCAAGGTTGAGAATCAGTGTTGGAAAGTCTTACCCAGAGCTGGAGGCTGGGGTTCAGCCTGTGCTGTAGGAGCCTGAGCACCAAGAGGTAACCTGGGGAAAGGGAGTTGGGAGAAGTGATGGCAGAGGAAGGAAGAGGGGGCAAGTAGTTTGGCGGGAAGAAAGAAATGATCAGAACTTGAAAGGCATGCCAACATTAATTGCTAGATTTGACCTAGGAAAAGTTAAATGAATGTGCTGTGTCTTGTGCAGATGCTATGCTTGGAGCCTTGACAAAGTGAGACATTATGCAATCATGACATCATGCCAACCTGGTGAGGCAAGCATCCATGCTCCATTTCCCCTGAGGAAGAAAGGGAGGTTCAGAGAGATTACATGCTTTGCTTAAAGTCATCCAGCTGCTTGCTGGCAAAGCTGGGATTCCAGAGCAAGTAGGTCTCCATATTCCAAGACCATATGAGGAGGTCCAGACTGGATTTTCCTGGAATGTTGGCACTGACCTGGACTGAACCCATTTTTATGAAGAATAAAAAAGATGAGATGGACAGATTAATAAGTGCCTGAAACCAGGAAGTCGGAGACCCATGCACTGTCTGAGCACCTGGGAGAGCCTGCAGGAAATCAAACAACCAGAATCCCAGGCCTCCAAGATTCCCCTGTCGCTTAGCAGGAGGTGGGTGTGAACTTGAGCTGTTCTTGCACAAGCCCCAGAAGTATAAGGGCTGGAGCCACCCAAGGAGGTGCATGCAGGCAGGCAGCCCATCAGCACAAAGGCAGTCAGGGGCTGAACCTAAGTGCTGAGACGTGTAATTCCCAGCAGATAGCAGATCAGAGAGGCTCTGCAGAGGCACCACACGTGTTGGTGGGCAGAGCTGAGACGGCACCACTCAGGGCGGCATCCATGGCCCTCCCCGCCGAGCCTGGTGTTACCATGTCTAGATTTGCATCCTGAGCACAGACCCTCTCTCCTTGGTCGCTTCCACCTATCTAATGCTCAGAACCTCTTGGGTTGGTACCCTTCCTATTTGTTACTTTCTTTTTTATGAAATAGTTCCAAAAGGCAAAAGAGTATAGACAATGATATAACTTGAGCACCTCATCAGGCTTTGTCAAATCCTAACATTCTTCTCCATATTTGCTTCAGATATACATTTTTAAAGGTAAAACTATATGTAAACAGATATAAACTGATATCTTTGAAGCCTCCATATGCCACTCCCTGATTTCTTTTTCCTTTTTCTATTCCCAGGGGAAACCACTCTCTGGAATTTGATGTTTATTATTCTCATGCAAGACTGTACTCTCACTACATGTGAACATCCATAAATAATGGTATTTTCACATGTTTTAACTTAATGGGATGATAAATATAAATAATATAATTAATACAGTGTTGCTGCTGCTGCTGCTAAGTCGCCTCAGTCGTGTCCGACTCTGTGCGACCCCAGAGACAGCAGCCCACCAGGCTCCCCCGTCCCTGGAATTCTCCAGGCAAGAACACTGGAGTGGGTTGCCATTTCCTTCTCCAATGCAGGAAAGTGAAAAGTGAAAGTGAAGTCACTCAGTCATGTCCGACCCTCAGCGACCCCATGGACTGCAACCTACCAGGCTCCTCCGTCCATGGGATTCTCCAGGCAAGAGTACTGGAGTGGGGTGCCATTGCCTTCTCCGAATATAGTGTTAATAAACTATAATATTAATAATGTTTTATATAATAAGTAATATATGAAATGTAATATCAATATAGATGGAATCAAACTGCTCTGTGCTTTGTTTTTTGCTGACATTCTTGATCAGGTTTTCACCTATGTTAATGCTAATTCATTTACTTTGATGCTGAATAATAAAGTATTCATTATATGAAAATATTATAATTTATATATCCATTCTTCTTTGGATGGAAAGCAATTTTTCCACTTTATCCCCAATGTTCCAGTTTTTTAGTGTTACAAACAATGGCATAATAAGTTTTTGTGCAAATGCCTGGGTTTGTTCAGGCCATGTACCCAGGAGTGGTGTTGTTGGGGTGGGAAATGCATAGTCTTCCTCTCATGACTCAGTCTCTTTTGAGCCTCTTTGAGCATACCTTGCTATCATGGGTATTTCCCTGGAAAGAGGCACTCCTGACACTGAGGATAAAATCAGGAGATGCTCAGTTCAGTTCAGTTCAGTTCAGTCGCTCAGTCGTGTCCGACTCTTTGTGACCCCATGAATCGCAGCACGCCAGGCTTCCCTGTCCATCACCAACTCCCGGAGTTCACCCAGAGATGCTACTCATGGAAAAATGAACTGCTGGATATCAGCTCTCAGTTCAGATGTGAGTGCCTATTCTGAGCTGGGCAGTGTGTGCTTGTCAGGGCCTCTGGTCCAGGTGTTCTCTGCTGCTGCTGCTGCTGCTAAGCCGCTTCAGTCGTGTCCAACTCTGTGCGACCCCATAGACTGCAGCCCACCAGGCTCCCCCATCCCTGGGATTCTCCAGGCAAGAACACTGGAGTGGGTTGCCATTTCCTTCTCCAATGCATGAAAGTGGAAAGTGAAAGTGAAGTCACTCAGTCGTGTCCGATTCTTCACGACCCCATGGACTGCAGCCCACCAGGCTCCCCCATCCCTGGGGTTTTCCAGGCGAGAGGACTGGAGTGGGGTGCCATCGCCTTCTCCGCCAGGTGTTCTCTAAAAACCAAGAAAATCAAACTGTTCGACTGAGACCCGAAGCCTCCAGTGGCCCCACAAGCAGTGTTTCAGGGCCCAATCTCAAACATACAGCTGCCTTCTCTTTTTCCTTTTTAAGTAGTTAACTTCATTTTTCCCAGGCTATCAAAGTAATATGTAACCTTAACATAATTTTTTTTAATTTTAGAAAAATACGTTTTATGCTAATTACTCAAAATATCACTCCTCAGAGACAGTCACTATTCACATTTTAGCCTATTTCTCTTCAGTCTTTTTTCTTAGCATTTCCCCCTTTCATATATAGTCTAGAGGTGACTCAGTTGGTAAAGAATCTGCCTGCAATGCAGAAGACCACCTGCAAACTATGACCAGGTTTGATCCATAGGCTGGGAAGATCCCCTGGAAAAGGGAATGACTACCCACTCCAGTATTCTTGCCTGGGAAATGTTATGGACAGAGGAGCCTGATGGCTTACAGTCCATGGGGTCTCAAAGAGTCAGACATGACTGAGCTACTAAACCACAGTTATGATTTTTAACAAAATATATATATAATTTTCCATACTGTAAGAAACTCTATATATAATTTAAATGACATCAGATTATTTTTTCACTACTTTTCTATTATCTACTTGATTAGATCCTCAGTTATCTACTTAGTCCCCCTTTGTATCTGAGAGAGATTTGTTCCAGGAGCCCCCACATGTAACAAAATCCTGGGATGCCCAAGTCCCTTATATGAAACAGCGGATGGCAATGAGTGCATATGGCCCTCCATACCTGCAGATGTTAAAGCCCACAAATAAGGAATATCCATATCCCTTATATATTTATTGGGAAAAAAAATCTGGTATATGTGGGCCCTGTGTTCAAACCTGTTTTGTTCAAG
This sequence comes from Bos indicus, assembly GCF_029378745.1. Lineage (NCBI taxonomy): Eukaryota > Metazoa > Chordata > Mammalia > Artiodactyla > Bovidae > Bos > Bos indicus. Next base: position 73,458,915 of record NC_091760.1, read on the forward strand.
GGTCAACTATATATTGGATATTCTGGTTATTCTTAAGCTCTATGTTTACAATCAAAACACAGTGGCCATTTTGGGCATAAGTCTTTAATGACCTTTCAGATCCTTAAGAGAGGATCTTAGAAGTGCAATTCTCAGAAAGGCAAAGGGCATTTTTAAAGCTTTATATATTGCAAAACTGTTCTAGAAAGACACCCATGTTACAAGTCCACTGAAAAAGTGTTCAGAATGCTCAGCTGGCCTGCCTTCACCCACGGTAATTGTGAGAGTTTGTTCCACTGGGGCTCAGAAGTGGAAGGAAAGAGAATCTTTAAGTGCTAGCGTGCCCAGCCACAGACTGCCAGGTTTGGTGGAGTAGAATGTTTGGCGTCCTCCCAAGCAGTATGTGCTAAGCTGCTTTCTTTCTATGAGAACTAACAAGGCGGCAAAATGGATGAATCATACCATGGGAAAGTCAAACTCCAGAACCAGGTCTCATATAGAGTAGACACTTGAAGTAGGCCACTGGGACAGGAGAAGACTTAATATTTAAATTTCCTGAGGTTGAAAGCAACAACAATAAAAAGACTCTGGCTAATTTAAGTAAAACAGAAAAGGAATTTGTTGGAAGGATACTGGGATCAAAGGGCTGTGTCAACTGCTGGGCTGGTTGTGCAATGTATAACTCAGGCAGGGTGGAATCATTCACATTGCCATCTATACAAAGGGTACTTCCTAGAGTTGTGCAGTGTACTACCTACACAACTGTACATAGCAGTCCTGCTGGAATACATTATACAACAGAGTTTCTCAAACCATCTGAGCTGAAGAGTCAGGTTTTTTACTATTGCTATTAAAATCCATTATAGATCAACGCTTTAGTAACTAGGGAAATAAAATGCCACTTGCTATCTCAGCAATGTCAATTACTATAAAAGTTATTAAACACTCAGTTTCTGAATTTACCTCACCATGGACTGGTAATGCACAGTTTGGGAACCAGCAATGGTCCACAGCCACACCTGAGTACACCTTGAGTGGAACTGAGAGATTATCCAAACCACACAAAAGTGGGAGTGGAATGAGTAGTTCAGAACCAGAACCAAGGAATCAAATGCACCTGGACTCTCCATCTCCCATGCTTTTCTCTCTTCCTTTAGTACAATTAAACCCCACCACAGAATAGCTCTCTATATTTCTATAATTGAAAACACAACTAATAGCTCTTTACAGTTTATGTCTTATAGCCTCAGTCACCTGGGAAAGGATTATTGGTCCCAAATACAAAGATTTCAGAAAAGGGACTGAGTGGCCCAGCCCAGGTCTAATGCTCACTCCTATGGCTAGGAGATGTGTCACTTCTGGTCAAGAAAACACCCATCCCCTAGGGACCATATGAATGGGACTGTGAGCAGTTCTCAAGAGGAGGGGCATGATGTTGCCAGAAATAATCCAATATAGATGTACCACACAGATAAAACAGTAGGCTTGCAATTATTAGGTCTATGTTTTCCCGTATCTATATTCCACTTAATACTTTTTCTGTTTAGAGAAGAGCTAACACCTATCCTACTCAAACTCTTCCAGAAAATTGCAGAGGAAGGTAAACTTCCAAACTCATTCTATGAGGCCACCATCACCCTAATACCAAAACCTGACAAAGATCCCACAAAAAAAGAAAACTACAGGCCAATATCACTGATGAACATAGATGCAAAAATCCTTAACAAAATTCTAGCAATCAGAATCCAACAACACATTAAAAAGATCATACACCATGACCAAGTGGGCTTTACCCCAGGGATGCAAGGATTCTTCAATATCTGCAAATCAATCAATTTGCACCACATTAACAAATTGAAAAATAAAAACCATATGATTATCTCAATAGATGCAGAGAAAGCCTTTGACAAAATTTAACATCCATTTATGATAAAAACTCTCCAGAAAGCAGGAATAGAAGGAACATACCTCAACATAATAAAAGCTATATATGACAAACCCACAGCAAACATTATCCTCAATGGTGAAAAATTGAAAGCATTTCCTCTAAAGTCAGGAACAAAACAAGGGTGCCCACTTTCACCATTACTATTCAACATAGTTTTGGAAGTTTTGGCCACAGCAATCAGAGCTGAAAAAGAAATAAAAGGAATCCAAATTGGAAAAGAAGAAGTAAAACTCTCACTGTTTGCAGATGACATGATCCTCTACATAGAAAACCCTAAAGACTCCACCAGAAAATTACTAGAACTAATCAATAAATACAGTAAAGTTGCAGGATATAAAATCAACACACAGAAATCCCTTGCATTCATATACACTAATAATGAGAAAACAGAAAGAGAAATTAAGGAAACAACTCCATTCACCATTGCAACTAAAAGAATAAAATACTTAGGAATATATCTACCTAAAGAAACTAAGCCTGGTAGGCTATAGTCCATGGGGTCACTAAGAGTCGGACACAACTGAGCGACTTCCCTTTCACTTTTCACTTTCATGCATTGGAGAAGGAAATGGCAACCCACTCCAGTGTTCTTGTCTGGAGAATCCCAGGGACGAGGGAGCCTGGTGGGCTGCCGTCAATGGTGTCGCACAGAGTTGGACACGACTGAAGCGACTTAGCAGCAGCAGCAGCAGCAGCAAAGAAACTAAAAACCTATATATAGAAAACTATAAAACACTGGTGAAAGAAATCAAAGAGGACACTAACAGATGGAGAAATATACCCTGTTCATGGATTGGAAGAATCAATATAGTGAAAATGAGTGTACTACCCAAAGCAATTTATAGATTCAATGCAATCCCTATCAAGCTACCAACGGTATTCTTCACAGAGCTAGAACAAATAATTTCACAATTTGTATGGAAATACAAAAAACCTCGAATAGCCAAAGCGATCTTGAGAAAGAAGAATGGAACTGGAGGAATCAACCTGCCTGACTTCAGGCTCTACTACAAAGCCACAGTCATCAAGACAGTATGGTACTGGCACAAAGACAGAAATATAGATCAATGGAACAAAATAGAAAGCCCAGAGATAAATCCACGCACATATGGACACCTTATCTTTGACAAAGGAGGCAAGAATATACAATGGATTAAAGACAATCTCTTTAACAAGTGGTGCTGGGAAAACTGGTCAACCACTTGTAAAAGAATGAAACTAGAGCACTTTCTAACACCATACACAAAAATAAACTCAAAATGGATTAAAGATCTAAACATAAGACCAGAAACTATAAAACTCCTAGAGGAGAACATAGGCAAAACACTCTCCGACATACATCACAGCAGGATCCTCTATGACCCACCTCCCAGAATATTGGAAATAAAAGCAAAAATAAACAAATGGGACCTAATTAAACTTAAAAGCTTCTGCACAACAAAGGAAACTATTAGCAAGGTGAAAAGACAGCCTTCAGAATGGGAGAAAATAATAGCAAATGAAGCAACAGACAAACAACTAATCTCAAAAATATACAAGCAACTCCTACAGCTCAATTCCAGAAAAATAAATGACCCAATCAAAAAATGGGCCAAAGAACTAAATAGACATTTCTCCAAAGAAGACATACAGATGGCTAATAAACACATGAAAAGATGCTCAACATCACTCATTATCAGAGAAATACAAATCAAAACCACTATGAGGTACCATTTCACGCCAGTCAGAATGGCTGCGATCCAAAAGTCTACAAGCAATAAATGCTGGAGAGGGTGTGGAGAAAAGGGAACCCTCTTACACTGTTGGTGGGAATGCAAACTAGTACAGCCACTTTGGAGAACAGTGTGGAGATTCCTTAAAAAACTGGAAATAGAACTGCCTTATGACCCAGCAATCCCACTGCTGGGCATACACACTGAGGAAACCAGAAGGGAAAGAGACACATGTACCCCACTGTTCATCGCAGCACTGTTTATATTAGCCAGGACATGGAAGAAACCTAGATGTCCATCAGCAGATGAATGGATAAGAAAGCTGTGGTACATATACACAATGGAGTATTACTCAGCCATTAAAAAGAATACATTTGAATCAGTTCTAATGAGGTGGATGAAACTGGAGCCTATTATACAGAGTGAAGTAAGCCAGAAACAAAAACACCAATACAGTATACTAATGCATATATATAGAATTTAGAAAGATGGTAACAATAACCCTGTATATGAGACAGCAAAAGAGACACTGATGTATAGAACAGTCTTTTGGACTCTGTGGGAGAGGGAGAGGGTGGGATGATTTGGGAGAATGGCATTGAAATATGCATAATATCATAAATGAAACGAGTCACCAGTCCAAGTTCGATGCACGATACTAGATGCTTGGGGCTGGTGCACTGGGACGACCCAGAGGGATGGTATGGGGAGGGAGGAGGGTTCAGGATGGGGAACACATGTATACCTGTGGCAGATTCATTTTGATATATGGCAAAACCAATACAATATTGTAAAGTTAAATAAAATAAAATTAAAAAAAATACTTTTTCTGAAATATATCCCCCCAAAAGGGTTTATGATCAAATAAATATGGGGAAATCTTATGATTGTATCACTCTTATAAAGATTCATAAGGCATCTTAGTTATTAATGGCTCTGAGAAGAACTGTAAAAAGGAAACATTCAACTATGTTTACTGACCTCATCTGATCGTTGTAACCTTTCCTAATGTAACATCCAGTAACACCCCATGGGATTACTATTCCAAGAACACATTTTGGGAAAACCTTCCATGTGATAGATGTTCTCCAAAAAGATCCTCAAATCCTTTAAAAAAGAAAATTAACAAAAAAAAATATTTTAAACAAACCAAACAGCTGGGTATTTACAGAAACTGGTAAATTATTTGCAGAGTCATTTTATAACATAAGCTGTATCAACATCCTGGAGAAGGCAATGGCACCCCACTCCAGTACTCTTGCCTGGAAAATCCCATGGACGGAGGAGCCTGGTAGGACGGAGGAGCCTGGTAGGAGTCCATGGGGTCTCGAAGAGTTGGACATAACTGAGCAACTTCACTTTCACTTTTCACTTTCATGCATTGGAGAAGGAAATGGCAACCCACTCCAGTGTTCTTGCTTGGAGAATCCCAGGGATGGGGGAGCCTGGTGGGCTGCTGTCTATGGGGGTCACACAGAGTTGGACACGACTGAAGCAACTTAGCAGCAGCAGCAGCAGTACCAACATCAAAACTACCAATTTCTAGGCTCAGAGTTTTGTAAGTTCAATCTTGTTAAGTTGGGATACATCTCTGGAACTCTAAACTTGCCCGCTCTAGACCATTCCTTCCACAGGGCACATTCACAGGTTGTCTGGAACCCTTTTCATGTGATGTCTGGTACCCTGCCCTCTTTGAAGTAAGGTGTATCTTTACACCATTTTGTGGTTGCCCACTGCAGTTTGCAAAACCAACTTAATAGCACGGGGTATCTTGCTCTGTCCTGTGTTCATGTAATGATGAGGCCACTAGGGTGAGCAACACACTGGAGAGCAGTGTTAACAGAGCCCCATATCTGGGGAAGCTTAGAGGTGGGGCCAACATTAATAAGCATAATGATAGTGTTCTCCCCTCTAATGAGAGATTAGAATCTTAAACCAGATCTGCCAACTGGATCACAGGCACAACTAAAGGACAGAGTATACTGCCTGGACAATCAGGATTAGAGGGCATAATATAGGTTGGCCACTAAGTCGGGCAACACAGGCACATATATAATAAATGGTTTATGGATATGACATTATAATGCATGATAAAATAATAGCTACGTTTCCAGACTTTGTGGCCACTCTGGAGCTAAAGCTAGGTTTACATCAAGCAGTCACTAAATTGTCAGGGGGCATTGTTCTAAGTGTTTCACCTGAATTAGCTAATTTAACTACGACAATGTTCCTTTGAAGCAGGTACTGTCATCATTTCCACAGAAATAGGTATGGAGGCTGTGGCACAAAGGAATTGAGTATCTGGCTCCAGGTCACACTGTTGGTGAGAGGAAGAATTGAGCTATGAGCCCAGGAAGCCTCACCCCAGAGCTCATCCTTGTACCCACCACACTGCAGCTCCCTCCCCTGGAGGCCTGAACCCCTAGGCTTTGTTGAATAGCCAGTATGGATGCAAGCAAGGATGGATCCATAGCAAGGATGTAAGGTTCTCTTCCCTTGCTTTTTGTTTTTAAACAAACGTGGTTTAGGAATAATCACCAGAACTAACATCTGTACTGTTCTTTGCAGCTTGGTCCTCATCACAGCCCATTAAAGCAAGCAAAGAAGGACCAATAGTCCCTCTTTTTAGATAAAGGAGGTTGAATCTTTAATGCGATCCCTACCTTTCAGATGGCGGAACCGTGTCCTCTGACTTCAAGAGACTCCTGGGTTTAACTCATTTCCTGTGTTGGCTTCTGTGGTAACCAACATCGAAGCTGGTCCCTGATGAGTCCTGCCTCTTGTGTTAGCCCCTCCCACACTGAAGAAGACTCACTCACGTCACCACGAGGATACCATGGGAATGATGACGATGACTTCTGAAGCTAAGTCATAAAAGACGTTGGAGTTTCTGCCTTGATCTGTCTGGATTACTCACTCAGGAGGAATCAGCAGCTGTGTTGAGTGGTTGTTTCAGCTGACCCACAGAGAGGCCCGGACAAGGAACTGCAGCTTCCTGTCCACACCAGCATGAAAGCGCCTGCTGTGTGAACTGCCATGCCAGCAGATCCTGCAGCCCCATCAGCAACTGTAGCCCCAGCCGACATCTCTATTGTAATTTAATGAGAGACCCCCCTTGAGGTTTACAGCTTCCCAGGTGTTAAAGAATCCACCTGGCAATAAGGAGACGCAGGAGACGTGGGTTCAATCCCTGGGTAGGGATGATCTCCTGGAGAAGGAAATGGCAACCCACTCCAGTATTCTTGCCTGGGAAATCCCATGGACAGAGGAGCCTGGTGGACTACAGTCCATGGGGTTGCAAAAGTCAGACATGACAGAACACACGTGCATGCCCATAATGGTTGATTTCCTGTGGCAATTTGACTGGCCATGGGGCATCCAGATGAAACATGATTTCTGGGTGTGTCTGTGTAGGTATTTCTGGATGAGATTAGCATTTGGATCTGTAGACTCGGTATGGCTGATGGCCGTCCCCAGTGTGGGTGGGCATCACCCAGTCCACTGAGGGCCTGAACAGAACAAATACAGAGAAGGAGGAACACATTCCTCTTCCTCCTGCCTCGCTGCTTGAGCTGTAATATCTTATCTCAGATTCTCCTGATCTCAAACTTGTATTTACACCACTGGCTCCCCTGACTCTCAGGCCTTTGAACTCAGACTGAATTACATCACCAGCTTTCCTAGACGCCAGGCTGTAGACAGATCATGGGGCTTCTTAGCATCCTTAGCGTGTGAGCCAATTTCTCATAATAAAATTATACATATTAACATATATTTTATGTATATGTTATATATATATACTTATATAATTTATATATAATACACTAGTTTATATAATGTATATTATATAAACTATAATATATATACTATACATTAATATAGTATGCAATATATAAATTATATAATATATATACAATGTATATAAAATTACCCATTCTATTTCTCGGAAAGACCTTGACTAACACAGACCCCAAGCCAAATCCCAACAGTGAAATCACTCTTGAATTCCTGACTCAAAAAAACTCTGCAATAATAAATGTTTATTGTTGTTTTGAGCCAGTTTTTTAACTGCTTTTTAAAAAGATGGGAGCGCTATGCATCTATAGGTAACTAATACAACTTCCGTCTCTAAAGGGCTGATCCTGGTGAAGGTCATTAACTAGCTATGATCTTGAGAAAGTCTTTAGAACACTCTCTAGTGTTCCCCTGATAAAAATAATGCAGGAAAATTTCTGAGCCATTCTTAAGGTAATTCAAGAACCATTACTGCTGGATTTAGGGAGTGCTCTGTGTGTAGAGGAACTCCTGGCATAGATAGGCCAGTTCATGGAAAGCGTGCATCGTGGACATGTAAGTATTTAAGAAACATTTCAGTGGTGCCTCTTCTCTACCAATTCATAAAAATCTCCTTGAAGACTGCTAGCAGTAGCCCGCAGAAGGCCACCAAGCATTTCTTAAGCTCCCAGCTCTGTGCCGAGACACTTCAGAGGAAGAGGGGGAGGGGCTTTGCTCACACTGAGTGTTCACAGAAAGTATCTTCCCTCACACCCTACCGACCAGAAAAATCCCCTGCCCAAGGCTTATCTCAAAAGCCCCTGAAACCTCCCAAGGCCACTTCTCTGACCCCGCCCTCCACATCACCCACAGCAGGAGAAGCTCAGCAGCGGTGCAAACGTTCCTAAACAACTGGCTCTCTGAGGAGAAAGGTCTTGGTTCACAGATTTTTTTGATTTCTGTGGTCTTAAGGCTTCTCCGGCAGTTGACTTAAATCTCCCGATAGGATGTTCCTGATGTAGAGTTGGGAAAGGATGTACACAGCTGGTCCCCTGAGCCAGTGCCAGCCAGCTCCCCTGCAGTTTGGACACCTCACTCTCCCTTATTCTTATCCTCCTGATTATTTTGAAATGTTCCTGCAACCTGTTCCCCTCCCCCATGCTCAGCATCTCCCCCTCAGCCCAGGTCTTCGTCATCTCCTGCCTGGACTATTTTGAGAGCTTCTTCCCTGTTCCTGACTCGAAGAGCCAACTCATTGGAAAAAACAAAAACAAAAACCTGATGCTGGGAAAGATTGAGGGCAGGAGGAGAAGGGGATGACAGAGGATGAGATGGTTGGATGGCATCACCAACTCGGTGGATACGAATCTGAGCAAACTCCAGGAGATAATGAAGGACAGGGAAGCCTGGTGTGCTACAGTCCATGGGGGTCACAAAGAGCTGGACACGACTTAGAGACTAAACAACAATTTCCCTGTCCCCTCCCTCCTCACGCCTGCCCCTCCTCCCTCCCACCTCCTACGCGTCTTCTCTCAGCACCATGCTTCCCATCCTTCAGACTCATAGTCTTCCATGGAAAGGTCAGAGTTGTTGGGTGTACAGGCTCTCTATGACCAGTGATCCATCTTCTCTCTCTCTCACACACACACTCTCACACACACACACACACGCATACACTGAATCCCAAGGCATTTCCCTGATGAACAACCATACTCTTCATGTCTCCCCTTGATATTCCTACACCCTAGAATGCCCTGCTCCCAGTCACAGGCCCATTCCTCCTCCTGGGCTCATCAGCATTGTCCTCTTCCTCCAGCTGCCCCCCTTGTATCCACATGGTGTTTTAGGGAGAGCTCAGTGGGGGAACTTTGGGGAGTCATGGCTGGTTCTGTGCGCCTCCTCCTTTCCTCACCTCACCAAACCGCAAGCTCCTTGAGGGCAGGATCCTAGAGTGAGCCTCCTGCTCTTCAGCACCCAGCGCTGTGTCCTGTGTGATGGGAGAGTCTGTCTGGGTCTGGAGGAGGGAGGGTGGTGCTGGGAGGTCAGTGGGGTGATGCAGTGGGAATGTGCTGAGCTAAGGATTTCTCCGACCCCAGAGCTTAGCAAGGCTCCTGGCATACAGGGGTACAGGTTGCTGAGGGAAGTGGGGGATGTAGAGGGAGGGGAGTGAGGACCAAGAGCCCTTCCAGAACTTTCTATAGCGGCTGAAGCTCCCAAGACTCTGCCTCCATCTGTTTTCTGTATCCCTCTTCTAGGACCAAATAGACCACTCCACATAGTTAAAACCCCGTCTCTTAGGTTCTGTGTCTGTTATGTTGTTTTAAATTGAACAGTTGCTCAAAACAACCAGTGGGCCACACCACACATTAATGGCCCTGGTCCAGGCCCTGGCCCCAAGGCTGGAGGGCAGCCACTCCCCTTTCCCCAGTCACATTCAAGCTTATGCCCCAAATCAGTGGGCAGTGTCTTGGATTTCAGGTAGTTTTCTTAAAATAATTGCAAGAAAACAACTTTGGCAAGTTAGCTCTGCTTCAATTACTAAGAGATTCATCAAGTCTCTTCCCTCCAGCTGGTTTTTCCATCTGAAAAAAGAAAATCAGTGACCAGCTGATCACTAATATCTCTGACACTATGATTCTAAGCCAGTTTCCTCTCTGTGTGCTTTAATCTCCTCCTGTGTGTGTGTGTGTGTGTGTGTACATGCTCCGTTGTGTCCAACTCTTTGTGACCCCATGGACTGTAGCTGCCATGCTCCTCTGTCCATGGAATTTTCCAGGCAAGAATACTGGAGTGGGTTGCCTACTCCAGGGCATCTTTCCGACCCAGGGGTTGAACCCACGTCTCCTGCATTGGCAGGTGGATTTTTTACCACTGAGCCACCTGGGAAGACACCATCTATAAAAAGGTCACAATATCTACCCATCTCAGAGGCCTAGTGAAGATCAAATGAGATAGTGGATATAAAAATATTTCTGTATGCTATAACTATAAAATACTAGTTATTATTTGTGAAATTTGATGTGTGCCAAATGTCTTTTATAAACATTCCTGGATGACTTAAATAAAATATTAACATGATGGTAGTCATCCTGTGAATGTGAATTTAGTAGAACAGGGAGAGTACATTCAAGGCAAGATCTCTTAAATGGAGACTCATCACGTAGTTGGGCAAACTCATAAGTCAGACATCCCCTAGGTGAGCTATGGACAGTTAGAGGCCAGGCCTGTATTCATCATTTTCATTATGGCTTTTTTATTCTGCAAGATCTACACAAAGGACTGGCCATTACAATCTGGGCAAGCTTGCTTATTCTAAGGCTTGCCCTGAATGTTCAATCAGTCTTTTAACAGATGTGCTGAAGAGAATTAAAGTAACTCATGGCTGTTCGCCTTTCCCAGATGGAACATAACTAGGTCACTATAGTATTTCAAAACATCTTCCATCTTTTTTTATTATCATCATTATTATTATTCAGCCCTTGAAAACCAAGGTCAAGTTTCAGAAGTAAGCCACGTCTTACTTTGATCTTCCAGATCACGGGCATACTCTGCCTAGCAGCCTACATCCCTATGTCTACAAGCACAGTGAAATTCTAATCAGAAAATCTTTATGGTGTCCTTTAGAATTGGGACTCCTGGAGGGATTGAAGCCAGGGACGGCAAAAGGGGTCCATGCTGCTCCACAGTTTTTGCCTGAAAATGATGGCTGACCACTTTTCTGAGCCACCAACCAAAGAATGATCCTCTTCCTTTGCTCGATAGGTTAGCCAAGAAGTGCTTGTTGATAAACACCTGTGGGTGTGAATAGCGACTGACCCAGCTTTCCTACTGCCCTCCTGCTTGTGTCTCCCTCTCCCCCAGCCCTTCGTAACCCCCACCTCACATGTGATACTAGGAGTGCAGTTTCTGTTCAGTGGTTCCAAATGATGCTCAGAAAAAAAGGTTGACTCTAAGCAACTCACTGTTTCGTCAATAGACAGTTACCTGGTCTACAAAGATGGATAGACACAAGTGGCCTATCCACAGATGCTGTCTGTCTTGCAACAATGTTAAAACTCTGTTGATGGAAGACACTGAGGAATAAAGAAAAACTTGCTCTCCCCAATACCCAAAAAGCAAGTGTTAGCAATGTTCCCAGTCCACTGACCAGCCAAACATAAACATCCTCTTGGTATCTGGAAGGCAGCCCATTAGAAAATAGGCATGAAAGCAAAGTCCAGGGACTTTGCTGGTGGTCTAGTGGCTGGGACTCCGTGCTCCTGGTGTGGAGGGTCCAGGTTCACTCAAGGATAGGACTGCTATATCCCACATGCCACAGCTGGGAGACCCCACACACCCCAGCAAGGATCAAAGATCCCACATGCCTCAAGTGAGTCCCAGCACAGCTAATAAACAAACAAATACAATGATTTTTTTTTTTTAAAGAGAGAAAGCAAAGTCCAATGGTGTTACTGTGAAAGAATTAAATATTATTATTTGTAGTGAAATATTATTATTATAAAATCTTTGATACTTGTTAATTTATAGATAAAAAATTGCATAGGTGCTCAGTCACTAACTCATGTCTGACTCTTGGCAACCCCATGGACTGGAGCCCACCGGGCTCCTCTGTCCATGGGATTCTCTAGGCAATAATACAGAGTGGATAGCCATTCCCTTCTCCCGGGGATCTTCCTGACCCAGGGACTGAACCTACATCGCCTGCACTGGCAGGCAGATTCTTCACCACTGCACTACCTGATAAAAAAAAGTACGTTTCTCATAATTGATATTCTGCTGGCTACAGATGTATGAGCAGTAAAACACTGAATTATTTCTCTATTAGTAGAAAACCATTGACCCAAGCCTCTTTGTAGTAGTACTTCTCAGGTCACCCTGACCCTGGGCCCTTTCTCTGAACCCGCTCCCCCTCCATACACAGAAACCTGTCCAAGACCCAGCTATCAAAGAGTTAGCACCTGGCCAAACAGAAACCTCTAAGACCCACACCAGGCCAATGCTACAGCCAGCATCTGTTCAGAAGGGTGGGTGAACATGGTGAGCCAGTTGTTGGCTATTTTAATAACCTCTCTGCCTATCTGCACTGAGGACTTCAGGATGGAACAGCCTCAAGTTTCCAGTACTCTGTACCCCATGCTCTGCTCTCTAGCTCTATGGCAGCCCCATTGTGGGAACACAAGTCAGGTGACCAGAAAGCCACAGGGCAAATGCCGTGCGCCTGGGCAGGCCCTTCCTGAACTGTGAGGGAGGAGCGGGAAACATCCTCAGTGACTAGCATGTAAATGTGGCTTCTTCCCTTCGGCTGCACCCCGGAACCCCAGGTTGAGTGCCTCTTAAAAACCAGAAATAATAACATATAACAGCCACATAGGCAAGTCCCCAACCTGCCATCTGCATCAATTTCCCTCTGTTCAATCCAATGGAGAGAGATAATAACGTATCTTAGGCTTAATTAACATCTGGGCCCTGCTCCTGGGAGAGTCCCAAACCCCTGTCTCCCTGTAATTGCAAACCTTTATTTATTGGGCACTTTGATGACAGCCACATAATGGAAACTATGGCCTGGACCCCACCCATAGCTTCATGCTTGCCAGTTGCCAACCTCCCCTCTTTACCCCCACTGGCCCCTCCCTATTAGTCTCCCGCCTGTCTACCCAGCCAGCCTCCAGTATCCTTTGCTCATAATCCCCCTGCCCCATGTCATTCTGTGCATGTAGAGTCCTTAGAATCTGGAGACCTGGACCATAGTCTCAGATCTACCCATTACTCAGTCCACTACGATGAGAGGCAAGCACTTGATGTGCCCAGTCCTTTGCCTTGCATACAGTAGGTGCTAATCACTTGTGGTGGCCTTCCTTTCTGCTGCATTCCACTCTTTAGTCCCTCCCTAGGTCTCTTCCTTGAAAACTGAGTTATTGATGCTGCTCTGCCTGCCTCTTTTGAGGGGTTATGAGCATCAGAAGAGCATAGTTTGTAAGGCCTAAGGTACCACCTCCCAGAAGGGCGACCACCTCAGAAGGATGGAGAGGTGGAGTGCTGAGGGGACACTGACCAGATGGTATTCCAGGGGGACAGCCCCTTGGACAGACTCCAATGTAAAGTCTAGCCTTAGCAATGCAGGTCCTGAGGAAATAGACCTCCACTTTCAAGAAGTTTGGGGAAAAACAGAACTTCTAAGAAGCAACTAGAGAATGATGGAGCAGGCGCGGCCACTGAGTGGCCAGACTCTCTCAGGCATGCTTCCCAACCTGCCTGGGACCCAGCTGTCCAGAAAGTCAGCAAGGAAGATCCCTCACCATTTGTGTCATGCTTTTCCATAAGAAGTAGCCTATATTCGTGACTTCCTTTGAACTGCACAGTGCCATAAGGAAGCATAATTTCCCTTATTTATAAATGTATCCGACCTTGGAAAATGGCACCTCTTTGTGCAATGTCACACAGAGAACCTCGTAGAATGAGGTGCAAACCCAGGCCTCTGAGTTGGGATCCTCTGAGTTCGGTTACCTACAAAAGACCGAGGTAACCAACAGCTTATTGCCTTTGTTTTCTTTTTTTCCCTCCCTTCCTTCCTTTCTTCTCATTTTTTCTTGCTAATGATATATTTATTTCAACTATTTGCTAGTTTATCCCTACACTTACCAAAGAATAATAAATGATAAAGTAATGCCACATTCCATTAACACCTGTACCAGTAAATTTCCCAGATAATTCTGTCAGGTACCCTAAGCCTGTTAAAAAATACTACTTTGAGGGACTTCTCTGGTGGGCCAGTGGTTAAGACTCTTTGCTTCCACTGCAGGGGCATGGATTCAATCCCTGGTAGGGGAACTAAGATTCCACATGCCATGCGACCAAAAAGGAAATAAATAAGTTGGAGCTAGATATTCAATCTTGCATTAAAATATTTCCAAAATGCACTATACAATTCTTTATTTTCTAAATTAGATTAGTTTCTTATAAATGTGGGCTTCTTAGATGGCGCAGTGATAAAGAATCCATCTGCCAATGCAGGAGATGCAAGAGGCGCAGGTTTGATTCCTGGGTCGGGAAGATCCCCTGGAGGAGGAAATGGCAACCCACTCCAGTATTCTTGCCTGGAAATGGCAACCCACTCCAGTATTCCTGCCTGGAGAATTCCATAGACAGAGGAACCTAGTGGGCTGTGGTCCATAGGGTTGCAGAGAGTTGGACATGACTGAGCATGCACACAACAAATTATAAGTGTAGCATGGTAACAAAAATCCAGCCAGTTCAGTATCATATAAAGTCCCCCTCTCCTGCCCTCCCTCAAGCCAGTATGTCAATGTAACTTATAGTAGAGGCATTTCTGACATGGGACAGTGGGACCTCCCTCTTGGGGGCAGTGGAATTCATGTAGGGCCTTCCCAGAGCATGCAGTGGCCACTCATGCATCTGTCCAGGTCTCACTCTCACTGGGAAGGCAGCACTGTACCTTTCCCCAGGTGTCTGAGTCCCTGGTGGGAGGAGCTGAGGACTTTGTAGGGGAGAAGAATTCAGGCATCTCTCTGCAGGCAGCTGAGTCCCTGCTGGGACCAAGGTAGAATTAGAGGACTCTCTGCAAGCTCATAGGGCAGTGTGATGATCTTAGAGGAACTTTTCAAGAATCAGAGCTGTCATCCAGGGGCTGGGCTGTCTCTGGAGAAAGAGGCCTGTTCCAAAGGCTGCAGGAATTCACTGAGCCCTCAGAGAGGGAATAGTTCCCCTCAAAATTCCTCAGAAGAGACTGTGTCTCTTCCCCAAGTCCATTTCCCTTTCGTTCTGAGCACACTGCTGGATTACACTTCCCAGCTGCCCTTGCAGTTATGTGTAACGGTGGACTGAATTTTGGCCAGTGCAACACGGTGAGAAGTTGTGTGTGTGTCACTTCTAGACCTACCCGTTAAAACCTCCAATGAGCATGCACACTTTTTCTCTGTCCACTGGAAGTCATTCTCTAGCTGGAAACAAATGATCCAGGGAAAATTCTGAAGTTCCAGGGTAGGGGTCAGCAAATTTTTATGTAAAGGACCAAATAACAAATTTATTTTAGACTCGTGGGCTATACAGTCTGTTGCAACTCTTCAACTCTGCTATTGTAGTCCAAAGCAGCCATAGACAATATGTGAATGGATGAGTATAACTGTGTGTCAATTAAACTTCATATCCGAAAACAGCCAGCAGGTCCAACCTGGCCCATGTCTCCTGCTCTAAAAGATGGTGGAGCCACAATGTAGACAGACCTGGGTCTCTGAATGACTGCAATCATGAATACTCACACTGAATATTGCATAGGAGAGAAACTCCCACTATGATAACCCAGTAAGAGTATGGGATTTGTTAAAGCAGTTAGCATTCCTTGCCTTATTTAATTATACCCAACATATTCTATTCCTTCCAGTTGTCAAGTTCATGGGTCAGTAAATGGAACAATAAGAAAACCTAAATATTCTTCTGAAATGGCATTTAGAAGTATGGGGCTTGAGAGAGGCTGCAAGTAGGAAATTTTCAAAAACATCCTCCAGGGATTTCCCTGGTGGTCCAGTGGTTCATGTTCTGTGCTCCCAATGCAGGGATCCCAGGTTGGGTCCCTGCTCAGGGAACAAGATCGCACATGCTACAGCTAAGAATTCACATGCTGCTATGAAGATCTTGCCTGCCACAACTAAGACCCAGCTCAGCCAAATAAATATTTTTTTAAATGCAGAAATTCCCCAGAGAGGCTAAGGTTGGTGAGAACTTCAAAAAAAATCCTCCAATCTCTCCCTTAAAAAAAAGTTACGGAGGATTATACTTCCCCCAGAATCTAGATAAGTCAAAGTTCTATAACTTAGTCAGAACATGTCAGAAGACCACCATGGTAGCTGAAAAGGATGATCATCTCTTTTGCGAAGCCCTCTGTGACCATCCCTCCCTCCCTTGAGTGGGTTGGGATGGGTTGGCTGCCCCCTCCTCTGGGTTCCCTCAATATGGACATAGACTGTCCATACTTCTTTTTAGGTTGTATAGATATTAAATGGGCTTCCCTGGTGCTCAGCTGGTAAAGAATCTGGGTGCAATGCGGGAGACCTGGGTTCAATCTCTGGATTGGGAAGATCCCCTGGAGGACGGCATGGCAACCCACTCCAGCATGGCAACCCACTCCAATATACTTTCCTGGAGAATCCCCATGGACAAAGGAGCCTGGCATGCTACAGTCCATGGGGTCGCAAAGAGTCGGACTGATTGAGTGACTAAGCACACAGATATTACATGTTTTAGTTTCTTCCACTGGATTACAAGCTCCATGAGAGCAGGGATGCCTTCTTGTTTCCCTAGATCCACCCCAATCCCCTCGTCAGACTCACCCACCTCACGCTTACAACCAGAATAGTGTTTGGCGCACAGTAGGTGCATTATAAATGTTTTTTTCCATGAAGGAGAGAATGGGAATGAATGGATGAAGACATGCACAGGTTAAGGTCAAAATTATCTAGGTAATAGGTAGGGAAACATAATTTATCATCCAAACTAGGTCACTTTTGAGAGTGAAAGATGGCTCTACTATAATTACATGAAGACACTGGTGTAAATGGGAACTGTCTGAAGCGAACCAGTTCTCATGCCACAATGAAGATCCTGCCAGCCACAACTAAGCCATACCAGTAGAGGCCTCTGTGGATCATGGCCGCCCAAGATACAGAGGCCTCCCCAAGGAAACTGGTGATTTCTCTTCGTTTAAGGACACTTTAAGATCAAAGAGAAACAAAAAAGAAGACTCAGTACAACGGAAAGGAAAGGGGGATGCGATTTGAAGTTTTTCTTGGCTAAACTCTGGGAGGATCAGCATAGCTCTCACATTGTGCTATGAGTTTTCACTGATCATTTCCCACTACGCCCAGCACAACAGTTTGAGTTTACAGCACAGCTCAGCTGTGCCCTAGAGCATAGTCCCAGGCATACCCACAGGAACATGCATGCACACACACACACACCAGCTGCATTAGGACAAGACCTATATATAGAAAACTATAAAACACTGGTGAAAGAAATCAAAGAGGACACTAATAGATGGAGAAATATACCATGTTCATGGATTGGAAGAATCAATATAGTGAAAATGAGTATACTACCCAAAGCAATTTATAGATTCAACGCAATCCCTATCAAGCTACCAACAGTATTCTTCACAGAGCTAGAACAAATAATTTCACAATTTATATGGAAATACAAAAAACCTCGAATAGCCAAAGCGATCTTGAGAAAGAAGAATGGAACTGGAGGAATCAACCTACCTGACTTCAGGCTCTACTACAAAGCCACAGTTATCAAGACAGTATGGTACTGGCACAAAGACAGAAATATTGATCAATGGAATAAAATAGAAAGCCCAGAGATAAATCCACGCACATATGGACACCTTATCTTCGACAAAGGAGGCAAGAATATACAATGGATTAAAGACAATCTCTTTAACAAGTGGTGCTGGGAAATCTGGTCAACCACTTGTAAAAGAATGAAACTGGACCACTTTCTAACACCATACACAAAAATAAACTCAAAATGGATTAAAGATCTAAACGTAAGACCAGAAACTATAAAACTCCTAGAGGAGAACATAGGCAAAACACTCTCCGACATACATCACAGCAGGATCCTCTATGACCCACCTCCCAGAATATTGGAAATAAAAGCAAAAATAAACAAATGGGACCTAATTAACCTTAAAAGCTTCTGCACATCAAAGGAAACTATTAGCAAGGTGAAAAGACAGCCTTCAGAATGGGAGAAAATAATAGCAAATGAAGCAACCGACAAACAACTAATCTCAAAAATATACAAGCAACTCCTACAGCTCAACTCCAGAAAAGTAAACGACCCAATCAAAAAATGGGCCAAAGAACTAAATAGACATTTCTCCAAAAAAGACATACAGATGGCTAACAAACACATGAAAAGATGCTCAACATCACTCATTATCAGAGAAATGCAAATCAAAACCACTATGAGGTACCATTTCACACCAGTCAGAATGGCTGCGATCCAAAAGTCTACAAATAATAAATGCTGGAGAGGGTGTGGAGAAAAGGGAACCCTCTTACACTGTTGGTGGGAATGCAAACTAGTACAGCCACTATGGAGAACAGTGTGGAGATTCCTTAAAAAACTGGAAATAGAACTGCCTTATGATCCAGCAATCCCACTGCTGGGCATACACACTGAGGAAACCAGAAGGGAAAGAGACACGTGTACCCCAATGTTCATCACAGCACTGTTTATAATAGCCAAGACATGGAAGCAACCTAGATGTCCATCAGCAGATGAATGGATAAGAAAGCTGTGGTACATATACACAATGGAGTATTACTCAGCCATTAAAAAGAATACATTTGAATCAGTTCTAATGAGGTGGATGAAACTGGAGCCTATTATACAGAGTGAAGTAAGCCAGAAGGAAAAACATAAATACAGTATACTAACGCATATATATGGAATTTAGAAAGATGGTAACAATAACCCGGTGTACGAGACAGCAAAAGAGACACTGATGTATAGAACAGTCTTATGGACTCTGTGGGAGAGGGAGAGGGTGGGAAGATTTGGGAGAATGGCAATGAAACATGTAAAATATCATGTAGGAAACGAGTTGCCAGTCCAGGTTCGATGCATGATGCTGGATGCTTGGGGCTGGTGCACTGGGACGACCCAGAGGGATGGTATGGGGAGGGAGGAGGGAGGAGGGTTTGGGATGGGGAACACATGTATACCTGTGGCGGATTCATTTTGATATTTGGCAAAACTAATACAATTATGTAAAGTTTAAAAATAAAATAAAATTAGAGAAAAAAAAAAAAAAAAGAGATCCTAAGCACTCCTGTGTATACTCTATTTATATAGCACGTCTCCCAAGAAACAACCTAGAGCTTCCACATTTCTAGAAAGGTGAACTCTGTCCATTTCAGGGCCATCTATTAGAGAGGTCAATGACTGTAAATATTTTGGGGGAGGTAATGTGTATGTCTGTTGATCTGAGTATAGAACAGTAATCACATTAGAAATACTGATCTCGGCTGATCACCACATGCGACAAAATGACTCTCTTTACAGAGAACAAACAAAAATCCAGCCAGAGAACACAGGCAGTTGCCATCTCTTCTGCCATAGCTGCTGAAAGAGTTTGGGCTGGAGATGGATCCACGTAGCTTAGGTGAATATCTTGAGCTTCAGATGGAAAATTAGCCCATAATATTTCCACAGAAACCATACCATCAAACCCCCACCTACTGTTTCCTCTTCCTAACAGATTACTTCCTCATTTGCCTGTTTTTCCTCCTTGGGTTCTGGAACATGTTTCATGGAAAATGTCCCTGCCCAGGTACACATTTATTCTTTGGGGGAGCTCCATGAAGCCTCACTCATCCCAACTGTGTTATTTCAATCTGAATATTCCAGCAGCCACCACTCCTTTTCTCCACTGCTCTTTATCAAGAGCACCAACTTGTTCAACATTTAGATTTGGAGCCTCAAAGCAACCTGAGAGATGGTTTGGTTAGCTGTCACTATCTCCATTGCACAAAAAAGAACTGGCCCCCTAAAGGAAATTGCCCAAGGTCAAAGAGCTGATGTATGGGAAAATCAAGGCGAGAACCAAGTCTCAAGTCCACTTCTCTTTCAGCTATACCCATAGTCTCACCCACAGGAATACTGTGGCCACTCCATCTTAGTCCCGCAATCTCACACTTGTCAGTTAACACTGGACATCTTCTAAGACCTGGGTCAAAGGAAGGAAGTAGCAGAGATACATACTACATAAAACTCAAGTCTCTTTGGAGTTCATCAACGCGAACACCTCCAAAAGGGTCTGACCAGCCATGGGCTCTGTGAACTTCCTTCATCAGCAGCAACTGTTACTGATGTGAGAAGAACCCCACACACCTTGGTGTGGCTCCATATCTCATTCGAGCAAGCAGCATAAACAGGAGCACCTGATTGCACAGTGCTCCTTTAAAGAGATGAGCTCCTCTATTGGAAATCAGGTAGTGTGAGCATTTTCCCTGGGAATCAAGGACGCTGAGGAAGAAATGTATTGGCCTGCAAGGACAAAGACAGGTTTACCTGCCAAGGAAACCTTGGGAGAAGACAGACAGCAGCTGTGGACAAGGAACTGCAGTTCTTGGACTTGTAGATCTTTAAATGGTACCTGGGAATCATTCGCCAGCCCTGATTGAGCACACAGAACTGAGAGTAGGACCCAGGGGCCCTACTCACCCTCCCTCCTGAACTCAGGTGATCTTGGAAAGCTCGCTTTCTCTGTGTATGAGTTCAGCTGCAAAAGTGCAACCTTTAGGAACATGGCTTAGACTGCAGAACATCTGTGATGTTAGGAGAGTGCATCTGTGATGCACTAAAATATTTCTTCCTGCTCACTGTGGCCTTCTCCAACACAGTGCCTGAAATTCTATTATTCAGCCTTTTATATCTCAAAAGCTTTAAAATCCAAGAGACCCCTATTAAAATGTCAGTTTCCTGAAAAAGCGACTTAGGAAAGAATTTCGGACTCACTGTTGGCTTTAGGAACAATAGCTTGAAAAGGTGAAGCATGAATGTGGGCACTTCTGGAAGGGAGGCGGGCCCTGCACTTTACACGCACATATTCAGCCCACGTCCCTGAGGCAGAGAGGCCCACTGCGTTCCTGTTGAGGACTTCTAAGAGGCAGTAGTGTGGCATCTTGGAAAGAGATTGAGAGAAATTAGAAGCCTGAGTTCTACTCATGGCTCTGCAATAAGCTACCCACGTCACTTGAACAAGTCCTTTCCCCTCTCTGAGCTCAGTGTTCTCATCTGTAAAAGGAAGGAACTGACTAGCTCCGTCTGGCCCTCAGACTCTCAGAAAGAGTAGATGATCTTGGGAGTGAGCTGGTGACCTCCTGAACCATTCATTGGTGGCTAATCCTGGGACAGAGGGATGGAGAATCCCCAACAGGCAACAAAGAATAAATTCTCCTAGGACAGGGATCTGTGATTGGGATGGGTCCTGGAGCAGAGAATAGCAAGGTGGTGAGGAAGATGCCCCAGGATGCCAACTCCCTCTTACTCCCAGACTTCTTCCAGTGCTTCGAGTTTCCCTCGTGGTCTTTGATCAGAGGTTGAGGCTCTTTCCTCGAAGAGTAGCTGGGTTGCTTGCAAACTAACTTATCCCAATACAAAAAGATACAGGGCACGAGGGTGTAGGACTTTGAATCAGGAGATCTGACTTCTGGCCCAGCTTGTTGAGTGATCTTGGACACATTATTCTATGTCCCCTAACCTGGCTAGGTGGAGCAGCGGTAAAGAATTTGCTTGCCAATGCAGGAGACGCAAGAGACATGGGTTCAAACCCTGGGTTGGGAAGATCCCTTGGAGAAGGAAATGGGAAAGCTCTCCAGTATTCTTGCTTGGAAAATTCCATGGACACAGAAGCCTGGCAGATTACAGTCCATCAGGGTCCCAAGGAGTCAGATAGGACTTAGCAACCACGCACACACAACCTGGCCCTTAGGTAGAATATCAGTCTGCATTTTAGGACACAGCATGGCCTCCAACTTTGGAGGTAATGAAAGGGATGTCTGTCAGGCAACTCCTGCTCTGCCTTGGCCAAGAGGAACATCACTTTCAAATTAAACTGTGGTGATGGCCGAGGCCACAGTGAGACCTAAAGGTGTTCCCAGAGCTCCAGACAGTTTCTAGCCCACAGGCAGATGTTTCTTCTATTCTTACCTACTAGCAGATAGAGGAAAGCAGAAACACTCTTAACTTTAACCTTTGTTACTTTTTAACTCAGAACATTAGTTTTGCAATTATCAAACTGCAAGTAGACCAAATCAGTCAATCCTTAAGGAAATCAACCCTGAATATTCACTGGAAGGACTGATGCTGAAGCTGAAGTTCTAATACTTTGGCCACCTGATGCAAAGAGCTAGCTCATCGGCAAAGACCCTGATCCTGGGAAAGACTGAAGGAAAAAGAAGGGGCAGCAGAGGATGAGAGGTTAGAAAGCATCACAGACTCAATGGACATGAATTTGAGCTAACTCCAGCAGAGAATGAAAGACAGAGGAGCCTGGCACACTGCAGTCCATGGGGTCACAAAGAGCTAGACATGACGTAGTGACTGAACAGCAATGACACCCATCTATTTTATCTACAAGTATTCTGAGACTAGAGAGAGAAAATGACTTGACTGGCTCAATGCAGCCAGAGTCCAGATCACTTCAAGGCCTGGATTCAAGACTCTTCCTGCAGACGTCCGCCATACCACATTATGTGAACCTTTACTTGGCTCAAGTTACAGGGAAAGATTTGGTCCACGATTCCATTCAAAGACAATTACCAGTAAACCACCCTTCTCTAACCACAACCATCCCTCCCTTAGAAGATTAGGGAAGTTTCAAGGAAAAAGTTGAGAACTGAATCTACCTGATATAGAGTGGAGAAGTCAACTGAATCCCTATCCTTCCCTCCTTTCCAAACATATGTCCTTAAAATCTTGACTCCTCCATCTGGGTGATGACCTTGAACTTTATCAGCCCTATTCTCCTATCCTGAAGTGGAATCACCCCTTTATTCCTTCCTTAGCATTTCCTGAGCACCTACTAAGTGTTGGGCTGTATGCTAAATTTGGTGGATCAGACAGGCCTAAAGTTACGTGCCTGTCCTTGGAGAACTCAGCCAACCAGGAATGATACAGATGATCAATAAACATGGTACCATGGAAAGAGCTCCCCCACCCTCAAATTATACCTGCTTTTCTAGGGCAAGACCTTGCCAGACCAGATCTCAGAGGTGAAGCAAGTGGAGACCAGGTTCCTCTGGGGGCTGCCACTCTACCCCTGCAGCAGGGTCCTTGCCAGGAAGAGACACCTGGCCCCTCTCCCTCCAGCATCATGTGGCCAGTAGACACTCACGCACACTTGGAGGTGGGAGTTGAAGGTGGGAGTGGCATGTTGATGAAGGGCACACGAGTTTATTATCCAGCATCTACCATGTGTAAAATGTAGGGATACATTAGAAAGAGGAAAACAGCCAGTTTCTGGATCCCAAAGCTAAAAACCTAGTTATGAGCCATTAAAACTGGAGGAATGTGAAAAGAGGAGTTTAGGAGTCTGGACCCCTCGGTCATGGTGTTTCCTTGTATGACTCTGGGCAGGACATCACCCCTTTGTGCCTCATTTCTTCATTTCTAAGGGGGGGCAGGGCCAGAGCATGCCCTGGGATTGCAGGATTGGTGCTGATGAATGACTGCCTGCTTGGCTTATTTTTCTTTTAAAGTTTGGGCTTTCCTTTCATTTATGTGACTCAATTCTGAACTAGGTTTGTGGAAAGGAAGAGAAATGAAGCCAGGGTCAGGTAGAAAGCTGGGTAATAGGTGACACCTGAATGATGTGTTATAGGAGGAACTGAGATTGGAGAGAGATGAAGAGGAGAAACCAGAAAGGAGGCAGTCACCAGGGCTCCTCTCCTTGGGGGTTAGAAACAGGGGCCTTTGCTGGTGTCACCGAACAATCCTAGAAAAGTGATGGAATTAGTGCCAAGCTCCAGGGCCACTTAACTATTCAAACCACTGAAATGATGGTTACTTAAGGCTGTTCAAATTAGGTCACTCCAGAGCTGGGGGCATGGATGGGATATTGGTGTGGTCCCAGGCATTTTGTGAACATGGATGAGCCAACAGAAGCAGGAAAGGCCCCAGCTAACCATAAAGCCAGATCCAGATGTGCTGAGCACGTGGAACATTCTCATGAATAGTTTATGTGCTGGGTCACAAAGCCAGCCTTGGTAGATATAAGAAAATTGAAATCACATCAAGTGTCTTTTTCGACCACAACATTATGAGACTAGATATCAACTACAAGGGGAAAAAAACTGCAAAAAACACAAACACGTGGAGGCTAAACAATATGGTACTAAACAACCAATGGAAGAAATCAAAGAGGAAATCAAAAACTACCTTGAGACAGATGTGGCCAAGTATAGAAAAACTTGGTGCAGAGAATACAGAGTACCATGGCCCCAGGGGCCTGCCTGCATGCCTGAAGCCCTGAATAGTTTCCCACATGTCAGACGGGGCTCCGAGCCCCAGCTGTCCGTGCACATTTCTAGCTCTGTTGTGCATCACTGACCAGCAAATATTCAGGTTACTGATGCATACTACACAGAGCAAAGTTCTGCTTATTCCATTACTAAATCTTGGTAGAAATGAGGGCAATGAGTTTGTAATAGAATTATGTTTCTCATGGTTCTTGGCAACTCCCATGAGGTTTTCTAATCTCCAGTGTGGTGCCAGAGGTGGATTCTACCAGCCAGATCTATCTCCTTTCACAAGCTGAACTCTTAAAAGCAGCTCTGTCCCTGAGAGGGCATCATGCTTGCTTAGTATAACAGAGCCTTTCTAATTTGTTTAAAATCTACTCTTCTGCTGACTGTGGGGCAGTGTGAGGGAAGGTTTTCTTTAGGGGGGAGCATGTGTGTGTGTGTGTGTGTGTAGAGTGGGTGTTTTGTCTGACACTGTAATAGTTGAAAGGGTACATAATACTATTGTTTCTTCTACACCATCCTGCTCCTCCCTCCTTCTGCCTCAACACACACAACAAACTGCAAATATGGGATGCTTGTGCTGAGGGAGGTGGAGGAACGCCTCCTCTGTGGATGTATACAGCCACCCCTGCAACCATCTCTCTTGCCACCACAAGTCACTCCTTATTTCATGCAGTGAATGCCTCCTGTGGGACACGGAGGATTACTCACACTGGCGAAGAATGTGGCAAGTGTCTCACTGCATTTAAGGTACCATTGGCTTGTAAAGGAGAAAGAGGAGGCTCACCCTGCAAGACTGTTTGACGAATAAACCTCACCTTGCAAGCTGTTTGATGAATAAACCAGACCTCAGGTGCGTTCCATAACGTGTAACGTGTATCTCCTCTGCCACACTGTACTTGTGTCACACCACTTTTCCCTCTGAGTGTTACGAGTAAATTGGTTTTCGGGTTTTTGTTTTTTTCATTCAAAACATCTCTCCTTACGCTAGTGATATCATCCCTGGAAGACTGAGATGTAAGAAGAGGTGAATCATGTATCACCTTCCTATTGCATCTAGAATTACAACAGCCAGAGCCCTGGGGTGCAGTGGGGATAAAAGCCAAAAAGTAGAGGGGAGGAAAGAGGGAAAGGGAGGGCACAGTGGGGTGAGTAGAGGAAGCTGATTCTTCTGCAGTCTGCTTATTTTCTTCTTCCTGCTTCCTCACCCTCTAAACACCCCTTCCCTATTTATAAATCAGAGAATAGGAAAAATCAGACTTTAAAGACATAGTTGCCTTGTATTTATTGATGGTATTGGTATGAATGTCATTCGTCTGTTTTCTGACCCATCATTGTAACCCCATTAATCACAGACTAAAGCCACCATGGCATTCTCTCTGGACTCAGTTGGATTAAGAAGGATGACATGTAGACTCTGCCCCACCTCCAAGTATTTGTCAAATGATCTTTACCCTGATTAAGGCTCTTATCAGTTTCAAACAGCAGAAGAACCTGGCAGTGCACAGCAATAATTTGAAATGTGAGATCTAAGCATGCAAACTAGTAATGGACCACATAGCTGACTTTCCTGACCTCTCTCTACCTGGGGGTTTGAAAACATCATTCAGTAGTGTGTATCTGAGGTATTCAGGAAAAGGGAGAGGGACTCTCAACCAAATCATTCATTTTGATATTTGGCAAAATTAATACAATTATGTAAAGTTTAAAAATAAAAAAAAAGAAACAGCTGATGCTTATAGAACTGAATAAGTGAAGAATCCGGGCCCAGCTGCAGTACCCAGAGTTTCAGAGGACAGGAAAGGCCCCAGACTACGCATAAAGCGGGTTCCCCCTTCTCAATCACCTCCAAGTCCTTCGAAGGACAAAGACTAGCCTCCCAACCCTATCGCAGTCATGGTCACACCCTTTCCCGCCCACCCCCATGGCCAAGCATTTTCTGAAGCAGTTTTGGATGCTCACCTGTTCTGTTCAATTTTCCTCTTTATTCTCTTCCCCACTGGCGTGCAAACAGAACCAGAGCAGTGCTACTCTTAAAAAATAACAAAATGTTTTATACACATTTCTGTATATACAACTGAACAACATTTTACATGTCCCTTTTGCACAGCAAAAGATATAAACATTGGACTCTGAGAACACAGTTATGTACAAGAAAACCAAAAAGATGTCAAAAATACTTCACAACAGTGCAAAAATATTTTACACAGTATCACGGAGTGAGATCTTTTGAGCAGGAGCAAGGTGTGTGTTTCTTAAGGAAAACTTTTTCTAGGTATTAGATGTCAATAACTGTAAACAAAATGCGACTTTCTTTCTCCCCCTCTCCCTTCCCCACTAGTTATTTGAGGAATTTGGCAGAATTTCAAGGGTCTGAATCTGAGGTAAACAACCCAAGCTCTTGCACCAAAAAGACTGGGTCCAAGGAGGTGGCATTAAAGCCTCAAACACTGTGAAAGCAATTACAAAAAAAAACAAAAACTGCCATGTCAATGACAACACTAGGCCCTCCCAGATGACCGGTGGGGGAGGAAGTTAACCCCTCCTCCTCAGGCCCCAGCTGCCCCACAAACAGGAAACTGGCCGGCAGGCACTTGTAGCCCGCCGGGCTTTGCTAACACCAGCGGCCTTTCCCTTCCCCAGACCCCAAATGGCGACCTCTTTCCCCTTCCTTGTATGGTTTCCCCTCCCCCGTATCTCCACTTGCAATCTGAGCCCCGCTTCAAACACAGCCATATGTATGGGTGTAGAGGGGGCGGGTCTGGGCCTCAAGTGTCCCATCTCCCCTTTCCTGGGGCAGGTCGGGAGGTAAGGAAGTGGTGGAGAGGCGCGTGGGGATCACGATCGGGCGCCAAGGGCGCGCACAGGACATTGCTGGGAGCTCAGCCCGAGTGGGGCTCGTCTGGGCTGGCGCAGTCCGCGGGGCCGGATGGGTCCCCGGCGGTGGCAGTGTTGGCATCCGGGCCCCCTCCTTCGATGGAGCTCTCGCTACCCGTGCTCTCGCCCGACAGCAGGCGCGTCACCCGCAAGTCCGCCTGCAGGCTGCGCACGTCGTTGCCAAAACTGAGCTCGCCCAGGTCGTTAATAAGCTGCGAAAGCTCGGCCCTCATGTCGGAGGTGCTGCCCAGCAGCAGAGGCGACGACCCAGCCTCAGGGCCCGGCGAGACCCCGCCGCCCCCCAGCGCCTCCTCGTGGCCACTCTCCAGCGTGTCCAGCAAGTCCCCGCATTCGAAGTGCATGGCCACCACCAGCGCCCGCTTCGCTTCGGCCTCTGGCTCTGCCGGCTCTCCTTCTCCGGCTCGGTCCTCCTCCTCCTCGGGGCAACCCTCCGCGTGCTCCTCTTCCTCTTCCTCCTGCAGCTCCTGCTCCTGCTGTTCGCCGAGCAGGTCCTCGGTGATGGAGCCGAGCTTGGGCGCACTTCGGCTGCGCTCCACCGGCGGTTTGTAGCAGCAGGGTCCGTGCAGGAGCAGCTTGCGCAGCGGCACTAGCGGGATGGTGTGAGCGCCAACCAGCTCCTGCTGCTGGTGACGCGCGTCGTCCCGCCGCTTGAGCCGTTTAAATTCCGCCAGAGCGTTGGCCGACGTCTGGTAGAGCAGCAGGGCCATGGCCTGCGCCTTCTCGGGCTTCGACACGAGTACCGCGTGACAGCGCAGCATGACCGCCTTGTGCTTGAGCTCGTGCCGGTACACCCAGGCGAAGACCTTGGGCAGTCGCGCGTCTGCCACACAGTAGGTAACGCGGTGCAGCAGGTACAGGTGGCCAGGGCGCCGCAGCGCGCGCTCCTCGGCGTGCACCATGCGGATACCCTGCGCACTCACAGTCAGCTTCATCTTGGTGCCCTGACGGCCCGCCTCACTCTTGCTCCAGATCTTGCCCACCGCTAGGTCGGTGCAGCCGTCGCCGCGCGCCTGGATGGTGGTGGCATTGCCCAGGTAGAGCACAGTATAAGTGGGATCCTCGCTGGTGATGTGCAGTTTTTTGCGCTTGGAGCGAAACATGCTGCCCACCCGGCTGAGCGCGCCTTCGGGGCACGCCCTCGCTAGAGAGCTGAGCGCCGAGTAGTGCAGGCTCACCGCGTAGCCCTTGGGCTTAGACGCCTGCCGTGGCGGCGCCTCGGCCAGCAGCTCGAACTTGTGCTTCTTCCACGGCAGCATCTCCGGAGGGCGCCCCCGCGCAGCTGGGCGGCGGCGGCGGAGCGCCGGTTGAGAGCCCGGCTGAGCCACCCGCCCCGGCCGGGCTCGGCCCGGGCAAGACCGAAAAACAAAACTCTGCTAGGAGTGGCCCACTCCGGAGTGGGGGCGGGGGAATAGGGGTGTATAAGGCTCGAGAACCCAGCACAAGAGGTAGGGGTCGAATTTTTTTTTTTTTTTTTTAAGATTTAACTGCAAGGGGGAGGAGGGAAGGAGCACACAGATTTATCCCAGCCTGAGCAGGATCAGGGCAAAGAGTCTTAGGCAGGCAAAATGAGAGAAAGACAGCACAAGAGTGGGGCGGAAAACGTCTTTAGAAAAAAAGAGATGCAAATAAACGAGAAAGCCCCCAGCAAAAGCAGCCGGGATGGTGCGAGAATACGCAGGAACTCCTCGGCGAAGGTGAAAAGAGCCCCCCCTCTCACACTCACACACACAGTCGCTAGGGCCAGAAACCGCGGAAACTCAACCGCGAGTGTACCCAGGGGTCGGTACTCCCCACCTCCAAGGGGTCCTGGAGGCAGAGAGCCCCTCGGTTGAGCGGGTCCCAGAAGCAGTTGCTTGCCCCAAGTGCGCTCCGATGGTGGGTCGGATGGCCGCGGCGGGCCCCGCGCAGCAATCCCCCCGTGGCTCACTGCATCTTCCCACAGGCAGGACGCCGGGGACTCGGGCTCCGCGGCTCACTGTTAGGGCTGGCTCGGCGGGGGCAGCGCGGGGCTCCGAGGGCCAGGCGTGCGCATGGTCGGCTCCCGGGACGGTCGCTACCTCATTTCTTTTCTCCGGAGGGTGTCTGACTCGGCTCCCGGGATCCCCTGGCTCGGCTGCCAGCCTTTGCAGCGCGCCCTCTCCGGTGCTACGAGCGGTAGCTGCCTCGCCAGCCTCACATCCTTGCAGTCCGAGAGGAAGATCTCGGGTAAATATAGGCCGGCACGAACCATTCGCCGCACGGGGACAGGGGAGGAGCAGAGACAAGGATCTGTTTCAGGCTTGGACGCCCGGCGGTTTGCCGATCTCTTAAAGGGATCTGGTTGCAGCCATTGGTTGGGGGGAAAGGGAGACCGATCCAGTCTGGCAATTTCATCCCAAATTTACCAACATCCCCTATATCTACAGAAATCTCCAAGACCTGGGGTTACCCCGCAGGAAAAGCAACTTGGATTCTGACACTCCACCCCCAGGCTGAATTGCAACTCACTGAATAAATGTATGTCTCCATCGAAACTTCTGGGGGAGGCGGTGGAAGGTGGGATTTAGACTATAATGTGCAAAAAGGTTGGGGAAATAGTATTTCTTTCTGTGTGTGACAGCTTTCTGAGAATGACTGGGTGCTATTTTTTTCCCCAGAATTTTATTCTGGCAAAGAAAATAAAGAAGGGCAAAGAAAACATCTTTCATTCTCTTGGAGCCCCTTCTCCACATGTAAAGAGCAGATAATGAAAAGAGAGATGAGTGGTAATAAGATGGTTGGAGTGAACACTACAGTGTGTATTTGATAAATAAGCTCCTAACCCCTAGCAGTGGCCCAGCCTTCTGTCAGGGCCTAAGCGGGAGAGCACTTTTCTGAGATATATACAGTTTCTAAATAATCCTTGTGTGTGGTTAAGAACTCAGTTTACTTTGGCAGGCCAGGCATTTAGTTTTATTACATTACTATCACATTATGGATGAAAATTCCTAGTAAAAATTCAAATGACTTTTATTTGTTTCAAATAATGCCCACCCACCCTCCATGAGAATGCTTAGCATTAATCATTCTCTTCTCTTGTGCCAGCTTGACACTGTCACTTTAATCATCTGGCTGGCCTGACCCTTGGTTAGTAACTCATTTCTGGGCCCTTGAAACAACCAGCTTTCCTCTATGGTCTGCTCACTCAAAGCAAAACCACTTGTAGCTGAAATGTGTAATAAGTGTCCTGATAACCCTGCATGGAACACCCAAGCTCATCCCACAGGAGGACAGTAGACCCTCCCACTCTCCAGGCCCAGGCTTCTGGGGATCTGGGTGTCTCTGGCTTCCATGCCAGGTCCTGATCTCAGCACAACCGTAACCCCTCCTGGAGATTCTCTGGCCCTCTATTTTTGCTAACTTTTAACCTTTCTTTGAAAGTAAGTGAAATTCACTCAGTCGTGTCCGGCTCTTTGCAACCCCATGGACTGTATGTCCATGGAATTCTCCAGACCAGAATACTGGAGTTGGTAGCCTTTTCCTTCTCCAGGGATCTTCCCAACCCAGGGATCGAACCCAGGTCTCCCCCATTGCAGGCAGATTCTTTACCAGCTGAGCCATGACTCAATTTTCTAGAGTCATTGGTACTGAATTTCAGTTTAACTTTCCTGAGTACCTTTTGGAACCAGGCCCTGAACTGGGAGTCGACAGACCTAATTCCTGTCTCCAAGAAACTCCCAGTCCAGTGAAGGATATAAAGTTCACCCAACTCTGGGCTTCTGCTGGAACATAAATTCTATGAGAGCACCCTGTCTGCACAATGCCTGGCACCACTTAATTGTTGAATGAATGAATGAAACATGCATGTAAACAAGAAGACAGAGTGGATCAAATGGCCTGCGAAGATCCCAGAGTACTCTGAGAAGCTGGAGAAGAAAAGATTCTTTGTGACTAGGAAAATCAAAGAAGGTTCCACAGAGGTGGTTATGTTTAAAATGAACAAGACGTCACCAAGCCGGAAAGAGTTAAAGGGCTTTCCAGATATAGCAAACATAGAACATAATAATGCATGCACGTGTGCAGTTTAGGATGGCATTTAATAACAATGAAACAGGATAACTTTCCTGATGGTTCAGTGGTTAAGAATCCACCTGCCAATGCAGGGGACATGGGTTCGATCCCTTGTCTAGGAAGATTCTACACGCCATGGGACAACTAAGCCCATGTGCCACAACTAATGAGGCCCACATGCCCTTCAGCCTGTGCTCTGCAACAAGAGAAGCCCCAGCAATGAGAAGATCACACTGCAACCACAGAATAGCCCCTGCTCTCCGCAACTAGAGAAAGCCTGCATCCAGCAGCAAAGACCCAGGGCAGCCAAAATAAAATAAATAGTTTTTTTAAGTGAAAGAGGAAAATTTCCTGATCAAACAAGGAATTATGCTGATCGTGCTTTCTGGGCTCTCCTAGTCTCTTAGAGAAGGAATGGCCTTTTCATGGCTGGCTGGGCCCAGAATGTGATTAGAACAGTGCTATAATGACTTACCCTTCAACTGCCCTGATAGGTTAATGGAGGCAAGGTGTTGGAAGGAGCTGGTTAGGACTGTAAAAAGCCACTTAAACCAAGGTTAATTCCTCTTCTGCTTGCATTTCAGGAATATCTTATAGTGGCAATGAAGTAGAGAGAGTAAGTAGTCCAAACAAAAAAAAAATCCTATAAAAACCACACCAAATTAACTTGTGCTAAGTGACCTTTCGGAGAAGGCAATGGCATGCCACTCCAGCACTTTTGCCTGGAGAATCCCATGGACGGAGGAGCCTGGTGGGCTGCAGTCCATGGGGTCGCTAGAGTCGGACACGACTGAGCGACTTTACTTTCACTTTTCACTTACATGCATTGGAGAAGGAAATGGCAACCCACTCCAGTGTTCTTGCCTGGAGAATCCCAGGGACAGGGGAGCCTGGTGGGCTGCCATCTCTGGGGTCGCACAGAGTTGGACATGACTGAAGCGACTTAGCAGCAGCAGCAGCAAGTGACCTTTAGCTAGGCCATATTTCAAAGTCTAGACTCTACAAAAGCAGACATCATGTTCAAGCAGTTAACATTTCCAAATTACTCAGAGGTTCAAGGATTACGACAAGGTTGTGTATTGTCACCCTGCTTATTTAATGTATATGCAGAGTACATCATGCGAAATGCCAGGTTGGATGAAGCACAAGCTGGAATCAAGATTGCCAGGAGAAATATCATCTTCAGATATGCAGATGATACCACATTGATGGCAGAAAGCAGAGAGGAACTAAAGAGCCTCTTGAAGATCGTGAAAGAGGAGAGTGAAAAAGCTGCCTTAAAACTCAGCGTTCGAAAACTAAGATCATGGCATCCAGTCCCATCACTTCATAGCAAATAGAAGGGGAAAAAGTGGAAGCAGTGACAGATTTTATTTTCTTGGGCTCAAAAATCACTGTGGATGGTGACTTCAACCATGAAAATTAAAAGACACTTGCTCATTGGAAGGAAAGCTATAGCAAACCTAGACAGCACATTAAAAAACAGAGACGTCACTTTGCTGACAAAGGTCCATATAGTTAAAGCTATGGTTTTTCCAGTAGTCATGTACTGATGTGAGAATTGGACCATAAAGAAAGCTGAGTGCTGAAGAATTGATGCTTTCAAATTGTGGTGCTGGAGAAGACTCTTGAGAGTCCCTTGGATTGCAAGGGGATCAAACCAGTCAATCCTGAAGGAAATCAACCCTGAATATTCTAATGAAGGATTGATGCTGAAGCTGATAGGTTCCAATACTTTGGCCACCTGATGCAAAAAGCCAACTCATTGGAAAATACCCTGATGCTGGGAAAGATGGAAGGCAAAAGGAGAAGGGGGCGGCAAGAGGATGAGATGATTAGATAACATCACCGACCGACTGAATGGATGTGAATTTGAGCAAACTCTGGGAGACAGTGAAGGACAGAGGAGCCTGGCATGCTATAGTCCGTGGAGTCGCAGAGTCGGACACGACTTAGTGACTGAACAACAGTGAAGAACAACCAAGGATCAGAAGGGTTTAGGGAGGAAGTGGAGGCGCTGGTGATGGGAGCTAGGGCTTGTCTCAACCTCCACGAGAGGCACCTCCTTGGGCTTCATGCAGTGGCAGAGAAAACAGTGGTGCACAGCAGCAGGGAGGACTCCACTGGCGGGCCAGGCTTTCTAGCAGACCCAATGTCCCAGATGCACAGGCTCACAGAGCTGCTCCTGGGCTATCTTCTTAGTAAGCTTATTTTCAACCTGGGAGGACACAGAAGATTTAAGCAAATATGAGCACTCCGATGTGTAAGACACACACCGTGTAGACCTGAGATGTAGAACAGTTCCAGAATAGACCTCAGCAAAGTCAGCTGGCAAGGGCTGACCGAAACTGCATGGCTAGAAACTGCACGGACCACAGACTGTTTTTTATGACACTGCCCCATCTACTGGTGCCAGGCAAGAGTGACACTTGGCGAAACGTTTTCTCACAGAACCAGATAAGCCAGCAGCAGAACCAACACACAGCCAAGTCACAGCCGGAAAGAAACCCAGCCTCTAACATAAATTCGAAGAGTAAGCCTTTTAGCTTGCACGAAGCTTTGGGGCTGGCTTTCTCCCACCTTATTTCTCGAATAATGCTCTTCCTGCTTGGTCCCCCTCCCCCTACATCCCACTGAATGAACATTGGCTTCAGCCATGACAAATGACATACCTGGGATCTTCAAAGTCATTCAACACATATTTGTCGAGAGTCCACTGTAGATGTGATGTCATTGCTGGGGATACTGCACCAAAGCAGACAGACAGGTCTTTGCCCTCATGGGATTTATATCCTGTGGCGAGGCAGATAACAAGCAAACAAACACCTGAGAAAATATCAGTTAGTGAAGAGTCTCTGAAGAAAAGAAAGCAATGTCAGGAGGAGGAAGTAGCTGGTTTGGACTGCATAGCCAGGTAAGGCCTCTCTGGGCAGAGACCTGGATGGGATGAAGCCAGCCAGACAAAGAAATGGAGGGAGAGCATTCCAACCTGTGATGGCCAAAATGGTAGTCATGGGCCAAATGCTGCTAATGAGCACCTGAAAAGTGCTGGGTCCAAATTGAAATGTGATGCAAACATGAAATACATTCAATATTTTAAGGACCTCGATAGGAATGTAAAATATTCAATGATTTTATAGTAATTATATATTAAATGATAATGTTTTGGCTACATTGAGTTAGTAGGATATGCTGTTAAAATTAATTTTTCCCATTTCCCTTTACTTCTTTAATGTGGCTGCTGGACATTTAAAACTATGCATTTGGACAGCTTTGTGCTAGGCAGAGTTCACAGCCAGTGTGAAGTCACCAAGGTGGGAATGACTCCAGTGGGTTCAAGGACTCTCCAACTTCAAAATCTTACTGTGAGATTACAGCCTCTTATTCTTCCAGCCCTCTTCATTCCTGACTCCTATCACATCAGCATTCCTCACAGAGCAGACTCACCCCCTGGCTGTATCAGAATTCTGTGGGGAAATTCCTGGATCCCACCCATAAACCAGATATCTGGTGTTAGAGGTTGGCAATATGTGTGCTTCAACTTCTCATGATTGAACAGATACTAAAGTGCAGGGAGCTCTGCCCTACCCCACTTCATTTTTCCCACTATCAACCCCTTCCTAACCTCTTATCCTTGCCCTCCTCCTCATCCAAGACCTTCTGGATGAGCATCAGGTTCACAATTTCTGTGCACTGTATCCACTCCTTCCCTGGATTACTACCACCGTCTCTGTGCTCTGCTCCTGGAGTCAAAACGTAAGTAGAATCCTCCAGTTGTTCAGACAGTGCCTTGACACATTCTGACCATCTTAAACAGGCAGAATAATCACCACCACCACCAACATAAAGAAGGCTGAGCACAAAGCATTGATGCTTTTGAACTGTGGTGTTGGAGAAGACTCTTGAGAGTCCCTTGGACTGCAAAGAGATCAAACCAGTCAGTCCTAAAGGAAATCAGTCTTGAATATTCATTGGAAGGACTGATGCTGAAGTACTGATCCAATACTTTGGCCACCTGATTCGAAGAGTCAACTCATTAGAAAAGACCCTGATGCTGGGAAAGATTGAAGGCAGGAGGAGAGGGGGATGACAGAAGATGAGATGGCTGGATGGCATCACTAACTCCATGGACATGAGTTTGAACAAGTTCTAGGAGATGGCAAAGGACACCAGGGAAGCCTATTGTGCTGCAGTCCACGGGGTCGCAAAAAGTCAGACACGACTGAGTGACTGAACAATAACCACAACCACCACCAACAATCTCACCCCCGCCAAAGATGCCTACGTCCTAACCCCCAGAATCTATGAATAAGTTACAGTACATGGCAAAGGGAAAGGAAGATTGTAAATGGAATTAAGGTTGCTAACCAACTGAAAATAACCAGGGAAAATAGCTTGAATTATCCAGATGGGCTCATTCTAATCACCATGGTCCATGAAAGTGGAGATCTACAAAAACATTATGCTAAAGTGAAACCCTAATGACAGAACACAGGTTGGGCATTGCCAGGGGCTGGAGGGATGGAGGAAGGGGGAGCAAGTGCTTAAGGTATACAGGGTTTCCTTTGGGGTGATAAAAATGTTACAAAACTTGACAGAGGTGGTGGTTGCATAACATTTTGAATATACTAAATACCACTTAATTATTCCCTGTAACAGGGATAATTTTATGTTACATCAATTTTTTAAAATGAAAGCAGGATGTAAAAGAGTTAGAGTGGTGTCATATTTTAGATTCCACCTATAAGGGATATCATATGGTATTTGTCTTTTTCTGACTTTAGTATGATAATCTATAGGTCCATCCATGTCTCTAGAAATGACTTTATATCATTCTTTTTATGGCTGAGTAGTAGAGAAGGAAATGGCAACCCACTCCAGTGTTCTTGCCTGGAGAATCCCAGGGGCGGGGGAGCCTGGCGGGCTGCCGTCTATGGGGTCTCACAGAGTCAGACACGACTGAAGTGACTTAGCAGTAGCAGCAGCAGCAGTATTCCATTGAATGTGTGTACCACATCTTCTTTATCCATTCATCTGTTAATTGTTTCCATGTCTTGGCTACTATGAATAGTGCTGCAAGGAACATAGAATTGCATGTATCTTTTTGAATTATAGTTTTGTTTGAACATAAGTGGAATTGCAGATCATATGCCAATTCTATTTTTAGTTTTTTGGAGGAAACTCCATACTGTTTTACATAGTGGCTGCACCAATTTACATTCCCACCACCAATGCAGGAGTGTTCTTTTTTCTCCACACCATTTATTATTTTTAGGCTTCTTTGATGATGGCCATTCTAATCAATGTGAGGTGGTATCTCATTGTAGTTTTGATCTGCATTTCTCTAATAATTGACAATGTTGAGCATCTTCTCATGTGCTTGTTGGCCATCTGTATGTCTTCTTTGGAGGAATGTCTACTTAGATCTTCTGCCCATTTTTTCAATTGGATTTTGTTATTGTTGTCATTGAGTTGTATGAGCTGTTTGTATGAGCTGTTTTGGAAATGAAGCCCTTGTAGGTCACATCATTTGCAAATATTTTTTCCCAAGCTATGCTCTTTGCATTGAGTCAGGTCAGGGACTGAGTCTGGAGGACCTTGAATAGCAGGTAGAGGCATCTTGCAAGCTGGGTGAGTCACTGGAGGCCTTTGAGTAGGGATGTGCTGTGATCAGAGTCAGAGCTCAGACGCCCATGTCCCAGCTCTGACTCATTGAGGGTCCCAGAGCAAGATGCTGCCTCTTCCTGGCCCCTCTCCTTCCTGCTTGTGAGCTGAGCAAATTCCCCTCTGGTTCTAAGATCATAAGAAGCTATGTTGGCTTTCTAAGTCTGCCATAACAAATTACCACGAATAGAATGGCTGAAAATAATAGAGATTTTTTTTCTCTCTTAGCTCCTGAGGCTAGTAGAAGATAGCATCCTTCCTTGCCTCTTCCTAGCTTCTGCAATCCCTGGCATTCCTTGGCTTGTAGACACATCACCCCGTCTCTGCCTTCCTCCTCTGATGATGTTCTCCCCCGGTTTTGTATCTTTTCTGTGTGTGCCCAAATCTGTGTCTTCTTATAGGGACATCTGTCATTGCAATAGGGCCCACTCTAATCACATGTAACCCTGTCTTCACTTTAGTACATCTGCAAAGATCCTATTTTCAAATAATATCAGGTTAAGACTGGAATCTCTATTTTTGAAAGACAGCATTCAACTCAAAGCAAAGGCCATAGTAGGAAATTGCAAGGGTAAGAGAAGAAAATAGACAGATTAGATGTCTATAAACTTTGGAGGTCGTCCTGTGTCCTAAGGCCCCAAAAATGTTCTCACGTTTTTTTGACTTTGCTTGCCTTGAAGCCCTGCCTTTCAAGCACTGCTTGCTTGGAATGTTTACCACCTGGAGAAGGGCCTGGCAGAAATGCAAAGGCATAAGAAGGCAGTCAAGAGAAGTGAAACTCTGAGCCTTGCAAGTGAGCCTTTCTCATCAGCACCACCAGAGGCAAGGGATGAATGCCAAGTTTGTTCCCTCAAAAGGCAGAGGACAGAGAAACTGCTCTGCCTGCATGGTTATCTTTAAAACTGGAGCCTTCAATCCACATTTTCATTTGTGCTAGTCAGTTCAGTTCAGTCTCTCAGTCGTGTCTGACTCTTTGCAATCCCATGGACAGCAGCATGCCAGGCCTCCCTATCACCAACTCCTAGAGCTTGCTCAAACTCACGTCCATCAAGTTGGTGATGCCATTCAACCATTTCCCCTCTGTTGTCCCCTTCTCCTCCTACCTTCAATCTTTCCCAGCATCAGGGTCTTTTCTAATGAGTCAGCTCTTTGCATCAGGTGGCCAAAATATTGGAGTTTCAGCTTCATCATCAGTCCTTCCAATGAATAAGTGCTTGTCAGATCAGATCAGATCAGATCAGTTGCTCAGTCATGTCCAACTCTTTGCGACCCCCTGAATCGCAGCACGCCAGGCCTCCCTGTCCATCACTAACTCCCGGAGTTCACCCAGACCCACGTCCATCGAGTCAGTGATGCCATCCAGCCATCTCATCCTCTGTCGTCCCCTTCTCCTCCTGCCCCCAATCCCTCCCAGCATCAGAGTCTTTTCCAATGAGTCAACTCTTCGCATGAGGTGGCCGAAGTACTGGAGTTTCAGCTTTAGCATCATTCCTTCCAAAGAAATCCCAGGGCTGCTTGTAGTACTTATAAATAATAATGAGCACATTTGCTAGATCATTGGCTCATGATGCCCTTGACCCTTACATGACAAAGAGGGCAGGATGTACTCTTCTTCCTGGGTTATATAGTGAAGGTACCATGCTGATATTGCCAGCCTAGGCACCTTCTCTGAGATCATCATTGTGCTACTATTATTTCAGAGATTGGAGTGAAACAAAGGGTGGCATAAGCAGGAGGGGCAAGGAGTCTATTAGCTAAGAACCTTACCTAATTGAGCACCTTAGTGATTATCTATTCCAACACCCACTTTGAAGCATGAGCCTACTTGAGAACATCCTGATGCTTGATTATTTAGCCTTTGCTTAAACACCTCCAGTGACAGAGAGCTCACTCCCTTTCAAAGCTGTCATTCCATCTTTGAACCACTTCAATTGTAAGAAGGCTCACACAGGTTGAAATGGCAACTCTGTAGTTTCTCCCTATTTGTTCTAGTTCCACTTTCTTTGTCAAAACAATCCTCTCCTGTCCCTATGACAGTCCTTCAGATGAACAGAAACGGCCCTATATACTTTCTCCTGACTCTGTTCACACTTCCTCCAACTTTTTCTCATTTCCTTGCCATCCAAGTGTACCTGCTAACATTATCGATGTATCTAATAAAATGATTTAGGGGAGGGACCACAGTTAGAGACAAACAGTGAAATCCCAATGGTCAGAAGGCCCTCCTAGTGGATTAGTTACTGGTGGTATAGTTCATCACCCCACCACTGACTTGAGCTATTTAACCTTGGATGAGTCCCTCTGTTGGACTGATGACCACTAAAATATAAGCTCATGGGAGCAGGGAGTTTGTCCATTGCTGAACCCCAGAGACTAGTAATGAATGAATTAATGAACAAATGAAAGAAACCTGGCACTTTCCATCTGAAGATTTTAGAGTTGCTGATTATTCATTCTACTAGGAGCCTTCTTTATTTTGTATTACTTCACTGAACTTCACTGGATCTCAATTTCTACTGCCAAAAGTTCAGAAAACAGATAGTGCCCTTTCTTATTTGCTGTTGTGAGGGAAAAAATAATTTGCAGAGTCATCTGGGAATAAAAAAAACCCAGAAATTCCACATACAACTCCAAGAGTTGGGAAAAATTCATGGGTTCAAATACAGAACACATAGGATCTTGTCGCCTACCCACCAAAACGAGAGGTCTTTTACATGTTTCATTGAACACACAGTGACTTGCACAAGCAGGAAAGCAATGTTTGAAGTGACTCAAATTTATCATGTATAGTCACTGCTGAACTATTGAAACTTGCTTATGTGTAGGAATCCACCCATTTTCGACAGGGATAAATTGAGAATCATAGATAATCGAAGGGAGTTTCCTACTGATTCAGTGACTCTGTGGGGACTGCCAGACTTCTATTTTCACAACTCTCAGGCTTATGCAAACTGCTTTAATGTCCTTGTGGAAGAAGTTGGTGTAGAGAATGGGAAAGAGGGAGGGCAGGGTTGCAAGCTTGCCTTGGGATAATTTTTCTGCCACTGACACATTGTTGGCCGAGGGGTGAAAACAAAACCAAAACAGAAACCCACCCACTCACCCCTCTCCATCCCCAGAGAGAGGTGGAGCTCAGAGGCACAAGAGTGTGAAGCTGGAGAGCAGAAAGCTACTCCAAGGTTTATTCCTGCATGTAGGTTTGGGGGACTTGGAATTGCATTTGTTGAATCACAGTAAATCAAGAATGAGGAACACCCCATATTGCTATTTGGAAACTGAATAGGAGGTTTCCAAGCTCCAAATCAATGCAACATTCCCCAGGAGTCAGCTATTTAGGGAATCTTGGCCTCAACAGGTCTCAGCTATATGGGGTATTAGGAAGATCTGACTAGTCTTCCAGACACAAACATTTCCACTGTCGTGACAAAGTGATGAAGGGAGTTTGGCTGGGTTGTGTTGTTCCCTGAAGTGTGTGGGTGGAATGGCTTTTGTAGTTAGAGTGTAGGGGCTGGGCTGATTCATCTTTGCAACTTCCTCACTCAGGAGCAGCAACCAACACCTTCTCCGCCCTTGACCATCACCATCACCATTCCCTGTACCCCCATCTCACTTTGTTCCTCTGAATCTAGATCCCACAATCGTGTCTCATCAGCATCCTCAATTCCCCTTCCTCCTTGCCCTCTCACTGAACTAGCCTCATAATCCTTCAGTATGAACCAATTATACATCTGGAATCTCACCGGCATTATCCAGTTGTTGGGGAAAAATTTTTTTCAGTTGTGAAAATGAACACAAAATACTAGGCAATGATCTTGCAGCATTATCTCATTTACTACCTCTGCAGGACAGGAATTATTATTATCCTCATTAACCAGATAAGAAAGCTGAGATTTAGTTCTTTGTCAGTGGTAGATTTGAGGAATATCTCAGAGGGGAGTAGATTTTTTTTATGCCTTACTTATTTGTCAGCTAAGAGTAGTTGTTGACATTTTACGATGTCAGTGTCTTTTTGATGCCCTATCTTGATTAAATTATCACTTTATTTGATCCAGATTTTTTGACGCCTAGGAGAAGAATAACAATAGAAACCAAAAGTGTTTGTTTTCCTTAAATCACTGAAGGTGACAAAATCTGGAAGAGGAAATGAAAGTGAAGTCCCAAGTTTCTAACTGAGCTCTAGGTGGCAGGTTTGTTTACATCCTTTCATTATTATTGTCACTAGAATATAAAGTTCACTGAATCTTGCTTTATGAGTTAGTTTTTTCCACTGAGCCCTGGTGGCTCAGAGGGTAAAGCACCTGCCTGAAACACAGTAGATCTGGGTTCGACCCCTGGGACAG
The DNA here is from genome assembly GCF_029378745.1 of Bos indicus. NCBI lineage: Eukaryota > Metazoa > Chordata > Mammalia > Artiodactyla > Bovidae > Bos > Bos indicus. The sequence continues at coordinate 73,500,307 of NC_091760.1, forward strand.
GAAGGTCCCCTGGAGAAGGAAGTGGCAGCCCACCCCAGTGCTCTTGCCTGGAAAATCCCATGGACGGAGGGGCCTGGTAGGCTACAGTCCATGGGGTCGCAAAGAGTCGCAAAGAGTCAAACGTGACTGAGCACATTTATTTTCTTTCTTTCTTTCTTTCTTTATCCACTCAGCTCTAAGAGAATGCCAGAAACTGAGTTGATGTTCAGGTTTTTTTTTGGGGGGGGGGTTGTTTGTTTGTTTTAGTAACCCAATTTTATTGTATGTTATTGTGGTCATGCCTCAATGCATGTACGATCTTAATTCCTGACCAGGGATCCAACCCATGCCCCCTGCAGTGGAAGGGTGGAGTCTTAATCGGTAGACTGCCACGGAAATTTCTCAGGTTTTTTAAAGATATGCTGTCTCTAAGTTGACAGATGGAAGAAACCACGTTCTAATGCTTTCCTTCACTGATCTGTGAGCACCACCTTCCCAAAGCCTTGCCGACTACTACATGGTTTGTCAGCATGTTTCCCAAAGTGCACTCCAATTCAGTTAGAGTCAGCAGTGAGATACAGCCCACAGCAGGGCTTACCAGGGAATGCAGACATGGGTGGGGGATATGGTTCCAGCTCTTCCTGACCCAGACTTGCTGTGACTGACTTCTAGCCAGTGCTCTTCAGGATCTTCATCTGCACCAGCAGGAAATGGACTTCTCTTGCTCTTCAGAGTGGCCTGTGGGCCAGACCAACATCATCATCATCTCCTGGAAGAACCCAGTGCAGCCAGACCCTAGACCTTATCAGTCAGAATCAGCACGTTAGCAAGATTCCTAGAGGGTTCACATGCACATCAAAGTTGGGGAAGAACTGGGTTCTAAAATACACGATAACAACCCTCATTCTCCCCTCTTATCCGCCCCAGGAACTGATAAAATATTGAGGAGACTTGGGTTTGATGCCTGACCGAATATATTTCAGCTATGATTTGGGCATGCTGCTTGCTCTCAGAGCATCACAACAATGAGGTGTTCTGATTAATGAGAATGGAGTTAAAACCCCCAACACCCTCATAACTTTAATTTGACTTCTCTAAAGATAAAGTGAGGAGCAAAAGTCAGGCCGCAAAGAGTGGAGCGGGGTCACTGCTTTCACTTTATTTTAATTTATAGGAAAATTTAAATACAATTCTAGCTGGAAGTTTTAAACACTTTTTTAAAAGCTATTTGGGAAAAAAAAAAAAAAAAACACGTTTAAGTCAGATTCCTTTGGCTTTCCTTGCAACCTTGTCAAGCTCTTTCCATTCCAAAAGGCCATCCACGCAGGAACTCTTCTCACCAATTCACAGCTTAGGAAGACCAAGTAAACACAAAGCTGTTTAGTTGCCAGGCGTGACAGCAGTAAAGCCACACCTTACAACACTAGGCCGAAAATTAGCGCCAGGAAGCAACGCCACCTAGCGCTCCAGAACACTCTACACGCACGTCACCTCCTCCTCCTCCTGACGAAATTAACCGGAGGCGTGGCTGCTACCGCAAATATGCCCGGCCATTTTTTTCCGAATCTCCTAGTTGTACCCCGAACACTAAAAGTCGACGCACAAATTTAGAAGGTACCATTCGTGTAATCTACTCGCCCTATCCAACTTTGAGATATTCTTAGGAATATATATTGAAAATTAAGCTCTGAGGCCACTTTTTGCATTTACTTTCTATCGTAGTGGCAAGTGTGAGATATATAAGTGGAGATTTGAGGCAGATTATTCTGTTTCCCTGCGATGTCGGGCCTTAACCACTTCGGCTCGTCTACACGTCACTTCCGGAGATCGCGCTCCTGAATACCCAGCAAACTGGTGTGACTCTAACTTGCTGCTTTTCGTTCGTCTTCTGGACAAGCATGGGACGGAGAAGAGCGCCAGAGGGTGGAACCCTTGGCCGGGCTCTTATCCGCCAGCAAGTTCAACGGAGCCGTAGCCACCGCCACACTGACTCCTGGGTAAAAACGTCTTTCTCAGCCTTTCTGCCTAGTTGTGAGTCTGAACGCTGCGAAATTTACGGTCAAGGTTCTCAGGGAAATATTCAAAGGAAATGATGCCAAAATAGGGTTTCTAGGGATGAATACAGTTGCGCCCCGGTAACGGCGGGGATCCGTTCTAGGCCCACCCCCAGCCCCTCTGGGATACTGAAATGCGCAAATGCTCAAGACCGTTAGAATCGACCAGACGGATAAACAGGCCCTCCTAGCAAGACACAGGGCCCATAGGTGGAGGCTAATGTGATGAGGTCGGAGTGAGATCTTGAAAACCAGGGCAGAAACCAGGGCAAAAGTTTGATATTTATCCTGTAGGCCGTGGAAGCATTTGGAAGTTTCCTCACAGGAATGACGCAAAAACTACTTCTTGTTGTATTCATTTTTCTAAAGAATTGATCCTCCAAGAGCCGCTGGTTGGTAGCAGAAGTACAAAATAACTCAGATTCGTGCTTCACTTTTTTTTTATTCCCTAGTGGTATTACTCAGAACTGGGCAGCATTTCTCCAAAGTTTGGCGGGCCTAGTAGCTTCCTGGGCCTGGAAACGGTCATAGCTTTAGGATCCTTGAAGAGCGGATGAAGTGGTTTGATTGATTTGTAATTGTCATTTTGACATTCATTCCTCGAAGTGTTAGAATTCACAAAGTTCTCAGCAAAGAACTGGATTCTAATCCTTACCCTGATTTTTGCTGATTCTGGGGCCTTTGGGCAAACCACCTAGCCTTTTAACCTTCAGTTTTTTTTCATTTATTTGTACCTGTACAGAGCATGTAGCTTAGGATGATGTTTATCTTATCAAACTGAGGTGTGTCTGGAATCAGAACAGTGAGTGGCAACTAGCCAAGCCTTTCACCCCACAGAATAAAACTCAAGAAAATACCACGTTGTGTGGAATGTAATAAAGGTAACTTTCAGGATTCTTTTGTTTTCACTTCACTATACTGAATGGTACACAGCATCTCACAGTATCTCACAGCATTTAAGTCACTATCCGAAGTGTATTGCTTACTGTGGGTGTCTGTCTAAAAAAGTTGACCAACAGTGGCTGCCAGAACCAGAGTATATGGTTTATGGATTTATAAACCACATATTAGCTCTGCCACTTATTAGCTTATGACTATAGGCAATTTATTCTCTCCAGTTTAATCCTGATGGAGACATGAAGTTTATTTCAAAAGATTTTGAAAATTAAACAAGAAAGTAAAAGGAAAATAACTATTACGAGGTAAGAAAGTACCCATTTAAATGTTAACTGTTACTAGTGTTGACTAAAAGAGCTAACACCACCCTCAAGGCCATAGAATGGTTTTTTGAGAACATAGCGTTTATTTGGATGTGAAGAGCAGAAGAAAGCAGCTGTATGTTTTACTCATAGCTACACACAAGTGAGCTCAACGATGGCTATGATTGGGGTCGACTTAATCTTCAGTCCGTGACTGAACAGAGTTCCCTGGATGACTTCCTTGCCACTGCAGAACTTGCAGGAACAGAGTTTGTAGCTGGTAAGTTGTTGCTGAGTGCCTCCAACACGTTTCTGTCTTTGCTGACTAGATACAAGTAAGTCTACTTGGGGGTGTTTTGCCAATCTTCCTAAAGTCATAGGGAGCTGTTTTTAACCCAAAGGCAGATATCCCAGGAGCAGTGTGGAAGGGTCAGTTGAATTCAACAGGGAAGTTCAAAATGTGCCACGGTTTTAAAATTAAGCTCTAAAAAGTATCTGTGGTTATCTGTCATGTCAAATTCGAGAAACTCAGTCTCTCATCAGGGAAGAGACCAGTTAACATCATGGTGAGTAAGTTCCCATATTAAGTGGGAACATTGGGTAGGAGGTCACCATTGGAAGGAGAAATTAATGTTAAAAAATGATCAAGCATGGGGTTAGAGGGGTGTGTGTTCTGACTGGTGGTTGAGGATGACATGATGAGAATGGTGACTGGACCGTCCAGTATTGATGGTCACATGAGGGTAGTGGATTGCCGTCTTTGCCTAAAGATCAAGAAAACCATTGCTGAAGATGACCTGTTATCCTTGAATAGGACCTCCTCTCAGCATTTGGGTAAGAAGCATAGCTGGCTCCCAAGTGCTTATCTCACTGGAGTCACCTGCCTCGGAGACTAGGTGGCTGTGTGGAGAGGTGCAGTAGAGAGGCCTGGAGCAGCTTCAGGGGATAAAGCCTAGAGCAGAAGCCTCTGGTTTATACATACACTGGGTGTTTTTTTATTCCTTTAAATTCTTGTACAGCTTAATTGTGAATGTTTATAAATGTTTTATGTAAATTCTAGCTTTGTAGTAGCTCACCAGTTTGACTGGAGTGCGTCTCCTTGCTGAACTTTGCTTTTCCCCTCAGTCCCTTTGGCTTATAATTATTCTCCATGGGTACAATGAGGAGATTGGTTGTAATGAATATTTTCAATTGCTTCCCATTTCTATTGTTTCTGGTTCCAAGAAATGCATTTAGCATATGGAGTTTTATAAAAATCAGTACTGGAAAAAGTGGTTGACCTTTTGAAACATTTAGTAAAGATCTTTTCCTTTTTTTTAGGTTAGGGAAATCTATGTAGATCAAGAAAGCTTAAATTCTGTTTTAGGTGCTCATATTTTTAGTGTTCTAAGTAATGAATTCACCGCCTCTTAAATAGCAGTACTTTTTTTTCCCCCCTATGGACAGAGAAGCTTAATATTAAATTTGTGCCTCCTGAGGCTAGAACTGGACTACTATCTTTTGAGGAGAACCAGAGAATTAAGAAACTCCATGAAGAAAACAAACAGTTCCTGTGTATACCAAGGAGGTGAGTTGAGTAAAAATGTATATCAAAAGGCATAACAAATCCACTAAATGTAAAATTTTTTATTTGGTGTTCACTTTTTTCTGCTTTCTTTTCTCAACTGCCATTATTAAATCCAGTTATCCTATTCTGTTTTGGTAACTCATGTGGATTTTTTTTTTTTTTTTTTATGATTGTTTCAGACCAAAGTGGGACCAAAAAACTAGCCCAGAAGAACTCAAACAAGCAGAGAAAGATAACTTTCTAGAATGGAGACGTCAGCTTGTCTGGTGAGTGTTCACCTCCGTGAAGAATTTTCTTGAAATTTTAAGTTAGGCATGTTGGTGTCCTTGCATTGCTGTTTGCATTTTTAAGGCTTTGTTCTTTTAAAGAGAAATGGTAGATTTCATCTTATAAGTGCAAATTAGTGTGTGTGTGCAAGCCACATTGCTTTGTGCATGTGTTTCCTTGCACAAAGGTTGTGAGTTCATCGCTGCATTCCTGGCCTTTTCTCCTTTTCATATCCTTCTCCCGCCATTTGTCACTCTGGAGTTGATCACCGCTCCCTGGAGCCTTCTTGCAGTGTGATGGATAAACCTCTAGGACTTAAAAGCTTGAGTAGAAAATTTAAATTTGATTTACATATTAACTCAACAGAAAGGATATAAAAATCATTTGACAATTAATATTTGCATGCTTATTTTTTAATGCAATGAATTTGAGTATTTATATCACTTGAAACCTAACTATCAAAATCTAGCAGAAAGATAAACTTCTCATTCTAAAACCAGGTTGGAAGAGGAACAAAACCTGATATTGACACCATTTGAAAGAAATTTGGACTTTTGGCGCCAACTCTGGAGGGTGATTGAGAGAAGGTAGATTACCGTTTTCTTCTGGTGTAAGAAGGATGTGGTGATGGTGTTATGTTAGATTTGCATGTTATATATGTTTGTGAGCCCAGAGAGGGGTTAAGGGAACAGGATCAAGCTATACAAAGGGCTACTGAGAATTATTATAAAAACTGAAACTGTGATCCTACATTTCTTTTAAAATATGGGGGGGGGGGGGTTGTTATTAATAAAACACATCGATAAACTTAATGATTGTTTTCTGTAAGATGAGTTGTGAACCATCTATAGTTATTTCAGCAAACGTATACGAATTCATACTAGTAACATGGAAAATACAGATGTGAAAAAGGATTGGTGTCTGCTTGCAGAGAGCAAATGTGTTTTGGGGAGGGGTCAAACACCAGGGACACACAGATAGATGAAATGCAATCCTTGCACTAAGTTGACGAAATACTAGTAAAATACAAGATGAAGTGTGAGTCCTGCTGTGTTACAGATGAAGGATCACGGGCCAAGTCAGAGCTGAAGGAACAGTTAGTAGTATTGGGGGAATTTAGGAGTGATTTGTTTCAACTGGGATTTGAAAATAAGAGAATGACTTTGGTAAGTTGAGAATGGGAGATTTTTCGATCATTGCCATATCCTGATAGTTAGAAATTGATGAATCAGCTTTCTTCAATCTCATTCTTTGTTATTGCTAAAGGGTTTTTATTTTTGTCAAAAGAGTGTATGAGTTATTTATAAGGACCCCTTAAATTAACCTTATATTTGAAATGATGCTTTTAACAATAAGCCTTCGGGGAGCAGGGGTGTGTGTGTTTAATCTATAAAATATACCCAGTAAGAACGTTAGGAAACAGGATGCTTTCACTGGGATTCTTGGGAAAGAATATTAGCATATTTAGCATTATTACGAAGAAGAAGGGCTTGGATTAAATTTGTAAAAGTCACTTACATTTCTTTTTAGGGTGATGAAAATGCTCTGGAATTAGTGGTGATAGTTATACAACTTTGTGGCTGTATTAAAAACCACTAAATTGTATACTTTTAAAAGGATGAATTTTATGATAACACAAATTATCTCTTTTTCTTAAAAGTCATTTACATGCCTCCAGCCCATCTTGCTCCCTTGGGTAGAGAGGGTCATTGGGCTGGGATGTGAGGAGGTGAAAATATTAAGGCAAATCTCCAAGCCTAAAGGAAGGGGATGCTATGCTAAGTCACTTCAGTCGTGTCCGACTCTGTGTGACCCCATAGATGGCAGCCCACCAGGCTTCCCCGTTCCTGAGATTCTCCAGGCAAGAACACTGGAGTGAGTTGCCATTTCCTTCTCCAATGCATGAAAGTGAAAAGAGAAAGTGAAGTCGCTCAGTCATGTCCGACCTTCAGCGACCCCATGGACTGCAGCCTTCCAGGCTCCTCCATCCATGGGATTTTCCAGGCAAGAGTACTGGAGTGGGGTGCCATTGCCTTCTCCGGAAGGAAGGGGAAGGTTGCTGCTAATTGCCAGGCTCCATGCAGACCTTAGATTGACCTAGGTTTGAATGGGGCTTAGGAAGACCCATTATGGTTCTTTTGGGGACTGACGTGGACTGATGTCTCCTTCATGCAGTTAGGATGTATATTGCTGAAAATGCGCTTTTTTTTTTCCAAAGAGGATTGATAACAGTGTGAAATATTGAAACTTCTACCTTGAGGGAATGCCCCCATCTGCACACTCTTAGTTTATTTTTTAATTCTAGATTTTCTCCTATTTCATATATTGTCTGTCTTTTTCCATATTTCTTTTTTTCCCTGTTTATTCTGGTTTCTGACTTGTGTAAGAGGCTTTCCACAGATATCAAGTGATGTTTGCCATCTGTTCATATTTAAGAAAACAAAGTGTTACAAAGCTGATTGACGAACTTCTGTTTGGGTGATTTTGCCACCAGGTGAACTTCTCTGTGTGGTGACTGAGCAGAGATCAATTTTATTTGGTTGGGATACCCTAAGATGTTCGTATCTAGGGTGTTTTCCCTAGGATCAGTCAGTTTCTTAAAGAGAAGCACTTTCGTCTGCCAGGAACGGGGTAAAGGTGATGATATACTACACGGGGACTGGGCCTTTGCACCATTTGGGGTATATGTCGACTGACGTTAATCCTCCTCTTCAGTATGGCATTTCTTTCCCACCTTCTCCTATGCTTGAGGTCTTAGTTCTGGAGCCTCTCAGGTTCATCTTCTCCACAATAAAGCCTGGCTTCTGCCATTGGGATAGAGGGCTGAGGGGCTATGGGGTGAAGTGTGGCCGCCTGGCTGAATGGAACAAGGGAATGGACCTAATCCCTCCCTGTTCAGAGTGATTTTAGCCCCACACCTTGCCCTTGTCTCAAAAGCTGCATCTGATGCTTCTGATCCTGAGCTTTCTCAGAGCTCTGGAGTGTGAACAGGCCTGCTTCTCATTGACTAACTTTCTGAGTTGCTCTTTTTGTCCTAATGAGTTCCAGCCTTTACTTTCATTTTTGTAGGTCTTGAGAGGGAACAATGGTAACCATATGAATTTTTCCATGTTTAACGGGAAGGCCCTTATTTTTTATGCCCCTAAATAAGCTGTTTGTTTCCCCAGAGTAAGCCTGGACCTGTTGAAACTTGTAGCTTCAATTGGATTACGGCATCACTTGTTCTGTTGCTGTATCACATGGAAGTGGATCTGAATTACATAAAAATATCATTAAAGTGACTCCTGCTGTGTCTCTTAACAGGAAATATTTATTGATATGTTCTGTAAAGCGGCAGATGTCTCCTGTTTGATAACAGGCTAGCTATGTCATCTGTTTCTTTAAGTTCAAGAATAGTTATCAGAAAGGATTTGGTGTATGACATTTCATTGAAATGCAGGAAACCGCTGAGGCACGGAGGGCAGAATGCTGCTTCTGGTCAGACAGGGCGTTTCCGTTGCGTTGCATCAAGCCTTTGCAGCACATAACTGGCACTTTGCCCTGCATCTTAATTCAGTACACAAAGCATGCCATCTTAAACTTGTCTTCTTACTGGTGTGTCTAAGCTGGTTATTTTTTCTGCCTGTTTGGCAGGTAGACGTAATGTTTATGGACTTTGGTTCATTAGACTTTGTCCGTTTTTTGCAGTCATTTTTGCATTTACTGTTAAATCCTTACAGTTGGAAAGCAGTAGATATTACCTTAAAGAAGGAAATACTAGGACCCACTTAACTAGAGAACTTTTTAAGCATCTTGTCAGAAATTAGCAAGTCTATGAGTTCCTTTACTCACAAGATTATGCTGGAAATTTATTCTGAAGGAAAATGCAAACCCAGATTTGTCAAAAGCTCTGCCCTGAATGGTAGCCTTGATTTAACACATTTCCTTGGTGTTCAGCATAGTTGCATAGGAGTTACTTGAGGAAGAGTGAACCGGACATGGATTGGGAAGACTATTAGAAGGTGCTGGCACATGCGCAGCTTGTTCCCTCCCAGCTGTGGTCACGGCGTTCTAGCCGCAGAGGCTGAGGGCAGGGAGGATCCTACCGGAGAAGTGCAGTATTAAGTCGTACAGTGCTGGCCTGCTGGTCCCCGCTACCTTTGTGAGAATTCGAGGGACTTGCTGTCTGCACGGAAAGTTTTCACATTGCTCCATCATCTTCTGTGTGATGAAAGGGGTTGGATTCATCATTTCCTGCTTCACCATGGCAACTTCAGTTGATACTTCACTATTTTGAATCTTTACATTTAAGCACATTCTTGAAACTGGTGAATGATGATTTGCTACATGTCAGAAGGGTTTCAATGAGGTTTATAGTGGCAGCTGTGATCAGGTGATGTATCAGGGCTTTTTGAGGCCTTGCTTAACACAAGTGTAGACTGGGTGCTGAGCATACAGTCAACCTCACCTTGGGTTGAAATCTTTGAAATAACTCTTTAATCTTTCCAGGAGAGATGACAAGAAGGTATAGTTAAAATTTTTAGCATATTGAGAGCAGGAAAATGTTACGATTACAGCATGATCTCTGGTCCAGAGTACTTGAGTTCCCTTTCAAGCTCCATCACTTAGTACCTTGTGACTTTGAATAGACCACTTAGCTGTTCCAAGCTTCAGCTTCTTTACATATAAACTGGGGATAATTGTGCCCATTGAAAGTTAACTCTATCAGCGCCTGACATGGAGAATGTCTGCTCTCAATACTGTTTCCTTTCACTTCACAGTGATTGGCGTCTCCCGTTTGTTTTTCAGTGATATCGTGGTCCAGATAGTAGATGCTCGAAATCCGCTCCTGTTTAGGTGTGAGGATTTGGTAAGTAAAACGTGACAAGATTCAAACTTGTCCTTGGAGCAGCAGTGGGAGAACCGTGTCACTGACAGCAGTGGCTCTGGGCCAGCCTTTGCACCCTATCCGGTCCCCCACTCCTTCCAAGGCCAGGAGCTTGCATAGTGGTGCCCTTCAGACAGATGTTTTCTTCAGACAGTTGTTTCCGTCTGCAGGAACGCACAAACACTTGAACTTCCTAGGTTTTAGTTTAGAAGCCACTTTGTTCAGAGGCATTTGCCAATGTTTCTCATTTTTGAAGAGACAGTAAATGAAGTAGCATTTTGCTGAGTTTGGCGTATGCCTAGTCCCTTCATCCCACTAAGCTTTCTCTTCTCACACCATAGTTACTACCTTCTGTGGTATTCTACAAATGATCTAAGTTTGTAAATACTGCAGGGGTCATCATTAAGGTGTGAGGAGCACTAGAAATGAGGTGATACAGGTTTTGAATTAATAAGACTGAACACACATGAAGTATTCCTACTTCTGTTTGAGGACCATAGTAGAACCATTATTTTAAAATCTACTGGTGACTAGCAAAATTCAAAATAAGGAAATCTTATTAATTCAGCTTTCAATATTTTTAGGGTATTTCCTAATGGAAAGCTATGGTTGGGAGTTAATTTAATCACTGGGTCTTATTTTCCTTTTAGACTTCAAAAATATTTTTTGTAATAAAAGGTAAGATTATTATTGGCTGTCATCATTTGGCTTGAAAATAGTTCTTGCTGACTGACAAATCAGCAGTTCTTTATTTTTGCTTAAAAGAAACTGTATAAAGAAATGAGAACAGGGCAGGAAAGCATTTCTTTTTTACCCTTTTGTTTTGTTTTTAATTTAAATTTATTTATTTTAATTAGAGGCTAATTACTTTACAATATTGTTTTGGTTTTGCCATATATCAGCATGTACCCTTTAGTTTTTTATGTGAAGAGTTTGTAAGTGTATGTGACCTAACTTCTTTTCAAAGCCTGCTGAAAGGATCCATAGAATGTACCATGATTAAAAATCTTTTGTATTAGGACTGTTTTAAAACTGGGGACAGTAAGACCTTTTAGTAATAGCTTCTGGGGGAAGGGGGTCTTCAGTATAATTAGCCAAATTTTTCCCCATTTGGAGAAATATCTGAATATCTTTGTCTTGCCTAGGAATGTTATGTGAAAACCATTGATGACAACAAGGAGAATGTTATTCTGATAAATAAGGCAGACTTGTTGACTGCCGAGCAGCGGAGTGCCTGGGCTGAATTTTTCAAAAAAGAAAACGTAAAGGTCATCTTCTGGTCAGCTTTGGCTGAAGCCATTAAGCTGATGGGTAACTCTAAGGTAACTGGGACTTCTTCAGGTTGGACTTCAGGGAGGAAGATTTCGGTTTCTGTTAAGTGCGCTTTGTTTGTTTTTTCTTATTGTTGATTTGTGGGGCTTTATTTATAGTAGGATAGTCAGACATGACTGAGTGACTTCACTTTCACTTTCACTTTCCTGCATTGGAGAAGGAAATGGCACCCCACTCCAGTGTTCTTGCCTGGAGAATCCCAGGGACGGAGAGGCCTGGTGGGCTGCCATCTATGGGGTCGCACAGAGTCGGACACTACTGAAGCGACTTAGCAGCAGCAGCAGTAGGGTAGTATGATGACTTACAGAAAAGTGAGTCGCAAAGTTGCTTTCTCTGAAGACACATAATTGTTTTAAATGTTAGGCAGAAAGTTGTGTAGGACGTTTCCTAATGACTTCACAGTTACTTCTAAGAGCAGTCAAAACCAAAATCCAGATACAGCTGAATGTAGTAACTTCTCTGGACTCAACTAGAATCTCTTTTGATTTTATTTTGAAAACAAAGAAATGAGTTAATACTAAATTAAGATACACCATGTGTTTTAACCCAGTTTTGATAGAAACAGTTTGAGTTATTTTCTAATAAAAATTAATGATAACCAGCTATGGAAAGAACTTAGCAATAACATCTTGGAGCTGAAAGAGACTTAAAGTCGTATCTTTTCCTGTCCACCTCCTTTTGTCTCACCTCTATTTATCAGCCATTGCTGACTAGTTAGTGGCCGGAGCTGGGTGCTCTGAATACACGCCTTCTTGTTGGTGAGCTCACAAATTAGTGAGCTCTACCTCTGTGAAGGACTTCTTCCGTCCACCTCCCTGGCAGACAGTCACATACTGTCTGCAGCCAGACATACCACATGTCTCATTCTTTTTCTCTCCAGGGTGAAAGTTCTTCATCCAGTCCAGTGAGGCTCAGCTCTCCTAACTTTGATCTAAGGCCTCTTACTTTCTCCCGGTGTTCCCTCTTCTGCAGAAGATACATTTTTCTGCTTTGCCGCTCCTTATAGACCTGTCCTCCAGCGCGCTCCTCACGCTGAGGGCCTCTCTGCCTGAGTCAGGAGAGCACCTACAATGGGTGGCCACTGATGAGTATGGTCTTTCAGATGTGGTTTGCCCAGGGCATGTGTTCTTATTTCTTGTAATCAGGATACTCCCAGGAATTCAGAGTTTTTGTTAATTCACCTCCTTTCAAAGGAGCTTATGCTTTTGGCTCATTAAACCTATGAACAACCATATCCCGCAAATATTGGGTTGGCCAAAAAGTTTGTTCTGGTTTTCCCGTACTACCTTAAGGGAAAAATCTGTATGAACTTTTTGACCAACTCAGTATTTAAAAGATAAGATTTTACCAAGCACAGCTCATCAATCTTTACATGTGGGGAAAGTTTTTCACTTTATTTTTAGCTCAGCTTAGGACATGTAACTCCTAAATATTAGTGGTTTGCGGACAAGGTAGAATTCATTTTGGATGTGTCATTTGCTTTTCTCTTCTTCCACCGTTGAATCATCTGCAGATTTTGTGTTGGCCCTTCTGTGTATTCTTAATGTTCATTGATAACGCTGTTGAGTAGTCTGGGGCCGAGGACAGTTCTGTGACCTTTCGTGGACTTAATAAGCACAGGTGTACCAAGCATTTAAGATGTATTTGAAAGGCTATAAAAGTAGTTATTGTGCTATTACTGTTGTTAATAAAAGCTAACCCACAGAAAACCTGTTCTTAGCAGACACTGCTATTCTGAGTACTTTCTGTGTTTTATTTCATCTTCTCCAGAAAGAGTGTAAGTGCTTGTAATCCTTGGGCAATCTGGCTTCATAGGCTGTCCTCTTCACCATGGCTTCTCTTGTTTCAAATCCTTCCTGGAAGTTGGTGTCTAGTTGCAGTGCTGAATAATTATTTATCAATATATCACTCAGCCCTGATACAGCAACCCAGTGGCCCTGTTAAAAATGGGAAAAGGATCAGTTTTACATCTGTGGTATTCCCTGAACTGACAATCGAGGAGTAGATTCCCAAGGGAAACGGAATTTGTTTGCATGATCTGTTCTCAGGGAATCTTTGCTGCCTCCTGTTGCTGACTGTCAGCTAACTTGTGGAATTGTTTCCCTGTCAGACTGGATTACCAGTGCTTGGTTTATGGAAGATATTCTTTCTTCCTTTCTAAAAGTTGAACCCTATTTATTCTTCCTAAGTCTTCTGAAATCTCTGTTCACGATTTTCCAGGTTGTTACCAGCTACTGTTGTGATATCGTATCTAATCACATCTGTCATTTGAATATCAAGCATGAACTTACTAAAAATAGATATTCACTATTTTTTCACCTATCTGAAGTTTGGTTCTTTCTCCATGGTTTTTTGGAGAAGGAAATGGCAACCCACTCCAGTATTCTTGGCTGGAGAATCCTGTGGACAGAGGAGCCTGGTGGGCTGCTGTCCATGGGATCACATGGAGTCAGACACGACTGAAGTGACGTAGCATGCATGCATACATTGGAGAAGGAAATGGCAACCCACTCCAGTATTCTTGCCTGGAGAATCCCAGGGACAGAGGAGCCTGGTGGGCTGCCGTCTCTGGGGTCGCACAGAGTCGGACACGACTGAAGCGACTTAGCAGCAGCAACAGCCATGGTGATTTAACCATTCTTATTTTTTTTTTAATGAGACTTTTTTTTTAATTGAGTACTTTTGTTTTCTCTTGACCATTTGTTAAATTGCACCGTGTTCCCCAAAAGATGGACTTTTCCCTTCTTTCTTTCTTTTTTTTTTTTTGGTGTGTGTGTAGCAGAGTTTTATTAAAGTGAAAAAGGGACAGATAAAGCTTCTGACATAGACATCAGAAGGGGGTGGAGAGTGCCTCACTGGCTAGTCTTAGCAAGGGACCTGTATATACTTTTTCAATTGGTCTCTTCTTTAAATTTTTGATGTAACTACTGCAAAGTCCTTATGTTGCCTTTATCATTTTTCCTGAACCTAAACTGCTTCAAGCCTTAGTTTTCCTAGTACATACCCATGTTCAGTCCACATTCTTGTGTTCTGCCTCTTTCATACTTTTAAATGATTCAGAATAGTACACAGTGACTTCTTGACATTCATTATAGAAATTGCTTCCAATTCCAAGTTTCTTTTTGAGTCACCTGAAATGACAGTGAAATCATACCTCTTCTCCCTGACTTTGTTTCTTCCCTAAAATGTAGGATACCTATTTAACTGAGTTGATCATGCCCTCTCCTGTAGATTATTTGGAAATGATAGGTTTGCATCATTTCTAAATCTAAATCAATTCATCCTTATTGATAAGAATTGGTAATACTGTAAACTGTTGTATTTCTGCTTTATTATCCATAAGAATTCAGAATGATTGTTGTTAAGTTGCTAAGTCATGTCCAATTCTTTGTGGTCTCATGGACTGCACCACACCAGGCTTCCATGTCCTTTACTATCTCCCAGAGTTTGCTCAAATTCATGTCCATTGAGTCGATAATGCCATCCAACCATCTCATCCTCTGTCGTCCCCTTCTCCTGCCTTCTATCTTCCCCAGCATCAAGGCCTTTTCCAGTGTGTCAGTTCTTCATATCAGGTGGCCAAGGTATTGGAGTTTCAGCTTCAGCATCAGTCCTTCCAATGAATATTTAGGACTGATTTCCTTGAGGATTGACTGGTTTGATCTCCTTGCTGTCCAGGGGACTCTCAAGAGTCTTCTCCAACACCACAGTTCAAAAAAGCATCAAGTCTTTGATGTTCAGCCTTCTTTATGGTTTAACTCGCACATCCATACATGACTACTGGAAAAAAAAACCATAGCTTTGACTGTACAGACCTTTGTCGGCAAAGTAATGTCTCTTCTTTTTAATATGCTGTCTAGGTTAGTCATAGCTTTTCTTTCAAGGAGCAAGTATCTTTGAATTTTATGGCTGCAGTCACCGTCCGCAGTTATTTTGGAACCCAAGAAAATAAAGTCTGTCGCTGTTTATATTTTTCCCCATCTATTTGCCATGAAGTGATGGGACCAGATGTCATGATCTTAGTTTTTGAATGTTGAGTTTTAAGCCAGTTTTTTCACTCTTCTCTTTTACTTCTTTTACTTTTACTTCTTCTCATCAAGAAGCTCTTCAGCTCCTCTTCACTTTCTGTGATTAAAGTGGTATCATATGCATATTTGAGGTTGTTATTTCTCCTGGCAAACTTGATTCCAACTTGCAATTCATCCAGAAGGATTAATATACCCATGAATTGTAAATGATTTTTACCATTCTGTTTCCAAAAAAAAAATCATTGTTTGGTGAATAATTTCCATGCACAGCATTGTTTTGTTGCTCTCATGTTTCACACACAGGGACCTGTGCTCCATGGTGCTATGATTTATTAAAGGCAGTTATAAAAGAAGTTTCCTTAACTATGAAAATCCATGTCTTTGAAAATGCAAATATATATATATTATAAATTATACCCATCTTGCTTTGTGCATAGAAGAGAATGTTAACTGTTTTACTGTTAATGAGAATGCTTTTATTTTATTCTACAGTCCATTGCAAAAGTACTGCCAAGGAAATCAGCTTGACACAGACTTTTCTAAATTCTTACTCTCTTTTTAATAGATAAAAGAGTTATCTATTAGGATCAAGGTGTTCAGGGTAGTATGGCCTTAGACAAGAGTTATCTATTAGAAAAATAATAGATGTTATTTGTTCAAAGTTCAAGTAACAAAAATGTGTGATGTGAAGGTCCACCTCTAGAGGGCACCACTGTTGATAGTTCAGTTATATTCTCATGTTATCTCGTCTCCTCCATCTGTCACCTTCCCTCTTCTTCACAATGTTTTTTGTCCTCTGTTCATCTTAGATAACCAACTCTGAGTGTTTTCACCGGAGTGAAAAGTGCAGTTGTTACACACTTCTGAACTTATGTGGTTTCTGTTATTTCATCAGGAAGACGTAAACGGAGACACTGGAGAAGCTATCACAGCCGAGTTTGAAAACTCCAGTTGCGACGAAGCTGAAATTCTACACAAAGAGACTGAACATCTTTCACTTGGTGAAGCTGCCAGTAGTGAAGAAGATGAGAGCGAGTATGAGGACTGTCAGGAGGAGGAGGAGGACTGGCAGACGTGTTTGGAAGACAGCAGCAGCTCTGATGAGGAAGCCTGTGGCCAGGACTGCAAGGAGGGCCATACTGTGGATTCTGAGGCTCAAGGAAGGAACACCCCACAAAAGAGGCAAATACACAATTTTAGTCACTTGGTATCCAAGCAGGAATTGCTGGAGGTCTTTAAGCAGCTGCACTCTGGAAAGAAGGTGAAGGATGGACAACTTACTGTTGGACTGGTAAGATGAGATAGGTCATAAAATTGATTGATGAGGGTCTGTATTCCCACTGCCCTGGAACCCCAGAGACCAGCCAGGCCCTGGTGCCACAGGGAACTGAAGGCTTCTTGTTGCCCGTGGGCGCCGTAGGAGCAGGCCATGTGTGACAGACGAAGCCCAGCTCCAAGAGTGAACTTCTCAAGGCTTAAACTGGTTACACCCCTCTTCGTATTAGTCACCTTCTGCAGTCTCCCAGTTAATCCCTACAGGATTCGTGACTTACAAGATATACCAGAATGCAAACTTTTAAGGTTGTCTTCTGCCCTCTGATCCAGTGTTCTTTCCTTTAGGTAGGGTAGGCTTTTGGCATCCTGTGATGCAGGCTTTTTAGATAGGGTAGGCTTTTGGCATCCTGTGAAGATTGCCAACTTTTACTGTAGACATTCTGTCTGACTCCCTTCTAGGTGGGCTATCCAAACGTTGGTAAGAGTTCAACAATCAACACCATCCTAGGCAACAAGAAGGTATCTGTGTCTGCTACGCCCGGCCACACCAAGCATTTTCAGGTATTTCCACAGCATCAGCCTCTGCATTTACTCCTCAGACAGTTCCTCCCTCTGAGTATTTTCTGGAGTTCTTTGCCGCTCGTGTGCTGCTCTTCTTCCCCTTCCTGTGCCGTGTGCCCAGCCTAACCCCCTTACTTGTCCTTCAGACTCTCTATGTAGAACCCGGCCTCTGCCTGTGTGACTGCCCAGGCCTGGTGATGCCCTCCTTTGTCTCTACCAAAGCCGAGATGATTTGCAGTGGAATCCTCCCGATTGACCAGATGAGAGACCATGTCCCACCTGTATCACTAATATCCTTGGTGCTGTGCCAAAATTGTGGTTGTTCTGTGTATATTGGAGCTTCAGAAAAATCTGGGTAATTAAACAGGGGAGGTAAAAATCATCCCTCCTTACATAATTGTAAGGATTAGAAACAAAGATTGTGTGACTTATCTCTGAATTAGGATTATCTCACAAATCTGTAATGTATTTAGGTAAAAATTTGTCATCTTGAAGTCTGTTTCAGAGATAATATTTTTAAAGGATACATTTGGAGGTGCATACATTTGGTGCATAAGGCTTTTTTTAAAAGAAGGACTGAAAGTCTTTTAAAATTAAGAATAATCATACTTCTTAGGAGAGGTGGAAAGTTTTTTGTCACCATGGTGCTGAAATACATGTTCTTAGAAGATGCCATGGGGAGGAGGAGGAGGGTCAGTTCAGAGAAGTAGATTCCTTGACAAGCTTATGTTTGCCAGAATATTCCAAGACATGTTTTAGAAGCTACATATGGCATTGACATCATAAAGCCTAGAGAGGATGAAGATCCCCGGCGACCTCCAACATCAGAAGAACTGCTGACAGCTTATGGATGTGAGTGGTGGTTTATTTTAAAATGTGAACAAAAAATAACAATATAATTACTGATAGAAGTACCCTGCAAAGATACAAATTCAGAATTTTCCCTTAGCATTTTGTCATCTTTCAGGGTTGATACTTCTGTGGTCCTGTTGGTCTTTCCTGCGGAGTAGCCTCCAGGTAGCTGACTTGGTAGTGGTTTGGGGGTCTGGCAGTAAAGGAGTGGGAGCCAGCTGCTGCCTGAGTGGTATTTTATTCCATGTTAGGTGCTTTTTAGAGTTAGAGAAGGAGGTGTGCTATATTCCTTGCCTCTTCCCCAGGCTTTAATCGTAGAAATCAGTGCCTGGGAGACGTGTCTTCCCAGGCTTTGGTGGTTTCAGGCCCTTTCCGGTAGGAGGCCTTGGACCCAAGTGTAGACGTAGGGGTTCTGACCTGAGGCTCTGTTGGCTTTTCTTCATGGGAGCTCCATGTAGAAACTTCCCAGGTGGTGGTAGTGGTAAAGAACCTGCCTGCCAGTGCAAAAGACATGAGAGATGAGGATTCAGTCCCTCGGTTGGGAAGATCCCCTGGAGGCAGGCATGGCAACCCACTCCAGTATTCTTGCCTGGAGAATCTCATGGACAGAGGAGCCCAGCAGGTTGTAGTCCATAGAGTTGCACAGAGTCAGACACGACTGAAGCAACTTAGCATACACACACGTGAGAATTATCTTTGTCATTTCTCCAATTGACTGTGATTTACTTATCTTAAACACAAACTTTAATCTGGAGAGACCTGTATCTACCTAAAGAAATACCAGTGTTAAAAAGTTTCCATGTATATGTATCTTGCCTTTCAAGAAATTGCCCTCAGCCAGGAAAGAGTTCAGGTTATTTGAGTGTTTCCTGGCAGAGAAAGGTGATTTGATATAAACCACAGTTAAATCAGACCTTGAATTTTTGCCTTAGTTGAGATATTTTAAAGAGGATGGATACTAAGCACTTGTGGTAAGACTAGTATAGTCACAAAATCATAGGACAAGAAGGGGTCTTAAAGATTTCCCCATCTCTCCTCTCCCTTTCCTTACAACAAGTAATCTGAACTCTGAGCATGAAATAACTTGCCTAAGGTGGTGTCTGGTCAGTGGCATAGCCTCAGTGAGAACCTAGGTTTCTTTCCTAATCCATCTCTCCCTTGTGCTGGCCTGAAAGATGGGGAAAAGTAGACTTTGTATCAGACTTTCCATCTGGTTTGATATCCAGATAAAACTGAAAGTAATATGAGTCTTTTCAAATTTTTCATCTAATTCTCTCTGGTAAATCAAAAAGTGAGGACAAAGCCAATTTGTAAAAACACATGCCTAAACATTCTTAAAATACTAGTACAATCCATCATCTGTCCATGTATTTGTTAACCATTTTATCTTCTAAGCATCACTTTTTTCTATGCATCATTTGTGTCTTAATGATTTGTAGCAATTCTTTGCCACCTATGTTTCAAATGTTTTTCTTGATGTATATTTTCTTTAGCCCCATAGAAGTCAGTTTTGTTCGGTTTTTAGTTTTGTTGGGTTTGGTGTTTTACTTGGGAAAAGCTGTTTTCCTATCATTTTTTTTTTAATTTTTAGATTTTCATCCTCCTTCAAAGGTATCTTTGTGTATAGTTGTGTAACTGCTTTCTTCTAAACTAAAGGACCCAACAACATAGGGCTAGTAGGAGGAGCTGGGTTTTGAACCTGTCAGCTAAAGCCTGTGTTATTATCAGCTCTGCTCTGTTGCTCCCTTCTAATTGGATTAGTATTAAAGGGATCTTTGTTGTATGTTTGGGAAACTGAAAAAAGTGTAGGTATGTCATTAAATAAGAAAACTTGATCTGTTGCTTTTGGTTTTGCTGATAATGACAATGTAGCATTCTACAAGTAGCCTCCTTGGATCAGTGTTTAAAATCAAAGAGATGAAAGAAATAACTAGAGTAGAGAGAGACTGAACGTGTCCGTCACAACATGTTGCTAGGCGTTTGTCAAAAGATCAGATGCACCAGTATAGTCGGTCCTGGATTGTCAGATTTGTAATGCTAACCAAAATATTTTCTACATTGTTAATTGATTTTTTTTAAGGTAGCATAAGAATGCAGTGTAGTTATAGAAAAGGCTAGATTTCCATTAACCTCAAGTTTCTTTATTACAGTGTCTTCTAACTTAGGTTTTACAAAATTCATTTCCCCTCATAGGTATGCGAGGATTCATGACAGCACATGGACAGCCAGACCAGCCTCGATCTGCACGCTACATCCTGAAGGATTATGTCAATGTAAGTGAACCCTGCCTCTTGTTCCTCTCCAATAAGTAAGTAGGTCTTCTTCCATTGCCTGTGTTTAGGGTAATGGCAACCAGCTGGGTTATAAAAGAGATATTTTCTTGTTGATACTGTTTTATAACTGGAATTATACTCTTGATCCAGGGGAGCCAGCATCATATAAAACATAGAAAGGACTGACATGATATGAAATAGATGAACATCTCTGAATATCTGTTATCAGTAAAGATGATAAAGTATGTAAGTCTGTGAGCTATTATTTTCCTGTTACAGTGAGGACATAGTAAGTTTTGGGTTTTTCTCATCAGCAAAATAGGAGTTCATAGTACCTATCTCATGAGATTATTATGGGAAATAAATGAGAATGGTGATATGAGTTGGACACAGACACCCCCATATACACAAACACCACTTAGCTCAGTGCCTCGTGTAAAGTTAGCCCCGGTAGTTTTTATTAACAGTAGTAGTAAGCTACTTCTTTCCACAAAAAGTATTCCAGGAGGCTCATAATAATTGGCTGTGAGGATGTCGCTTTATTCCCTCCTCTTCTCAGTGTGTCATCAGTGGGGCTTTGGGGCACAGAAGTGAAAGAGGACAGCTGTGTTCTTTTTTTTCTTAATTTAGGAAGAAAATAGTTAATAGAACACTTGTATGGATGAATTATTTATTAATTATTCTTTGCCATCTGTCAATCTGTGAAGGATGGGTGGTGGTTGTGTTCAGTCGCTCAGTTGTGTCTGACTCTTTGCAACGCCATGGACTGCAGCGTGCCAGGCTTCCCTGTACTTCACCATCTCCTGGAGTTTGCTCAAACTCATGTCCATTGAGTCTCTGATGCTGTCCAACCATCTCATCCTCTTTCACCCCCTTTCCCAGCATCAGGGTCTTTTCCAATGAGTCAGTTCTTTACATCAGGTGACCAAAGTATTGGAGCTTCAACTCCAGCACAGTCCTTCCAATGAATATTCAGGGTTGGTTTCCTTAAGGATTGACTGATTTGATCTCCCTGCTGTCCAAGGGACTCTTCAAGAGTCTTCTCTAGCATTACAGTTTGGAAGTATCAGTTCTTCAAAGCTCAGCCTTCTTTGTGATCCAACTCTCACACCCATAACCTGACTTCTGGAAAAACCATAGCTTTGACTAGATGGACCTTTGTTGGCAAAGTGATGTCTGCTTTTTAATATGCTGTCTAGGTAGAGGATGGGGGAAATGAGTTAAAACACAGCACAGTCTTTAGAGAACACATGGTAGGAAGAGGAAACTTGGCGCCCAGCGAACGACAGCATTAGGCCCAGAGTCCCCATTAGTGCAGCCACACTGTCCAACTGCATCCTGGCTTTTGTTTCGGAAAATACATCAAGTATAGGGCTTCCCTGATGACTCAGTCAGGGAAGAATCCACCTACGGTGCAGGAGACTGCCTGCAAAGCAGGAGACGTGGTTCAATCCCTGGGTCAGCAGATTGCCCTGGAGAAGGAAATGGCAACCCACTCCAGTATTCTTGCCTAGGAAATCCCCTGGACAGAGGATTCTGGTGGGCTACAGTCCATGGGGATGCAGAGAGTTGTTCACGACGGAGTGACTAAACCCCCAACTACCACATTAAGTTTTGGATTGGCCAAAAAGTTTGTTCAGGTTTTTACATAAGATGTTACAGAAAAACCCCAAACAACTTTTTGGCCAACCCAATATAATCACGTACTTGTACTGAGGAGTACATTAAAGAAGATAAAGAGGGGCACAGAGAAGAAAGGTTACATTCTGAGTTAGGACTATGGAAGGAGTGAGGCCTCTAGAACACTAAGGATCGTCTTCTGGGTGTTAGGACTGTCTGGTTGCAGTGACCAGAACCCATCTCGGCTGTCAAAAGAACGAAAGTTCCATCAGTGTGCCCTGGGGAGAGGCCACCTCTGTGAACTTCACACAGGTGCTCTGAGGGTGTGCTGTTACCACACGTGTTATCTCTGCAGGGTAAACTCCTGTACTGTCATCCTCCTCCTGGCAGAGATCCTGTGACCTTTCAGTACCAACACCAGCGACTCCTGGAGAAAAAAGTGAATAGTGGGGAAATAAAACTGCAGGTGGTTAGAAATAAAAAGGTATATCAGATTGAAAATGTAGTGGACAAAGCTTTTTTCCATCAGGTGAGTTTTAAGTTTTTTTTTTTTTAACTTCTGATCCAATACACTTTATTGAAACAGCTTTATTTAGTAACAGCTTTATTGAAATGTCATTCGCATATCATTGAATTCACCCTATTAAAATACATGATTTAATAGTTTATGGTATATTCACAGAGTTGTGTTAACCATCACCACCATCTAATTTTAGAACATTTTATTATAGAACTCCTTCACTCCAGAAGGAGACCTTGTACCCATTAACATTCACTCCCCATTCCCCACTTCCACTAGCCACTTCCAACCAGTCATCCACTTTCTCTATAAATAGATTGTTCTGGACATTAGATATAAATGGTATCATATACTGTATGATCATTTGTGGCTGGCTTCTTTAGCAAAGCCTAACAGCTTCAGGGTTCATTCACGTATCCGTACTTCTTTTGCTTTTTATTGCCAAATAATATTCCATTAAATGGAATATACCACATTTTGTTTATTCGTTTGTCAGTTGATGGATATTTGGGTTGTTTCCACTTTTTGTATATTATAAATACAGCTGCTGTGTACATTCACGTGAAGGTTTTTCTGTTTACATGTATTTCATTTCTCTTGGGTGTATACTTTGGAGTAAGATTACTGGGTCATTGGAATTGCTCTATATTTAACCTTCTGAGTAGCTGCCAGACTATCTTCCAAAGTGGCTACACCATTATACATTCCCACCAGCAATGTATGAGGGTTCTAATACCTCCACATCCTTGCCAGACTACAGAAAGGTAATGATATTTAAGCTAGGCTTTGAGAAACAAATAAAAATGTGTCAGTGGGAAGATGTGATGAAATTTCCAGGCAGAAGGAGTAAATGAACAGAGGCAAAAAGATACGGGAGTGTGGGTTTTATCAGCACCGAACCCATGTTGCAGGTGACCCTGTGTGCCACTGGAAGGAATATGGACTTGATTCCCCAGTCTGCAAGGGGCCTTCAGAGATCTGTGAGGACAGGACTTAGAGAGATACAGATTAGAGAACTCTAATAGAAGTGTGGACTCTGGACTCAACGAGTCTTGCAGTGGTCCAGTAAAAGCCAATGAACATCTGGGTTAAAGCAGTGGGGATGGATAAGAGGGAAGGATGTATAAAGTTCTAGAGACTGGAGTCCATGGAACTCAGTGCCTAACTGTTGTGACAGATAAGACGGAGTGTGTCATCTTGGGGGCTGAGCAGGTTCTTATACCACTGGCTGAAATAAAGAATGTAGAGTCAGCTTCTAACTAACTGAGTTACACAAGTAGAATTTTGATATCAAGAGAGATTTCCAGAAAATAGCTGGTATTACGAGTATTGATATAGATGGTGTTTGAAGCCATGGGACTAAATAAAAGTTGAAGGCAGAATGAATTGAAGACAAAACTCTGAGAAACTTATTTCGGGAATGGGGAGAGAAAGAAGAGCAATGAGAGACGGAAGTCCACTATCCTGGAGTTCTCCACAAACAATTCTGTGTGTATCCTCTGAAGGAGACTGCTGACACCGCCATTAATATCTTCCCTTATTCCCTAGGAAAATGTGAGAGCTCTGACCAAAGGAGTCCAGGCTGTGATGGGCTACAAGCCTGGGAGTGGCTTGGTGACAGCAGCTGCTGTGAGCTCTGAGAGGGGGGCTGGGAAGCCCTGGAAAAAACATGGCAACAGAAATAAAAAAGAGAAAAGCCGCAGACTCTATAAGCACCTGGATATGTGAACTTGGACTGCAACGGAACTGGCACCTTGGCTGTGCATCTGTGGTGCTACAGGGTGGACCCTTCTGATGCGCACACAGCAGCCGGTGTTAAGACCAAGGGGCTCTTTAGAGTACCAGCTCAGACTAGCAGTTGTCTCAGATTCCCAGAACCCTGCTCCTGTGAAAGGCTGAATTTAAGATGAGGGAATTTATGATGTATATTTGTGTAAATATATACACAAATGCAGAGTAATTTATAAATTGGGAATTTTGGGGAAAGATATTAAAGTTCAGTTGCTACTTGTGAGTTTTTTATTGGCTCATATAGATTTATTGCTATTTGGACATTTCACATTCTTTAAATGATTTTAATTTGCTGAAACCTGGATGGATTTTTTAGTACATGATTAAATTTGTGATACTTAACCTCACACACATACCCAGCTTATGCCCCTGATATGGCAGAAGGCATATCAGATCTTAGAACAGGGTTTGACATGGATGAGTTTTAAAGCCTGTGGAGAGCATGACCTACTGAAGATTTGAGTGTCCACCCCAGAGAGGGGAGCATGTGCTTTTTGTGTCATAGATGGTTTTGGAAATTTAGTGGAAGTTATGGACACTTTCTCCAGAAAAATGTGCATTACCACCTACACAAATGTGCAAAATGTATCCAGAGATTCATAGACCCCAAAGTTCATGAATTCGCAGTTAAGAAGACTTGCCTTTAACTGACTGTAATATATCTGGTATACTTGAAAATGTGTTCTATCTGGGGAATTTAAAATTTTTTATTCACCAATTTAACAAATACTCATTGACCAACTTTTCTATTTTGATGAAGTCTAAATTTATCTTTTTTCTTTGGTTGCATGTGCTTTGGTGTTAGAATCAAAGTATTGCCAAATGCAAGATTACTAAGATACACTCATTTTTTTTCTGAAGAGTTTTAGGGTTCTAGCTCTTAAATTCAGGTCTCTGGACCAGAGTTCACTTTTGTACATAGTGTGAGTCAGGAAATGGATCAGCTTAATTCTTTTACATGTGTGTATCCAGTAGACCCAGCACCGTTTATTAGAAAGGTCAGTCTTCTCCCATGTAGTTGTTTGGGCACCTGTGTGGAAAATCAAGCATAAATGTGAGGGCATTTCTAGAGATGTACCTTTGACAAGTCAAACGTTCATGAGTGGATAACAACTGTCAATGGTATCGGACTCAGCTTTCTAGCAAGTACAGCTTGTAAGAGATGGATGTGTATGCAGATGCTCTCCACACACACACACACACACACACACACACACACACACACACACACACACACACACACACACACACACACACACTCCACATCCCTCAGTAACACACACACACACACACACACACACACACTCCACATCCCTCAGTGTCAAATGGCGTCCGCCTGCCTGCAGCCCAGTTCCTGAACAGGCTGACAGCTTGCCACAAGCCCTGTGTTCCCTGCTTTCCCACCTGAGGACTTTTCCTGCACCCCAGGAGCTTGCTCAGCCTACACAAAGGGCAGCTTGGAAGGGCAGGAGGTGGAACCCCCGCAGAGTAACCCCCAACCAGGAAGGAGCGGGGGCCGGCTGGTAAGTACCCCAGCTTCCTGTCACGCAGCACGCACATTCTGGTTTCTCACAAGATCCTTAGTGGAACTGAGCCCTGTTTGCCCGTGGTTAAACTGTCGTGTTAACTCGCCTTTCCTTGCTCTTCTCCCTACCCTTCTTACTTTTGCTGCTTCCTCACTTCTGCTTCATGGAGTTGCCTCCCAAATAAACTAACTGAACCTTTGCTTAGAGTCTGAGGAACCCAAACTAGGACATCCTGAAAGGGAATTTCTGTCTTCACTTTCGCTTCTGCCTGGAATATGTCTTGTTAAGCAAACTTGAAATTTGTAAATAGTATGCCCACCCTTGTAGAGGTTAGTATTTTGAGGTTTTCGCAGGGCAGTCAGTATCACTTTATTGTTCTGAAGTCTTTTCTTACAGGGGACATACCATCCTTTTAAAGCAGAACCTGCTGTACATCTGTCATCTGTTTACTTTCAGGAAATTAGAAGGAAGTAAAGTTTTTGTCAAGAAACCAATAGCAATGTTTTCTTCATGGATACACAGGAAAAAATTAATAGCAGGCCAGAAATCCAAGTGCTACCTTGTTTTATTAGCCCTTTCCCCTCTTCAGTCTTTGTGGAGAAGTGAGGAAAATTTTTGAATTTCCACCATTTACAGCCATTTGTTGTCGTGTTCAATGTACTGTATACTAGTTGAGGGTGAGAGGCCATACAGAAAGGAAAGATAGTGCTTTCAAAAGTCTCCAGTTATAAAAAGGTTAACAACAACCATTTTGAGCAATTTAAAAATGAAGACTTACCTGGTCCTGTGGTTAAGACTCCAATTCCACTGCAGGGGCCATGAGTTCTATCCTTTGTGGGGCAACATCTCACATAATGCATGGCATGGCCAAAACAACAACAAAATGATTGATTTTTTTTTTTTTTAAGGCATTATGTTAGCAAAAAGTGCTCACTCAGTTCAGTTCAGTCGCTCAGTCATGTCCAACTCTTTGCAACCCCATGAATCACAGCACGCCAGGCCTCCCTGTTCATCACCAACTCCCGAAGTTCACTCAGACTCAGGTCCATTGAGTCGGTGATGCCATCCAGCCATCTCATCCTCTGTCGTCCCCTTCTCCTCCTGTCCCCAATCCCTCCCAGCATCAGAGTCTTTTCCAATGAGTCAACTCTTCGCATGAAGTGGCCAAAGTACTGGAGTTTCAGCTTTAGCATCATTCCTTCCAAAGAAATCCCAGGGCTGATCTCCAGAATGGACTGGTTGGATCTCCTTGCAGTCCAAGGGACTCTAAAGAGTCTTCTCCAACACCACAGTTTAAAAGCATCAATTCTTTTTTTTTTTTTTTAAAGCATCAATTCTTTGGCGCTCAGCTTTCTTCACAGTCCAACTCTCACATCCATACAAGACCACTGAAAAAACCATAGCCTTGACTAGACAGACGTTTGTTGGCAAAGTAATGTCTCTGCTTTTGAATATGCTATCCAGGTTGATCATAACTTTCCCTCCAAGGAGTAAGCGTCTTTTAATTTCATGGCTGCAGTCACCATCTGCAGTGATTTTTGGAGCCCGAAAAAATAAAGTCTGACACTGTTTCCACTGTTTCCCCATCTATTTCCCATGAAGTTATGGGACTGGATGCCATGATCTTCGTTTTCCGAATGTTGAGCTTTAAGCCAACTTTTTCACTCTCCTCTTTCACTTTCATCAAGAGCCTTTTTAGTTCCTCTTCCCTTTCTGCCATGAGGGTGGTGTCATTTGCATATCTGAGGTTATTGATATTTCTTCAGGCAATCTTGATTCCAGCTTGTGCTTCTTCCAGCCCGGCGTTTCTCATGATGTACTCTGCATATAAGTTAAATAAGCAGGGTGACAATATACAGCCTTGACGTACTCCTTTTCCTATTTGGAACCAGTCTGTTGTTCCATGTCCAGTTCTAACTGTTGCTTCCTGACCTGCATATAGGTTTCTCAAGAGGCAGGTCAGGTGGTCTGGTATTCCCATTTTTTTCAGAATTTTCCAGTTTATTGTGATCCACTCAATAGACCCTAAATAAAAATTTTAAATGTTTTATTAAAAACAAGATCGTACAGTGTGTTGATGGCAAAGTTCTAAATAGAACTCAGGACCTTAACAATCCTATCACTTCAGTCTTGACTCCAGTTTGTCCACAATGGGACTGCTTAAGATTTGGAATGGCCAGTATTTCAAAATGCATTCTTTAGGGACTTCCTGAGTGATGCAGTGGCTAAGACTCCACTCTCCCAATGCTGGATCAGGGAACTAGATCCCACATGCCTCAACTAAAGGCATGTTGCATACTGCAACAAAGATCAAAGGTCTTGTGTGCTGCAACTAAGACCTGGGGTAGCCAAGTAGATAGATAAACATACATTTTTTTTTTTAATGCATTATCTTAGAATTTCTCTCTATATAGCAGGTAAATTAAA
Organism: Bos indicus; assembly: GCF_029378745.1. Taxonomy (NCBI): domain Eukaryota; kingdom Metazoa; phylum Chordata; class Mammalia; order Artiodactyla; family Bovidae; genus Bos; species Bos indicus. The sequence continues at coordinate 73,528,445 of NC_091760.1, forward strand.
TTGATGAACTTTTTTTTATGTTATTGTTTAAGGAGTAGCCACAAGCCCTTTCTCTAAATAATGCATTTTATAAGAACATTGACAGGAGACAGTGTGTCCTCAGAAGAGGAAAGCTGTTGAGCTGCTCACCTGCCCACAGCCACCTCCCACCCTCTCACCAACCCCACCCCTCTTCACAGGCAGCTGGGATTTATGGTCCGATTGGCTGCCCGCTCCGGCAGGGCTAGTCAGCCTGCCACAGCCCTTCCTTCTTCAGGACAATGCCAGTGGCCGCAGTGCCTCTGCCAACAGGATGTGCTTACAAGCTGTGTGGGGAGGACGTGTGTTATGGTTCCCTTGTTAAGTTTTCCTTTTTGTTAAACTCTGGACCATGGCCAGAAGACATTCACTCTTGGGCCTGGGAGGAGCCTGGTAAAGGAACTGACTCACTTCCTGAGGGTGGATCATGTGGAGAGCCCTATGGAAGGTACTGGAAGAATTTGGGAGGGAGGGAGTTGGTTAGAATTCATCATCCTAAGTGTCCCCTACAGGACGGAGTCCTGGCTCCCTTGGGACTGGACCAACTGCCCCTCACATGGCTCTACCTGCTGCAGCATCTGCTGCTGCCTGTGCCCACAGGCCAGCCCTTCCTGCCATCAGGAGCACCTGATCTCCAAAGCTCAGCTCATGCCTTTCTTGAGAGCCTTCCCTAGCGTATTCACACAATACTAGGTATTGTTAGAGCATTTCCAGTATGTTCTTAAGTACATATCACTCTCTGGCCTGTTTAAAAATCAATATTTTCATTCTATGTATTTTCCTTACTATGTGCCAAGCACTGAGTTGCAGAGACAGATACGAACAAAACCATGGCAAGGCGCTCACAGCCTGGTAGAAAGACAACACTTAGCATGCTTGAAAGTCCCTACCAGAGGAGTAGAGTGGGCACTGGACCCCTCAGGACCAAGATCCCCGATCACCTGTGAGGGAAGACCACCCCGGTGGAACAGCTTTGGAAAGGAAAATCATCCAGTTTCGTTGTAGATGTGCTCAATTAAGATATGCAAGACATGTCACAAAGGCAGTTGCTATGTGAGACTGAACTGTGGGAGTTCTCAGCTGTGGATAATTCACTCCAGAGACCCAGGGGCAGAAGACAGATGCTCCTGGCACATGGTAGAAAACAGAACTAAGAACTGAGCTGTGTCTCCATTAGTTGACGTTCCTTTTCACATTTTCAGTGAACCACATTTGTATATAATATACATATGTGTATGTATGTATGTATTTAGCTGCGTTGGGTCTTAGTTGTGTCGCAAGGGATCTTTAGTTACGGCACGTGGGACCTAGTTCCCAGACCAGAGCACGGAGCTCCAGCCACTGGACCACCAGGGAAGTCCCTGAACCACATTTGTTTTTAAGTATATCTGAGGCTCTTCCTGGGAAAGACAGTAACAATAATAATTGCCACAGTTGGCATGTGCCAGATGCTTTATCTGCAGGATTTCTAATAATCATAGTAACTCTATGGTAGGTACTCTTGTTATCAGCTTACAGGTAAGAATACTCCTGTGCAAAAAGGATCAGCGCTTTACCCGGTCATAGCTGCAAGGAGGCAGAATGTGAATCCGGTCCAAGATTATCGAAAACCCACACTTTCCTACTGCATTGTCCGATGTCCCCAGATATCCAGTGACTGGAAACAGCTCCCCACAGTTTCTCCACCCCAAGCGAGGGCCATCTCATAACCTTGTTTCTCATAAGCATCTCCCAGGAAGCTTGCATAAAACAGTACAGTTGGCTGGATAATGGCCCCCAAAGATATCAAGTCCTGATCCTTGGAGCCTGTAAATGTTACCTTGTATGAAGAAAGGGTCTTTGCAGGTGTGATTTAGTTAAGGATCTTGAGACAGGGAGATTATTGTGGATTATTTGAGGAGGCCACAAATAAGAGAGAGGCAGAGGGAGATTAAACATAGAAGAGGAAAAGGCAATACAGACATGGAGACAGGAGGTAGAGACTGATCAGAGTGATGCAGCCGCAAGGCAGGGAATGTTCGCAGCCACCAGATGCTGGAAGAGAGGGGACAAGAAAGAGCTTCTCCCTTAAAGTGCCAGGGAGTAGGGCAGGCACCAGATACCAGATACCACTAAGGGGATAAAGCAGGCAGCCCAGGAAACACCTTGATTTTAGTCCTGTGACACTGATTGCAGACTTTGGGCCTCCAGGACTGTGAGGGAATGCATTTTTGTTGCTTTAAACCACGAAATTTGTGATGATTTGTTTCAGCAGATCTAGGACACTAATCCATGTGGATTCCAAGGACACATGCCCAGGGAGTTAAATTTAGTAGGTCTGCTTTTTGAAGGGCAACCAGAGCGATTCTGATACTGACAATCTATGGGCCACACCGCCTCAACTGCTCAGGCAGGGCAACTGTAGGACTTAAACCCTTAAGTGCTAACCGCTGGACCACCAGAGAATTACTGAAACAACTTTTAAATTAGGTCCACTTCCCCAGGATTTATGCTGAGGCTGAGGGAGAAGGAAACCATAATAAAGACTGAATCAAGTTAAACCGTGGTAATTTCAGATCTAAGCAAAACTGATAGTATCAGGTGATCTTGGGCCTGGTGAAAGGGCGACACCAAACTGGACAGTGCTCACTTTAGCAAGACAACTAGTGGGATAGATGATTTGGGGATAGACCTGCCTCTGGGAGCTGTAGGCACCAGAGGAACCCAGGATCTAGGTGGCCACCAGTCAGCACCCATGCGTGATTAGATCCAGGCAGAGACGGCCATTCGTAAGCACAGAGGAGAACACCGGAAGAACCCACAAAAACCCAGAAGACAAAAACAAAAAGAAGGAAAAAAAAAAAAGAACCAGAAGGCAGAGATTAGACTAAGGGTATTTATTGTTTATAGACTATGAGAAACTTGGGTTGTATATATTTTTCCTTTTAATTTACCCCTCTAATCGTGTCTCGCATGTATGCATGCTCAGTTGTATTCAACTTTGCAACCTCACGGACAGTAGCCTGCCAGGCTCCTCTGTCCATGGGATTCTCCAGGCAAGAGTACTGGAGTGGATTTTCATTTCCTCCTCCAGGCATCTTCCGACCCAGAGATCAAACTTGCATCTCCTTCATTCACAGGTGAATTTTTTACCACTGAACCAACTGTCTTAGTTGGCATTAATTTTATACTTCATCTTAATCATTTTACTTATTTGAATTTTGGCCCCTTTTGTTTAATAATATATTTAATCTCTCTTTGCTCAATTGCCTACGTAATATCTTTCTCTTCTACTGAACTGTAAAGGTAGGTGGGAACCATGTCTGTTTTTCTCAGCAGTGTGTCCCCAGCTCTTAGCACAAAGACTGACAGTGTTCATTTCTCCCGTGAGTGATCCTAACTTTTAAAGATGAATGAACCCATGAAATGGCACAGCCACTTTGGTAAACAGTCCAGTAGTTCCTCAAAACTTGAAACACAGAGTCACCCGGGGACCCAGCAATTTCACACCCAGGTATATGCCCAAGAGACTGAAAACCTGTATCCACACAAAAACTTGTACACAAGTGTTCGTAATAGCATCGTTCATAATGTCCCCAAAGTGGAAACAACTCAATTGTCCATCAAGTGATGAAAAGATAAATAAAATGTGGTACACCCATACAGTGGATTATTTTTTAGTTGTGAAAAAAAAATGGGGACTTCTCTGGTGGTCCAGGCCCTAAGACTCCGAACTCCCAAGGTAGGGGACCCCACTTGAATCCCTGTCAGAGAACTAAATCCCTGCATGCCTCAATGAAGATGGAAGTTCCTGAGTACCGCAACCACCGGTGCAGTCAAATAAATAAATAACAAAGAAATGACCCTCTGATACATGCCACAATGTAGATGAACCTTAAAAACATCATACTGAGTGAAAGAAGTCAGTCACAAAAAGGTTATCTATTGGATGATTCCATTTATAAGGAATGTCCAGCATAGACAAATCCATAGAGACAGAGGCTGCTGAGGGCTGGGAGTGCTTGAGGGGGACGGAGAGTAACTAAACGCTAGTGGGTACTAGGTTTTTTGCCAGGTAATGAAAACGTTCTAAAATTCGATAATGATGGTGGCTGCAGCAACTCGGTGGATATGTTAAAAACCACTGGCTTGTACACTTTAAAAGGGTGAATTTTCTATGGTATATGAATGGGATCTCCATAGAGCTATCTTTAAAAATAAAAAAAGAAATGATACAGACAAGTCCTTCTTTAAGTTATTAAAAATCAACAAGGAAAATTTTAAATTATAATAGTTTATTTTCAAGAAAAATAGTCCCATGTACTTGAGTGGCCGTGTGTCTGAATGGGAGGGGGCAGATTGCAAAAATCACGGGGCTCCCTGACTGCGGGGGTCGCCGCCTAGGAGGACTTCACTTCTAGAGCCCCGCTTGAGCAAATGGTGGGGACGCAGGGTGCAGCCACAGCCTCAGAAAAGAGGGTGAGAGAGGATGACGGGGAGCGCGTGCGATTCCTCTTTCCTGGCCTCCCACCGCACCCTTTGTATCGTGCCATTTTAACGATCTCACACCTCTCGGGATCACCAGAGCCCAAGCGGCTCGCCGGGAGCGAAGTGTGTATTGTTTGGCTCAGGAAATGTCGGGTAATGAAGGTGCCTCCCACTGGTCTGGCAGGTCACTGTATTCCGCTCTGGCCTCCGGTTTGGGGGATGGGTGACAGCAAAGGGGTCCGCGGAGCCGCGCCCCTTCTGTCTGCGGGGCAGGGAGCGCAGCCATTGTGCCGAGGCTGCTCCGGGCTCCCGCCGCTGGGGGGCGGCCTTTCGCCCGCAGACCCCCGACAATAGCGGGAGGGGTGGGGAGCAGCACGGTTCCGGAAACTTTTCCCTGGAGTCCTGACCGCCGCCGCGCGCCCCCGGGAGCACGGAGCTGGGCGCGCCCATCTCCGGCCGGCCAACTGTGTGCTCGGGCTGGCCTGGTGCGGCGGAACAGAACACAGAAGGGGGCGTGCGGGGCGGCAGCGCCGGGGCCGCGGGCAGCAAGGAAGGCTGCACGCGGGTCCCTGGCCACGCGAAGGCGCGGGCACCGGACTGGGCGGAATGGAGCTTGCCATGGGGGAGGCTCCCAGCCGCGCACCGGCGCTCGCGCTCTGGGACTGGGACTACCTGGACCGCTGCTTCGCCCGCCACCGTGTCTGCATCTCCTTCGGCCTGTGGATCTGCTCCTCTTCCTGCTGGATCGCCGTCCACGCGCTGTAATGGGGGCCGGGGCGGCTGCGGGGGGAACGGGGCGCTGGCCCTGCTGACTCGCTCTTGGGCACCTAGAAGGAGGAGGGCAGAAAGGGAGGATCCAAGAGGCAAGACAATTCCAGGGTTGAAAGGAACATTTTGCTGTAGACTGAAATCAGATCCTTCTTTCCGGATTCCACGAACGAGGAGGTTGGGCTGGGAGCCCACAGAAGGCTGGGTGGTATGGTGGGCGGGACCGTGGACTGGAAGCCGCCAGTCCTGGGTTCTCTTGTTAGCCTTTCCCCACTGACTGGCCCTGTGAGCTGGGCGAGGTGTAAAGTCCCTGGGACTCACTTATCCTCACATAAATGGGGATGTTAGCACATAGGACTGAATGGGAGGATCCAATGAGTTAGTGCTGGTAGAGCTCTTCTTAAATGCTCATTAAACAGCATTATTATTGCTCCCGCACTGCCATCCACCCTTGGCAGAGAACATGAGCCTGTCTCTCCATGTTTCTGGACTCAGTTTACCCAAGGCCCTCCTAGCTGAGAAGGGGAGAGGTAATTATATAACTCTGGCTACAAACTTTGCCAACACTGGAAGTGATCTGGCTGAGTGATCACCGTAACCTGGGTTCTAAGGGTGATGTCTGGCTAAAGGTGGCCTCTAGGTCTTCTGCCACCCTGTCCCAAGCTCTGAAGGATGGTGCCCCCCACCATGTATTCCCTAGGTGGAGGGGGAGGGAGAGAAGGACCACCACCAGGGAGGCTGGCACCTGCTCACCTTTAGCACACAATCCCGTTTACTTCAGGTCTGACGTTGTTGGAGAGAGTCTGCAGGCCATGAATAAGAAAACACTTGGAACATTTGCTGAGGGCCTAGTCCTGCCATCGTTAACTCACCAATCGCTGCCACCACCCCGTGAGGCAGGGACTGTCACTGACTCTGTTTAGATGAGGACGCCTGAGGTTCTGACAAGCTAACTAACTTGCCTGAGTGAATGGGTAGAACTGAAACCCCAGGACCTACTGGAAGGGGCAGGCTTGTGAGGTGACTACCCAGACCAGAGGATGGGAACTAAGGAGGCAGTTTACCTGCATTGTCTCACATGTTCATCACCGCCACCCTCTGAGATGGGTGTTATCAGACAGCTTACCCTCTGTTACAGAGCTTCTGTGAGAATGCCCACTGGCTGGGCCGAGAGCAGAGCCTCTGCCTTTCCACCCTGCCTCAGCTGTGTAGGGGCTGGATCAGGGCCAACCCAGGGTCCCTGACCCCTGAGAACTGGAGATCAGCAGGGCACACGCAGGGCCTCCACAGGTAAAGTGGAAGGCCTGCCGTTAACTCACCTTTCACCATAGCCCTCAGTTTTCTCCTCTCTCAAATAGGAGGGTTGAAATGAATTATTTCTAACTTGGGTCCAACTCGGAGAGTCTCTAGTGTAGAGTCTTCACTCTCAGTCCTTCAGTTTCAGGACTCAAAATTAACAGTTGACATTCCCACTGGGAGCTCTGGGCTTTGTCTAGCCAGTCAGGAATGTTTGGGAGCCCAGTTGTCTTCTGTCCACATCAATTTGTCCCAAGGGCTGATGCTCAGAACTGGCCAAATGGTCCTAATGATGTGGAGTAAGTCCTACCCTGTGGTTAAAGGAAATGAAACCAGAGCTGCAACTGTGCCTCAGTCTCCCTGTAGAAATGTTGGCAGGAAAACATCTCAGACAAAGTATTTCCAAGATCCGACTGATGATGCTGACAAAGAGACATCTGCCCCTTCCAGCTTGTCCTGCCTTCCTGCACTTATTCCTGGGGGAATGAGAGGGTAGAAAGTGAGCAGTAAGGGAGAGAGAAGCCAGCAGTGGCAATCCAAAGTGCCACAGCATCTTTGAGGAGTCTTCCCTTGTGTGCGAAGAACGTGCACCCAAAATGAAATCAACTCAGATGCAGCTGGCAGAAACTGAGCCATCTCACTGCACAGATGGATTAGAAGGATTTCATGTTAATTGCAAAGAAACAAGTTGCCTTTTTAATTTAGGCAATTAACTCTGCTCTGCAGTAAAACTGCAATGATTGGATTACTTTTATAACTCTCCTGTTTCCTTTCAAAAAAAGAAAAGCTGACAGCTCGTTTGTCAGCACTGAGAGGTGGGTCTGAATTTGAGGCAGCCAGATTGATAGGGGGAAAGAAACTCCTCCTTTTGTGAGGCCTGGCTCTTGCTGTGGGCTTGTTGGTCAGAGGCTCAGAGTCCCTTCCATCCTTTACTTTTTGCATCTATAAACTAAGGTCAAAAACACCTGGTGAATATCTGGGGAAGAAAGTGATTCATAAGGACACCAAGTCACAACTGCCTTTTTCAGACACCTGCTCTGGGAGCCCAGCCTTACATTTCTGTATTCTGTCCACACTCCTGTCTGTCTCCTCAGGCTTCTGTATCTGAGATGTGGGAGGAAATCTGGACGGGACCAGTCAGCGTTGTGGGCTGCGTGCTGCCTCCTGATTAGTCTGTGTGACACCATTGGGGCGATTCTGGCCAAGCAGCTCACCATTCAGGTGGGTTGGGCCCACAGGTGACTGTGGCCTCTGCTTTGTTCCTTCCCCACGCAAAGCAGCTTTGACCTAGGGTCTGTGCCCCTGCTGGCCTTTCTGCTCCTCCAATAACCACGTGACTCACTGCTTACCTCCTTCAAGTCTTTGCTCAAAAATCTCCTCTCAATAAGACCTCCTAGCCATCTGTTAAAAATTGTGCCCTGCGTCTCCCACAGCTGCTCCAGACCCCTTATCCTGCTCATTTCCCCCTTAATGTACCATCTGCCTTACTTTATTCATTATGTCTATTCTTTATTGCGTGTTAACCCTTACTAGCATGTCAGCTTCATAAGGGCAACAACTTTAATTCAGTGCCATCTCCCCAGCACTTAAAACAGGAGCTGGCACATAGTGGCAGCTATAATTGGACTATATGGCACATAGTCCAATTAAAAAAAAAAAAAAAAGGATGGTTGCTATTACTGTTTTTTAGAGCCCAGGCACTGTCCCCACTCATGCAGGGGTATCTGAATCCTTTCCCAGGTGGTGATGTGGGCTTTGGAGCAAATGAGAAACATTTCAAGTTTTTCCAAAGTCTGGGACCTTAAACAAATCTGTGTAGAAAGGGGCCTATCTCAAAACACATATCCCAAGGAAGAAGGACCTGTGGGCCCCACTTCAGGAGGCTGGTCCTGGCCTTTTGCCACCCAGGGAGATGCGATGGAGGGCAGCCTGGTGGTCGCACACAGATTTGGAGAGTTCTAGACCCTGCTGTGAGCAGCATTCTATCAGAAACAAATCACCTTTCGTTTTGGAGGCAGTTCTCACTAGCTGATAAAAGATAATGAAGTTCAGCTCAAGTCCAATAATAATAGCTGATATTTATTAAATAGTAAGGGTTTTTCATCTATTAAATCACTTAATCCTTAAATTATGGGTGCTTGCATCATCCCTGTTTTACATACGAGGTGTAAAAGAGGTGTGGAGAGGTGTAGAGAGGTTAAATAACCATGCTAAAGTCGCTCTCTTGTAAGTAGCAGTGTCAGGATTCAAACCCTAGAACACATGCTGTTAAGCACTAAATACAGTGGACCCTTGAACAACACGGGTTTGAACTGTGTGCATTCACTTATACGTGGATTTTTTCAAATAATACACACTATGGCACCCCACGGTCCATGGGTGGTTGAATCTATGGATGCAGAACACAGGATACAGAGGACCTGCTGCAAAGTGACACTCAGAATTTCCACTGCAAGGAAGTGGGCGCCCCAACCCCTGAGCTGTTCAAGTGTCAACTGTAGTCAGTAGCGAGTGCAAGTTTCGGCAGGTGCACCTTGCTGCTGCTGCTGCTGCTGCTGCTGCTAAGTCGCTTCATTCATGTCCGACTCTGTGTGACCCCATAGACGGCAGCCCACCAGGCTCCCCCGTCCCTGGAATTCTCCAGGCAAGAACACTGGAGTGGGCCAGGTGCATCTTACTTTCCTCCAATCACTGGCCTAAGCAACTTTCCACATGTCAGCTCATATCATCTACTTCACACTGAGAGAAGTGCTGTTATTATCCCTGCTTTACAGATGAGGAAACAGAGGCCCTGGGAAGGTCAGTGGCTGGGCCAAAGTTGCATAAGACTACGCCGTACTATGGAAAGTGTGGCGGGCTGGGATCCTGTCCCATCTCTATGATGAACGTTTTCATAATGGCTTTGATCACTTGAGCAAAACCCCATTTCCTCAAATGGAGGTGATAACCAACCTTTATGGGTTGGGAAGTATCCCTGGAAACCCTATTTCAGTGGAACATATGTGGTGGAGGAGATCCAGAACAAGAGGTACTACAGTTGTTTAAAGAGGTTTGAACACCAAGACCTTTCCTTTGCTCGCAGGTCTTCACTGGTACCTACCTAGCAGCTGTCGACCTGGTGAACTTTGTGTCCGTTCTCTTCCCAGTCTGTGGCTCCAAATTCAAGTCTAATTCGGGTGAGTGTGCTGCCACCTGTTCCTGACTTCATCACCCACTCATTTCATTCATCAGTACCTCTCCCTGTCGTGCCCGAGCTGGGCCCCTGCCAGGCACAGATGAATGGGCGAGCTCCCCGGCCTCAGCCAGAGCAGGGAGTCAGGGCCCTAAAAGGTAGTCAGCACTGCTAGTGAGGGGTGTGCGCATGGTGGGCAGCAGAGGAGGGGAGGGTCTGCAGGTGTCTGGAGAAGGTGACGTTGGAACTGGGACTGCAGGAAAGGGCCTTCCAGATGAAAGAGCAGCCTGGGAAGAGGTCGGGAAGAAGGAGGGGGCAGGGCTTAGGGGACAGATGGTGATACTCAATGTGCAAGTCCGGGGGCTCAGGTGAAGCCCCACCACTTCTGGAAATGGAGTCCAGGGACCGGCCTGCATGGCCTCAGGCAGAGCAGGGGCTGGAGGTGGCTGAGACGGGATGAGTAGGCTGGGAATATGTGGGATCAGACATTCCTGACAAGGGGCAGCAACACGCTCGGACCCTTATCTGAAAAGGAAATGCTTGTACCAGGGCGTAATGTAAGATGTCCTTGGGCTCAATGCTGCCCAGAGGAGGAATGCTGTTTTTGGAATTGTTCAGCGGAGGATCTGTCTTCTATTTCAAGGAGTCTTTCAAAGTCAATGCTTCTCCTGTTCACAGTTTTGATGCCTTGGCCCCACTCCGCCCACTCATGGTGCATTCACCAAGCTTGTTCGGGTTCTGCTCAGTGCCAGGCTCTGTGCAGACTCTAGAGCTGCCTAGGCACAGTGCCTGCCCTTAGGGGGCTCCAGTCTAGGATGAATAGCACTGTGTGCACGCAGATGTATGTGATAAAGGATAACGCTGACCTGCCTTGAAACAAAACGACGTGAAAGGCTGAGAAGGGGAAGAGCACCAGGCATGGGGGATGGGAGGAATGAGGGGGCACGACCACAGGCCCTTCAAGAGTGGGCAAGGTCTGGCCTGTGGAACAACGTGGGAGCCTGTGCTGGCCTCGTGGCCGGGGTCAACACCAGTTCTTCCCACGCAGCTGTCTGTCAGGTTCCAGATCCTGGCACCCGAGCAGGATCTTGGTGTCTGTTGCAGGACGGGGCTCCCGGGCGAGGAAGAGGAGGCGGCGGCTCCAGGCCAGCATGTTTGCCCTGGTCCTGCCACTGAGCCTGGGCCCGGGCTGGGCTCTGTGGGCTGCCATCCCATGGGCTTCAGGCCGTGACCAAGGGCCGCAGAGGAGGCTGCTGGGCATCCTGGTGCAGGTGAGGCCAGGCCTGCTCGGGCTGGGGGAGAGTGGTATGATGTCGGGGAATGCGGGTGCCTCCCCTCCACACAGTCCCAACCAGTGTCCTGGGGGTGGGGCCAGGTCTAGGCCTTGCTGGGAAGAACCACCTAAAAGCAGAAAAGGGTGGGCCAAGGGTGCCTGGGTGTCTTCCCAGGGTGCTGAGTGTATCACTGTTCCCACAGGACAATACAGAAATCCTCGGCTTCCTGCTGGGTGGCATCGCGGCCTTGGGCTCCTGGGTTTCCCGGATCCCCCCACTCTCCAGAATCGTGAGCCTGGGGCTGGGACTGTGGGGTCACTCCTGCAGGTCTTAGGGTATCTGGGACCATCCTCCCAGCTCCAGGTCACTGGGGTGGAGAGGTGGTGTCCCCATGTGCCCAGCCGTGTGTGTATGTATGGGGTGGGTATGTTTGTGTATATGTGTGTGCGGGGCAGAGGACAGCTGGCCCCAGCCTCCAGGGATCCTGAGGCTCACAGCGGGAGGGCTCTGTGTTCACTCCATTTCTTGTAGCAAATGAGAAGCAGGTTCTCAGGAAGGAGCCCCTGGGTTTGGATGAACAAACATCCTAGGAATGAAAAGGTTTGAGGTTTTGGAAGATAGGATTGTTCAGCTCCTGGGCTCTTTATATTCAAGAGTGTCTTGTTGGCAGATATTTTCCCAGTGTCTGGGGTAAAGGAAACCCTATGTTGGCCAATCCTCTGGGGGAAACAGACATGACTTGAGATGTCCTGCTTGCCCTTGGCAAGCTCAGTCTCAAGAAGACACAGAAATGGAAAACAAGGTGTTCGAATGCTCTAAGAAAGAGAATCAAATGTTTGGGGTTTTGGAAAAGAGGGAGAGAAACCTCTGCGTTGTGCAAATGAATGAGGGTGGAAACTGTTGACACCACTGGGTGCTGGAGTGCCTGGGCTGGCAGGAAGGCAGGGTGGGGCCTGAGGAAGCAGAGGTGAGGGGAGGCACTAGGGGCAGTGGAGAGCACGGGAAAGGCCACCAAGGCAAGAGGGCATCTGCAAGAGAGCCACATATTACGTGACCCCAGGAATGTGCCAGCCCATCATTTAGTCTTAAAACAGTCACTTGCCCAAGAGCACTGTGTTTCTTTATATTAATTTATTTATTCAGCGGGGCCGGGTCTTAACCACAGCACTCAGGACCTTTGACCTTTGTTGTGGCTCATGGGATCTTTAGTTGTGGCATGCAAACTGTTAGTTGCAGCATTTGGGATCTAGTTCCCTGACCAGGGATCGAACTGGGGCCCGCTGCACTGGGAGTGCAGAGCCTTAGCCACTGGACCACCAGGGAAGTCCCAGCGCTGTGATTTAATAGCAGTTCCAGGAGAACAGGATTTGGGGATGGCGGGGGCTTAGTTGAGCACTCTGAGAGCAGCAGTGAAACCTCCCAGGGCACCGGGCCTCCTCAGCAAAGGTGTGATCTCCAGAGTGTGCGGAGTACTGTGCTCAGTTCAGCCCCCCTGGGATGGGTCTTCAGGGTGGTGTGGGGGCTGGAAAGCTGTGTCACGTGACAACCTTTGAAGAAATTGCTGCAGTGCCCTGACCACCTGTATTGTAAAAGTTTCCTACGCCTGCAGTAACAAAGTGTCACAGACTTGGAACAACAGAAATGTATTGTCTTAAGTCTCAGCAGCCAGAGGCCTGACCCCAAAGTGTCAGGGCCACGCTCCCTCTGAAGGTCCTAGAGAGGGATCTGTTTCAGGCCCTTCCCTGAGCTTCTGCTAGTTCCCTGATTGGTGGCAGCACAACTCCAGGATTTGTGTGGTGTTCTCCGTGTGTGTGTGTGAGTGTGCATGCACACGCACACACACCAATGCATGTAGTCTTCACGTGGCCTTTCCTCCATATGTTCCTGTATCTGACTTTCCCCTTTTCATAAGGACATAGTCATCTTGGACTAAGGCTCATTCTAACAACCTCAGCTTAACCTGATCATCTACAAAGACCCTACTTCTAAATAAAGCTACATTTACTAGCTCTGGGAGTTGGATTCCAATGTCTTTTGGGGGAAACTCAATCCAACCCATAACACCAGCCCCCCTAAAATACCTCAGGCCAGCCCCACCTCTGGGTCCCTCCCTCTGCTTCATTTTCTTGATCACATTTATCACAGCCTGAAATTAGCTCCTTTAGCTATTTGCCTAGTGGCTGCCTGGTTCCCCAGCAGAGGGTGGGCACCGTGAGAGCAGTGGCCCTTTCAGTTTTACTTCTTGCTGTGTGCCCGACATTTGGGGTCTGCCCAGGGTAGTGCCAGGAGACATTTCTTACTGAGCAACTGTATCTGGCCTAGAAAATAGGGAGTTCATGGATACCGGAAATGGAGGACTGTCTTGAGGCAGAAAGAGTAGCCTTGTTCTCTGCAGTCTTAGTGATCAGAACCAAGACCGAAACCAATAACCAGGAGGTTACTGGGAGGGCCACTTCCCATTCAGTGGGAAAAAAGACTCCATGGGTTAGACACTTTGCCCAGTGGCTGGCATGTTGAGAGCAATTGGTATTGTTATTCCTGCTTTAGTAGGTAGTGAGCTCCTCATCACTAGAGGCATTCAAGCCAGATGACCCCTTGGCAGGAAGATAGAGGGAGATTGCAAGGACTGAGCTGGGTAATCTAGGGGGGACTGCCAGCCCTGAGTGTGTCTGGCCCAGTGAACAAAATCCCAGAGCTAGGGTTCCCTCATTAGGAAGAAAGCCAGCAGGACTGGGGTGCAATGGAAGCTGAGCCAGCATGGCCTCAGACCCTGGATCCCCCAGAAGCTGCTTCTAACTTACCCCTGGTGGGGGCACTGAGCAGTCCAGCTGGGTAGCTTTGATGGGAGAAGATCCCATTTTTCCAGGGGCAAGTCCTTGAATGGGACAAGGAGTGTGAAACATGCTCTGATTAGCAGAGCACTGTGCTGACGACATGGGGAATCATTGCTGCTGCAGGAGCGGCTGAGGCATGGCCCACTTCCAACCCCCAGCACAAATTTGCCAGGAAACCACCAGGTGGGTTGTCCCCTCAACCATCAGTCCTGAACTGTTAGGCAGGCCTGAGTGTGCTGGAGAAGCTCCTGCCACATCTTGAGTCACCAAGCCAGTTCCAGTCTTCAAGCAGCAATGCTTGAGGCACCTGCTGTGTGCCCAGTGCCACAAGCAAACAGAGCCCTCTAGCCCTCCAGAGCCCTAGTACCGACACTGACAAGAGCTTGAGTGCTGAGTCAGATGGTGCTGGGCGTGGGTTGGCACCAGAGTGAGACCAGAGGGCTCCTCCGGCTGAGCCCCTCTCAGCAAGTCACTGCGCCTCTGGCCATCAATGTCCCCTGTAAAATGGGGTGGGTGGGCTGGAGGACCCCAAAGGTTTCTTGCTACTGTGGTGCTGCCTGCGTTGTGTGAGGTAGGAAGGGCCAAGGGAAGGGCGGTCACTCCACCTGCAGCCTCTGGGGCTAGCGGTTCAGGGGTCACCCTCCCCAGCTAGGTGCTGTCTGTTCAGGGGTGTTGTGGTGGTGGTTTAGTTCTTAAGTCCTGTCTGACTCTGCAACCCCATAGACTGTAGCCCGCCAGGCTCCTCTGTCCATGAGATTTCCCAGGCAAGAATACTGGAATGAGTTGCCATTTCCATCTCCAGCGTATCTTCCCAACCCGGGGATTGAACCCACATCTCCTGCGGCTCCTGCACTGGCAGGTGGATTTTTCACATTGAGCCACCAGCAGGTAGTGAGCCAGAGACAGGGAGGCCCGGGAACAAAGTTAGAAGGGATGCAGAGGGAGACCTAGCACTCCTGAGGAATCTGTTTTTGTTTCCTTTTCCTTGGCTGCTCTGCATGGCTTGTGAGACCCTAATTCCCTGATCAGGGATTGAACCCAGGCCCTTGGCAGTGAAAGCACAGAGTTCCAACCACTGGGAATTCAGTCCTTTTGAGGATTAAAATTAAAATGGGGAAGATCAACCAAAACATGCTTTTTCTCTTGAATTTTGTCCATTCCTTAGGCAAGGACTGCATGTCTCCAAATACAGTCATCTAATGAACAAACTAAGTTTATGTATATATATATATGTAAACACATGTGTGTATATATGTAGACACGCGTGTATATATGTAAGCACACATGTATATATATGTAAACACGTGTGTGCATATAAACATGTGTGTATATATGTAAACACACGTGTATATGTATGTATTCTGTGTTAATTTAAATACCTATGTAATTGTATAAATTGGAAATACATAAGTGTTTATATACTTAATGTGTATAGAAAGTGACTTTATACCTGTAAATGGTACTTACATATGGATATTGCATATGTTTCCTTTTTAAAAAACCAATATTCATTACTCATTCTCCAAAAATAACCCCTTGGCTTCAAAATTACCAGAATGTTATCTCTAATTTCCCTGACTTTCCCATCTGGCCTGGTTCAGAGTTGGTGGCCCAGGAAGAGAAGGGTCAGGGCTTGGCTCTCCATAAGTCTATCTCCCTCATGCTCTCCCCACTGAAATGCATGGGCCCCTGCCCAGTGCTGAGTTCCAGGGCACCCAGGTGGTGAGGCCCTCAGCCCTGCTCTGAGGAGCTCTCTGTCTGCTGAGCAGACAGCTGTGTAAGGAGCTGAGTCGTGACCAGGGTGAAAGGCACTCCAGTAGAGGGAGTGTCAGGTGTGAGGGACCCAGAAGTAGGAATTACTTGCTCCCCTTAGGGTGGAGGCGGTAAGGGATGGTTTCCCAGAGTTGATTTTAAGCCAGGTTCTGAGGGATGAATAGGAGTTCACCAGACAAAGGGGGCAACTGTTTTTTTGGCCTTGGCTCATGGCTTGTGGGTTCCTAGGTCCCTGACCAGGGATCGAACCTGTGTCCCCTGCCGTGAAAGAGTGCAGTCCACCAGACTGCCAGGGAATTCCCGGAAGCAGCTTGAAGCCCAGTGGAAACAACTCTTTGGGGGCTGGCCTTGGTCAGAGGGCTTGCCCTCCAACCTCTCACATCAAGGGGCCTGGGTCTTAGAATCAACCGAAGGGAGCTGGGTGAGGCGGCAGTGCTCCTCCCAGCCCAGCCCCTTCCTCTCTCTGCCCAGTGCCAGGGTAAGACATTTCCCTGCATCCACCTGTGGACCCGGCTCCTGTCAGCCCTGGCTGGTCTCCTCTACGCCTCAGCCATCGTGGCCCATGACCGGCGGCCTGAGTACCTGCTGCGGGCCACGCCCTGGTTGCTGACCTCGCTCGGCCGTGCAGCGCTGGACCTGTCTGTATCCACCCCGGGTCCCGGGGCTGGACTGCCTGTGTCTCCTCTCCCCTCTGCCCCACCACGCCCTCCTACCCGCTTGGTAGAAAGAATTCTTTCTCAGTGGCCAGGGTGGTGGTTTGAAGCCTAGGGCAGGCAGACACAATTGCAGCGTGCAATTATGTGTTTTTTTCTTTTTTCTTTTTTTTAAATAAGAAGAAGGATCTCTTGACTGGAGCTCTGTGAAACTGCAGAGAGGGAATGTGAACTTCTTGGCCCTGAGCTCAGAGAAGAGCCAGCTCCTGTCTCCATGCTGCTCCCCGCTGCTCTGGCCCCAACAACCCTCTGTGAATCTGTTTTCTCACCTTTGCCTTGTCTTTCTCATGGGCTGGAAAGGGCTTTGAGAGCTGACTTGGCCTGCACAGCTGATCCTGCACGTCCTGTCCTATTTGGTGCTGGAGCCTGGGGTGGGGAAGCAGGGAGAAAAGCTGTCCCCCTTTCTTGTCCCCAGGGGGATGTTGCCCGATGTGCTGACACCCCGGTGACCTTGCTGTGAGGGCCTCAAGGGCACACTAAGCTCAGACAGTGGCGGGTGGAGATGCTGACAGTGGATAAGCCTCGGCTGGCGAGGGAGTGTGTGAAAAAACCCTGTGGATTTAGCATAAAAGTTACGAAAAAGATTTTCTCACCTACATTGCCACAAACTCGATGGCTTAAGCCAAAGGAATTTATTCTCTCAGGTTTGGAGACCAGAAGCCCCAAGTCCAGACAGGGCCACACTCCCTCCAAAGGTTCCGAGAGAGAGTCTCGCCCTGCCTTTTCCGGCTTCAGGTGGGCTCCTGGGGTGCCTTGGTTCCTGGCAGCATAATTCCCATTTCTGCCTCTACCGTCACATGGCCCTTTTCCTTTTGTGCATCTCTGCCTGTCTTCTCTTCCTCTGAAGTTCCTGTTGTGGGACTTACCTTATCCGCCCTAGGCCACTGCCAACCTCATCTTAACTAACTCTTGATATCAGCAAAGACCCTGTTTCCAAATAAAGTCACATTCTGAGGTTCTGGGTGGATATGAATCTGGAGAGGACGCTGTTCAACCCACTACGTGTACCGTCCCTCCTAAGCCGAGGAAGATGGTTTTCACAATCCTTTGGTTTAACAAGTATTCACCAGGTGCTTGTTGGAGCACCTGGCTGGGTGGTGGGCCCTGGGGGGACAGAGAGAATTGGACCTGGCTCTGTCCTTAGATGGTCTTGTGTCTGCTCTGAGGCCTACCCTGGAAGGATGATTCTGGGGAGAGAGGGCGTCACTCCAGGGTGGAGCCCTCGGGGTGCCAAGGTAAAGGCAGCATCAGGCAACTGAAATTCTCTGCTTCCTTGAACCTTAACTTCCACTTCTCAGATCATTTTCCTTTCCTGCGTGATGAAGAGCAAGATGAGGCAGGTCTTGGGATTTGCCTCTGAAGCGGGAGAGAACCCCGACACCCAAGCCCTTCTGACCGGTGCAGAGAAGGAGGAAGAAAACCAGGAGGCAATGACCGAGGCAAGGTCTCCCAGCTGGATGGGGCCAACCAGTGTCTGTGCCCAGCGTGGGCAGAGGTGGAGAGCCTTGCCAGGGCCCAGCCTGGGAATCTGGAGGTCCCTTCGGTGTGGGCCAGTCAGTCACTTTAAAGAACTACTGTTATGCCCAATGCTGAGTGCCCTGAGAAAATAGGATCCTCTGTTTTTCCAAGTACAAAATATTTTTAAAGTTTTTTCTTTGATTGCTGCATGAACTTGAACATTTTTTAGCAATGTAGATAAAACAGTCAAATGTCCACTTATGCTATTTGGTAATTTACACATATATTGAAATTCACTTACTATATAAATTAATACTTGAGTTTAGAAGTAATGTGCTTTTGCCCTCGTTTGGTAAAAACTTATGTTCCTACTTTTGCATGCATTTGACACCCACAGCATCACCACCAATAACACAATTTTTTAAAAAGTTGATATTGCTAAAAAGCTGATTTTTAAAGTGTTGTTTACAGTAAGATCCGCCCTTTGCAATTATGTCATATCTGTAAATGTGTCTGTCTCTGTCTTTACTGATTTAATCAGGTGACCCCTGTAAGTAAGGAGAACTATGCTAACTGAGGGAGTTTGTCTTTGTCAGAAGTCCTTGACTGCAAATAATCGAACAAGTGCCTCATGATAAGACAGCTTGTAAAGACTTGAACAGAAAGCACCTCCCTCTTTTCTAAGATAATTTTTTCAGGAAAAAAAAAATCTAGTGTCCTATGAAGACTCTTCACTATTCTCATTTCTTTCAGAGTGGAAATGAGACTCCCTGTGAGTGAGCCAGGCCCACTCCTCCAAATGCTCTAGCTTTAACGGCATAATCTGACTGAGCTAATGAAACAGGAGATAGCGTGTAGGTATGGCCAAGCTAAAAGGGGAGATACAGGTTCTTGGACCAAAGATCCAAGTTCCCAGGAAGGCTCTGATGGGATGTTATTTTCATTCCATTCTAGAATCTGTTGTGAATTATATTCCAAAAGGGAGCTAAAATATTTCAGGAAAGCCCCATGTGTTTAGTGTTCTGAAGAGAGTAAGTAGAGCCTTCACCATCTCTTCAGCAGTCTTTACAGCTCTGGTTCTCAAAGTGTTGTCCCTGGACTAGCATCGCCCAAGAACTTGTTAGAAATGCAAATTCCAGGGTCCACCAAGCTCTACCAAAACACAGCTCAATTGTTTTAATAAGTCCTCCTGGTGCTTCTGATGCACAGTGAAGTTCGAGAACCACTTCTTCTAAAAGCATTTGTTTAGCACCCACCTACATGGTCTCCCAGCTTTGCCAAACTTTATAATTATCCCGGGAGCTTTTAAACTCTCCAGGTCAGTTCCACACTGGTTAAATAGGAATGTCTGGGGTTAAAAGCTAAACATTAGCTGTTTTTTAAGAAGCCCAGGTAGTTCCACTGTGCAGCAAAGTTTCGGACCCACCCACCTTCTGTGACATCAAAGAGACAGATAAGATACATCTTATAGGAAGTAGAAAGTGAGTTGTGCCATAAAAGAACAGAAAAAATACTGTAGGGATTCTTTTGAAGAAAATGGAATCCTGTTTTTAGAAAGTGTCTCCTTCTTCCTTTTTGTCTTCCTGTCTCCTTTTGAAAGAACTCGGATTGGGTGCCGCTCACCACACTCCCACACTGCAAGCCACTCCAGAGGATGGCAGCCATCAGTCGCTACATGGAGCTGACCATTGAACCGGTGCAGCAGGCAAGTGGCCGTGAGCCACAGCTGGGTGCCCAGAGGGTGGGGGGTAGTCATGGGAGGCTTCTTGGAGAGGTGACACTTTAACTGCAGGAGGGGCAGGATGAGTCAGGAAAGCATGTAAAAAAGAGCTTTTGAAGGCCTCGGTAGGGAGGAGGTGGTCAGATGAAGTGGAGCTGGGAAGATGAAAAGGTGGCGAAGAGGCAAGGTCACAGTATGGAAGCTGAGCATCATCCTGAGGATGACGGGAGTCCAGGAGACTTCAGGACTAGAGACTCAGGGTCAGTCATGCATTTTAGGGCCATCACTCAGGCCGTGCTGGGGGCAGATTAGAGAGAGGAGCCTATAAGCGGGTCAGTGAGGAACGGCTGCAAGTCCAAGAAAGAGGTGGTGTGGCCTGAACCAAGGTCAGAGCTGATGGAGACGCAGAGCTTCAGTGGAGTCAGTGGGTAGAGCAGTGGGAGCAGTGAGGGTATGGGGTGACTCCCGGGGTTCCGGCCTGTTCGTGGGGTCCTCAGGAGGAGGAGCGGAGAAGGCAATGGCACCCCACTCCGGTACTCTTGCCTGGAAAATCCCGTGGACGGAGGAGCCTGGTAGGCTGCAGTCCATGAGGTCGCCAAGAGTCGGACATGACTGAGCGATTTCACTTTCACTTTTCACTTTCATGCATTGGAGAAGGAAATGGCAACCCACTCCAGTGTTCTTGCCTGGAGAATCCCAGGGACGGGGGAGCCTGGTGGGCTGCCGTCTATGGGGTCGCACAGAGTCGGACACAACTGAAGCGACTTAGCAGCAGCAGCAGCAGCAGGAGGAGGAGAGTTGGAGGAAAGACTGAAAAAGGTGGTAAGACACCCACTTCACATCCCACACCCCACTAGGATGTTCCTGTCAAGGCTACAGTGACCTCCCTACCGCTAAATCCTGGGATAATGTCTGTCCTAGTTGAGATTCAACTCGTTCAGCCACCCGCTTCTTCCAGTTTCTGGGGCTCTCCTTGTCCTAGTTTTTCCGACTCCCCACTCCTGGCGGCTCCTCCCGGTGAGCTTGACTTCAAGGTTGCAGTGCCCCAGTTCCACCTCAGGAGGGCTCCCTTCTCTGATCCCATAGCCCCACCTGCCAGCCCTTGCGATCTCCCCTGCCTGTGTCTCCATCCTTTCTAGTCTTGGCTGCTCTGCTACCTCTTCATTATCATCACATGGCATCTCACACACCCCGTGTATAATATGGAATTCTGGATTTCCATGCCCAGACCGGCTCCCGCTCCTCTCCCTATCTTCCTCATGTCAGTGCAGTGGGGCAAACCCAGATCCTCCTCTTCTCCTCACTACATGCTTATGCCCATCTCACCTGTGGGCGAGTCTTGTAAATACTTCATTTAAAGTAGATCCAGGAACTTCCCTGGTGGTCCAGTGGTTAAGACTCTGCGCTTCCAATGCAGGGAACATAGGTATTGATCCCTGTTTGGGGAACTGAGATCCCACATGGCACGGACAAAACCAAAAAATGAATAAATAAAAATAAAGTAGATCCAACCTGGAGATTATCATATAAGTGAAGTAAGGAAGACAAGTATTATATGATGCCACTTTTATGTGGAATCTAAAAAATACTACAAATGAACTTATTTACAAAACAGAAATAGACTCACAGATATAGAAAACAAACTTATGGTTACCAAAGTGGAAGGGTAGGGGAAGGGATAAATTGGGAGCATGGGATTAACAGATGCACACAACTATGTATAAAATAGATAAATGACAAGATTTTGCTACATAGCACAGGGAACTATATTCAATATCTTGTAATAAACTATAGGGCTTCCCTGGTGGCTCAGGTGGTAAAGAATCTACATGCAATGTGGGAGACCTGGGTTCGATCCCTGGGTCAGGAAGATCCTATGGAGAAGGAAATGGCAACCCACTCCAGTATTCTTGCCTGGGAAATCCCGTGGACAGAGGAGTCTGGCAGGTATAATGAGAAAGAATTTTAAAAAAGAATATAGGCATATACAGGTGAATATGTATAACTGAGTCACTTTGCTGTACACCTAAAGCTAACATAACATTGTAAATCAACTGTACTTCAATTTAAAAAGTGGGAAACAAGTAGATCCAGGAGACTTGTCACTGGTTTGCCCCTCACTGCTATTTTTGTCCTATCCCCTCCACTTACAACCAGTAACCCTAAGGGTCTGTTTAAAACGTAAATTACATCTTGTTACTCTTTGGTTTAAAGCACTCCTCTGGCTTCCCTTGTGGCTCGGCTGCTAAAGAATCTGCCTGCAATGCAGGAGACCTGGGTTCAATCCCTGGGTTGGGAAGATCCCCTGGAGAAGGGAAAGGCTACCCATTCCAGTATTCTGGCCTAGAGAATTCCATGGACTGTATATAGTCCATGGGGTTGCAGAGTCGGACATGACTGAGTGACTTCACTTCACTTCTGGCTTCCCATTTCACACAGAATAGAATCTAATCTCCTAACACAGACCTGTTAGACCCTCCGAGACCCGTGCTTGCCCCATCCCTGACTGCCTCCACTTTTACCCCGCTTCACTCCTCTCTGGCTACACAGAATATCTCTTCATTCCTCTGCCTACATGCTCTTCCTCCTGATTTTTTTACATGTCTGCTTCTTTCTCATCTTTCTGTTCAGTAAAAACGTCACTTTCTCCGAAGGCCTTCTTCCCCCACCACCCAGTCAAATGGGTGTATTACCTCTTCTGCTGTTTTACTTTCAGTTCAGTTCAGTCACTCAGTCATGTCCGACTCTTTGCGACCCCATGAACTGCAGCACGCCAGGCCTCCCTGTCCATCACCAACTCCCAGAGTCCACCCAAACCCATGTCCGTTGAGTCGGTGATGCCATCCAACCATCTCATCCTCTGTCGTCCCCTTCTCCTCCTGCCCTCAATCTTTCCCAGCATCAGGGTCTTTTCAAATGAGTCAGCTCTTCGCATCAGGTGGCCAAAGTATTGGAGTTTCAGCTTCCATATCAGTCCTTGAACACCCA
The DNA here is from genome assembly GCF_029378745.1 of Bos indicus. Taxonomy (NCBI): domain Eukaryota; kingdom Metazoa; phylum Chordata; class Mammalia; order Artiodactyla; family Bovidae; genus Bos; species Bos indicus. Next base: position 73,550,926 of record NC_091760.1, read on the forward strand.
GGACTGATTTCCTTTAGGATGGACTGGTTGGATCTCCTTTTGTCCAAGGGACTCTCAAGAGTCTTCTCCAACACCACAGTTCAAAAGCATCAATTCTTCAGCACTCAGCTTTCTTCACAGTCCAACTCTCACATCCATACATGACCACTGGAAAAACCATAGCCTTGACTAGACGGACCTTTGTTGGTAAAGTAATGTCTCTGCTTTTGAATATGTTGTCTAGGTTAGTCATAACTTTCCTTCCAAGGAGTAAGCGTCTTTTAATTTCATGGCTGCAGTCGCCATCTGTATTACTTTATTACCTTTTAAAATGCTCTGCAAAGCACGTTTCATGATCTTTTACTTTTGTTTTCTGTCTCCTGCTTGGATATAAACTTTGTCTGCTTCTGTCTCATCTGCGTCAACCCTGGTGCATCGAGTCACAGGCTCTCAGCACAGGTGTGTTGGAACGAAGAGTTCAGTAGTAGGGGCCCCACTGAGCTGACCTTGGGACATGCTGACACTCAGAGTTTGGTCCTGATAGAGAGGTTTTACTTATTGTTGTTCCTTGGGAAGTGGGTGCAAATAGCCTGTATGTGATGTAAGTGAAGTTCAGGGAGATTCGGAGCACGTTTTCACAATTAAGAGCCTGTTTTGGCCATTAAACTCTTCTTCCATCGGGAGGGTGGGTGGGTAGGTGGGTGATTGGAAGCCCTGGGGAAAGCACAGGGAACCCTGGCAGCATCTGGCCAACACTTTACATTAGAAATTTTGAAATCATGGAATTTCTGAAAAATAATAATGCAAAATAAAAAAGTGATGCAAAATAAAGAACAATAATGGAAAAGTTGTGTTCACTTAAACGCAAGACTCCCTGTACCTGAGTCTTGAGAGGATGCCTGCTGGGAAACAGACTCTGGGAGAAGACTGTGTTCTCTTGTTCTCTTCCTTCTGTGTCCACCAGAGGGCGAGCGTTGTCTTCATGACAGTTCCCAGCTGGGAGCCTGGAGCCCTGCCTCTAGCCTGGGCAGAAGAGTCATCATTCCCGTGGTGGTCTGTTTATTAGGGCTAACTACCTGTCAGGCTCTGAGTAATTGATAAAAACCAACCCTTCTGGTGATGACTGTACTGGTCATAGTGCTTAGAGTGCTGGTCTAAGTGCTTTACATAGATTACATCATTTAATCCAAACACCCAACCCTTGAGGTTACCATGCTCATTTTACAGAGAAGGAAAAGGGGCCAGTTGAGGTTAGGCAGCTTGCTCAAGGTCACATGATCTGTTGGTGTTAGAACCAGGATTCATACCTGTCTCTACCCAGATCTGTGCCTTTCCTTACAGTTATACAGCTTCTTACTTGGCATAATGGCTGACACCCAGTAAATGCTTGATAAATGTTTTTTAAAATTATCATCAACACAAATTCTTATAACAACTTGAAGTAGATACAAGTGTTATTTCTATTGTTATAGAAATTGTTGAATTATTATTATGGTAAATTATTATATTTAATACTTTTATTATTGTTTTAGACTGAGGCACAGAGAGGGTTAACTCACTTGCCCAAGATCCCATAGTTAGAAAAATCTCAAAAATAGGTTTCATGATAAGCATGTCTGATTCCGGGCCCTGAGCTTTTATAGAAAGGACATGATTTTTATGCCGCCATTTCATGCCTGCTATGTTAGCAGATTTTTTTTTTTTTTTTAATGAGCATGTCCTGATGGGCATGTTGTGGTTTGGTATCGTGATGCCATGTGCTTTAATACACATCCAGTTTGGACTACCCTTTGAAACAGGCAAACGAGCCAGTGAGGTCCCTGCTCTTCCCAACATCCCCTCCTGAACACTGGCCTAATGAGAGATTTCCCGAGAGGCGCAGCTGGGGCTGGGCTGGGCCTGAGGGGCCGAGGGCGTGGGGTCCTCGGAGTCCACAACTCGCAGCATTTGAAACTCCATTTTATCTGTTGACTCAGGTGTGATCAGGCCTGGGGAATTTATAGATTCTTTCGTTGTTGTGGCTGGGAGGCCTCTGCTCCCCTCCTCCCTATGTCTCTGCCTGTGTTTCCTTTGTGGATTTTCCTCCCTTCCAGCTGACTCTCACAGGGATCTGTGCCCTTGACCTGTCTAGGGTTGCAGCCCTGCGTGATTTGGGGACCAGTATGAGCAGCTGTTCTTCTCATGTGTCCAGGGCGTTTACTAAACCTTACCCTCGTGACACCACTTAAGAGGAGGGCAGGCAGGGGCCACCAGCCCTGTCTATAGGTTAGAAAAGTGACGCTCAGGAGGACGAGGTTTCTTGCCAAGGTAACACAGTTAGCCGGTGGACACATGGTCTGGAAGGCAGGTTGTTCCCCCTGTGCTGTGTCAGTGTGATGACTGCCTGGCCCTGAAACCGCAGCCCACAGCCTCGAGGATCTTGCGGAAATCTGTGTGCCCTGTGAGGGGAAGCTGTCTTCTAAGACGGAAGAGAGATCAGTTCAGTTCAGTTCAGTTGCTCAGTGATGTCCAACTCTTTCCAACTCCATGGACTGCAGCACGCCAGGCCTCCCTGTCCATCACTAAATCCCAGAGTTTACTCAAACTCACGTCCATTGAGTCGGTGATGCCATCCAACCATCTCATTCTCTGTCGTCCCCTTCTCCTCCTGCCTTCAATCTTTCCCAGCATCAGGGTCTTTTCCAGTGAGTCAGTTCTTTGCATCAGATGGCCAAAGTATTGGAGTTTCAGCTTCAGCATCAGTCCTTCCAATGGATATTCAGGACTGATTTCCTTTAGGATGGACTGGTTGGATTTCCTTGCAGTCCAAGAGACTCTCAAGAGTCTTCTCCAACACCACAGTTCAAAAGCATCAGTTCTTCACCACTCAGCTTTATTTATAGTCAAACTCTCACATCCATACATGACTACTGGGAAAACCATAGCCTTGACTAGGCGGACCTTTTTTGGTAAAGTAATGTCTCTGCCTTTTAATATGCTGTCTAGATTGGTCATAACTTTCCTTCCAAGGAGCAAGTGTCTTTTAATTTCATGGCTGCAGTCACCATTTACAGTGATTTTGGAGCCCCTAAAAATAAAGTCTCTCACTGTTTCCCCATCTATTTGCCATGAAGTGATGGGACCGGATGCCATGATCTTAGTTTTCTGAATATTGAGTTTTAAGCCAACTTTTTCACTCTCCTCTTTCACTTTCATCAAGACGCTCTTTAGTTCTTCTTCACTTTCTGCCATAAGGGTGGTGTCATCTGCATATCTGAGGTTATCAATATTTCTCCTGGCAATCTTGATTCCAGCTTGAGCTTCATCCAGCCTGGCATTTTGCATGATGTACTCTGCATATAAGTTAAATAAGCAGGGTGACAATATACAGCCTTGTCGTACTCCTTTTCCTATTTGGAACCAGTCTGTTGTTCCATGTCCAGTTCTAATTGTTGCTTCCTGACATGCATACAGATTTCTCAAGAGGCAGGTCAGGTGGTCTGGTATTCCCATCTCTTTCAGAATTTTCCACAGTTTCCAAACCTTGTGCGCACCAGGACCCAGAGACCCCACAGAGACTGAGACAGAACTGGGTTTGAGTGTCCCCTGCAGAGGTACAGGTCAGCAGTGGCCTGCTGCAGGGGCAGGGGCTTTGGGTGCAGCATAAGCCCTCTTGGAGGAGGATACCACTAACCCACCATAGAGCCGCCAGAACTTACACAGGACTGGGGAAACAGACTATTGGAGGGCACAAACAGAACCTTGTGTGCACCAGGACCCAAGAGAAAGAGCAGTGACCCCACAAGAGACTGACCCAGACTTGCCCGTGAGTGTCCAGGATTCTCTGGCCAAGGCGTGGGTCGGCAGTGGCCTGCTGCAGGGTTGGGGGCAGTGAGTATAGCAGTGCATGCATGGGACATTTTGAAGGAGGCCGCCATTGTCTTCATTACCTCCACCGTAGTTTGAAAGTGAAAGTGAAGGCTGCTCAGTCCTGTCCGACTATTTGCGACCCCATGGACTGTAGCACACCAGGCCTCCCTGTCCATCACCAACTCCCAGAGTTTACTCAAACTCATGTCCATCGAGTCAGTGATGCCATCCAGCCATCTCATCCTTTATCGTCCCCTTCTCCTCCCACCTTCAATCTTTCCCAGGATCAGGGTCTTTTCAAATGAGTCACTTCTAGTTTGGCCCCAGGTAAATAACAGGGAGGGAACAAGCTCCACCCATCTTCAAAAAATTGGGTTAAAGATTTACTGAGCATGCCCACGCCCATCAGAACAAGACCCAGTTTCTCCCTCAGTCAGTCTCTCAGGAAGCTTCCATAAGCCTCTTATGCTTCTCCATCAGAGGGCAGACAGACTGAAAACCACAGTCACAGAAAACTATCCAATCTGATCACATGGACCACAGCCTTGTCTAACTCAATGAAACTATGAGCCATGCCATGTGGGGCCACCCAAGACATACGGGTCATGGTGGAGAGTTCTGACAAAATGTGGTCCATCAGAGAAGGGAATGGCAAACCACTTCAGAATTCTTGCCTTGAGAACTGCATGAACAGTATGAAAAGGCGAAAGGATAGGATACTGAAAGAGGAACTCCCTAGGTCGGTAGGTGCCCAATATGCTACTGGAGATCAGTGGAGAAATAACTCCAGAAAGAATGAAGAGATGGCGCCAAAGCAAAAACAACATCCAGTTGTGGATGTGACTGTTGATGGAAGTAAAGTTCGATGTTGTAAAGAGCAATATTGTATAGGAACCTGGAATGTTAGGTCCATGAATCAAGGCAAACTGAAAGTGGTCAAACAGGAGATGGCATCAACATTTTAGGAATCAGTGAACTAAAGTGGACTGGAATGGGTGAATTTAACTCAGTGACCATTATATATACTACTGTTGGCAGGAATTCCTTAGAAGAAATGGAGTAGCCATCATGGTCAACAAAAGAGTCTGAAATGCAGTACTTGGCTGCAATCTCAAAAATGACAGAATAATCTCTCTTCATTTCCAAAGCAAACCACTCAATATCACAGTAATCCAAGTCTATGCCCCAACCAGTAATGCTGAAGAAGCTGAAGTTGAACGGTTCTATGAAGACCTACAAGACCTTCTAGAACTAACACCCCAAAACGATGTCCTTTTCATCATAGGGGACTGGAATGCAAAAGTAGGAAGTCAAGAGATACCTGGAGTAACAGACAAATTTGGCCTTGGACTATAGAATGAAGCAGACCAAAGGCTAATAGAGTTTTGCCAAGAGAACGCATTGCTGCTGCTGCTGCTGCTAAGTTGCTTCAGTCGTGTCCGACTCTGTGCGACCCCATAGACGGCAGCCCACCAGGCTTCCCCGTCCCTGGAATTCTCCAGTCAAGAACACTGGAGTGGGTTGCCATTTCCTTCTCCAATGCATGAAAGTAAAAATTGAAAGTGAAGTTGCTCAGTCATGTCCAACTCTTAGCAACCCCTTGGACTACAGCCTACCAGGCTCTTCCATCCATGGATTTTCCAGGCAAGAGTACTGGAGTGCGGTGCCATTGCCTTCTCCGAGAGAACGCACAGGTCATAGCAAACACCCTTTTCCAACAACACAAAAGAAGACTCTACACACGGTCATCACCAGGTGGTCAATACAGAAATCAGATTGATTATATTCGTTGCAGCCAAAGATGGAGACGTTCTATGCTGCTGCTGCTGCTGCTAAGTCGCTTCAGTTGTGTCCGACTCTGTGCGACCCCATAGACGGCAGCCCACCAGGCTCCACCATCGCTGGGATTCTCCAGGCAAGAACACTGGAGTGGGTTGCCATTTCCTTCTCCAATGCATAAAAGTGAAAAGTGAAAGTGAAGTCGCTTCAGTTGTGTCCGACTCTGTTTGACCCCAGGGACTGCAGCCCACCAGGCTCCTCCATCCATGGGATTTTCCAGGCAAGAGTACTGGAGTGGGATGCCATTGCCTTCTCCAGGAGACGCTCTGTACAATCAGCAAAAACAAGACCGGGAGCTGACTGTGCTCACATCATGAACTCCCTATTGCCAAATTCAGACTTAAACTGAAGAAAGAAGGGAAAACCCCTAGACCATTCAGGTATGACCTAAATCAAATCCCTTACAATTATACAGTGGAAATGACAAATAGATTCCAGGGATTATACAGTTCCTGAAGAACTATGGACGGAGGTTCATGACGTTGTACAGGAGATAGTGATCAAGACCATCCCCAAGAAAAAGAAATGCAAAAAGGCAAATGGTTGTCTGAGGAAGCCTTACAAATAGCTGTGAAAAGAAGAGAAGCAAAAAGCAAAGGAGAAAAGGAAAGACATACCAGTTTGAATGCAGAGTTCCAAAGAATAGTAAGGAGAGATAAGAAAGCCTTCCTCAGTGATCAATGCAAAGAAATAGAGGAAAACAATAGAATGGGAAAGACTAGAGATCTCTTCAAGAAAATTAGAGATGCCAAGGGAACATTTCATGCAAAGATGGGCTCAATAAAGGACAGAAATGGTAGGGGCCTAACAGAAGCAGAAGATATTAAGAAGAGGTGGCAGGAATACACAGAAGAACTGTACAAAAAAGATCTTCACGACCCAGATAATCACGATGGTGTGACCACTCACCTAGAGCCAGACAGCTGGAATGTGAAGTCAAGTGGGTCTTAGGAAGCATCACTACAAACAAAGCTGGTGGAGGTGATGGAATTCCAGTTGAGCTATTTCAAATCCTAAAAGATGATGCTATGAAAGTGCTGCACTCAATATGCCAGCAAATTTGGAAAACTCAGCAGTGGCCACAGGACTGGAAAAGGTCTGTTTTCATTCCAATCCCAGAGAAAGGCAATGCCAAAGAATGCTCAAACTACCACATAATTGCACTCATCTCACACCCTAGCAAAGTAATGCTCAAAATTCTCCAAGCCAGGCTTCAACAGTACATGAACCATGAACTTCCAGATGTTCATGCTGGATTTAGAAAAGGGAGAGGAACCAGAGATCAAATTGCTAACATCTGTTATATCATCAGAAAAAGCAAGAGAGTTCCAGAAAAAATCTACTTCTGTTTTATTGACTATGCCAAAGCCTTTGACTGTGTGGGTCACAACAAACTGTGGAAAATTCTTCAAGAGATGGGAGACCAGACCACCTGACCTGCCTCCTGAGAAATCTGTATGCATGTGAGGAAGCAACATTTAGAACTGGACATGGAACAACAGACTGGTTCCAAATCAGAAAAGGAATACGTCAAGACTGTGTATTTAGCGTATATGCAGAATACATCATGAGAAATGCTGGGCTGGATGAAGCTCAAGCTGGAATCAAGATTGCTGGGAGAAATATCAATAACCTCAGATATGCAGATGACACCACTCTTATGGCAGAAAGCAAAGAAAGAACTAAAGAGCCTCTTGATGAAGAAGGAGAGTGAAAAAGTTGGCTTAAAATTCAACATTCAGAAAACTATGGGACCATGGCATCTGATCCCATCACTTCATGGCAAATAGATGGGGAAGCAAGGGAAACAGTGAGATACTTTATTTTGGGGGGTGGGGGCTGTAAATGATGACTGCAGCCATGAAATTAAAAGACACTCCTTGGAAGAAAAGTTATGACCAACCTAGACAGTATATTAAAAAGCAGAAACATTACTTTGCCAACAAAGGTCCATCTAGTCAAAGCTATGGTTTTTCCAGTAGTCATGTATAGATGTGAGAGTTGGACTGCAAAAAAAGCTGAGCACCGAAGAATTGATGCTTTTAAACTGTGGTGTTGGAGAAGACTCTTGAGAATCCCTTGGACTGCAAGGAGATCCAGCCAGTCCATCCTAAAGGAAATCAGTCCTGAATATTCATTGGAAGGACTGATGCTGAAGCTGAAACTCCAATACTTTGGCCACCTGATGTGAAGAACTGACTCATTTGAAGAGACCCTGATGCCAGGAAAGATTGAAGGCGGGAGGAGAAGGGGATAACAGAGATGGTTGTTAACATAAGATGGATAACATAAGATGGTTGGATGGCATCACCGACTCGATGGACGTGAGTTTGAGTAAACTCCGGGAGTTGGTGACGTACAGGGAAGCCTGGTGCTGTATACAGTCCATGGGGTCACAAAGAGTCGGACACAACTGGGCGACTGAGCTGAACTGAAACCCCAGCCCATAGCCTCGAGGATCCCTGTGGAAACCTGTGTGCCCTGTGGGAGGAAGCTCTCTTCTGAGATGGACAGAGAGATAGATGATAGATAGATAGATATGGGTGCTTGCTAAGTCGCCTCAGTCGTGTCCAACTCTTTGAGAATCTATGGACTATAGCCTGCCAGGCTTCTCTGTCCATGGGATTCTTCAGGCCAGAATACTGGAGTAGGTTGCTGTTTCCTCCTCCAGGGGATCTTCCCCAACCAGGGATCGAGCCTGCGTCTCATGTCTCCTGCATTTGTGGGGCCACCTGGGAAGTCTAGATAGATAGATAATCTCATAAGTTTCTTCCTCCCTTAACCCTTCCCAAGGCACTCTCATAGGCTGCTGGCAGGTGTGTTGGTTAAGCCTCTATGGACTGCACTTTTGGCAAGTGGAAGTAAGAATGAAAGCCGCTCAGTCATTTCCAGCTTTTTGCAACTGCATCGACTGTACAGTCCATTGAATTCCCCAGGCCAGAATACTGGAGTGGGTAGCCATTCCCTTCTCCAGGGGATCTTCCCAACCCATGGATCAAACCCAGGTCTCACGTATTGCAGGCATATTCTTTACCATTGAGCCACAAGGGAAGCCCTACTTTTGCCAAGAGCTATCCAAATGACAAGTGTGCATACCTTCTGACTCAGCAATTCCACTTCTAAGAATTTATCCTGTATATCCAGAAATTTTGAATGTAAAATATAATTTACCACACTCAGTAATGATTGTAAAAGCAAGAGATTGGGAATACCCTAAAACATCCATCAGCAGGGGACTGGTTAAACAGATTGTGAACACCTATACAATGCTACAAAAACAGATCTGCTGTAGTACTATTTCTAAGGCATGTTGTTAAGTGGAAAAGAAAGGAAGATGCATAAGAGACTATAGAGTGTACTACTGTTAGTGGAAGTGGGGGGAACGTGTCCACGCATTTGCTCGTGTGTGCACAGAAAGTTTGGAAGGACACGCAAACGAGTGCTGGCTGCCTCTAGGGGGAGCTCGGTGGCTTCGGGAGGATGGTGGAGACCGCCGCATGCTACATCCTTTCCTACCTTTGGAACCCTGAAGGACACGAACGCCCTGACAGTGCAAAAAATAAAGATGCAAACTAAGTCTCTGCCTGCCCTTCCCCACACACCTTGCAGGTGAGCTGCAGTGCCAGCAGGCTGCCTGGCGACGGACAGACAGACACAGGAGCCACGTCCCTGCAGGAGCCCCCCTCCTACCCTCCGGTCCAGGTCATCCAGGCCCGTGTGTCGTCCAGCAGCTCCTCCCAGGTCTCTTCCATCAACTCCGACCTCGAGGTACGTGCGGGGTCTGCTGGTGGGTGTGTGTGTCCTCCTTCACCCGGGCTTGCCCGTGCCTCCATGGTACCTGCATCTCTCTGCTCCTCCACGTCGACCTCATGCCTGCTGAATAGTGAATAAGCATCTTCCAAGGACTTTCGGACACAGTCCGCGCTGGGGAGGACTTTCTGTGGTCAGATGAGTCAGGGAAGCTCTGCACACTGAGTCACTGGAAACAGTCATGTCTTAGAGAAATAAATGCTGAATGACAAACTTTTTAAAGAGGCTCCATGGTTCCCAAACCCATGTGACCAGGGAAGCCTTTCTTCCCCCTCAAGGAGCACCAGCTGCTCCCTGTGGTGCTGTCATGGTGATACACGGAGGCCCTTGGAGGGCATCCTGCCTGGCACTTTCATAAGCTTTGCCTCATTGTGAATTTTTGGATCTGCGAACAAGACACATCACATTCTGTGATACAGAAATGGGTATAATTCTCAGGCCTGTGGTCCTGTCCCTCTCGGCCCCACAAGCTCCCCACAGAAGGAAGTTTCCCTTTGCAGCCAGTGAGAACAAGGAGAGCATCATGGACAGGTGGTGTCAGTGGGGGATACCTTCGGTCTGGGTTGGTTGGGTTCTCCCACTCTTTTGATGTTTAAATACCTTTTTATAACTTGATGATAATAGGAAGTGGTTAGTTGATGCTGAGGTTTTGGTTTTGGTCGTAGTGGCCTTATTTGGCAAAGTAATGAGCCAGAGGTCCCGAGTCAGTCCCCCATACTTGTTGAACTCATAGTGAACCTGGAAATCTGAAAGACTTGGAGCCTGTGATTTTCAGGGGTAGAGTCCAGACCCTGTGGCGTAGGCTCCAGGCCATGCACACCTGCCCGGGCCTTGTGCCCTTCCTTGCCCTGACCTATATGTCCCCCTTGGCCATGGACTGCTCCCTTGTCCCCAGGGTTCTGGGCCTTTCTTCCTGGGTCTTCTCTGGCCCAGTTTCCACATGTCAGAATCATACCCAGATACCACCTACTCCCCCACCCCACACACACCCCAGGGATTAGAGCCTCCCTCCCTGGGGTGCCCACAGCCCATACATCTCTTACACCCCTTCTGTTGTGTGCCCTGTGGCCTGGAGGGCTGCAGGGACCTGCCTCCCCTGCCAGGCTGTGCACAGGCTTCTAGGTCTGGAGGCCTGGGCTGCCCTCATCTTTATCTCTCCGTCCCGGACCAAACACAGCTGGTCCCTGAGAGCTTGGGTTTTGAGGGAGAGATTCTATTTCAGACCAGAGACCACTCAGGGTCCATGTATCCCCAAGTCCTGCATTCGATGCTGTTTGTTTCTTGGGTTTGATCCAGAGTGGGCAAGACACCCAAGGTGCATGGCTTGGCGACTGGGAGCCAGCAGTCCAGGCTGAGTCCAAAGCTCCAGGGAGAGAGGGAGCCTGAGCACAGAGTGTGTTCAGTGAGGGGAAGGGATGAGTTGGTGAGATGGGGAGGGGGAAGAGGGAGGGAGAGAGTAGGAAGCTATACTCACTCTCACTCTGTGGAAACCCTAACTGAGGTCAGGATTGGACCGTGACCTTGGAAAGTTTGGAAATTTGTCTCTGTGACTGTTCTGGGCCATTTCTGTGTTTTCCAGCCCTTTCCCTTCCTCTCCTCCATTCTCTCTCTTTTTAGACATTTATTTGCTTAACTACGTAAATTCCAAGGGGATGGGATCACACTCATAAGTGAGGCAAGTGGAAATGAGTACGTTTGCACTCGTTAAATAAGAAATATATTTTTAGAAGCTCAGCTGCCCCCATCCCCCACCCCGAACCCCTGCCTTCCCCCAGCACAGTCCTCCTGCTTCATTACCTGAAACACATGTACACGACACGTGGCAAAGCCCTGAGTCCTGAATAACTGAGAAGCTCACTAGACATAGACACTGCAGCTAAAATGGGATTATAAACCTCCCAGTTCAGACTGTTGAATATGCGAGCAGGGGACAGTGTAGCTTGTCGGATGTGTGACCCTTCGGGTCTTCTGCTAATCTGTTTATGCTCTTCTTAAAAGTAAGATGTGTTTATTGTAGAAATTTTGGAAGATGTTCAGTTCAGTTCAGGCACTCAGTCGTGTCTGATTATTTGCGACCCCATGGACTGCAGCACTCCAGGCTTCCCTGTCCATCACCAACTCCTGGAGTTTATTCAAACTCACGTCCATCGAGTCAGTGATGCCATCCAACGATCTTATCCTCTGTTATCCCCTTCTCCTCCCACCTTCAATCTTTCCTGGCATCAGGGTCTCTTCAAATGAGTCAGTTCTTCACATCAGGTGGCCAAAGTATTGGAGTTTCAGCTTCAGCATCAGTCCTTCCAATGAATATTCAGGACTGATTTCCTTTAGGATGGACTGGTTGAATCTCCTTGCAGTCCAAGGGACTCTCAAGAGTCTTCTCCAACACCACAGTTCAAAAGCATCAGTTCTTCGACACTCAGCTTTCTTTATGGTCCAAGTCTCACATCCATACATGACTACTGGAAAAACCATAGGTTTGACTAGATGGACCTTTGTTGACAAAGTAATGTTTCTGCTTTTTAATATGCTATCTAAGTTGGTCATAGCTTTTCTTCCAAGGAGCAAGTGTCTTTTAATTTCATGGCTGGAGTCACCATTTGCAGTGATTTTGGAGCCCCCCAAAATAAAGCCTGTCACTGTTTCCATTGTTTCCCCATCTATTTGCCATGAAGTGATGGGACTGGATGCCATGATCTTAGTTTTCTGAATGTTGAGTTTTAAGCCAATTTTTTCACTTTCCTCTTTCACTTTCATCAAGAGGCTCTTTAGTTCTTCTTCACTTTCTGCCATAACGGTGGTGTCATCTGCATACCTGAGGTTATTGATATTTCTCCCGGCAATCTTGATTCCAGTTTGTGCTTCTTCCAGCCCAACGTTTCTCATGATGTACTCTGCATATAAGTTAAATAAGCAGGGTGACAATACACAGTCTTGATGTACTCCTTTCCCGACTTGGAACCAGTCTGTTGTTCCATGTCCAGTTCTAACTGTTGCTTCCTGACCTGCATACAGATTTCTCAAGAGGCAGATCAGGTGGTCCGGTATTCCCATCTCTTGAAGAATTTTCCACAGTTTGTTGTGATCCACGCAGTCAAAGGCTTTGGCATAGTCAATAAAACAGAAGTAGATGTTTTTCTGGAACTGTCTTGCTTTTTTGATGATCCAACAGATGTCAATTTGATCTCCAGTTCCTCTCCCTTTTCTAAATCCAGCTTGAACATCTGGAAGTTCATGGTTTATGTACTGTTGAAGCCTGGCTTGGAGAATTTTGAGCATTACTTTGCTAGCGTGTGAGATGAGTGCAATTGTGTGGTAGTTTGAGCATTCTTTGGCATTACCTTTCTTTGGGATTGGAATGAAAACAGACCTTTTCCAGTCCTGTGGCCACTTCTGAGTTTTCCACATTTGGAAGGTGTAATGATGAAAATTAAGCTGTAAGCCTGTCAGTCAACCAGCAGCAGCTCAGGGTGGTGGGATGGGGTGGTCTCCCTGGCTTTTCAGAGCAGTATTTCTTAAAGATTCTGGATCCTTGATGGTTGAAGGGCAGCAAGAGGGTATTTTACTTGATGAGTGTGATGCCGCATTCACCCACCTGTTCTGTCACTCGCTCTTTCAGCAAGCATGTTCTGAGGGGGGCGGGATTTGAAAGCAAACCTTCTGAGGACAGGTGAGCCGTCCTGACCCACCTCACCAGGTGGGAGGCCCTTGGTAGGTTGGCCACAGCCTGACTGTGACCTTGCTCCTCCAGACCACACACCAAAGGGGCTGAGGCCTGCGGTCAGATGCTGGGCCCCATGTCGCCACTTCCTCTGGTTTGCAGCCTTTCTTGCTCCCAGCATTGTACAGTTCAGATGTTTTGTAATGCTGGGCTGCAGCAGCCGGGGCATCTGTCTCTACTCTCTGGCCACAGTGGGCATCCTCGCCCTTGACCTCCTCTTATTGTCTGTGTCTATTGCCAACCAGCTGGGCTTCCGCCTGACCCTCGGGTACAGAAGGGAGCGTTTACGCATTCCCACTGTGAGGCCCTGGAGACATCCTGTGTGGCTAAGGTGATGTGTTTACCTCCTGTGTGGTCTTTGGCCTTTACAGTTTTGTGACTTAACTCTCAGAGGGTGGCTTTGTGGCTTTGGGGCACATACTGAGGGATTTGAAGACCCACTTCCTGCCATGCTGGGGGAGGTGGCGAGAAGAACGGCCCCTCAATACCACATACACTGTATCACATCACTCAGCTCACTAAGCATTTTAAGACCGTTGCTCACGGTGGTTGAGGTTGTGTCATGAGCCACACATGGTGTGTTCTATACTCACAAACACTGTTTGGTATAATCCTTCTAACAGCCCGAGGCAAAGACCTTTAAATATTTGTTTCCCAGAAGAGAAAACTGGGATTAAGTGAGTTTAAGTAACATGCCCAAGAAAACATCATCACCATTATCATAGTTATAATTGGCAGACCTGGGGATCTGAACCTGGCTCAGAAGTCTGGCTCAGAAACCCTGTCGTTACCCACTACACCCCACTGCCTCAGCAGGAACTCCCCAGGGCGGTATTATCTATCGTTCTCATCATACAGATGAAAAACTCTCCATAGGACTCCCTCCGCTCACCTGTGCCCTGCCTTTGTTCTCAGGCAAGGCCCTGTCTAACAGACAGGATAAAACATTGGGATTTACCAGGAATTTCAGTGATGCAGAACACACAAGAGAAGGGAGGGATCAGACAGATAAGATGTGGAAACTTGCCTGAAGGGAGAATTGGGTTATTTTCACTGATCCTTGAAGTGTGCACCAGCTGGGCTGGTCAGGGCACCGGATGAATGGCGCCAGAGCCTGAGTGTGACCTGTGACTCTGTGGAGAGGTCATTTGTGTGGGCTGCATGGATTTCTGCATGTCTCCACAAGAGAGGGCACATTCCACAGGGACCGTGCCCACTCACTCCCTCGGCCATTAAACACGAGGTAGCCCCACTCCTAGCACAGCTGTCCGAGGGCATCCTGAGCACCTGTGGAGGAGGGGTCAGCAGCCGCAGTCTGTGGGTGGGGGGCTGGGCCCACAGGGAGCAGGACTTTCCAGCCAGCCTCCTCACTTGCCAGGACAGGGGCCATCCCCTGCTTCATGAGTGCAGGGTCGCCCTCGTGTTGAGACTACTCCTGTGCCTTTAAAGGTTTTCCCCTGCTAGCCTCTGGGATGCAAGAAAGGACTGAGTCCCTCTTGGTGAGGAAGGAGCACTTAGTCATTTTTTTCCCTTCTGTGCTTCTGAGCGATGCTGTCGACCTGGTGTAAGAAGCTTTGTAGGAATTCTGCAGGGAGGCTGTTTCTGTCAATGAAAGAAAGTCTGCATGTTGAGAATGACTGGCTGGAGCCGGCACAGAGTGTGTGTGTGTGTGTGTGTGTGTGTGTGTGTGTGTGTGTGTACAGAGCCAAACACCAGGTATCTGATTGCTGTCTGAAGAGGCTCCAGTCCCAGCCCCCATGTCTTGCTAATTCTGTGCCTGAGGCTCTTGACAACCTTGACAATAAGCACTGCTTGTTCCAGACCCTGCTTCCAGCACCCGCAGGTCAGGACAGAGGCCTCTGATGTTTGTCCTTCTTAAAGCCACATCATTCTTTTAAGGAAAAAACAATTAGTTAATAAAAAGAACCACACATCATCTCTGGTGGCTCAGACAGTAAAGAATCTGGCTGCAATGTGGGAGACTGGGTTCGACCCCTGGGTTGGGAAGATCCTCTGGAGGAGGGCGTGACAACCCCCTGCAGTATTCTTGCCTGGAGAATCCCATGGACAGAGGAGCCTGGCAGGCTACAGTCCATGGGGTCTCAAAGAGTCAAATACAACCGAGAGACTAACACGCCCACATACACTGACTCTAAAAGTCCTAGTTTTAAAAGAAAATACATATAAGTATGAAGAAAGAGGCCAGAACATTCCAATAGGCCCCAAAGGCTAGAAATCAAGTTCAGGGTGTGGTATCTGCCCTGCCCAGATCTGTGTGCTCCTATGTGTCCTGTGGCCAAGAGAGATGGTATGTCTGGAAGTGTGTGGAGAGTGAGCTGGTTCCCCCTGGGGTGAGGAGAGACTCTCCACTGGGCCCTGAGGGCAGCAGAGCTGAGGAGAAGAGAGGGTGCTGAGCAGGGATGGGGCTTGTTAGGCTCTCACCTGCCTGGTGGCCATGCTTCTGCACTGGACTCCTTGGGTTTGAGTTTCTCCCTTTGTAAACAGGAATCAGGAGACCTCCCCTGCCTACATTACAGAGATTGTGAGGATCAAATGGGGGTGCTGCTGGGGCTCTGCAAGCCTGTCGATGGTTCTAGATGCGGTGCGGTGGACAGCAGGGTGGCTGGACACCCATGCTGGCCCTGAGTCCCTGAGCCAGGCAGCGTGGTTCATCTTTCTGAACTTGCTCTGTAAGTGAAGATAATGAGCTCAGGGAGCTGGTGAGGCTCTGACAAAGCACCGTTCCTGCAGATGCTCAGCTGTGGACCAGGTCATCGTTCAGGTCCCACTTAGCAGTGACTCTAGGTGTGAAGGTGTGTAGCTGGGGGAGGTAGGTGGAGGTTAGTCACACTGAGTCAGTTCTTTGGGTCTGAGCAGCACATGAATAGCAAAATTTCTTCCAAAACCCCCACAAATATACAATGTTATATGTTAGCTATATCTCATATTTTAAAGGGTGAAAAAGATTTTTAAAGAATCAGGAATAGGAACCAAGGTTGCCAGGGCCAAGGTTGCCTGGTGGTCCTAGAGTTTGGCTTAAATACAGTATTTGTAAATCCCTGTGACTGGAGTAGAAACGGCCTTTTTCCCAACCCCTGCTGCCCACCGTTGTGATACACATGGCTTATCCATCTCGACCCTTCATGCCAACCTTGGCATGTCCCTGCAGTGAAACTGTCATCTTTATTAAGGAAACCAGCCCTCCGTGGGTCAGAACTCCTCTCTCACTGATCCAGGTCACCAGGGGCCTTGCACATAGCACTCCATGGCTTGTGACCCATTTTGCTATCTCACATCCCATTTTACTCAGTACAGACCAGGAAGGAAGAGCTGAGTAGGAAGTTTGAGCTGGTCAGTTCAGTCACGCAGCTGTGTCCGACTCTTTGCAACCCCACGGACTGCAGCTCCAGGCTTCTCTGTCCATCGCCTACTCCCGGAGCTTACTCAAAACTCATGTCCATTGAGTCGGTGATGCCATCCAACCATTTCATCCTCTGTCGTCCCCTTCTCCTCCTGCCTTCAATCTTTCCCGGTATCAGGGTCTTTTCAAATGAGTCAGTTCTTTGCATCAGATGGCCAAAGTACTGGAGTTTCAGCTTCAACATCAGTCCTTCCAATGGATATTCAGGACTGATTTCCTTTAGGATGGACTGGTTGAATCTTCTTGCAATCCAAGGGACTCTCAAGAGTCTTCTCCAACACCACAGTTCAAAAGCATCAGCTCTTCGCTACTCAGCTTTCTTTATAGTCCAACTCTCACATCCATACATGACTACTGGAAAAACCATAGCTTTGACTAGACGGATCTTTGTTGGCAAAGTAATGTCACTGCTTTTTAATATGCTGTCTAGGTTGGTCATAGCTTTTCTTCCAAGGAGCAAGCATCTTTTAATTTCATGGCTGGAGTCACCATTTGCAGTGATTTTGGAGCCCCCCAAAATAAAGTCTGTCACCGTTTCCATTGTTTCCCCATCTATTTGCCATGAAGTGATGGGACTGGATGCCATGATCTTAGTTTTCTGAATGTTGAGTTTTAAGCCAACTTTTTCACTCTCATCTTTCACTTTCATCAAGAGGCTCTTTAATTCTTCTTCACTTTTTGCCATAAGGGTGGTGTCATCTGCATACCTGAGGTTATTGATATTTCTCCCAGCAATCTTGATTCCAGCTTGTGCTTCATCCAACCTGGCATTTTGCATGATGTACTCTGCATATAAGTTAAATAAGCAGGGTGACAATACACAGTCTTGATGTACTCCTTTCCCAGTTTGGAACCCATCTGTTGTTCCATGTCTAGTTCTAAATGTTGCTTCCTGATCTGCATACAGACTTATCGGGAGGCAGGTCAGGTGGTCTGGTCTCCCCATCTCTTGAAGAATTTTCCACAGTTCGTTGTGATCCACGCAGTCAAAGGCTTTGGCATAGTCAGTAAAACAGAAGTAGATGTTTTTCTGGAACTCTCTTGCTTTTTTGATGATCCAACAGATGTTGTCAATTTGATCTCTGGTTTCTCTGCCTTTTCTAAATCCAGCTTGAACATCTGGAAGTTCATGGTTCATGTACTGTTGAAGCCTGGCTTGGAGAAATTTGAGCATTACTTTACTAGAGTGTGAGATGAGTGCAATTGTGTGGTAGTTTGAGCATTCTTTGGTGTTGCCTTTCTTTGGGATTGGAATGAAAACTGACCTTTTCCAGTCCTGTGGCCACTGCTGAGTTTTCCAAATTTGCTGGCATATTGAGTGTGGCACTTTCACAGCATCATCTTTTAGGATTTGAAATAGCTCAACTGGAATTCCATCACCTCCACTAGCTTTGTTCGTAGTGATGCTTCCTAAGACCCACTTGACATTGCATTCCAGGATGTCTGGCTCTAGGTGAGCGGTCACACCATTGTGGTTATCTGGGTCATGAATATTTTTTTGTATAGTTCTGTGTATTCTTGGACCTCTTCTTAATATCTTCTGCTTCTGTTAGGTCCATACCATATCTGTCCTTTTTTGTGCCCATCATTACATGAAATGTTCCCTTGGTGTCTCTAATTTTCTTGAAGAGATCTCTAGTGTTTCCCATTCTATTGTTTTCCTCTATTTGTTTGCATTGATCACTGAGGAAGGCTTTCTTATCTCTCCTTGCTATTCTCTGGAACTCTGCATTCAAATGAGTATATCTTTCCTTTTCTCCTTTACCTTTAGTTTCTCTTCTTTTCTCAGCTATTTGTAAGGCCTCCTCAGACAACCATTTTTGCCTTTTTGCATTTTTTTTTTCCTGGAGATGGTCTTGATCACTGTACAGTGTCACAAACCTCTGTCCATAGTTCCTCAGGCAGTCTGTCTATCAGAGCTAATCCCTTGAATCTATTTGTCACTTCCACTGTATAATCGTAAGGTAGAGAGGTAGAGAGCTGGTAGATAGGTGGAAAGAATGTATGAGAGGTGAAACCGTGTTTGATCCCAAGTTAAGTGTTACAGAACTGCTTAATTAACTGAAGAAATAGGAAGGATGAGATACTGAAGTGTAAGGTGGAAGGTTTAAATGCCTGAGAGGTGCGAGGAAAATAAAAAAGGAAATCTACTTAATGAAATCTAAGACCGAACTGTAGCTAATGTGTATCTGGTCATTCTCAAAACTTTATGATCAGAAAAACAAAAAAAAACCCTTTATAACGGGTCCTGAGTCCAGCAGCATTTCACCACCCCAGTCTTGGGGAAGTCTCTTCTCCCTAAATGTAAGGAGGAAGTTGTACAGATGGTCTCTGGGGGCCCATTCAGCTGCCAGTCTGGAAAGTGACTTTCCTTGGTGGTGGAAATACACCTCAGAGTCTTCAGGAACAAAGAAGTTAGCACATGACCTGGGAGCAGGTTTCAGAACACAAAAATGTGTACTTTCAGCAATGAGGTGAATTGAAATACTGTGTGCTGTGGTTCATGAAAGTGATGGAATTGTGGTCCTAAAGACTGCATATTCAAAAGCAGAGACATTACTTTGCCAACAAAGGTTCGTCTAGTCAAGGTTATGGTTTTTCCTGTGGTCATGTATGGATGTGAGAGTTGGACTATGAAGAAGGCTGAGCACTGAAGAATTGATGCTTTTGAACTGTGATGTTGGAGAAGACTTTTGAGAGTCCCTTGGACTGCAAAGAGATCCAACCAGTCCATTCTGAAGGAGATGAGCCCTGGGATTTCTTTGGAAGGAATGATGCTAAAGCTGAAACTCCAGTACTTTGGCCATCTCATGCGAAGAGTTGACTCATTGGAAAAGACTCTGATGCTGGGAGGGATTGGGGGCAGGAGGAGAAGGGGACAACAGAGGATGAGATGGCTGGATGGCATCACTGACTCGATGGACGTGAGTCTGAGTGAACTCCGGGAGTTGGTGATGGACAGGGAGGCCTGGCGTACTGTGATTCATGGGGTCGCAAAGAGTTGGACACAACTGAGCAACTGAACTGAACTGAACTGAAAGACAATTTAAGGGTATACAGAAATGTTTATTCTGTGTTAAGAGAGAAAAGGAATTTGCATAATTTGATTTGTGTGTGTGTGTGTGTGTGTGTGTTTCAGAGGGCTGTTCCTTCATTAAATCATAAAGGCTCTCAGGGATAGAATTACGTGCAGTCTTCAGTTTGTTTTTTTAAAAAGTTTCTATACAAAAATGAACAAATTTTGCTCCTGAAACAGGGAAAAGACTACAAAAATGTTAGTTACTTTCACCTTTTTTCGTAAGGGGTGGAGAGAGACCTCCTTTACAAAGATTTGGATTAATCATACTCCTTAGGGACATTCTCATCTACTACTTCCACTAGAGGGCACTCTTCTGAAATTTTAGGTTGCTGAAGATTTTGGAAAGGAGGTTTCAAGGTTTCATTTCAAACCTAGTTGGAGGACTCCAGCTTCTTTACTTGTTTGCTTATTTGTTTGCTTGTCTTTAAATACACTGTTTCTTTGGGAATAATTTTAGATTTACAGAAAAGTTACAAAGGTAGTCCAGAGAGCTCTTGTTTACCTTCACTCAACTCCTCCTAAGATTACCACCTTGCAGCAGCATGCTGCATGTGTCAGAACTGAGAAATTAACATTATTACGGTAGCACATTACTGTTAACTAAAGTACAGACTTTATTTGAATTACACCAGTTTTTCCATTAAAATTCTTATTCTGTTCCAGAATATAATCCAGTATATCCCACTGAATTTAGTAATTTTTTTAAAACAAACAACAAAACTCACTGTGGTAATCACACATCACCAATTATACTTTACATGAACATCTGTATTTTCTAAAGAAAGATGAAGGTTACCATTCTTTCTTTCACCTCTCCTTTTATTTCCATTACGTTTGCAGAAGTTATATAACTTTTTCAATCCCTATGTTGTCATCAACATTTCCGTCTTTTGCAGTGTATGGGGAACCATCATTTTTAGTAATTTTGTATCTTCCCCAATTAATCTTTTTTTTTTTTTTTCAGTTTATGTTCCCTCCAGCAGGATGTCATTAAAAAATGCATGCTGTGGAATTATAACAATTTTGTTAGGCATAATAATGGCATTGTGCTTAGGATTTTTTTAAAGTCCTTATCTATAAGATACATACTGAAGTATTTACAGATGACATTATTTACTTTAAAATACTTCAGCAAATGAAAGCTTGGGGGAGCTAGAACAAATGAAGGAGGGTGTGTCCATGGGTGTTATTGTTTTACTTTTGTGTATGATTGAAAATCTTATAATTAAAGAGTTGTTCAAAAGAAAAAGGCGTGGTACAGCTGAAGTCAGTGGTGACTCAAGTTTTTGAAGTACATTCTGTCCTCCTGCAAAAAAGGGGAAGGACTTCAAGGGGGAGGATGGGAAGGCGGGGGAAGAGGGAGGACCTGGGGAGAAGACTGTCAGGCTTCTTTTTGCCTCACCTACCCCCATATTCTGCCCTCTCTCCTGCTGGGGCCACCACATCCTGCCCAGTGAGGGGTAGGAAGCTTGTGTGGGGGCACTGACCAAGAACCCAGCTTTGGTGCCCCTTCCCTGCCCTCCTCAGGGTCAAGGTGGGGTCTCTGCCCTTTGCTCCGGGCCTACCAGGTGCCCTGGGTGTGAGCTTGGGGCAGAGCTCTGCCAGCACAGCCTGGGACAGCTCTCTGCCTGCTCCGCCCCTTCCTCCACCTCTGGCCCAGAGTGGAACTCCCCCCCACCCCCCCCCCACACACACATAGCTGAGCCCCGTCTCTGAGCTAGCAGTTATCAGCAAATAGAGGGGTTCAGTAAAGTTTTTATAATCTTAATTCAGATAACACAGCTACACACACACACAAACACACATGTCCCAGGCACTGCAGGAGATGCCGGAGGAATGAGAGCAGATGGCAACATACCCTTTAAGAACCTGAATCAGATATATTTGAGGCTTGGGGTGGAACCAACTGTACAGTAAAGGCTGATTAAAAATGAATCTTGGGTGGAAGCAAATACCTCGTAGTTTTGAAGTGAAGATTTTATTTGCATCTCTCTTTTTTAGTTTTATGGTTTCAAGTTGACTCATCTCAGCCATGTGGTTAATAAATGGAATATTCATTGTTATGTCTAATAATATAAGTCCTAATAATAGTAATTTAAAAATCTGTATAGATAATAATCTTTTTCATAATTATCACAATTATCCTAGTGACCATTTAACTAAATTGGAGCCGCTAGTAGCTGCTGCCTTCTTGCTTGCTGAAGTCAGCTGTTCCTTTGCCTCCAGCCCAGTGGAGGGCCAGGCTTCTGGCTCAAGGAGCTGACGGGCTGGCGCTGATCTCTGCTCTGCTCAGTGATGGTGGCAAACTCTATTCAACACTTTTTTTCTTTATCTCTTTTTATTCTGCAGCAGAAGTATTGGGAAGCCCTAATCTCGGAGCAGGTATGGACAATTGTGCTCTCTCTTTATTCCAGAAGGGACTTCCTGTGGCTTGATTTCAGTTCCTGTTTTTGTGAGCCCCTCTGAGATGGCTGGGCCCATGCCAAATTCCTCTAGGGGAAAAAAAATCTGAAAATAAGAGAAGAGTCTGAAAGTTGAGGTTCTTTCCAGGCTTTTTCAATTCAGAGTTCTTTCTGCTTTGTCTGAACCATCTAATGGGGACTCAGAGAAGATACATGACCCAAGGAAGAAATGTGCTTGGAACAAAAGTCTCTGAACAGGAGGAGGCCCAGCAGCTCCCTAATGGCAATGGTGCTGGGAGTGACTGTGAGAGCATGGATCAACATTCCCCCCTGTTGTCGCTTGGAGACCTTGGGCAGCTGGCTCCTGTCTCCCTGCCATCCTCGCCTCCAAGTGACAAATGAGCACATGATTCATGACAACCACCTGTGCCTGTCACCTCCCAGGATTTTTTTTTGTTTTTATGATCAGAGAGTAGATTATCTTTTGCTCAAATTCTCTGAATGCCTGGATTCCAGCGATGTTTTTATTACTTAAAATGACATTTAAAAACACATTATTCTGGGAATTCAGAAGGAAGAGATTTAAAATGTTTTTGAAGGTTTTAACCCAGTTTAAAGAGTGCACCTCATCAGAGTTTCTGTTTCCTGGCAGCTGAACTGCTCGGGAATAGCAAGGATAACTCTTAAGAAGACATTTTAGGAGCTGGAGCAGTGGTTCTGATACATCAGGGTGGCTAAGAATCACCCTAGGAGTTTGTTCAAATGCTAAGCCTTAGATCCCAAACTACAGATGGGGTCAAGGGAGCCTTTTTGGTAAGCACCCTAGGCCCTCCTGGTGAGGCTGGTCCAAAACCAGATCCAGCACGTGGGTCTCCGCTTGAAAATGAATTCACCCATAAACACACTGTCCATTCTCAGAGAATGGAGCAGGCCCCTGCTTCCACTGCTAGGCAACTGGGTCTTGGAGGCTGAGGGGCCAGGGAGCTCTTTTACTTGGCATCTCTGATAACGTCTGGAAGGGATTTGGTTAGAGGTATCCCTCCAAGTCTGCAAACACAGATAGATGAGAAACCAGCACCACAAGGGCCTGACACAGCCCCAGACCCAGACGAGGGACTGAGCTGCACCAAGCAGATCAGCTTGGGCCCTCACCAGCAGAGTGACTGGGAGATGAGGTGGTCATTTTAACGTGATGCAGTTTCTCATGACCAAGTAGTAGAATCAGTTCAGTTATTACCAGTAAATCACGAATTAAATTGGACTCTCTGTTCAGAGCTACAATTTGTGTTTTATAACTGGCAGGCTGCAGGCATTTGTCTGTCAAGTGACTCAGGGAGCCTTGAGGACCTTGTCCTGACCTTCTAAGGACTGGATTGTTTGGTTCGTGTTTGAGCAGCTGGAGGAGCATTTTTCTTGAGTGCACATCTACGCCTGGCTCTATTTTCTTGCCCAAATAGACTGTCTGGCCTGGGCTGACACATCCTACATGGCCTTTGCTTGTTGCTTCCTGGGTCTTTTGATACCTTCAAATGCAGCCTTGTGACTCAGAATCACCAGTCATAGAAACTCAGAAATGGGAGCTCGTATTATCTAGTTCCTGATTCAGACTCCCAGTTCACACATGGAGAAATGAAGACCCACAGAAGAACCCCACATACCTCTGTGGCTGGAATCAGTAAGGATTCCCTTGCTTTTGGCCCGCACACAGAGCTCTCTCTCTTATCCAAACTATTAGAACAATAGGAAGACTGTATGCCGCTTCATCAGTACTTGTGTGCTCACCTGTTTTTTTTTAACCTTTTATTCCTACTCCTGCAAATTTCAGTTTCCCATACTTGTCTGAGTCAGTGATGAAATAGTCACTGGCAGTGACCACCACTCTGGATTAGGTTTTAAGTGTTTGTTTTTGATGAGTTAGCTGACCTCAAGTTCAGAAGAAGCACCATATGGGGAGCGGGGGGTGCCCTACTCTTAGGGGGCTCTGTTATCTACCTGAGGACAAGGTAGACACTCAGGCAAAGGGCAGGACCTCCCATGATCAGCCGCAAACCAGTGATACAAGCAGTACAGAGAAGAGGGTGAGAGCTCAGTGGGTGTCAGGGTAGGCTTCTTAGAGGAGGAGAGTCTTACCCAGGCCATAAGGAATAGGTTGAGTTTTCCTGGTCTTTTCTAGGATTGAGTCTGGCATAGAGATGGAAATTCTCAGGATAAAGGGAACATGCCTCAGGCTCACTAGAGAAGGACTTGGTGAAGGCAGGGGGAACAGAGAACAGGAGGGGAAGTAGGACTGATCTATTCAGGGTAGCTGTCCGTTAATTCCTTGATTTAGAGTTACACTTGCCCTATTAGGTCCTAGAATCACAGGCCTGGTTCCCCTGTCCTTATCTGTTTGTTCTTGTCTGTGCCTGGGCCTTGAGAATCAGGACTGGAGCTGTTGTTGGGGGAACTGTAAGAGATAGGATGGGTCTAGTCCACCAAGGTACCTCTTGTGTCTTTTTTCCACAGTGGGATCCTGAAGATGTAAACCTTGGAGGGAACAAAGACAGCATGGAGACACTCAGATCACAGGCACACAGGTGGTCTGTGAAGCCAGTGGACTTGCCCTCCGATGAGTAACACTTTCTGGAGCCAACTCAGCAGCTCAGAGCCCAGGGTCAAACATTTGTCAGGAACTGAGCAGGGATCAACCTTCAGGGACAGCCGTAGTAGGAATTAAGCTTCTACCGAGGCTGCCCATGAAAGTGAGGAACCAGGAGCTGTCATGGAACTTGGCTGGTCTCCACTACCGCTCAGAATGGAGCTAAGACTTTGGGCCCAGTGGACAGACTTGAACATGCCCAAAGTTTGTTCTAAAGATCGGCAGTTTGTCAAAAACCACTCGTGCTTTGACATATAATCTAAAGGACTTTGGGCCCTCTTTTCCTTTTCCCTTTGGAGTCAACCATACTCTGAATATCTGCTGTGAATGAGTTCATCTAACAAGCAGCTAATATATTTGGATCTCAGCAAAGCCCCATTCTGCAAGACCTGGCTAAGCCTAGCAAGTGGTGGGCCCACATTCTGGGTGTCTAGGACACAATGACAAGTTCTGATGGGACCTGACTACTGCCTTCCAGTAACCCACTAGAGTTTTCTGCTGAAAGTTGAGAGAGGACTGTTTGATGAACCAAGTGTTTACAAGATCACTGGTATTGCAAAGGCAAGCAGAGCAAATTGCTCTAGGTACGAGGACTTGCTCCAATCTGGCAAAGTGTGTGCTGGAGCAGGGTCTGCAGGTGAAGGGGACTGTCTGCTTTAGAGGGTAGCTGAAAGCACGCAAAGGGTAAGAGGCATGGCCGGAGGTGTTAAATTCAAGCACCGAGATCCCCTTGCAGGTTTATTTTGGAGCTAAGGTGGGAGAAACACTGGAATGAATAAATCCTGATTGAGAGAACTACAGTATTTCACCATGGAGCTCAGGGATACATCTGAATCCCAGCACAGCCTCCAAAGTCAGCCACGAGGGGATCTGGGAGAAATGCCAAGAAACACAGCTCTGCTCTTGGCTGGCCCCTGGCAGCCTGTGTGATTCAGCTGCAGCTGCCCAGTGGCTCCTAAGGGGTAGTGCAAGTCCCACCAGCATGAAAGAGGGGGTGCCTCTGGGAAGCAGTTCGGTTTCACAGGTCTCTGCATAGATTCTAATCAATTCCCTGTGTGACATGTGAACTAGAAGTGAACCTAAAGCCACCCTATTTATCCAGTTGCTTTGGACCCTGGTTGTCTGGTAACGGAGTTTGCTAAGTTGGTTTTGCTTTGTGATCTTAATCACTGAAGCTGTACTTTGATGGAAGATGAAACTTTTGAGTTGGGGGCAGGGGTAGGGGTTAGGAGAACATTCCAGAAGATGAAACCACACAGAGAATTGGAAGCAGGGAAGGGGGGAATCTAGCCAAGGAAAGAAGACTCTGATGTAGCCAGAATGGAAATAGAGAAAGGGTGAAGAGGCTGGAGAGGAACTGGGAGTTGGTACTTAATTCTATAGCTGACTGGTAGCTACTGGAAAATAGAGTAGGAAGCTGACTGGCATGCCTCAGATCAACCACAGCTGGATTGGTCAGTTTTCCATCCCTACAGCCACAACTTTTCAGGAAGCAGAAATGTACAGTCATGGATACAGTACCAACTTGGGGAGTGTGTTTAATCTGATTGGTGACAGCAGGGAAGAAAAAGTGTTTATCTTTGGAAAGGTAAAAGGCATGGGAATAGGATGACATCCTTGGAGTTTGCCTTTAGTATGTCCCCTCCCTCCAAGGGAAGACTGGCTTATGCTCCCAGAAGTTGGTTGGATCCTGATGGGAATGTCCACTCATTCAATAACATCAAGTGATCTTGCTGGCTTTGACCAGCACAAATTGCTTGAGCTGTAGATGTTGACCATCTCTTTAGATCCCATTGT
Source organism: Bos indicus (assembly GCF_029378745.1). Lineage (NCBI taxonomy): Eukaryota > Metazoa > Chordata > Mammalia > Artiodactyla > Bovidae > Bos > Bos indicus. The sequence continues at coordinate 73,577,461 of NC_091760.1, forward strand.
CCCAGCCTCTTCCTTCACAAACCATTTCTTATTATCATTGTCCGAGCTTGTCTCAAAACAGACTCCCAAGTCTCTTCATCCAGAGTGAACATTTAAACTGAGAATTTTGGAAGCAAAGTTTGGCCTCATTGTTTAATAAGAACCTGTTATTCAAAGCTCTGTAACTCTGGAGCCTTTGTGAAGAAGTGCCAGCCAAAATGCCTTCCTCCTACTAAGAGGATTCTTGCCCTGGGCCTCTGTTGCAACTCCATCCCTAACTGTCAGTCAGACCAGGATGATAATGGGAGTTAATTGCCCTGAAGACTCACATAGCAGTGCAAAGAGGTTGCCTACACTAGGGAGAAGCTGGGAACCAATTGTGTAATCCTCCTCTCCTGCCCATTCATCTGATCATAAGAGATGGTGTAATAGTAGTTGTGCTGCCTATTATCTGCATGGCTTGGAGCTTGTTACTTAAACGTGGTGAACTCTTGGGGTAGGCTGAGAATAATAGCTATCTAGAAAGCATGTTGTGAAGAGTAAGTAATATATATGGAATGCATAACACTACTAACACTACTACTACTACTACTAAGTCACTTCAGTCGTGTCCGACTCTGTGTGACCCCATAGACGGCAGCCCACCAGGCTCCCCCGTCCCTGGGATTCTCCAGGCAAGAACACTGGAGTGGGTTGCCATTTCCTTCTCCAATGCATGAAAGTGAAAAGTGAAAGTGAAGTCGCTCAGTCGTGTCCGACTCTTAGCGACCCCATGGACTGCAGCCTACCAGGCTCCTCTGTCCATGGTATTTTCCAGGCAAGAGTACTGGAGTGGGGTGCCATTGCCTTCTCCGCTACTAACACTAGATGACTCAAAGTAGACATTGAAGAAGGATTAGTTTCCTTCCTCCCTGTAATTCCTGGCCACATATGTCCAGAAAGCCAGCTGGTAACCAAAGAATCACACCGTCAGATGGAAGAAACTTCAGAGGAGTGAAGAGCCTGACAACTCCAATAAGTGATTAAGTGGTCATCCGGCCCCTGCTTAAGCTACTCAAAAAAAAAAAAATCACCCATTTTAATCTCCCAAAGAAAGAAATCTGTGATTTAGGGAGAACTGTATCAGTAAAATTTTCTTAAAATCTGTCTAGACCCTGAAGAACCAACCCCCTTATCTCCCCCAGTACTTGAGTATGGTGAAGAGACGTATGAACAAACACCCGATGCACTCACATGTGATTGTTACAGTGGGGTATGGCTCCCCCAGAGCCAGGAGAGCAAGAAGCATGGCTGGGCTCCAGTTCCTAGGTCTGCTTCAGTGAGAGACTTGTCAAGTCATGTCCCTTTCTCCTTACAATTTCCTCATCTGTAAAATGAAAGGGCAAATCTCTGTCCCTTTTTCCCTTTTATGAACATGCCAGTGAATTCTTTCCTACGGAAGACTGACATGTTCATAAACTCTCAAGAAAGAGGCATTATCAAGAGAAATTTTAGATACACTTTAAAAACAGGTTTCATTATATAATATGCACTTCTCTCTGTTTGAATTTTACTATCCGTTTAAGATAAAATCCCCCTTTTATGAAGAGTCCAAGTTTTGCTGTAACAAGAGATCACAGCATATGACATTAAAAATGTCTGCAGTTTCCTTCCAATACTGAAAAGTCTTAAATATGAGATATGAATAATATTTTCCACAGTGACAGAAAACGAACTCTGTATCAATCATTTAGAAAAAGAAAAGCTTTTCTTATGTGATTGCAGCAGGGCTAAGTCCCTATCCTGGGTTAGGGGCGCTCGCCCCCTTCTCACCCTCCACACTGCCTTAGTGGGGCAGTAAGTGGCCTCCACAAGTTGTGACGGGGAGGGAGGCCCCTAGTGGCACCATGAGAAGTGAATCCCAGCTGCTACTTGCTACCTTTCCCTCTGTGATTCTGCCAAACCCCAGCAGCCTGCGATCTATTCAAACCACCGCCCGCCGACTTCCGGGAAGAGAGGGCCTGTGTGGCTCGGCGCGTGCGCACTGTGCAGCCACCGCCTCACGCGAGTCGTGAATTCTGCATGTGCCAGCCCCTCAGTCCCCGCTGTGTGCGCGTTCCTACCTCACCGCCACCGCGCCCGGGCCTCGGGGGCACTGCAGAGGACGGCTCTTGGGGTGCATTTCACACCGCTTGTTTTGTAAGGGGATAATCTCGAGATTACCCTTCTCAAAGTATTTGAGATCCTTCAGCATCCTTTAGGATGTACTGCAGAGCAGACTCTGTTTTTAAATATATTTAAAATACGTTTTTTGTTTTTAATATCGCAGGTACACGGTTTTTAAAAAGAGAATCAGACTGTAACAAAAAGCTTGTAAAGGAAAACATCAGCGCCCTGCTCCTCCCTTCTACCCATAAAGGTCCACCCACCCACTCTTTTTTTTTTTTTAAAGACTGCTTTGTTCTAGCAGTTTTCTCCTTTAGGTTTGATTTCAGACGTGCTTTCCCGCCGTAAGTTTCCAAGATTATACTGTTTTTGTTTTGTTTTTCTTGGCTAGATTCTCTCCAACTTCCATTAAGTACAAGCTAATGAGACACCACGGTGTGTTGAGAACTGTTTGTCGAAACTGTCTTTACATCCTGCTTGTTGCTGTGGAATCCTTCGTGCCAGGGCCCTTTCCTCTTGCTTTTTCCTGATCTAGCTTCCAGCTTCTAAGTCCTGCCCACCACAAGTCGCACCTGCCCTCAGAGCAGCCTAGCTAGTCCTGCCTCTGCTCTGGACTTGACCTTGACCTTCATCCTTTGATCTCTCCTGCAGGTGTCCTAGTGCTTGGAGCATCACCAGTGCAAGTCTCAGAGATTTTCTAAACCCACAACCGGAAAAGGGCTCTTCTACACTGCAGCTGCCACTGTCTTTCCCAAGGACAGCCTGACCATGTGTGAGAAGAGCTATGCCACAGGCCTTTCCTTCTGACCAGCAAGTGCACTGTGGAATATGTATGTCCTAAAGCTCTTAAAGCTCTGGTGTGTGTGATATCTGTTCAAATAATAGGCTCTTAGGCTCCACCCTAGTGATTTCCTAGATCTGAACAGGGCCTGGGAATCTTTGGGGGTTTGCTTTTTGTTCATTTGTTTTTGTTTGTTTGTTTGTTTGCAGCACTGAGGTATGCAGGATCTTAGTTCTACCAGACATGGAGCCCCCTGCATGGAAGTGCAGAATCTTAACCACTGGACCACCAGGGAAGTCCCAGGGTCTGGGAATCTTTAACAAGCTCCTCAAGTGATCCTTTGAGAACATTGCCCTAAGGAAATTACTTTTAAAGTCTTTCTATTTGTGTGAGATGTTTTCATAAATGTATTTAGAACAGGCACAAAAGTGATAAAGCCTCAAAACCCCACTTGTTTGGAAAGATTAAACATTATACTTTCATGAACAAATGCTATTTGGGTATTAGACCTAGAAGATCACAGAGGAACAGATCTGAATTACTTGAAATCATCTAGTTCAGTGCCTGAGTGGCTTGCTCATTCTCACAACTTGAATTCCCAGTTCCAACATGGAAAGAAAAATCTGCAGAAGACAATGAGACTTTCTATAGTAAGGGGATTATATGGATTCTTATAGTAGTGGTTTCTTTACTGTAGAAGCAGTTGAATACATTCCCCAGTTTAAAAATATTTCCCCCTAAATTCTCTTCCCTTTCAAGTTTGCAGCATAAACCTTTGGTTCCAAGAGAAACCCCTTGGCTCAAGCAGCTGCTGTAGTTCCAACTCGTTACTGATCTCATCCCTCAAGACTAAAGAACAATAAAGGGAGACCAGATAGCAGTGATTCTCAAACCAGGGAAAACAGACAGGAGAGAGCCCCTGAGAAAATATGAAAGCCTAGTTGTTTAAAAGCAAGGTGGGAAGACTAAAAGGACAGATTTTTTTTTTTTTTTGAGAGTTCTGTAGTATGAGCCCCCTGGTGGCTCAGATGGTAAAGAATCTACCTGCAATGCAGGAGACGTGGGTTGGATCCCTGAGTTGGGAAGATCCCCTGGAGAAGAGAATGGCAACCCACTCCAGTATTCTTGCCTGGAGAATTCCATGGACAGAGGAGCCTGGTGGGCCACAGTATATGGGGTTGCAAAGAGTCAGACACGACTGAGTGACTAACACTTTCACTTTCTTTAGTATGAATAAGAAAAGAGGCATATCAAAATATATATATATGTTAATATACAGAAGTAACTGTCATGGATATATTTGTAAATGTTATGCTTTTAAATACTTTTTGGTGCTTCATTAACATTTAAAAATTTTTTTATTGGAGTATAGTTGATTTACAATGTTGTGTTAGTTTCAGTTGTACAACAAAGTAAATCAGATTTACTTTCAGATTCCTTTTCAGATTTTTTCCCCATAGGTTGTTACAGAATATTATAAACTTTTAAAATTAGTATTGTTTATCATATAAGTATACAAAATAAACTGAAGAAAGTTATGAATACCTATATGCTCCCCCGAATAACATTCATGGAAACATTAGAAGAGGGGAAGCTTATAAGTAACTATGTATTGTGCATGTATTTTCATCTTGCTCTCTGTGTGGATGTAGAAATTATATTTTCATTATACTTTTCAGTATTTTATACCTTTTTCATAATGAGCATTTTTTGGGGGGATTAAAACAAAGTGATCCATCATAATAATATTTGACAGGCAAGGACCTCAATAATTGCTAAAAACTCATGAGAAGACATTCACAGGGTCACAAAGTACCTCTTGTGTATGAAAATTCAGTTAACAATCAACCTAAGAAGAAAAAAAGGGAATTTTATTTGAACCAAACTGAAGATTATAACCCAGGAAACAGATTCTCAGAAAGCTCTGAGAGCTATTCTTTCTGTTAGAAGTCATTCTTAAGACAAAGGACAAGACAAAGAACAGTAAATACATCAAAATGACCTACTAATGTTTTGCATAAAGTTCACCAAGGTTATGTAGTCCAGGGAAACGTGTGCAAAGTGGGCTTAAAGTCAGCACGACCCACTACAGAATTGGGGAAAAGTGCTAATCTTCAGGGAATTTACATGACTAGTGTTGGAAACAAGGGTAAAAGTGAACGTTACAGTTAAGAGGCGCCCCCATCACCGAGAAGTTCTGGTGTATGTGTATTGCAGATACTCACTGGACATTAAGGAGAGGGAGGAGTTGCAACTGGATGCAGAGAGAGGATTTTATGTTTAAGTTTTCTTGTCCTGTCTTAAAAGATAGATTTTATTTCATCACACCCTGCTAATTACTTTATTAATTACAAATGGAAATAGATTCCTGTACAATGATGAAATCTGCATATTACTGTGGGGGTGATGTGAGGATATCACCTTAACCAGGATATGACGTTCACATTACCAAAATCAAGGACATTGGAGCGTGTGCTGCATATTAGCTAACATTATTATTTCATTTTCTTGAGAGTGATAATAGTATGCTTGTGTAGGAGAACCCCCTATTCTTCAGATAGACATGCCAGCTATTTAGGAGAGAAGCAGCATGATTTGGCCACTTTGAAATGGTCAGACAAGAAAAAGTATGTATTGTTCAGCTATACATGAAGACTAAAACAAACGTGATGAAATAGGGTCAACTGATGAATCCAGGTGAATAGTATAAGCATGTGCATCGTATCATTCTTGCAACTTTTCTGTAGGTTGAAAGTTTTTCAGAGTAAAATTTGAGGGCAGAAGTACAGTCAGCTTCACCAAGAGGTGGTTCTCCATCACGCTTGCCTGTAGAGGACCCTGAAATTCTAGGGCTTTGTGAAGGAAACTGCTGGATTACTAGGGACTGCTGTTCAAGCAGCTTCCCTGTGCAGCTGGCTTCTGAGCTGGCTGATTGTGGGATGATATCAGGCCATAAAGGGTGAACAGATTCCAGTTTATCTGGTACTGAGAGAAAAATAGGCCCTGTATCTTAGACAGCCCTGATAAGGCACCTCCATGGATATGAGTAATTGTCAGACCCAGGGGATGAACCAGGGCTGAGAAAGCTGAACAATGGAAAGCCGGGAGCACAGTGACAAGGAAATTCTTCCCCTGAATTGCCTTTTCCTATTGAGATAAGATAGTATGCAATAAAGCGCCAGACTCAGAAGTGCTGCCACCAGTCCCAGTGGGAGTGGCTGGCACTGAGCCTGAGCGGCAGCACGTGTGAGCCTGGTGCTTTCAGCACCTGGGTGGTCCCTCAAGGGCTTGCTCAGGCCTGCCGCACAAGGGGCAGGGCGAAATCAGTGACCTCAGACCCAGAAGGCCTGGGGGCAAGTCCTGATTCCACCACTCACCAGCTCAGGGACGATTCTCTTATTCTTGTTTGCACACACAGACACAAAAATATTTCCTTTTCTCCCGTCTGCCTTACTGATAGGTTGCAAAACCCGAAAACAAACCATAAAAGGGTTTTTCAACTCCCAAAGGCCATCGAACTGTCAGTCATTATCATGACTCCCTAAGCATGAAGCAATTTGATTTGTAGCTTTCCCTCCTCTTCAGGCCAGACTCACCTGGATGTCTTTTAGACCCTGAGTACATTTTAAAAAATTTTATCTTTAATTAGAAGATGATTACTTTACAGTGTTGTGCTGGTTTTTGCTGTACAACAATGTGAATCAGCCATATTCATATATCCCCTCGCTCCTGAGCCTCCCTCCCACCCTAGAGTACATTTTTATTATGAGATTGTATGAGTAAAACCTTTCAAACTTCTGAGGAGGCAGGATGGAGATGCTTCGAGATGCTCTAACTTCTCCTGAATGGGCAGAGTGGCTGAGGATGTTGCCCCTTTGATATACCGTAACTGGGAAATAGATCCCCACAGGCAAGCCGTGACTCATCCACACTGTTCCGGCTGAGTCGCTGTCCCAGCTGAGCGAGCATGGGTGGCCCTCTGTCAGAGTGCCATACAGGAGGGCCTCCACTCAGTCCTAGATGTCAGCCTTGGCGTCTCAGGGGCAGTAGAGCAGAGTGGACAGAGTGGAAAGGGAGCCATGCCTTTGGCTGATCTTCAGGAGGAGAGGATTGAGCTGGTGCAAGGAAGAACTTGCCTTCCGTCTGTCCCAGCTGCAGTGGAGGCCAGGAGTTCCCTGGTACTAAAGTTATCCCACACAGCTCCATCACCCCTTCTCTGAAATGTTTTGGGGAAGGGGCATTACTGACTAGAGATGGATCAGATGATATTCCAGGGCTCTTCCAACTTTAAGAATCTAAGCTACTTTTGACTAGCAAGGAATTTGGATTATCCCATCCTCTGCTTATTGGTCATGTGACCTTGAACATATTAACTTTCTTTTCCTGTTTTTGTTGTTGCACCATGTGGCATGCAGGATCTCAGTTCCCCAACCAGGAATTGAACTCTGGTCCCCTGCATTGAAAGTGCAAAATCCTAACCAGTGGACCTTCGGGGAAATCCCTGTTTTTTAGTTTCCTGATCCTTCATTTCCTCAGATGTAAAATTAGATTATTAACATCTACCCTAGTTACCTCCTAGAGTAGAAGCATCCACACAAGTAAGTCATGCTTCTTGGTGCAGTCATAAAATTTTTCCCAGCTCTCTCGGTCCTCTGCCCACAGTTCCTGGGTGGCCAGGAGACAGCCTGGACTGGCATATTCCATGGGTCCAAAGAGAGGTCACAAATGCTCAAGGGGTCAGCACTAAATACAATTTCACTGACCAGCCTCCGTCCTTGCTCAGCACCTGGCCCTTTCTGGCTTCCCCCTCCCTCTGTCGTCACCCTTCCCTTCCTCCTTTATCTTCTGCTCAGTCAGCTAGGCTTCTGAGAGAGGACTATGTCTCAGACACCCTGCTGGGCCAGGGAGCATGTGAAAATTACCCAGTCCTGCCAGCATGTCTTGCCTGGTGTGGGGGGAACACAGAAGGAGGGTTGTGCTGGGGCTCCCAGGGTGCAAGCCTTTGTGGGAGCAAGGCCAGGAGGGCCAGCTGGACAGGAGAAGTGTTCACCAAGAATAAGACATTTGAGACTGTCTTTTAACAGACTGGTTTCCAAGTACAGAAGGACAGCAGAGGGCATGAGCACAGAGCACGTGGTTGTGAGCCTTGGGTCCCCTGGGCTTGGCTTCTCTGCGCCCAGTCTTTAGCTAGCTCCTTCCCTCTAGGCAGCTCCCACCCGCAGCTTCCTTCTAAGCAGGAGGATTTGGAAACTAGAAACAGTTCCTGGGAACACTGCTGCTGGGTCATTGAGGGTGTAAAATACTACTGTGAAATAAAGACAGTAATTCTCAGCCCTGACTGCACATCAGCATCACCTGTGGTTTGTTTTCGGTTTTGTTTTCAATTCACATTTCCTGGCCCCACCCTTCATCTACTCTCATTCAGTAAATCTGGGGCTGCTGCTGCTGCTGCTAAGTCGCTTCAGTCATGTCCGACTCTGTGTGACCCCATAGATGGCAGCCCACCAGGCTCCCCCGTCCCTGGGATTCTCCAGGCAAGAACACTGGAGTGGGTTGCCATTTCCTTCTCCAATGCGTGGAAGTAAAAAGTGAAAGTGAAGTCGCTCAGTTGTGTCCGACTCTTGGCGACCCCATGGACAGCAGCTTACCAGGCTCTGCTATCCATGGATTTTCCAGGCCTAGGATCCCCTAATCAAGAGTTTCACTTAACTGCAGTTTTCTAAGAATCCTAAAGACTCAGAAGTTCCAAAAAACAGAGGAACCATGGTGAGATTAGGTGGGATTAGTCTGGCCTTCATTTCCAGAATGGGCGAGAATAATGATGAGCAGTCCACTAAAAAATCTTCTCTGAAATGGGAATAAAACCAGCTCCTACCTCATAAGATAGTGGTGAACACAGAGAACATAATAGCATGTAGTAAGCACTCAGAAAACAGTGGCTAATGTTATGGAGGCAGCGAGGCCTGTCTGGCAGTTAAGGATGTGGGCTCTGGAGCCAGACTGTCCGGTTCACAGCCTGCTGGCTACTCTCATATAACCTCCGTGCCTCAATTTCCTTTTCTTTACAAAAGGGTGATAGTAACTTCCTCACAGAGCTGTTATTACAGGAATGAATAAGGGTTTGGCACTTAGATCGGTGCTGGTCTAACCAAAGGAATATTGCATATATCACGACTTGTGCTGTGACAGCTAGCAGCCTCATGGTGTCACTATTGGGCACCGGTCCTGCCGCCTCTTCAGCTGGTGCCCGCGATGCTCCCTGCAGCTTTTCAGGCCCAACCCTAGCCCTTGGAGAAGGAACCACTGCCTCCTGCCACCCCGCTAACTGTGCTCTCCCAACACAGCAGTTCGCCTCCACAGCCCCCTCCCAGGACACCAGCTGGCTCCACAATGCTGAGTCAAGACCTGGTTCCACCCCACCAGCTGGCAGAGCCAGAATCGCCCTACCTCCTTCCCTGCAACGATCTACCCGAGGGTTCGAGGCTTCTTTGACAATCTTGGAACCTAAAGCATCTGAGCACATCCCTTTCCCTAAGAAGGCTACTGTTTTAAAAGAAGTCATTTGAGCAAGTCATGGGGTTCCCATGCCCCTCTTTGCTCAGAAGGCTGTCTGTCCTCCGTGGCCCCAAATGACTGGTCCTCATTAGGGAGATTCCCGAAGAGATTAGCAGGTGCGAACACATAACCTTCTGGTGAAACCACTGCCAGGGTTTCTAAAGCCCTTTTTTTTTGCTTTTTAGAGAAGAGAGGAGAATCTCCCCTGCACCCCTGCACCCCCATCTACCCTCTGCTTAGAAATCATATGTAATTGCTTTAAAACTCCACACATGATTCTGATATGCTGTCAGGGTTAAGAATCACTAAAGTAAGAAGACAGAGACCTAATGATTATTAGAACTCACCTGTGCCAGTGGGAGGCTGGGGGCTTACTCCCTGGAGCCTGCCATCCCACAGAACATTTCAATCCAAGAATGCCAGAGTTAAATCTGTCCCCGAGATCAGCTGGCTGAATGATTCCCAAACTCAATGCAGCAGAATCACCAGGGCCTGCCCATCACACAGATCCTCAAGTTTTAAAATTCAGGAGATCTGGGGGTGGGAGAGGGGGGAGGAGTCTCAAATCCTCATGAGATGCCAAAGTAGGGATCTGTGGGGAGGGTGTGGGCAAAGAGGGTAAAAGGCTGCCTACACAGTGGTGCCTAAGCAGGGGCTTATGTGAGGCAAGGGGGCTTCTCAGGAGGGCTGAGACAGGAGGAGTTGTCATCTGTGCACTTCTCAGCGTTAAAACTCAAATCTCTTGCCAAATAATATAGCCCCTATCTGGCTATCAGGGCATATTTTTCCAATGAAAGAAAATATATGTCCAAAGCAGGAATCCCAGTATCAGAACACTCCGTGAGAGCGGAGGTGAACCCCTGGGAACGCAAGCTGGGAAGACAATTGCTGCCACCGGTCAGTGAGGAAAGCCTCGAACTCCGATGACCTCATGGCTCTTTTCTGTCGCCGGTGACTGGACACACCCTTCCCCTCTGCCCACCTCCACCCACTAGCATATCAGACAGATGACTGCATGAGCCCAGGGGAAAAGTGTTCCCGTCGATAACACGACATTCTCACGTGCTGCTGCCGCCACTGGCCTCATCTCCCAAACGTCCCATGATGTCAAGCTGAGCAAGCCTGGCTGAGGTCAACAGGAGCTCTCTCTCTCCCCGGAGATGCAGGAATTTTTGAAAAGTTGTCTAAGGGCAAATGCCTGGTTGTGCCTTGAATTTTTCCTGCGAACACTTTAGCTCTGACAGTTTGAGTCACTTTTGCCCCCTGGCTCACTGTGCCTGGTTTTGTTTTTCTGAGCAGTGCTCATAGTGAGAAGAAAAATTGCTCCAGAGGCATCAGGGAGGCAGCCTGTCCAGCCGTGAGGTAAGTGATTGCCCAATCAAATGAGGCTCACATGCTCATGGCCTCTGGATTCCACCCCTCCAAAGGAATCTTTCCCTCTCTCTCCAAATTCTGTAAGTGATCCCAAGGTGTCACCTAAACCCCAAAGAACTCAGTTAGTGATAAAGAAGTCAGGGGGCCAGAGCCTCCTGGGTATCACTATTTCCATCAAAATACCAGAGGATCTCCCCAAAAAAGTCCTTTCCCCACATTATCAAGCTCTCAAACCTCTCTGATGGCTCCCCAGCCCTCCCCAGTCTCCTACTTGGCTAAATATTTGGGAGCTGAAACAATAGCCTCACTGAAGCAGTGGTGGGCAATTACTGGAAAGTCATGTGATTGCCCGAATTCAACCAATTTGTCAAAGACCATTTTCCTTTCACTCATCACCTCCCCCACGATAAGATAGGGTCCCCAGAGCACAATAATCCTTTCCTGAGATACAATGTAGAGGCTCCTGAGAAAAGAAACAAAAGTGAGGCTAATTTTGGCTTTTCTGGGACTAAAGAAAAGCAGGCAGACAGGCAAACAGGCCTGGTTCAGCTCGAGGAAGCTGCTCCTTGTTGGCTGCTCCAGGGTGTCTGCTTAGGTCACCAGGGAATTTGGAGAACAATGCAGGGGTGGGTGGGTGGGATGGAAACAGACCTGGCCCTGGTCACCGTGACTGAAGCCTCGTCCAGGCTCTGAAGAGGTCTCTAGAATGGCAGCCCATGGCTTCAGACTTGGATATTTTTTAAAATTATAAACTCCTTGCTGCTTTTCCTCTACTAAATTATTCATGAATTAAGACTTGGGGATTCCTTACAGACCCAGCCAGTGGTCTTCAGGCTCTTCAGGGCTCTGTGAAAGCCCTAAAGTTGCAGGTGGGGGTGTTGGTCACCATGGGCCCTTTTTCCTGGGACAAGGACCCTTGACTTTCCTCTGATTCTCAGAGGGATCTGCTGTCCCCAAATGGTGTATCTTTCTTGGCAGAGCATTCCCCCCCTCTCCCACTCCACCCTCAGGCAGAACTCCAGTTCTTTGTGGCAGTGGTGGTCAAATTTCCATGGGCATTAGAATGACCTGGGTATCAAGTTAACATGTAAATTCAAATTCCTTAGGTCTGGGTGGGACTCAAGAGTCTGCATTGTTGACGAGCTCTAGGTGATGCAGCAGAGAAGGCAATGGCACCCCACTCCAGTACTCTTGCCTGGAAAATCCCATGGATGGAGGAGCCTAGTAGGCTGCAGTCCATGGGGTCCCTAAGAGTCAGACAGGACTGAGCGACTTCACTTTCACTTTTCACTTTCATGCACTGGAGAAGGAAATGGCAACCCACTCCAGTGTTCTTGCCTGGAGAATCCCAGGGAAGGGGGAGCCTGGTGGGCTGCCGTCTCTGGGGTCGCACAGAGTCGGACATGAGGTAAGCGACTTAGCAGCAGCAGCAGCAGGTGATGCAGAGGCTACTGGTCCTGGAGCAGAGCCTGGGGGCAAGCCATCATTCTTCTTCCAAGACTGGGTCTTGGTTGTGGCCTCCTAACTGGTCTCCTGTGTACCCTCCCGCTGGCCACAGGAGTGACCTTGATGCACATGTCTTTTCTTTTTTAGCTTTTATTGAAGTGTAGTTGCTTAACAATGTTGTGTTTGTTTCAGGTGTACAACAAAGTGATTCAGTTCTACAAATACATACGTCCTCTCTTTCGAAGCACATTTCTAGTCGTGTTCCTCCCCTTCCTGAAAGCCTCTGTGCCCTCCATCTCTGTTAAATAAAACGCCTCAGAATCCATAAACAAGATGTTGATGATTTGTCTTTATTCTATACTTTCTCTCATTGTATCATCCTCAGTTCAGTTCAGTTCAGTCGCTCAGTCGTGTCCGACCCTTCGTGACCCCATGAATCGCAGCACGCCAGCTAATTCCTTCCATGCTGGAATCCATAAGAGCAAAGACTTGGGAGATGGGGGTGTCATTATTCCTGCCATTTTGTGACCATCTAGTCTCCAGTTTCTTCATGTGTAAAATGGGAATAAAAATACCTACCTCAGGAGCTTGCTGGTGGCTCAGTGTCTAAGACCCCATGCTCCCAATGTAGGGAGCCTGGGTTTGATCCCTGCTCAGGAAACTAGATTCCACATTCCGAAACTAATAGTTCACATGCTGCAACAAAAGCTCAAAGATCTCGAGTGCCGCAACTAACACCCGGTGAGTGTGTGTGTGTGTGTGTGTGTGCTTAGTCACTTCAGTAGTGTCTGACTCTTTGCAACCCCATGGACTGTAGTCCTCCAGGCTCCTCTGTCTATGGGGTTTGCCAGATAAGCATACTGGAGTGGGTTGCTATGTCCTCTTCCAGGGGATCTTTCCCGTGCAGGGATCAAACCCATGTCTCCTGCATCTCCTGCATTGGCAGGCAAATTCTTTACCACTGAGCCACTTGGGAAGTCCCCTGAAGCCAAATAAATAAATATTTTAAAAATACCCACCTCATAGAGTTACCATGAATAACAAATAAGATAGTGTATATAAAACACTTCGCATAGTGCCTACATAGCAAATGCAGTGACTGTTGTGACTTAATCATAATGTGCCCAGAGTTTCATTCATCACATGATTCCCTGCTTGGATTATCCCCCCAGTTCCCCTTTTTTGCCCACATCAAATGCTACCTCTTCCTTAAATCCTTCCTGACACTTCCCCGCCCCCATCACCATTCAATCCTTCACCCAGTTATAACACTATGAGTGACTTCTTTCTGCCTACTGCAGTGCCCAGCCTGGTTTGGGGCCCATATTGATAACAGTCATTAGTAAAGTTTTATGAAATTGAATTGTGCTCTTATTTCTTTTTGTTGTCTATGCATAATACATACCTGTAATACTTATTCCTTAGCTACAATAGACAGTCTGTATTATCTTTTAACTAGAGAGATTTATTTGGTTATTTCTTTTTTCCCCCCGAATTAATTTGATCCTCAGTAGTATCCATCACTTCTGCCCTGAAAAGTTGCAGATCTTAAAAGAGTATAGGATTAGCATGGGGCATTACCTTCTGTTGGAATCAATTCACTTAACCAGCATTTACTGGCGTCTGCCAGTAAATAAATTCTTGTCATGAAGCTGATTGCAACAACACAGGTGCTGTAGCCTTCCTTACAGAGGTGCTGGCTCTGGGACAGCTTCTGCCACTCAGGAGAGGACAGGGTCTATGCTGAGACCTCGCTCTGTAAGGGAGAGGACACCCGCTGTATGCCCTCAGGGAGCCCATAAATGCAGAGACGCTCCGCAATAGACCCCTTAGGTAAGGACCCCTTGAAGCTCTTTCCCAACTCCAAAATGATGTGGGCTAATTCACTGAAAAATCAATCCTTTTGAGTATTTGTATGCCCATCCAAGCCTCAATTCCCTAATTATGAAGGTCCTCATTCAAACGTCTTTACAGTTTACAAAGGTCTTTCACATAACACTAATGAGATTGATCTGTGTCACAACTCTGAAGGGTAAGCAGGGTTTGTTTCTAGATTGCTGTTCTGAAGTTGAGGGGCCAAAAGCTCAGAAGAATCAAAGGATCGACCCAAGGTCTTGTGGCAAGTACTTGAACCTCTCAATACCCATATCCAGACGGATGACTAGAGGCCCCAAAATTCCTTTTATTGTGACGGGATTCCAGGTCTCATAGCTAGGGAAAGATGGAGCAGGAGAGCAATGCTTAGTGCATCTCCTGAAAGAGAGGAGGGGACCAGGTGAAGTCTCAAGGCCATGGGCCTGTGGGAGACTTCAGGCTAGAGGGTGTCAAGTACCAGAAGAGAAGACAGCCCTTAGACTGCCCCCCAGACTTTCTCCCTTGCTCTGAACTTTACAGACCACTATTGGAACTTTACAGACCACTGATGGAACCTTCTGGTCTGCTGGGAAAGAGAATGGCCTCAGCCACATGGGCCCAGGCAGGGAGACAACCAACAGGCGTCCCTCTTGAAACCAAGCGGAACCCTTCAGGGCCCCTCTAGGTACAAAAGCCCCCCTACTTCCCCTGTTTCTTGTCTGTGGCAAAAGGCTTCAGTCTCCTAGGCTTTCCCTGAATTCAGACGAGCAGACACAGGCAGTTAGTAATTAGGGTAGCGGAATGCGGAAACAAAGGAAAAGGAGTCAAATAAGAAAAGTAAAGACAATTGTTCCTCCATAAAACAGAATCTGAACTCTTCCTCAAGGGATATACAGAACAGTCTGACGTGTATCTTTGAGCTGTTCTACAGGCTCTAATGGCCCCCACCCTGTCAGACGAAGGATGGTAGACTACAAGCTTCGAATATAGACCCCAGCCTGGTTGGAACCAGAAGATTGATGAGTAAGATTCCCCAAGCCACACTGTCACCACCAACCAATCAGAACACGTCATGGTCCCTGTATCCCTCAGCCCAAATGCTGTCTTTAAAAACCCTCCCCAGACTTCCCTGGTGGTCCAGTGGATAAGACCCCTTACTTCCTCTGCAGGGAGCATGGGTTCAATCCCTGGTTGGGATATTCTAGGTGCTGCATGGTGTGGGAAAAAAAAAGCAAGGAGTTAAAAAACACTTCCATAAAATAAAGGTAAAATAAAATAAAGATTTGGGGTCTTTTGAGCCTGAGCCACCCATGCTGCTTGCTTGGGGCCCTGTGAATAAATGCTGTACGTTCCTTCACCACAACCCCATGTCAATAAATTGGCTTTGCTGCGTGGTGGGCAAGTGGACCCAAGTTTGGTTTGGTAAAACTTTCAGAAGATATGTGAGTGGAAGTGGGAACAGAGTTTCTTGGTGGATGTGACTTTCTGTGGTTACTTCCCATCAGTTGTCCCTCAACATTTTAGCAAAGCCATACCTAGTTGGGAGTGAGGGGTCCTCTGTCCAGCTTGGTAGCAGCACCTGTGATCAGTGAGTCCATCCAGGGGAAGGTGACTGTTGGTCACTCTCAGTGCAGGGCCCAACTGCCCTCCCACGTGGATAAGGATGCACCTCCATGGATATTTTTAGAATTGGGGATGATTTTTATTGAGGAAACCCAAGACTTTCTATACATGGGGAAGGCAGCAATTTTTGTAAATCACTACTAGGTACTTTTCAAGGATTAGGGGTTCCAAGCTTTGAGGTCCAGTCCTGACTCTGCTGCCAACTAACAGAGTGGGTCAGCACTGGACCTGAGCCTCTTTCCTCTAAGAGCTCTAAATCATGAAGGGTTAAATGCTTCAGCCTTCAAAACACATTGGAATCACCTGTGGAGTTTTAAAAAAAAAAAAAACAAAACGCTAAACAGGGCCTCATCCTCAGATTCTGATTCAATTGGTTTGGTGACACAGGGAAGTGTTGGTTTTTTTTTTTTTCCACAAGTTCCCTCAGGTGACCTACCACATAGTGACAGTAAAGAAATAGAATATGTTAATTTCTGAGCTGCTGGGAAGAGCTGGGCAAGAACCCGAGTTCGCGTATCCATCTGGTCGACTTTCCACAGTGCATTGCACCAGGCGGCGTTCCAACTTTAGACTCAAGGCTATGAAAGACCCGAGCAGGCAGTACTCTACAGAGACCCCCTGGGGGGCCTGTGTTCCAGGTACACAGCAAGGCAGAGTGTACAGGTGTGTGAACACACAGGTGTTCAGGCATCCAGCCTCCAAGTCAGTGGCCCTGTATTACTGCCACACACCGTTGGAAGAAGCCAGGGGGATTATTGGAGAGAAAGCAAAGTTCTCCCTGCCCCCGTAAGGCTTTCACCTAAGGGTGTTTTGGAGTTCAGTGAGTATTTCCTCATTCCTCCTGCACTTGATAAACAAAGCTGTTCAAGCCCCAGAGAAGCAGTTCGTTACTACCCACAGATGACCAAACTACACGGGGAAAAGTTGAGATTTGCCCTGGTCACACAGCACAGTAACAGCAGGGGCTGCATCTGGAAACAGAAGCTCTTGTTGTCCTGGAGGAAAATCTCTTCCTTTTCATCATGACCTGGCTGTTGAGAAGCAGCAGGTCTTAGCTGGGCAGCTCCATGGAGAACAGAAGCACTCCTGCCTGAGGGGCTCCCACCCTCTCAAGTCCCAGAAAGAAGAGAAAGCATGCCCCAGTCTTTGCTGGGGCTTCAGCTTCAGTGAAGCTGGCAGCTCAGCTCTGTGGCTGTTTTGGCACCTTGATATCTCTCACATGTTTATCAAGCCCTTTCACATCTTGTCCACTGGTTTTCCCCGCCCTTGTGTTCAGGCACGAGCTCTCTCAGCTGTCCCCAGAGGTCCCCTCTGCATCATTCCATCCGGAAAGACAAAATGACAGGAAAGCACCCATCAGGGGGTGGCGAGGTGATGAGAAGGAAAAACGTTAAACTTTCAATTTTCCTGTGGTCAGTAGAACAACTGCTGAGGTGCTCCAGTGTGAAACTACGCTGTGCCAAAGTGGAAACTCTGCTGGCTCCTGCAGAGTGCTGCCCGCTCATCACCACACATACAGACATGGTGTTCTGTTGACCAAGAGTGAGAAGACCGTTGTCATCCAAATCCAGTATGCCATGAGATTTCTTTTTAGCTTTGCTCAGTGGAGAATCATTTTCGAAGCCCTGTTGTTGTTTCCCTACCCCTTTCCACTTGGCTCTAAATCCATTAGCAGCTGAAGACAATGTGCCTCAGGAAACTGGGCAACACAGACATGTAGCCAACAAAGAGTCTGCGCAGCCCAGCAAAGTGGCTTTGTATACCTTGGCTTTGATGTTCCCAGCTGATGCTTCCCTTTTGGGAAACTTTAAACTCTACCTTTGGAAGGTTATTTGGGCTGATGGGAAATCGGACAGACCGAGAACACCATCCACAAAGCCTGGGCTGCAGTAGCCAACACAGTGACGCATCTCTCTCAGTTACCTGCCCTTTAGCTTTCTGTCAGCACTTCTCCTATCTGGCTTTACCTGACCTCACCGAGCCAGGTGTGGTAGCCACCCTCCCAGATGACCCCTAATATCTTCATCTCTTAGTATTCACAACTGTGTAGTCCCCTCACATAATGAAGAGGGCTGATCTATGAGATCAATAAGATATTGCAGACCTGATGGTTTGAGACTTCCCAAAGTGAAGTGTTAGTTGTTGAGTTGTATCCAATTCTTTGTGACCCCATGGACTGTAGCCCATCTGGATCCTCTGTCCATGGGATTCTCCAGGCAAGAACACTGGAGTGGGTAGCCATTCCCTTCTCCAGGGGATCTTCCTGACCCAGGATTGAATGCGGGTCTCCGGCATTACAGGTGGATTCTTTACCGTCTGAGCCCTGGGGGTTCCCAAACAAGACTATTAATAAACATTACAGCTTCCAGTTTGGGCCCTTGACCTGCTCACTTGAAGAAGCCAACTGCCACGTCATTAAGGACCTTCAAGCAACACATGGAAAGACCAAGTTGGGATGAACAAATCTCCAGCAAGAACTTGCCAGGCACTTGAATGAACAATGCCTGGAAGCAGATTCTTTAGTTCCCGTTAAACCTTCAGATGATTCCAGCTTCTCAGCATTTGAGTCTTCAGCAAAGAACCCAGACAACAGAGATAAGTTGTCTCTGCTGTGTCCTGTCTGAATTTCGGGCCCACAAAAATAATGGAATAATAAGTCATCACTGTTGTTTTCTGACAGGAAGGTATGGGGGTGATTTGTAAAATCCCTCTCAGCAAAGATCCTGAACTCCGTGTTTTAGGTTGAGGGGAGCCTCAGATCCTTGAAGAGCTCTGTGGGCACTTTTCTCTGTAGGTCAAACACTGCAGTAGGAGCTACAGCCACCACACTGGTGTCCCTAATGCACACTGGTGATCCTAATGATAGGATCCCCAGAGTGGCAGATACCAAGTGATAGTACTTCCTCACAGAAGATGGGTGTGGTTACCATAATGGACAACTGAGCCAAGGCAGTCATCGCAGCAGTCTGAGTCACAGAGAACTACATTTGGCTAGCAAATCATGGTCTCTTTTGGGGAAGAGTGAGAGAAAGATTAACAGTGTAAAAC
Organism: Bos indicus; assembly: GCF_029378745.1. Taxonomy (NCBI): domain Eukaryota; kingdom Metazoa; phylum Chordata; class Mammalia; order Artiodactyla; family Bovidae; genus Bos; species Bos indicus. Next base: position 73,596,266 of record NC_091760.1, read on the forward strand.
TTTGGCAGTGCACCAGAGCCCTTCTCAAGGGACCTGGCCTCCACTTCATCCAAGAGTTCCTTGGCCTGTAAACTGGCTCAAGTCTGGGAATTGAGTGAATGTTCTGAGTGACTCTGTTTTGGTGGTCTAAGATATACCACTGTTCACTCAATGTAGAATTGCTATGCTTATCCATAGGCAAGGGTCTATGTGGGTCCACAGGCTATGAGCAGTGGTTGGGCTGAATGGGCAAGAACCAGAAAGGAACATTATTGGAAAGGTAGGGACGAGGAGGTCCCAGCAAGAAGTCAGTGTATAGCCATCTCTGAATGGGCAAAAACTGTGAAGATATTTGTAATCCATGTGAATGCTCACCAAAGGGTAACCTCTGCAGAGGTGAGAGTTGGATGGAAGCCCCAGGGCTCAGACAGTAAAGAATCAGGTGGATGGGGTAATACATTCTGTGGCCGTCGGTCAACTTCTTTCTTCAATCAGTCCTGTCATTGCCTATCAGGCTCATAAACAAAGTGGGAATGGTGGCAGGGATGGAGATTATGCATGGGCTCAGCTTCTCCTCACCGAAACTGACCTGGCTATGACCATTGCTAAGTGCCCAGATTGTCAGCAGCAGAGACCAGTACTGAGATCCTGTTATAATTCTGGAGAGATCAGAGAGCTACTTGGTGACAAATTGATTACACTGGACTGTTTCCATCATGGAAAGGCCAGCACTTTGTTCTTATTCAATAGCCACTTAATCTATACATGGATATGCCTTCCCGACACACAATGCTTCTGCCCAAATGACCATATGGGGATGTACAGAATAATTTACTCACCATCTCATTACCCCACACCACTGTGCTTCTGATCAGGACGTTTACTTTACAGCTCATGAAGTACACCAGTGAGCCTCTGCTCATGGAATTCATTAGCCTTTCCATGCTCCCCATCATTCTGCATGTTGATAGAATGTGGGATGGCCTTCTGAAGACTTATCCATTGCACCAGCCAGGTGGCAGTATCTCATGAGGTTGGCCCAGTGTCCTCCAGCAGGCTGTGTACTCTGTAAATCAGTATCCAATATATGGTACTGTTTCTCCCAGAGCCAGGATTTCTGGGTTCAGGAGTCAGGGGGTGGAAACGGGAGTGGCTCCAGTTACTGACTCCTAATGATCCACTAGCAAAATGTCTGTTGTCTTCCCTTGTGACCTGAGGCTCTACTGGTCTAAGGGGTCTTAGTTCCAAAGGAAGGAAACACAGCAATGATTTGAGCGTATTTCACTTTTTCTTGGAACTTCCAAGATTCCAAGATAGGTATTTGAGAGACAAGATGGTCTTCATTATGTATCAACTTGTCTAATTATAGTCCCCAATTATTCAGTCAAGCATTGACTGATGTTGCTGTGAAGTTATTTACAGATATGTTTAAAGTCCTTAATCAGTTGACTTTAAGTAAGGGAGAAAAGGGTTTCCCTGATGGCTCAGATGGTAGAGTCTGCCTGCAATGCAGGAGACCCAGGTTCAATTCCTGGGTTGGGAAGATCCCCTGGAGAAGGAAATGGATACACACTCCAGTATTCTTGCCTGGACCATTCCATGGACAGAGGAGCCTGGTGAGCTACAGTCCATGGGGTCACAAAGAGTCAGACGCAACTGAAGGAGTAATCTTTAAGGGAGTTTAACCGAGGTAATCAAGTGGTTTGATCAGTTGAAAGGTCATAAGAACTTCTTCCTTAGAGAATCTGCCCGAGGGTTCAGCCTACCTTCCCAGACTGTCTGCAATATGGATTTCAGCTTTGCCCAGCCAGCCCCCACAATTGCATAGGCCAATTCCTCGCAATGAATCTCTTAATATATTAATATATGTCACCTACTTGTTCTTCTCTACTCGAATCCTGGTAGAGACATTAGAAAGCCCTCTCTCCAAAGCCCCTCCCATTCCCCACCTTCCCATTCACAGGAGAAACCTAAGAATTAGGATAGCGTGGGCTCATTTTCTCTTAATGGAAAAGGATATTAAAATGAAAATGTAAACCTAAGAAGGCAGAGGGACCTTTGTTCCTCTAGAAAGTGAAAGATTAAAATTATGTTGACCAAAGGAATGTAATGTACACCCATTGAAGCTGAACTGATCATCTAGAAAGTGAAAGATTAAAATCATGTTGACCAAAGGAATCTAATGTAGACCCATTGAAGCTTAACTGATCCTTTTGTTTCTGGGTTTTTTTTTTAATTGAGATACAATTGACACATAACATTGTGTTAGTTTGAGTTGAGTTGTACAGGTGTTGATTTGATGCATTGATATGTTGCAGTATGACTACCACCTTGGTATCAGTTAACACCTCCATCAAGTCACATAATTACTTTTTTTTTTTGTAGTGAGAACAATGAAGATCTGGTCTCTTAGCAACTTTGAAGTTTATAATACAGCATTGTTGACTATAATTACTATGTTGTGCATTAGATCTCCAGGTCATATTTATCTACTAGTTGCAAATTTGTAATCCTTGAGGTGCAAGACGCCTCTAATTTTTTCGTTTGTTTTCCTAACATATTTGGAGGAAAGCGAACTGCACTCTGAAATGGGATCCCTCTTTGTTCTGGATGTCCTCCATTTCCATTGCTGGAGCCACCTCTTCTCCATACCCAGAGGCAGAAAGTGGAGAGAAGACAGAGATATGCTGCTGCTGCTGCTGCTGCTAAGTCGCTTCAGTCGTGTCCAACTCTGTGCGACCCCATAGACGGCAGCCCACCAGGCTCCCCCGTCCCTGGAATTCTCCAGGCAAGAACTATGCAATTTAGACATAAGAGGGGACTTGAACACAGATGTTTGACTGAATGTTGGTAATTCAATAAAATGGGGTTGGGAGATGCAGGGACTCTCGGGGCTTTAAAAAGGAAAGAGGAAATATGAGAAGGGAGAGAAGGCTGATGTTAGGAGAGGAAGGGTCATCCATATGGTTGAGGGCAAGGCAGTGAAGCTCCAGACTTCTGTCTGAGGCAAAAGGACAACATTTGAGAAAAGAGATTCAATGCCAGACTTTCCAAACTCCCGACTTAATATGGTTTACATCCATCAGTGGAACTTTGAGTAAAGGACTGCACGACTGCTCACCTTTGTTGAGATTCTGGTGTCTAAAACAGGAAGCGAGAGAACCACCCTGCACCCCCACCTCCAAGATCAGCATCAGAAATTAGAAACGCCTGCACTGAGGCTGCCAAAGGGGCAGTGACGGGGGCAAAAGCATAGTGCCTTCACATTCCCCTTTACAGAACCCTGGGTGGAAGGCACAGGGCGACACATTTCAGTTCTGCCAAAAATACCTTTCAAGTGCTCTTTCTGACTAAAGGGAAATGGTCTGCCTTGGCAGGAAGTGAGTTTCTTGCTTCTATAGGTATTAGTAGATACAGATGACCACCTAATATGGGTGGTGTGGCAGAGAACTCTGCTGGATTATATTTAACAGTATAATTCTATCGTTATTGAATGATGCAGATACTGAGATAACTTTAAGAATATCTGAGACCAGAACAAGGAGGTTTTTTTGTTTTGTTTTGTTTTGTTTTTAATAATCCCAGAGTTAAAACTCATCACAGAGAATCAGAGATGGACAGGATCTTTAAAATCATCTTATCCAACTCTTCACATTTTATCTAAATGGAAAAAAAGTAAGGCCCAGAGACAAGTGACAAGTTCAGGGTCACATAGCTAAAAAGTGGATGATCTGGACTAGAACTTTCAGTGTGTTTCATCTCTCAACATCTTTGCTGGTCTCATTATCAAATCTGCCCAGCAATATCTGGAAACTTGCCAGGAAAAAAAAAATTGGAAACAATTAAACCTTGACAAATGACAGCTTCTTCAGATGTCATTTAAACACAAAGAAATATAAGGAACCCAACTGCTGAAACTCCTTGATAACATCAAGGAAAAGGAGTCATTTCACATAAATCTCAGAGATGATGTCATCCAAACTCACTAGCAGTTAGCGGAAGTTCCAACTCATTATGAAGGAAATGATTCTTATAAATAGTTTTGATCTGGAGATACTGTTTGGCGTCTTCAAATCATAGGTTCTTGAAATAGGAAGACCTACGAAGAGGTCCTCTAATCCAGGGCACACTGGTCCTGCAAATAATGGGCAGGGTTCACGCTGCTCTCAGCTTTATGTCTCGTGGTACCTTGTACCAGCAACTACTCTAGCATTTTGCTGGAGTACACAAAACTGAATGAAAGTTTTTTCTTCCAAACTGATAATAGTTTCTTCCCCCTAATAAAATAAACATACTTTTTGTAAAATTTCAAATAGTACAGAGAAGTATAAAACAAAGTAAGAAGGAAAAAAGCTTACCAGAAATCTCACCACTCAGAGATAACCATGGTTAGCATTTTGATATCATTTAATTATTTCTCCACAAACATATGTTTCCACTTGCACATCTATATTTTTGTAAAGTTGGGACTGATTTTAAGTGACAGTTTTGTCACATTCTTCTCTCTGTATAGATCTGCATCTTCATTTTAATGGCTGTATGATACACCTTAATGTGGTGAGTCAGATGCTGACATGGATTAGTTGTTCTCAGTTTTCTTACTAATATGGGGGATTATTTCCTGCTTCAGGGAAAGAGGTCATCTCGGTCACCCTTGGAAGGGTGTATATCATCTCTGAAAACTAAAAGAAACTTGCTGCTACAAAGTGGTGATGAGGGTGATTGCAGGGCTAAGGCTCCCTGGAATGTGAGTGGGTGGAAGGAGGGCTCTATATTCTCCACTGGGAAAGAGAGTTTAAAGAAGCCTCTGGTTTGCTGGAGAAGCTACCATACTCCAGGGAAAGGACTCCAGGAGTTGTCAGTGACTGGAAACCATCTGACCTTGGCTGACTTCCCAATCAGCTTGCAAAACTGCTTCTGCCCTGTCCACAGCAGCAACCAGAATTGAGGACTCAACAAACCTCTGGTCCAGAACTCAAATCTCTCAGGTCAGTTGCTACTCTGTGACAAAGACTGCACTCCTGGAGCTTGAGACACAGCTGCCTAATTCCTTGGTCACTCAGTTCAGTTCAGTTCAGTCGCTCAGTCGTGTCTGACTCTTTGCGACCCCATGAATCACAGCACGCCAGGCCTCCCTGACCATCACCAACTCCCGGAGTTCACTCAGACTCATCCATCGAGTCAGTGATGCCATCCAGCCATCTCATCCTCTGTCGCCCCCTTCTCCTCCTGCCCCCAATCCCTCCCAGCATCAGAGTCTTTTCCAATGAGTCAACTCTTCGCATGAGATGGCCAAAGTACTGGAGTTTCAGCTTTAGCATCATTCCTTCCAAAGAAATCCCAGGGCTGATCTCCTTCAGAATGGACTGGTTGGATCTCCTTGCAGTCCAAAGGACCCTCAAGAGTCTTCTCCAACACCACAGTTCAAAAGCATCAATTCTTCAGCGCTCAGCCTTCTTCACAGTCAAACTCTCACATCCATATATGACCACAGGAAAAACCATAGCCTTGACTAGACAGACCTTTGTTGGCAAAGTAATGTCTCTGCTTTTCAATATGCTATCTAGGTTGGTCATAACTTGGTCACTAGATGAGGCCAAAAGTTCATTCACTTCCCAGTTTTGGGTATAGATTACTTAACCAACTCTGCTGTCACCAACATTCCCCTCACAATGATAATAAGTGACACGACCATCAGTTAGTTCCTAGGGGTGCTAGAGAAAGTGGGAAATAGAGGAGTCGAGGACCCAGCCACATTCTGGGAACAGCAAGGACACAAAAGCACCCCACCACCACTTCAACCAAGGAAGAGAGAAGACGACAATGCACTTTTCTACATCTCTACGTATTTATCCAGATATCTGTTTAATATGGGCTTCCCTGATGGCTCAAACAGTAAAGAATCTGCCTGCAATTCAGGAGACTGGAATTCAGTCCCTGGGTTGGGAAGACCTCCCCGAAGAAGGGAATTGCTACCCACTCCAGTATTCTTGCCTGGATAATCCTATGGACAGAGGAGCTTGGTGAGTTACTGTCCATGGGGTCACAAGAGTCACTTCTCTAAGTGGAGTTGCTGGGTTTGTGGGGAAATGCTAAACAAATCCTTCAGTGATGTTGCATGGTGCTGGGAAGGGCCAGTTGGCCACCTGCTATGAACCTTCACAGAGCAGCAACATGTTATAGAAGCAGCCACTGTTCAGGGTCTGGCTTTGAAGGTTCAGAAACTTGATCCCATTGGGTCCCAGAGTTAATCAGTCTCAGAAAGCTGAGTCATTCAGAGTAGACTGAAGGGGATAAAGCAGAATGCCAAGTGATTAATTTATAATGAGACATGTACATGCCAGGTGAAGCGGGCATTCGGGTCAGCCTGACCAGCCTGTTCTTTCTGGTTGTGGCAGTCAGTGTGGGCAGTCAAATCACAGTCAAAAGCTAGTGGTGTCCCTAGAACAGAGGAAGGAGAGTTAGTGTGGTGTGATCTGAATGGTGGCCTGATGTATCCACTTCTCCACCAGGGCGAGGGTAATATAAACTCACCATGTGACAGTGGCTGCAAAGGAGAGTCCAGCGAGTTGTAAGAACAGAAATTGCTCTGGGGCTAAGGTGCGCCGCAAGCCATTCTCTCTGCAGAATCCTTTCTTCCATCCAGCAGTCTTTAGGGTCTCAGAGACTCACAGCTTTTCTTGTTGATAGGGTACAGAAGGGTTGAATGATGCCATAGGGACTCCTTTTTATTTTTTAACAGTGTAACCACTTCTCACTTTTCTATTCATCTCTTCCTTTATTCGCACATTCAACAAATGATGGTTGGATATCTGTCAGGTCCTGGGAAGATAGCAGTGGGTAAAATAGACCAAATGTTTGTTCTTGTGGAGCTCATGTGCTAGAGGAGGAGAAAGACAATAGACAGATAACTGAACCAATAGACGATAATTAAAAAACCATTTAATAAATAAGACAATTGTTAACTGCAAAAATCTTTATGCAAGATGTTAGAAGTCAAGATTTGCTATGAATGAAAATTAAGCAGAGTAAGAGGTTAAAGAATAATAGATGAAAATGGGGAATATTTTTAGAGGGTGATCAGAGAAGTTCTTTCTGATAAGGTTACATTTGAACAAAGACCAAACTACAGCAGGAGGCAGAGCGGGGTGGGGGGGTGGGCAGGCGGGGGGACAGTGTTCCAAGTGGAGGGAACGCACATTCAAAGGCTTTGGGGCAAGAGCATGGATGGAACAGCAAAGAGATCCAGCTGGAATATATATAAGCAAGGGGAAGAAGAGGTAGAGGAAGGTGCCATAGAAGTGATGAAGTGGAATCAGATCATGTAGGGCTTTGTAGTTCCACGTTGTGAAAAGTGGATATTATTCTGAATGATATGAGAAACCACCAAAGGGTCAAACTCACCTTTTATAAGGAGTCTGGCTGCTGAGTGGTGAATAAACTGATTATTCTAATTTGTTAAGAATGGAGCCATTGAATATTAGCAAAGGGACCTTGGAGATCAAGACTCTTGCTACACAAAGTGTGGCTATGGACCAGAAGAATGACCCACTCCAGTATTCTTGCCTGGAGAATCCCAGGGACAGAGGAGCCTGGTGGGCTGCCATCTACGGGGTCACACAGAGTCGGACATGACTGAAGCAGCAGCAGAAGAAGCTTATTATACATGAAGAATCTTAGAACACCACCCCAGACCTCCTGAATCAGAGTTTGCATTTAACAAGATCCCCTGATGACCTGTGTTGACATGGAGGTGTGAGAAGCACTGGTCTAGTCCAAGGCCCTCATTTTACAAGCGATGAAACCAAGTATCAGTGTGTGGAAGTGACTTGCTTACAATCACATGGTTAGGTTCATAACTGGGTCAAGGCTAGGGCCCAGGTCTCCTGACTCTGGCAAGCCCACTGTCCATGGCTCTCAGGTCATGAGATTATAAATTCATTCATTTAGTCACTAACTCACTCACTCATCACTAAGGCCATTCCATAATCAGACACGATCATCTCACTAAAGATTTTTACCTTTTAAGAACTCAAGATCCAGTCAAGAGAAATTGATAACAGACTAATGTAACTCAATTGACCACCTACCCTGATTTTTTAAAAAAACAAAACAAAACAGACCATGAGTGCTATCGGCCTTAGTTTCAGTATTTCTCCCAAACTATCTCATCCTCTGCTGAGATTTGCTGGAAATGCCCAGGATGTTTAGGTGTGGTGTCCCCTGAAACATTTCTTCCTCTTTTGTGGGAAAAGGCACAGATTTCATTGTCTTCTCAGCAGAAAAATCCCCTCTGGCCTCAAACAATTAAAAAAAAAAAAAATCCTTATGTGGGTACCACCCCAGAATCTTGGAGATTAAACATAGAAACCCAGGTCATGTCCCAAAAGGGAAGAGTCAAGATAGGAAGGACTCTATTTTAAGAGATGGCTAGGGTGAATGGCTGGAAGCTTCTACAATGGGAAAAAAAAGGCGGGTTATCATCTCTGTCATTGCTATTATTGTAGTTATTATCAAAAACTTGTAAATAGTGCTCTTAATTTATTGTCCCTTTGAAACAATAAAGGAGATAATCGAGACTTCTGCATGCATTTGCTATTCATCAGCAGCTTTGCCGTCAGAAAAATGGCCCAGTAATGACTGTGGGAATCCAGGCAATTGCAGGAGCAGGACTGGAGAGGATCAGAGGACCCTTCAAGAAGTGGTTCTGGCAGACTGTGAAGGGCACTTTCAATGGAAGAAGACCCACTCTCTAGGTGGGTCTGTTTAAGCTGATCAGGAGATAAGTGGCAGGAGAGAGGGAAAAGAAAGGCAGGGAGAGGAAGATGGGATACACTGCAGAGACACCTGGGCAGAAAGAGGGGCTCCCAGATGTCTTTGAAAGATCAAGCCTGAAGGATTGGGGGATTGGTGGGTCACCTGTAAATTTCCTCAATTTCGCTATTAAACAGGGTAGTTACCTCTAGCTGCTAATCATCTTCCTCCACCCTTCCTATGTGAGGACAAAGGCTTATTTATTTATTTATTAAATATTTATGTTTTATTATTTATTTATTTGACTGTCCTGGGTTTTGGTTGAGGCATGCAAACTCTTAGTTGTATGTAGCACGTGGGGTCTGGTTCCCTGACCAGGTATCGAACTTGGCCTGACTGCAATGGGAGTGTGGAGTCTCAGCCATGGGACCACCAGGGAAGTCCCAACAAAGGCTTGTTTATGTCTCATTCCGATAGTCTGCTGTGGGTATCTTCCAGGGACACAGGCATCCTGGCTCAGCCCATCTGGTAACTGCACCATCTTAGAATCCTTCGTGTCCAGCCAGATGGGCAGAAGAGAAAGTAAAGCTTTTTCTTCACTGCCATGAATGGGAGTTGACCCATAGCTTTCACTTGCTTCTGTTGGTGAGGATTAGTCATGGGGCCCCACCTCACTTCCAAGGACCTGGAAACCTAGTCCAGCCATGGGCCCAGGAAGTGAGCCTGGCTGGGGAGCACAGCCAACCCTCTACTGCAGGCCTGACCCACAAAGTAGGGGAGGCCATGCCACCCACACTTGTGTGGCTCTCAGGAGGTTGGCCACGGGCCAGTGTCAGGAGTGGGCAGATGTTGTGACCCCAGCAGAAGGGGGCCTCCTCACTCCAAGTCACACCCTGCTGCCCCATCTGGACTATTCCTGGTTCAGATGAGGCCCGGAGGTCACCAAACCCCTCCCTGTAAATGGCAAGGCCTTGTACTCTGTCTTTCACTGTGACTGTATCTTTAATGCTCCTTCCAATACTGATGAGTATTCAGTTTTGGATTCTCACCCTGCCTCTCTGGTACCTTACCCTCTTACCTTTCCTGCAGTTAGGGCCTTAGTTTCCCTAACTGCAAAGGGAGTGGATTGGCCAAGATGGTCTTTCATGTTCTTTCCAGGCTTCAGTCTACTTTGCCTGAGGACTGGATTTAACCAGTCCACTTCTACTGTTCCTGCGCCCTTGGAAAGGAATGAGGCCTGAAAACCCTGGAGTTATTGCTGTGACCTGTGGCCCTATCTGATCCTGCCCCACACTGCCTAACAAACTCAGTGACAACTTCAGCTGAGCAGCTGCTGGCATTCAGCTACTGGCAACTATCCCCAAAAAGCAGGACCTGAGAGGATAGATGGAGAGACCCAAGGGCATGTGCGAGGGCCAGAGGTCAGATTTCAAGGCAGCAAAGCATTCTGCCTGCGGGGACCTCTGTGAGATCCTGGGTGTGAGCGAAGCCTAGAGCATCCATAGGTGTGAGTCCAAGTACGTGAGTCAGGGTCCCAGCAGGCAACAGTGCATACTTGGGTGTTTAGTGCAGTGGGAGTGGGGAGAAAAAGAGCTTAACAAAAGGACTGTTTACAAAAGGTGTGGCCAGAGTTATGGGATCAACAGAGAGTGGTGGGCACCCTAGGACTAGGACTGAGCCTGAAGGGTAAGGTGAGGAGACGCTCTGCCAGGACTCCATGAGAGCAAAAGTCCTGGGAGAGGGGCCTCCACTTAGGAACCAGAGCCACAAATGAACGAGATCACTGCCAAAAGAGCAGTAAAGCAGGAAGGAAGATGGTATTAAGGAGTAAGGAATAAATTTGTCAGCGTGGAGTCTCCTGCCCAACTCAATAAGAAGCCAAAGGAATAGAAGCTTGGTGATGTGGTTACAGAGCCCAGAGGGCCCAGAGCAGGGCCAGGAACATGTGGCAGACACACTTGGAAAATAACCAGGGTGTGAGTCTCAGGTCTCACCTGGTCTTCCTCCCATCCTCGATGAGATGTGGAAAGGTTTAATCCTGGTGGTCCACTCTCCACAATATCCCAGCCACGGGGGTGACAACAGCCACAATAATGAAGATGGTGAACTTATCTTGTTTATAAACTCTACTCTCGTGCTATAATATCTGATTACCTGGAGCAACTTTTGCAGCCTCTGAAGGAGCCAGGTTGAGTTTTTGGCATCTTTCCTCTGCGATTGCTTGTAGATACAGATTCAGACATTGTTCTGCCTTTTTCTTGAGTGGTAACACTAGCTGCTCTGTCAGTCCTGTGAGGGTTGGAAGACTGGGATAAATTTAGACCAGAGAGTTATTGTGCCAGAGCCAATATTTTACATACTTGATTTTTAATATGACCTTGACCTCTGTGCTTTGCATAACCATTTATTTCTTGTCCTGAGCTTGACCAGCTTTTCAGTCTCTCGCCCCCATGCTTGTATGAATCTCCCCACCCCCGGAAGTTCCAAGGGGTCGGTGTGTACAATGAGACTGGTGTGGGGCTGTACTTGGTGCCCCCTCCATCAGATACCATGATTGTCAAAACAAAGTTAGCTATGTGAAAACCCTCACCATTCCCCCTGCCTCCTTTTGGAATGCACTGTTCTGACTGCAAGTACAAAGAAGCAATTTATAAGCATGACTTGGTACAGAAAACCAAGAAAATGAATATGATATGGCATAGCATGAAACCCAAAGCTGAAAACTTGGAGACAGGAATGGAATCAGGAACAAGGGGATATTTCAAAATTAATATACTGAGACATGAGAGCCTAGAAACCAGATCTCAGATATTTCTTTTGTTGCTTTGTGTAGTCACACTCACTATGGAATGACTATCAATACATGATTTTCTTCTGGTACTTTTAAAACTCTTGAAATAAGTGTGGCCATACTTACAGCACTATTAAAAAATGAAAAAGAGATAGAAAGATATATATGTATTTTTTATCCTGTAGTATAGTGTACAGTTTTTTAAATGGTAGGTCACAATCCTTTAATAGGTCATGAAATTAATTTAACAATCTGATCAGCAGCTTTCAAAAAAAGTGAAACAGAGTGAGAATCATCATAAGCATCAGAGTGTTTCACACAGAGCAAAGTGAACGTTGGATGATACACGCCGACACACGCGTGCTGGGTGTGATCATAGGCTGCGCTCTTCAATGTGGCCGAGGTGAGTAGAACTGGCTGGGGGTCAAGGCACTTGGGCACTTGTTCCAGCAGAGCTGTTAATTTTCCAAGGGGCCTCCTCTAATCCATTGTCCCCTCTGGCCTTGTTATCCTTATGTATAAAGTGATATATTTGGACAGAATGAACCCTAAGAGTCTTCCAAGCCCCCAGGTTTAACACAAATCAATTGAACACCTAGTAGGTGCCAAGCAGTGGGGATTCATTAGCCAAGACTTTGCCCCTACTGAGTTTATATTATGATGGGGGGATGCCCAACAATAGTCGAACAAGTGAATAAATAAAATGCTGAGTGGTGATAAGCGCAATGAAGAAAAACAAAGATAAGGGAGCTTACAGAACAATGAAGGGAGGGGATGCTGGTTTTTAATGTGGGTGGATGGAGCCTCTCTGATGAGATGACATTTCAGTTGAGACATTAAGAAAGTGAAAGACACAAACCACCCAGATATCTAGTGGAAGAGTTGTTGTTGTAAGTTGCTAAGTTGTGTCTGACTCTGCAACCCCATGGACGCAGCACGCCAGGCTTCCCTGTCCATCACCAACTCCTGGAGCTTGCTCAAACTCACGTCCACGGAGTCAGTGATCCCATCCAACATCTCATCCTCTGTCGTCCCTTTCTCCTCCTGCCTTCAATCTTTGCCAGCATCAGGGTCTTTTCCAGTGAGTCAGCTCTTCATATAAGGGGGCCAGAGTACTGGAAGAAAAGTAGATACTGCCAAGATGAAAAGTGCTTGCCTTATTGGAGGAACAGGCCAGAGTGGCTGGAGCAGAGTGAGCCAGGGGTAGGAGCATCAGGGGGAGGGGGGCCAGATCAGTGGAAACAAAGCCTGGAGTGGGTTTGACCTGATTTGACTCATATTGTGGGGCATTCCCTCGTGGTCCAGTGGTTAAGACTCTGCACTTCTACTGCAGAAGGCATGGGTTCAATCCCTGGGGGTGGAAGAATTAAGATCCCACTTGTTGCTCGGGCATGGCATGGAGAAAGAAATGCAAAAAAGCCAAATGGCTGTCTGGGGAGGCCTTACAAATAGCTGTGAAAAGAAGAGAAGCAAAAAGCAAAGGAGAAAAGGAAAGATATAAGCATCTGAATGCAGAGTTCCAAAGAATAGCAAGGAGAGATAAGAAAGCCTTCTTCAGCGATCAATGCAAAGAAATAGAGGAAAACAACAGAATGGGAAAGACTAGGGATCTCTTCAAGAAAATTAGAGATACCAAAGGAACATTTCATGCAAAGATGGGCTTGATAAAGGACAGAAATGGTATGGACCTAACAGAAGCAGAAGATATTAAGAAGAGGTGGCAAGAATACACAGAAGAACTGTACAAAAAAGATCTTCACGACCCAGATAATCATGATGGTGTGATCACTCATCGAGAGCCAGACATTCTGGAATGTGAAGTCAAGTGGGTCTTAGAAAGCATCACTACAAACAAAGCTAGTGGAGGTGATGGAATTCCAGTTGAGCTATTCAAATCCTGAAAGATGATGCTGTGAAAGTGCTGCACTCAATATGCCAGCAAATTTGGAGAACCCAGCAGTGGCCACAGGACTGGAAAAGGTCAGTTTTCATTCCAATCCCAAAGAAAGGCAATGCCAAAGAATGCTCAGACTACTGCACAATTGTACTCATCTCACATGCTAGTAAAATAATGCTCAAAATTCTCCAAGCCAGGCTTCAGCAATATGTGAACCGTGAACTTCCTGATGTTCAAGCTGGTTTTAGAAAAGGCAGAGGAACCAGAGATCAAATTGCCAACATCTGCTGGATCATGGAAAAAGCAAGAGAGTTCCGGAAAAACATCTATTTCTGCTTTATTGACTATGCCAAAGCCTTTGACAGTGTGGATCACAATAAACTGTGGAAAATTCTTCAAGAGATGGGAATACCAGACCACCTGACCTGCCTCTTGAGAAATCTGTATGCAGGTCAGGAAGCAACAGTTAGAACTGGACATGGAACAACAGACCGGTTCCAAACAGGAAAAGGAGTACGTCAAGGCTGTGTATTGTCACCCTGTTTATTTAACTTATGTGCAGAGTACATCATGAGAAACGCTGGACTGGAAGAAACACAAGCTGGAATCAAGATTGCCAGAAATATCAATAACCTCAGATATGCAGATGACACCACCCCTATGGCAGAAAGTGAAGAGGAACTAAAAAGCCTCTTGATGAAAGTGAAAGTGGAGAGTGAAAAAGTTGGCTTAAAGCTCAACATTCGGAAAACGAAGATCATGACATCCAGTCCCATCACTTCATGGGAAATAGATGAGGAAACAGTGGAAACAGTGTCAGACTTTATTTTGGGGGGCTCCAAAATCACTACAGATGGTGACTGCAGCCATGAAATTAAAAGATGCTTACTCCTTGGAAGGAAAGTTATGACCAACCTAGATAGCATGTTGAAAAGCAGAGACATTACTTTGCCAACAAAGGTCCGTCTAGTCAAGGCTATGGTTTTTCCAGTAGTCATGTATGGATGTGAGAGTTGGACTGTGAAGAAAGCTGAGCGCTGAAGAATTGATGCTTTTGAACTGTGGTGTTGGAGAAGACTCTTGAGAGCCCTTTGGACTGCAAGGAGATCCAACCAGTCCATTCTGAAGGAGATCAGCCCTGGGATTTCTTTGGAAGGAATGATGCTAAAGCTGAAACTCCAGTACTTTGGCCACCTCATGTGAAGAGTTTACTCATTGGAAAAGACTCTGATGCTGGGGGGGATTGGGGGCAGGAGGAGAAGGGGGCGACAGAGGATGAGATGGCTGGATGGCATCACTGACTCAATGGACGTGAGTCTGAGTGAACTCCAGGAGTTGGTGATGGACAGGGAGGCCTGGCGTGCTGCGATTCATGGGGTTGCAAAGAGTTGGACATGACTGAGCGACTGAACTGAGCTGAACTGACTCATATTGTAAAAGGATCCCTGTAGATTGTAGGAGGTTAGTTAACAGGGTTCTAGAATACTCCAGAAGCGGGGTAATAATGTCTTGCTCTAGGATAGCAGAAAGAAGACGTGAGAGAGATTCTGAATACATTTTGGAGGTAAAGCAAGCAAGGTGGTTTACATATAATGTGAGGAGTAAACAGGAATATAAGACGGATTCAAGGTTTGAGGCTTGAGCAGCTGGGGTTTTGATTTACAGAGGTAAAGATGAGACAAGGCTTTGGGGAAGAGAGGGTGAGGTGGGAGATGCTTATGGCATGTTGGCATGCATGCATGCTGAATTGCTTCAGTTGTGTCTGACTCTTTGGAACCCCATGGACTGTATCCTGCCAAGCTCCTCTGTCCATGAAATTCTCCAGGCAAGAATACTGGAGTGGGTTGTTATTTCCTTCTCTGGGGCTCCTATAGAGGAAATTAGAATTGGATGCCTCAAGTTGAAGGGAACCCCACAGGCATGTTCATTATCAGAGTATTCCTCTCCTCTGTAAAGCCCTTCTGACTGCCACATTATTTAATTGTGAGCCATTCAGGGACCATTGCTCTTTTGACCTTAACATACTTAATATGCACCCCAAAGATCTTTCCTTCAGGATAGATGAAATATTCCCATTTTTATAAGCTTTATAACACGAAAACACAAAAGATGCAGACAAACTCCAACATAGACACAGAGATTAGAAGAGACTCCCAGGTCAGTTCCCAGCCCCTCCCACATAGAGACCCAGAGGATGAGAGAAAAAGAACCAGCAAACAGGATTTGACTCTGTGACTTTTTCCAGAAGAGGTTGGCTGAAAGAGAAAAGGAAAATCTGAAAAATGTAGGTTTCATTTTAAAATAATGAGCATGAGTTTCCCATCAGTGATTGCTAAATCCCTCATTCCTGATTGCAACAGCAGTAACATCTTGTACCAAGCTAGGCAGAGGTTTGCTGGCAGGGTAAATGGCAGTATGCATTGATTGACGCAGGATTTCTTCGTTTCTTGGTGTTGTGGAAAAAAAAGGGAGTGGGAGCAAATTAGAGATTATTTGCATGCAGCAGACAATTCCAGTGGAAAGAAATGAACTCCCAGGGTTTCCCCTGCAGCCTCTGTGCTCCATAGGGAGGCTGCAGACGGGGTTTCCCCAGCTTTGCCCCTGTCAGTGCCATCTCTGGGTCAGAAGTTTAATTACAGTGCTGGGTCCTGAGTTCTCCAGGGAATTTTTCTTTTTGGGCGAAGGCAAGCGAGACCAGACTTGTGATGAATCCTCAGCCACACATCTTTTTTCTCAGGCTTCAGGACTCTCTCTCTTCTATAGGAACAGGGAAAAACTGCAAGTGGAGGAGAATGCAGTGCATGCCTTAACTCCTTAAAATGTGTCCTCTTGAAAAAGGATTGCACACAGCAGAGCTCATCAGACTGTGTGGGGCTGCAGGGTGTGTCCTACTGTGAGTTCTGGATTTCGACTACAATTTCTGTGGGCTGTCTGGATGCAGCCAAGTTGGAAGGTCGTGGTGGCCACACCGAGATTAGAGGGAAGAGCGGAGGACTGCTATATTTGGAGCAGCCGCAAAAGGAACTAGCAATTTTTGCACCCCAGATAAACTTTCTAAACTGCCCCCCACTCCCGCCCCATCACTGCCCACTGCCCCTTGGGCCACCTTCCCTCTCCCAGCAACAGATTCTCTGATTCTATTGTGACTTCTCTGGACACCAAGCCAGGACCCCATGCATTCCAGAAATTGTACTCTTGGGCCTTCACCGTCTCTCTCTTTACTCTCTTTCCCCTTAGAGCACCAAACTCCTGAAATAACTTCATCTGACCTGCAGGCAATGGCACCTCACTCCAGTACTCTTGCCTGGAAAATCCCATGGATGGAGGAGCCTGGTAGGCTGCAGTCCATGGGGTCGAGAAGAGTCGGACACGACTGAGCGATTTCACTTTCACTTTTCACTTCTATGCATTGGAGAAGGAAATGGCAACCCACCCTAGTGTTCTTGCCTGGAGAATCCCAGGGATGGAGGAGCCTGGTGGGCTGCCATCTATGGGGTCACACAGAGTCGGACATGACTGAAGCAACTTAGCAGCAGCAGCAGCAGCAGACCTGCAGGACAGGTTGACAGATCTGGAGGCTCAATACAAAACAAAGCCCCACTGATTATTCTTGAGGCTTCTGGGAGTGTACTTGTCAGGCTGAGGGGACAGGCTGACAGCTCTGCTCCCCTGACCAGTAGACAGGCTGAGAACAATGTTGGGACAATATAGCCCAATACTGTTGTTGTTTAGTCTTTCAGTTGTGTTCAACTTTTTGTGACCCCATGGACTGCAGCAAGCCAGGCTTCCCTGTCCTTCGCTACATTCCAGAGTTTGCTCAAACTCATGTCCATTGAGTCGATAATGCCATCCAATCATCTCATTCTCTGTCTCCCCCTTCTCCTGACCTCATTCTTTCCCAGCATCGGGGTCTTTTCCAATGAGTTGGCTCTTCTCATCAGGTGGCCAAAGTACTGGAACTTCAGCTTGAGCATCAGTCCTTCCAATGAATATTTGGGGTTGATTTCTGTTTTTGTTCTTGGATGTATTGCCCTGCCCAGGCTGTGCATTATTTTTTAAAGTCTTTCCCTAGTTTCCTGTTGCCTGTAGTACAGGGGTTAACCCTGGTGGCCTCTGATTCAAAACCTCACACCATTTAGACTTTCCGCAAGAGTAAACCGTCTTCTCTTAAATATGCCCTGTGTGTACGTATGCACGCACGTGCACGCACCCACACCCACAAACATTCTATTCATGATGGCCAGGTCTTTACCCCCACAGTCTCCCCACATCTCTGGGCCTGTGTCCAAGTCTTTTCTTTGCCCCCTGGCTCTCAAAACCACCTTCCGAAACCCTAACTTACCCTGTTCTCGGTCAAGGCACTTTATCATAAGGCTTGCCACAGTCTGCATGATATTTAGGCTAACTGTGTGGGCTCCTGCCCACTGTGCTCCCTTCCCAACACCGCAGCCCACAGGAAACTGAGCTCTTTGAGGTCAAATTAGTACGAGAGACAGTCACACGTCAGGGCCTTTGGCACTTTCACAGAATCAAATTAAAGACTTTGCTAATTTAAAATGGTAATAGGCTAGAAGCTGCAATATTAGTTTCTGTTCATTCCTTGGTGGCTCAGACAGTAAAGAATTTCCTGTATAAAGAACCCCGAAAAGATAAAATTTGACATATTCAAAAACAAAGAAACCTGGCATGTGGCCTGGGATTTGGGCATATCAAACACCCTCCAACTGTGGTTTCAAATAGACTGTGGCCAGACACTTGGTCAAGGCAGCTACCTGAGCACAGGCTTAGAAGGGTAGCTCCTCCTTCCTGTTTTGATGCAGCAGTTCTCTTGTTAGAAATTTATCCCAAGTAATAATTATATAAACTGGTAAAGATTTAACCACAAGGGAAAATCAGGGCAAATTACATGCGTACCAGAAGAATAGGCTGAAAAATTGGGGTAAATTTCTGTGAAAGTGTACTGTATATTCAATAAAAATTATGTTCTAAAAATATGTTTGCTGACATGAAAAAATGTCCATGATTTATTGTTGGTGAAAAAAATGCAAGTTACAAAACAGAATATATCATCCAATTTTTATAATAAAAACCTACCATAGCTATATGAAGAGGATTAAGGCTAGAGAATATGTGTCAAAATGTGGACCGTGGTAATCTTTGGGTAATGCAATTATGGCTAATTTTTACTTGCTTCTTTTAGTCTTTTTTGATTATTTCAGCAACGAAATGTGTTTCTCCACTAATATTGAAACAGGAAGGAAGAGGATAGGGCATGACCTTTAAAAGAAAAACATAACCATAGGACATGATACAAACTGGTTAGAACCAACTAGGTCCAAGATGGGGGACGAGAATACCACTAGACCTTGAGCCTCAGTATATCCTCACTGTAGCACATTGGCATGCTAAACGACACACCCAAGGCACCATGACAGTTCCAAGGCTGACCCTAAAATGTCAGCAAGTGGGTGGTGGCCCAATTTCTAGATCCACCCCTTCCCCAAAATAGCTGGACTACTCCTCCCACTTATTAGCCTATGAAGTTACCCACCCTGATAAAAACTCACAACCCTATACCCTGATGCCACTCTCACCTTCTGAGATAGTCCACATTCTGTCTGTGGAGTGCTTTTCTCTCTAAATAAATCCACTTCTTATCTATTATTTTGTCTCTCACTGGATTATTTCTGTAATGAGGCATCAAGAACCTGAGCTTCATTAAGTTCTGAGACCAGGTGTGTGATCTCAGTTATAAAAGACAGTGAGTTCTAGTCCTAATCTGAGTCATATGATTTCAATATATAAAGTGTATCAGTAATAAATAGAGAAGCAAACTGACTTCAAACTCATACTGCTACTGCTGCTGCTAAGTCGCTTCAGTCGTGTCCAACTCTGTGCGACCCCAGAGACAGCAGCCCACCAGGCTCCCCCGTCTCTGGGATTCTCCAGGTAAGAACACTGGAGTGGGTTGCCATTTCCTTCTCCAATGCATGAAAGTGAAAAGTGAAAGTGAAGTCGCTCAGTCGTGTCTGACTCCTAGCGACCCCAGGGACTGCAGCCCACCAGGCTCCTCCGTCCATGGGATTTTCCAGGCAAGAGTACTGGATTGGGGTGCCATTGCCTTCTCCGGACTTCAAACTCATAAAATCTGGCCTATTCTAAAGGCTCAATAAATGCATGTGAACAGGTAAGCAAGGGACTGAGCTCTGATTTAAACCTGAGAAAAAGTGAGATTGCTTAGGAAGAAAAGTACGGTGAGATGAACATGAGCCTGGGACTGGGTCAATGATCAGCTAGAGTGGGAGAAACAGGTAAAGAAAACGAAGAAATGCCCAGATAGGAATCACCAGTGTGTGGTACTGAAAACCAAGAAAATGGAGTGTTTCAGGAAGGAGGAAGTGGCCAGCTGGGCTGGGTGCTCTGCCGAGAACTTGGAGGAAGTGTGAACAGGTTGTTCTGGTAACAAAGGTCCTGGTGATGGTGGCAGCTGCAGCTGCAGGGGAAGTGGGTGTAGGGGGATCCAGACCGGAGGGGGCTGAAGAATGACTGACGGGTGAGGAAACAAGACAGGGCGTGAAGACAACTTTCAGGAACCTTGGGAAGGGAGGAAAGAGAGACATTAGCAACCAGAGGGAGATGTAGGACAGAAGAGAATTTATATTTGTTCTGTGTTTAGGATGGAATGACTGGAGAATGTGCCATAAGACCCTGACAAAAAAAGATGCTTTCTCCATGTCCACGAGGGATGATGGGAAGAGCATGATGCAGGTGCAGTGGTGGGAGGGTGAAACAGTCACCATCAGAGATTTCTTTTTTTCTGTGCAGTAGGAAGTCAGGTCATTTGCAAACAGTGAGGAGACTTGGAAGAGATGGGTGGATCTGTGAGGAGAGGAAGGTCTGTTGCGTTCTCTGTGGGGAGCCAGACAGCCATAGACAGCAAAGTATAGAAGGATTATGGGACCTTTATCCATGCTGTGTTCCTTCTGCAAGTCTTCTCACCTCTGATTCCACAGCCAAGGATATAAAGACCCAGAGAGATGAAGCCATTTGCCCAAAGTCACACAGCACACTAGGGGCAGAGCTGTGACTGGAGGCAGGTTTTCAGGCCTCCAGTTGGGAGCACATCTATCCGTGGCAGCAGTCACCTTCTCCTATGTCTGCTTGTCACCTTGTACCATCGGGTCAGCATCTTTGCAAAGGATGGGCTCCTGGATCTAGCTGGATGCGTTGCCTCTTCTCCCCAGGCAAAGCCTTGCACATAAAGGGGACTCCAGCAATATTTTCTCAGCTAATGAATGATTAGAAATCAGGCTGCCCTATGTCTCATTATTAAGGGAAGGGCTCTCTTATGTACCCTTTTCATGATCCCTCCTGCCTATTTCAGAATAAGTCAGGGGAGAACAGAATGTTCATCTCGTCTCTTTGTGACTTGGGATAACAGACACCAATTACTAGGGTATCTGCTTTCCTACACTGGGACATGGATAACATATTTACCCATGTACACTCCACCTTGTTCTGGAAATGATTTCATGCTTCTAGGGTGTATCAGTTGCTAAAAAATAACAATAAGTCCTCATTTTTATTGTGGCTGTCCCAATGCTCCACATAATGATTTGGCTACTACAGATTCTACTAATTAATTCATGGTATTTGCTGGGGGGCTTAGAAACTCATTTATGCAAATGAATGAAAAATAAACAACCCATTAGAATTCCCACCCCCACCCAATCCTTGCCACGTTATAAAGACAGAATTTAGGAAGGAGTATTTACTATTTATCCACTCAATAGCTATTTTGCTTTCCGTTATATAGAGTTGCTGTTGAGTTTTAAGCCAGCTTTTTCACTTTCCTCTAAAAACTAAGATCATAGCATCCAGTCCCATCACTTCATGTCAAATATTTGGGGAAACAATGCAAACATGGACAGACTTTCTTTTCTTGGACTCCAAAATCACTGCAGATGGTGACTGGAGCCATGAAGTTAAAAGATGCTTGCTCCTTAGAAGAAAAGCTGTGACAAACCTAGACAGCATATCAAAAAGCAGAGATGTTACTTTGCTGTCAAAGGCTCATCAAGCTATGGTTTTCCTAGTAGCCGTGTATGGATGTGAGAGTTGGCCCATGAAGAAAGCTGAACTCCAAAGAATTGATCCTCTTGGACTGTGGTGTTGGAGAAGATTCTTGAGACTTCCTTGGACTGCAAGGAGATCAAATCAGTTGATCCTAAAGGAAATTAGTCCTGAATATTCATTGGAAGGACTGATGCTGAAACTGAAGTTCCAATATTTTGGCCACCTGATGTGAAGAACTGACTCATTAGATAAGACTCTGATGGTGGGGAAGGTTGACGGCAGGAGAAGGGGATGACAGAGGATGAGATGGTGGGATGGCATCACTGACTTAATGGGCATGAGTTTGGGTAAATTCCAGGAGTTGGTGATGGACACGGAGGCCTGGTGTGCTGCAGTCCATGGGGTCACTAAGAGTCGGACATGACTGAAAGACTGAATTGACTGAGAGGTGCCGTGCAAAGTCACTTCAGTCACATCTGACTCTGCGACCCTATGGACTGTAGCCCGCCAGGCTCCTCTGTCCATGGGATTCTCCAGGCAAGAATACTGGAGTGGGTTGCCATGCCCTCCTCCAGCAGATCTGCCCAACTAGGGATTGAACTCTGGTCTCCTGCTCCTGCATTGCAGGTGGGTTCTTTATCAATAAGCCATGGAGGGAGACCATTACCTAAAGGTAACCTTATACAAATGTCAATAGAAAACTCATAACCTTGCTCTGGTGGGTGGCAGGCCCTTGACCCTGGGCTACTCAGATGATGGGAACAGAGGCACAGAAAGTGTAACAGAACAGTAAGCAGGCGGTTGTTGGGAGATCTCTGCTCTAGGCTTGATTCCATCACTATCTTTCTAAACTGAATCTCTTCTGGTTTATGGGTGGATCAGAAAATGAAGCATTCATGCTGCTCTGACACAATGAGAACTTCTGGAATATAAACTATTTCTTGCTGTGGTCCAGGTCTCACAGGGTTTTGAAGTCTCCTCAGGCACAGCGATCAGCCGCTTGTCCCTGGGCAGTCAGCAGGTTTTTGTGAACAGGAGGAGTTTGGTCCCAGTGGTTCAACCACTCCCCTGAGAGTTGCCAGGGCTCTGGGTCTGGTCCTGGCTGGCTAGATGGTGGGCATTCCTTGTTTTCATCCTGAACATCCTTAGGGCTCACTGTCAGGGTGGCTGCAATCAATGATAACTGACATCCTTTATTTACTGGTATGGCAGGCAATATTTTATTTCTCACCAGAAAAATCTATTAATTCTGTGGCTGTACGTAAGTCTTTGCCAGGCGCCAGGAATTTATAGGTGGATAAAACATGATTCATGTCCTCAAGGAGTTCCCAAGAGGCTGGTCCTTAAGAGGAGCTCTCTTAAAGCCTGGGAAGCTCCAAGGGAGCCTCCAAAATCAAGTTCCTGGAGAAGCAAAACTGAGGAGCAGACCCTTAACACACTTGGCCCCAGCAAGAGGCTCTTGTGCCAGGAAGTGCTAGAAACCCAACTGGATTTTGCCCCTTCTCTGCTCAGTCAGTGGACTTCATTGCAGTAAGCACTCTCCTCTCTAACCAGGCCCAGATTTACTAGAACAGTGGAGTTTTTTGGTTGCTTTTCTTTATTTTTATCTGTTAGAATGTTAGAAATTTACGGTTTCCTTTTGTATTTAACTTGCTATTGATGATGATTCTTTATCTATTCACTCATTGTCTCTAGTTCCCAATAAAGGAAGGAAATAATGTCCTTTAGGCACCCCCCTCCTTGCCCTTTAAAATTATGAAATGTTCCACATTCACAGAGTATATGCACAGTTTAAAGATAAATAATAAACGAACACCTGGGCCTGAAGCCCAGCTGTGTGGCCCTGTCCAGTCTCTGTTTCCCTTGACTACTCCCAACCAGCCCTCCCCCGACCAGGTAACCACAGTTTTACTCTCCATATTATATATCCCTAAGTAATCCACTGCTTGGATTTGAATAGCACAAACACAAAAAGCTGTATAAAGAAAGAGCACTATGGCTGTTATCAGAAGGGAAGCATTGTCCTAGGAAAACAATCTGACTAGCATCTCTAGTGGAGAAGGCAATGGCAACCCACTCCAGTACTCTTGCCTGGAGAATCCCATGGATGGAGGAGCCTGGTAGGCTGCAGTCTATGGGGCAGCGAAGAGTTGGACACGACTGAGCGACTTCACTTTCACTTTTCACTTCCATGCATTGGAGAAGGAAATGGCAACCCACTCCAGTGTTCTTGCCTGGAGAATCCCAGGGACGGGGGAGCCTGGTGGGCTGCCATCTATGGGGTCACACAGAGTTGGACATGACTGAAGCGACTTAGCAGCAGCAGCAGCATCTCTAGGGTACAGGATAACTTTAGCTTTCCTGAGTTTTTAAAAGCTTCTTCTGAGCAAGTTACAGGAAAAAGTGTCAAGTAGAAGCAGATCTAGGATTTGTGTGGTGTGAAGAGTATATAATTTGGAGGACTCTTTTAAGAAGAGTATGAATTCAAAATTACAAATGTTGAGTTATGTGCAGGGCTTTGGGAGGAACATATATGAGTAAGGAGCTTAAGTTCCAAAGTTTCATTGGCTTCAGGTAAATAAATCTCTAACCAAGAGGGCTCACCTGCATCCAGCATCTGGCAGATCTGCAGTATGGGTGAGGCACTGAACACCCTGTAAAACAGACAAAGGGAAAGGGTTGCTTTGTATTTTCTGTTTCTAAGCTCATCATAGCCTATGTCTAGTTCTCAACAATAGGTCAAAGAACACTTCAGAAATGGAGATGTTGTAAAATGAGGGTTCTCAGCTGATTCTAGAGGCAGGACATTGGGACATGAGCAGGAATTGTCTAAAATATACAGTGAAGCCCTGACAAACACAGGTAAGCATATCCTTAAGTTTCAGTTCAGTACAGTTCAGTTGCTCAGTCGTGTCCGACTCTTTGCAACCCCATAAATTGCAGCATGCCAGGCCTCCCTGTCCATCACCAATTCCTGGAGTTCACACAAACTCATGTCCATCGAGTCGGTGATGCCATCCAGCCATCTCATCCTCTGTCGTCTCCTTCTCCTCTTGCCCTCAATCCCTCCCAGCATCAGAGTCTTTTCCAATGAGTCAACTCTTCGCATGAGGTGGCCAAAGTACTGGAGTTTCAGCTTTAGCATCATTCCTTCCAAAGAACACCCAGGGCTGATCTCCTTTAGAATTAAATGTGGCTATAATGTCAGTGGGGATTTTGGTGGTAACAGTTATCATTATATCTGTTTCTTTTTTGTTTGTTGCGCCATGTGGCTTGCAGGACTTAATTCCCTGATCAAGGATTTAACCTGTGCCCTTGGCAATGAAAGTTCAGAGTTCTAACCACCAGGGAATTCCCTCATATCTGTTCTTGAGTCACTCTTCTGTAAATGGAACTGGTTAATCTCTACATCTGGTGCAAGGCTATTATTGTGGGATTTCTCTTCACCATCTTCCTGGTGAATCCTTGTCTCTCTCCTGTTTTAGATCCTCTTCATTGATTTATTCTTTGAGTGGAGTACATTCTTCAGCAGCTTTCTTAGAAAGGATACATGATAGGTAAAAAAATGCTGAGAATTTATATACTTGAAAAATAACTTTTTTCCACTTGCAGACTCAATTGGTCATTTGGCTGAGCATAGAATTCTAGACTAGAAATGACATCCTTCAGAATTTTATTGTATTTTGGCTTCAAGTGCTGCTGACGAAAAGTCAGAAGCCATTATGATTCCTAAATTTTGTATTTGACTTAACTTTTTTCCTCTCTGGAAGCAGTAAAAATCTCTTGGTTCCTTAAATGGTACCAGCCATTTTATGGGCTCTTCAATCTGGCAGCTCATTCTGTTCTTGAATTACACCATTGATTGTTCCTCCCCCCCAACCCCAGTTTTTTTTCTCTTTCTCTCTTTCTAGAAACACTGCTATTCAGATATAAGTCCTCTTAAGTGAGTGAAGTTGCTCAGCCATATCCAACTCTTTGCGACCCCATGGACAGTAGCCTACCAGGCTCCTCCATCCATGGGATTTTCCAGGCAAGAGAACTGGAGTGGGTTGCCATCTTAAACATGTACTCTAATTTCTTACTTTTTCTCTCTTGTTTTCTATCTCTTTGTCTTTTTGCTCTGTTTGCTGGAAACTTTCCTCAATGTTATGTTCCAACTACTGTGTTGAGTTTTTTATTTTTACATAGGCAGATAATTCTTATCATATTTCCTTGTAAGTCCTATAAGTATTATATGCACATTATTTAACAATTAAGTATTACAAAAATATTTTACATAGAAAATAAAAAGGTTTCTGTAGTTTCATTTAGTAGATCATGAAACAGAACAGAGTTCAGAAACAGATCCATGCATGATAGCCTAAACTTTTATTTATGAACAATACTGTCTATTTATTTCCAACAATGTTGCTGCATAGTAAGAAATGTGACCTCCAAAGAGAGGTCTGGCTTTTGTCCCAGAACCTGGGAAACAACGTCGAAACCCTTTGAATTTCCTGAGCAATAGGAATGTCTTTCTCTTTTATGGAGGGCCCCTGGAAATACAACTGGTATTTCAAGCCTAATGAGACAACTCAGGGTGGGGGTTAGTCATGCAAGAAAGACAAAGCATGATATTAGAGGTGTGGGACTTTGGGTCACATGATATCAGTCCAACTTCAAGGAAAGAGAGGTCTAGAGATTGAATTCAACCACATGGGCAATATTTCAACCAATCATGACTCTGTAATGAAACCGCAATAAAATCTCTGAATACTAAAGCTCAGGTTAGTTTCCCTGGTTGGCAATATTCTGTACATATTATCACACATGAATGTCAGTAGAGTAACAATCTCTGATGATGAGAGAAGAAATGCATTTAAACACTTGGGGCACCCCTGGTGGTGCGAGTGGTAAAGAACTCGCCTGCCAATAAGAGATGTGGGTTTGATCCCTGGTGGGGAAGACTCTGGAGGAGGGCATGGCAACCCACTCCAGTATTCTTGCCTGGAGAATCCCATGGACAGAGGAGCCTGGCAGGCTACAGTCCATAGAGTCTCAGAGCCGGACACGACTGAAGTGACAACACACACACAGACTTTGCCCATGAGTTTCTTCCTTTGGTTTTAATTTGCATGCTTTTGTTATAATAAAACTGTTATTGTAAGTACCCACTCCAGTATTCTTAGGCTTCCCTGGTGGCTCAGATGGTAAAGAATCCACCTGCAATTCGAGAGACCTGGGTTCAATCCCTGGGTTGGGAGATCCCTTGGAGGAGGGCATGGCAACCCGCTCCAGTAATCTTGCCTGGAGAATCCCATGGACAGGAGAGTCTGGGGTCGCAAAGAGTTGGGCATGACTGAGCGACTAAGCAGACAACTGGTAATCGTAAGTATAAGGCTTTCCTGAGTTCTGTGAGTCATTCTGGCAAATAATTGAATCTGAAAGTGGTTCTGGGAAAACCCCAAACTTGAAGTTGTTGTCTGAAGTAAGGGCAGTCTTATGGGGACAGTTCCCTCTGGCTGTGCAGTTTGGAAAATCCCTTGGAGATACCAAGGCAATTCAGTGAAAAAATGGCACTCTTTTCCACAAGTGTTACTGTAATCATTGAGATCTATACATAAACAAGTGAACCGCAATGCTTACCTCAGAGAATTCCCTGGTGGCCCAGTGTTAGAACTTGCTTTTACTGCCAAGGGCACAGAATTCAATCCCTGGTTTGGGAACTAAGATAATACAACCCATGCAGTGTGGCCAAATAAATAAATAAATAAAAATTTTTAAAAAGGTAAAAAGAAACACGTTGAAATAAATTAGAAAAAAAATTTACCTCATACTATATACAAAAATTAACTTGGAATGGATCATAGATATAAATGTAAGAGCTAGAAATACAACATTTCTAAAATAAAAAATAAGTGAAAATCTTTGTGACCTTGGGTTGGGATATATTAATATATTAAACAGATCACAAACAGTAGGAGAAAAATGATGAATTGGACTTAAACAAAATTAAAACTTTTGCTCTTCAAGAGAGTGTTAAGAAAATGAAATGGCAAATCACAGGTTGGGATAAAATACAGCTGACCTTTGAACAATGTGGAGGGTAGAGGCACTAATATTTGTGCAGTTGAAAATCCATGGAAAACTTTATATGTGTATCTGAACTTAATTACTAATAGCCTGCTGTTGATTGGAATCCTTACTGATAATATAAACAGTTGATAAACATTTATTTTGCATTTTATACTTATTGTATACTGTATTCTTATATTAAAGTAAGTTAGAGAAAATAAAATGTTAAGAAAATCAAAGAAAGAGAAAATACATTTACAATATTATACTGTGTTTATTTATACCATAAGTTTATACTATCTATTTACAAGCTGCATCATCTACATCAATACTGTAGCTATAGATGGTACATATCTTACTAACATTAAATGTAAAAATGCTGTAGATGTTACATGTATTATGAATGCTAGACGTAAGAAATGAAAAGATGATGTGAAAAAGAAATTCACATTTATTTCAGCTCAGTTCAGTTGCTCAGTCGTGTCTGACTCTTTGTGACTCCATGAAACGCAGCACGCCAGGCCTCCCTATCCATCACCAACTCCCGGAGTTTACCCAAACTCATGTCCATTGAGTCAGTGATGCCATCTAACCATCTCATCCTCTGTCATCCCCTTCTCCTCCTGCCTTCAATCTTTCCCAACATCAGGGTCTTTTCAAATGAGTCAGCTCTTCACATCAGGTGGCCAAAATATTGGAGTTTCAGCTTCAACATCAGTCCTTCCAATGAATACCCTGGACTGATCTCCTTTAGGATGGACTGGTTGGATCTTCTTGCAATCCAAGGGACTCTCAAGAGTCTTCTCCAACACCACAGTTCAAAAGCATCAATTCTTCAACACTCAGCTTTCTTTATAGTCCAACTCTCACATCCATACATGACTACTGGAAAAACCATAGCCTTCACTAGATGGACCTTTGTTGACAAAGTTATGTCTCTGCTTTTTAATATGCTGTCTAGGTTGGTCATAACTTTCCATCCAAGGAGTAAGCGTCTTTTAATTTCATGGCTGCAATCATCATCTGCAGTGATTTTGAAGCCCCCCAAAATAAAGTCAGCCACTGTTTCCCCATTTATTTGCCATGAAGTGATGGGACCGGATGCCATGATCTTAATTTTCTGAATGTTGAGTTTTAAGCCAACTTTTTCACTTTCCTCTTTCACTTTCATCAAGAGGCTCTTTAGTACTTCTTCACTTTCTGCCATAAGGGTGGTGTCATCTGCATGTACGAGGTTATTGATATTTCTCCCGGCAATCTTGATTCCAGCTTGTGCTTCATCCGGCCCAGCATTTCTCATGATGTACTCTGCATATAAGTTAAATAAGCACTGCTAATGTTGAACTTGTGTCTGACTCTGTGTGACCCCATGGACTATAGGCTGTCAGGCTCCTTTGTCCACGGGATTTCCCAGGCAAGAATATGGGAGTGGGTTGCCATTTCCTTCTCCAGGATGTCTTCTCAACCCAGGGATTGAATCTGGGTCTCCTGCATTGCAGGAGGATTCTTTATCACTGAGCCATTAGGGAATGAAGAAGCAGCAATATCGTGGTAGCCTAGTATAATCTACATGATCGCTTCATTGTATTCGTATTCTTGCCTGGGGAATCTCAGGGATGGGGGAGCCTGGGGGGCTGCCGTCTATGGGGTTGCACAGAGTAGGACACGACTGAAGCGACTTAGCAGCAGCAGCAGCCTACATACCAGTGAATGAATTGTTGTAAAATTTTTATGACATACAGCATTATAGTCATATTCATAATACAGTATTGGAACATTGTTACAATTTGTGAAAACCCATTTCCCTGTGATAATAGGCTGAAACACAGTTTCTCTAAGCACTAGAGAGAGAGAGAGGCATACTGTACAGTAATGTAATTCTTTGAAAGCGAATCTATAATATAGTAAGAAAAGTAACACATTATTAGTTCAGTTCAGTTCAGTCACTCAGTTGTGTCCGACTCTTTGTGACTCCATGGACTGCAGCACGCCAGGCTTCCCTGTCCATCACGAACTCCTGGAGTTTGCTCAAACTCATGTCTGTTGAGTCAGTGATGCCATCCAACCATCTCATCCTCTGTCGTCCCCTTCTCCTCCTTCAGTCTTTCTCAGCATCACGGTCTTTTCCAGTGAGACAGTTCTTCGCATCAGGTGGCCAAAGTATTGGAGCTTCAGCTGAACACAATATTAATTTCATATTAAATATCACTCACCTTATGCCGATGTAAGGATAGACTAATCCATTTCATTACAAGTTTTGCACATGATGTCTTACACAATGAATGCTTAGGCTATGATGATGACACAGAAATGTCTCCTACAGTTTTTGTCATTTAGTTATTAGGTTTTCATATGAAGACACTCACAAACATGTACATAAACATTTATTTACTATTCATTAGGTAGAAGCAGATCATCATAGAGGTCTCCATCATTGTCTTCACATTGAGTAGGCTGAGGAGGAGGAAGAGAAGTGGTTTGGCTTGCTGCCTTAGGGATGGCAGAGGCAGAAGAACTGGAGGAGTCAGGAGAGGCAATCACACTCAGACATACGTTGTTAATTTCTGACTTTTTTTTTTTTGCCTTTTCATTTCTCTAATGTTTCTATGTAATACCAACTCCTCCAGTTTGCTTTAGTTTCAGTGCCTGAAAGATAGAAGGGCCTATGTCTTAGAAGTCAAAAGCCATCTTGAATATCTTGAATAAGCAGAATATTTCTGCCAGATTGTCTAATATCACTGTTTTCTGGCACTGCTTTTTCTACATCTTCTTCCTTATGTCTGGCTCTGGTTCAGAAATGCTCATCTCCATCAAGTCCTCTTCTGTTAATTCCTCTAGTGTGATGTCTATTAGCTCCTGAATTTCTACAAGATGCATATCTTGAAACACTTCATCCCATCACCTTTTTTTCATATCCACAGTCTCTTTCATGATTTCCTTGACTGGCTCTGTCATGAATCCTATAAAGTCATGCATAACATCTGGACAGTTTTCTCCAGCAGGAATTTATTGTTTCAGGCTTGATGACTTTCACAGCTTTTTCTATAACAATGATGGCATCTTCCATGATGTAATCTTTTCAGACTTTCATGTTGTTCTTTCTGTTGAAGTTTTCTTCTGTAGCATTGATAGTCATTTCCAGACAGTACCATGAATAAAGAGCCTTAAATATCCTTATAACCCTCTAATCTAGAGGCTGAATTAGAGATGTGTTTGGGAACAAGTAGACTATTTTGGTGGCTTCAAGTGTTGAACTTATGAGATTTGGGTGGGAGGCAGGCAGGAACAGTGTCCAATATCAAATGAACTGTAAAAGGCATTTCTTACTGGCAAGGTACTTATTGACTTCAAGGACAAAGCATTGATGGAACTAATGCAAAAAAATTGTTCTTATTGTCCGAGTCTCCTTGTTGAGCAACCAGAAGACTGTCAGCTAGTGTTTATCTTTTCCCTTCAAGGCTCGAGGGTTAGTAGCTTTGTAGACAAGGGAAATCCTGATTATAAACCTGACTGCATTTGCACAAAATAGTAGAATAAGCCTCCTGTCCCTTCCTGACCTAAATCCTGGTGCTCACTTCTCTTCATTACTAATAAATGCCTTGTGCAGCAATTTTTCCCCCAGAATAGAGCAATTTGTCTGCATTAAAATCTGTTCAGATATTCTTTCTCCTCAATGATTTTCTAATGGCATCTAGGATCTCCTGGCCAGCAGAAGCTGCTTCTCCTGTTGTCTTCACATTTTTAAAGCTAAATCTTTTTCTAAAATGATCAAACCATCCTTCGCTGGCCTTGAATTCTTTAGATCCCTCACCTTCCTTTTGCTTTAAGGTGTCATGTAACAACTTTGTTTTTTTTTGAAACATACTGGAGTCTATAGGTATGCCTTACCTGTGGCAATATTGCACCCACACAAAAGCTGCATTTTCAACACATGATAAAAAAAGTATTTCACCAAAAGTGCAATGTTTTCACCCTGCTGGTGTAGCTGCACTGACGGCTTTGTGGATTTTCTTTTCTTTTTTCACAATGGTCCTTACGCTAGGTTAATTTATCTTAAAATGGCAGCAACCTCAGTTGCAGACCTCAATTTTTGGTGCATATTAAGCAATTTAGCTTTTTTTTGTAATGTCATGACTTTTTTCTGATTCTTCGGAGCACTTCCGACATCTCTAGTGGCACTTCACTTGGGTCCCATGATGTTATTCAACGTTCAGTGTATTGCACTAAACATGATGAAAAATACATGAAAACTGCTAGGGAGAATTTTTTTGTTTTTTAAAAAATTTTTCATTGGAGCTAATTACTTTGTAATATTGTGCTGGTTTCTGCCATACATCAACATGAATCAGCACCAGGTATACCTATGTCCCCTCCCTCTTGAACCTTACTTCCATCTCTCACCCACTCCCACCCCTCTAGGCTGTCATAGAACGCTGCATTGAGCTCCCTGGTCATGCAGCAAATTGGGGGAGAAATTTTTTTACTGTCATTTAAAATTTATTAGACAGATGAACTGCATACGTGGAGATGATTAGTGCCACATGGCGTTTAAAGTGGATTCTCACAACACTTGAGCTTATGACAATAGCAACAGTGGTTGGCTACAAAATTGCTACAGTAGCACAGTGTGTGCTACAATGAATTTTATGCACTTATGGTTTAAAACTGCCTCCTTACACTTGTTTACATTTCTCTCCACCATGAATGGTGTCATGTACAGTCTGTAAGTGTTTTTGCATATAAGTTTTGATACATTTTAACTTTTTAAATAGATTTTTGTGTATTTTATGGTAAATGATAAAATAGATGAGTATCTACTACCCACATAGATTTTTATGCATTCATGACACACTTCACTTAAAAAATTATATTTTATACTTCTAGGTTATGTGGTTTGTCTGAGAGTTTTTCCAAATTGTCACAAATCTCCAAAATTTTTTTTCAATGTATATATTGGAAAAAATTCAGGTACAAGTGTATCCACACAGTTCAAACCTGTGTTGTTCACAGGGCAATTGTATTGGCAAAAAATTATGTATTTATCAAAGGACTTATATCCAAGTATATAAATTGGGCAATATGGGCAATAAATAGGCAATAAATGGGCAATAAAATGGGCAATAAAATTAGATAATATATCACAATATCCTTTTAACTGCCCTCTGCAGATAACACCTTTGCTGTATGGGGCACTATAGTAATGATTGCTTAAAAGATTTTTATTTTTTTCTAGGAACAGGCACTAGCCTTGCCCAGTTCAAACATTTTGAGACCACCAAGCGTTTAGTTGGGCCCTAAGTGTCTGATGAGCTTTTGATGTCCAAGGGCCAAAAAAACTGCACCCTCAGCTCAGGCCAACACCACTACCATTTTTTGAACATGTGCCCCATGAAGAAGCATGTAGCTCAGATATACCTGCACAGAGTGTATCTCACAGGTTTCCTCACCTGTCTTGTATCTCTAATGACCTTTCTTCCTGATACTCATACCTTGATTTTATCCTGAGCCCCTCACCTTCGGAAGGCAGATTTAAGACTTGTTCTTTCATCTCCTCACTTGACTGCTTCCCAAATTAACCTTTTCTCTGCTGCACACCTCGGCATCTCAGTATTTGGCTTGCCACACGTTGGGCAAACAAACCTGGTTCGTCACACCAGCACTCCTATTATTCGGTTTTTATACAAGATAAATAAAATCATCAGATCAGATCAGATCAGATCAGTCGCTCAGTAGTGTCCGACTCTTTGCAACTCCATGAATCGCAGCACGCCAGGCCTCCCTGTCCATCACCAACTCCTGGAGTTCACTCAGACTCACGTCCATCGAGTCAGTGATGCCATCCAGCCGTCTCATCCTCTGTCGTCCCCTTCTCCTCCTGCCCCCAATCCCTCCCAGCATCAGAGTCTTTTCCAATCTCAAGAGTCAACTCTTCGCATGAGGTGGCCAAAGTACTGGACTTTCAGCTTTAGCATCATTCCTTCCAAAGAAATCCCAGGGCTGATCTCCTTCAGAATGGACTGGTTGGATCTCCTTGCAGTCCAAGGGACTCTCAAGAGTCTTCTCCAACACCACAGTTCAAAAGCATCAATTCTTTGGCGCTCAGCCTTCTTCACAGTCCAACTCTCACAACCATACATGACCACAGGAAAAACCATAGCCTTGACTAGACGAACCTTTGTTGGCAAAGTAATGTCTCTGCTTTTGAATATGCTATCTAGGTTGGTCATACATCCACATAAAATTTTTTAAGTAATCCATGAAAGGAAAAAATTTTTTTCTCCTCCAAATTTAAGAGCATTTATTCTGCAAAAGACCATGTTAAGAGGATGAAAGAAAAATCTGAGAGAAAATATTTGCAAACCACATATTAGACAAAGAGCTAGTTTCTAGAATATACAAAGAACTCTCAAAACCCAACTGCTAAAAAAATCCAATTAGAAAATGGTCAGAAGGAATAAACTGACATCCTGAAGAAGATATACAGATGGTAAATAAGCACACGAGAAGAGGTTCACCATCAGAGGCCATGAGGGAAATAAAATTTAAAGCACATAAGCTATCACTACACACCTAGCAGAATGGCTAGAATAAAAAAAAATGACAACACCTAATGCTCATTAGAGTGCAGAAAAACTGGATCACTGACAATCTGCTGGTGAGAATGTAAAGTGGAATAGCCACTCTGGAAACCAATTTGGATGTTTCTTACAAAAGTAAACATGTAGCTATCACACAACCCAGCAATTGCTCTCCTGGGCATTTCTCCCAGAGAAAAGAAAAAACTCGTGTTCCTGCTAAAGAACTGTACACAAATGTCAAAAACTTTATTCCAAATAGCCAAAAATTGAAGACAAGCATGTGTCTTTTCACCTGTGAATGGGTAAGTAAACTGTGTACATCCACATTGTGGAAAACTACTCAGTAACAAAAAGGAACAAACTCTTGATGTATTCAATGACTTAGATAACTCTCCGGGAAAATATGTGGCATGAAAAATTCGATTTCTCCTAAATTACATATTGTATGATTCCATTATATTATATCTTTTAAATGGCAAAACTACAGAAACAGATAAGAGATTAGTGGTTGCCAGGGCCTGGAGAGGGGAAAAGAGAGGTGAATGGGGCTATAAAAAGGCAACACAAGAGGCCCCTGTGATGATGGGACTGTTTTGTATCTTGATCATATCAAAGAGGCTGGACTTAAAGAGTATATACTGTGTGACTCTATTTACATGAAATTCTAGAAAAATAAAAAACTGTAGTGAAAGAAAAAGATCAATGGTTGCCAAGGTAAAGATACAGAATGACTGCATATGGTTTCCAAATAAATTTTGGGGTGATGGAAATTTCTATCAATATCATCATTGCAGTGATAGTTAAATAACATTGCATATTTGTTAAGGATTTCCCTGGTGGCTCAGTGCTGAAGAATCCACCTGCAATGCAGGACACACTATTTGATCCCTGGGTCAAGAAGATCTCCTGGAGAAGTAAAGGGCAACCCACTCCAGTATTCTTACATGGAAAATCCCATGGACAGAAGAGCCTAGCGGGCTACAGTCCATGGGTCGCAAAAAAGTCAGACATGACTTAGGGACTAAACAACAACAATATTTGTTAAAATTCATTGGGATTTCCCTGGGGGTACAGTGGCTAAGACTCCACACTCCCAATGAAGCAGGCCAGGTTTGATCCCTGGTCAGGAAACTAGATTCCACAGCTGCAACTAAATAAAATCCCGAATGAAGATCTAACATCCTGTGTATTGCAACTAAGACCCATTGCAGCCAAATAAATAAATGAAAATAAGCAAATATTTAAAAGAAACCTCAACTAATTGTACACTTAATATTGATGATAAGTTTCATTAAATTATACCTGACCCCCAAAATGGGGTAATACATTCAGATGAATTTGCAACTTTTTCACTTAACTTTGTATCATGAACTCCTAGCTTCAGGGTGCATAGCTTTTCCTTCTTTTCACAACAGTTGCATAGTATTCCATTGTATGGGTGCCCCATAATCCCACAATTAATTTAATTGTCCCCTTTTGATAAGCATTTGGGCCATTTCCAATATTTTATTTTACAAATAATGTTGTAATAGTCAACCTTATCATATGCCTTTGCATACTGTGTTTTTATTAAATGAATTCCTAAAAGTGATATTGCTTGGTTAAATGTTATATACAATTAAAATTTTAGCAGTAAGCATCACATTGCCCAATAAAATAAGGTGGTTCAACTTGTACTCTCGCCAATGATGAATAAGAGTCCTGTGGTTGTTCTAAGGGATTCTTTTTAAGCTCATTTACATGTTCCTTTTCCCACAGCATTTGCATGCAGTTGGTGTTTTCCTTTTCACAACTCCCATAGGACTTCTGTAGCTTTCAGTTTTGACTGTTGATGCTTTGCTAGGATTTGTAGAATGACCTAGTTATTTGATGACCATCCAATAAACAAGGAGTTCATATGACAGTGGGGAGCTGGACATGAAAAGCAATACTATATAGCAGGATAAATGGCATGATACTTGTACATAATATCAAACATGCTGATAATAATGATAAAAGAAACGATGATGATAATGGTAACTTTAATAGCTGAAAATTATTGAACACTTACTATGTACCAAGAAGTAGTCTAAGAACTACAAATATATGTTTTTAATTCTCCCAATAATGCTCTGAGGTTGAGACTACTTCTACTGTTTCCATTTTATAGACTCCTTGGCTGGGCATTGAAGGTTGAGTAGGAATTAACTAGGTAACGAAAGGTTGTGGATTAAATGGAATCAGGCAGAATGAAAAGTGTGTACCAAGGTCAAGGCAGAAGAAGGAAAAGTCAATTCAGAGGTCCCATGAGTAACAGCACATGGCTGGCAACCAAAGGGAACAGGAAAAGAAGAAGCTGGAGGAAGTTCATGATTGGGTGGATAGAGATGCTTCTCATTTCTCTTGCTACACACACACACACACACACACACACACACACACACACACACTGCAGTTGGCTGTTCTCACGTTTTTAACCTATGGTTCCTAGCAGAGACTGGGGGAAGACTTCTCATTAAGAAGCAATGCCTAGTTTCAGACCCAAAGAATAAGAGTCAACCAGACGAAAAAGAGGAACCATGTGTTCAGGCAGAGGAGGTGGCATGAAACGTCATGACCGGAGTGCTTAAGGAACTGACTGGCTTAAAGTGGCTGGGTATAAAGAGCTAAGGGAGAGGAACCATTAGTGAGGCCAAAGAAGGTGACAGATGCCAACTCATGTAGAGCCTGTAGGCCACATTAGGGAACTCAACTTTGATTGCAGAATCACTCAATGAAAAAGAAGTGATTCACTATCTACTCTAGACAGGCCCTGTCTTGGAGGCCAAGGGAGATGCAGTGATGTGGGCTGGATTTCTCTGGTGGTCCAGATGAACTTGCCTGCTAGTGCAGGGGACATGAGTTCAGTCCCTGACCCGGGAAGATTCCACACGCCATGGAGCAACTGGGCCTGTGGGCCGCAACCATTAAGCCTGTGCTCTAGAGTTCCAGAGTCGCAACTACTGATGCTCATGAACCTAGAGTCCATGCTCTGCAACAAGACAACAGCAATGAAGACCTAAAAAAAAAAAAAAAGACACATCTGTTAACATTTTAAAAAGTGATGTGGACTGCCTTTAAGAAGCTCACAGGTTAGCTAAGACAGTAAGATATGAGCAAATATAAGGGAGCCAATCAATGATAAAGGGCCACATATAAAAAGGAATGAATGTGAAATGTTGGGTTGTGGGAGGGAAAGAAAATTGGCTGGGAAAGTGGGATAGTGAAGGGAGGGGAAGGAATGGAGCCTTGAAGGGTGGGTGCCATTTGGAAAGAGATGGGGAGACAGCCTTACATATCAGACATCCCAAGAATAAACAAATGAGATCTATCTGATATATTTGGAAGAGACTGAGTAAGCCCACCTAGCCAAAGCATGGATGTGTGCAAGGAACTTGAGAGAACCTTAGAAAAGGTGCATAAGATC
The DNA here is from genome assembly GCF_029378745.1 of Bos indicus. Taxonomy (NCBI): domain Eukaryota; kingdom Metazoa; phylum Chordata; class Mammalia; order Artiodactyla; family Bovidae; genus Bos; species Bos indicus. The sequence goes on from NC_091760.1 coordinate 73,633,840, forward strand.
AAATTAGGACGGGTCTGACATGCAAGGCTAAGGAATTTGAATTTAAATTTTTGTGGGCAAAGAAGAGCCATTCTGCCCTTTTCAATGTCAAACAACTTGAATAAGGGATTTTGTTTGACAATTAATATGGAACAAGAGAGATAACCAAGTCAGGGAGCCAACTTCAGAGGTCAGTGCTTACGCCAAAGTTCTGTACAAGGTTGGCCAAAATAAAGAAGAACCGAAAGACCAGAGGGAATAATGCACTGCATTATTTACATCTTTTTGCAGGAAAGTAATTTTCTTTCTTACCATGACGTACATTCTCTTTTCATGGTAATCTGCCTTCAAAGCCTTGAAGATGAATGTATTTAAAGTTCTGGAAGCCAAGTCAAAGGCATAGTATGATGTCTTTTAGGAACATGTACTCAAGTTTCTTTATTGGCATCTACCACTATATTTCATGTCCACACTCCTGTCTGCTGAGTTTCCTTTTTCTACAGGATGTTCATTATTGAAAGATTCTTGAGACAAAAACAAAATACATTACAATTAGTTAAAAGGATGTTTGCTTCTCTTGGGTGTTTTTACTCACAGCACTTCTGCAGGTTTTCCCACACCAATAACCAGTTCTCCAACTCTCCAGACACCAACTGGGTTTCTATAATTCAGCTCTGTTCTGACACCAACTACCCGGAGTTAGCCCAGGCTATACAGGATTAAGGGTTCAGTCCCACAAGACTGTCTCACTTATAAGGAACCTAATATTTTCAGATGCCAGTTGAAGGTACTGGGTCCCTTGGGTACCCACACTTCTATCCAATTTGGTTACAGACTCAGAGGTTCCCAAACTCCCCCCACCAGCTTCAGGTTTGATCATTTGCTAGAATGACTCACAGAATTCAGGAAAACACTTTACTTTCTGCCAGTGGTTTATTATAGAGGGTGCAAACGAAGAGCCAGGTGAAGAGGTATACAGGGTGTGATCCAGAAGGGTCCTAAGCCCAGGAGCTTCTGTCCCTGTGGAGATGGGGTGAGCCACCTTCCCAGAACAGAGATGCATGTGCCAACATGGAAGCTCTTCCCACCCCAGGTTTTTATGGAGGTTTCACTACATGTGTGTGATTGAGTAAATCACTGGCCATCGGTGATTAACTCAATCTCTAGTACTTCTGGCCCAGAGTTTGGAGGTCTGAAAGTTCCAACCCTCAAATCTCAGGGTTGGTTCCCATGGCAACCAATCCCACAAAGAAGTTACTTACGGATCCACTAGAGCCTCATTAGCATAAACTCAGGTAAGGTGGAAAGGGGCTTATTATGAATAAAATACCAAAAACACTTCTTTTCACTTCTATCACTCAGGAAGTTTCAAGGGTTTTAGAAGTTCTTGTACCAAGGAACTGGAGATGAAGACCAAATACGAAGGTATTGGGTTGGTCAAAAATTTCCTTCGGTTTAAAAAGAATTAGTTAATTATTTATTTTGGCTGCTCTGTGTCTTCATTGCTGAGTCGGGGTACTCTTTATTGCAGTGCATGGGCTTCTCACCGTGGTGGTTTCTCTTGTTGCAGAGCATGGGCTCTAGAGTGTGCCAGCTTCAGTAGCTGAGACACGGGGGCTCAGCAGTTGCAGCTCTTGGGCTCTAGAGCACAGGCTCAATAGTTGTGGCGCATAGGCCTAGTTGCTCCGTGGCATGTGGAATCTTTCTGGACCAGGGATCAAACCCACGTCCCCTGCATTGACAGGCGGATTCTTAACCACTGGACCGCCAGGGAAGTCCTCCTTTGATTTTTTTAAGTAAAAATAAAAGATATACTTTTCATTTTCACCAAGAACTTTATTGAACAATGTATTTACTGTTTTGTTCCACTACCTTCTGCTGTTTTTTTCAGGCAACTTCACAATTCCGTCTTCCCAAAATTGTTTATCTTTTGGAGCAAGAGACTGCTTCAGGTGTTTTTACAGTCTTTCAACGAATTAAAATCTTTTCGTTAAGAGAATTCTATAAAGACCAAGATAAATGGACATCGGAAAAAGCAATGTCTGATGAATATAGTGGATGAATCAGAATTTTCCAGCCAGCTTGTAATAATTTTTGCTTGATCATTAAAGAAGCATGCAGTCTTGCATTATCCTGATGAAAGATTATGTGTTTTCTGTTGTCTAATTCTGGATGCTTTTCATCAAGTAGCTGCTTTCAGTTGGTCTAATTGGGAGCATTACTTGTTGAAATTTATTGTTTGGTTTTCTGGAAGAAGCTCGTAATGGAGGACTCCCTTCCAATTCCACTATATACCCAACATCACCTTCTCTGGGTGAAGACCAGCCTTTGGTGTGTGGTTGGTAGTGGTTTATTTTGCTTGCCCCACAGTCTCTTCCATTCCACATTATCACACAGTATCTAGTTTTCATCACCCATCACAATCTGTACTAAAAGTGTGCCATCTTTTTAACGAGTTTCCAGTGAACACTTAGTGTTTTTTCATTATTTGGCCTTCCTTTGTAAAATCACGCAACTTCATGAGAACCCGCTTAAAAACTATGGAGCATCACCCCATCCCAAAACACACCATGTTCACACTTACACACACACACCCACACACACACATACAATTTTGCCTGCAACCTGAGACAGCTGAAACTTGTAGCCTCCAGGTTAAGAATCCCTGTCTCTGTGTGTCCAAGAGACAAGTGCTGTCTGAAGGCCACAGAGAATTGAAACAAAATTCTATTACCTCTATAGTATTAAGTAAAAGGAAGAAAAGATATGAAATATATTTCAATGATAAATTTTATTAGATTTTTGAAAGGTTTAAATGGTAAGATTCATAATAACAAAAAGCTTTGCATGTACACCCCATAAAATGCTAATAAATTTAAGGGATTCAGTTTCCACTTGTATATACCATATGGTACAGAGCTTAAAGTGGAAGAGAGGCCTCCTAATTTCCCGTTCCCCACTCCCATACAGTTGGCCCTTACTGGACTTGTTTTCAAGGATTTGTAATGTGGCAGAGGCTATGCTGGGTCACAGATGGTGGGAAAAAGAAAGATTGTGAAGACTCTTGTCTTCTGGGGAGGTTTATAGCCCTGGGGAGAAGAACAGGTGTATAAAAAAAAAAAATCACACTAATAAAAGAAATCAATGATGTACTGAAATAGACTTGTGGAAAAGCAGCGGAGGAAGGAGGTAGTATTAATTTTGCCTGGAGGTGAATTTGAAAGGAGCCCTGCAGAATGGGAAGAATGTTCGGGCCAAGTTTGTTTGTTCTTTTTTTTTTTTTTTTTTCTTCTCCTTTTAGCCATAGAAAGAGAGAATTCCAGGATACTTCTACCCTGGACTTGTCACTTGGACTCTGTACCTGCTGTTCCAAAAAGAGAAATGGCCAAGTACATGCAACCTCCTCTTCAGTAACGACTGAAGTAGCTAAAGTGTGTCAGGAACACTGCCAGGCAGTATCTAGCTGTTCTCTCGAATTCTGATGACAACAAAATGGAAGAAAGTGTTAGCCCCATTTTTTCTGAGGAACCTGGGTTCTGAGTTAGGACTTCTCATGGTCATAGAGTTAGAAAGTGGCTGAGACAGGACTGTCTTTTTCCTCTACCCCACTTGGTTGCTTTAGGCCCATGTTAAGGGGCCTTATGACGTTGTGTGGTGCACTTAAGTGCATGCACACATAGCGGATATTTGATACTTGTATGAATAAATGGATACCTGAGGAAAAGAACAAAAGACTAAACTTTCCTGTAGAGGCAGTTCCCAGGAAGCCTATCTTTGCATCCTGCAGAATGAATTTATCTAACTAACTATTGCCATACCAGCTGTCAGACCCTGGGGTCCAGAGGGACTCACCCCAGCAGGGTGTGCCAGCCTCTGCCACAGGCACAGTCTGGAGAAGTATATGTCTACCCAGCCAGAAGCCATGCTTGTGCCTGAAAATTCACAGCACTACCTCTCAACTGTTCTGTCAGACTTCGCCACTACATGCCCTGGATTTCACCACATGTGAAGAGGACTTGCTTTGCCTACAAAGGCTATAAGCTTTCTAAAGATGGGAGCTCCGTCTGCATCAATGTTACCAAAAGGAACTCGGGTCTGCTCACCTGATATACAGCAAAGCCAGTCTCCTTCACCAAGCAAAGTACAGCTTTTTTTGCAAAGGGACAAGCAAGAAGAATGGGCAGCTCATGCTCAAAAGCCACAAACTCCCTGATGACTTCAGGGAAGAGTCTTTAAGCTAACCTTTAAGGCTGAGGGTCACGGAGTTCATGATCAGCTTATAGACATTCTTCTGATTGGTTGGTGATGAGGTAATACGGTAGTATTTCAGGATCTTAATCATTAACCTTCCAGTTCCAATCAGTCTGGGGTCTTGGTGCTTGTGGTCAGTATGGAATCACCATACTAGTGATGGTGACTCTAGGTGGGGGATCTTAGTTTATATAGAACAACACAAAATTATGCATCCAATTGTAATCTATCTTTGGGAGGAACTAGGAGTCCTGGGTAGAGAAGGCAATGGCACCCCACTCCAGTGTTCTTGCCTGGAGAATCCCAGGGATGGGGGAGCCTGGTGGGCTGCCGTCTATGGGGTCACACAGAGTAGGACACGACTGAAACGACTTAGCAGCAGCAGCAGCAGCATCAGGAGTCCTGGGACTCTATCATTTTAATCATTAACTGCTTGAGTCTGTGCTTTGGAAACCCAGGGAAGGCCAAACAAGAAGCAGGGGCCATGGAGGAACTTTTGTGTCCTGGAGGACCCTCCTTTTTTTAAATACTCATCAGTCTTGAGTGGAACAGAAGCAGGACAAGAAAGGAAATACAGTTTTGGATAGAGGTTAATCATCAACTCAGTAGGGGAACTCAATTTTAGTGGGACTTGGTTTTATCATCACCCTGCTCCCTGTGGCCCCTGGGGGAGCCAGAGCAGCTCTAAATTGGGAACCACCATCCACCGTTTTCAGAAAGATTTACAGAGGCATGGCTGTCCCTTGAAGCCCTTTAAATTATAGTGTCAAATACAATTACTGTTATTATTAAAGTAAGCACTTGATAAGTGCTTACGAAATAATTAAACAAATGATGAATAAATGTTCCAGGAATTCAGATTAGTGTAGGGGGAGAGGCCACTGAGTAAGGGAGACTGGAGGGTGGGAGAATTTGGCTATGTTGGCATATGGGAATGAGATTGGCAGTGAGGAATATTTTTAGAAAGGAAAAACTGCACCAGCATGCGGTTCAGCAGCAAGCACTATTTATATGCAGCAACATCCTGGTGGTCAGAAGGGCTCTATAAGGAAGTTGTGTGGAAAGGTAACTCAAGACAGCTAACTTTGATCAAGGGTTGCTTTGTGCTGGGCACTAAGCTGTGTGCTTTACGCGGGTGGCCTCCTTTAATCCTCACAACAGCCCCATGAGGTGGTTACTGTTACAATCATCAGGAAATTGAGACACAGAGAAGTTAATTAACTTACCTGAAGTCTTTGTTGTTCAGTCGCTCAGTTGTGCCCAACTCTTTGCAACCCCATGGACTACAGCAAGCCAGACTTCCCTGTCCTTCACCATCAGACCAAACCATGCAGTGATTTGAACGCCAAACTATGCCCCTGGACTCCCACAGTGGCAAAGGAGAGTTGCTGAAGGTTCTTGGATAGAGAAGTGATATGGTGATATGGCTGCTGCAGGAAAAAAAAAGCAATACAGTGCAGTAGTTAGGAGTTTGGACTTTGGCACCAAACTATCTGTTGTTGTTGTTGTTTTTTAAATCTCCGTTCTGCCACTTGGCAGCTGGGCTATCTTAGATGTATTATTTAACTGTTCTATGGCTCAGTTTCCTCATCTATAAAATGGGGGTAATAAAAGCATCTAGTTTTTAGGGTTTTATGAGGAATATTCCCTGGTGGCTCAGATGGTAAAGAATCTGTCTTCAATGCAGGGAGACCTTGGTTCGGTCCCTGGGTTGGGAAGATCCCCTGGAGAGGGGAATGGCTACCCACTCCGGTATTCTTGTGTAGAGAATTCCACGGACAGAGGAACATGATGGGATTACAGTCTATGGGGTCACAAAGAGTCGGACACAACAGAGTGACTAACACTTTCATTAATTCGAATGAGATAATAAATGTAGAGCACTTCAAAACAGCATTGGCATGTATGTGCATGACAACTCTTAGCTATTATCGATATGTTAGCTATCTGCTAGGTGAACTGGAGAGAGGTCAGAGCAGAGGCCCAGCAGGAGGCAAGGACTGAAGCAGAACTGCCTAGGGTGATGGCAACTGGAATAAAAGGGTAAGACATTTTAAAGTAAGATTCAATCAGATTCATTAACTGGAAAATGAGATAAAGAAGAATAGTTAATAATGACTGTCAGATTCCTGGTCTCATTAACTGGGAGGAAAGGGGTGTCTGACAGCAACAGGAACACTAGGAGAGGAGCTAGTTTGTTGGGGGCAAGGCCATTTAGGGAAGGCATGGGTAGCATGTCAAGGGAACTCTGTGTTCTATCGCTAGCTTTGCCACCAGTTTGGCAGAAGCCTCCTTCTTCCTCTGGGCTTTCTCATTAGCAAAATGAAGCTTTTACACTTGAGAGCTCAAAATCAGATATTTTCCAATTTCACCTGAGAGTACCCTAAAGGGGAAATGATGCTGTCAGAATGGTTCAGCCTTTTTGAGGTTCAAAGTTAGATGACAAGAGGAAGGCAATAATAGAATGGGACTTCTCCCCTTTTTCTATTTTAAATTGAATTATAATTGACATAACACTATATTAGTTTCAGATATACAGTATAGCAGTTTTATATTTCTATATATTATAAAATGATCACTACAAGTATAGTTATCATCTGTCACCTTACTAAGTTATGACAATATTATTGACTATTCCTAGCATATTCCCTATGTTGTACATTACCTTTCATCCCTGTGGCTCATTTATTTTGTAACTGGAAGTTTGTACCTCTTAATCCCCATCACCTATTTCACTCCTTCCCTCTGGCAACTACACGTTTGTTCTCTGTGTCTATGAGTCTGCTTATGTTTTGTTTTGTGTTTTGTTCTTTTTAATTCCACACATAAATGAAATCATACAGTGTTTGTTTTTCTGTGAGTTATTTCACTGGGCATAATACCCTCTACATGCATCCATGTCATAATGGCAAAGTTTCATTCTTTTTATGGCTAATATTTCATTGCATATATATATATATATATATATATATATACACACACACACACACATCACATCTTCTTTATCCATCCATATACCAGTGAGTACTTAGGCCCTTCCATATCTTGCCAACTGTAAATAATGCTGCAAAGAATATGCAGGTACATATACCTTTCTGAATTAGTATTTTTGTTTTCTTTGGAAAAATATCCAAAAGTGGAATTGTTGGATCATATGGTAGTTCTAATTTTTTTAAATCTCAATTTTATTTATTTATTTTACTTTACAATATTGTATTGGTTTTGCCATACATGGTTCTAATTTTTTGAGGCGCCTCCATACTCCACTACTCCATAGTGGCTGCACCAACTTATGATCTTACCAACAATGTGTAAGTCTTCCCATTTCTCCCCATTCTCGCCAACACTTGTGATTTGTTGTCTTTCTGAGAACAGCTGTCCATTCTGACAGGTGTGAGGTGTCCCCCCCCTTATGTTTCTTCATTCCTCCTTAAATGTTGCACTTCAGCCAGGCTTTGAAGATAGCTTGTCGCATGCATCCCTGGGGAAGAAGTGTCAGAGAAAGTCAAGTTCAGTGTTTATTTGATTTAGATGCTCTCTCTTCCCCTTGATTGGTTCCTGCCTCAGGCTTTGTGTTTCTACCAGATTAGAGAAGAAAGGGAAGGTTGTTTTTAAAAGTTCACTGTCCTCAGCACTGGCATGAGAGACACAGCGACAGTGCAACTAGAACCTTGGTGGTGGCAGCAGCCCAGCACAGCTTGTGCTTACCCAGAGGGCACGCCTGACGGGGTGGAGCACCGTCTGCCTGGGGCACACCTGGAGCTAGCCTCCAACAGGTGTGTGCAGCAAGCGTACTGTTCAGAACGGCTATTGCAGAACGGGCAGGCACTTTTTTGAGAAGAGCTGCATTTCAAAATACAGTCTTAAATCAAGTAAAATAGAATAACAAACCCAAGGCTTAATAAGGAAGATATTGAATGCATGCCAATCAACTTATAAACAAACACTGGGAGAAACATTTGTTAAAAATAAAGTATTACTTTCACAACATAGCAGGATTCAGTTCAGTCGCTGAGTCGTGTCCGACTCTGCGACCCCATGAATCACAGCACACCAGGCCTCCCTGTCCATCACCAACTCCCGGAGTTCACTCAGACTCACGTCCATCAAGTCAGTGATGCCATCCAGCCATCTCATCCTCTGTCGTCCCCTTCTCCTCCTGCCCCCAATCCCTCCCAGCATCAGAGTCTTTTCCAATGAGTCAACTCTTCGCATGAGGTGGCCAAAGTACTGGACTTTCAGCTTTAGCATCACTCCTTCCAAAGAAATCCCAGGGCTGATCTCCTTCAGAATGGACTGGTTGGATCTCCTTGCAGTCCAAGGGACTCTCAAGAGTATTCTCCAACACGACAGTTCAAAGGCATCAATTTTTTGGCACTCAGCTTTCTTCACAGCCCAACTCTCACATTCATACATGACCACTGGAAAAACCATAGCCTTGACTAGACGGACCTTTGTTGGCAAAATAATGTCTCCGCTTTTCAATATGCTATCTAGGTTGGTCATAACTTTTCTTCCAAGGAGTAAGCGTCTTTTAATTTCATGGCTGCAGTCACCATCTGCAGTGATTTTGGAGCCCAAAAAAATAAAGTTTGACACTGTTTCTTCCACTGTTTCCCCATCTATTTCCCATGAAGTGATGGGACCAGATGCCATGATCTTCGTTTTCTGAATGTTGAGCTTTAAGCCAACTTTTTCACTCTCCTCTTTCACCTTCATCAAGAAGCTTTGTAGTTCCTCTTCACTTTCTGCCATAAGGGTGGTGTCATCTGCATATCTGAGGTTATTGATATTTCTCCCGGCAATCTTGATTCCAGCTTGTGCTTCTTTCAGTCCAGCATTTCTCATGATGTACTCTGCATATAAGTTAAATAAGCAGGGTGACAATATACAGCCTTGACGAACTCCTTTTCCTGTTTGGAACCAGTCTGTTGTTCCATGTCCAGTTCTAACTGTTGCTTCCTGATTTGCATACAGATTTCTCAAGAGGCAGGTCAGGTGGTCTGGTATTCCCATCTCTTTCAGAATTTTCCACAGTTTATTGTGATCCACATAGTCAAAGTCTTTGGTATAGTCAATAAAGCAGAAATCAATGTTTTTCTGGAACTCTTTTGCTTTTTCCATGATCCAGTTGGATGTTTGGCAATTATGGGCTTCCTTGGTGGCTCAGACGGTAAAGTGTCTGCCTGCAATGCTGGAGACCTGGGTTCGATCCCTGGGTCGGGAAGATCCCCTGGAGAAGGGAATGGCAACCCACCCCAGTACTCTTGCCTGGAAAATTTCATGGACAGAGGAGCCTTGTAGGCTACAGTCCATGGAGTCGCAAAGAGTTGGACACGACTGAGCTACTTCACTTCATTCACTACACAAAGGAGGTGCTCTCTCCTTTTTTTTTTTTTAAGGTGACAACTGTGCTTAGACCATTTCCCTCAGGTTGGACAATATTTAGGAATTAAACTTAGGAATTAAAATTAATTCTTACATATGCTGGTTGATAGTCATTTAAAAATCTTAACTGGTTCTCAGGTTTAATGATTGGAGGAAACTGTCATTAAGTAGTCTCCTTTCAGGCTTCCCTGGTGGCTCAGTGGTAAAGAATCTGCCTGCCAAGATCCATATATATAAAAGATTATATTTTTATTACTATTCAAATGAGTATTAAATTTACTCTTTGCATTGAGCAAGAGTTCACAGGCATTCTTTAAACTGCTGGATTTTGTTGTACATCATTTAAAACATTTTGTATGTTTCTTCTTATCTGTGTTTACAGTGTGTTCTTGAATAATGTTCATTTGTCAGGAGAACTGTGAGATATAAATTATGTGGATATTAAAAAAAAAAAATCTGCCTGCCAATGCAGGAGATGTGGGTTCAGTCCCTGGGTCCAGAAGATCCCCTGGAGAAGGAAATGGCAACCCACTTGTTCTCTTGCCTAGGAAATTCCATGGAGAGAGAAGCCTGGTGGACTACAGTCCATGAGGTTGCAAAGAATCAGACATGACTTAGCAACTGAACAAAAACAGGTTCCTTTCAGTTAACACAGAGTCCTCACTGTCATTTGTGTCAGCAAATATTTATTGGGTATTTTTGTACTAAGTAAGGTCCTTTTGAACTGTGGTGTTGGAGAAGACTCTTGAGAGTCCCTTGGACTGCAAAGAGATCCATTCTGAAGAAGATCAGCCCTGGGATTTCTTTGGAAGGAATGATGCTAAAGCTGAAACTCTAGTACTTTGGCCATCTCATGCAAAGAGTTGACTCATTGGAAAAGACTCTGATGCTGGAGGGATTGGGGGCAGGAGGAGAAGGGGATGACAGAGGATGAGAAGGCTGGATGGCATCACTGACTTGATGGATGTGAGTCTGAGTGAACTCTGGGAGTTGGTGATGGACAGGGAGGCCTGGCGTGCTGCAATTCATGGGGTCACAAAGAGTCAGACACGACTGAGCGACTGAACTGAACTGAACTGAAGGTCCTATTTATCAAAAGTATTTTAAACACTTTAAAGCACTGTGCAAAAATGTTAGTGTGCTTGGTGGAAGCATAGTTTCCAAAAATTTCATGTTCCACATTTTACAGGTAGAGAAACTGAGGTTCTGGGGAGCAAAAGGACTCACCAATGATCTTTCCCTAGTTTCATTATAGTGCCAGGTTGTCATCATTCAAGGAGATGAGACATGCCAAGTAATTGATAGTCTAGTTCAAAAGAGGGGATATCGAGAAATGGAAACCATGGTGTTTTTAAAAAATTTTGTTTATTTTTGGCTGCTCTGAGTCTTTGTTGCTGCACGTGGGCTTTCTCTTGTTGAAGTAACTGGAGGGCTACTCTCTAGTTGCTGTGCCCAGGCTTTTCATTGTGGAGGTTTCTCTTGTTTTGGAACATGAACTCTAGGGTGGGCATGCTCAGTAGTTGTAGCACATGGGCCTAGTTGCCCTAAGGCATGTGGGATCTTCCTGGACCAGGAATCGAACCTGTGTCTTCTGCATTGGCAGGCTGATTCTTAACCACTGGATCATTAGGGAAGTCCCAGCCATGGTGTTTAATCCCTTGCTTGTGTCCCATTCAAACAGCATGACCGATGTTTCTGAGGGTGAACTGGAGACCTAGGAGCCTGAGTCTTCCATGCAAGTTTGGAGAGACAGTAGTGAAACCTAACAGAAAAGAGGGCAGAGAAGTGACTAGATGTGTATCCAGGACTCCCTGGAGAGATGGCAGGCTGCTGAAGGCTGCTGGTGACTGCCCTGAAGCAAGCCTTCGATCTCTAGCCAAAAGCCTGGGAAACTTCAATGATTGGTTAAGTATCAACACAGAAAACACGGGGAAAGAGTGCAGTGTGGTGTGGGCAGAACCCATCTTTGGCTCCATCATTCCATCCAGAGCCAATCTCAGTGAAATAATCAGAAATATGGACAAAACTTTATATTCTTCAGAATTATTTATAATTGCCTCTGTACTCCTCATTTTTCTTTCCACTTTGCACTAGTCATGCTGAAATTCTTGTAGTTCCTCTGTACATGATGTATCTTTGTTCATGTCCCAAGGCCTTAATATAGGGCTTCCCTGGTGGCTCAGTGGTAAAGAATCCACCTGCTTATGCAGGAGATGCAGGTTCAATCCCTGGGTTGGGATGATCCCCTGGAGAAGGAAATGACAACCCATTTTAATATTCTTGCCTGGGAAATCCCATGGACAGAAGAGCCTGGTGGGCTGTAGTCCATGGGGTCACAAAAAGAGTTGGACATGACTTAGCAACTAAACAACAGTAACAAGACCTTAATATATACATTGAGTTGCCCAGAAAGTCATTTATGTTTTTCTCTTACACCTTACAGGAAAACCTAATTGAACTTTTTGGTCACTTGGTCAACCCCAAATATTATACATGTTATATTATATGTACTATTTCTATTTCCTTCCACTTTTCATTTTTATTCATCCTTCTATAATGTGCAAATTGTCACCTCCTTCCAGAAGCATTTTCTTTTCACTAAACATTTTAGGCTAAATTGGATCTCCTTAAAATTCTCGTGTTAAGGCCCTGACCCCACCCAAAGCCTCAAACTGTGACTGTCTTTGGAGATAGGTGATTCAGTTAAAATGAGGCCCTTAGGATATGATAACTCAATCTGACCAATGTCCTTACAAGAAGAGGACATTTGAACGTACAGACACCAGGGGTGCACACAGGCAGAGGAAAGGCCACGTGAAGACACAGTGGAAGGCCACCAGATGCAAGGCAAGGAGAAAGAGCGTATAAGAAGCCAAATCAAACCAAACACCTTCATCCTGGATTTTTAGCCTCCAGAACTATGAGAAAATACATTTCTGTTGTTTAAGCCACCCGATGTGTGGTCTCTGTAGATTCTTTCCTCTTTGGGTTACTGTAACCCCTTGTGCCTCCTCTCATCACCTTATTTTCATGTTGGATGTCTGCTTCCCAGGTCTTCTTTAACCTTTTGAGTTCATGAGGTCTCTCTAGACTTACTCAATTTACATCTTCAAACCCAGCCCAGTGTCTGACCCTTGACAGCCAAGGGTTCAATTAATGCGGGGTGAATGAGTTAATCTGAATGAAAACAATGTGCCTTGTTAGTGATGAACAATGAGGAATAGGATAAGCAAATTATAGCATCTTTATAGGGCTAAAACATGCTTACGACTAGTTTTGAATAATGTAGGGGAAATGCTTATGGTCTTATATTAAGTGAAGAAAAGGTGGAATAGCAGATTCTACCCTCAGGATGTGCACAACTATATTAAAACAATTCAAAGGAAATATATAAAATGCTCCCAGTGCCTTCTCCAGGTAGTGGCATGTTTGTCTTAGTTCTTGCCTCCTGTTTTGGAAATTTTCACCCGTAGCGTTTCCTATTGAAAGTCAATCTGTACTTACCTCCTTTGTTGCCTCTCTTTCTGTATTTCAACTTTCTGGTTTCTTATTTCTCTGTTTTATGAGTCAAGACTATAAACTCCTTGGAAAAGGAGCAGTGTTTTTGTACTATTTCTCTGGTGCTTGGCACATTCTGCTAAACACTAAACATTTAGTCATTCACTAAATAATTCTTCAATGAATAATGGCAACAGCAACCACAAAAATGAAAGTTTTTTTATTTTTTTAAGGAAACTCTCATTAAACCTCTTTTCCTTAGGTCTGCTGCTGCTGCTGCTAAGTCACTTCAGTCATGTCCAACTCTGTGTGACCCCATAGACGGCAGCCCACCAGGCCCCCCGTCCCTGGGATTCTCCAGGCAAGAACACTGGAGTGGGATGCCATTTCCTTCTCCAATTCGTGAAAGTGAAGTCGCTCAGTTGTGTCTGACCCTTAGTGACCCCATGGACTGCAGCCTACCGGGCTCCTCCATCCATGGGATTTTCCAGGCAAGAGTACTGGAGTGGGCTGCCACTGCCTTCTCCCTTCCTTATGTCTGGCAATCTGGAAATATGTGAGCAGAGACGATGGCCTGTTACTATGAATGGAAGCCAGTAATGATTCAAGTAACATTGCATCAAAAAAAAAAAAAAAAAAAGAATGAGATAAGCCCACAGTGATGAGAAGTGTTATGTAATATGGGAAAACTTCCTAAAAGGCCCTGGGTCTCTCCACCCATGCAACATGCTGGGGGTGGAAAAAGAAAAATCTGACTATATTTTGTCAGATTTCTTCAGAATCCCTTCAGAGTACCCGTCAGTCTATTTGTTCCTCTAAAACTTGAGGTCATGGTAAGATAATACATGAGTCTTTACAATGAAAAGTTACTGTCAAAACATAAGGAATGTTTAGTTTCCACAGCTATCACTTTTTGCTCTCTGATTTTAGCCTGTTTCTGGTGAAGTTTAGTAGCTGATACCCACAGCCACACCTGTAGATGGGATGTCTCCATAATACCAGGTTAAGGTCTTCTGAAGAGTGACTACTGAGGGAGCCACCACAGAGCCCCACTGTGAGCTGGGCACTCTGGGTTCATCTCACCTTCACACTCAAAACAGAAGGAAGCTTTCTGGGCCCAAAGCAGAGGATGAATCTTAGAAAAACACAGCTGCCGGGGTTAGCGTGTGCGTGCAAACGCTCCTCTGTGTAAACGCTCCTCCACATAATGCCCGTGCACTTTTCTTATTTACTTGGCTCTAAAAGCTAAACTTGTGGCCTTCAATCCCAACCAACCTGAATGGATGCTTCTTAATTATGGCTGGGATGTAGTAAATTAACACCCTATTAGGAAGTCATTCAGGTATTAAATATTTAGGAAATTATTACAAGAGAATTGCAACTACAGTTACAATTCTTATTACATGAATTGCAACATGTAAGCCCCCAGGCAGGAAAAGATGTTGCTAACTGTTCCATGTATGAAGCAGTGCTAGCTGACAGGACAGGCTGCTGGTCATATATCCATTTCATCAAATCCTACCTTTTAAATAAGGAAAAAATCCAGCATAACCTTTCTCCTTCACTTTTCCGACTTATTATTATTACTTTTTTTTTTTTTTTTTTTGTGGACCATGCTGTGTGGCATACAGGGTCTTAGTTTCCCCAAGCAGGGGCTGAACCTGCCCCCTCTGCAGTGGAATCCATGGAATTCCCTGAATCACCAGGGAAGTCCCACTACTTATTTTTATTTTATTTATTTTTTATTTTTTCTGTGCTGGGTCCTCATTGCTACATGGGCTTTTCTCGAATTTTCGTGAGCAGAGGCTACTCTATAACTGAGGTGCATAGGCATATCATTGCGGTGGCTACTCTGTGGGCTCTAGGACACATGGGCTTCAGCAGTTGCAGCACTTGGGCTCAGTAGTGTTGGCTCCCAGCACATAGGCTCAATAGTTGTGTCACACAGGGTTAACTGCTCCAAGGCATGCGGGATCTTCCCAAACAAGGGATCAAACCCTTGTCTCCTGCACTGGCAAGTGGATTCTTTACCACTGAGCCACGAGGGAAGCCCCCTTCTACTACTTATTAATTTTCTTCTTCTCTGTGGTCCCCTTTAAGTTGAAATTACATCTTAGTTTACAAAGAGAGAATATTCATTAATACAGCAAAAATTTCCAGGATTGAGTATCTTCTCTGTGCCAGGCATTGCTCTAGGCACTTGGGACAAAGCAATAAATAAAATAAAGATCTCTATATTTGGAGCATAAAATGGAGAAGGCAATGGCACCACACTCCAGTACTCTTGCCTGGAAAATCCCATGGATGGAGGACCTGGTAGGCTGCAGTCCATGGGGTCGCTAAGAGTCAGATACGACTGAGCAACTTCACTTTGACTTTTCACTTTCATGCACTGGAGAAGGAAGTAGCAACCCATTCCAGTATTCTTGCCTAGAGAATTCCAGGGACAGGGGAGCCTGGTGGGCTGCCGTCTATGGGGTCGCACAGTGTCAGACAAGACTGAAGTGACTTAGCAGCAGTAGCAGTAAGGAGCATATATTCCAATGGGGAAAACTGACAATAAACAATAAGCATACTAGCAAATATACTCTTCCAACAACACAAGAGAAGACTCTACACATGAACATCACCAGGTGGTCAATGCAGAAATCAGATCAATTATATTCGTTGCAGCCAAAGATGGAGAAGCTCTATACAGTCAGCAAAAACAAGACTGGGAGCTGACTGCGGCTCAGATCACGAACTCATTGCCAAATTCAGACTTAAATTGAAGAAAGTAGGGAAAACCACTAGACCATTCAGGTATGACCTAAATCAAATCCCTTATGATAATACAGTGGAAGTGACAAATAGATTCAAGGGATTAGATCTGAAACAGTGTCTGAAGAACTATGGACAGAGGTTTGTGACATTGTACAGGAGGCAATGATCAAGACCATCCTCAAGAAAAAGAAATGCAAAAAGGCAAAGTGGTTGTCTGAGGAGGCCTTAAAAATAGCTGAGTAAAGAAGAGAAGCTAAAGGCAAAGGAGAAAAGAAAAGATATACCCATTTGAATGCAGAGTTCCAAAGATTAGCAAGGAGAGATAAACCCTTCCTCAGTGATCAATGCAAAAAAATAGAGGAAAAAAATAGAATGGGAAAGACTAGAGATCTCTTCAAGAAAATTAGATACAAAGGGAACACTTCATGCAAAAATGGGCACAATAAAGGACAGAAATGGTATGGACCTAACAGAAGCAGAAGATATTAAGAAGAGGTGGCAAGAACACACAGAAGAACTATACAAAAAAGATCTTCATGACCCAGATTATCATGATGCTGTGATCACTCACCTAGAGCCAGACATCCTGGAATGTGAAGTCAAGTGGGCCTTAGGAAGCATCACTACGAACAAAGCTGGTGGAGGTGATGGAATTCCAGTTGAGCTATTTCAAATCCTAAAAGATGATACTGTGAAAGTGCTGCACTCAGTATGCCAGCAAATTTGGAAAACTCAGCAGTGGCCACAGGACTGGAAAAGGTCAGTTTTCATTCCAATCCCAAAGAAAGGCAATGCCAAAGAATGCTCAAACTACCGCACAATTGTGGTAATTGCACAATTGCGGTAATGCTCAACTACTGCACTCATCTCACATGCTAGTAAAGTAATGCTCAAAATTCTCCAGGCCAGGCTTCAACAGTACATGAACCGTGAACTTCCATATGTTCAAGTTGGATTTAGAAAAGGCAGAGGAACCAAGATCAAATTGCCAAAATCTGTCAGATTGTTGAAAAAGCAAGAGAGTTTCAGAAAAACATCTACTTCTGTTTTATTGACTATGCCAAAGCCTTTGACTGTGTGGATCACCACAAACCTTGGAAAATTCTCCAAGAGATGGGAATACCAGATCACCTGACCTGCCTCCTGAGAAATCTGTATGCAGGTCAAGAAGCAACATTTAGAACTGGACATAGAACAACAGACTGGTTCCAAATTTGGAAAGGAGTATGTCAAGGCTGTATATTGTCACCCTGCTTATTTAACTTATATGCAGAGTACATCATGAGAAACACTGGTCTGGATGAAGTACAAACTGGAATCAAGATTGCTGGGAGAAATATCAATAACCTCAGACATGCAGATGAGAACATCCTTATGGCAGGAAGCAAAGAAGAACTAAAGAGCCTCTTCATGAAAGTGAAAAAGGAAAGTGAAAAAGTTGGCTTAAAACTCAACATTCAGAAAACTAAGATCATGGCATCTGGTCCTATCACTTCATGGCAAATAAACGGGGAAGCAATGGAAACAGTGACAGACTTTATTTTGGGGGGCTCCAAAATCACTGCAGATGGTGACTTCAGGCCATGAAATTAAAAGACGCTTGCTCTTTGGAAGAAAAGTTATGACCAACCTAGACAGCATATTAAAAAGCAGAGACATTACTTTGCCAACAAAGGTTGATCTAGTCAAAGCTATGGTTTTTCCAGTAGTCATGTATGGATGTGAGAGTCGGAGTATAAAAAAACTGAGCGCTGAAAAATTGATGCTCTTGAACTAGTGTTGGAGAAGACTCTTGAGAGTCCCTTGGACAGCAAGGAGATCGAATGAGTCATTCCTAAAGGAAATCAGTCCTGAATATTCATTGGAAGGACTGATGCTGAAGCTGAAACTCCAATACTTTGGCCACCTGATGCAAAGAACTGACTCATTTGAAAAAACCTTGATGCTGGGAAAGATTGAAGGTAGGAGGAGAAAGGGATGACAGAGGAAAAGATGGTTGGATGGCATCACCAACTCGATGGACATGAGTTTGAGTAAGTTCTGGGAGTTGGTAATGGAAAGAGAAGCCTGGCATGCTGCAGTCTATGAGGTTGCAAAGAGTCAGACATGACTGAGCAACTGAACTGAACTGAACTGAACTGATACTAGACAGGAAAATTTTCTAGAATGTTCGAAGGTCATAGTTGATATGGAAAATAATAGATAGTGGGACCACATACTTTTGGGGCTGGTGGTGGAGGGAGCTGCAGTATTAAACAGGTGGTCAGCTTCATGGATAGACCAGATCAGATCAGATCACATCAGTCACTCAGTCGTGTCCGACTCTTTGCGACCCCATGAATCGCAGCACGCCAGGCCTCCCTGTCCATCACCACCTCCCGGAGTTCACTCAGACTCACGTCCATCGAGTCAGTGATGCCATCTAGACATCTCATCCTCTGTCATCCCCTTCTCCTCCTGCCCCCAATCCCTCCCAGCATCAGAGTCTTTTCTGATGAGTCAACTCTTCACATGAGGTGGCCAAAGTACTGGAGTTTCAGCTTTAGCATCATTCCTTCCAAAGAAATCCCAGGGCTGATCTCCTTCAGAATGGACTGATTAGATCTCCTTGCAGTCCAAGGGACGCTCAAGAGTCTTCTCCAACACCACAGTTCAAAAGCATCAATTCTTCGGCACTCAGCCTTCTTCACAGTCCAACTCTCACATCCATATGTGACCACAGGAAAAACCATAGCCTTGACTAGATGGACTTTGTTGGCAAAGTAATGTCTCTGCTTTTGAATATGCTATCTATTGACCAAATATGACCAAAATTGTTGGTCATAACTTTCCTTCCAAGGAGTAAGCATCTTTTAATTTCATGGCTGCAGTCACCATCTGCAGTGATTTTGGAGCCCAGAAAAATAAAGTCTGACACTGTTTCCACTGTTTCCCCATCTATTTCCCATGAAGTGATGAGACTGGATGCCATGATCTTCGTTTTCTGAATGTTGAGCTTTAAGCCAACTTTTTCACTCTCCACTTTCACTTTCATCAAGAGGCTTTTTCGTTCCTCTTCACTTTCTGCCATGAGGGTGGTGTCATCTGCATATCTGAGGTTATTGATATTTCTCCCGGCAATCTTGATTCCAGCTTGTGCTTCTTCCAGTCCAGCGTTTCTCATGATGTACTCTGCATATAAGTTAAATAAACAGGGTGACAATATATAGCCTTGACGAACTCCTTTTCCTATTTGGAATCAGTCGGTTGTTCCACGTCCAGTTCTAACTGTTGCTTCCTGACCTGCATACAGATTTCTCAAGAGGCAGGTCAGGTGGTCTGGTATTCCCATCTCTTGAAGAATTTTCCACAGTTTATTGTGATCCACACAGTCAAAGACTTTGGCATAGTCAATAAAGCAGAAACAGATGTTTTTCTGGAACTCTCTCGCTTTTTCCATCATCCAGCGGATGTTGGCAATTTGATCTCTGGTTCCTCTGCCTTTTCTAAAACCAGCTTGAACATCAGGAAGTTCACGGTTCACATATTGCTGAAGCCTGGCTTGGAGAATTTTGAGCATTACTTTACTAGCGTGTGAGATGAGTGCAATTGTGCGGTAGTTTGAGCATTCTTTGGCATTGCCTTTCTTTGGGATTGGAATGAAAACTGACCTTTTCCAGTCCTGTGGCCACTGCTGGGTTCTCCAAATTTGCTGGCATATTGAGTGCAGCACTTTCACAGCATCGTCTTTCAGGATTTGGAATAGCTCCACTGGAATTCTATCACCTCCACTAGCTTTGTTCGTAGTGATGCTTTCTAAGACCCACTTGACTTCACATTCCAGGATGTCTGGCTCTAGGTCAGTGATCACACCATCGTGATTATCTGGGTCGTGAAGATCTTTTTTATACAGTTCTTCTGTGTATTCTTGCCACCTCTTCTTAATATCTTCTGCTTCTGTTAGGTCCATACCATTTCTGTTCTTAATTGAGCCCATCTTTGCATGAAATGTTCCTTTGGTATCTCTAATTTTCTTGAAGAGGTCTCTTAGTCTTTCACATTCTGTTGTTTTCCTCTGTTTCTTTGCATTGATCGCTGAGGAAGGCTTTCTTATCTCTCCTTGCTATTCTTTGGAACTCTGCATTCAGATGTTTATATCTTTCCTTTTCTCCTTTGCTTTTTGCTTCTCATCTTTTCACAGCTATTTGTAAGGCCTCCCCAGACAGCCATTTTGCTTTTTTGCATTTCTTTTCCATGGGGATGGTCTTGATCCCTGTCTCCTGTACAATGTCACGAATCTCCCGTCCATAGTTCATCAGGCACTCTATCTATCAGATCTAGGCCCTTAAATCTATTTCTCACTTCCACTGTATAGTCATAAGGGATTTGTTTAGGTCATACCTGAATGGTCTAATGGTTTTCCCTACTTTCTTCAATTTAAGTCTACCACTGAGCTAATTGCCTGATCCTGGACAAGGTCTATTTCAGAGCTGCTGTCTTTAGAATTAAAGACATTAATTAAATCATTCCTAACTTTCCTTCCTTTCAGTTCTAAGGTCCTGTGACTTACATGTTATTGGAACAGCAATTGCAATTGAATTGCAACTCAAAAATCTCTCACATTGGCAGGCATCAGACCTAAAATCTTCAGACAAGCCTATAGGCCTCAGCCCTTCTGAAGGCATGGGACCCCCTTGAACATTTGAATGAGAACTATAGAAAAGGTAGAGCTGCATCTGCTCACAACTGTAAGGAGTTTGTGGGGTCCTTGAAGCATAACCATGGACCTTCCCCAACTGAAAGTGACCTGTGGGTTACTCTTAATCAGTGCATTTAAGGAGGGTTGTTAGTTTCCCCTGAACTTTCTATGAAATATGAAAATATTCCATATGTTTTGAGAAACTGAAAGAATAGTACAGCAAACTTCACATCTTCCATTTAAACTTCAAAAAATGTTAATATTTTACCATATGTGTCTGTCTATATTTGTTGTTTTATTGTTGTCGACCAATTAGAAAGTTGCAGATATCATGGCACTTTATCCCAAAATAGTTTCCCCAAGTATCTCTTAAGAATTAGAACAATCTCCTATTATACCACACCACCATTATCACATATAAGAAAAATAAGACTGATGAAATCTAAATTCAAAATTCTCTTTAAGAATCCTTTTAGATACTACCAGGATTCAAATCTAGGTCCACATGTTGCATTTATTTACTATGATGGCTGGTCTATTTTATTCCAAAATAGTTTATCCATGATTTTGTTTTTTGATTGTTTATTTTCAAGATAACTGACATTTTGGAATAGTTCAGATCAGTTGTCTTATGGAATGCCCCTACTTTAGGATCTGATTGATTGTTTCCTACTAGTATCTAACTCATTCTTCTATCCCTTTCATTCCCTGTAAACAGGAAGTTAGAGCTAATGGAAATTTGTGAGTTTCAGTTAGATTGGAATACAGTGTACTCTGGGAAGAGGTAGTCCATTTTCTAGGTATTGACTGGAATACTTAGAAGATCACTTTAGAAGATTATCTTTAGCCTCATAGGACTTCACTCCCATCCTTGACCACCTGGGGAGGGATGCCATATGTAGACAGAGAGGAAGGTTTTCCTGGCAGTAAGAGGAACAGCACTGAATTTGGAATTTAGCCCTGAAATTGATCATATCCCTTTATCTGTTTCCTCATCTAAGATTTAATTTTCTTTTTAATGGATTGTTGGGTTCAAATGAAAGATTAGAAAATTCTTTTTTTAAAGATCTGTGTGGAAGTAGCTTGCTTCAGGGACTGACATCCAGTTCAGAGACATCCTTGATTCATCTCAAATAAGTGAGCAAAGTATGAAACTATCTATCTATTATCTATCTACCTACCTACCTATCCATCTAGAGTAATGAATTTTTGTCACCTTAAGACTGATTGGAAAGAGTAATGGGTGTCAGTTTTTCAATGATGATTTAAGATAGTGATTCTTAATCATGGGCAATTTTGCCCTCCAGGGGACATATGGCAATGTCTGAATACATTTTTGGTTGTCTAACTGAAGACTTGTTACTGGCATCTCGTGGGTGGAGGCCAAGATGCTGTTGAATATACTACAATGCACAGGACAGCCTCCCCTCACCAAAGAATTATCTTGCTCAGAATAGCAATAGTATCAATACAGAGAAATCCTGATTTAATGTAAGGTACAATTAAATATTGAAACTTAGTCCAGAGTCCTGCACCTGCACTTCAAATATTGGGATCTGAAGTAACTTAAATTCCATGCCATAACATAGCAAATTATGAATAGAAAAAGAAAAACAAAGAAAAAAATGGAGATACAAATATGTTAATTATTTTAATCAACATAATTGCTACAGTTCAACTGAGCTTTCTCCAAGGCTAAAAAGAAATTACAATCAGTTGTATAATTTTGGTAATTAAAAAGAATAATTCCTAAAGGACATTGCTTTTCCAAATATAAATTGTAAAATGTTATTTTCATAAAGTATTTTATAATATGGTAGCAATAAATGACCTGATAATGCGAAGGGCAATGTTTTCAGTATTCATGCAAAAAATGCAAAAGTTAGTTCCATATGGCTATTTATAACAGGAACTTAGATAAAAGCTATGCAGAAAATATTCAGATGAAATGCCTTCAGGGTAATTCTGAGAGGCACTGGATTAATATCACTCCATTTGGAGCCTTCTGTTGGTCTAATTTGATTACTGAATTAGATTATGATACCTGGAGGGATATACGGTCTAAGGAAAGGCACAACTGAACCATGGCCTGGAGCCCTTATTATCTTTTTAAAAACTTTCTGTAAATATACTATTTAAAAAAATATCTTTATTGAGATATTTTTCACATACCATAAAAATCACTGTTTTAAAGCATGCAAGTCAGTGGCTTGTGGCATATTCATAGAACTCTCCAACTGTCATCATCATCTAACTTCAGAATATCTTCATTACTCCAAAAGGAAACCCTGTACTCATTAGCAGTTACTTCTTCATACCCCTGAATCTCCGTCACCCCTGAAAAACATTAGTCTACATTCCTGTCTCTGTGGATTTGCTTATTCAATCTTTCTATTGCCAAACAATATTCCATCATATGGAATGCTCATTCATCAATTGATGGGCATTTGGATTGTTTCCACTTTATGATTGTTATGAATGATGCTATGAACTTTGGCAAATTTTTATCATGAAAGGGTATTGAACTTTGTCAAAAATTTCTGCATCTATTGGGAAGATCATGTGGTTTTGTTCTTTATATCTAACATGGTGTATTGCTGTTGTTGTTATTTAGTGACTAAGTCGTGGCCAACTCCGTGACCCCATGAACTGCCCTAGCCTAGAATACCAGCCTCCTCTATCCTCTACTATCTCCCAGAGTTTGCTTAAATTCATGTCCATATTGAGTCTGTGATGCTATTTAACCTTCTGATCCTCTGCTGCCCCTTTCTCCTTTTGCCTTCAACATGGTGTATTATATTTATCGATTTTCATGTGTATGATCAACCTTTATATTCCTGGGATAAATATTAGTTGGTGATGGTATAAAATCCTTTTTACATATTTTTGGACTTGTTTTTCCAGTAGTTCAAAGACACTTGTGTCTATATTTATAAGGAATGTTGGTCTGTAGTTTCTTGCAATGTCTCTGTCTGGCTTTGCTTATTAGGTTAATGCTGGCCTCATAGACTGAGTTAGGAAATGTTTGCTTCTATTTTATTTTTTGGAACAGTATGTGAAGAATTGATATTTTCTTTATTTAAATGTTTATATACTTTGTTGATGAGGTCATCTGGTCCTAGGCTTTTCTTTGTGGAAACTTTAAAAAATAACTAATTCAATCTCTGTTACAGGTCTACTCATTTTCATTTCTGCTTGAGTCAGTTTTGATAGTTTGCATCTTTCTAGAAATGAACCCATTTTGTTTAGGTATCTAATTTGTTGAATACTATAATTATTCATAGTATTCCTTTACAAATCTTTTAGTTTTTATAATATAGGTGATGATATTCTCTTTTTTATTCTTGATTTTGGTAATTCTTGATATTCTTGATTCTCAAATTATCAAAATATTCAAAAATATTCTTAATTATCTAGATAAAGATTTGTCAATGTTGTCAAGTTTTTCCAAGAATTAAGTTTTGGGACATCAGTTTTCTGTAATGATTTCTTATTCTCTATTCAATTTATTGTCATTTTAATCTTTATTATTTTATCTTGTAAATATACTATTAAATGTTTACATAATATTCCATCATGTGGATGTTCTATAAATTACATTCCAATTTTACTATCTTTAGGTTTTCTCTTCCACCATTTTTCTCCATTATGAATGATGTCTGAGTGACCATCTCTATGTAAGCATTTTCTCTGTTTCAAATTCTTATATGAGTTAATAGAGGAGAAATGTCTTTGCAAGGGCATGCTGGTCCTTTAATTTACCCAACTAATTTGTTATTAGGTTTCTATTATTGAAACATCTTGAGCAGATGATGTGAACATTTCTAAAGAAACTTGATACATATAGGATTATTCCTTCTTACACAAAATAAGATAAAGAAATAAACACATAAATGGAAAGAGTCACTTTCAAAGTTCCAAAATAGGAATTTGATGGATATGCTGGTCTTTTTTAATGTGTCAATTTGACTAGAGTCCCCAGATACTCAGTCAAGCATAGATCAAGGTATTGCTACAAAGGTATTTTGTAGATATGATTAAAGTCCTTTGTTGACTTTCAGTAGGGAGGTTATCGAAGATGATCAACTGGTTGAATCAGTTGAAAGGTCCTAAGAACAGGGCTGACTCTTGTCTAGAGAAGAAGAAATCCACCTGAGTGTTCCAGCCTACCTTTACTGATGATCTGTCCTACGGATTTCAGCCTTGTCTAGTCAGTCCCCACGATCGTGTAGGCCAATTCTTTGCAGTAAATCTCTTAACAGATATCTTCTACTGATTCTACTTCTCTGATTGATCACTGACTTTTACAAGGAGGGCCGGATTGAATAAAACTTTTAAAAAGTTAAAAATTCTAAAACTCCTTCTACTACATTTATTAAGGCTGTAGGCTAATCTATTCAAACTCTATTGAGAGGCTACGACCCAGCGTTTATTGTTCTAGTTGCTGGGGTTATAGGAATGAACAAAATAGAGAAAGTTTGTCTTCATGAAGGTTACATAGCAACAATAACAATATTTACTACCTGCTACTATAGTCACATGTGGGGGATAAAAAGGTGAATATGACTGTACCTTCTCTTTTGGAGCTTGCAATAAGTCTGTGAATATTTGAATTGGTATGAAGGAGAGTGAGACTGAGCATGAATTTTAATTGTAGGAACACACAATTTCTAATGGAGAGATAAAATCAAGTGTTTCAGACACCCAAAGGAATATTCCCTTGAAGGAATATTTGAGATCTTTAAGGTCCTGAGACTTCATTTATATTTTAAAAATGAAACTAAGTTCATAAATGTATTTAAAGGTATCCTAAAGAAATCATATAAGGTTAAAAAATTATAAACGGAATTGTTAGTAAAACTCCAAGAGGTTTCACTTTGGTGTTCTTTGTGGGCGATGTAAACAATTTATATTTAAAGAGTCCAGTGTCAAAAAACAATAAGGAAATAGTGAGATGTTTCTGATGTTCTCCACCTTAACGCCTTGTTTTATTTCATTTTGTGCCTGCAGCTGCTGTGGAATTTGCAAAACCTTGAGCTGTTTGGACTCTGCTTTCTAGCCTGGATTAGGTTCCAGGTAACCTCATGGTGGAGTTGTCTTTTGGATCAACTTACTTTTTAAATGTTCTGAAAGAAATTCTTTGGTAATGGGACTTCCATACAGTAGGTCAATCAGCACAGTATTGTCTTAATTTGCCAGTTTGGTAGAGGTATTTTTTCTTTTGAGAAAAGAAGAAAAACAAGAAAAGCAAACAAAACAAAAAGGGTTCTTTTTCTTTGTAACTATAAAGAAGCAACTGTCTTCAGCAAACAGACGATAATAAACAGCCTTCTAGTGATCTTGAGTTATGAACCCATAGTTTATAGCAGGATGAAAATCTATTGACTTGAGTGAGGCAATCATTCCCACCCAGCTGACCTATGCTGGTCCTTTCACCTTCACTGAGCAATTCTTTTCTGCAGCCTGGAGCATAAAGGAAACAATCACCTGTAGCTGCACTTGTTCCTCGTTCGCTTTGGAAGCCAGAACTATCAGCTCTGAAAATAGGTCACGAGTGACTAGTAGTCCCTGAGAGGCTCACAGGAAGTAGTTGCAAAGGCAGGGGAAGTTTTTAACAACTGTCCAAGAGGCCAGTGAATGACAGGCATTCAGGAGTTTCTCTGCTTGGCATCTGAAACAGCCACGTTGAGGAGCTGCCTTGGGGACAGAATGACAGGTGTGAGCCTGGCACCTGAGCCCCATAAAGGAGGTGACTTTGCTCTGTTGTACACATATTGGGAATCATCATGGAGGGCTTGAAGGATGATCATGGAGGATTCACGGCATTAACTTCAGAAACCCAATATGATAGTTCAAGGTGGAGAGTCAAGGTTGCGATGAACAATTTCTGAATTAATTCCAGTTCTGTGAGGTTGGGATCCCATGACATCAGGTATATATTTCTACTAATAATTGTTACCATGGCTCATTTGTTACTGAAGTTTACACCTTACTGTTATGGTACAAATGACAGGTACAATTACAAACCTGACATTATTTTTCACTCCTCTTACTGGCTCAGAAAACAATTTCAGAACCAGTTTGATCTTAGGAGTTACTAGGTTCTTAATGAAAATCATTGTCTCTCCCCATATAAATAGGCAGGATACCATAGAGCAGGGATCAGCCAACCTTTTCAGTAAAGGGCCAGATATTATAAATATTTTGGGCTTTGTGGTCATATGGTCTCTGTCACAACTACTCAATTCTGCTGTTGTAACACAAAAGCAGATTTATGTTTATTTATATAAATTTACATAAACAAACATGTTTATTTATGTAAATAAACAGACATGGTTGTGTTCCAATAAAACTCTGTTTATAAAATCAGGCAGCTGCTTTGCTTTGGGGCCCTAAAGTGTAAGAGCACAGACTTTGGAGCCAGGTTCAAATCCTGGCACCACTGCTAGTTGTGTGACCTTAGAGAACTTAGTTAACTTCTCTGTGCCTTGGTCTTTCACATCTCTCAGTTGATAATAGTTGTTTTTGTTCAGTCGCTAAGTTGTGTTCACCTCTTTGTGACCCCATGGACTGCAGCAGGCCAGGCTTTCCTGTCCTTCACTATCTCCCAGAGTTTGCTCAAATTTATGTCCACTGAGTTGGTGGTGCTATCTAATCATCTTATCTTCTGTTGCCCTCTTCTTTTCTTTTGTCTTCTATCTTTCCCAGCTTCAGGGTCTTTTCCAGTGAGTCAGCTCTTTGCAACAAGTGGCCAAAGTATTGGACCTTCAGCTTCAATATCAGTCCTTTCAATGAATATTCAGGGTTGATTTCCTTTAGGATTGATTGATCTCCTTGCTGTCCAAGGGACTCTCAAGAGTCTTCTCCAACACCACAGTTCAAAAGCATCAATTCTTTGGTGCTCAGCCTTCTTTATGGTCCAATTCTCACACCCATACATGACTACTGAAAAGACCATAGCTTTGATTATAAACTGTTGTTATGAAGATGAAATAAGTAAATGTGTAAGGGATTAAATAGTGCTTAGCTGATAGTAAGTGCTTTATAAGTGTTCATTAGATAACCAAGTGCTTTATAAGTGTTTGTTAGATAACCAACCATCCTGTGAAGTAGGTAATAATATTCCTATTAAAATTTAAATTTTAAGAAATAAATATGTTACTTCTAAGAAGGTTAAGATTAGAACCTAGTTTTCCCATCTCCAGTACAATTGCTCTTTTTTTGTCCTCAGAGGTGAAATCATTATATCTAAACACAGGGGGGTACTCTTTCTGCCCCCTTCTGATGCCTATGTCAGAAGCTTTCTCTGTCTCCTTTATACTTTAATAAAACTTTATTACACACAAAAAAATAAAAATATAAAAAAATAAACACAGGGAAATTCCCAGGAACAGCTTAGCTTGTATTTCTCCTCTCCCTATCCATGCAAGGGGGTACTATAAGCGGTAGTGTGCTGGCACTGATTTGTGTTGGCTCATTAGAGCAGATTGCTACATTTTCAGGAATTTTGTGAGCTGTGTTTACTGTTGATAGCTGGAATATGGCTGTGGTGGGAATACTGACACCACGAAATTGGCAGGTGCCACAAATCAGGGCTTTTTTCCTCCAGGGGTACTGGTTCACTAGCACGTGATGGGCTATGTGCCAGCAGTGAGCACTCCTCCAGGTATGGGTCCTGTGGTCTGAACAGTGAGTTTGAAAACTACATTCAATGGCACGCGACCCACCATATCCCAGGGCACCGTGGCCTGAGAAGAATGCAGATCCCTGGCTTTCTGTCTTGTGGCAGAGACAGAAAAGATTACATGCTTTGCTTAGCAACAGAAACGAGTCTGTGGTGGCCTCTGGACCCTGATTTCTAGACATCTGACTCACAGCTCTCCTCCTCTTCTTGTTCCAACACACACACACACACACACACAAACACAGAGGCATGTGTGGTTCAAGCTAAATAGGGACAAAATGACTTAGGAGGAACTAAAGGGAATAGAGAGCTTGTTAGGTGAACACCATAAAGTACTTTAATGGTCAGTTTTCATAGGAAAGGCAATGAGTGCTATGGCATTTTTGCAATTGTTTTTTCTTTTTTAGTCTTTCCTAAGGTGTAGCCCTTCCTCAAAACCATCCTCTAGCCTTTTGTGGAAGCAGCAGAAGAAATCCCAAAGAGGCTGGAATTAGCCAGAAGGCCAGTAAGCCAAATCGCTTCCTCTTATGAACTTGTTAACCTCACTTTTCTTCTCTATAAAACTGGGAAGCTTAGTCATTTCATTGTTAGTTTGCATTGTGATTGTGAAAATCATTGAAAATTTGTTATTCATTTACTTAGTATATTTATTACTGAGTACCATCATGAACTGGATCCTACATAGGTGCTAGTAGCTTACAAATAGCTGTGAAAAGAAGAGAAGCGAAAAGCAAAGGAGAAAAGGAAAGATATAAACATCTGAATGCAGAGTTCCAAAGAATAGCAAGGAGATAAGAAAGCCTTCTTCAGTGATCAATGCAAAGAAATAGAGGAAAACAACAGAATGGGAACGACTAGAGATATCTTCAAGAAAATCAGATACCAAAGGAACATTTCATGCAAAGATGGGCTCGATTAAGGACAGAAATGGTATGGACCTAACAGAAGCAGAAGATATTAAGAAGACGTGGCAAGAATACACAGAAGAACTGTACAAAAAAGATCTTCACAACCCAGATAATCACGATGGTGTGATCACTGACCTAGAGCCAGACATCCTGGAATGTGAAGTCAAGTGGGCCTTAGGAAGCATCACTACGAACAAAGCTAGTGGAGGTGATAGAATTCCGGTTGAGCTATTTCAAATCCTGAAAGATGATGCTGTGAAAGTGCTGCACTCAATATGCAAGCAAATGTGGAAAACTCAGCAGTGGCCACAGGACTGGAAAAGGTCAGTTTTCATTCCAATCCCAAAGAAAGGCAAATGCCAAAGAATGCTCAAACTACCGCACAATTGCACTCGTCTCACACGCTAGTAAAGTAATGCTTAAAATTCTCCAAGCCAGGCTTCAGCAATATGTGAACTGTGAACTTCCTGATGTTCAAGCTGGTTTTAGAAAAGGCAGAGGAACCAGAGATCAAATTGCCAACATCTGCTGGATGATGGAAAAAGCAAGACAGTTCCAGAAAAACATCTATTTCTGCTTTATTGACTATGCCAAAGCCTTTGACTGTGTGGATCACAATAAACTGTAGAAAATTCTGAAAGAGATGGGAATACCAGACCACTTGACCTGGCTCTTGAGAAATCTGTATGCAGGTCAGGAAGCAACAGTTAGAACTGGACATGGAACAACAGACTGGTTCCAAATAGGAAAAGGAGTTCGTCAAGGCTTTATATTGTCACCCTGCTTATTTAACTTATATGCAGAGTACGTCATGAGAAACGCTGGACTGGAAGAAACACAAGCTGGAATCAAGATTGCCGGGAGAAATATCAATAACCTCAGATATGCAGATGACACCACCCTTATGGCAGAAAGTGAAGAGGAACTCAAAAGCCTCTTGATGAAAGTGAAAGTGGAGAGTGAAAAAGTTGGCTTGAAGCTCAACATTCAGAAAATGAAGATCATGGCATCCAGTCCCATCACTTCATGGGAAATAGATGGGGAAACAGTGGAAACAGTGTCAGACTTTATTTTTGGGGTCTCCAAAATCACTGCAGATGGTGACTCCAGCCATGAAATTAAAAGATGCTTACTCCTTGGAAGGAAAGTTATGACCAACCTAGATAGCATATTCAAAAGCAGAATTACTTTCAAAGTAATTTCAAAGTAATTCAAAGCATTACTTTGCCAACAAAGGTTCGTCTAGTCAAGGCTATGGTTTTTCCTGTGGTCATGTATGGTTGTGAGAGTTGGACTGTGAAGAAGGCTGAGCACCGAAGAATTGATGCTTTTGAACTGTGGTGTTGGAGAAGACTCTTGAGAGTCCCTTGGACTGCAAGGAGATCCAACCAGTCCATTCTGAAGGAGATGAGCCCTGGGATTTCTTTGGAAGGAAAGATGCTAAAGCTGAAACTCCAGTACTTTAGCCACCTCATGCGAAGAGTTGACTCATTGGAAAAGACTCTGATGCTGGGAGGGATTGGGGGCAAGAGGAGAAGGGGATGACAGAGAATGAGATGGCTGGATGGCATCACTGACTCAATGGACGTGGGTCTGAGTGAACTCCGGGAGTTGGTGATGGACAGGGAGGCCTGGTGTGCTGCGATTCATGGGGTTGAAAAGAGTTGGACACAACTGAGCGACTGATCTGATCTGATCTAAGTGCTAAGGATGGATGAGTTGGGTATCTGCTCATGAAAAGTCAGGGTCTGGGTGCTTCAACAGATAATCCAAAGGGTTTGGATCCCAGAGGCTGGATCCCTACAGCTTCATTTGGTTGTACTGATCAAGAGTTTGACCCTGGAGCCAAGCTTCCTATGTTGAATGCAGGCTGTGTGTTGTTTATTAACTCTGTGACTTTAAGAGAGTTACTTATTAATAGTATCTTTTCCTACTCTGTAAAATGAAATTTTAAGCTTTCCTCAGTTTCATCTGTAAACACTGAGATGATGATAGTACCTACTTCCTGAATTATTCCAATGATTAAATGAAATGATACATATAAAGCTACCTCCATTTCTTCATCTATAAAAAATATAGATATTAGTAGCTACAACTTTTAGTGTTGGTATTGCTATAATGATCAAATACCATATGAAAGTAGTTAGAATTGTAAAAGCAAAAACATGAATGCAACATAGACTAATGGAAGACAGACACCAAATAAGGTACTCATTCAAGATTGTAAATGTAGTGGAAAAGATGAACAGAATAGGTATCCTTAGCCTGAGAGTCAGGAAAGGCATTTAACAGAGATGGTGTTTGAGACTGTAAATTCATTCATTCACATTTGACAACAAACATTTGACAGTCTACCATATGTCAGGCTTCACGAGTGTGCGCTCAGTCGCTTCAGTCGTGTTCGACTCTCTGCAACGCTATGGACCATAGCCTGCCAGACGCCTCTGTCGGTGGATTCTCCAGGCAAGAATACTGGAGTGGGTTGCCATGGCCTCCTCCAGGGGATCTTTCCAACTCAGGGATTGAACCTGTCTCTTATGTCTCTGGCATTGGCAGGCAGGTTCTTTACCACTAGTACCAGGTGGTAATCAATCCCTGGGTTGGGAAGATCCCCTGGAGGAGGGCATGGAAACCCACTTTAGTATTCTTGTCTGGAGAATCCCATGGACAGAGGAGCCTGGCGGGCTACGGTCCATAGGGTCGCCAAAGTCAGACACCACTGAAGCAACTTAGCAGCAGCGTGAGTGCCACCTGGGAAGGCCATGCAAGGCTTCATCTAGTGCTAGATCTGTAGTGATAAACCAAACCAACTCAGCAGCACGAAGAGATGGCTTCTTGGGAGGGCAGGGGAAATGCTTTCTGTGTCCCTTCCCCTTAATTCCAAAACTCCTTTGCCCTTTATAAACATGGAAAACTGATAACTTTTTCAGTCTTACGTAAAGTGCCATGCAAACATAGCCTCAAGACAAACCATTTCCTCTCTCAAAAAGACTACTACTTTTAAGCCCCTTCTAGAAAAATTCTGGCACCGTAATAAGTCCTCATCTTTACAGAGTTGAAATCTGGTGGGGGAGATAGTGTTAAATACATACATAAACTCACAGGTAATTAAAATTGGGATGATGGTTATAAAGAAAATAAATGGAGGGCATCAGAAAATAAAGGAAAGAACGAATAGTTAGGGAAGGTCTTTATCAAGAACTGATGTACACATATTTAAGCCAAGAGCTGAATTTGCGAGGGTTAGCCAAGCAAGGAAACAAGGGAAAGAGAGAAACAAATGGTTGTGCAAAGCCCCTGAGGGCAGGAAAGTGCAATCTGTTTGAAGAACTGAAAGAAGGCTTGTGATTAGAATGAGGTGAAGTGGGGAAAGATCTAGGCTGGGAGGAAGGTGAAAGACAGGAGTGCCAGGAAAGGTGTAATGCTGGGCAGGCCACATCCAACACTGGACTTTGTAGGTCAAAGACGTTCACATTTTATTTTCAGTGAAATAAGGAGCAATTGAAAATGTTTATCAGAAGCTATGCTCCAAGTCACACATAGTAATTCACTTTGCTGTTGTGTAAGAATGGGATTGGAAATGGGTAAGGATGAAATGGTTTCTGGGAGGGCAGGCCTTCCTGATGTGAAGAGCCAACTCATTGGAAAAGACCCTGATACTGGGAAAGACTGAAGGCAGAAGGAGAAGAGGATGGCAGAAGATGAGATGGTTAGATAGCATCATAGACCTCAGGGACATAAATTTGAGCAAACTGTGGGAGACAGTGGAAGACAGGGAAGCTTGGCACGCTGCAGTCCATGGAGTCACAAAGAGACACAACGTGGCAACTGAACAACAACAAGGATGAAATTCGAAAAATCAGTTGGAGGGTAAGGCAGTAGTTCCAGGTGAGAGATGCAGGTGGCTTGAATTATTCTAGTGGAAGTAGAGATGGTAAGATATGAAAGGATTTGTAGTGGATTTGAGAATGAATTGGAAAGAATGACCCCTAGGTTTCTGGTTTGTGGAGCTGGTTAGGTAACAGTGCCACCAGACCAGAAAGCCTAGGTGAATGTCTGGTTTGGGGAAGAAGGGCAAGAGTTGAGTTTTGGATGAGTGAATTGATGAGGTACTACTGAGGAATTATGTGACATATGGCTCATGGACATACGGCCCAGGGATTCTGAAGTGAGACCTGGGCTACAGATACATATATATATCATTATGTTATAAATGTACATACAGATGATAGCTATCACCATGGTGATTGATATCATTTGGGGGAGCAAATATAGATAAGTGCTCTTATCCTTTTGGGGGGTTCCAGATGACTTTGAAAAGCTGATAGAAGCTATACTTCTTCCTTTAAAAGTATTTGTTTTCATTCAAGTTTAAGGAATTTATAGACCTCCCGAAGCCCATCCACAAGTTTTGTAAGGTCCATAGATGACAAAACCAAAGCAAACCAAAACAAAGACCAAAATCCAACAACACATCCACACAGACTGTACAAACAGAAAAATGGGCCCTGCATTCAGCCTGGGGGAGCAGCACCGTTTAGAGGTGAGACAGCGGCAGTAGCCACAAGAGTTTGAAATGATACACACAAAGAGGGATGAGGAAATAGGAAAGAGACATCCAGATAAAAGTGTTTCAAGAATGGGAGATAAAGTTGCTGAGAGGGTTGAGAGATAAAGACTAAAAAGTATCCACTGGAGCTGGCAATAGCAGTGACCTTTGGGAGGCCCAGGACTATACTTACAAAGGGTTAGAGCTCTTGAAGGAAGGAGGCACTGTCTGCCCCTCGGCAAAAAGGTGAGTGAAGGAGATACTCCATGCCGGTGTGGGTTAATGCATAGATTTGTGGGTGTTCCTTCTTGATGGTCTACAATTTTTTTTTTTCAATGAACTAGAAAGGTAAGATGATGTAAGAGGGGAAGACAATCGAGAATAAGGGTGGAAAGTTAAGTGAGAGCTTACCAAATGACTGAGTGACTAAGCACATGCACACATGGAGGACTGTTACTTATTTGGAGTTGTAATTGGAGGTTGGGTCTCAAGGAATGAGTAGGATTAGAGGAGGGAAGGGCTGGGCTCAGCATGAACAGAAGTCCAGGCCCAGAATTATCCTGGGCCAAGAACCAGCCAGCCTTCCAGAACTTTTCAAGCTTCACTCCACTCCCTTTCCCTTCATCTTTGGCTTCTCCTTTTCTAGCTTATCTTTCCCCTTAACCTATAAACATGCTCAAGCTTTTCCCAGTGACTCAGGAGCTCCTCCCATCAGTGTCCAAATTCTCTTCTTTCCTACCCAGAACATCTGTAACAGAAAACTGTTTGAAATATTCAATTGCCCTTTTTCTTCCTATAGCTTTTTCTTGTTTGGCCATGTGTTGCCTTATTTTGGGGATGTTGGCTGTTTCTTGAAGTTTGGACCTCTCTGTGGTCTTTTAAAGGCAAGAGTGCATTGACAAGTTCCTGTTGCGTTCCTTGGAGATACATGTAACAGCAAGACACCAGGGGGAACTCCTGCAGGATTTTAGATCAGTTCAGTTCAGTTTCTCAGTCGTGTCCAACTCTTTGCGATCCCATGAATCGCAGCACGCCAGGCCTCCCTGTCCATCACCAACTCCCGGAGTTCACTCAGACTCACGTCCATCGAGTCAGTGATGCCATCCAGCCATCTCATCTTCTTTCATCCCCTTCTCCTCCTGCCCTCAATCCCTCCCAGCATCAGAGTCTTTTCCAATGAGTCAACTCTTCGCATCAGGTGGCCAAAGTATTGGAGTTTCAGCTTTAGCATCATTTCTGCCAAAGAAATCCCAGGGCTGATCTCCTTCAGAATGGACTGGTTGGATCTCCTTGCAGTCCAAAAGACGCTCAAGAGTCTTCTCCAACACCACAGTTCAAAAGCATCAATTCTTCGGCACTCAGCCTCCTTCACAGTCCAACTCTCACATCCATACATGACCACAGACCATAGCCTTGACTAGACGGACCTTTCTTGGCAAAGTAATGTCTCTGCTTTTGAATATGCTATCTAGATTGGTCATAACTTTCCTTCCAAGGAGTAAGCTTTAATTTCATGGCTGCAGTCACCATTTGCAGTGATTTTGGAGCCCCAAAAAATAAAGTTTGACACTGTTTCCACTGTTTCTCCATCTATTTTCCATGAAGTGATGGGACCGGATGCCATGATCTTTGTTTTCTGAATGTTGAGCTTTAAGCCAACTTTTTCACTCTCCACTTTCACTTTCATCAAGAGGCTTTTGAGTTCCTCTTCACTTTCTGCCATAAGGGTGGTGTCATCTGCATATCTGAGGTTATTGATATTTCTTCAGGCAATCTTGATTCCAGCTTGTGCTTCTTCCAGCCCAGCGTTTCTCATGATGTACTCTGCATATAAGTTAAATAAGCAGGGTGATAATATACAGCCTTGACGTACTCCTTTTCCTATTTGGAATCAGTCTGTTGTTCCATGTCCAGTTCTAACTGTTGCTTCCTGACTTGCATACAGATTTCTCAAGAGCCAGGTCAAGTGATCTGGTATTCCCATATCTTTCAGAATTTTCTACAGTTTATTGTGATCCACACAGTCAAAGGCTTTGGCATAGTCAATAAAGCAGAAATAGATGTTTTTCTGGAACTCTCTTGCTTTTTCCATCATCCAGCGGATGTTGACAATTTGATCTCTGGTTCCTCTGCCTTTTCTAAAACCAGCTTGAATCAGGAAGTTCACGGTTCACGTATTGCTGAAGCCTGGCTTGCAGAATTTTGAGCATTACTTTACTAGCGTGTGAGATGAGTGCAATTGTGCGGTAGTTTGAGCATTCTTTGGCATTGCCTTTCTTTGGGATTGGAATGAAAACTGACCTTTTCCAGTCCTGTGGCCACTGCTGAGTTTTCCAAATTTGCTGACATATTGAGTGCAGCACTTTCACAGCATCATCTTTCAGGATTTGAAAGAGCTCAACTGGAATTCCATCACCTCCACTAGCTTTGTTCGTAGTGATGCTTTCTAATAGGGCCCACTTGACTTTTAGATACGTTTGTGTTTTAGATAGTTCACTCTGGAGGCTGAGTGGAGGATGAATTTGTCTGAAGAGATTGTTAGGAGGCTACTGTAATAGTTCAGGTTGGAAAGGATGACTGGAATGTTTGCCAGTGGAAATGGAGGTAGAGATTTGAGGCTTATTAAGGAGGTGAAATAGAAATGACTAGATGATTGGATAAGACAAGGGGCTGAATCAATGATGACTCACACTTGGACTTTTCTAATGGTTCAGTGGGTAAGACTTTGCCTTCCACTGCAGGGGGAAGAAGCAGGATGGGTGGGCAGGTTCCATCCCTGGTCAGGCCACATGCCCTGCTGCAAGGCCAAAATAAAATAAAAACACTCACATTCATTCTCAACTTTCTAATTCTGACGGCTGTGGATGCTGGTGCCAACAGCTGAGGGAAGGGCTGCTTTGAAGGCAGAGGGCAAGTTTAGTTTTGGACAAGCTGAGTTTGAGGCACCCCTATGATATCTAGAGCTTCCTGGCAGGCAGCTGGATATTTGGGTCTAACTCTTGTGGAAGAGGTCTGGGCTGCAACTGCTGATTGGGTAATTGCAACGTGAGGTTGGAGGTGATCTCCTAAGAGTAGAATGAGAAGAACTGTGGGTTTGGAGTCTTGCATATAAGGTGGAGACTCACAATTAGTGGCACTTAAGGATGCCGCCCAAGGAGGCAGAGGCCTTATTTACTGAGATGTGAGAACTGGAAGAGTATACTCTTCCGCAAACCAAGAGAATGTTGAGATTCCAGAAGGTGGGGGTCATCTGAATTGTCAAATGTAACAGAGAGACCCAGAAAGAGAATGCCTGCAGAATGCCTACTAAGATTTGGGAGAATGAAACCCAGGGGTTCTCTTACCCAAGCAGGATGAGGAAGGGTGTGTGTTGGGGAGAAGAGGGGAAGCTGGAATGCCCAGTGAGGAGAAATGAGGAAGTGGAGACAGCAGAGAGACCACTGTTTAAGAGGTCATGAGAGGGAGTGGAGCCCTTGGAAGCTAACTGGAGAGGGTACTTGGAGCGGAGGTTGGGCGCCATAGTTTTGTTTTTAGGAGCTAAGCTTGTTTAATGGCCGAGGGAAAACAGCGAGGATCCAAGTAGCAGTGAGAGGTGAGGAAGGAAGCTTTATGGGCTCAACCCCACCAAGACAGCTTCTTATAGTTTGCCCAACAACGACCACACTCCTTATCTCATTTACTCATTTGAGGGAGGAAACAGACAGTGAGACTGATCCCATGGGCTAGAGAGAGGGCTACAGATCCATCTGGGTACAGTGTGCGCCACACGACGCGGTACGAGGAAGTGCGCGTAAACTGTCCCGCTCCAGGTGACATAGAGGCCCAGGAGCGTGTTCCTGGCTCCTGGTGAGGCGACATCGATGTCATGGGTGTGTGCTGTCTCAGATGAGGTGTCACCACGTGTCGTGGATCAAGGGTAGCAACCCCCGACTTGTAGGATCATGTGCCAGGAACCAGAGCCTGACAGCTCCCAAGGGCGGTGCACCAGAGGTCCGGAGCCTCTTCCGTACTTCCGCCCCTGCAGATGGGAGTTCTGTTGGCCGCGAGGTGAATGACACTAACAGTGATGGCGGGGCCTAAAGGGCACGGGCGAGAGTCTTAGGGCGAAAAGATGGCCGGAGCCCGAGGCAGCAGGTGGCTGAGTGCGCTCCTTGTGCGGGTCGCCCAAGGGACGCCGCGAAAATCGAGCCCGAGGCAACAGGTGGCTGAGTGCGCTCCTTGTGCGGGTCGCCCAAGGGACGCCGCGAAAATCGAATTTGCGATTTGCTCACGCGGCCGGAAGATTTGTTCATCTCTGTACCCCGAGATAAATCTTCTGCTAGGGGAAGTATTTAATTTGCATCCAGCGCTGTCGGAAGAAAATCCCTATCACTGGAGGAGGTGTAGTGGGCGCGTGGGAGCTTTCTCTTGGGTACGCCTTCCAGTCCTCCTCGCAAGGCTGGGCACCGCTGAGTCGGGTTGTTAAATGCGATCTATAGTTTTTGGTTTCTGCAAGGGGGAGTGTAATGTTAAGGAACCGCGAGCCGAGCCAGGATCTGACCTCCTCTCCATCATTCTTGTACAAGCTACCTCTGTGACCTTGACTCTGGGCAAGTCAGGCTAGGCCCCTCACTACAACTCGGTTTCCCTGTTCATAAAATGAGGATTTGGACTGTAAACTGGTCTTTGCACGGCGGCCAAGATGGCAAATATCACCTCCTCGCGCCAAAAAAAAAAAAAAAAAATGCCGTCCTGCGTTAGTAACCTACCCAACACACAGCTCCTCAGCAGCGTTCTTACTCCCTCTTTCTCTTCTGCTCTGGCCTGGGGAAAGGGGACTGAAGGGGAAGATGTGGGCGGGGCCTGGCCATCGCCCCCGCCCACTCCGGCCCCGCCCCTCCCGGCGTACCCTCTGCGCCCCTCCGCCCTCCGCGCTGGATGAGGCAAGCACGTGACCTCACATCCGGCGCGGGAGTCCCGAGCTAGCAGCGCGCGCTCTCCTGTCCGCTCGCTGGCTCTCCCCGCAGCTTGATCCGGGCGCCACCGCTGAGGGGAGGGGGGTTCGCGTCGTCGCTGGCTGCGAGAGGCAGTTTCGGAGTGCAGAACGCCCCCCTCCCCTGCCTATCTCCCCCTGTCGCCCGCCCTTGTTCTCGCCCTGTTGCGGCTGCACGCAGCCGCCGCGGGCGCAGAGGAGGAGAGCGCGGACGCCCCAGCGCCCGGCTCGGCCCGGGCCGCGCCGCGGCGCCTCCCTCCCCTCACCCGGAGCCGCAGCGCGCGGCGGCGGCGGCTCCTCGAGCTCGAGCGACCCGCGGCCGCCGGCGCCGGCCGAGGGCGATGGGGCTGGGCTGAGGTGAAGCGGCGGCGGCTACAGCGGCGAACCCGGCCCCGGCCCCACACGGCTCTTTGGCAGCTCCGGACGGGAGGCCGCCCGGGAGACGGCGCCGGGGCGCCAGGTGAGTGGCTCCAGCTTCCCCGTCACGGCGGAGGGCAGGGTGAACGGGGCGTGGAGCGGGTGGTGGTGGTGATGTGGGAGGTTGGAAGAGGTCAGTGGTATTGTTGGGGGTGGCGGGCACCAGGTCGGCCTCCTCGGGCCGGAATTGGGCATCATTTTTCGGGGAAGGTGTGTGTAGGGTGAGGAGGGGAGCGCTAAGACTGTTGATTGTCTGGGACAGGTGCGGCGAGAAGAAGGGCTTCACGTTGTGGGTGTGAAGGCCTGGATAGGAAACGCCGCTAGTTGGGGAGGCAAGTGTGTTGGGATTTGAGAGTGAGATGGTGAGGTGGTCCAGCGCTTTTAGAAAGTCATGGAGATGGTGAGATCGAAGGTAGCAGTATTGGCAGGGAGCTTGATGGGTTTGCTTGGGTGCTTACTGAGGAATCACGGAGTAATAGCCTTGCCAGTCACCGCATTAAGCCGAGTGAGGCCCAGAGGGGAAAAGTGACTTAACTTGCCAAAGGCCTCTCACTTCGACTCTAGAAACACCTAGGGCCCTTTCCTCCAGTAGTTACGTGACCGCTCTCTTTATAGCTTTTCCTTCTCCCCACGTCTTCCGAAAAGTTAGGTTCTGATGGATGTGTGACCTGGTTTTTTTCTTTTCCTTTTGCGGGCGTGGGGAGCCGAGGGAATCTGATTTTGTTGTTGTTTGGTCATCAAGTCGTGTCCGATTCTTTGCGACCCCATGGACTGTGGCACTCCAGGCCTCTGTGTCCCTCACCGTCTCGGAGTTTGCCCAAATTCATGTCCATTGAACGGGTGATGCCATCCAACCATCTCATCCTCTGTCGCCCTCTTCTTCTGCCTTCTATCCCAGCGTCAGGATCTTTCCCAATGAGTCGGCTCTTCGCATCAGGTGACCAAACTATTGGAGCTTCTTCAGCATCGGTCCTTCCAATGAGTATTCAGGGTTGATTTCTTTTAGGATTGACTGGTTTGATCTCCTTGCTGTCCAAGGGACTTTCAAGAGTCTTCTCCAGCACCACCAGTGATTGGGGATTGACAAAAATTCAGAGCTTCCGAATTTGGAAAGCTTTTGTAACAGGTGTTTATCATTCCTTTTCCCATAGATCTGAAAGAAACATCCTTGGATCTTGGTGTCTGGACATAGGAGGTATGAATCACTCACATAATTAACTACTTTTAATCATCAGTGTTTTAGAGCTATATTTAGTGGTTATATTAGTGCAAAATGAATGGGTATGGGGTTGTAAACCTAGAAACACAAACCTAGGTTTCCTGCACATGATTCCAAACTAAATGAGTAGAACATTTGTGTATGTAATGGCTATTTTGGATCTCTGAGTCAGGAAGTTAGAATTTTTTTAAATCTTTGAGAAATGCAGGAACATTTAAGATTATTGCCAAATGAACACTTTTCTGAAGACTGCTGCTAATCTGATTTGATTGTCTTTTGAAGGGTGATTACCTAGTTAAAAATGCTCTGCCTTTGCTTAAAATTCAGCACACGTATTAATTTTGTTTCACTGGAATATGTGTGGTATTCTTAGGATTGTTGCTTTGCAGAATAGGCTATAGTTGCCAAAATAAAAGTTTGTGAGCATCCCATTATGGTTTAGCAACCCCTTTTAAAGGCAGTTGCTTGAAATAGTGGGCCTGTTATTAATCACTGTCATGCAAGCTTACTTTTGCTAGTGTCCTTGTTTTTGCATTACCCACCATTAGATCAGGTGAGGGTGAGACAGCTAAGTGAGATTTCTGAACATTAGAACAACAAAGCCTGTTTTTGATCAGAGAATTGAGTAGGAAAAATGTTGATCCTGGTTACTTTAAATCCTAAGTAGTGCAGTTATAATAAAAATATTAAGTAGCAGTTTCTTTTGAAAATAAAGTTGACAGTCGTTGCTTTGACTCCGTGTTCAAATTATGTAGTAAGAGGGCTGAGTTCTTTGTCCAGGAAGCTTTATTTGGGGTAGCTCTGGTTATTAAAATTATCATACTGTTCCTTTGCTTAACTTCCCTGTTCTTTTTCTTTCTTGTTTTATTAACAAAGGAGAATACTAGTACTTACATCACAGTTTTGAGGACCTGCTGAGAGCATATGTAAAGGAAAGAGCACTCGTCCTGGCACGTAGTAAATAGTTTTTTTGCCCCTTCCATTCTATATACTGACTCTGGCTGTGCTTGTTTAGTATGGTGGTTTTGTAACCACCGTAAATATAAAGTTTCAAGATGTGAATATACTTTATTGCTAAAGTTGATGGCAGTCCTAGGAAATGGGCAGTGATGAGTGATATGGGGCATCCTGTGGAATTCTGTCTTTCTTTTGTAACTTTTCCCACTGGTCTAGGTGATGGTGGAAATGGGAACTTCATGCCTGTAAATGACAATGAGGGTTGTAATTTCTAAAATCTTAGGAGACAGAAATACAATTTCGTAATGATATTGATGACTTGGTTCATTTAAAGCTGGTTTCTGTTCACTGGTATACGGAGTAATCTAAGCGGATGACCTTGTGAATGGATCTTAAATTGAATAGGAGTTAGCAGCTTATCACTTACTGAAAACAACATTCTTAAAACAACTGTCAGTGGTATGCTAAAGGAACACAGTCTGATGTCTGAGATCTACTTGGTACATATTCAGGTTTGTTCCAGTGATGGAATGTGTTCTGAATGTGCTAGATAGCTCATCTGGTTCAATCTGGATCTAAGAGTTAGCTGATGAGATTTAGTCTTTGGTTTTGGAACATAGTTTTTCTGTGTGAAATGAAGACCACTGGTTTGTTGGAGACAGTAAATCTGTAGTTATCAAACTGTATTCTAATTGACCCATTTAACTAGTCCAGGTAATGTGCAAGGAAATGATAGGTAGCGTCTTTTTGTGTGTGTGTGTGATAGTGTCTTGAATCTTCACTTGTTGAGAGTAGAGGAATAAGAGAGGATCAGAATTGGGCCACGTATTTTAACATTCAGGTTAAAAAATAAAAGGTTCTAAGCTTTTTAATCTGGAGAAAAGTCAGTATCATTTATAAGGTAGAATATGTTGAATTAATGGTGAAGTAAAAGTCGTTGAGTCATGTCCGACTCTTTGCAACCCCATGGACTATACAGTCCATGGAATTCTCTAGGCCAGAATACTGCAGTGG
The DNA here is from genome assembly GCF_029378745.1 of Bos indicus. Taxonomy (NCBI): domain Eukaryota; kingdom Metazoa; phylum Chordata; class Mammalia; order Artiodactyla; family Bovidae; genus Bos; species Bos indicus. Next base: position 73,676,117 of record NC_091760.1, read on the forward strand.
GTAGCCTTTCCCTTCTCCAGGGGGTCTTCCCAACCCAGGGATCGAACCCAGGTCTCCCACATTGCAGGCAGATTCTTTACCAGCTGAGCCACAAGGGAAGCCACAGGGAAATTAATGGTAACTAGTAATTATAAAATTGAGATAAAAACATTTGTATTAGTAAGATTAAACATAGAGATAATATGAAATGTCATGAATAAATGCTAATTGGAAGAAACGATCACTATTACAATGGTGAGTTGAAATTACTTTTTGATCTTCAGTAAGAAAGGAAAAAAGTGGAATGAAGGAAAAGGAGAGTTGGCCAGGTGTCAAATGTCTGAGAGTGAGGAAAGTTAAGGATGAGGAATGCTGAAGAGTTTCCATAGACCAGCTCTCCAGAGAGAACTTTCCTAACACCAGACCTCATGATACTTAAACCCAAAGGCTTGTATTGGGGCCTTTGCTAGGTGAGATGGTAAGTCATTAACTCAAATAACAAACTTAGAGACTGTCCAAATTTAAAAAGGACTTAATGTACCATAAGGTGTCTCCCCAAGGGAAGAGTTCTTGCAGATTTATGAGAATGGAGCTGCCCAGAGGCATGTGTCTTTGAAGTTACCGGTGAAAATGCATCTTTCACCCCTTCTGTCACCAAAGGCCACTAAAACTAGGATGAGCTGAGAATGCAGGAAGGAGTAGTACTCTGTTTGAAGTCTCTTTTTTGCATGTGACCTGAAACGCGTGAAGTAAGTTGTAATCAATCTCTTAATCAAAATTTTTGTCCAGTTAACCCTTTCACTTACTTGCTATGGATCTTGCTTTTAAATAATCTGTTGAGGGAATTGCCTGGCAGTCCAGTGGTTAGGACTCTGCTTCCACTGCCAGGGGCCTGGGTTCAGTCCCTGGTTGGGGGACTAAGATCCCACAAGCCACGCCCTCCATAACCCCCCACCTCCCTGGGGAAAAAAAAGCCATTGACAGTCAGATATTAGTTAGGTTAGAAATAAAATTTCCAGGAACAGTGAGTTAGAGTAGAATTTCCTGAGTACATGATGTGAAACTTGCTGATGTCTATATAATCTTTCTCAAAATTTTTAAATAAAAGTATTTCTGACTGTTGTTGATAGCGAAGTGAAGAACTGTTCTACCTTAGCACACTTGATTAATTGACTCATACTTAGTTTTTCTTATTTTTTTCACAAAAGATTTATGAGTTGGACATTGAAATAAGGAGGTATGAGATTGGAAAATAATAATGTTGAACAGTCAAAGGTTATTTAGATTAGTCCCTTCTTTTTATAGAAAAGGAAACTGATGTCTGGAGAGGTAAGTGACCGCATGTTGGTAAAGGACAAGCTTTCTGTTGGTTGGGTATTCTTTTCACCCTGTCTTTAGTTTGAACTGTGTAGTAATGGTACACCTCAAAGCTTGGTGGATGTTTGTGGGTTTGTTTTTTTTCTCCGTTGAGAACCAGCTTTAAAGTATTGCTTTTGATCATTTGACAGACTTCTATTACATTTTTAGTTTATTTTAAAGTAAGTCATGGAACAGCTCTCACATGTGTTTAGTGTGGCTTCTTTACAGCATCCTATTGCTCTCTTTTTCCCACTTGTAAAGTGGGGGTGAAAAATAGTAGCTTACTCTGCTATATAAAAGACAAGTGTTTTGGATCCTAATTCTTTCTGATCTGAAGTCCTGAGTAAAGTGAAATCCAGTTTTATGTAGGGGCTTTGGACTTAAATTCTCATTTAAGGTAAAATCCTGTGTAGTCAAAATTACCCGTGAAAAAGTGGTTTAGGAAGGCACCAGTTTGAAAACTGGTTAACCAACGTACTGTTTTTCAGTTCTCAAAAGCTAGTGTTTTCCCCAGCTGTTAGTACAGGTGACTTTTTTTCTGGAGTCGTAATCTCCATGGGGACTGGACTTTGGATCGACGGAGGAACAGCAGAGTCAGTCTCCATTGCCTGCGCACTCTGGTACGAGGATGTGAGGGCAAGCATCCTACCACCGTTATTTAGAGTGTTTTTCTTTTTTCTTGCAGCACAGATAATTGGATTGATGTAATTAAATCCATGTGTGATGTGATTCTACAGTGTGAATAATAGAGAAAGAAATTAGGTGTTTAAGAAAATCTATTTCCCTAGGGTTATACTGGGTGTTTTATACCACACACTAGCAGAATTAAGGGCTAAGGAATAAAGTTGGGATTATTGGGGCACTGTTGGTACTTTTTGTAATTTTAGGTGGATATTCAGCTACTTTCAGTGTTTTTAAGAGTGAATGTCACCTTACTGGGAGCAAGATTTGCTTTATCTTGAAACAACTATAAGTTGTTAATATTTTCCATGAAGCTTAAAGTATTTGAACTTAATATCACTGTGGGGGTAGCACAGTAAGAAGACCCCATTCTTTAAAGAAATGTCATGGTCTCTAAAGATTTAACAGTCATATGCCCCAGTAGAGGGCATGGTATATTGGTTAAAATGTGGTCTCAGAACCTTATACATATAAGAGATTTTGAATTCCAGCCTCATCGCTTAACTACCTCTATAGTTAAGTAGTTTTTAGTTTCTTCATTTGCTGAATGGAGATAATAAAACCTAGAGAGTTCTGAGGGTAAGAGGCCCAGTAATTGGTAAATTACTATTGTTAGTTTAATAATATTTAACATAGTCAAAACAAGCCGCCCTGTGTGTGTGTGTGTGTGTGTGTGTGTGTGTGATGAGAGAGTGTGTGGATTGTGATTGAGGATTTCTTTTTTCAACTAGAGTAGCAGGCCATAATGACATACTGTTTAATTCAGGCTTTTCATAGGAAAAATACCATGATTTTGTGTCTTTGGTAGCAACATCCTAAAAAGTGTTAATTTCATGTGTCTCTTATACATTTGATGTATATTTTTATCTTGATGTTCCTGGGTGTGTCTTCAGACTCTTCACCCCCCTATCCTCTGTATTACTGTTACCTTTTTTTTCCCTCTCCCTGGCTACATTATAAAATCTAAAAATATGTTTAATTATGTTTTCTTAATAGGACTTTATGTTCCCTTATTTAGAAATTCTGGTTAGTGAAGTATGTCTTCATCTTTTCTTTAAAAAGAGGGCTTGACATTTGTTTCACTTCTGTGGCCTTTGGATTGATTTCGTTAAAATGTGAGTCACTGGTTCTTCTTGGACCAAATATTTTTTCCTTACTATTTTTATTATATCCCCAAGCACCAGAGTTCTTACTTGACTGCTAATTATCATAATATAATTCAGTTTACTAAGTAAAATGTAAAGTACTACAGGCAGGTGGCTTAAGTAGCACTTAAGTACTTGAAAGACTAATCTAGCAAATTCTTAGTTAAAATAGATTTTTATTTTATCTATTTGTTATTTACTTATTTTTATTTATTTGTCATTTACTTATTTTTATTTAATCTATTTTTATCTGAGTTCTTTTGATGTGAAAATATACTTGTTATAATCCACAGGTATTTTCTGTTCAGTTTTTAGTGAGAAGAATAGAAAAACTGCTTAATTTTTTCAGGTTCAAAAGCATCTTAATGTGTTTTTTCCCCAAATCCTTTCTCTGCATCCCATAGCGAGTGACCTTTCTGCGTGTTCTTTTAAAAGTTGTGGCAATTACCACTTACTGTAGTGCATAAGAGTTGTGATTTTATAGGCAGTAAGGAAGGAGGCTGGGTTAGGGCTTCTTAGTTGAGCCCTGAGTTTGTGTTAGCATATCTAACTATTGGATACTTTGTTAGATCCTGTCGGTGCCCAGCACAGGACCGAATGTTGGGTATACACTGATAAGTGAGTTCTGCCTTCTTAGAGGTACACAGTCTAGCAAGGGAACTCAGAACTGCTGCACTGCACCCCGTTCACATTGTATTCTTTGGGAATGTGGGCCCCTCCTCATGGCCTTCGGTCTCTTTCAGTTGAGAGAAGTTCAGAAGCTTCATTACATACAAGTTAATCCATAACTTTATCAAACAAGGTCTTTCATCATAATTTGATTCTGTGCCATCTTTTAAAGCTCCATTTCCAACCATTCCTCAGAGGCCATCCTCTGCTCCAGCTAGTTCAGGCAACGTGTATGCCCTGACGTTTTCTCAGATTTCTTACCTTAGCACTTGTGCATGTGGTAATTCCTCTACTTGGAGTCCATCCCTCTCTCGTTTCCCGTCTTTGTACGGCTTGTTTGCCTGATGAACTTCACCGCTCAGGTCATCAGGTCTTAGATCAAGGGAGAGCTAGTTCTTCTCTGCAGACTTCTCTGTCTCCTTCACGCCTCGTCCTCCCTCCCTGTGCCCCTCCCTTCTCTCAGTGCTCCCGTGATGCATACTTCACTGCAGTATGCAACCGCTTTGTGTGATATGTTTGCTTACTTGTCTAACCTAGATTTGGCTTCTTGAGGTTAGAAATGTAATCTTTGTAATCTCCAGAATGTAGCACGTACTTGGCATGTGTGGACATGACATTCCAACAAATGATTTTTTATGAAATAAGAAGTAGTGATCAACCATAATGATTCTTGCTGGAATGCTAATGTAATATTATTAGATTTATTTTGAAATATTAGAGTACTTTGGCAAAATCTTGGTGTTTTCAATTTGCCTTTCCCTAAATCAAACAATTGGTCTGGGGTTAGATTTCAAGATACTAATACTTGGCTAGGATAAAGGCCCTGTTTTAAGTTCATTGATGAACATGTTGGGAGACTCTCTGTCCATAATAATGAAAAATGGTCTCTAAAACAGAAACAAAGCTTTTCAGTCCAAAAAGAATGAGTGATCCATGGGGTTGCCACAGCGCCAGCTCCATCTACCGCTGCCAGCAGCACCCCTGCTGCTCCTGGGTGGGAGTGGGTGAAATGACGATGGGGAGACCCTTCAGGGAAACTCAGTCAGATGTACTCTCGACTCTTACATGAGCCAGCCTCTTTGCATGCTAGAACCACAATGCCTGCTCCATACTTTATAAGAGAAAAATTTCATTTCTTAGAGATTCATCAGAGCTTCCTAGAGAAGGTAGTTGACCATGGTCTGGAAGGACTAGCAGGAGGTCTTCAGCCAGACTAGGTTAGGTAGGGGAGGGCATTTTTTGCAGAAGGAACAACTTACATAAAGGAATGGAATGAGGAATCAGTAGGGCTCTTAGAGGAACTGCAAGCTGTGTTCTGTATAGACGGGATTAAGGTTTGTAGGAGGTGAATAATAATCACTGTTGACTGGAGGAGGATGTTGACAGCTAGGCAGGCCAGGCTCCGAAGGACTTTGTCTTGGAGCCTGTCGGGCCTCTTCTGCCCATTTCCCATGGAGGGCAAACGCATAGTAGCAGTGTGCTGTAAACTTTCCAAAGACTTGCTAGTAAAAGGCTGCTGCACCTTGTTTAGTTCAGTACTTTTCTTCAATTTATATGAGCAGGCAATGCCTTTAAAATTTTGGAGGGACTTTTATCAATTGGGAAATGCTGCTGCAGACAATAGCAAGCTCTGGAAATTTTAAACAAAGAGAAATGATGCTATCTGGTTCTTCTATTGGTTTGAATGAGGGAGACTGGAGAAGGCTCTGGACCCGAGCTGAGGCATGCCTGTGCAGATAGGGGAGGTGGGTATGAGAAAAGCAGAGATGATAAGACAGAGCCCAGATGGATATAGAAGGTGTGGGATAGGTAGGAGTCTAGGGTGACTTCCAAATTCCTGGCATGGCTTTTGAGGCAAGGGCTATCTTATCTGTTAAAGGGGTAGAGGGGAGCTAGTAGTGATGGCAGCAAGTGGGAGAGCAGGTTTTTGGAAGATGAAACAAGCCTTTTTGGTGTTAGCAAAATGTGGTCAGGAGATGTTTGACTCTGTGGGTCTGGGAGAGAGCAGTGCTGACAGTACTGATTGGTGGTTGCCATGGTTGATGGGACAGTGGTATCACCCTTTGCCCCTGACAGAAGCATAGAGAATATTAATGGCTAAGAAGTGGGCAGAGGAAGTGGAGGCTCGGGAAATATTAATAATTAAGAAGTGGGCAGAGGAAGTAGAGGCTTGGTCACCTGGCTACCTGCCCCATGACCCAGGCTAGTATGATAGGAAGTAGAATTCAGCTGCATTGTGGTAGGTAAAAAGGTCATTTGTGCTCTGTCTTGGGAACTTAGTCACTGTTTTCCATATGAAAGCATGCATTTCAAGTATGTGTTGCTTTCAGATGAATTTTTGGAAAATGGATGGTGCTATCTACATGACATCCCTTAATGTGTTGGTAAGGCTTTTCTATATAAAGTCATTCCATGCTTGGCCTTCTAGGAAAAGTGCAAAATGCTAATCTTAGTTAAGTGAAGATTATTTTCCTTCAGTTTTTAAAAGACAATATTGATTGAAAACTGAAAGTAGATAATGCCAGTTAAAATATTTTGTAAACTAAAAATCCTTCTACAAATGTCAGTCAGTAGTACCCAAACACATTGATTTTTTTCTTTAATCCTGAATAGTGGGTTACAGAATGACCACAGGAAATGAGGAAGTTTAGGTTTCTGTGATAGTTGTGCCTTGAGTAAGGCCGTTATCCTCTCCAACAGAAACTTAAAGTTCCATATTATTGAAGTATTCATTGAATGCAGATATAAGGGCTTTATACTTGCTTTCCGTGCTGAGTCAACTTGGGTAGGTTTCAAATTGGAGAAAAAAGAGTAAAGTGGGTTTTCCCACATTCACATAATTGAAAAAAGCTGATCCAAGTGCCTGTCAGTTGTAGCTGTAAATTTGCAGGATTGGACTCTTTGTACAGAATGGTTTCTTGGTGATTTTGTGCTTCTTTGTGGTTGAGTCTTTATAATGTTTGGAAGAACGAAATGTGAGCCATACTGTAGTATAGATCATGAGTAAATTTTATATTCTTACAAGCATAATACAGTAATCCTGAAGTGAACTGCTGAGTTAATGAAGAAAAATTATTTGGAGTTTGTTGTTATAAGAAAAATGAACAAATCTGTAGTCCATGTGTGACTCTTTAACATACTGAAGATTTAGAAGTATAATTCTCTGGAAAGTTCTCCTGTTCACCCCTCTTTTTTTTTCTCTCTCTCTACTCTTCTCTGCCCCCGCCCCTTTCTAATCCTAGTCCTTCCTTTCCACCCTGCTTCTCTATTTTGATACTTTTCTGCACAAATGATCACTTTATGTTTTAATATTCAACTACAGTGTAGTCTTTTGGAATACTTTTAATCATCAACTTAAACTGAGCATTGTAGTGCAATAAAGCACTTCACTCAGCTGAAATGACAATGCTATAAACACTGTCCTAGGAGCATGCATTGATGGCTGCATCACTGGGGTCAACTGTCAACTGCAACAGTGACACCTAAGCTATATCCCAGTTGTAACTATGCTAAAATGTGAAAGATGAGTCTTAGAATTAATGTGTCTAGATTTCAAAGACCACCTTTTAAATTGCTGATTGAAATGTCAAACAAGCTATTAGGGATTTGGACTAACAGCATTACAGTTTAGAAGAAATAGTTACTAATTTGCATTAAAATAGAAGAAACATTCATGTATATATTGCTTAATGAAAACCTTTACTGCACCTCTATAAAGTAACTTTTTAAAATTGAAGTATAGTTGATGTACAATATTATGTAAGTTACACGTGTAAAATAATAGTGATTCACATTTTTGAAGATTAGGCTTCATTTATAGTTATCATAAAATATTGGTTGTATTCCCTGTTTTGTACAATGTATCCTTGTAACTCACTCTATACATAATAGTTTGTACCATTTAATCCCTTAACCCTAAAAGTCTAACTTTTAGTTTGGGAATTACTAAACAATTTGATTTAGGCTCAAACAATTTGATTTATTTACATAGTTATTAGAACTCTTGATTTGTCAGTTTCTTTTGTATCAAATGCCCATGCTATACAGTTTCTTCTGTGAGTGTTTAAAATACTCTCATTTGTTTCAACTAGGTTTTTTGTTTGTAAGTACCCAGTCTCACTCCCAAAGGAAAAAAAAAAGTGCAAAACTTCTATATTCTGTTTCAGAAGTCTAACAGTGCAGAGAGGAATTTGAAGAAAGGGTTTGTGATAACATACACGTATAGGTACATGTGTGATTTCTTATTGGGATTGTTGGGTCAGGATGTAGGAGGTTTAAGTTTTTGTATATCGTCAGTTGATTTCCCAAAAAGCTAGTACAGATTCACTCTTAGCAGCAATGTATAAAGGTGCTTTTGTTGCTGTTGTTGGCAGTTAAGATAAGTAATTTTATCACATAACTTCATACTTTACCTTATCCTGTTCTCCAGTAGGATCATGAGCTTTAACTGTTACTGTTTTCCCTCCTCCCTGGTTCTACAACATTGTACCCTAAATTCTAGTTTCAGATGAGTGTGATTTTGGGAGTCTGTATGAAGGGAATAATATCTGCCTTCCCCTCCCCATTATCATGTGTTTTATGTTTATTGTGATGTCTTATTTTCCATCGAGACACATGCAGCAGAAGTTCTATTATGAGAAGCTCCTACTTTGTCATATTAGTATTTGCATTGGTACTAAAAAAAGTGTATAAAATTTCTTACCTTTAATCATACTTAAATCAGTGATTGCCTTGTCAAAGTTGTGAAACCTGTCAGTCTTTCTTACCAATGTTGGAGCACCACCTAATGGTGAAAGAGTGCAACAGCTGGCTATATACACAGGCAATACTTCAGGAGGTCAAAAACTTTCATGGTTGGAATGAATGGTGATTTATTACAACCGTCTCATTTTAGTGGAGAAATTGAAACCAAGATGGGTGAAGGAACTTGCAAAATAGTTCATGTGGAGTTAGTTGACATTTAAGAACAAGTTAAAGCTGACTCTTGAGTTCTGTACTCTTCTTTCTGTTTTTTTTTTTGTATTTTGGGATAATGTATATCTCTTACTGTTCCTAATATAGTAACGAACATGGCATATATGGTCACTTAAGGTTTATAGATGAATTAGTTTGATAAAATAATTTAAAATTTGCTGTTGCTTATGCTGTATCTCTGGTTAGTACTTTTCCTCAGTGGAGCCAAAATATGGAGGAAATAGAAAAATAAAATAATAAAAAAATAAAAAGAGCCAACTGTAGCTTTCTTGAAATATATTTGTGAAGGGAGCCTTCAAATGGCTACTTTACTGTGTCTGGGGTAAAATAACAGTGAGAGTGTGCTGTGCAGGCACAGAGTGGAATGCTTTAATAGAGACCATTGGAGGTTGCCATAGGTTCAGGCCCACAGGTGGCCGTGTGTGGTAGAATTAGAATTCTGTACATATGCTCAGTCTTTCTTCTTTCTCTCCTTATCTATTTAAAAATATTATTGCACATAGATGGTAGGAGCATTCAAAGAGTACTGAAGTCTCCTCCCTTCCCATCCTGACACACTAGCTATGTCACCAGTTTACAGATCTGTTCAGCCTTTTGTTTTAGGGGTGGGTGCCAGTTTTCTTTTGAGGCCTTTTTGGTTCTGCCAGTTTTGAATATTCACAGTTTAGGACTGGTCTTAACCACAGTGAGCCTGTCTACTAGTAAAGTTTTGAAATAAATCTAGCAATTACAGTACTTTGAAAACTCTCCTTGAGTAGGGAGTTTTAGAAAGTTGAATACATGAGGAAGATTTAAGGGGAAGTATAAAAGTGTTAAGATCAGAGTAACTTGAATAAATGAAAAAAATCTCATATTAAGTAAACAAACTTAATTAATTATGCAAACTTAGTTATGATGTATGTAAATGATTAATTTTAGTCATTTCCTTTTTAAATTAAAATAATGAAAATAAAGCATAGATGCCATTTGTCATTTCAAAGGTGCCTTCTCCCAGTTTGTACTGATTAAATGCTATACAGTTGACTGTAATACTCAAAGCCATTATGTTGTGTAATGATAGTCTTACCACATGGAGTTTCTCTGAATAAATGGGTTTCTTTCTTTTTTTAAATAGTGTATATAATAAAAAATTATTAAAATGTATGCACATATGCTATAGTGCAGGTTAAGTTAGAACTCTTAATGTTCTTTAATTGACCCTAAGACAGAAAATTGCATTACCTTTCCTAATTATAACTTATTTTGTTAAGCTATCACATTGTTTTGTAACTCACAAAAAATAAATTATACAAAGACTGCACTTTGCAAATGTAAATACAGTTTTGGTTTGGTGTATATTGGATACAATGGTCTTCCTTAAGCCTAAACACAGAAACAAAAGCATGTATTATAAGAGAAAGTTCAAGATGGGAAGTGATAAAATGGGTATTGAGTAGAGCTTTGTTAAAATTTAGCTGGTATCCTTGTAAAATTTCCATGTATTCACTAAATTATATTATGTCATTCTTATTGTTAGGAGCTGACTTGAGTGTTAAGTTTTACCCTTTTCACAATTTTGTTACTGCAGTTGGGAGATTGAGATTTTTTTGTTCTTTTTACACAAATATTTGTATAGATATTAAAATTAAGGTTGTACAGTGAGTAAAGATTTCATGTTTGTTAGGGCACATTTTATTTCAGTTGACTACTGCACATTTTATTTCAGTAGAACTGTTCTTGAATTGCAGAAGGTCATCTTAATTGCTGAGGATGCTACACATTTGACAATGAAATAATACTCAGAATGCTGGCTGTGCTGTTTATTTTTTAGGATTTTTATGATACCTTTTGCTTTGTGGTCTTGAAAGATGTATTTATCAAATCTTTATTTAACATGAGTAGGTATGTTTAATTCTCCAGAAAAAGAATCTAGAACTACAGAATGAAGTAGGATGATTCATTTTGTTTTTCAACAATACAAGGTAGCCCAAAAGTTTAGTGCAGTTTTAATTTTTAAGACTTCAAAAGTACATGTTTACAAACTTATGAAGCGTATCATTTGAGAACTTTTTAACTCTTAATTTTGTGAACATTAAATAGTATGTTTTTATTTCTTTTAACTCCAGTCTCCCTGAAGTTGGCAAATACCAACTGAAGTAAAAAATTAAAAATATTTATTCAGAATATAGTTTGCTTGAGGTTTTACTTGAGTGGCAGATCATTAATGAAATCACCTTGTAAAATTATCTACTTTGGAATTTTAGGCAGGTACATGTCCTCAAAGAAAACCCGCCACACATACTGTTATAATATTGTTACATACATATCCTCTAGGCACATACATATCCTCAAAGAAAATCCTCCACACATACTCTTATAATATTGTTACAGCTCGTGTGAAACTCAGGTTTGAAGCAAAGATACCTTAAGTTTTGGGATTTCTGTTCTTGTTGAGGCCAACTCATCCTGTTTTAGGAAATGAGATCTGACTCTTATTCTAGATTTAATACTATACAGTAGTAGAAAAAAGTTAACTTTCACAAAAATTAGATTTAGTGAGTTTTATTCCTGATAGCTTCATCTTGTCCTGTGCTGCTGTTCTTACTCAACACAAAAAAATCAGGTTCATTGTAAATGCAAGGAAGGGTTTGGTTAAGCACAATAGCCTATAAGCTGCTTGCTGTTTAGATAACATCAAGGCTCGTCATGCACTGTGGAATTGGGACTTCAATACACTAGCTAGATGCGAGTTATTCAAATATTAGGAGCTCTTCAGTGGCGGTCAGATGGCGGAAGGTATATCTTTTGAAAATCCACAAAAATTGGTGCATTAAAAAAATTCTGAATTTTAGTGTCTTAGTCATTTTGAAAACAGTTCAAAAAGAACTCAAACAAGTACGTGGCAGAAAATTCTCATTTGAATGAATTTTTATGTGTAGTTTTATTTTGTTTTTGTTAAGAGCTGGCTTTTGAAAGTTCTGCTAATATCACAGTTGGAAGGAATGATGATATAGTGCTATTGGTAAGAAAAATTTCTTTGTTTTTTATGATCTAGAAATTGACTTGATTAAAAAACACATGCACTCAAACCACCAGAAGTTATACTTCTGTAAGTCAGTGGATTTTAGAAGTTTGATATCAAAGCTTTAAATATTTAATTAGATAATTAGTAGAATAGTGTTTAACATGTATTTTCACCTTTATAAGTAATATATTTTGAAATGCTCATGTAGATTTTTATCTTCATAGATATGTCATAGAAATGATAAGGGATTTCTATTTATGTACATGTTTTTAAAATTTAAATATATATTTTCAGCATGTTTATGTTCAAATGTAAGCTGTTGCAGTTGTCTCACTGGGTTTTACTAAAAGTTTATGTGAAAAGTGAAATCTTGGTAATTTCCTTTGAAGTATAGTATGTCTAAAGAGACTAGTAATTGGTGACTTTTAGAGAAACTTTTAATTTGAATTACTTAAATTATTTTTACTATTTCAACTTTGGTAAAACTTGGTGAGACATAAGAATTTTGCCTTAAAAAGTAAGTTAAATTTCAGAAAAATAACACTTGTAAAATGAGTAATGAGGTAATATGGTCAAGAATTATGTTTAAATAAGTGGGAATTCAGATTGTTCTAAGCAGTGCATCATGTAATAGCTCATTTAAGTATTTTTGCTGTGGTCATATGAGATGAAAATGTAGTTATCTTGGACTAATGTGTATTCTCTCAGATATTTTAAATAGTTATGAGTATATGAAATTAATGAAAACATTGATTTTTAATGGTAATTCTTTTTCTAAAATTATAAAAGCATGCTTATTTATCTACAAATATATTCTGTGTTGAAAAATTAGAACTTATGTAAGTGAGAAAGTGCATCTATATTTGTAGGCAATGGATAAAAGACGAGAGTGAAGAAGGATTAGATTCAAAACCCAGGAATAAGAGTTTATGGATAATACCTGATACATAATACATTGAGTCAGTAGATTTGGGACTCAGAGGCAGAGTCCTCAGGATCTTATCCCCTCATGCCAGGAATGACTGTTCTCTGAAATTTTCTTCTGTTTTCACCTCAGATGGGTGGCTTTTTTAAAAAAATTATTTTATTCAAGTATGGTTGATTTACAGTGTTGTGTTAATTTCTGCTGTATAGCAAAGTGGTTCAGTTATTCACACACACACATATACATTCTTTTTCACATTCTTTTCCATTATGGTTTATCACAAGATATTGAATATGGTTCCCTGTGTTATACAGTAGGTCTTTGTTGTTTATCCATTGTATATATAATAGTTTGTATCTTCTAATCCCAAACTCTCAATCCATCTTTTATACATATTAAAAAGTAGGAAGAATAGAATAGTATCATTATTAAAGAGTAGAATAATTAGTATAATGAACTCTAATGGACCATCACTGAGCTTTTAAGTGAGCTTTAGTAGTTACCAACTCATGGCCATTCCCTGGTCCATAATAATTTAAAAGAAAAAAATTTTTTTGGGAAGTAAGTTCAGACCTGCAAAAAAGTTGGTATGTTTGTATAAAGTTGCTTGTTGGTTCCTTGATTCTCCTTCTGATGTCTGCATAATCTAAAGCAGTGTCTCCTGCCATAGTGCTAATATTGATAATTGTACCCCCCACCCCCACGTGCAATCAGAAATGATACTTTTACTGATGTCAAAGAACCAGCTTTTTTTCTTTAATTTCATTTATTTCTTCTCTAAATTTTAGTCTTTCTCTTAATTGCTTACACTGGGTGTTCCTTGCCGTTCTTTTCCTGCTTTCTTAAGAACCTTATGAGAGAGTGCTTTCCTTTCTCAGTGTTCTCTGTGCTGTTGTTGTATATAATTACCCACATAGTTACCATGTCTGGTTTTTGCAGTCCTTTGTAGAGATCTGTATTACCATCAGTTATCTTTTTTACCCCCTGTGTCTGAGGACTTCCTTTAACTTTTTATAGTGTAGGTTTGCTGTTGGTGAATTTTTACCAGCTTTTATATCTGAGAAAGACTTAGTTCAATTTTGATTTTGGAAGATATTTTTTTGCTGGGTATAGAATTCTCATCATAGTTTCATTTTCTTAACACTTGAAAGATCTTGCTCTGTCTTTTTACTGCATTGTTTTTAGCAAAAAATTTAATGTCATTTTAAATTTATTTTCATTACAATTTTGAGCAGTTTGATGGTGATATACCTTGATGTAATTTCTTAATGTTTTTGCTTAGTGTTGGTTGAACTTCTTGGATCTCTGGGTTTATAGCTTTTCATATAATCTGGAAATTTTGAGGCCATTATAGAATTATTTATTTTTTGTTCCTTTCTACCTTATGTGTATATCAGAGTACTTGAGGTTGTTTCACAGCTTATTGATGCTGTTATGCTAGCTTTTTCCCCCCTCCTTAGTCTATTTTTTCCTCTCACTTTTTAATTTTCAATATTTCTGTTACTTTGTCTTCAAGTTCATTGATTTTTTTCCCCAGTAATATCTAATTTGCTGTTAATTCCATCTAGTATATTTTTCATCTCAGATATTATACTTTTTATTTTGTGTTCAGTTTGGTTATTTTTTATATCTTTCATGTGTCTACTTCACATGATTAGTCTTTCCTCTTGTTTTTTGAACATGTGGACTACAGTTACAGCAGTTGTTTTAATGGCCTTGTCTACCAATTCTGTTACCTCTGTCAGTTCTAGGTCCTCTTTTGTCCATTGATTTTTCTCATTATGGGATGTCTCTTTTTGGTTCTTTGTAAGACTGTTAAGTTTCAATTGGATAGCAGACATGGTAACTAGATAGTTTGCATTCCTGTAAATCTCCTTGGACTGTGTTCTGTGAAGCATTTACTTGGAAACAATTTTATTCTTTCAAGTCCTAGAAGTTTTGTTTGGCAGGACCAGAGTAGCTTTTAGTTTGGGGCTAATTTGAACCTACTACTGAAGCAAGGTGAAAGTCGCTCAGTCACGACTTTTTTGAGAAAAGTCAGACTCTCAGTCTGACTCTTTGTGATCCCATGGAATTCTCCAGACGAGAAAACTGGAGTGGGTAGCCTTTCTGTTCTCCAGGGGATCTTCCCAGCCAGGTCTCCCGCGTTGCAGGCGGATTCTTTACCAACTGAGCTACCAGGGAAACCCACTGAAGCAAAATCCTCTGGGTCCTCCTGATTCCACGCAACTAATGAGGTTTTCCATTGTGGTTGGTGGGAACAGGTACTCTCCCCCATGTGAACCTGATGCATTCTTCCCTTAAAACCTTTTGAATGGCTTTCTCCTGGTCTTGGTAGTTTTCTCACACAGAATTGCTGATCAGTATTCAATTGAAGACTTGAGAAGAGTCCCCATGTTGCAAATTTTTAGTGTTCATTCTCTGTACACACCTCTTCTCTGGTAATCTGCCTTGCAAATCCAGTCACTTTGGCACTTCCTTAGACTCACAGCTTCATCTCTTCAACTCGGTTGATTGCTGGGCTCCCCCTAGGTTCCCTGTCCTACCTTTTTTTTGTGTGGCATCCTGTAATTACTCAGTTTGTAAACTGGGACAATTATAGAGCTCACCTAGATACTTCCCATTTTTATATCAGTTTCTTCCGTTGAGTGAAACAGTTGTCAACAGTTGAAAGAAATGGTGACACAGTTGAAAGTGACAGCGTTTTCTTCTTGGCTCAAAAATTACTGCAGACAGTGACTGCAGCCATGAAATAAAAGACGTTTGCTCCTTGGAAGAAAAGCTATGACAAACCTAGACAGTGTATTAAAAAGCAGAGACATTACTTTGCTGACAAAGGTCCATCTAGTCAAAGCTATGGTTTTTCCAGTAGTCATGTATGGATGTGACAGTTGGACCATGAAGAAAGCTGAACTCCGAAGAATTGATGCTTTTGAACTGTGGTGTTGGAGAAGACTCTTGAGAGTCCCTTGGACTGCAAGGAGATCCAACCAGTCAATCCTAAAGGAAATCAACCCTGAGTATTCATTGGAAGGACTGATGCTGAAACTGAAGCTCCAGTACTTTGGCCACCTGATGAAAAGAGCTGACTCATTTGAAAAGACCCTGATGCTGGGAAAGATTGAAGGCGGGAGGAGAAGGAAACGACAGAGGATGAGATGGTTGGATGGTATCACTGATTTGATGGACATGAGTTTGAGCAAGGTCCAGGAGATGGTGAAGGACAGGGAAGTCTGGCATGCTGCAGTTCATGGGTTCGCAGAGACTTGGACATGACTGAATGCCTAAACAACAACAAGTTTGGTTGACGTCCAGTTCCTTGAAAACTATATAGTTTTAGATATTTTATTAATTTTGTTATTTTATTGGGTTGGCAAAAAAGTTCATTTGGGTTTTCCATAATATCTTACGGAAAAACCCAAATGAACTTTCTGGCCAACCCAGTAGTTAGGATGGCTAGTCTGGTCTGTCTTTACATCTTGGTTGGAAGCAGAACTCTCTTCCATTTAAGTATTTGAATAAGTTCTTCCCCTCAAGAAGCATATTTTAGGTGGTGATGGGAAATGGGCGTCAGAATTATATGTTTTGGTTGTTAAAAATGACTCTGGGAAATCCTGAGTGATGATCCTGAGATTCAGGCCAGGATTTAAGGAAGGAGCACAGATTAAAGGGTAAGAACCCCAGATTGGATTCTTTAGTGGGGACAGTGTCAGAGCAGAGAGTTCCTTTGCCTTATGCTTTGAAGGTAGGCATGTGTACATTTGAAACCTTGCAGGATTGGACTAAACCTTACAGGCTCAGGCAGCAACAGCTGACCTTTTCTGCACGGAAAGAGGTTGGATTTGCTCATTCTGCATGTAATCTATGGCATCAGGTGTATAGCCCTTGAGAACAACTGCTACCTCAGGTCATATTGATTTGATGGGACAAGCTTACATTGGTGGGATGACTCTAATATTGTACTTTTTTAGGGCTGCAACACACCCTAGTGTGAGAAGAAATTGTCACTAAGTTACCTAAAAGGTTTTGGATGATAATGTGACTTGCTTTCCTCTGAAAAACAGGATAACTCTGAGGCTTCTTTTCTAAGATGGCACCAAGTCCAATGTATATTGTGTGTGTGTATGTGTGTGTGTTTGTCATCAAATTCTTGCATTTTATTTCTGTGGAAAGTCCTGACTCTACTTAACCTCTGGCCCTCTCTTCAGGGCTACCACAAGGTAGAGAAACTTTGAGTGCCCATTCAGGACACATCAGTGTTTTTTATTGGTCATTTTCTTGATGACATAAATCAGGAGATTTCAGTAGTCTGATGTGGGGGATTAAGTTGAAATTCTGCAGTTGGTTTACTTTGCTATTAATTCATATCAGATAAACATTATATAGCTAAATTCTTTATTAGGTCACTCAGGAAGTATTTCTTGAGTACCAGCCATGTGTCAGGATTGTGCTGTCCACCAGGTAGATGAGTGGAGGCATGGCATCTGGAATGAGGGAGGTAACATTTGCACTGTGTTCTGCAGAGGTCAGCCATGTCTAAAGCAGTGGCTCTCAAACTCATCCACCTCAGGGCTCAGACCTTTTTACATTCTTGAAAATTATTGTGAACTCTAAGAAGATTTTGTTTATATGGATTATATCTGTTATTGCCATATAGATCTTTAAGAATATTAACTTACTGAAGCAGTAATAGATAAGTACATTTTCCCAAATAAATATATATATTTTCCAGAATCCAAAAAAAAAAAAAGCAAGAAAACCTGCATTGTTTTACATTTTGCAGCTCTCTTTAATGTTTGAATTTAATCTTTTTTTAGTACAGGAGATTTTTTTTGTCAGTGAGCTCAATAAAGTTTCTCCTAGAAATGAGCATCATGGGTAGTCAGGAACAATAAGATTACTCAGTGGACTTGGAATCAGGGTGGTCTCCAGTAGGGGTCCACGTGCATTAGAGATTGACCATTGGCCAGGGATTGCCATACATGTGATAGGTGCTCAGTAGATGAGTATGGAGAGTGAAAAAGGAAAATACTGTAATTTCTCTTAGAATTTAAATGACTTAGCAGCAGGGCTAGTGCTAATATAAATTAATTAGTGAAATATATCAAGTTTTATGATAGTAGTAAGTCATTCAGTTTCAAGAATTGGCACACCATTGAAAATGTTACGAGAATCAGTTAGCACTTTAGTGATTACTTAAATATCAGTTAAACTTTTATCCAAACAAGAAGTCTGATAGTATGCAGTTACTATAAGATACTATAATCTACTAAGATGTTTGTTCCTCTTTCCCTCAGTTATCTTCAATTGTTCTGAAGCACACGACCTTTCCAACCACTGTAGATATGGACAAAGAAGAAAGAAAGATTATCAACCAGGGTCAGGAAGATGAAATGGTAACCAGCTTTTACAATTTACTTGTGAAGTGTGAGTTTATTTTTCTAGGGAAGTAGAAAAGTACATTTAAAAAAACACTAAAATAAAATACAATAAAACAGCAGCTAAGTCAGTGTGATTTTTTTCCCCTTCTGGCTGTGTTTTTGAATTGGGATTATGTAATACCTCTGGTATTAGTATGTTCTTGTATGGTTCTAATGTGCTTCGTATTTCACTTGTGAACTGTTAAAACTCAGAGGAAAATGTTTTTTCATTTGATATAACTTAAGAAGTTATGTTAGCTAATGCTTATATATAGTTCTAAATGCAAAATTTCTAATTTTTCCTTTATAAGAAAGTTTAAAATCAGCTTAGTAAAACTCAACTCTTTCTTGGTGGTGTATGTAGGGGAAAGATAGGGTTGTTGTGTTGGAACTCTCTTAACATTTGATATGTGATTATTAATCACTGTGTCCATGCAGGAGATTTACGGCTATAATTTGTGTCGCTGGAAGCTTGCCATCATTTCTCTTGGAGTGGTGTGTACCGGCGGCTTTCTTCTCCTGCTCCTCTATTGGATGCCCGAGTGGCGGGTGAAGGTGACCTGTGTGAGAGCTGCAATTAAAGACTGTGAAGTGGTGCTGCTGAGGACTACTGTAAGTCCACAGGATTACTTGTAGTGAATTATTTGTGGGGTAAAATGATGTGTTTATGTGTATTCTGTTCAAAATAAAATATGATGAGAACATCATTGCTAGGATACAATGAGAAATACTAATCCTGGTATTTCTAAAGCATTTGTGTTCCAAGTGACTAATATCCCAGTGATTTGAGTTTAAAGGAATCTTGAAAGTGAAAAAAAAAAGTGAAAGTGTTAGTCACTCAGTCGTGTCTGACCCCTCGTGAACCCATGAACTATAGCCCACTAGGCTGTCCTCTGTCCATGGACTTCTTCAGGCAAGAATACTGGGTGGGTAGCCATTCCCTTTTCCAGGAGATCTTCCCGACCCAGGAATGGAACCCAGCTCTCCAGCATTGCAGGTGGATTCTTTACTGTCTGAGCCACTCAAATCTACCCTTTTTTATAGCTCTTGATGCACTGAGAGATTAGATAGATGGCTGGTCTGTCAAGGTTACCCGAAAGGGCTGTATCCCAGATCTCTTCTACTGTGCAGTGCTGCTGCTCCCCAGGTTTTGTTTTGTAATCCTACTTGGAAGCATTTTATAAGAGGCTTTAATACCCAGTCTCAGTATGTAGGTGGATTAAATCAAGAAATTATGCATAATCTTTTATGAGATCCTCTATCAGTAAAGAATGACGTATATAAAATGCTAAGCGATCAAGAACACTTTATGTTTGAATTTGTGCATCTTCATGAAATGGTTTAATATTTAGTGAGTAGAAAGTGACGCTTTCTCATTTAGAGATTAGTATTAATAAATAATATATCGTGTAAAGAATGGAAACTGTATATATGATTATATATAATTGACTCTTTACCCTTATTCCTTTCTCTTTGAAGGATGAATTCAGAACGTGGTTTTGTGCAAAAGTTCGCTTCCTTTCTCTAGAAACTCCCCCATTTTCAAGTTCAAAATCTCTGGTTAATAAAGTTTTAAATGGCCATGCAGTTCACTTAACTGAAAATCTGGCTGAAGAGAATAGGCTTGAGATGAATAAATACTCACAGCCTCAGTCACAACAGGTATTGTGATCTTATTCTCAATGTTTCTTTAAAAACTGGAATTGTTACATTTTATGCTACTGTAGATAGTCTATAATTTTGTACTTATTTTTAAGATAAAACTATATGCATATAAAATACCCGTTTATCACTATATGTAAACATTTTAAATATTTACTAGAAGAAATGGATTATGTCACATGTGATTGCTTTAATTTTAATAGTTGTTATATGCTAAATTTGTGTTAGTAAACTTAATTATTAACAAGTGATGATAATGCTTTTTGATGTAACCTTTTTATATGTTCTACAGATTCGCTATTTCACCCACCATAGTATGAAATACTTCTGGAATGATACCCTTCACAATTTTGATTTCTTAAAGTAAGTATTCTTCTTTTGTTTGGATTGTATGAGTGTCTTGATTATGTTTTAGATAGAAAATAATTCATTTTAGTGTTATATAAGATGGAAGATTTCCCTTCACTTAATTTTAATAACTCCCTGGTGGTGTTTGAATACTCAGTAATAACTCAGTAACCAGTTTAGAATAAACCCCATCTGCAAGTTGTATCCTGGCAAAATTGACACAAAAGTTAAAAGCACCATGCTCCCAAAATCCAGTCTGAGTCCTTTTCTTTTTGAGGATTCATCTCAGAGTAAATTTTGAGTATACCTTTTAGCCTGCCAGAGTATCTGAATTATCACCTCTCAATTTGCTGATGGTTTCATCCATTTGTATTCAGTACTTGAGGGATGGAGTAATAGACAAACATTAAATTTAACTTTCATATGTGGATAAAGATGGGACATGGTCAAATGTGTTAAGCCTTGGGTAGGACAAATTGGAATAATTCTTAAAATTTCATTTTTATGGAGACTTCAAGTTACATCAGGACTGAATTTACTAGGATTTTATTTATTTATTTTTGGTTGCACCACACAACTTGTGGGGTCTCACTTCCCTCACCAAGGATTGAACCTGGGCCACTGCAGTGAAAGCCCAAAACTAACCACTAGGAAACCAGGGAATTCCTTTAGGGTTTTATTTTTATTGCTGTTAAAGTGATTATAGTAAATACCCATTAAGTGTTCTTGCTTGAGAGTGGCAAAGGAATTCTTAATATTAGCAGTAAAAAGAGAATCACCTTATGAACATTTAAAATATTCATGCTTGGACTTTTTCCCTTAGACATTTCCTAAAGAATTAGATAATTCCTAAAGAATATTGCTAGTATTCCTGAAGAATTGGAATATTATGGAATGGAGCAGGGGAGTTCCACCTGCCTAGTTGTAAAGACCATTCCTAGTTAAGAACCATTGCTTATTTTTTAGAGAATACTCCCAGTGAACTGTCATTTTGTGCTTAAAAAATTTTTGACTTGGAGTGCCCTGGGGGAAAATAGCACACATGTTTGCTGTGTAGCCTTTGCCAACCATGGCAACTTGTAGGATTTAAGCTTATTCCAATGATAGCAGTTAATTAGGGAGCTTAGTTTTTTCTTTTGGAAAAAGTAGAAAAAGATTGGAGTTAAATGATGTGTTAGATTCTCTATAGAGTTTTTGGGAATAGTATCTCAGTTAAAATAAGCCTTGAGAGGAAAGCAGGTATGTTAGTCGAATCCCAGTTTTAATCATTACAGATTTTAGACATTGTCTGTGACTTAGACGGATTCTGCACTTCTCCTTAATGAGAGAAGAATTCAGATTGATGCTTTTTGTAGAAAGAAAAATAACTGAGTAGGACTTACTAGTGTGAAGCTTCAACATTTAAGAAGGGAAACTTGATAAAAAGTAAAGTTTGAAACACTTGAGTTAGTCATACTTTACCTTTAATTTTTTTGGTTATTAACTGTTACAGCTTTGGCACAGACTTAAAGGATAATAATATTGTTATATAATCTTATCCCGTGATAGATACATTGTGTAGCTTAGAAGTTGCCACATTTGAGATTTAGGCCTTTTATTACTGTTTATCTTAGGAAGTAGAAATTTAAAAATTGTCATCCATTGTCTCAGTTTTTGTTAGGGGTTTCTATTTGTAAGGAAATCACACTTTAAAATCAGAAATATAGAAAAATGAGGCATTAAGAAATTTGGATATTTTAAACTTTGTTTAAAGTAAAAACTTTGGATTTATTTAGGGGACTGGATGAAGGTGTTTCTTGTACGTCAATTTATGAAAAGCATAGTGCAGGACTGACAAAGGGGATGCATGCCTACAGGTAATCTTTATCCAACTAAAGTTAGCTCTATTATCAAAATTCCGAAATAAAGTAGTATATATAGTTTACCCTTTTACCATATAGTTGTAATGTTAACAATTATTTAAATATTATAACATAGTAATTGACAGCTTATTGATATTTTATTTGGGTGAGACTCTTCAGTTTAAGAATTATAAAAGTGTTGAAGCCGATTTTGAAGTGAATATCCCTGAAAATATACTGTATTTCATCATTTCTAAGGTGCACACTTTCCTACATTTTAACATCTCTAAAAGGAGGGTGTGTCATACAGTGGGTGAAGTGTCACCCTTTACTTGACAGCATTTTAATCTTTCTTGATAGTACATAAAATCATGGAATGTCTTACAATTGATAGCATCTTCGATTTACTGAAATATTGGGAATTGTAAGCATGAGCTCAGATGTACTAAAATGAAAATTTGTAAATTGGGAGACAATATCTTTTTTATAGTGTTATTCTTTGCTAAGGTATAAAAGTATACCAGTGTATTATGTATTGTAAAGATAATGCCGTTTTCAAATTAAATTAGGAATTTTCTTGTACTTCTGTAGCATGTTCTTTTAAAGGGTTGCAATATAAATTCATTCAGACTTCTGCTTCATAAAACACGAGAATTAATTTATCATCTAGAAAGTACTATTATAAGGAATTTAAGTGGAAGGTTTTAAGCAACTTTTCTTAAGCATTAAAAAAAAGGCTCCAAATGTATGCTGTTTTGAAATAAACATTTTTAGTGCAGTATTCTTATTAGAAAAATAGTATAGGACACCTCAAATTACTTATGTAGTCTCTTGAAAAAATTAATTGCAGTTCAGAATTGTTGAGCTGTATTGTGTTTATGGGTGGAAAAGATCTTTTGCTGATACGGTTTATTGTAGATTAGTGGGAGAGGTACTTGTCACAAAAAGGATAAAATAATAACAGTGTAGTTATCCAATATTGACTATGTTGATTTAAATACTGTAGATAGAGAATTTAAATTGTAGAAGACAACTGTTTAGAAAAACGAATGTTTAGGTTCCAGAATTTAGGAGCAGTTGGTGTTTTGAGCCTTATCTAATGCAGTGCCTTTGGTAAATTGTACTGTTATAATACAATATAATGTAATATTATTGTTATTATATTTTCCTGTTATAGAAAATTGCTTTATGGAGTAAATGAAATTGCTGTGAAAGTGCCTTCAGTTTTTAAGCTCCTGGTTAAGGAGGTAAGACAACTGTACCTGTCTTAACATTTGTGATCAATAGGTTTGTCAGTTGAAAAGAGTCAGGATTTAAGTAATAAGAAGATATTCTTGTTTTTTCGTTTCCTAACTTCTCTTTGCTTATTTTTTTACTTGGAAGGTCAGAAAGATCTTTCTCCAGTAGATCAGTCATTTGGGGGCATGATTACTGTTTTATTTTGTCTGATTTGTTTGCTTTTCTTGTCGGTAGATTTTTTTCTTATTCTCAGGAGGTTGTGCATCTAAACCGTGCCCTATTTTGCAGATGTGTACCTCTGTCTGCCCCCCCACCCCCCAATTTTAAAAATAATTTATCATGTTTTCTTCATGTGGTACACTCTTAGTGACTAGGCCTCATGCCAGATGTTTGGAATAAAAACATAACATGATGAGTGACAGTGAGGAACTTGCACTTTAGCCTAGGGGGAATGCATGTTGGTAGTTACTGTAGTGACTTCAGTCTGTAAGAGCCACAGAGGAGGTGTAAGTAAAGGGGTGTGGCATGTAAAGAAAGAGAGTAAGTGGCTTTGCCTGGGAGAGTTAGGCTCTCCAGTCTTCTTTCTGATTTTGGGCTAAAGATCAGAATTAGCTGTACTGGGTCAATACTTTGAGTAGAAGTTAGATTGCCTTCCATCATTTCTTGAGAGTAGCTGTGTAATGGAGCTTTAGAGCACAGCAACATGTAAGGAGTTGGAATTAGAAAGACTGGATTGTAACATGACTCCATCAGTAACTAGCTCTGATCATTAGAAGACTTGCTGCTCTTGTATTGGTAAAATTGTAGTAAATTGTAGTAAATCCTTTAATGGCCTTATTTGATTTTGAAGTAAAATAGGATTATGTATGTAAAAGTGCTTTGAAAAGTACAGAAACATCAATTTTAAGATATTGGAGATTATTAGTGAAATTGATAAAAATACTATAAAATTTGGGTAGTCAAAGTCCTTTAGCAGGACTCCTTTTTTTTTTTTTTTTGAAGTAAACCTGCCAATTGGTTTTTTATTGGCCAAATCAGATGCAAACATCTTTTAAATTTTTTTAGATTATGAAAGTATGATAACACCTTTACAGGAGACTTGGAAAATGCAGAAGAAAGTTACATATAGTTCCACTATACATTACAATTATTTTTTTAAGTAAATTAAGGTTTTTAATTGGAGTTTTAATATCAAACTCTCAAAAATTAATAGAATAAATAGACAGAAAAGTAGAAGGATGTAGTAGACCTAAAAAGCAGTATGAACCAATTCAACATAGTAATAATTAAGATTTATATAATTTTCACATAACAGCAGGATACAAATTCTATACAAGTTCCCATAGACTATAAACCAAAAGACACTGGAACATATCCAGGGACATAAAACAAGGTGGAAAAATTTCATGGTCTAAAGGTATTGAAATCACACAGTCTGTTCTCTTTATCACTGTGGAATTATGTTAGAAATCAATATCAAAATATACTTGAAAATAACACACATACTTTCAAGTGCTATGTGATATTTACCGTTAGAGATCTTTGACTAAGCCATTAAAAGCCTCAGTAAAGTTAAAAGACTGAAAAAAATTCAGAAGGTGATTGCAGAGAAGAAAGGATTTAAATGAGAAATTAATATCAAAGATACTTTAAAGGTCTCATGTATTTGGAAATTGAATGTCCATGTTTAAATGATGGGTGTATGTAAGAAGCCATAGCAAGGAAAGTTAGAAAATATTTGTAATAGAATAAAATTGAAAAGAGAATTTATCAGAATTTGTTGCATGCAACTGAAGCTGCTCAATGCAACTGAATGTGGAGTCTTGAATAAGGTATGAAAACAAAAGAATGGACAGTAGCATAAAATTTTGTGAAATTTGAACAAAATCTGTGCTTTTGTTAATAATACTGTATCACATGTTAATTTCCTGGGTTTTTTTTTTTTTATATTTCTTTATATTCTCAGAATTGGATTCGAAATTTCAAACCTCTGTCAAATTTTTTTTTTTAAGTCACTGAAATAATAAGTGTGGAAGTGCACACATGCACATGTTTTCATCCACCCAGCCAGCCTATGTTTTTTGGTTGGTGCATTTAATCCATTTATATTTAAGGTAATTATCACTATGGGTGATTCTGTCACTAATGGTTTTGGGTTTTATTTTTGTAGGTATTTTCTGCTTCTTGTGTTTAGCAGGACGCCTTATCTTTTTTTTTTTTTTTTTCATTCAGGTTTTAATCCTTATTTCCTTAGAGAAAGCAAAGCAGTGTAACTTATCTCATATTTGTCTTCTCTTTGGACTTCAGTGAACTTTTGACTTATAACTAAATTAGTGTTTCAGGTTCATAATAAGTAAATGTTTGTTCCATTTGGTAAAACATTTTGTACTCTTTTGCAGCACAGTAATTATTGAAAGTAAATGTGCTTTATTCCTAAGGCAAAGTGAAAAACAGCTAAATTCACACATTTTAGCTGTTTCTAGCTGAATCTGTATTTGGGTTTGGTATCAATCTAACGGGATGCTCCCGATTTCAGTTAAGCTTACTTAGTCAAATTCTAGTAATTTAATGATTCTTTTCTAAAAAGGTAGTATCTTGCTCTACTCTTTGGGTAGTTAGTTACATGTTGCCCTAGGGTACTATAGAGCTTATCCTATTAGTATCATGTTAGTTATTTCTTAAATCTGTATGGTTTTAAATATCTCATTCAGTTTGACTTAAAATTTTTGTTTTTTAGGTTCTCAACCCATTTTACATTTTCCAGTTGTTCAGTGTTATACTCTGGAGCACAGATGAATACTATTACTATGCTATAGCCATTGTGATTATGTCTGTAGTATCAATTATAAGCTCCCTGTATGCCATAAGAAAGGTGAGTCCAATTTATTATGGTTTTCACAACTGTATTTGTACTTTGTAATAACACATAAGGTGTGCAGAATGATGTTTAGTATAAAGCACGTTCTTGATACAGTTTTTCTTTTAGTTATGTGAATATGTACTCCTTTGCCCTCTTTTTGAGGTGGGGGAAGGCAGATGCTTTTTCAAGTCGGAGTATCACTTGATTGCTTTGGGACTGTAGGGGTCTCTAGTTGCTTATCTTAGACTGGAATACTGGAGGGCTGAATCTCCTGTTTTTAGGCCTGTCTTGTTAAAATGCTTCTTATTTTGTTTGGGGCTGAAACATGGAATGATCTTTGAATCTTTTGGTCTTGACCTTTTTAAAGGTAGAGTAATATGTGTTTATTATATTAGCTTGTGTGCTAAGTCACTTCAGTCATGTCTGACTCTTTGTGCCCCATGGACTGTAGCCCACCAGACTCCTGTCCATGGGATCATCTAGGCAAGTATACTGGAATGGGTTGCCATTTCTGCCTCCAGGGGCTGTTCCTGACCCAGGTATCGAACCCGAGTCTTGCATCTCCTGCATTGCAGGCGGGTTCTTTACCACTATATATTAGCTTAGCTTATTTTATATTACCCTTGCTTTCTAATAGATTGAGGAGTGAGTTTATATTAATGAATTCAAAATTTTTTTCCTCTGATTCAGCAATATATTATGTTACATGACATGGTGGCGGCTCACAGTACTGTGAGAGTTTCAGTTTGCAGAGTAAATGAAGGTAAGTACTTCAGTTTACTCTTAGAAAAGTAAATAGAAAAAAATATCCACTGTGCACTAATGTGTGAAGCAAGCCCAGTATATTATGCATATACACGTAGTTCCATAAGAAACAAAAGTGTGTGTTTGGATTTATAGTCATGTCTCTGTATCAAGTTCATTCATTTAGCCACTATACTAGGCTCTCAGGATGGACATAGTCCTTGCATCATTGAACTTCAGTCTAGTTGGAAAGACAGATGAAAAACAGAACAATGAAGTGTGATAAATGATAGGGAGAGTTCAGGGAACTTAGATGTTAGAGCTCATTTAATATAGGTGTCTTCTATATAGACATCCTTCTAATATAGGATGGCTGCTTTGAACAAGTATATATATTTTATTTTATTTATTTTTAATTTTTAATTTAATTTTTTAACTTTACAATATTGTATTGGTTTTGCCATATATCAACATGAATCCGCCACAGGTATACATGTGTTCCCCATCCTGAACCCTCCTCCCTCCTCCCTCCTCCCTCCCTATACCATCCCTCTGGGTCGTAAGTGATTGAATTAGCCAGATAAAGTATAGGTGAGAAAGTGATAAGGCAGGGTTGATGTGAGAGTTGGACTGTGAAGAAAGCTGAGCGCCGAACAATTGATGCTTTTGAACTGTGGTGTCGGAGAAGACTCTTGAGAGTCCTTTGGCCTGCAAGAGGATCCAACCAGTCCATTCTAAAGGAGATCAGCCCTGGGTGTTCTTTGGAAGGAATGATGCTAAAGCTGAAACTCCAGTACTTTGGCCACCTCATGCGAAGAGTTGACTCATTGGAAAAGACTCTGATGCTGGGAGGGATTGGGGGCAGGAGGAAAAGGGGACGACAGAGGATGAGATGGCTGGATGGCATCACCGACTCAATGGACATATGTTTGAGTGAACTCTGGGAGTTGATGATAGATAGGGAGGCCTGGCATGCTGCGATTCATGGGGTCGCAAAGAGTCGGACACGACTGAGCGACTGAACTGAACTGAAAGAGGGAAATAAGAGGATTCTAGTGCCCAAAGGCCTGGAAATTAAAGAGAGTTTGTTCATTGCAATAACTGGAAGAAATTCAGTGTGGCAGATGCAGCATTTAGAGGGTAGACAGTCTTTTAAGGCTTGTGAAGGAATTTGGACTCTCCCAAAAGGCAGTGGAAAGACATTCAAGGGTTTTAAGCAGGAGAGTGATATGATCATATTTGCCTATTTGAAAAAATTCTTCCGATTGCCATGTTCAGACTTACTTAGAAGGAAGTAATATTGAAGGCATGAAATGAATCAGCGTGAGGGTTGTGGAGATGGAGGGTAGAGAGATGGCTTTGAAAGATACTTAAATGTGGGCATTGAACAAGATTTGCTGATAGAGTGGTGTCAGGCTGGTGGGGGATGGATGTTGGTGTCATTTAATTAAATAGGGAACACTGGAGGAGAAGCAAAATTGTAGGGAAGGATAATGTTTTGGACACATTGGTTTGTCTGGTGAGATACGGAAGAGGTTAAGGATACAGGGGAGGCAACTCAGCATCATGGGTCTTGGAGACAGCAGCCTCTTTGATTTATCAGGAAAACCAAATCAGTCTGCATTCTCTTCAACTTGATATCCCTCATCCAAGTGTGAACCCAAGTTAGCCTAGCAGGTTGTTTTCTTCTTTGTGCTTCTTGGTCACTTGCTACTTTAGCTGATAATATCACCTTTCCTAGCTGCAGTCCTAAGATGTGTGGTTTATTGGTGTTCTCCCCTTCCCACTCTGCCACTGCCAAAGATGCTGGGCATCTCTCAATGTATTTCTTCCTTACCCCCTCAGTAGTCCAACAGATTATTGATACTTAGTTTCCCATATACCTAAGGGTTAGAATTTCAAGTGGCAGGAGGGTATTGAGTCAAGTTTTTAAAATAAAGGATCATATTAAGAAATGAAGAGTATTATACTTAATACATGCTAAATAACTTTAGAATTCTTTGCTCTTAGCTTAGTAAACTACTTATACCTTTTTTTTTTTTTTTTTAAGAAAGAAAAGAATATTTGTCCTAAGGGCCAACATCACAAACAGTAGTTTTCTCCTCATCCATCTTTGCTTAAAAACTAGTAGTGTAAGTCTCTTCTAAGCATAGTTTAATAAAATCTAGGGGTAGGGGAAGAAAGAATGCCCAAATATAAGGCCACCTTTTACTTGAGAAGATCTTGGAAAAAGTGTTTAACTAACTTGAATATAATACATAAATTTCTAAGGAAATAATGAACTATATATGATAGTTTTATTTTATACATTTATTTGAAATAATGTCTAAGATATTTGGAACTATTTTAGAAATATTGAGAAGACAATGAAACAATATGGATTATAAATAGTAGCCGTAAGGAAAAGAGTGCTGTTAGAAAAGAAAGTGATAAAATTTCAGTGCTTTTCTCTGTTTCCAAGGGATTATAGAAATCTGAGGTTATGTACCTGTTGCAGGGGGGTGTCCTGGGTGGACTTACTGCCTGTTTAGCTCACAGGGCTGATAGCTAAGATTGACCATCCACTGTTGAAATGAGTGTTGAAATCCACCCATCTCTTAGCTTAGAGGGGACTTGGCATTAACTGTGTGCGCTTGGCGTACTATCCTGGGACAAACTAGCTGACACGTTATAGACACTGTGCTCTGTTAGCTTAAGGAATAATAATTTTGTCTGTCAGTACTCTTCATCTATTGAAATTTTCTTATTTAACTCCAGTATATTTTTAATGTCTTACTGAGATCAGGTGACCTTTGGATAGATCTTTAGTTTGTTGTATTTTTATTACAAGTTAAAGAATACTCTTTTCAGACCTTTCTTTGTTTTTCTTTCCTTAAATTCAGAAATAGAAGAGATCTTTTCTACAGACCTTGTGCCGGGAGATGTCATGGTCATTCCATTAAATGGGACAGTCATGCCTTGTGATGCAGTGCTTATTAATGGTACTTGTATTGTAAATGAAAGCATGTTAACAGGTAAACTAAATTAAATGAGTAAAAACTAGCTGAGTTGCTTATAATGATATTAGGACTAAGTAGTTACTGATTAAGCTTGTATCAGCATTAACTATGCAGTTTGTATCCTTTACTCACAAATGTCGTGTAATAGATGTTGAAGTTTTGTTTTTTTTTTTTGAGGGGACCAAATCCTGCATTATACTCAGCTGTAATACTAAAGTATAATGCTGGTGCTTACATCTCTTGTCCAGCTTCTGTTAATTCTTCTGACAGGAGGAAATGCTTTATAAGAAGGGACTAGGAAAAAAGTTCTTTCCCCACAGCATATTTATTGCTGTTCACTTTGATGTGCAAAATGTAGGAATAAAAGAGTTGATATTTTTGTTAAATTGGGGAGAAATAGACTTCAAAATAACTTCCCTTTGGAAATTCAGAATCTAGAGGTAGAGCTTTATACCTTTTTATCATATGACTTTTTTAACTGTCATAGTCAGTCTGGCAAGAAAGTGATTCTTATATAATACATTTTTTAACTATTAAGAGTCTGTCTTAAAACACACTCATGCACATAAACATCCCTGCACACTTGTTGCCCTTGACACAAGAAGTGTAGATGCTACAGAGCATAACATTGTAGCAGTAAAATGATTTGTCTGTTTGTTACTATTAGAGGATTACCGTACTCCTCTTTGCTCAGATGTCTGTTCTCTTCGTTGTGTGTGTGTGTGTGTGTGTGTGTGTGTGTGTGTGTGTTGGGAGGTGAGGGCAGATAGGACTGGATCTTCACATGTTGTGTGTTCTTGGGGTTGCAGAGTGCTTCCCAAGTTAGTTCTCAGGGGTGCTGTGGTGATCACAGAACAGGTGCTGAGGTGATGACAACAACCTTGTCTTCTTATGAAACTTGATGTAATTATTTCCAAGTGATTACATTTGAGTCACAGATGACTTTCGAGAAATACTGTGGAAGACAAGATTTGCTATTTCTGGGTAAGGAAATTGGAAGACAAAAGGCTGATTGATTAAGCTGTATTATTCACATTTGAGAACTTTCAATAACTGTTGTCAACAGTATTTAACATTTAGTAAATGTAACAACTCAAGATTTGTATGTTTGATACTGATTTCTATGCTTTAATTTATGAATTTTTTTTTTAAAAGGAGAAAGTGTTCCGGTGACAAAAACTAATTTGCCAAATCCTTCAGTGGACATGAAAGGAACGAGAGATGAATTATATAGTCCAGAAACACATAGACGACATACTTTGTTTTGTGGGACAACTGTTATTCAGACTCGTTTCTACACTGGAGAACTTGTCAAAGCCATAGTAGTTAGAACAGGTAGAAAATACTTAATCTTTTCTTGCATGGTTTAGCACATTTGATGCTTATTGCATGTTTAAAAAGAGATTCTATTTTGAAAGATAATTGTCATTTTCTTATAGAGTTACTATAGAATCATTTTCTTCTTTACTTTTTTTTTTAAAAAAGGATTTAGTACTTCCAAAGGACAGCTTGTTCGCTCCATATTGTATCCCAAACCAACTGATTTTAAACTCTACAGAGATGCCTACTTATTTCTACTGTGTCTAGTGGGTGTGGCTGCAATTGGGTTTATCTACACTATTATCAATAACATTTTAAATGAGGTATGTATGTGGGAAACCCTTAATAGAGTTTGATTCTTAATTATCACGTGGCTATTGAGGATTTGAGATGTATCTAGCGAGACTGGAAAATTGAAATCCTAATTTAAATTAATTTAACTTAGAGCCATATGAGACTTGTAGCTATTATGTTAGAAAGTACAGATGTAGAACATCACCATCATAGCAGAAAGTTTTTATCAGGTTTAGATGGTCTTTTATTTGCTTTCTTGTGACTTAAGAGAGGAGTGATCACATACTCACCAAAAGCTTTCTTCTTTTTTCTTTTTTTAACCTCTGGTATATACAGCATTAAAATTACCGGTGATTACTGAATTGCAGATATTTCTAAGGGACCTTGTCAGATTTCTTTTTCTATCACTTGTAAAGACTCTGATAGTAGTAAGAGTCAATATCTAAAAATGTTTACTTTGAAGTATGTAGTGTATGAAGTATATGGGGCTATTAAAGTAGGAATTTAAAAAAATAATAGCTCTCATTTCACAGCCCACTGATGATTCATTGAGCTATTTTGCAGCATCTCTAAAGGGGAAAAAAAATTATAAATAATTAATAGATGAATATATATGTGCTTAATAAATATATAAAATTAAAGAAATACTCATTGGATTAATAAATTTTAATATTAGGGGGTCTGACATTTATTTTTATGTTAACTGTAGGTTGAAGTTGGGGATATAATTATCGAGTCTCTTGATATCATTACAATTACTGTGCCGCCTGCACTTCCTGCTGCAATGACCGCTGGCATTGTGTATGCCCAAAGAAGACTGAAGAAAGTGGGTATTTTCTGTATCAGTCCCCAAAGGATCAACATCTGTGGACAACTGAATCTTGTTTGCTTTGACAAGGTTGGTTCAGTTTCATAATCATTCTTAAAGGTCACTTTGTAGTTTTGTAAAGCTAAAGTATTTAGATTAATGGTTTCTGTGTTCTTTATCAACTAATTTGCACACATTTTAAAAGAAATGTTTTTCTAATTTTCCTTTTTTAAAACTTACTTGGCATCTATCATTTTTATATTATTTTTTCATTTTTAAAATTTTTATTACTTTGGATATTGCTTATTTGCCCAAATCTGCAATTAACCAGTTCTTCTAGAATTATACTTTGTAGTAGTAGTTAAATTTATTTGCTCTTTCATGGTTTTAACAGAGTAGACTTCATATAGATAATGTTTTCTGGAATGTTATTGCTATGAAGTATATACATTTAGTGTTTGCTCTATGATTTTATTGAATGTGTTATAAAATTACAAAGGACACTGATTATATAATTTCATGTGAAAATGACAGATTTTTTTACTTGTTTGAAATACAGAGGGTTCTCCTTTCCTCACGTGGGATCAGTTTTTCTGAAAGTTCAAAGAACTAAATCTTGACCAGGTTCTTCTGGGTAACTGATATGATACACATTTGATTTTTGTGTATCATCTTTATTATCAAGAAAATAAAAAGTGAGGTGTATTTTGTTAAGAAAAAAAGGAAGGTCGTAACTTAATGATTGTTTCATATTAAATTAGTCTGTTCAGAAAATTTTATGTTTGATCTTTTTCGGAAATGTTTAAAAAGTTTTTAAGCAGACCCAGAAGTGGAAAAAAAGATGCAAGTGAAATAAACCCTCATTTACCCATTATCCTACTTAAACAGTTAACCAGCATTTTGTCAGTCTTAACTTTATTGTCCCCTCATTTTGAAGGTGGCAGCATTAGACATTATATTACTTTATCCATATACTTCAGTATGTAGCTCTAGAAGATAAAATAATGTTTTAAAAATACAACACTATTATCACTGCTTACTACTACACTTAACAGAATTAACAGCCTCTGTATTACCTAATATCCAGTACATATTCAGGTTTCCCTGCTTTACAGTCTGTGTTTTCAGTTGTAATCCAAATACAGATCGCAACGATTGCAGTTAATCTGTAACCATTGTTTTTCTTGCCCTTTTTTTCCAGTCATCTTATTGGAGAACCCAGGTTATTTATTTCCTGAATTTGGCTGATTACACTTCTTGATGTCATTTAACCTTGTTCTTCTTCCCTGTTTTGGCTCCATGTGCCCTAATCTCTCCCTCCTGTGTCGGCATCTTTTGTGATAGGTTGAGTGGCGCATTGTTCCACTGTTTAATAACAAAAGCACATAAGTATACATTTCTATACATATCTCCCTCCACCCCACCCACATAGAGGAACTGTACCAAGGGAGTATTCTGCACCCTTTTCCTCAGTTTTGTCCTGAAAGTTATTCTCTGTTAGCACACACACACAGATCTTACTCATCTCCTTCCCCCTTTTATGTCTGTATAGCACTCTATTATGTAGACATAGCATAGTTTTTCATGATTTGTAAATGTGTGCTTTTTTTTTTTTTTTTTTTTTTTTAAGACTGGAACCCTTACTGAAGATGGTTTAGATCTTTGGGGAATTCAACGAGTGGAAAATGCACGGTAATTATTGGCTAGACTTGACCATTTATTGTTGTTGTTGAGTCACTCAGTCATGTCTGACTTTTTTTGACCCCATGAACTGCAGCATGCCAGGCTCCCCTGTCCTTCACTGTCTCCCGGAGTTTGCTCAGACTCATGTGCGTTGAGTTAATGATGCCATCCAACCATTTCATCCTCTGTTGTCCCCTTTTCTTCCTCCCCTCAATCTTTCCCAGCATCAGGGTCTTTTATTAGTTTATTTCTAATAAATATATTAATATATGAAACATTCAGACTTATAGAAAGTAATACGACAGACAGCTCTGTACCCACTACTGAGATTAAACAGTTGACATTTTGCCATGTTTGTTTCAGATCTCTGAAGCAAAAAGATTTAAAAAGATTTAAAACATTACAGATACTGCTGAAGTCTTACCTATCCTTTTGTCTGTCCTTGCTGCTGTTCTGAAGTTGTGTTGTTATCCTTGCATAGTTTACTTCCTGTGTATCTACCCATAAACAAGATCTGTCCATAAATAAGTATATACGACTGATATGTACTGTATGTGTTTTTGCCGCCTTTTGGCCTCCTAACATTGTTTCCAAGATTCCTCCATGTTGATACGTATAGATCCAAATTATTAATCTTAACTATTGTTTAGTATGCCATTGTGTGACTAAGCCGTAATATTTGTGCTTCAGCCCAAGGGCAGTTTCAATTTTTTTCCAGTTTTCCTTCCATACTCCTAAACAGTATTGCAATTAAAGTTCTTAGGGTTACAACTCCTGTGAGTATGTGGTTGAGTTTGAGTAAACCCATTTCTTCACAGTTTCAGTACTGGATCATACAGCACATGCATGGCCACAGCTCTAGTAGGTACTGTCTGCTTACTCTCTAAGTGATGGTGCAAACTCAGTCTCCCTCAGTGTATGGGTGATCCTGTTGCCCCACATCCTTGCCAAACTTGGTTTTGCCAGACTTCTAATTTTCCCAAATGAATAGCTATGAAATGTTATTTTATTGTGGCTTTGTTCGGAGTTTCTTCATTACTTATAAAGCTGAACATTTTTTCACATTTTTGGAAGGAGGATTATTTGGCATTCTGTGTATTGTCAGTTTATATCCTGATTTTCTTTTTTAATGATGTTGTTTGTCTTTATCTTATTCATTTATTAGAAGTCCTTTGTATTTTCTGGGTGATAATCTTTTTCAGTACTATGCGTTATGAAAATATTTCTCCCGTCTTTTTTTTTTTTTTTTTTTTTTTACTTTATTGCTATCTTTTGATGCTTAGAAGTTTTACTACTATAGTTGTGTTTTTGCTGGTTTTTTCTTTTCCTCTCTTGAAAGTATGGAATTTTGGTTTATACAGTTTGAGAGACTGTTGTTTGGTTCATGGATTGTCAGAATCGGCACATCTTGGTAAATAGCATATCACATTGTGAACTTACTTATCCCTAATGAGGCCTGTTGCTTTTAATTCTGTTTCATCGAATATTTGTGTGCTTACATACCAGCTTGCTCTTGCCTAATATATACCTATGTATCTTTTTTTTCCATCTCTTTTCACTCTTTCTCTGCCATTGTGTTCACATTTATTGTGATTTCAGGTACATTTGAAATTATTTCTACCACCGACTCTCTTACCCCAGTTCCCACACAGTTTTCATATTTCTCTCATTTTTTTCAGAATTTATACATCCTAATCTTTATTACTTGCCTGTAAGTTACTAATATTCATATTTAGAGTCTGTGAAGGTTTTTTTTGGTTGTTTTTTTTTTAAAGATTTTATTGCTTCTGTTCTAAGTTTTGGTTTTTTGGCCCCAAGGCATGTTGGCTCTTAGCTTCCTGAACAGGGATCGAACCTATACCTCCTGCATTGAAAAGTGAAATCTTAACCCTGGACCGCCAGGGAAGACCCTATGGGTGTCTTTATTAGTTTCTAACTCCATAAAACCTATGGACTGTAGACTACTTTTACCTCCCTTTTTGTATGCATTTGTTGTATAGCATTTTATGATTTTTATGATTTTGGTTTTGTATACAATCTACATGCTAAGATGTACCTAGGTTGATGGATGGCTTCGGTAACCAGTTTCTTATATCCCATTCCTGTGGATTAAATTGCCATGTTTGTAGATGTCTTAGTCTTCTTTAGTAATTTTTTTTCTCCTTTGTTGTTTAAAAAATACTTCTCTATGCTTGATTTCTGCAGTTTCACTATGATCTCTTTTTTTGTTTGTGTGGGACTAATTTTGCTTCTTGATTCCAAAGATTCATTCTTTTCATAAATTCTGGAAAAGAGTGCAGCTTCTTTTTATTCCCACTGTGGCTTTCCCCCCATTCTTTCTCTCCATCTGGGAATCCTAACCATATCCTGGATAATAAATTTTATTTGGTTTTTTTTCAAATCTGGCTCTCTCCTTTCCCCACCATGGTGTCTTGTTCTTTTTCGAAGTCTGTAATTTTAAAATGCCTTCTTTGCATTCTTTCAGATCGCCATTCTATTATCTCCAGTTTATGGGATTCTAATTTTGTCTTTGTTGTGTCTGTTGAGTCATGAGAATTATTTCCTGGTTCATTTTTAAATTATGGATTCATCCTTAGCAGAATTTTTTTGTGAGACTCCTTTGTAGCTGTGTTGTGGGAGTGCCTCTCCCTAGAGTTTTGACCTTTCTTGGCCAAAAGTAGTGTCAGTGGTACCAGGCAAACTTTAATGTTACTTTTATAACTTGGGGATTTCTGGACTGGACAGAAGCATATATATTCAAACCCAGATCCCATCCTGAGCAGCTTAATGGTTTAGAGTTCAGGCCCTAACACCAGACCTCTTGTGTTTGAACCCTTGCTTTGCCACCTGTGTGCTGTGGCTTGGCAAGTGGCTTAAACCCTTCGGCTTCAGTTTCCTCATCTATAAAATGGTGATAATAAACACCTTTCTCTGGTATAGGATGAGATGAGGCAAATAAATTTAAAGTTCTTTGAATAGTGCCCAATACATAGTAAATATTACATAGATATTAATTATTTTCTTGAACTTTGGGTGAGGGGAAAGAGATAAGCTTATTCTTACGCATTTGAGTCTATGGGTGAATCTTTTCTTTTTCCAAGGTTGTAGTTCTTCAAGAGCGTCTTGGTGAGAGGGATTCTCTCAGTTCCAACTTCCTACTTTGTATGTGGCCAGGGCTTTGTCTCTTGTTCTTGTGTGGTTATTAAAACCCAAGGCCTTAAGGGTACTGAGAGGGCTCCCCTCCCTTCTTCCTTCTCCCCCCGTAGTCACAGCATCTGTTTAAGGTCACACCCTTTTGGTTGTCCTTTCGCTGTTTTTGGCACTTAAAATTTTCCCTTTCTTTCTTACAAGCTCAGTTTTGTATTTGAAAGGTAGTGTGTTACACAGTCATTTTATGTTTTTGCAAGAGAGTTTTTGTGTGTTCTAATTTGCCATATGTCCATAGGCAAGAGTTTTAATTATTATTTAGTATGTAGTATTTTCTGTACTGGTATGTCTGGTCTAGTTATTTAGAATCTAAGATAATACTGTATTTTACTCATGTATAATAATTTTCATGGAAGAAAATGTTTTTGAATGTCAGAATCTATAATGAAATGAATACATGCAATATGTACATAAATGCAAACATTTTATTTCTACTTTTAAAATAATAAAACCTGAAAAGTTCTGTTAAACTACTCTCTTCAGTCTTGGGGTTTATGAGTCTAATTCAGTGCATTTTCTGTATAGTTTTCTTTTGCCAGAAGAAAAGGTTTGCAGTGAGATGTTGGTAAAGTCTCAGTTTGTTGCTTGTATGGCTACTTGTCATTCACTTACAAAAATTGAAGGAGTGCTTTCTGGAGATCCACTTGATTTGAAAATGTTTGAAGCCATCGGATGGGTAAGTTCAATGTTTTAAAGTACAGTTAACTTCAGGAAAATAGTAAAAATTAACTTGCAGAAGAATTATTTCTTCAACTTGTTTTGATTTTGGTCTGTCTCATATAAGGAACTATGTAATTTCTAAAGGTGTGTCACCGGGGAGATAGTTACAGTTGTGTAGAAATTCTGTTTTAGTTTAATTGACTCATTCAAACAACCTTTCATAGAGGAAGACCTTTAATAGAGGACCTGCTCAGGGCCCTGTTTTATGTTTACAGGATAAAGCGGAATCAGTATCTTGAGGCAGTAGGTCTAAGCAGTAAGGTGATCTCAGTGACTCAGTTTGTTGGCCATAGGGAAGAAGTATAGAGTGGTCATGTGTCTTCAGTCCCCACGTTCTACTTCCTGTGTCCTTTCTCTCTCTCTTTCTCAACACACACATGTCCACACACACATGCTCACAGAGGTTTCTGTTTGTTCACTTCTTTGTTTTGTCATTGATTATTTTAATTTCTGAGTGCTTGCTCTGATTGTTAGTGTTTCCAGCATCCAGTTCTTGTTTTACAGGTATTAGTTTGTATTTAAAGTTCCCTTCTTGCTTCTGAATTTTTCATTTTCTCTAGGTTCAGTTTTTTTCCCCCTTCCCTATACTTAATCGTCTCCTTTATACTTTTTTAAAAAATTGAGGTGTCATGGACATCTTCTTGTTGATTTTCAGTATATTTCTTCATCCTACTTTCATATTTGAGAGTGAAGGTTTGATTTGATACTCTGGGTAGGTGCTGCAGCAAGGTTTTTATCCTTGCCCATATGTATGTTGGTCCTGAGAAGTATGTTGGTATGTTGGTTTTCCTGGGAAGGGTCTTCCCTGAATGGGAAGGCTGCCTGGGGGAGCCTGTTGTATTGGGGCCCCATCAGCAGGCCTTGAGTTCAGGAGAGAAGCAGTAGTCTTTTGGTTGCTTTCCCACTCTCTTCCACAGTGCTTGCACAAGCAGTACCCTGGAATACTGCCCCTCGTTTTAGCAGCCCTTCCTCCTCTCAGGGATGTAGTTTATCTCTCTATAGGTATGACCTCTGTGACTTTTTTTTGCTTTTGCTTTGATAAGCTATTCTGACTGATAAGTTTGATCCCACCTCTCCTCTATGTCCTTTGTGTTTATCCTGGGCTACTGTTTCCTTATTGCTGTGTCCACCATTGTATTTCAGTTCTACTCTGTTTACTTTTACAGTGTTATTTCTTTTCCTGTGTGTTTGGTTAATATTTTGAAAGGTGGGGGTAGGGGGATGAGTGACAAAGTTCTCTGCCGTCTTCTGAAAGCCCACAGTAAATACTCATCAACTTTAATTCCTTAAAAGAGGCCCACTTCTTTTATAAAGAGTAAAACAAAGTGTAGTTGATTCATCTTGATATTTTCTAAAGCTTTTCTCCAGCTGATTTCAGTAGATTTATTGCTCTGTATGTGACCCTTAAAAAGTGGGCTTAATAAGTCAGTTTGTATAGTAAATAGCATGCTTTTTTGACTCTGAGATGTTTTGATATCTGATCTTAGCACAGAGTATCTATGGAATGTTTTTACATAACTAGGCACTGCTGTTATTTAAAGTGATTAATACCATGTAAGATGCATGACAATTTCAGAGGTGTTAAAATGTTTCTTAAGAATTGTGTAAAATTGGCTAATTCAGCATAGCTCTCTTCCCCATCATTTTCCCACTCATGATTCCTTCACTTACAGAGTGAAATTAGTTTCTTATTCATATATGTGTATTCAATATAAGTTTTTTTATTGAATTTTCCACCAAAAATAGTTTAATATTAAATTTCAAGGAGCTAGGATAATTGTGCTTTAATTAGATGTGTTCAGACTGGGAAAACTGGGCTTCCCTGGTGGCTCAGTGATAAAGAACCCACCTGCCACTGCAGGAGATGCAGGTTCAATCTCTGGGTCAGGAACGTCCCCTGGAGAAGGAAATGGCAACCCACTCCAGTATTCTTGCCTGGGAAATCCCATGACAGGAGCCTGGCGGGCCTACAGTCCATCAGGTTGTGAAAGAGTCGGACATGACTTAGCGACTAAACAATAACAACAAGCTGGAAATCTAAATTTACGATTCCTACCTCAGTGAGGTCCTGACCCAGTGGTTCTACTAAACATATCTGAGCTCTGCATATATTGAATCCTCTCCTGTTAGCAAGGAATCTCTGGATGATAGACTAAAAATTTTTGAAACTGCAGGGACCTTCTGTATTTTACAGAACTAGTCTCTAGACTTAATTAGTTATAGGAACAATATTAGAAGTTTTTCTCTATTTCTTTACTGACCTCTGCCTCCCCTCTCCCACAGGTTACTAGGACTTTAAAACTAGCTTTATTTATATTTTGTTTTACTTAAAAAAAAAAAAACAAACCTTAACTGAAGATAGCCATAATGTTTTATTTTAAAATGGAACCAGTGAGTTGAATTTATGAGTTTCATGTGTTGATTGTTTTCCTTTCAGATTCTGGAAGAAGCAACTGAAGAGGAAACAGCACTTCATAATCGAATTATGCCAACTGTGGTTCGTCCTCCAAAACAGCTGCTTCCTGAATCTGCACCTGCAGGAAGCCAAGAAATGGTATGGAACTGCTTGATAATACTTTCGGTGCTCACATTTTCTCCTCATTTTAAAATACTGCTGGAAGATGGAATCACACGTCCTTTTTAAAACTCTAATGCAGATATGAATATCTTTACCGCATTTATCAGAAACTACGCCTGGCGTGTTGGAGGCATTCCATGTAAAACACTGAGATTTAATTCTCAGTGCTGTTCTTTAATTCCTGCTTACCAAGCAGCTTAGAGCCTTGTGATTTAGATACATGGTGGTGAAGACTTTTAGTTTGCATCTGTATTCCTAGGATTTAATAAAAAGAATATGTGGAAGCCTTTGTTTTTAGGTTAATTTTTGAATATATACCTCTTAGTTCATTTAAGAACTTAATATGTTAATATTCCTAGAATAGCAGAGTGTTTTAAAATACTCAAGAATAAACTTTTCTTTTTTAAGAAATGGGAGCTAGTAGAGAAGCAATCTTAAAACCTGACTTTGAAATATTAAAAATTCTGTGTTGTTTTCCAAATAATTTTTTGAGGATACGCAGTTAATTTTTTTTTTCACTTGAGTGTGTTAATTGACTTAATCTGTACTTTTACTTTATTCTTTTTGTCTTGTTTTTTTTTTTTTAGGAGCTGTTTGAACTTCCAGTAAGTGAAGAATGTTTACTCATTACCTAAGTATATCTTAAAAAAAAATTCTTTTTAATTGCGGTATAGTAAATATACTGGTATATCTGTTTTAATTCTTTGAAAAGTAATGAATGGTTTGTGCATCTTTTGAAATTCCGTAGGCTGTTTATGAGATAGGAATTGTTCGCCAGTTCCCATTCTCCTCTGCTTTGCAACGAATGTGTGTGGTGGCCAGGGTGCTCGGGGACAGAAAGATGGATGCCTACATGAAAGGGGCACCAGAAGTCATTGCTGGTCTTTGTAAGCCTGAAACAGGTAAGGACGCAGCAAGGCTTTGAGTGAAATTCTGATATTTGTGTAAGCTGGTAATCACAGTTCTAACAATGACCTCCATTTTCTCTTTTTTAAAAGTTCCTGTTGATTTTGAAAAAGTTTTGGAAGATTATACCAAACAGGGCTTCCGTGTGATTGCTCTTGCACACAGAAAATTGGAGTCAAAACTGACATGGCACAAAGTGCAGAATGTTGGCAGGTAAACGTTGATGAATGGTTTTGCCTACAGTTTTTCCAATAAGACATCATTTATGTTTATGAAAGTCTTGTGCAATCATTTATATTCAATTTATTATTTATTAAGTAAATGATTATTGGATATGTGCAAATATATAGCATAATTCAGTGTTTTAGGCAATTGAGATAAAAGTATAACTCCCTGGAACTATTTTTAATTTATTTTTTAAATGTTTATTGAGTGCCTGCTATGTGTTGGGCATGTTCGAGGAACATAATTATGTTTTTGGTAAACATACTTCTACAGAAGTTTATTTTCCAATGATCTACAGTTATTCCTTGGTATCTAAGGGGATTGGGTCCTGGACCTGCCATGCAGATTCAACTGTGGATCTTGTACTGATAGTATTTATTGAAAAAAATCCATGTGGAAGTGGACCCACACAGTTCAAACTTATGTTATTCAAGGGTCAACCGTACTTGCTTTTGCCTAGTAGTTGAAACCAAGTGCTCATTTGACCAGAGTATCATGAGTCACAATAAATACACCTTCCACCCTCACCGCCAAAGGTCAGATGGCCATTACCAACATCACATTTACCTCCAGTTATAGCTGTATTTCACATTCAAGGATTGTCCTGTTATAGTAAAACTAATCTAGCCTGATCTTTTGAAAATAACACTTTTGGTTAGGAATATTTTATGCTGTACCTAGCATTTCAAAGCAGAAGGAAAGATTTATTGGCTCTCCTGCTAATTCTGCCTATCAAATAGACTTTTCTTTTCACATCCCCACCGTCATTGTCTCTAATTCAGGGACTTAGCTTTTTTCTCCACTTTTTCTTTTGTCTAATCTGTGTACCACACTCTGTCCACTGAGAGGTCTTTAACATTCAAA
Organism: Bos indicus; assembly: GCF_029378745.1. Lineage (NCBI taxonomy): Eukaryota > Metazoa > Chordata > Mammalia > Artiodactyla > Bovidae > Bos > Bos indicus. The sequence continues at coordinate 73,718,571 of NC_091760.1, forward strand.
TCTTATACCAGTCTTCTACCTGGAATTCTTATAATAAATGGCTCCCCATCACCTTTCAGAGGAGTTCTTGATCAAGAATATAAATCAGGAAAGAAACAACGAAACACTTAATTTTTAAAAAAGGGTAAATGATACAGATAATTATCAGAAGAGGGCATATAAGTGGCCACTGAACACATGAAAATAATGAGACACTTCAGTTTTGGGGGAACTACAGAATTAACCACAACCAGAGTTTTTTCTTAAAGTTTACAAAATTCAAAAGATTGATGATATCAAGTGTTAGCGAAGGCTTGAGAAAAATTTAACAAAAATACTGCTGCTGAACTATTGTAAATTCATAAAGAACTTGCATAATACCTATTAAAATCTAAATTTACTTACGCAGTTTGACCCAGCATGTACAGTCCAAGGAATTCAGCCTAAAGAAATATGTCTATGTTAGATAAGATTCAAGTTAAAATAGTGTAAATATCATAAATATGATAGTGGTTAAATTATGAAGCATTAATACTTCTTTTAATTATTCTGAGCTCGTTAGATGAAAAGCGAAGTGCAGTGTTTATAGTGCAATTCCATTTTTCTGGATGAAAATTAAGGGAGTGGAGTGGATAGCTAAATAATAACTGAAAGGAAAAGCAACTTTAGGAATTCTACCCATTAAAAGAGAATATTAGGGGGGATTTGGCCTAAGAAGGGGCATAAAAAAAGCAGCAGTAATCAAATGGTTTGAGGCATATTTGTGATTAGGAGCCACACATGTAAAATACTGTATCCTAATTCCTACGAAGGGTACATTAGAGTTGCCTTTCTTTATAGCTTTGCCTTTTGCCACTCCTCCTCCCAGACCTTAAAGACTGAGAATTGAGTTGCCTCTAGTTCTTGAGCCTCTCTTTCAGGCAACCTTCCAGCCTTGGACCAACTATTCCGTCTGCCCAGGATACCCTACCCTCCCTATCAACTCTTCTCTCTCTCTGATTCCCTTCCTCATCTTTCAGTCAAGATTGTCTCTGTGTTTCCATTCTACCTGTGGGAACAGGTTTTGGGATTTCTCTTATAGCTTGAACCTGTGTATCTTGAATTGATTATTGTACTCTTCATTAATTAGAGGGCAAGATTTCTATGACTGGTATCATTCATAGAAGAGTTGGGAAACCGACTGCAGGCAGAAACCAGTACCGGAAAATGGTTACAGAGCTTTGACCCAGTAGTTTCACATTGGCACAGCTTTGTGCTTTGAAATGCATTTTCAAGTTTCAAGACTTATTTCTCCTGTTACCTCCAGCAGTATCATTTGTATAAAGTTTTCTAATTATTCTCTTAATATCTTTACCACCCATTGTATAAATTATATAATTTTAAAGGTATTTAGACTTAGTTGCTGTTTACTTAAGCACCCTTATAGTTTAATTTTGTGTAGAAAAATCACTTGGTTAATCCAAGTCTGAAATTTTGGTCCCTAATTTCAAGCCCTGCTTTCTCCATTGAAGAGAGTATTTCTGTAATAGAATCCTATTACTTAGGATTAAACCTATAGGTTTAGTTTAAGAATGCTGCTATCGCTGAACAGACTTCTCCATTACAGTACTGAAGCACATATTATTTTTGTGTGATCTCTTTGCTTGCATGTCTGTTTCCCCACAAAAGGGTCTTGAGAGGAGGAAGAGTAGTAGTGTTAGTCACTCAGTTCTGTCTGTCTCTTTGTGACCCCATGGACTGTAGCCTGCCAGGCTCCTTTGTCCAAGGGATTCTCCAAGCAAGAATACTGGAGTGGGTTGTCATTGCCTTCTCTAGAGGATCCTCCCAATGCAGGGATTGAATCCAGGTCTACATTGCAGGAGGATTCTTTACTGTGTGAGCTACAGGGAAGTTGAGAGTAGAGATCATGGCTTTTCATCTTTGACTTTCCAGTGACTTGTGTAGTACTTGGTGCATAGTAGATAATCACCTCTTTGAAGGAACAGCATCTTGATAACTACTGAAAATTAACATTGTAGAAGACCCATCTCTGGGTCCTGAATAGATCTCATTGTTGGACTGCTAATAGTTTTTGCATCGTACTTCCAAGATTAAGATTTTGATCAAGAGTTTTATAAAATTCCCCAAAGACTTGATAGTGAATTCAGTATAACTGTTGAATGTGCCTGTGGTACAGTTTTTTCCTTTTCTCTTAACATTTAAATTAAGGTATGTTGTGTGGGAGGGCAGTAAGGAATAGATATATTTTATGTTCATTCATTTTGTAGGTAGGATACAAGATGAATATTCCTTAGTACTAGAAGAGTTCTGTGTCTTATTACAAAGATATACATTTCCTAAGAATCTTTATATACCCATGTTTCAAAGGGCAGAATTTAATTTCAAAATGTATTTCTTGGGAATTACTTTTTCAGATTTAAATTTTTTGAGGTTGAACTCACAAACTTATACATTTATTCAGCATATAAAATGTTTTTAATTTATAAGTGATGGCTATTTTAAATTGCATTATCAACAAAGTGAACAAATGCTTGTTCTCTTGACTAAATCATTACGTTAAAATTTCTTTTTCTGCAGAGATGCCATTGAGAACAACATGGATTTTATGGGATTAATAATAATGCAGAACAAATTAAAGCGAGAAACCCCTGCAGTACTTGAAGATTTGCATAAAGCCAACATTCGCACTGTCATGGTCACAGGTTAGACTGTAAAAAAGGACACACAAAAAAATTGAGTGTGATTCTTAGAGTTCACGTTATCCAATATTAAGGAATGATCAGTGCATTATAAAAGCCTACTTGCTACTATAGAATTCCATCTAATACTGCATTATTATCTTATAAGTCAAGTAATTAGATTTATCATAGAGTATCTCCATCCTACGTTGCCCTGTTTCAGCTCTGAATACTTTTCTAAGATAGAGGACAACTTCACAATACACTTTGGAAATCCTTTAGATGTGTTTATAATAAGTATAATAAACTAGTGGAGGACATACTATAAATATTTAGCTGTGCTCTTTTTTGTTATCTCTCTTTAATCATGTTTCTTATAGCATTTATTTTCCTTTGCTTGTGTTAGTTATTTGTAGATTTGTTTTCTCTACTAGAATATAAGATTTTTGAGGATTAAGAATATGATTGACTTATTTTGGGATTGTCTATAATTTTTAGAACTGTGCCACCAGATACATGGGAAATGATTGGTTAGAATTATATTTTTATATATAGAATAGTACATGTATTATTGTTTGAATGTGTAATAGTGAAAAGAGCCATTTTTTGGTTTCTTTCTTGACTACTGCATTCAAAGGATTCTCTTGGTGTTAACACTGTTGATAATATTAGATAATTACCATTTCTTCGCTGTATGAAATTGTGGCAGCTCTAAAGTTTTCTTTCTTAGCAAAGAATCAGATTTAAGGCATTCACTTTATAATGTTTATGTGTTCAGTAAGAGACTTAAAGAGAAGATCTGTGTATGTTTTTATGTTTAGAAACTCTGAGGTCCATCTGATACCAGATAGCTTAAGTAACCAAATTTATTAGCGTCCCAGCAATTCTTGGTTCTAGTGACTTTGCTTCAAAGCTCTTTCTGTCTGTATCGCTTGTCCTTGCTGTCTTGCCATGACAGAATATGGTGTGTCCCAAGAGGATCTGTCAGGTCACAGGAAGACATGCTTGGAAACAGTGGGTAGGATTAAGGGAAGAGGAGACAGTAGTACCTCTGTTCTGGTAGCAGTGGGCTCCCCAAACCTTTGCCTGCTTCTCCTGTACATTTGTATTTTCCTCCTTGATCTTGTCTTTACCAGTGTCTTTAATACTTTCCTCTCATGACTGAGAAGTTGTCTGTCTTGCTTCTCTTTATGTTTTATAAAGATTGTATACTTGTTACTTTGCCTTTTTTTGTTTTTGTTGTTTTTGTGTGTGTATGTGTGTGTGTAATCTTGCCTTTGTAATTGACTTTTTTCTTTATGTTGTGCTCATATTCTTGTATAGATTACCAGTCACTCCTTGGTTATTTCAACAATACTTATTGAGCACTGTGCCAAGCACTGAAGGGGTACCCCTAGTGCATGACTCACAAAGGTTGAGAATGTATTTGACTTTAACAGTTGTGGGTGAGAATGTTCTGACTATTTAGTATCTATCTTCTTTTGATTTGAGGCTTCCTTTGATATATGTATGTCCTGATTAACTTTTAACTCCAAGATAACTTTTAAATTCCAAGAGTAAGGACTATACATTAACTTCATTTTGCCCAGCCCACTCATGGGGGCTATAGTAGATTCTCAGTAAATACTTGTTTAATACATTTATATTTTCATTTTAATGTTAATGTATTTTCAATGTTTTGAAAATTAGGTGACAACATGTTGACTGCCGTCTCTGTAGCCAGAGACTGTGGAATGATACTACCTCAGGATAAAGTTATTATTGCTGAAGCATTACCTCCAAAGGATGGGAAAGTTGCCAAGATAAATTGGCATTATGCAGACACCATAACACAGAGTAATGATTCATCAGCAATTGACCCGGAGGTAATGTCAAGTAGAGTTTTCTTTTTTGAAGCTTGCTTGTTTTAATTTATTCTGAAATAATAAAAAGTGGCGCATTAAAACTCAACAAAACAAAAAATTAACAAAAACAGAAGCCTGAGCCCTCTCCTCAGAGACTTGGATTCACTAGAATGGGGCCAGATGGAGTATCTCAGTGTTTAAATTTTGATGTTTGTAGCCAAAGTTGAAAAGCACAGTTTTATACTATAAGAATCCCAAGTATTTATCTTATTTTAAAAGTAGTAGTAAATGGTGCAGATGGTCCATGATATTTGGCTCATGGATCATTTCAAATTGAAGCTGATATTTAGACTTCCATAAGTGTTATTCTTTAAACAAACAATATAGATGGATTATCTTAAAATTGAATTTTCTTTACCATTCAATAAATGTTTAACACAGCATTTTATATAAAACATCAAATGCAGAAATTTAGTTTTGGGTCAAATATATTCAAAATAGGATTCTTTTACTTGATCTGGCTGCCTAAATACTGTTCTGGATATCTTATACACAGGCTATTCCAATTAAATTGGTCCATGATAACTTAGAGGATCTTCAGGTGACTCGTTATCACTTTGCAATGAATGGAAAATCATTTTCAGTGATTCTGGAGCATTTTCAAGACCTTGTTCCTAAGGTTAGTGATTTGGGTATGTATGTTTTCATATGAATATATGGCAAACAGTATGTTAAAGAAATTCATGTTTTTTCCAGTTGATGCTGCATGGCACTGTGTTTGCTCGTATGGCACCTGATCAGAAGACCCAGTTAGTAGAAGCATTGCAAAATGTAGAGTAAGTATTGGTGGGTCTTGTTTTTGTTTTGTTTTGTTGGCCACACTGCACGGCATGCAAGATCTTAGTTCCGCGACTGGGGATCCAACCCGTGTTCCCTGCAGTGGAAGCTCTGAATCCTAATCACAGAACTTCCAGGGATTTTCCTGTTTTTGTTTTTTAATATTTATGAATTGTAGTTTTGTTTTCAAAACTAGAAAAGTAACTAATATTTCATGTATATAAATGTGTCAACTCTAAGACAGGTAAACCTCTTTAAAAGAGACTTCCTGGTGGCTCAGTGGTAAAGAATCTGCCTCCAAAGCAGAAGACCGAGGTTCTCTCCCTGGGTCGGGAAGATCCCCTGGAGGAGGAAATGGCAACCCACTCTAGTATTCTCTCTTGGACAATTCCATGGACAGAAGAGCCTGGTGGGCTATAGTCCATGGGGTCCCAGAAGAGTTGGACATGACTTAGTGACTAAGCAACCAACAAGTGCTTATTTATTTAAAGTACATATCTACCATTCCTCTTCTAGGTGATATCCATGAGGTAGAGTTCATTTACTCAGCTTGATAGAAGTCATGTTGCAGTTTTAGTAAATAATGATGTTTTCAAGTTTTCAAAGGAGAAATCTTTACTGATAGCCTTAAAAGTAAGTACTAAAGACTAGGCTGGCCTGAGTCCTTTGTGCTAAAGATTAGGCAATTGAGATGTCCATGTGATAGAAATAGAACAGTGACCCAAGTCATTTGAATTGTAGGCTGGTGCTATTTGCAGAGTAACATGCCTGTGGTCATTATAATGAAAAGATTCATTAGTTAGCACTAGGGGAATCTTAGTTTGTTAACTCTTCCTAGTACCATACTGGAGGAAATCGGAAATTAAAAGTTGTGTATTTTAAGAAATTAATAAAAATCTTAACGTAATTTTTGTTTCTTAGTTACTATGTTGGGATGTGCGGTGACGGTGCAAATGATTGTGGTGTAAGTATAGACTTTGTGATTTACAGTTCTTTCTCTGGCTAAGTCAAGTACCCAGGACTCAAAAGAATCTTCTTCTTTAATCCATTAGGCTCTGAAGAGGGCACATGGAGGCATTTCCTTATCAGAGCTCGAGGCTTCAGTGGCATCTCCCTTTACCTCCAAAACTCCTAGTATTTCCTGTGTGCCAAACCTTATCAGGTAGTATACATTAGAAATCTTGCTCTATTAATACAGAAAAAAAGGTCATAGAAAATAATATGAATTTGTTTTAACGGTGTGTTAGTGTACTTGATCTGTAATGCTTTAGCAACAGATTGATTGCTACTCCTCATTTCTTCCAGTTCTGCTTTGGCTTAGTTCTTTTTGGCAAAAAGTGCATTGTTGTAACTTGAATGTTGATTTATCTCTCAAGATATAATTGTGGTTTGGAGGAGGCATTTAGAATACTTCTATTCACATGCCAACATTTGTTTTCACAGGGAAGGCCGTGCAGCTTTAATGACTTCCTTCTGTGTGTTTAAATTTATGGCTTTGTACAGCATTATACAGTACTTCAGTGTTACTCTGCTGTATTCTGTGAGTACTGACATTGCCAACAGAGATGGTACTTAGTGTTAAGACATTTAAATTAAAAATATTGGGCATATATGTTTCAATTTGAATATATTCATTAATTGTGAAACTTAAATAACTTAGCACCTATAAATTTTCCTACAGTTTACTGAATTTTGAGTAGCAAATTGAAAATCTCGTTAATCTGGAACAACATTTTCTTTAAGGCCAGCAGCTGTGGCTTCAGCCTTGTGAATAAAAGATAACTGTATTCTTTTTTTGCCTTTAGCACAGATTGGACATTTTTTTTTTCAGAACTCTTCAAAATGTCAAGCTGTGACATATTTTAGAATTGCAGTTAACTTTGCTATACATTTATAAGAAAAGGCCAGAATGAGAGAAGATGTTTCAGCTGTACTTTTAGGACTTGTGTAAACAAGTGATGTCCCTAGGTACGCCATGGATTTTGTGGTTGAAGTGATCTCACTTTAGATTTTTCTCTGAGTGAACATTGGTGAGATGCCCAGGAGTCTTTGTGAAACTATCCCTTTTTACCATATGTGGAAAATATCAGGAGGGATGGTGTTGGATATTAAGAAAGCTTCAAGATACTAATTTTCAAGAATGTTGAATGGGTAGAAGTCTGTGCTTTCTTTTTGCCAAAAAACTTTTTAAAGGTTTTTATTGAATGGATTTTCAGAAGCTACCTTTTATACTAATATATTAAATTGTAAATATGTTCTATTTCACTAATTTAAAAGCAAATGTGTTTAATTTTTAAGCAGGCCAAGTGTTATTTTGAAGTTGTCATTATTGGGGGGAAAAATTAAAACCAAGGAGGAAAAAGCTAATGAAATCAGGGGGAAAATAGTATAAAAATGGTACTATAAGAATAGTTCCTGAACTCTAACTATTTAAAAAAAAAATCCCTTCTGTAGATCTTAAGTAACCTGGGAGACTTCCAGTTTCTCTTCATTGATCTGGCAATCATTTTGGTAGTAGTATTTACAAGTAAGTATTTTGTTTTATTACTGTTTTTAAAGCATAGGAAATTCTGATGTGGCTTATTAAACTTTGGTAAATTTACATGAACAATTATAACACAGTGCACATCTTTCCGTTTTCTATGTAAGGTTCTTTTATTTCTGATTGTTTATATTTTGCCACATTTTTTTTATTCTTTCTCCATTTTTTTCTGAAATATTTGAGAATATGTTCACATTATCATGCCCTTTTGCCACTGAATGCTTTAGTATATATTGCCCCAAACTCATTCTCTTATCCAGCTAAACACCGTTATAAAGACCAAGAAATTTAACATTGATACAATATTACCTAACTCATACCTGTGTTCAAGTCTTGTCATGTGTTCCAAAAATAACCCTTATACCCATTTCCCCCCTTAGTCTCTTGGCCCGGGATCTAGTCCAAGCTCACAAACTTCATTTAGTTATCATATCTATTTTATCATCTTTAATTCAGAATACTACGTTCAGCCTTTTGTGGGGGGGAACTTCTTGATGTTGACATTTTTGAAAGAAGATAATCAGTTATATGGGTTTGTCTGATGTATTCTCGTTAGACTCAGGCTATGCATTCTTGGCAGGAATATCAAAGAAGTGATGCTGTGTCCTCCTGAGTACATCATATAAGGAGACAAGGTGTTGGTTTTGTTTCAGTATTGGTGATATTAACATCAAAATAAATAATGATGGTAATGAGATATGGTCTGTTTAACGGTATGAAAATTCACAAGTCCATATACTGGAAATAAATAAGTAATTGTGAGAGAAGGGAAAGCTCTTCCTTATAGTAAAATGCTAACTAACAATATAGAAGGAATGATTGGCTTATGCAGTGGAAAGACCCTGGTCTTATTGACATTTTAGAATAATTTTTCGTTGTGGGGGTACTATTTTGTGTTTCAGGCTGCTTACCAGTATCTCTGACCTCTACTCACTCGATGCCAGTAGCACTCTCCCATTTGTGACATCCAAAAATATCTCCAGACATTGTGGAATGTTCTCTAGGGGTCATACTTACTTTGGTTGTGAACCACTGAATTTGACAGTCTTTAGTGAATGCTAAAACTAGTGAATGGAAGTCAATAAGAAACAGGATATTTTACACAGTCTTTGCATCTTTCTACAAATTACTTATTAATTGCAAAGAGAAAAATAGAAATATTACGGTGGAGAAACTTGGCAGCCACCACCTTAATAAGTGATCAAAGTCTTTTTTTAATGTTATTGTTATGTTTATAGAGTTCCAAACCTTTGTTAATGTCTCCTTAAGAGGAAGAAATATGTATTATTTTAACTGTAGCTTTACAATTAAAGATTCAGAAATAAATTCTTAGTTAAACATATAAGAGTGGTGATGATATGTGCTTCTATTTAGTATGCTTTTTACTTGTACTAGTGTTTCCTTTGAATTTTAGTAGAGTAAAAAGTACTCCTGAGCCATTTCTTGAAAAAGCTTAAATTGTTCACTTTTACAGATTACTTAAACATGTATGGCATCTGGCTTGGTTTTTGGAGATTTTTCATATTAAAGATTTGTTAGAGAAAAATAGTTTTTCTAAGTTCCTAAATGAATCTGATTATGTGTTTTATAATGACAAATTAATTTAGATACAAACCTTTCCTCTCTTTCTTCTCAATGTAGTGAGTTTAAATCCAGCCTGGAAGGAACTTGTGGCACAAAGACCACCTTCAGGTCTTATATCTGGAGCCCTTCTCTTCTCCGTTTTGTCTCAGATTATCATTTCTATTGGATTTCAGTCTTTGGGTTTCTTTTGGGTCAAGCAACAGACTTGGTATAAAGAATCACATCCATATTCATAGTAAGTTGGTCAATCCATTAAAAAAAAAATGTGTAGAGTGTATGGGGTTGCAAAGAGTCAGACATGACTTAGAACGACTGAACAACAACAGCAATGTATATGCATGTAAAAATATGTTTAAATTTATGTAAAAATTGCATGCAGCTTGATTATACATTTAAATTATTTGAATTGCATTTGACTTTATCTGTAGGAAGATGGTCAGGCCAGGTCCTAATAATCATGACCCAAATGGACCAGTTTCTTAAGTTGCTACTGAGCCTTGCTTTCCTTATGTGTAAAATGAGAAAAGTGAAATTAATTACTAGGGTCTCTTCTAAACTCAGAGTATTTATGTGTCTAACTTCTCTGTCCTCACTTTGGGAAATGACATTTTGAAACTTAAAAAATTTGAGTAAAAGTATTAAGGGGATCTTTTATTTGTTTATGAGCTGAATGTTTTCCAGTTCACAAATTATAACATTTTTAAAATTAATTACACATAGATAAACATAAAGTCTCTTTACCTTTACTATGCTGAAAGTGCATGGTCAGTCACTCAATTGTGTCCGACTCTTTGGGACCCTGTGGACTGTAGCCTGCAAGCTCTCTGTCCATAAATTCTCCAGGCAAGAATATTGGAGTGGGTTGCCACTTTATCCTCAAGAGGATCTTCCAAACCCAGGGATCAAACCTGCTTCTGCAGTGGCTGGTGGATTCTTCACCACTAGCGCCACTGGGGAAGCCCCGTGCTAGAAGTACTCCGCAAATTAAAAGAGTGGGGAAAGGGTTTATTAAAAATAAGAGGGGCTTATTAATTAATGAAGTTTCTTTCTTCTAATTTTTTTAAATTGACTGGAATGTGACTAGAAAGAAAAATTGGTTTCCTTTGGGACATAGATACTGTGTTTACTAATACAAGGGTTTTTTTGTGTGTTGTAGTGCTTTTAATACAACAGAAAGCCTAGATGGGAATTCTTCGCATGTGGATGATGAAACCAATCCTGATAAACATAACATAGAAAATTATGAAAATACCACAGTATTTTTTATCTCCAGTTTTCAGTACCTCATAGTGGCAATTGCCTTTTCAAAAGGAAAACCCTTCAGGCAACCTTGCTACAAGAATTGTAAGTCTGGCATTTACTGTGATTTCCATCTTGCTTCCCTTCTTCAAAAGTAATGCAGGAGTAGAGTTAAAGCTGTCCTTTCAAAATAAATAGATCTTCACAAATAGTATGAACCTAGTGATTTAGATGTTTACGGTCTTGTTTTATTCTCGTGATAGCTGCCACCCTAGGTTTAAAATTAAAGTCAGCAGTTCTAAACATTCCTGGTTTTCACATCCTATTCCTCTGGCTCCAACTTTTATTTTTACAGCCCATTGGAAAGTTAGAATTAGAAGCAAGAACAGAGGCTCCTCACTTGGAACAGTGGATATTATACTTTCCATCTGGGTGGTCTGCACAGTACCAGCTCTTTTCTCATTTTTGACACCGTTTGAGCCAGTATTCACCTGGAGTTCTCCATTTCTGTCACCTTTACATCTGCCGCAGAAGGGGCCAGTAGAATGGAGGCTTGTGCCTATGAAAACTTGTTTGCCTGTGGCTGTAAAAGACAGCATTTTGATTGATCACAGTTAGGGTTTTGGGGGGGGGTGGAATTATTCACCTTATGTAAGTTGCTGGTTTTAAGAAATTGAAACTGCAGTAATTAATATATCAAACAACGTTAATTTTTTTTTTTTTTTTCATATAGGATTTTAGACTTTTGCAGTATCTTGGGGTGAATAGTGATTATTCTCTTACTGTAAGGAAGTCCCAGTGTTCTGGTTGGCACAGTGTTGGGTCGCAGCTTTTGGTGTCTCATAGGAGGGATTACTGTGCACATCTCCGTCTCATATAGCGTTTACAAAGCATATTCACATATGTTGTCTTATTTAGTTTTTACTTCTACCCTCTGGTTCTTAGGGCAGGTTTATTACTTTATATTTTAAGCAGGTAAGACTGTTCAAAAATTTAAATGCCAATAATAATTGAAATTTGTTTTTACTTTTTTCCTTGAAAAATGACCTGATATTTCTTATCTAACAAATGAAGACTGTATTACTGAAAATCATATTAAAACCACTGGGGACAAAAGGCCTTGCATAGAAGGTTTATCATTGTACTTTTTAAGAGAACTTCATAACTAAAGTTACATTGTTATAAGATGAATTTGTCAAACTTAAGGTTGATATATTTTATATTTAGTTGGGTATCTTAAAATTATGGCAGAAAGTGAACAGGAACTAAAAAGCCTCTTGATGAAAGTGAAAGAGGAGAGTGAAAAAGTTGGCTTAAAGCTCAACATTCAGAAAACGAAGATCATGGCATCCGGTCCCATCACTTCATGGGAAATAGATGGGGAAACAGTGGAAACAGTGTCAGACTTTATTTTTCTGGGCTCCAAAATCACTGCAGATGGTGACTGTAGCCATGAAATTAAAAGACGCTTACTCCTTGGAAGGAAAGTTATGACCAACCTAGATAGCATATTAGAAAGCAGAGACATTACTTTGCCAACAAAGGTCTATCTAGTCAAGGCTATGGTTTTTCCTGTGGTCATGTATGGATGTGAGAGTTGGACTGTGAAGAAGGCTGAGCGCCGAAGAATTGATGCCTTTGAACTGTGATATTGGAGAAGACTCTTGAGAGTCCCTTGGACTGCAAGGAGATCCAACCAGTCCATTCTGAAGGAGATCAGCCCTGGGATTTCTTTGGAAGGAATGATGCTAAAGCTGAAACTCCAGTACTTTGGCCACCTCATGCAAAGAGTTGACTCATTATAAAAGACTCTGATGCTGGGAGGGATTGGGGGCAGGAGGAGAAGGGGACAGAGGATGAGATGGCTGGATGGCATCACTGACTCGATGGACGTGAGTCTCAGTGAACTCCGGGAGTTGGTGATGGACAGGGAGGCCTGGCGTGCTGCGATTCATGGGGTCGCACAGAGTCAGACATGACTGAGCGACTGATCTGATCTGATCTGATCTTAAAATTTCAAGGAAATACTGAGCATGCCCAAGGGCAGCTAAAACATCTATCAAAGAGCAAAACTAGTTGGTAATAAGCAAGACAGTCACACCAGGAAAGTTCATTTTAGAGATCTAAGTAAGTCCACCCTATTAGAAATTAGATGCCTATTTTCAAATGCATCTTTTATATTATTATGGGAAATTTCAAAAAAAATTAAAGGCTTAAATATTTTTGTATTCCCATTTAACTTCAAATTGATTTAAATAAACTCAATTGTTGATGGCCATACTTTTTTTTTAAATGTATGTTAAAAATGATATTTTAGTAGAAATATAGACACAAAACCTTTGTCCTTACTGTTACCAGCTTGTGCGTTTCTGTCAGTAGTTATGGAAGTGCATACTGTCATAAAACATGCCTCCTGGAAAATATAATAGAAACAGGAAAGTCAATATATATTAATACATACTCTGCTGATTTTCACATCTTGTCTGTCTGTCTGTGATTGAAGTCCCCTGATCTTGGAATGTAGTTGATACTGGTAAGTAAAGAAAGAAAAGTAGAGAAGAAAGTAAGAAATCACAGAAAAGTATTACTCTATAAAGTGATATACAATGTAAAGTGTAAATATAGATGGAGAAGAGTAAGGGAAAGGTTAAGGCTTTCCTAGAGTGGACATTAGCCTTTCCTTTTCTAGAGTACAGAAAACAGGTCTTCAATGGGGCCTGCTACTTGCTGTTCTAGATATCTAAACAGTATAATATATTCAGTCTATCTTGAGGTGGTTTTTTTTCAAGAATTAACCTCAATCTTAGGCATGTAAGGCTTTATAGAGTGTTTTGCTCACTTGTAGTGGTTCAGTTTGATTCTAAGTAAAACCTAATTTCAGTCTGGTTACCTATTTTTGATGTTAGTTCAGCCTAGTTATATTTTCGTGCTTGACTATGCTGTCATTTCAAGGACCGTGATGACACGGATGTAGTTCTAACACTCTCTCTTAACTAGATGTGATTTCTTGGGATCTGGCTTCAATTTTTGCTACACTTTAAAAAATTGGATCCCTGTAATTTACTGTTTGTGAAATCCAGGTTCTTTTTCAGTTTTTGAAGGCATTATTACTGACTTGCCAGTGTCTCTCCTGTTCAGGCCTGTGTGTTTTTTCCTTGCCTGAATTGCTTGGAGCAGATACCTAGAGGCTCTGAAGGATAAGGTGACCTTGTAAAGACAAGTAACTGGGTAAGGAAGGAAGGATTAGGAATAAAAAGACTTGAAGTTTGTGGCTGTAGGTCAGACAATCCTGATTGGTATTTTTGAAGAAGGAGCAAGAGGTATATGTCAGAGCCATAGACAAGTATTTTGGATCTATTTACTCTAAATAGGTTTTTGTTTTTGAGTTACTTACTAAGGTAAATATGAAGGAAATCCTTTATGGTGCCTTATTTTGATGCCATATTCCAAAAAAAGGAACTGGTATTAAGAACAATTCTGTGACGCCAAGGCCGGGACATACAAATAATAAATCTACCCTTTCCTATAGGAGCCTCACCATATCCCCATTTTATAGCTGAAAATTTAACTATGAATGACTTGCTGATGTTCACATAGCCTTGTGGCAGTATCTGAAACAGAATCTAAACCTTTAACTTGTGGAATATTCTCTCAGCCTCCGATCACCACCAATACAGAGTTTGATAGCTGTCTTCTGGTGAAGAGTATTCATTGCACTTTGTAGGATTTACTAAGGAATCACTGACTGTGCCAGAAGATTCCAGGAGCTGAGAGCACAGTCTCCTAGAAACTCCTACCTCTACAAAATGAACACCTGATTTTTCCATTCTTGGTTGAAATTCTTATTCATTTTTCCATTTTTGTTATTATACAGATCTGCCAGCCATCTACCACCCTTGTCAAATTCCTTTGAACAGTGCCTCTTTTTCTCCCCTGGCTAAACAAAGGAAGGATTCAATTATTTATTTTCTCCTTCAGATGGAAATCTTGGCAGATTTTTAGAGGTGTGATCAAAGGTAGTGGTTATAGGAGAAAGACAGATGAGAATTTGAGAATATTGTTGAGGTAGATGTAAGAAGTTTTTCAGCTTGAGTAAAAAAAAATTTTTTTTTCTCCTGGTAATGTGTGAGAACTAGATTGAAAATCTGTTTTTGCTTATCATTGTAAAAATGCAGTAGGATTTGGAAAACATTCAATATAGGTTGTTACTTCATTGAAACAAAACATTTTCTGTCTGTGTCTCTCTATGGCATTTATATTTGGACCTTTTTTTCCCCCAGTCCTCTTTCTGATTTAGTCTTTGTGTGTTTTTGTGTATGTTCATGTACTCCCAGCTCGCAACTTTCCAAACACTTTTTCTTTAACTAACTATATAAATATTTGAATGGCTGTGTAACATGTATTACTTTTGTTGCTACATTTATTGAATAGAATGTTGTATTTCCTGTTTGCAATTTAGTAGAAGTTTGGTGTAAAAAAAAAAAATCTAGAAAAAATTCCTTCTTTTATCTTAAATGGGTTCCAAATTTTTCACCCTGTTGGTCAGAGGCTTGTAGTGAAAAGATTCCTCACTTATGGCATGATTGGTAACACAACTTTCAGCCTAAGCTGCTAGAACAATAAATGTATATTAATATATATTACAGCAACAAATATATATATAAAACAGTATTGTTTCTATAGAATAACAGTTGGCCTATAGTTTTCAACTGACATAGTAACAAATTTCATATTTACAAATGTCTCCCACATTTAGAAATATTGAACCCCCCCCCATTTACAGTCTGTAAATAGGATATTAAACTTCTTTACTCAATCTGAAGGCTTCACAATAAGGTTTTGATTATATGTGGTCATAGTAAAGTTTGAGTTTGAAGCTGACTTCAAATAGGAGCTTAGAAATAAATATTCCAGACCAAGGAAAAACAGAGGAAAAAGTTGGAATCTATCAATATAATTGAGATTATCTCTGAGCCCCCCTCATAGCTTGTTATATAAGGGTGTGCTTTTATGTGCATGTGAAAGTATGTATGTACAGTTAACAAAAGCGTCACGAGCAGAGAGTTTTTTGTTTTTGAGTTAGGAAAGTGATACAGAGTGCTGATGGATGGAATTTACCGTCTCTGCCTACAACAGCAAGCCACAGGGTTAGCCCACCCTTAAAGTAGCAGATCAAGCAATTCCTAGGTTTTGGCTAGTGTTTTCTGTGGAAATAGTTTCATGGAGGAGATTAATGAAAAAGTGGGATTCACTTAAGTATAGAGTATAGAAATGTAAGTATAGATATAGAAATATACTTACATTCAACTTAGAATGCTTCTATTTAGGATTATAACTAATACTGATGATAAATGCTATCAGCATTTTTACAATCAACAATAATTGTCTTTGCATATAGTTTTAAATGATAATCTCATTTTGCCGTAAACAGTCTGGTCTCCTGTTTGTGAATTATAGATTGGCTTGATTATCTTATAAAGCGGCTATCTGTGATAAGTACAAATACATGTCCATAAAGGTCCATCCCTTATTTTTTTTATAAATGCTGATTATTTTCACATTACATAAATAAATCCTTTGGGCCTGTATGATCTATCATATTCTAGGAAATATCATATAGCACACATTTTATATACTTCATCCACCTAAATGCTATGCTATGCTATGCTAAGTCACTTCAGTCATGTCCAACTCTGTGCGACCCCATAGACAGCAGCCCACCAGGCTCCCCCATCCCTGGGATTCTCCAGGCAAGAACACTGGAGTTGGTTGCCATTTCCTTCTCCAGTGCATGAAAGTGAAAAGTGAAAGTGGAGTCGCTCAGTCGTGTCCGACTCTTAGCGACCCCATGAACTGCAGCCTACCAGGCTCCTCCATCCATGGGATTTTCCAGGCAAGAGTACTGGAGTGGGGTGCCATTGCCTTCTCTGAATCCACCTAAATAGAAGTATTCAAGTCAAATTTAGGATTGACACTATACCAGTTGTTAATATATGCCTTTTTACTTGAACTCCCTAATTTAATTGTTTTCCTTTCTTTTCCAGATTTTTTTGTTGTATCTGTGATTATGTTGTATGCTTTCATATTATTCATCATGTTGCATCCAGTTGACTCTATTGACCAGGTTCTTCAGGTAAGGCTTAAGCACATCAGTTATTACTGGTTGTCTGAAAAATGATAGGATCTGGGATAGCAGTGGTTAATAAGATAGTAGGGGAAGATGATACATTATTCTTACACAGATGAGAGTGCTGGGTGATTGCTAGGGCTTAAGATTTATCCCCCTCTGTTGCTCTTATGTTACTGGGGGAAGAGACTAAACTGATTGTGTTTCTTTCTTCTAGTGTGTTCTAGTATAATTTTGAGCATGCCCTCTTCACGTTTCTAAAGTCCCAGTTGTTTTTCAAAGTGTTTGTACCACTGTATGAGAGCTTTTGTTCCACATCATTGCCAACATTTGTCTTAATGGGTACAAAAATGTCACGTGACTTTATAAGTAATTTTGATACACGGATGGGTAGGAGCCGTAGCCTTACCTCACATTGTTGTTTATCGTGATCTTTTTGGCTATTCCTGAGCTTTTCCTCCTCCATATAAATTCTAAGTGTAGTTTGTCAAGTACCAGGAAAAGCCCTTTTGGATTTTTTATTAGAATTACACTGGGTTTATCAAAAATTGAGGGGGAGGCTCTCTCTTACTTCTTCAGAATATCTTTTTTTCTAAAGGTTTTTATACAAGTTTTTATTAGATTTATTCCTGTAGTATTAACAGGGTTTGTTCCTCTGATACGTATCTGTTTAAAATTACATTGTGTGATCCTTTTATGCTGGTGAATCAGTGCATTTATTTGGACATTCATCTCACATCTATCAGCTTTGTCAGACTTTGTTCTTGGATTTTTAGATTCTCTTGGATTTTGTTTTAGACACTTATCATCTATAAATAGTGACTTTTTTTTTTATCACATTTTAATCCTTATGTCTTCTGTATATTTTTCATGTCTGTTAACAACATGAATGTTGGTGTGATAGTAATGTCCTTATCTCTATGGGGAGCGTTTCTAGTATTTCACCATTGGATATATTATGGGCTGTAGGTTTCTGGTATATACAATTTTACCAGGTTGAGGAAGCTTACTTCTATGGTGTTGGTAACATAAATATTTAGTTTTATCTAACGCTTATTCTACAGCTGTTGAAATGATCACATAGTGTTTCTCCCAGGAGAATGTGGTGAATTACAGTTGACTGATATTCAGATGTTGAACCAGTACTGCATTTGTAGAATAACACCAATTTGGTCATGATGCATTCTTTTTTTATATCTGCTCAATTTAGTTTATTAAGATTTTCTTCGGAATTTTTGCTTTTGGTTGCATGAGTGAAATCAGACCTAGTTTTCTTTTCTTGATGTTATTGACAGGTTTGGATATAAAACTTATATGAACTTTATGGAAGAGCTTTATTTCATTAACTTTTCTGTATTTTAACTAATTCCTTTAATGGATATTTAGGTTGTTTCCACTGTTTTGCTATTATAAACAGTGCTGTATTTGCAGATTCTTGCAGACTTCATTAAGAAAGACATATTTAGAAGTTAACGTCAGTAGTAGAATTTCTTGGTCAAAGGATGGCAAGGATATCTAGAATCTGAATTTTTATAAACATTGTATTACTGGACTCTGGAGAATTTGGCAGTTTATAGTCTTACTGACAAAACGTGCTCCACTGGAGAGAGAATGGCAAAACACTTTGGTATTCTTGCCTTGAGAACCCCATGAACAGTATGAAAAGGCAAAAAGATACGATACTGAAAGATGAACTCCCCAGGTCAGTAGGTACCCAGTATGCTACTGGAGAAGAGTGGAGAAATAGCTCCAGAAAGAATTGAAGAGACGGAGCCAAGGCAAAAACAACGTCCAGTTGTGGATGTGACTGGTGATGGAAGTAAAGTCCAGTGCTATAAAGGAACAATATTGCACAGGAACCTGGAATGTTAGGTCCATGAATCAAGGTAAATTGCAAGTGGTTAAACAGGAGATGGCAAGAGTGAACATCGACATTTTAGGAATCAGTGAACTAAAACGGACCAGAATGGGTGAATTTAATTCATTTGACCATTATATCTACTACTGTAGGCAAGAATCCCTTAGAAGAATTGGAGTAGCCCTCATAGTCAACAAAAGAGTCTAAAATTGAGTACTTAGTGCAATCTCAAAAATGACAGAATGATCTCTGTTCATTTCCAAGGCAAACCATTTAGTATCAGAGTAATCCAAGTCCATGCCCCAACTGCCAGTGCTGAAGAAACTGAAGTTAAATGGTTCTTTGAAGACATACAAGACCTTCTAGAACTAACACCAAAAAAAGATGTCCTTTTCATCATAGGGGACTGGAATGCAAAAGAAGGAAGTCAAGAGATACCTGGAGTAACAGATAAGTTTGGCCTTGGAGTACAAAATGAAGTAGGGCAGAGGCTAACAGAGTTTTGCCAAGAGAACAGACTGGTCATTGCAGATACCCTCTTCCAACAACACAAGAGACAACTCTACACATGGACATCAATACTGAAATCAGATTGATTATATTCTTTGCAGCCAAAGATGGAGAAGCTCTATACAGTCAGCAAAAACAAGACAGGGAGCTGACTAAGGTTCAGGTCATGAACTCCTTATTGCCAAATTCAGACCTAAATTGAAGAAAGTAGGGAAAACCACTAGATCATTCAGGTATGACCTAAATCAAATCCCTTACGATTATACATTGGAAGTGACAAATAGATTCAAGGGATTAGATCTGATAGACTGCCTGAAAAACTTCGTGCCACTGTACAGGAGGCAGTGGTCAAAACCATCCCCAAGAAAAAGAAATGCAAAAAGGCAAAACAGTTGTCTGAGGAGGCCTTACAAATAGCTGAGAAAAGAAGAGAAGTGAAAGACAAAAGACAAAAGGAAAGATACATCTATCTGAATGCAGAATTCCAAACAATAGCAAGGAGAGATAAGGAAGCCTTCCTCATCGATCCATGCAAAGAGATAGAGGAAAGCAATAGAATGGAAAAGACTAGAGATATCTTCAAGAAAATTAGAGATACCCAGGGAACATTTCATGCAAAGATGGGCTAATAAAGGACAGAAATGGTATGGACCTAACAGAAGCAGAAGAGATTAAGAAGAGGTGGCAAGAACACACACAAGAACTATACAAAAAAGATCTTGATGACCAAGATAACCACAATGGTGTGATCATTCACCTACAGCCAACATCCTGAAATGTGATGTCAGGTGGGCCTCAGGAAGTATCACTACAAACAAAGCTAGTGGAGGTGATGGAATTCCAGTTGAGCTATTTCAGACCTTAAAAGATGATACTGTGAAAGTGCTGCAGTCAATATGCCAGCAAATTTGGAAAACTCGGCAGTGGCCACAGGACTGGAAAAGATCAATTTTCATTCCAGTCCCAAAGAAAGGCAATGCCAAAGAATGTTCAGACTACCGCATAATTGCACTCATCTCACACGCCAGTAAAGTAATGCTCAAAATTCTCCAAGCCAGGCTTCAACAGTACATGAAACAAGAACTTCCAGATGTTCAAGCTGGATTTAGAAAAGGCAGAGGAACCAGAGGTTAAATTGCCAAATTCTGTTGGAGTATAGAAAAAGCAAGAGAATTCCAGAAAAACATCTGCTTCTGCTTTATTGACAACACCAAAGCCTTAGACTATGGATCACAACAAACTGTGGAAAATTCTTAAAGAGATGGGAATACCATAACACCTTACCTGTCTCCTGAGAAATCTGTATGCAGGTCAAGAAGCAACAGTTAGAACCAGACATGGAACAACAGACTGGTTCCAAATCAGGAAAGGAATATGTCAAGGCTGTATATTGTCACCCTGCTTCTTTAACTTACATGCAGAGTACATCATTTGAAATGCCAGGCTGGATGAAGCACAAGCTGGAATTAAGATTGCAGGGAGAAATATCAATAAGCTCAGGTATGCAGATGACACCACCCTTATGTGAGAAAGCGAAGAGGAACTAAAGAGCCTCTTGATGAAAGTGAAAGAGGAGAGTGAAAAAGCTGACTTAAAACTCAACATTCAAAAACCGAAGATCATGGCATTTGGTCCCATCACTTCATGGCAAATAGATAGGGAAACGATGGAAACAGTGAGAGATTTTATTTTCTTGGGCTCCAAAGTCAGTGCAGATGGTGACTGCAGCCATGAAATTAAAAGACACGTGGAAGAAAATCTATGACAAACGTAGACAGTGTGTTAAAAAGCAGAGATACTACTTGGTTACCGAGAAAGGTCTGTCTAGTCAAAGCTATGGTTTTTCCAGTAGTCATGTATGGATGTCAGAGTTGGATCATAAACAGCTGAGTGCTGAAGAGTTGATGCTTTTGAATTGTGGTGTTGGAGAAGACTCTTGAGAGTCCCTAGGACAGGAAGGAGAGCGAATCAGTCGATCCTAAAGCAAATCAGTCCTGAATATTCATTGGAAGGACTGAAACTGAAGCTCCAATATTTTGGCCACCTGATGTGAAGAACTGACTCCTTAGAAAAGACCCTGATGGTAGGAAGGATTGAAGGCAGGAGGAGAAGGGGATGACAGAGGGTGAGATGGTTGGATGGCATGAGTTTGAGCAAGCTCCTGGAGTTGGTGATGGACAAGGAAGCCTGGTGTGCTGCAGTCCGTGGGGTCACAAAGAGTCAAACATGACTGAGTGACTGAACTGAACTGATAGTTCTTTTTTATGAATTTGCTTTAAACAGTATAGAGTTTGAGTATTACCTCATTGTTAGATCAGTGTCTACTTCATTGTTTAAAGATAGGATTTTTTAAAAACTAGGGACATGTTAGAATTCATAATCTAGTAGAGTATGGGCTTTTGAATTTGAATAGGAATTGTCTCTTTAAGTTCAGCCGTTTAATGTATATTTTAAACATTTAGTTACTGCACTTTACATTTTATCATCTGAAAAGTGGATGTAGTATCTGCCTTGTGGCGTTGTTGAGGATTGAGTAGATAGTATACGTGAAAGTGTTTGGTATATAAGAGGTATTAAATAAATTTGGAAATTATGATATAATGTTATTTTATCAGCTACATTACTATATTAACTTTTGTCTTACAGATAGTGTGTGTACCGTATCAGTGGCGTATAACTATGCTCATCATCGTTCTTGTCAATGCCTTTGTTTCAATTGCAGTAGAGGTAAGTAAGCACTTCACATAATCAAATGGCTGCCTTGCTGCTTTGTGATTTTTGGTGATTTAATGGTAGTGCAGGAAAAGGATAGGTAAAATTATGGAGATCCACAGAGAGTTTGTTTCACTCTAGTTAAATTCATTTAGCCTTCTCTTCTCACTTTTTCTGTGAACTAATAATAGTCATATTAAGAGATACGAGGGAATTCCCTAGTGGTCCAGTGATTAGGACTCCATGCCTTTACTGTGGAGGACACAGGTTTGATCCCTAGTCGAGGAACTAGGATCCTGCAAGCCACGCAGTGTGGCCCCCAAAAAAGAGAGATAGGACTTAGGTACCATCATAAATAAGCAGTTAAAAATAAAAAATTAGTGATTGAGAGAAGATTGGTGCTCTGGTGGCCCATAAACTGGTAAACCGAGGCCGTGAGCTCAGAGTACCACCCGAGTCCTGTGATGTACAGTAAAGCCTCACATTCAAGGGAGGAGAGGGACAGGGCTGTCTCCATGAAGTATAGTAAACATGAATAGTAAGAGAGTTTACTGAAAATATAAAATAATGACTGTTATAAACTTACTCAATTGCTGGAACTTCTCCCTTGGTATTTACTTTTCAGTTTCCCTAGAAGAAAGAGGTCTTAAGTACTCTTTGATCCATTGTATACCATCTGGTTATTCTCTAGGATTGCCGTTAGGTCAGCTTTTCTAAAAGGAGATAGTAAGTTCTCATTTGATGCTTATTAATAAAATTTGGTCTCTTCTCAGAACTACTGTTATAATTCACTCTTAGAGTAGAAGTATATCAAATGAAGAAGGAGATACCGTTGTGATTTTTTTAAAAAATTTATTTGTGGCTCTGCTGGGTCTTTATTGTTGCACATGGGCTTTCTCTGGTCGTGCTGCATTTGCTTCTGATTGTGATAGCTTCTCTTGCTCCAGAGCACAGGTTCTAGAACTTGGAGGCTTCAGTAGTTGAGGCACATGGGCTTACATCTTCCCAGACCAGGGACTGAACTTGTGTCCTCTGCATTGGCAGACAGAGTCTTAACCACTGGACCACCAGGGAAGTTCCAGTTGTGATTTTTTTAAGTTAAGGGTTTCATAGAGTAGGCTTTTGAATTAAAATTAGGTATTTGTGGAAAATATGTATACTTTAGAGATAATAGTTCTAGACTTAGAAATTATGTTTAATTTGTTATCTTTCTAAAAAATGACTTTGTATTAAAATTGGGGCCATAGTGGTGGCCTGGTAATATTATGGTACTAATCTTTTTAGGTTGCCCAGTTTAATGTATTTTTGCTATTTTATGGAAAGCACATCTAAGATAATGTATATTAAAAGCTTTCCTTTTTCTATAGTTTATCTTTTCATGTTAATGTTATTTAAGATAAAATATTTTTAAAAAACAGATTTCTGGGGAATCCTTTCTAATCTCCATTGATTTATTCTTGCTTACTATCAAAAGAATTATTTTTCATCATGCTCACATAGGTATATTTAAATACAAATAATTCATTGTTACAAAAAATAATTCATATTACAAAGCATTATTTTAATATGAGAAGGGCCTGAGGATTCATATAAAAGCCATATTTTGTGGAAAATTTAGAGACCCCATTTTACCAAGAATTTTGTGATGATTTATATTTGTTACAAAAGTCCTGTTGTATTCTTTATCCTTTTTCAGTATTAACTGAAATTCTCTGTGTGAAAACCAAATCATGTTTTTCACTAATGTTTCTGCATTGTGAGAGCTTTTTTAAACGTGTGCATTAATAAAGAATGATGTAGTTGTTTTTAATGCTTAACTCACTGGACTGTCTCTCAGAATTTCTTCCTTGACATGGTCCTTTGGAAAGTTGTGTTCAGTCGAGACAAACAAGGAGAATATCGCTTCACCACCACACAGCCACCACAGGTTGGAAATCAGCCTTACTCAATTCTTCACATCACTTGTGTACTCTGCACTGTGTAGGATGTGTAGGATGGTATTCTGTTGTGTGTTGCTCAACCTTTCCCTCTGTGCCTGGTATTTCATTTTTTTGTAAAGACATCCTAGAAAATTCATGGCAAGCATTTGTTACAGATGTTTTAGGACTTCAGAAATTTCAAAATCTCTTTTCCATTCCGATCTCTTTCATGTCACTATGCGAAGGTCTTGTCCTCACTGGTAAGAATTAATTTTCTCATTTCTGTCTGGCTTTAATTTTGTTTCTGGTTTTTATAGAGAGTCCCATTAGAAGCTAAATGAGATGGATGTAAATAAAGTTATGAAATGGAGATTGTTTCTTCATGGATCAGTGTTCAGAAGTCAAAATTTTGAGGAATTATTTCTGATTCTTTGTTAGTTACTATATCTTAATTTTGGGTTTCCCCAATCTCTCATCATTCAGAAAAATTTTCAGAGAGAGTGCTCATTTTTATGCAAACCATGGTTTAGGACTTTTTACTGTTTTTGTGGTAAAAAGGAAAGAGAAACAGAATAGAACCAATTTTTTTTTTGGTATTAGGATGTTGAAATTCTTGACAGAAAATATAGGTTAGTCTTATTTTTTAAACCAGTACCATTGAATCACAGCACTGAGCCAGCTTACTGAGTGCAGAGAACTTGACAACATAAAGCCTCACTCCCTCATTTTGCCCATTGCTATTTTTAGGTACAGTTTATACACATGAGTTCTAAACTTTTCACTCATCCCAAGCCACACAGATGCTTTCCAAATTCAAGAGGATTCCCTGGCGTGGGTCACTCACTTATTTTTAGCCTTCTTTTACCTGAGCAGCTGTGTTCTGAGCTTTGCTGTGGTAATTCATTAGGCTTGATGCCTAGCATAGTATCACAGGATCAGTTTATAAGAGGTCCTGTAGAGCACCATTTCCTCTTCTCATGCTCGATGATGAGTAGGGATAGTTTTGTAATGAAGTGATGAGTCTGGAATCTGCTTTCGCTTCTGTATCTCAATGCCGTGTAGTACCCAGTTGTCCCCAGTAGTGTGACCAGAGCTGTATTAGAGACTCAAGTCCTGAGCAAGACCTCCTCTGTCCTGGTTACCTCACTGCATTACTTCAGAGGGTTAAGTCTGGGTCATATCATCAGTCCTCATGTAAAATGTCTGTACTGTCAAAGCCTTGGCCCAGGAAAACATTTCTGTTGAGTTTTTAGTTTTTCCAAAGAGATCTCCGACAATTAATCTAAACAGGAAATGCAGATTCTGAAGAGGAACTATACCCTGATTAAGTCAAAAGTGGGTATCATAAAGCTCCTTTAAACCATTTGAATTGGAAAGCCCTCCTCACTTTTCAATCAGAATTAAGTGGCAGAAAATTCTATCATTTGTTATATCTGTTTTCTAAAAGTTTATAAGTAAGTATGTGTCCTCATTGTTTTTAGGAGTCTGTGCCTCTCATGTGAAGCTGTACCTCTCAAGTGCTGTGGGGGAGAGTGAAGGCAGAAGAGTGGTCTAGAGCAGGTGGCTCCAGCAGGCCCACATGTTTACCAGTTCTGAGCATCACTGAGTAGACAAGGATTTTGGTCTTCATTATCTATGGTCATGATTTAAGGAAGCATTTTTAAAATTACTGGCTTTAGTAAAGAGAGTTCTTAGAAACTCTTAGCACAGGATGCTGTGCTTTCATCTTCTAACACTTCCGTTTGTAGTTTACTCTCACCGTTCGTATTTGTGACCCTTGGAAACCGATCAGTTAGTCAGATTACTGTAAGACTCAGTCAGGAATAATTACACTCCCCGCCACACACACACACACACAAAACAAATACAAATCCTTCCAATCTTAAGGTATTTCTAACTTTGGTTAATACATAAAGAGCATTCAGTCAGCATGCCATGGTTATGCAGTTTATGAGAGTGGCAGAGCTGGGAGTTGAAGCCAGGGTTTCCAATTTCAAGAGGAATGTCTTTTCCACTATGCCACACTGCCTCGTTTTATGGGGCCATAGAGATGCAAAGTAACATAACAATCAAGTGACAAAATGGAGACAAGCAATAGCTACTGTTTCAATACCTACTTTTTATGGTAGACACTGGGAGGTACTTTGTATAAATTCTCTCTAATTGTTACAATCACCTAAGAGATTAGGATAGAGAGATTAAAGATACCCCTGTCTTCACAGATGAGGAAATGGTGTTAGAACTGGAATTCAAATTCAGTTTTATCTGGGTCCAGGAAAGGCTTCAGAGGCTTCAAAATTCTTAAAAAACCAAATAAACTTAGGTGTCATTTTATTTAATAGTAGATGTTTTAGATATGGGGTGTTTTTTTTGGCCCACTGAACATTCATGCAGCTAACCTAATTTAGATACAGGTAATGTTTTTATATAATAGTCATTTATTTCCCATATTTTTTATTACTAATAAAATATTAATGTTTTTTTCTTATTAACGCTCAGTGGCCTCAGTAAATGTCCGTTGAATCAAATTGAATCAAATGGTTAAATAAACCATTTGTAAATAATCAAAGTTAAAACTTTTATGTAACTATTTTTTTTCCTACAATGATCTTTAGTGGCCCCAGATATTAATACTTATTCTCTGACCAAAAAGAAAAAGTAGAGAAAGGAAAAAAGATTGTTGAAATGGCAGTGATTTTCAAGCAAGGACATTCACAAAATGCCTGAGCTGCACCCTTCATCTGCTGAATGAGGAGTGTTCAGTGGAGAACCCCATCACCTGTGGCTTACTATGCAACTTTCCCCGTGTTTGAGATCTGTGCTGCATATTCTCTTTTAAAGAAGCGTTTGTGTGTATCCTGTGTCTGTTAAACCGAGGCTGCTTAGTGTTGGATGTAAAACTAAAGTCATTAATATCAGGTATTTTGATATGCCTGAGAATTTGTCCTGATTTTGTTTTCCTTTTAGAGGGAAAAAATCCAGATGTCAGCCATAGTCTTTATGCCACTTAGGATATTATTCAAGCTTATTTAGATAGAATGCTAATTCTGATTGTCTTTGTTTCATATTCAGGATTGGTATGAAAAAAGACATATGAATACCACAGTACCATTACAACATTTTCCCTGTAGCATAACTTTATATTTTACTTTCTACCCCTGAAAACATTTCCTAAAAGACACTGCTAGGAGTAAGCATTGGGGTTCTGTAATGAACAGCTTGGACTGGTCTTCTAAAAAGCAGGAGAATTTTAACTTTTTGAAAGTTCTTTGTGGTTTCTCTGCTGGGCTGCAGTAGCTACTTTCCCTTTCTCTCAGGGATACACTTGGTTATTTAACCGTTCCTTTCAGCAGCAAGTCACAGGATCCTGTTACTGGGGCTCCTGTGTTCTGCTTCAGGGACTTGGCCTTGATGTTTAGGGAGGCCTGGTGCACACTCTTAGCCCTGTGATGCAGCTCTTCCCTCTCCTTGCACAGTGCTTGCCTTTGTCCTCTTGCCACCGTCGTCTCTCCCTTGATTTAGTTCTCATTTTGGCATGCCTGTAGCACCTTTTATTTTCTCTACCAATGAATTCCATTGTTTGAGGATGTTTGCGGTATGCTTGTGTTTGTAAACTAACAAGTCTATGCTTGCTTATGGTGTATTTTTGTGTATAATGTTCAGGGGAGGTGAAGGCTCAAGAACAAAATATGAATCTAATGGGGAGGGGGGATCCCTAGTGTTCCACGGGACTTAATTTATTATAACAAGTGTATGCTGCTTTTAATAGGGACATGGGGATTTTTTTTTAAAAAACATACACTTTAAAAAGAATACTATGCAGTTGTGATTCTGTTTGCAATGGAATTTGTTTAAAATGTTATTGCTTGCCTTTCTTTACTGGTGGGGAATGATGGATTTAATTTGTGTGTGTATGTGTGTGTATCTTACATTTGAATACACCTGACTGACTTTCCTTAATTCGGCCTGTTATGCATTACTTTCAGCCTAGCTGGCTCATCTGGGCAACAATGCCTATATGTTTCTGGTCCCCCTCTCTTCTTTTTTTTTAAGTCACCTTCCTTCACCATTCGCCCTTTAACCATGTCATTTGCTATAAAGTAAAAAGTGACAGCTTTCACATTGATTTAGGAACAGTGATTTTTTTTTCTGTAGTTAGATTGAAGAATTTGAACAAATCTTGGGGAAAAGATAGGTCCAAGTGGTGAACCATAATTTTAGATTATATATTAAGGTATGTCGTGCATGTGCCTGTACTGGAAAGGAATTATTCTTTGATCACCTGAAGAATCCTCTGTCTAGTCTCTTCTGTATTCTAAGGCAGATGTTCTCCTGTGGATTTCCTTTAAGGTGATAACTTTTTAGCTATTATATAGAGGCTACTAGATAAATAACCCTCAAATCTGTATCCCCACTCACCCACCCCACCACAGATTCAGTATAGCTTACTTGTGACAGGTCACAGTTTTTGCCTTTAAACGCTTGGTAATGGTGCAGCTTACTGTGTTTTGTCGACAAGAGTAAACTAGAAGGCCTTTAAAAGCACGTCGTTATGGTGTCTGTACATTTCATGGGGTTGCAAAAAGCCAGACACAACTGAGCGGCATTCACTTCTTTCGTGGTGTCTTACGTTCCTGCACGTGCTCTGCCGCGTGCCCATCCCCAGTTTTGAAGGGAGAGAGAGTAGTAGGTCCTGGAGACCTACCGAGTAAAAGTATGAAGAAATTTAAAAAGGTTTTCATTTTAAAGTATTTTTGCTGTTCTCCATTGGCCAATTGAGAAACCTGTGTTTCAGGATCTGTGTTACATCAAATTTGTCTTTCTCCATCATGAAGGTGTTTTGAGAGTTAACATTAGAATGTCTTTGTCAGTTATTCCATTCCGTGAGATTACAGGTGATCCTTGAATATGTCAAGGATTAGGATCGCTGACCCTCCCTGCAGCTGTAAATCTGCCAAGATTTATATAACTTATAATTAAAGAACCCTCAGATAATGGGGTCCCTCCGTACCTTCAGATTCACCCAATCATGGATCATGTGGTACTGTACTGTTTACTGAAAAAATCCACGTGTAAGTGGACCTGCACAGGTTCAAACCCATGTTGCTCAAGGGTCATCTTTACTGCAGTTGAGATTATACCTGGTTGAAGCCTGGGTTATATGTTGATGGCAAAACAAAACAACCTAGGGTTTAAATTTTCTTTGTAGAAGAAACAGTCAAAGTAATTTAAGGATTGACTGTTCTTCAGAGATGAAAGTAACTACAGATCTCAGTATAGTCATTTGGTTTTATTTCCAGTTTCAATTAAGACAAATTCTGAGGACCTGTATTGAATTTACATTTTTTGTACAGTAACCAGGAACTCTGCTTTCTTGTTCTCCAAGAACTATCTAAGATCACATTCAGTAAAAACATTAGGATTGATCAGAAGGATTTCTGTGACAGCAGAGCTTTTTATAGTGAAGTATTACTAAGAAATAGTACTTACTTTATACCTCTCTTTCCAGTTGTGGAGGACCAAGGGGAAACCATCGTTATAAAATAAATTTGTTTTTTTATGTTAATGAGAATGTGGTTTTAAAAGAAGTGATAGACATTAAACATGATCTAAGCTCTGATTTTGACCTAACAATATTTAAATAATACTTTGAAAGCTGATGCTAACAGTAGCAGTGGTATCTTTATACCATTTTCTTCCAAAAATGATCTGGTGGTTAAGTTGCTAGAAGCAATAGCACCAAAAGATAGTTGGGGCTTTCATATAATATTAACAATTTTTTCTCTTTCTGAATAGTTTAAAGTTATTCTCAATACATTAGATGTTTTATGTAATGGAATCATAGCCTCCAGTTATACAAGTTATTTTTTAAATGTGTATGCGTACAAGAGGAGATAGGAACATAGAACTAAATAAAATGAAGTAAATGACATAGATAATTTTAAAACTGTACTCTTAAAAAAAATAATGTTCCTAATTAATTGAAAGCTGACTTTTTAAAGCATTTTTTTTTCATGATTTCTTGCGCTCAGAAGTCATTTCCTCTTATTTTTCTGTGCTGATGAACTATGCTTTAACAAAACTGTTAAAAACAGCAGCTCTTAATTTACTGGGTGTACCTTTTTTTCCTTATGTTCTTAGGAGTCGATGGATTGGTGGGAGAAATGCTGCTTGTCTTGGGCCCTGAACTGTAGGAAGAAGATGCCAAAGGCCAAGTACATGTATCTGGCTCAGGAGCTCTTGGTTGACCCGGAATGGCCGCCAAAACCTCAAACAACAACAGAAGCTAAAGCTTTAGTAAAGGAGAATGGGTCATGTCAGATCATCACCATAACCTAGCAGTGAATCGGGCTCAGTGGCATTCTAGTAGCAGTATTGAGGAGAGTGTAAATGTAGGACTGTATCTGATCCTGTGTGTCAGAATGGCACCCTTTCAGTTTGTACCCTTCCAATATAGTAGCTGATTGAGAGTTTTTTTTTTTAAACAAAAACAAAAAGAAATTGGCCTGCCAGTTAAATAATTAATTATCTATAAAGTCCTATACCTTCATTCAGTAACTCTAAAATATTATATTTCCAGAACTTGCTTCCTTGTTACCCTCCAGTGATGCTCTATAGGGTAGAGAAGAAAGTTGGTATCTGAAAGGTGTTTAGATATTATTTTCTAAGACTTATTAGTTTATGCCTTTATTTTCACAGCCCCCTTTTTAGAAAAAGTCATCATTTATATACAGTCCCTAAATTTGTGATTGATAAATAAAATGGGTGTTAGTTAGCCTCCAATGAAAATAGGTAAAAAGCCCGTTTTCATTTGATTTCAGTATTTCTCCCAAAGAAAACTTTGTATACATACACCAGTTCCCTTTGATAGCCTAGAGTTAGGAGTGAGTCTAGGATGTTGCTTATAGAACAACTCAGGTAATTTCCATTTATGGTTTTATATTTTCTGTACAGACTGCCTAGGTTTTATTTTTCTATCAGCAAGGTGCTTCACTGCCTTCTTGAGATGTCCCTCAAAGCTATTAAGTGCATCTTGGACTACGTCTGGTGTCAGTAGTGTAATTTGCTTTAGTTATATGTTTAAATATTTTTCAGTAGGAAGAAAGCTTATTTCTTTTGGCAGTAGATGTAGATCTGTCTTTCTAATATCCCTTCATACCTGTTTTTTACCCCCTCTCAGGTTTTATATTATTTTAAATGCCTTTTTATTTTTATTTACGTCTCTTATTACCTAAAGACATAGGATAATTGTCTTTTGGTTTTTTGTGTTTTAGTTTTGGAGTTAGAATTTTCCCTCTTAAAATTTTAAAGGTTTGATGTAGGTCTCTCCTGTCAATAATGAGGCTTAGAAAATGAGCAGCTTTGAATGACTGCTTTTTTTTCAAACCAGTATGAACCTGGTGAGTTTGTTTTATGCCATTAGGTGGCGCCACAGGTCAGAGCATACCTATTTTGGATTGAGTGTTTGCAAATGAACATACTGGGTTGTGGAAATTTCTGGGAGAAAAAAAATGAAGTTCAAAAAAAAAAAACCATTCATTGAGCCAAAAGAAATGTGGAACATGTTTTTCACCTTTCTGTTTTTCCTGGTTAGCGTTTAAATTCTAAACAAAATTAAGGTGATTTAAAAATGTCTTTATAGGTAAGATCCAGTAGTTTGGCAAAGCCGAGTTCTGATAAACAGGACAACTGATACTGCTGTAAAGTAGCTACTAAACTACTAAGACTGTATGATCTTATCCTTTGTTCTTCCTTGACCAGTAGCATGCTTGTGCTTTCTGCTTCTAGCTGATCATTATCTTCCTGATACATATTTACCAATTTGATCACATGTTACCCAGAACCGTAGAACCACATGGTTCTCATTTTTTATGCTGCAGAGACCTGATGATGTTTGGTAACTGTAGAAAAATGTAAGTTACACTCAGGATCACTGTTACTGCTATGGCCACTGATGATTCTTACAAAAACATAATCGAAGTTTTCCATCAAAAAGTATGATACTATATTAATACACATTAGATGATAAGAACAGTTGTTCCATGAATGATTCTATGAAGCTATGCATCTTAGACCTCTTGAGCTGTGAATTAGCACTTTTTTCTATAGTTACTCTTTTAATCATTTTATAATTTCCACATTCAATTCACTTTCAATACATATGAGTGTATCCTTTGATTTAAATACTGAAGCATATAATTAATTGCTAAGTAGCAGCTTAAAATCCAATTATTAGATTGTATTTAACATCCTTAAGAGCATGATCATAAAAGAGCTATATTTTTGACACCCTCCCCCCTTTTTTAACTTTTAGATTTTATAAGGGTTTTATATCACATCTTCCCATATTGTTTTCAGAGGAATGAGGTTTTTAGGTAGGTAGACAAAGCATTTGTAGGAGGTTAGATTTGAATATAGACAGGGTGGGTTGTTCAGGTGGTTATTGGATGGCTTCCAGAATGTGATTTGAAGAATGTCTGTGAGTTCAGGTGTGGGTCCTGTTCAGTGCCATAGATAGAGTCCTCTCTCTGTAGGTCACCATTACATAGTAATTTCGATTCTGAATTTCACATTAAATTATTTGAGTGTATACAGATCTAAATTTTAAAATCTGTACATATATTATTTTGATGTATTAAGATTAATAAATATTGCTGATTTAAATTTTATTTATGCATATACTTAAAGGACAGAAATGTCCAGAAAAGTAATTGTTAAATAATATGTAACTTTTTAACTTTTTAAATAAATAACAAGATTTTTAATGTGTGTCTCCCTCAGGGTTGTTTAAAGTTTTTTTTTTTCCCCTCCCTCAAATATAAATAGTGGTAACTATATGTTTTGTAACTTTTAGCACCAACTGCTGTAAAGCGATGCTGCAAATAATGCTTGAATAAAAAGTGGCTAAGCCAACAATAAAATAAAAACTTTTTATATTAGTTTTGTAATCCCTACATTGGAAAGCTTTCCAAATTCTACTTGCATTTAAATAAAACTGTTGCAGTTTTTACTATTTATTTTGTTTCCCATGTTTAAGAAAATAACTGCACAGTTTCAAAGGCATGGAAAATTATATCAGCCTTTATGTACTCTGTTCCCAAAATGGCAGTGTCTAGAGAAGAGCAGAATTCCAGCTTTAGAAAACATTCTAAGATTTCACGCATGCAGTTTGGACATATCTGAAAATAGACTTTTGTATATTTGTGGTGGGAGGTGGTTGGGAACTTTTAACAAAATGTTAATTTTTGTACAGTCTGTGGGCATTTACACATATTTTTAATGCATTAAGATTTGGTAATTATGTGCACATTAAATTAATAGTTACTTTCTGTTATGATTTGTGAATTCCCTAAGACTTTGGATTTTTTTAAGTAACTTTATATCAGAAATGATACTGCATCTTTATATTTTTAAAATTGTATTGCTGCTCAAGAATGGTACCCTGATGTCAAAAAGGCATACATTCAAATTGTACATTCAGCACTGTAAATAACCTTATGAATTTTTTTTTGATTGAAGCTGATCAAAATAAAGATTTAAATGAATGATACAACATTTCTTTTTTTCTGTGTCTTTATATACATCTGTTTGCTCTTCAGTTACATGAATACTGCCCACTCTGGATTTATTTTCCTGCTTAATATTTCTCCTGTTTCTTTTTTTTAACTTTGAATTTTTCAAGAAAACAATGCACCTTTCCACATGTCACATGTCTGTGACCAGCCCATGGTAACCCATCAGTCAGATGCATTGTAGAGCCAAATGTTAGTATCAGGAGATCTGAGGGAAATGGTGAAATAGAAGACTAAGGACTCAGCATTTATTGATAGTTAGGAAGATCAAACTAAAAGCTAATGCCATGTACGCCATGGTACACTTGAGATGAAGTGGCACCCATGAATGTGAAAAGAGCACTCCATGGAGTGGGAAAACTTGGAACTAACTACTGACCATAGGAATCCCAGAGAGGGCAGGCTGTACCTGGCCTTCTGTTTGGGTGGGAGGGCTTTCCTTGTATCATAGGTTCTGCAGGAGCTCTGTGTCTTCTGTGAGCCATGTGGATGGTTGCATGGTGTAAGACCTAGTTTGAGCCCAAGTTCCTTCCATTCAGTGTGGGTTGATCCTGTCCCTTGCACCACAGCCTGCTGGTGGTGGTACAGTTGTGCTTGTCTCTCCATCCTCTTCCCCCTCCATCAATTCCAGGTGTATATTGCAGGAGAGGACAGAGGGAGTCCTAGGAGTTTGAATGAGATTGTCCCCATGCCAAGTTGGGGTTGTGGTTACTCTCCAAGCACAGAGAGATCCCTGCTGTGCCCTGGCCTTGGAATCCTCCCCTCCATGGAGGAAGAAAAGCATATCTCATTCCGGTGGATAACCTGCTTTTGAATGGCCAAACCCTGTAAGCCAGGGTTCTGTGACTTTGATCCGGAAGCTGCCACTTAGGACAGCAGGTTCCTGACTTGTTTCATGGATTCAAAATCCAAAGGACTGGAAACACTGGTGGTGTCATTACTTCAGTGCTCAAAGTTCTCAGTAGCTCATCAGTTTGTCCATTGAATGAACTCAGTGTTCCTCTACTGTCCGCAACTTCTGTGCCCGGTGTTCCCTCCTTGGGTGATTGTAATGTCCTCTCTTCAAAATAAAACTTGGAGGTAATTCTTGGAAATCTTCCTGGGGAAATAGGCCAAGGAAGCTTCTCCTGAGTTTGACTCGAAGTTGTACTTTGATCCACAGCACCTCTTCCAGGGCTGGATCCTGGCATTTGATGGGCAAGGGGCCTCTCACTTGGCGTGGCCATGTATGTGCATGACAGACTTCCTGCTGGGGAGCTGGTTTGAGCTCTGGAGTTGCTTCCCTTGATTTGAGTGGGAAGACAGGCCTCCCACAACACCTGGCATAGGCAGCGGCTTTCCCTGTGGTTTAGGACTATATGCCTTAGAAGGTAATTTCAGTCAGTTTAGCATTTAATGGGCTTTGCCTGCATTTGGCTA
This sequence comes from Bos indicus, assembly GCF_029378745.1. Taxonomy (NCBI): domain Eukaryota; kingdom Metazoa; phylum Chordata; class Mammalia; order Artiodactyla; family Bovidae; genus Bos; species Bos indicus. The sequence continues at coordinate 73,753,391 of NC_091760.1, forward strand.
CATCACAGGCTGAATAGATTTCAGTTCCTTTTCTGTTACACCTGCCAGTGTCGGTTTGGGGGACGTTTTTTTTCCCAACCAGGATAAAAGACCATTTCTGTAGCACCACTCCAGTCAATAATTCCAGAAGTTAATGTTTATTCTTTTGCAGTTCAGCCACTGGCTTTTCCCAGTATTTTAAAATACCTATGTTCTTTCCTTTTTTTCTTAAATAATGCCATTTTCCCTTCCAAATTATATTTGCATTAAAAAAATTTTAACAGTGACATTAAGCACATTTGATAAAATTTCAACCTCACAGGTATGTAAGGAAGTCGCCTTTTCCCTAGTTTCTCTCAAAGGGGGACTACTAAAGTTTCTTGTGTGTATTCTAGAAAATATATATATATGCTCATGTTTTTAAAAATTGTACACATTTGTGTAGAACCCCATTGTTATATGCTACACAGCCCTTGTTTTATGTCATTCAGTGTATTTTAGAAAGTTACATCAGTAGTTGCAGCTCAAATCTGTTCTTTTCAAAGTCTGCAAGGCATCCTATTGCATGGATGTACTATAATTTAAATGACTACTTCCATATTGATGGCCATTTAGGCTTTTTTTTTTTTTTTTTTCTATTCAGTTCAGTTCAGTCACTCAGTCGTGTCCGACTCTTTGTGACCCAATGAATCGCCAGGCCTCCCTGTCCATCACCAACTCCTGGAGTTGACCCAAACTCGTGTCCATTGAGTCGGTGATGCCATCCAGCCATCTTATCCTCTGTTGTACCCTCTCCTCCTGCCCCCAATCCCTCCCAGCATCAGGGTATTTTCCAATGAATCAACTCTTCGCATGAGGTGGCCAAAGTATTGGAGTTTCAGCTTCAGCATCAGTCCTTCCAATGAACCCAGGACTGAGCTCCTTTAGGATGGATTGGGTGGATCTCCTTTTTTCTATTACAATCCTGCAAATAAACTTTTGTGTAGATGTCTTAATGAGCATTTCCATAGTGTGTATTTTTAGTAATGGAACTATTGGACAAAGAATATGTATATTTAAAATTTGGCTGATACAATTAAGGTTTCCTCCCCAAAGTTTGCTACTATTTATATTCCCACCAATGTATGAGAATGTCTACTTCTTCACACTTGATAAGACGCTGGATATTTTCAGGCTTTATATTTCAGTGTGGTGTTGGCACAGGGATTATCAAGTAGCCGAGAACACAGACCACACGTTCATCCAGTGGTGCTCTGTGACAGTGCTGACATTGTAGCTCTGAGGGAAGAAAGGATATATATATATAGAACAACTGATCTGTTGGAAAAAAACATTGTACTTACATCATACACAAAAATCAATTCTAGATGGAATAAAGACCTAAATGCAAAGGACAATATTCTAAAATGTAGTAAGTTATTATAGGAGAAGTTTTTTGGTTTGCAAGAAGAGGAATTATTTTGATAGACACAAAAAACAAATCATAAATATTAATAACTGCCTATATTAAGACTTCTGTTCAGTAAAAGACATAAAGGAGGTGAAAAGGCAAAGCACATATTAGATGAAGATATCTGCAACAAACACTTATAATCCACAAAGGATTAACATCCAGAATATATAAAGAATGCCTACAATTTACTTTTTAAAAGACATTTTTCCATATAGAAAAATGGTCAGAAAAACCCAAATTTCTCAGAAGATTGGCCCTTAAAAATGTGAAAAATTCTCAAGTTTATCGGTCAGTAGGAAAATGAAAAACTAAAACCACACAATTCTTTCATATGAATGGCAAAAGTTAAAAAAAAATGTCAAGGCATGGGCAGAAATGAAGTACAGGACCTGTCATACGTGGTACGTGACAACATATATTGGTACAATTACTTTGCAAAGCAGTTGGACATTCCTATGTTCAATTGAACATGTGGACACCCTCAACCCAGCAAGGCCATTAGGGAACATACTTGAAAATACTTTTAAAAAAATGAGTGGAGCACTTGAGAATGTCCTTAACCTTATTGTTCTTAAGAGGGGCAGAGGGGAACCTGAGTAGAATTGTAGTGAAGTAGCAGATAAAGGAAGGTCCCAAGGAAGTGTAGACCAACCAGGGATATATGGCTGCTACAATGATCCTTCTGTGTGACACTAGACACACATCACCAGGTCATACTGTGCCATTTATGAAGAAACTGCACCCCTCCTGCTCATCTTTCGGCTTTGGCAGCAGGACTTGGGTTACATACAGTCTCTTTCAGAGTTTGAAGACAGTTGTCATTTATTTGTCATTAAAAAACCAGAATATGGCCTCTGCGATAGGGCTCTTTCCATGACTTTTGTTCTGGGAAAGTCTTTATCTTCAGGATGCAAAGATACTCCTCTCTTCCTTTGGAAAGTGCCAAATCGCATGCAAAGCTCTAAACCATTCAGTTGCTTTGGGGTGCAGCACCATTTCAGGTAAGGCCAAATATTCTAAAAATTAAGTGTGGGTAACTGGACGGCTTGGCTAGTCTGTACAAATAAGTAAAATTTAGTACAAGATGCAGTTTATTTGAAATTACACGTGGGAAACATTGTTTTGGCAGATTAGTATTACTGCGTGTATTTCATGGATAATTCAGTGCCTTGAGTATTAATTTTTAATATAGCATGTTAGAAGTAATAGTTCCTTATTTATGGCACAATCAGAAATACTTCCAAATTCTAGCTCTGTGACCCTGGTTAAGTTACTTACCCTTTCTGTGCCTTCAGTTGCATCATCCTTTAATTGCGGATAACCCAACTCACATGGCTCAGACTGCAGTGAGTCCGCCTGCAATGCGGGAGATCTGTGTTGGAGCCCTGGGTCGGGAAGATCCCCTGGAGAAGGGACGGGCTATCCACTCCAGTATTCTTGCTGGGAGAATTCCATGCACAGGGGAGCCTGGCCTGCTAGGTGGCAAAGAGTCAGACATGACTGAGTGACTTTCACAAGGTTACTGTAAGGAGTAAATGCATTAATTTAAATACAGTGCTGAGAGCAGTGTGTGGCATAAAGTGATGAAGTACTGTTAACCTACTTGTCTCAGTGTGGCTGAGACTATTCATTATTTTGAGCGGTCCTGTGTTAGTGGAGTAAGAAGGCACTGCAGATACAGCGTGATAGTGATTAAAAGAATCAGGCAGTGGTTGCTGCTGTTTTAACACACTTTGCTGTTCCCTTCAGGGCTGTAGGTTATAGGCACCCCTGGCTAAATTATAAATAATTAAAAAAAATTTTTAAGTGAATCCAAAAAATTAATAATAACAAAGTCAGGAGCAGCGTTATTTTCACAACGGGCACTGCTCTGTGATACCTCCAAGCTTGATTGTGAGAAAGATTATTTTAGTTCTTGCTATGTAAAGATTTAAAGGTATTATTACCTTTTCCATAGCTTGCAAATGCTTTAATTTTACCGATTTGAATTAAGAGTGGAAAATCAGTGAAACAAGAGGATGAGACCTCGGAGTGCAAAATGAATGTCTTTTCACCACCCAGGAAAAATCAGCACTGCTAAGAGGGAGATGTAGCATATCCGGGTAACATTTAAAGTCAGTGATAATTCGAGTGAAAGGATCATGCAGGATTACGAGCGTTTGCCCTTTTGCTTGTAGCCCACAGATCTGCCGCGGACGCCGTTTCAGACATGCTGAGGAGCGCTCTGCTATGCGCGGCGCTCTGGCTCCTGCGCGCGCAGCCCTTTCCCTGCCCACCCACCTGCAGGTGCGCCTTCCGCGACGCCGCGCAGTGCTCGCGCGGCACGGTGGCCGGCATCGCCGCGCTCGGCTTGCCCACCAACCTCACGCACATCTTGCTCTTCCAAATGGGCCGCGGCACCTTGCAGAACAACAGCTTCAGTGACATGACCGTCCTGCAGCGCCTGTTGCTGTCCGACAGCCACGTTTCCGCCATTGCCCCGGGCACGTTCAACGACCCTATAAAACTTAAAACCCTGAGGTTATCGCGCAACAAGATCACTCATCTCCCAAGCGCACTGTTGGATAACCTGGTGCTCCTGGAACAGTTGTTTCTGGACGGCAATGAACTAAAGAGCCTTGACCAAAACCTGTTTCAGAAACTGGTTCACCTGCAGGAGCTCTTTCTGAACCAAAACCAACTCGCTTTCCTGCCTGCTAGCCTCTTCACACACCTGGGGAACCTGAAATTGTTGGATTTATCGGGAAACAATTTGACCCACCTGCCCGAGGGGTTGTTTGGGGTCCAGGTTAAGCTTCAGAAGCTTCTGCTCCACTCGAACCGGCTGGCCTCTCTGGAGTCGGGGCTGTTGGACAGCCTGCGCGCCCTGACGGAGCTGCAGCTCCACACCAATCACCTCCGTTCCATCGTCCCCGGAGCCTTCGACCGGCTGCGAAGCCTGAGCTCCTTGACCCTTTCCGAAAACCGCCTCGAGTTCCTGCCCTCTGCCCTCTTTCTTCATTCGCACAATCTGACCTTCCTGACCCTGTCTGAGAACCCGCTGGAGGAACTCCCCAAGGTGCTCTTCGGGGAGATAGGCGGCCTGCGGGAGCTGAGGCTGAAAAGCACCCAGCTGCGCACCCTGCCGGCCGCCGCCTTCCGCAACCTCACTGGCCTGCGCGTCCTGGAGGTGTCGCTGAGCCCGAGGCTGAGCGCGCTCCCGGAGGACGCCTTCCGAGGCCTCGGCGAGCTGCAGGTGCTCGCCCTGAGCTCCACAGGCCTGGCCTCCCTCCCCGCCGGCCTGCTCCGCGGCCTCTGCAGGCTGCGCCACGTGTAGCTGCGCAGCAATCGGCTGCGCGCCTTACCCAGCGCTCTCTTCCGCAACCTCAGCAGCCTGGAGGAGGTCCAGCTCGACCACAACCAGCTGGAGACCCTGCCGGGCGACGCGTTTGAAGCTCTGCCCCGGCTGGCGGGGGTCCTGCTGGGACACAATCCCTGGCGCTGCGACTGTGGCCTGGGGCCGTTCCTGGCGTGGCTGCGGCGGCACGCGGGCCTCGTGGGTCGAGCTGAGCCCCCGCGGTGTCACGGGCCCGGGCCGCACGCCGGCCGACTGCTCTGGACCCTGCAGGCCGGCGACCTCGGCTGCCCGCGCCCCGAGTCGTGGACCCGGCTGGTGGCTGAGGGCCAAAGTCAGGACCATAACCTGTTCTGGGGTCTTTATTTTCTGCTTTTAGCTGCTCAGGCCCTAATTACCGGGATCATTGTGTTTGCGATGATTAAACTCTGCAGGCTCTTTCGGAAATTAATCACAGAGCTCTGGTTTGAGGCGGTGAGAAAACCTTGCAATTAATTAAAACGTGACCGGAGTATTTGCGGACGCGGCTCCGGAGAGAGCCCAGACCCGCTGACGCTATCTTCCTCTCCCTTCCTCCTCTGCCATGTCCTTGCCTCCTTCTCTCCTCCCCGTTCAGTGACCCCCCTCCTTCTGAGCCCCCGTACCATTTACAGTGGTAAACCGTGACTGTCTGTTGTGCCTGTCTGCCTACCCACAGTGTGCTCCTGGCCGCGCGGACTGCGAGGCCCCTCCCTGTGCCCACAGTCAGGGGTCGGTGGGTGGGGTGACCACGGCGGTCTCTGAACTGTGAACTGAGGGTTGGATGCAAAGGAGACAGTCAGCTCCAGGCCAGGGCCTGCTTCCTGCACCTGGTAGATGTCTGGCAAATGTTTGCGAAATGAATAAATAGAATGCATGGGATCCGGCGATGGTGGCTTTTCCTAGGGGAGAAGATGGGTTGCTCTCTTTCCCTTTATCTGAAAAGCAGAACTCTTTCACAGTTCTTTTCGTCCCGTTTTTTCTCACTTTACGTATGTCTGACCTGTCGGATTTGGGGGAAAGTGCTGAACTCCATCCACGCAAGAGTGTGGATAGGCTTGTGTGACTGATGATGGGCTGAGAGAGAGACAACCCAGCCCTCCCTCTAAGAGCTGGGTACCCAGCACGGTGCAGGCTGAGTGCCCAGGAGCTGGAGAAGGGCGGGCATCAGGAAGGGTGGGACGTTCCAGGGGCTCTCAGTGTGCTGCTGGGAGATGCTGTTGATCTCGACTGTCCCCGGCTGCTGCGAGCCGAAGAGCCCTGCTCTGCTTGTTCACGTGATGTGTGAGTTCCTACTGGAGTCCCACAAGGGTGAAGTCTGTCATTTCGACACTGGGTTTCATTTCCTGGAACTAAACGCTACCTCATTTCACAAGCATTTACGGGACACCTGACAGTGACAGGTATTCATGAATGTAATGATAAGCTTGGGTTCTAGTTTATTATGCTCGGATCACGTTCTCATTTATTCCAATTGAAGGCAGTAAAACCCTCCTTTCTTTAATTGGGTGTCTGCTTGGGAGAAGCAGTGGTTAAAGCATGGGCTGGAGAAGAGTCAGAAACTGGTGGTTGGGATCCCAGCTCCACCTACTAACTGCATAGGTCTGTGGGCAACACCCCTGAAATCTTCAAGCCTTGGTTTCCTCATCCCTGGAAAGGGATAAATAGTACCTGCCTCTTAGAGTTGTTGTAAGAACTAAAGACAAGCTTCTGATGACTTAGCCCAGTGCCCTGCATACAGTAAATGCTCAATAAATGGTAGCTCTTATTATTAAAGGGCAAGCAATTATTACTGCTGTCATAATTTTAAAAGAGCTTTGAGCTGGTAGGTTTTTTTTTCTCTTTTTTCCTCTGTTGTATTTAAAGGTGAGACCAAACATCCTGGAATGGGTGCTTACATTCAAGTTAGTCTGTCTTCACTTGTGAGTGGTCTCAGCCCTGTGCGGTCAGGCTCCGTGCTCAGGGTCCAGAGAAATAGATCCTCCAACAACAACCACTGGATACGGAGCAGGAAGAGCTGGGGGTTCCTGGCATTTGTAGGTGCACTTCATTTTCAAGGTCAGGTTCAGATGTCTCCTCCTGGTGAAGTCTTCCTGGCAGACTAAAAGTGTTCCCTTCTGTGTGCCCCCTCTCAGGCTGTCAGGCATTGGGCATGCTCCCCACCCCATCTGGCCCGCTCACCTTGCACTCTAGGGGAATGTGTGTATGTGTGTGCCTCCTTATTTATTTCCACTCCTCCACACTTTGAAACTACCTACAGGATAAAACTCAGACTTTTATTTTTGATGGACTGTGTTCTCCAGTCCTAACTGCCATGCTTTCTTGCAAGGATGAAATAATCCAGGGCACTGCTATATGGGGCTTGATAGAAGTTGGCTATTCGGAGAAGGCCATGGCACCCCACTCCAGTACTCTTGCCTGGAAAATCCCATGGACGGAGGAGCCTGATGGGCTGCAGTCCATGGGGTCACGAAGAGTCGGACGAGACTGAGTGACTTCACTTTCACTTTTCACTTTCATGCACTGGAGAAGGAAATGGCAACTCACTCCAGTGTTCTTGCCTGGAGAATCCCAGGGCCGGGGGAGCCTGGTGGGCTGCCGTCTGTGGGGTCGCACAGAGTCGGACACATCTGAAGCGACTTAGCAGTAGCAGCAGCAGAAGTTGGCTATTACTGTGATTTGCTCTCTCAGAACACAGCATGTTCTAACGCAGCTCAATGCCTTTGCGCACATGTGTTTATTCAGCAATTGTTTACTGACAACGTCCTCTGTACTAGGCACTCTTCTAAGCAGAAGGATAAAGAAGCAAATAAAAATAGCAAATAAAACAAAATGTTTACATTTTGGTGTCCCCCTTCAGCTAAAACATCTCCCCCAAACTCCTGGTCATTATCTTCAAACATTCAGAAACGTGTAGAGAATGTCTTTGGACACCTTAACCAGCTGTGTCAAATCTTTATACTTTGCTTTATTTGCTTCAAATATTTTTTTAACCAAATAAAATGCAACAGATAAATTTGAAGGCTCCTGTCTCCGTCTTTCCCCTGTTCCTATTCCTTTCCTTAGAGGTAACCACATTAATAAATTGAATTTTTCACATCCCTAGGTGTCTTTTTATACTCTTACTACATGTGCCCACAACTCTAAGCAAATGGAATCCTTTGCCTATTTTCAAGATTGTATATAAATGCTACTTTGCATATAGTATTAAAATTTTTTCCTGGGCTCACATTTTTTAGATTTATCCACACGAAGTATTTGGCTCTAGTTCATTGTAATAGCTACATAATAGTGAATGAATACACCACAACTTACCTGTTCTCTTGTTGAAGGACATTCACTCCAAGTGTTTTTTTTCTTTTCTTTTTATGCCCCATTACTCTACAATTTCACCAAGTCTTGATAACATCAAAATTTTAAATTTCTGTCAATCTGAAAAGTATGAAATGATATCTCATAGCTATTTTATATTTCCCTGATAACTTGAACTTATAGTGATAGTGATATTGATAGTGAAGATAAGATAGTGAACTTGAACTTATTTTTAAATGTTTATTGAGTGTTTTGATCCTTCTTTGAATTATCTGTGTATATACATCAACCAGTTCATGATGGGACATTTTGTCTTTTCATTATTACTAATTTGTAAGAACTCTGTACATATTCTGGACACTAATGTTCTGTAAATTATATTCTTTGCAATTATCTTTTTTCACTATCTGACTTTCTTAAAAAATAATTGTATTTATGTGGCTGTTCCAGGTCTTTGTTGCTGTGTGAGCTTTTCCCGAGTTGCAGAGATCAGGGGCTACGTTTTGTTATGTGCTCAGGCTTCTCATTGCAGTGGCTTCTCTTGTCGTGGAGCCTGGGCTCTAGAGCACAGATTCAATAGTTGTGGCTCATGGGCTTAGTTCATCCACGGCATGTGGGATCTTCCTAGACCAGGGATCAAACCTGTGTCTTCTCCACTGGCAGGTGGATTCTCTACCACTGAGCCACCAGGACTGAAGCAATTTAGCACTCATAGACTTTTGTTTTATGGATGCAGTCTCTTGGATTTCTCTTAGGATAATAGAATTTAAAATTTCCTAGTTTTTTTTAAAACTTTTTAAAAAGCCTCTTGATGAAAGTGAAAGTGGAGAGTGAAAAAGTTGGCTTAAAGCTCAACATTCAGAAAACGAAGATCATGGCATTCGGTCCCATCACTTCATGGGAAATAGATGTGGAAACAGTGGAAACAGCGTCAAACTTTATTGTTTTGGGCTCCAAAATCACTGCAGATGGTGACTGCAGCCATGAAATTAAAAGACGCTTACTCCTTGGAAGGAAAGTTATGTCAACCTAGATAGCATATTGAAAAGCAGAGACATTACTTTGCCAACAAAGGTCCGTCTAGTCAAGGCTATGGTTTTTCCTGTGGTCATGTATGAATGTGAGAGTTGCACTGTGAAGAAAGCTGAGCGCCAAAGAATTGATGCTTTTGAACTGTGGTGTTGGAGAAGACTCTTGAGAGTCCCTTGGACTGCAAGGAGATCCAACCAGTCCATTCTGAAGGAGATCAGCCCTGGGATTTCATTGGAAGGAATGATGCTAAAGCTGAAACTCCAGTACTTTGGCCACCTCATGCGAAGAGTTGACTCATTGGAAAAGTCTCTGATGCTGGGAGGGATTGAGGGCAGGAGGAGAAGTGGATGACAGAGGATGAGATGGCTGGATGGCATCACTGACTCGATGGACGTGAGCCTGAGTGAACTCCAGGAGATGGTGATGGACAGGGAGGCCTGGCATGCTGCGATTCATGGGGTCGCAAAGAGTCGGACATGACTGAGCTACAGAACTGAGCTGAACTGATTGCCAATTGACAAACAGTTTTGTGATAGTTTCAGGTAAATGGTGAAGCGACTCAGCCATACATATACATGTGTTCATTCCCCCAAACTCCCCCTCCCATCCACATGAACAGAGTTCCACGTGTACAGTAGGTCCTTGTTGGTTATCCAAAATTTTGAGGTTTTAAAGGCTTCCTTTCTCAGCTGTATCTATTTTCTCTGGGATTTGTTGTTGTTGTTTGCTTTCCTTAAGTGCTTGGTTATTGGCTCATACTTGAAAAGTGAGGCAATAAAAATCACCAACTCTGAGAGCTTTGTGTGCATGGGCAAGCTTCATGTTAAGAGTTCTGGAGTAGCAGGCTGAGTATTATCCTGGGGATCTCGACAGGCCAGAATATTTGTGGAGGGTTGTTTTCTCTAGCACAATGTAATTTTAAAAACTAATTTAGTAGCTTTCAAACAGCCCCCTGGATTTTAATCCCATATCTCACACCCACCTGTCCTGCACTGAGTGAGTGAAAGTCACTCAGTCGTGTCCGACTCTTTGTGACCCCATGGACTGTAGTCCATGGAATCGCCAGGCCAGAATACTGGAGTGGGTAGATTTTCCCTTCTCCAGGGGATCTTCCCAACCCAAGGTTTGAACCCAGGTCTCCCACATTGCACGAGAATTCTTTACCAACTGAGCTATCAGGGAAGCCTAAAAACTGTCCTGCATTGTTCCTGGTATAATCAATTTTCAAACCTCTCTGGAGCTCTGTTAGTTCCATAAATGTGCTGAAATCTCTAGTCCATTGATAATCTTTTTCCATTCCCTGTGATGTAGTGGGTTTATCATTTCAGTTCCTTTACTGCTATCTAAGTGGGGTCCCTGGAGGGAGAGGAGATAAATGGGGACAATCAATTTGCATGTGTAACTGCAAGTCCATCCATTTCTTTTCTCCAAGTTTCCAATCCCCTCTCCCCCCAGTGTGTTGTAATTGGCTCCTCTTTCTGGAATGACTGCAAGTTGGACTTTGAATCTCTGCTGACATTGGGATTGACCAAGTCTGTTTTGGGAGAAGTCACTCTGGGCTTCCCAGCTTTTAAAAATCACCATTACTACCAGGGCGTGTCGAAGGCAGGGAGATTCCGAGACTCACTGCCCAGTCATTGCACACACCCTCATTAGGCATCTGGAATGTTACAACACGATTTCCTCACCATCATAAAGAGACAAGCATTAATTGAATTCAGTGGCTGGATCCAGAGTACGGGGAGCCTGAAATGCCCCCAGCAGAGGGAAACAGTAAACAGCCCCTCCCCAATGACACTCTTCCTCCATCCCCTTCCACCTCTCTGTTGATGCTTCCAGGTGCTTCTTGACTTTTATTACCCCAGCACAGATATTGATATTTTCAAGTCCACTGCTTGGGAGGGTTCTGTGTTCCAGCATCTGCCGCATTCAACCAAGCTTTATTAAACATCTAATACATGCTTAGTACCATGAAACCAATTTTCCTAACCCTCAAACTGCCCTGAGAGGTAGTTGTTATTATCCCACTTTATTGATGAGAAAACTGAGGTCCAGAGTGGAGCAGTGGTGTACCTAAGGTTATGATTGGCAGAGCTGTCTGTGAGCTCTAGTCTCCTGGCTTCTGGCCTAGACTATTCCAAGCCCCCAGTGCTTCTCCTGGTATGGACAGGTCACCTGCTCAATCCAGGACATGATGATTATGGGAGGCAAGCATCAGGAGGACATTCTTTTGTGGTTGTAGACATCCTGACCTAGGAGTTCTAGTCCCTTAAGCCTACTGGGGGCTCCCTGAGAGCTGAGAGTTATTTGGGGGGCTTTGGTTGCTGAGAAGGAGGAAAGAAGAGAGATAAAGAGAGAGGAATAGGGAAGAAAAAAGAGTGGGAGAGAGGTAGTTGAGAGGAGAAGGAAACAAGAGAAAAGAAGTTCTGACAGTGGCTGCAAGGGTGGCCTCGACCCAGCAGTCACCATCAAGAGCCCACGGGAGGCACTGTTGTGCGGTGGGCGTGGCAGAGGGTTGGTCTCAGCTGTGGGTCTCAGCAATGCCACCGACTGACTTCCCCCATCCTCTTGGGGGTATTATCAGAGTCAAAGAAAGGGAATTCCCTAACAGTCCACTGGTTAAAGCTGCACTGCTGGGTGAGTAGTTTCGATCCTTGGTTGGGAAACCATGATCCCACATGTCGCATGTAGCCCAAAAAAATCGAGTCTAAGATGATCATGGGTGTAAAAGTGCATTGTAAACCAGAGTTCTGTTCAGCAGGGAATGGTCTCCTTGTTGTCAGCACACCATGAGGGCAGGTGGTTTTTGATCCACGGCCTCCACATTTCAGAGAATAACCCAGAACAGTCCTGCTCAACACAAAGAAGACCCAGCATTGAAAAACACAGCAGAGGATGCAAAGGGACAACAGGGACACAAGCCTTTCTCCCATGGTCCTGGCCTCCCTCCACAGGCCCTGCAGCCCAGAGCACCCACATTCCCCTCGACCACCATAGCGGGGGCTGCCAGACTGAACCCCAGTAGAACCCCGGAGAGCTGGGGGCTGTCTCTGCCTTGACAGAAGGCAGAAAGCTGGGCCTCTTTCCTGGCTCCAAACTCCTAGCAATTCAGATCCTCAGTGACATCAAAAGAGAAACAGAAAATGTCAGTATTTCCGTGTTTTTGCCCCCTTCAAACTCAAGGTCAAAGTCAGCCTCAGTTTAAATTCTTTTCAGTTAATTTGTAGGGCAGAGGTAGAGGAGAGGACTGCAGTGAAACCCTGCAGCCCACCCAGCTTTGGGAATGCTAGTGTTCTGAGTTACTGGCCTCGAGTCTCCAGCATCGGCAGGCATGTTCTTCACCACTAGCGCCACCTGGGAAGCCTCCTGCATACAACTACAACGCCTTAAAGAATCTATTCCCACAAGCAATTAGTTATTCCCTGTGGAACACAATGGCCAAAATAATGGCCACCAAAGATGTCCAGGTTTTAGTCCCCAAACCTATGAATGTATAAATAGTTTACCTTACAAGGCAAAAGGGGTTTTGCAGAAGTGATTGGGTTTAGGATATTGAGTTGAGAAGATTATCCAGGTGAACCCAATCACAAGGGTTCTCATAAGTGAAGGGAGGCAGAAGCTGGAGAAAGAATTGAAGATGTGACGACAATGCTATTGGCTTTGAAGATGGAGACAGGGGGCCCTGAGTCAAGGCATTCAGGCAGCCTATAGCAGCTGGAAAAGGCAAGGATGTGGATCCTCTTCTGGTACCTCTTGAAGGAGCCCAACCCGGCTGACACCTTTGACCAGGGAGACACATGTTGGGTTGGTGGTCATTCATTATTACAGCAATAGGAAACTAACTTTTCCCATTTCCATGCCTCGATCACAGCATCTAGCAATGTTTACTGTAATTCTACATGTACGGATCTCCTTAACTGGGCTTCTTGGAATAAAAGCTATATATTAAGTAGCCTTCTGCCGTGGTGCTCCTGGGTCTAATAGGTGCTCAGAGCTTGCTCTCCTAAATGAATATTCCTTACCTAATTTGAACTCCAGAATCAGACCTGACAGAGGTCAGCTGCCACACAGATGTCCTGCCTTTTAAAGAATTAAATATTCTTCCTTTTTAAGGTTTTGGAAAATCCGGATTTACCATGCATGTAATTATGAGCATAGGTTCACGTAACTGTTCTCTGAGAAATTGTGGCCTTTGTGTGTGTGCCTCTGAAGCTTAGAGAAGAGATGACAGGAAGGAGAAGGGGCCTGTGGATAAGCTGCCTCCTTAGGTCTCTAGGAGGGTGATTTGAGATGTTGGCCTTCACCTTGAATGTTATGTGGAACCAGGATTAGTAATTAATCTAGTGGAGGCAGTGTAATAGAAAATGATTAGGGCAAAGGGTGGGAAGGGGAGCTGGTGAAAGACTGGAACCCAGGTATATGGAAACTGGTTGAGATAAGCAGGGGTGTTTAGTCTGGAAAGGAGAGGATTTGAGGGGCTGATCTCTGTGTTTAGGGCTTCCCAGGTGGCATTCATGGTAAAGAATCCACTTGCCAATGTAGGAGACACGAGAGACTGGGGTTCGATCCCTGGGTCGGGAAGATCCCCTGGAGGAGGGAATGGCAACCCACTCCAGTATTCTTGCCTGGAGAATCCCATGGACAGAGGAGCCTGGCGGGCTATAGTCCACGGGGTTGCAGAGTCGGACACCACTGAGCACGCATACATCACTGTGTTTAACCAGTTCAGGGTTGCCATGGGGAAGGGAGAGGGACTTGTTCCCTCTCCCCTCTGGTCCCAAGGAACAGAAGGAGGACCACTTGGCAGGGAACACACGGTGGGTGGTGGGGGAGACGCTTGGCCCAAGGATTGGAGTGGCCGTCACATGGGGGCATGAGCTGTCTCTGTGAGCTGCTCAAGCTGCAGCTGAGCCACCCAGAGATGGAAGGAATTCCAGTGTTTGATGGAGACAGGTGTGAGGCTGGATCATGCCCTTTAAGATCCCTTCTCCCTCACATGGCCTGTGATTACTCTACCTTGCCCTGGGTTGACCTGGGCAAATATGGGTGTAACCCACTGCCCAGACTCTGGCCTCCGGAGACACTGGCCATGGCCTTGTTGAGCTGCTTTGAACAAAAAGGAAGAGCAATTTGCTGACACTGTGTTGGTGTCGGTGCCTAATGCCCTGGGGTCAGTCCCGTCCTCAGACTTAAAGCCTGCTGTCCCAACAGCAGGATTTTTGCAGCTTGCTCTTTTCGGGGAGGAGGCCTGTCACTGGCCAGCAGGGCCTCCCAGGGGTTTATATTCCAGATTGCTTTGGAAAAGCTCAGTCCTAGGTTCCCACAGTCCTTTGAGGGCTGGCCCCTGGCCAAAATGTGTGTTTGCTTTTCTCCTCACTTCCTGTGCCCTTCCTCTAGATACCCACTCCCCCAGCTCCTCCACTCCACCCCCCAGGGATCAGATCCTCACTCTGATACTGACCAGCTGTGTGACTGTGAATGCCTTCTTTTCCTTCCCTGGGCCTTAGTGCCCCCACTGGTAAAGTAGGGGTCTGAATCAGAAGGCCCCTCCCACTCTGATGCTACGGGAGCCCAGAGTCTAGACCATGAAAAAAACACTTCCCTCCTTTGTCCGTCTGCCTCTGTCCTTTCAAAGACAAATCCCTGCCACTTGTCTCCCCACCCTAGGCTGCCCTTGAATAGTTGAGTGTCTCATCTCCTTCCTAATACTTAAGCAACTACAGAGTCTGAGTCTGTCCAAGTGTCTCTGTCCCCATATGCATTCTTACCACCTTTGCAGAAGCGCATTTTAGCGTTGTTCTCATGACTCCTGGTTGGAGGCCACCCGGCGAGGTCCCCTCTGAGCCCTGAGTTCAGTTGGCGCTGTGGCTGGGCCCAGGGCTCCCTGCTAACTGGGAACAGAGCCTGCCTGTCCTGCAGCAGCTGCCTGCTGCCTCATCCCTGCCACCCTCTGGCAGTCCTGGAATCTCACTCATCCTAGCGTAATGGCAAGAGTTCTCTGGGTGATCCTGGCCCTGCTCTCTGCCCCCCACCGATGGCTGGACACAGGTGTTCTTGGAACAATCATGGTGAGACCTGGGTGAGGAAGTGTTTTGTAAGTGGCAGAGTTCTCTGTGAGGAATGACCACATCTGGGAGGTCCACTGGGACAGTAAGGCAGGGCCTCCTGGTGGCTGGGCTCTCCCTGGTAGCGTCCGGGGAGGCATGTTAGGTCAACTGGGGCTAGTGGGCTTAGACACGTTGAGTCAGATGCTTCCTGGAAAGAGAGAAAGAGCAAGACAGAGACAGAGAGACAGAACGAGACGAAGACTGCGTGTGGACTCCATCTTGGCCACGCCCCTCACTGCAGTGCCCTCGGCCAGTTCTCCGTCTCTGTGATCTCAGTCCCCTCAACTGCAAATCGAGAAATTTGTTCTCAATGTCAGACCACCACAAGCCCCCGCTCTCAGTGAGTTTCAGTGAACTCAAGGCTCTTCTCTGCCTCCCTGGGACGCCAAGGCTGAGGCAGCAGGGAACCAGAGTGGTCTGGGCAGAGGAGGGAGCCAGTGGGGCCATGGAGATCCCTGCTCGGGCTCTACCCCCACAGCCCTCCCGCACTGAGGCGTCAGCCTCCTGACGGGCCTGCAGTGCCAGCCTCTTAATCAGAGCCCTACCCTTTGGACGTGGCTTATAGACCGAGTTATGGGATGTAATTTAAACACCCAGTGGAAAACCAGTTCCCACATCTTTGTTTCTTCCTGAGGAATACCTGCTTCTGCTCAGATTAACCAGGTGGTGAACCAGTTTTTTAAATTCCCACCCATAAACCCATACAGAAAAGTACATGAATCACATGTGTGCCACTGGATGAATGATCAGAAAATGAAGTTTGAAGTGTCCACTTTGGGTCTCCTTCAGAATCTTTTTAGTCCTTCACTTTTGCTTTTCCTCCCTCTTTCCTTCTTCCTTTTAACTTAGGTTTTGTTTATAAATGTTTTGTTACATTTTATTTTGTTGTTGTTCAGTCACTCAGTGGTGTCTGACTCTTTGTGGCCCCGTGGATTGCAACACCTCAGGCTTCCCTGTCCTTCACCATCTCCCAGAGTTTGCTCAAACTCATGTCCATTGAGTCAGTGATGCCATCCAACCATCTCATCCTCTGTCTCCCCTTCTCCTCCTGCCCTCAATCTTTCCCAGAATCAGGGTCTTTTCCAAAGAGTCAGCTCATCACATCTAGTGGCCAAAGTATTGGAGCTTCAGCTTCAGCATAAGTCCATTCAGTGAAAATTCAGGGTTGATTTCCTTTAGGATTGGCTGGTTTGATCTCCTTGCTGTCCAATGGACTCTCAAGTCTTCTCCGGCATCACAGTCCGAAAGCATCAATTCTTCGGTGCTCAGCCTTTATGGTCCAACTCTCACATCCATACATGACTACTGGAAAAACCATAGCTTTGACTAGATGGACGTCATGACTATACAGACCTTTTATTTGAGCTACCTCAAATCCTTTCTGGAACTGGAAGGGATGAGAGTAAATATGCAAAAAGATGAATGAGTGTCTGGATAAATACACAGTTCTCAGATGACTGGGAAGCTGGTCCACCCAAAGTCACTAGTCCTGAGGACCACGACTCCATCCTAGACATGAGGAAAGGCTTCCCAGGAGGGATGGGTGATAAGAGCAGGAGAAAGCCAGGAGGAATCCTTGTTCAGTCCTGACACCAGCTCTGACATCAGCTCTCTCCTCCTTGTCACTTGTCACCTGGGTCTCCACTCAGCCTGTTAACCACTTGCCACTTCCTTCTAGGTTCCAGCTGTAATAAGCTCCATCACTGCACTTCTGTCTTCAAAATCCTCTGCTGTCAGGAGCAAAGCTTAGTCATGTCCCTTAATTTGTCACCAGGGAAATGACTGATGCCAGAGAAGACAGCCTGTCATTCCAAGGATTCAGATGATGGCTCTGATGATGGAACCCAGTTACTACCGTCATTTATCCTTGTTTCCCCCTCCGAGCAGTAACCACAGCTTCATTAATGAAGAGCAACAGCTTGTTCAGTTGCCTTATTTCTAATGCGAAAGCTGACCGGAAGGCAGTTGTTGTTGTTTTTTTTTTCCCTCTATTATTTGTTTGATTTGAGGATTTTTTTTAAATTTTATTTTATTTTTTAACTTTACAATATTGTATTGGTTTTGCCATATACCAAAATGAATCCGCCACAAGTATACATGTGTTCCCCATCCTGAACCCTCCTCCCTCATCCCTCCCCATACCATCCCTCTGGGTCATCCCATTGCACCAGCCCCAAGCATCCAGTATCGTGCATCGGACCTGGACTGGTGACTTGTTTCATATATGATATTATACATATTTCAATACCATTCTCCCAAATCATCCCACCCTCTCCCTCTCCCACAGAGTCCAAAAGACTGTTCTATACATCAGTGTCTCTTTTGCTGTCTCATATACAGGGTTATTGTTACCATCTTTCTAAATTCCATATATATGCGTTAGTATATTGTATTGGTGTTTTTCTTTCTGGCTTACTTCACTCTGTATAATAGAAAATGCAGGACTCTAATCTCAATCTCTGACCAAGACTTCTCTAGAATTCAGTTTCCTTTTCTAGAAGAGTGTAGATTTAAACTAGATGAGGTCTAGGGGCCTTTCCAGATCTTGGCTTCCCCCCAACACCTCCCCAAAAGCATATGGTTTGGGTGGGTAGTATTGTGAGGACCCTGACCACTTTTAAGTGACAGAAATGGTTCTGGAGAATAACACATGTATAAGCAATTGTTTGAATGAAAGAAGAAACCCCAATTCTGTCTGATACTGATTTTATTTGGAAAAGTTTATAGATTTATTTCCTTTTTGCACAAGTCCTTAAAAGGAGAAATGGGAACCTTGCTATGAAAATATCTCCGTTTCTGAATAGTAGCTGCCATGACCTTTCAAGGTACAGGATTGAATAGATGGCCTAAAAACACAAGTTGGGAGTTTTTTGAAGCAAACAAGGAGCAGAATTACAGAGGCCTCAGCTCAGGCAAGCCATCTGAAGGGGCTCCAATTTGAAATGCTCTTTTTAAGTCCTACTGTGGAACTGAGTTGCTGAAGGCTCCAAGTGCGATGAAACCTCTGAAGAGCTAACTATTTATGACAGTCTGTTATTCTGTGAAAAAATCTGGGTCTGGGACTTATTCAGACCCAGCCCAGCGGACTCCCATCCTTCAGGAGCCTCCACTTCCCCAGCCAAGTCTAGAAGGAGCCTGGTTCCCTCTCTGCACCTGTGGTGAGATCTTGTTTACCATTTATATATAATAAATAACAACAATAATAAATTAAGCTGGAAGCTGTCGAGTCTGGGAACTGATGTATGTGGTGCACAGTATGGAGTTAAAAGGGTCTGAAATTAGTCAAAATTAAGGTGTTAACCACTCAATCATGCCCAGCTCTCTGCAACTCCATGGGTGGTAGCCTGCCAGGCTCCTTTGTCCATGAAATTCTCCGGGCAAGAATACTGCAGTGGGTAGCCAATCCCTTCTCCAGGGGATCTTCCCGACCCAGGGATTGAACCCAGATCTCCTATTTTACAGGCAGATTCTTTATCATCTGCGCCACTAGGGAAGCCTGAAAGGAGTCAAGGCAAATGCAAATATGAACAAAAATTTCCCACCTCCTTCTATCCCTTCTCTCCTCCCTCCCTCCTTTCTTTCTTCTCCTTTATCAGATGGAATTGGATGAAAATTTATTATTTTTTCACAGAAAAACAGACTGTTATAAATAGTTAGCTCACATAATGTCCCCACTTTATGGATGGGAAAACTGATACCCAAAAGGGAACAGGACTTACTAAGGTCCAGATTCTGGGCTCCTGGCTGTCCCTGACTGTGTTAAACATGTTGGTCTAGCTAAAAGCATCTTCTTGCTCCTTTTTGGGTTGTGCACAGAGAGGCATTTGTAGTGGGAGTGATGAGCCAGGCAAGTTTCTCAAAGTGGGAACCAGGAGAATAGAGCTCCTCAGATAGGGCCCACGTGCCCCTGTGTTTTTGTATAAACTTCAGTCATGTAGGGCATTCAAAACAGACCTGTTCATTCGTGTCATAATTAAGGAAAACACAGCTGCCCTCCCCTCGCTCATCTCTGACCTTTAATTAGGTGTGGTGACGCGCTGGAAGCTGTTCTAGCCATGAGGACCAGGAACGTGCTAGAATAATCATTTCAAAGGCTTCTCTGTTCTATTATGGCATAAAATTTGGAAGTCTCACATTAAAATGTGCAATTAAATGTAACTCAAATAAATTGCTTTAGGCCAAAGAGAACTTTTCCCTTCTTCTAGCTCTGTCCCCTTCCCACTCCGGTCTGTTAACTATTTTAAAACTCCCTGAATCGCTTTGAGGGAAATGGAGGATGGGGCTCTTTGAAAAGCAGTGTTTAAAAAGACATTTGGCAGGCTTGCTGGAGTCAGTCTGTAGATTCTGAGACAGCTACTAGTTAGGCTCATACTGTCCTCCTGGCGTGACTTGAGGCTGCCAGGACAACAAAACAGACTCTGAGGCCTCATGGTCCAGGTGGGCTAGTCTCCTGATAAAGTAAATGAAACCCTGGCCACCACCAACCACCCTCCTGGTTTGCAGTCAGCTATTGAAGCCCAAATCTCTCAGCTGGACATACAAGGGTTTCATGATTGACAACCAGCACCCTTCAAACAGTACCCTTTCCTGCCTTTGATCACCCCGTGGCCCTTGTCTGGAATGCTTCTTCATCCACCTCAAACCCTTTCAGAACCCCATTCACTCTCTGAAGCCTGCAACCCCCCCACCATGGCTTCCTTGATTGGTCTTGGCTGGGGAACCTTGCCCTCTTCTGTCCTTTCCGGACACTCCGCTTGCATGACGTCAGGAGATGTTTTAGTTTGGGATGCTTTATGGTGGCTGTTTATGTGTCTCAGGCCCCTGAGACTGACCTCTCAGGATGCGGCCTTGAAGGTCACTCCAGTTTGTCTCTGCAGTTTGTCCCTACGAGTGCCTACCAGGAGCTCAGCTGACGGCCACAAAGGTTTGCTGGGACGTCTGCTCGTCTGGACTGTGAGCCTAACCTATCCCTGTGGCCCTACCTGCACGACTCACTTAGCAAAAGAGCGTTTCACTCGAGGTCTGGTCCTGAGCAGTGGAGGCCCCTCCTGAGAAATGCTGAGCCCTCGATCATAGGGGCCGGCATGGAGGATGGGGTCTTTAAAATATGGGGAATTTAAGGAACGTTTTCTTCAATGTAAAAATCATCAAATCAATTACAGAAAATGCGGAAAAATTACAGAAGACAAAAAATTATAGGGGAGGGAAAGATGGCTCATATGCTCGTCACCCAGAGGCAGGCCAGTCTCTCTCAAAGGCTCAGACATGTCTGCTGGGTGAAGTGAGCTGAGTTCCGGCCAGAGCAGAAGGGTGGGTTCTATGACCTGTCCACGTCCATCTGAACCAGGAACCAGCTTCCTTAGTCTCTATATTTATCTTTGATAATGTTTTCAGAAAGGCCTACTTTTCAATTGCATAGAAAAATATCTCACCAGTTAAACAATAATCTTCAATTCTGTCCAGTATAATTCAGTATGAGAATTGTTCACACATATATATTATATACATATATGTATCTCATATATATATCTATATATATATGAGATATATATATAGTTGTTGTTGTTGTTCAGTCACTAAGTCATGTTTGACTCTTTGCAACTCCATGGACTGCACCACGCCAGGCTTCTCTGTCTCTCACCATCTTCCAGAGCTTGTTCAAACTCGTGTACATTGAGTCAATGATGCCATCCAACCATCTCATCCTCTGTTGTCTCTTTCTCCTTCTGCCTTCAATCTTTCCCAGCATCAGGGGCTTTTCCAATGAGTTGGCTCTTTGCATCAGGTGGCCAAAGTATTGGAGCTTCAGCTTCAGCATCAGTCCTTCCAATGAATATTCAGGGTTGATTTCCTTTATAATTGACTGGTTGGATCTCCTAGCAGTCCAAGGGACTCTCAAGAGTCTTCTCCAACACCACGGTTCAAAAGCATCAATTCTTTGGCTTTCAGCCTTCTTTATGGCCCAAATCTCACATCCATACATGACTACTGGAAAAACCATAGCTTTGACTAGATGGACCTTTGTCTAGATGGACCTTTGTCAGAAAAATGATGTCTCTGCTTTTCAATACACTGTCTAGGTCTGTTATAGATTTCTTTCAAGGAGCAAGCGTCTTTTAATTTCATTTCTCAGGTCATCATCTTCATTGATTTTGGAGCTCAAGAAAATAAAGTCTGTCACTGTTTCATTTTTTTCCATCTATTTGCCATGAAGCCATGTCATGATTTTTAGTTTTTTGAATGCTGAGTTAAGAGCCAGCATTTTCACTCTCCTCTTTCACTTTCATCAAGAGGATCTTTAGTTCCTCTTCACTTTCTGCCATGCGTATCTCTAAATGACTTGAAAGATAAGTGTACACCCATGTTAATTGCAGCATTATTCATAATAACCAAAAGGGAAAAGCAACCCAAATGTCCAAAAGGACAAATGCTGTATGACACAGCTTATATGAAGTGCCTAAGCATTCACATTCATTAAGGTAGAAAGTAGAACAGTGGTTGCCAGGGGTTAAGAGAGGGAGGCATGGGGAGCCAGTGCTTCATGGGTGCAGAGTCTCAGTTTGGGGCAATTCAAAACTTTAGAGATGGATCGTGATGATGGTTGCACAATAATATGAATATGCTTAATGCCACTGAACTGTACCCCTAAAAATGGTTAAAATTCTAAGTTTTATGTTATATGTATTTTACAACACAAAAAAAAGCAATTCTCATATCAAATTATGTGGGACAGAGTTGAAGATCCTGTTTAACTGGTAAAATGTTTTCCTATGCAATTAAAAACAAGGCCTTTTTGAAAAAGATAAACACAGAGACCCAGTCTAAATGATCTGGTTCCTGGTTCACCCAATGTGGACAGGTCATAGAACCAACCTTTCAAGTCATTTGGATAAACATATACAGGTTTCCCAGTTCAGTTCAGTTCAGTTCAGTCGCTTAGTCATGTCTGACTCTGTGCGACCCCATGAATCGCAGCACGCCAGGCCTCCCTATCCATCACCAACTCCTGGAGTTCACTCAGACTCACGTCCATCGAGTCAGTGATGCCATCCAGCCATCTCATCCTCTGTCATCCCCTTCTCCTCCTGCTCCCAATCCCTCCCAGCATCACAGTCTTTTCCAATGAGTCAACTCTTCGCATGAGGTGGCCAAAGTACTGGAGTTTCAGCTTTAGCATCATTCCTTCCAATGAAATCCCAGGGCTGATCTCCTTCAGAATGGACTGGTTGGATCTCCTTGCAGTCCAAGGGACTCTCAAGAGTCTTCTCCAACACCACAGTTCAAAAGCACCAATTCTTCAGCGCTCAGCCTTCTTCACAGTCCAACTGTCACATCCATACATGACCACAGGAAAAACCATAGCCTTGACTAGATGGACCTTTGTTGGCAAAGTAATGTCTCTGCTTTTGAATATGCTATCTAGGTTGGTCATAACTTTTCTTCCAAGGAGTAAGCGTCTTTTAATTTCATGGCTGCAATCACCATCTGCAGTGATTTTGGAGCCCAAAACAATAAAGTCTGCCACTGTTTCCACTGTTTCCCCATCTATTTGCCATGAAGTGATGGGACCGGATGCCATGATCTTCGTTTTCTGAATGTTGAGCTTTAAGCCAACTTTTTCACTCTCCACTTTCACTTTAATCAAGAGGCTTTTTAGTTCCTCTTCACTTTCTGCCATAAGGGTGGTGTCATCTGCATATCTGAGGTTATTGATATTTCTCCCGGCAGTCTTGATTCCAGCTTGTGTTTCTTCCAGCCCAGCGTTTCTCATGATGTATTTTGCATATAAGTTAAATAAGCAGGGTGACAATATACAGCCTTGACGAACTCCTTTTCCTATTTGGAACCAGTCTGTTGTTCCATGTCCAGTTCTAACTGTTGCTTCCTGACCTGCATACAGATTTCTCAAGAGGCAGGTCAGGTGGTCTGGTATTCCCAGCTCTTTCAGAATTTCCCACAGTTGATTGTGATCCACACAGTCAAAGGCTTTGGCATAGTCAAGAAAGCAGAAATAGATGTTTTTCTGGAACTCTCTTGCTTTTTCCAAGATCCAGCAGATGTTGGCAATTTGATCTCTGGTTCCTCTGCCTTTTTTAAAACCAGCTTGAACATCAGGAAGTTCACGGTTCACATATTGCTGAAGCCTGGCTTGGAGAATTTTGAGCATTACTTTACTAGCATGTGAGATGAGTGCAATTGTACGGTAGTTTGAGCATTCTTTGGCATTGCCTTTCTTTGGGATCAGAATAACTGACCTTTTCCAGTCCTGTGGCCACTGCTGAGTTTTCCAAATTTGGCTTCCCAGGCTTAGCAGTAAAGAATCTCCCTGTGATACAGGAGACATGCAGCAGACCTGGGTCCGATCCCTGGTTGGGAAGATGCCCCTGGAGAAGGAAATGGCAGCCTACTCTCAAGTATTCTTACTTGAGAAATCCTGTGGACAGAGGAGCCCGGGCTACAGTTCATGGGTCACAAAGAGTCGGACACAACTTAGTGACTAAACAACAACATATACGTGTGTGTGTGTGTGTGTGCGTGTGTGTGTGTGAAATTGCTGGGTCATACAATAATGCTGTGTTTAATTTTATTTTATATTGTAGTACAGTTGATTTACAATGTATCAGTTTCTGGTGTTCAGCAAAGTGATTCAGTTATTCAAATAGATATATCTATTCTTTTTCAGATCCTTTTCCTATATTGTTTACTACAGAGTACTGAGTAGAGGGCCTTGCTTTGTTCAATTTTTGAGAAGCCATCATGTTTTTATATACAACAGTTGGACCATTTTTCATTCCCACCAGAAACACACAAAGGCTCCACATCCTCTTCAACATTTCCTAGGTTCTATTTTGGGGATAGCAGACATCCTAATGAGTGTGAAGTGATACATATGGTTTTGGCTTGCAATTCTCTGATGACTAGTAATGTTGAGCATCTACTCATGTGCTTGTTGGCCAGTTGTGTATCTTCCTGGAGAAATATCTACTCAAGTCCTTTGCCTATGTTTTAATTGGGTTGTTTGTTTTTTAAGATTGCTTTTTCACGTGTGAAATCCTCTCTCCTCCACCCACTGCTTCCAGGCTTGACAGCCTCTGACCAAACAGCCTCCTTGGGACACTCATAACTCTAAACACATCATCATCATCAGGAACAGAACGCGAGGATAAAGAACCGTCTCATGACACTTGGAGAACTACCACTAATAACCAGTTATGGATGGAGATGAGTCTGGGAGTTGTCACCAGGATTTTAAGGTAACTTTCAGAACCCTCCTACACTGTTGGTGAGGATGTAAATTGGTGCAGCCACTATGGAGAACAGTATGGAGGGTCCTTTAAAAACTAAAAATAGAGTTACCATATGATCCAGAAATCCCACAGGCATATATCTGGACAAAACTCTGATTGGAAAAGATGCATGTACCCCTAAGTTCACACCTGCATTCTTTACAACAGCCAATATGTGGGAGCAACTTAAATGTCCACCAACAGAGGAATGGATAAAGAAGATGTGTTATATATATAATGGAATATTACTCAGCCAGAAAATAGAATGAAATATGCCATTTGCAGCAACATGAATGGATCTAGAGATTATCATACTAAGTGAAGTAAGTCGGACAGAGAGACAAATACCCTATGATATCACTTACATAGGAATCTTAGAAAATGAAACAAATGAACTGATTTACACAACAGAATCAGACTCACAGAAATAGAAAACAAATTTAGGGTTACCAAAGGGGAAAGAGTGGGGAGAGATAAACTAGGAGTTTGGAATTAACAGATACACACTACTATATATAGAATAGATAAACAGTAAGGACCTACTATGTAGTACAGGGAACTATATTCAAGAACCTGTAATAAACTATGATGGAAGGAAAATAAGGTGACTTTCTGTTTGTTTGTCCCATTAATTTGTTTGTCCTTCTCTGTGTATTTTAAGCATTTCATTCTTCCTTCATGAGGCTGGTGTACAATCCTTTAAATGGCCCAAATCCTGATACTTTGGGATAAGTAGGAAGATTAAAAAGTCATTTTCTTAAAGACTGTCCTTTCCCTGAGAAGTAAAAAGCAGCTGTCCTGTAAGAAGGGGAGGATGGGGAGGAGAGAAGGGCCCTCCCAAGCACTGAGCACCTTCTGTGATCACGATTGAGCTGGGTATTTCACCCATGATTTTTTTTCTCATCTGAGTTCACACACGGAGACAAGGAGGCTTGGAGAGGCGACTAACTTATCAAGGACCCAGTCAGATAAGACAGGCAGAGGTGGAAGACACTCCAGCAGTCTGAGCCCTTTTCTGTGGCAGCAAGAAAAGGATGCATCTGTGGCCCCTGGTGGACCACACCTGAAGCTGGTATCAGGAACTGGTTTCAAGAAGAAGATATAATTTGCCCTCTCTCTCTTCACAATCCCACTCTCTCTGCTGGACATTTGCACTCAACCTCTGGCACATTTAATCCTCTGTCACCCCAAAAGCCCCGTGTCCCCTCCAGGATGGGCCGTTTCTCCCACCCTTCCCTCCGGGACCCTGTCTCCTACATCTGTTCTGGTCCTGTACACTACTGCTATGTCTATAGGCCCCACCCGTCGACTGCCATCCCCATCTTAATTCTCCATCCTGCTGCTCAGCACTACTACCTTCCTTACTGCTTTCTGGTCCCTCTGCCGGGCTCCTCTTCCTCTGCCTGCCTCAATAATATTGGGGAGCCCCAGACTGCCTTTCTGAACCCCTTCTTACCTTCTTACTGTGCACCCAGACCCCTGAGAATCTGATGCCAGCCTCAAGCTGTCTCCCTAGAAAAGTGCTCCTGCACAGCACATGCTTCGACATGCGATCTCAGGGGGTCACAGGTGGCCTCTCCCTCTCGTCCTCTATGTGTAGAGCCTGCTTGAATGGCTGGGGTTCTTGGACTCCACATCCAGCACCTTTTCGGAACAATGTCCTTATTGACAGTTCCCCACATCTCCATCCCCACCCAGACCCTTCCCCTGAGCTCAGACCCTGATCTTGGACTCCGCTAGACAGTCTACACTGTGGTCCCATAGGGCTCAAATACAGTCTGTCCAAGTGACTCTGCCATCTCCCCACATGCCCTTCCCTGTGTTTCCTCCTCTTAACAGAACCCACCACCCACTCAGTCACTCAAGCTGAACACCTGCCTGTTTTCCTTCATGATTTTTTTCTCTTTCATCACCTGTGGCATGGACTGCTGTGAGTTCTTCAGAGGCTGCTCATCCCTACTTCCATAGTTATAAGAGCTTTGCTTTCATACATGGCGGCAGCCATGCAACTAAGTTCTGACTGATGGAATGTGATCAGAAGTGGTATGTATAGCCTCTAGGTCATTTCTGTAAAGAAAAGGACTGAGTCCTTCGCTTCCTCTTTCCTTGCTTTTCCTTTGGCTGGAATATGAATGTGAAGGCTGGAGCTGGAGCAGCTATTTTGGATATGAGATGGCAACCATGGATTGCGATGGGAATTCCATCTCAATCAGACAGATGGGAACCCAGTACCCGAGGCAGCACCATTCCAGCTCTGGATGGAAGATAAGCACTCATTTAAACTCTTGCTTTTTGGGGCTCACTTTGTTGCTATCTTATCCATATAGTAACAGCTCTCACTTAACCACCATAACCAATCCATCACTACGTTTTACCAGTTTAACTCCTAATATAACATTTGATTCAGGTTTCTTTCTCAGTCCCTGTCTTGTCTTAGCTCAGGCTTTCACCGTCTCCCATCTGAGCTATTGCTGTAATTGTTTTCATGTCTCCATACCCCTACCCCCTCCTCCCATGCAATCCATCTTCTGTACTGCTGCCAGAACTGTCCATCCTTCTGTATCAGTGATTCTCATCCTCAGCACTCTTGACATCTCAGCCCGGATAATTCTTTGTTGTAGGGGTACTGTCCCATATCTGGGAAGATGTTTAGCAACATCTCTGACCTGTACTCACTAGATGCTACTTTCATTCTCCAAGTTGTGACAACCAAAAATGTCTGTAGTCATTGCCAAATGTCCCCTGGGGGGCAGGGTGGCAAAATCACTCTTGGATGAAAACCACTGCTTGACCCCAAGCTGATAAATCTCTCCTTGACTAAACCCTTCCATGGCCCTCCACGGCCTGCAGAATGAGTCCAGCTGGTGGGACCCTTCACACGGCACACTCTGCTTTCTTCCCTAGACGGTGCTGCTACAGAACCCTCACACACACCTTGCCTGTGGTTTATTTGCTACAACTTGGATATGCCATGGTCTTTGGTGCCTGTGTGCCTTTGCAAATGCTATTTCTTCTTCTCAGAGTGCCCAAAGGCCAGCCCATCCTACCAGGCTTAGACCAAGAGTCATCTCCCAGGGGAAGCCTTCCTCTTGCAGCTCAGGCAGACTGGGCAGCTCCCTTGTGTGGCCCCATCTCACACAGGCCTTATGCTCAACTGTTCACGTGTGTGAGTCCCTTTCAGACAAATTCATTTCTGTATGCGGGCCCCTGGCTAGACCTGCTTTTCACTGAACACTCAGTTTGCTGAGTGAATGCTGGGGCTCCAAGCTGAGCAACCAGGATGGTGGAGGGAAGTGACTGTGTGATGTGTCCAAAGGGGTAGGAGAGGAGGGGGCTCTGGAAAGGGGTGAGCCTGCTCACGGGCCCCAAGCGTCCTAGGGGTTGGCCCATGGGTGACAGTGGGCATGATGGGGCCTGAAGAGGGGGAGAGAACCATTGGTAGAGGGCCCAGGGAGATAGGTCTCAGTGCAATAAAATGAAACATAAAAAAATAGAATTTTATTTTTATCTTTTAAAATAGTCATTCTAATGATCAATTAGATGCAATTCTAGAATGTATGTTTATTTAAAATTTTAAAATTGTAGTATAGTTGATTTACAATATTGTTTAAGTTTCTGATGTACAGTCCTCTGTGCTCTACAGCTGGTCCTTGTTGGTTATCTATTTTACACATATTAGTGTGCATATATTAGTCTCAGCCTCCTAATTTATCCCTCCCTTCACCTCCCTTTCCTCTTTGGTAGTCATAAGTTTGTTTTCTGTGTTTGTGTGTCCTTTCTGTTTTAGAATTAAGTTCATCTGTGTATTTTCTTAAGAGAAACATAAAACAATACACAGTTATAAAAAAATTCTCCTTCATCATTGCTCCCTGCTCCCCACTACTGTAGCAATTTTACATGTATCCTTCTAGATCTTTTTCTATGTGTTTATATAAGAGATATAGACAAAGTATGTATTAACATATGTATTAATATATATGTATGCATGCATTAATATGTATTAATTTACACACAAATACAGATGTATAGCTGGTTGAAATTTTCTCTCACCTGCACTGTCCTCTGTTGTTTCTCCTTGCATGTGTTGGTTTTTTATAAAACGGAGTAAGTGATCAGAGACAGGTGGTGGCTGCATCCCAGTCCTGTTACGAAAGGCTGTCCAGGTGAGCAAAAGCGATGCCTGTCTTTGGGATCCACTGCTCTGAGGAAAAAACTAAAATTCCTCCTTCAGAGAGAAGCCAGGGCTGTGGGAATTAGCTTGGAACCACAATCATGCATCTGGAACTCAGGGGCCATGGCCTTCTCTGCCTCCAAGACAGCTGGGCCACTGGGAGGGGAAGAACAGGTGAGGGCTGAACAGGGCCACCTGGGAAAGGAGAGAAGTAGGGGGACAGGCCCTGGATGCCCGTGCCAGGCTGACCCCATAGGCACTGAAGAGCCATGCAGTGGGAAGACTGAAGTTTTGTACCATCTGGCTTTTTGAGTGATTGTGATCAACAGAGTGTTTTCCTAAAACCAATTAGTGCAATCATGCACTTCCCTGGTGGCTCAGATGCTGAAGAATCTGCCTGCAATGCAGGAGACCTGGGTTCTATCCCTGGGTTGGGAACATCCACTGAAGTTTGGAATTCTCAGGGAATCCACTGAGAATTCCATGGACAGAATAGCCTGGCAGGGCTATTCCATGGGGTGCAAAGAGTCAGGCATGACTGAGCAACTAACACACTGTATATTAGTCTGCTGAAAACATCATATATTTTTCTTTCTTAGCAAACAGAGATGAATCCCATCTTTTAAATTAGCTGCTTGGTACGACTGAGCGACTTCACTTTCACTTTTCACTTTCATGCATTGGAGAAGGAAATGGCAACCCACTCCAGTGGTCTTGCCTGGAGAATCCCAGGGACGGGGGAGCCTGGTGGGCTGCCATCTATGGGGTCCCACAGAGTCGGACACGACTGAAGCGACTTAGCAGCAGCAGCAGGGGTTTGATGATGCATGGAATCATTGTCTTATGTATGGACATCTGCATCGTTTACAGTGATCTATTATTGACAACAATGCTGCATGGACCCATCTTGAACATGTAGCTTCTTGCCCACACATTTTCCCATCTGTGTATGTAGCATTGATTGATGCTGGTAAATGGATTTACACATTTTGAATTTTGGTACCTACTGCTCTGACAATTTATATTCCCATAAAAGTGCATAAGACCACACACATCTGTCCCACGCCTAAGTGTCTCCATGTTTTTTATTCTGCCCAACTACCAGGAGACTTCAGTGTGTGGTAATGACCTCCCTACCCTGGAAGCAGACCAAGCAGAGTTATAACTTTATCTCTTGAGGTGGAGGTGGAGGGGCTTCCTCCCCAGGGGGGACACTAGATCACATGGCCCCCAGTTCCCTGGGTTCTGTGCTTGTTTCCCAAATTAGAGAAACATGTGTGAGTGGGAGTGCAGAGTTCCCTGAGACTCTGAGACAACCTGGCCCTTCTGGTTCTCCCAGGGGGGCTGGAGAGTGAGCTCTGGAGTTTACAGGGCCTGCGGGGAGTGAATCAGGCTTTTACTTTCACCAGTAATAGATCTCACTTCTGGGGATTGGCTTGGATCATTTCGCTTTCCCTGTAGCAGAGAATATGCCTCCCCATGAAAAAGATGGGCTCAGTGAGCAGAAACCCAGACGTCCTGTAGCTAGATCCCCACATACACTCTTTTTTTTAGAATTGAAGTATAGTTGATTTACAATATTGTGTTACTTTCAATTGTATAGCAAAGTAATTTGGTTATATGTATGTGAAGTGAAAGTCGCTCGGTCGTGTCCGACTCTTTGCAACCCCATGGATTATATAGTCTGTGGAATTCTCCAGGCTAGAATACTAGAATGGGTAGCAGTTTCCTTCTCCAGGGGCTCTTCCCAACCCAGGGATTGAACCCATGTCTCTCGCACTGCAGGCGGATTCTTTACCAGCTGAGCCGCCATGGAAGCCCAAGAATACTGGAGGTGATAGCCTATCTCTTCTCCAGGGGATCTTACATATTCTTTTTTCTCAATTCTTTTCTATTATAGGTTATTACAAGATACTGAATTTAGTTCCCTGTGCTATCCAGTAGGTCCTTGATGTTTCTCTATTTTATATATGGTTGTGTGCAACTGTTGCCCATAGACACTGTTAATGTGGGAAACAGTCCTCCCTGCACAGCCCAGTTACTGTACTGAAACCTAGGGCTGGTCATAAGGACAAAGAAAATGATAGAAGTGCTCTGGAAACTGCTTTCTCTGTGAGCACCCATGGGTCCTCCGTGAAACCTGGGAACCCTGCTGTACTACACCTCCAGCAGTGTGGCTGGGACTGTGCCAGTCCCCTCCTCTGAAAACTTTGGGGGCTCCCTACTGCCTGCAGAGGGGCATCCCACCCCTTGGAAAGGCGCCCAGGCCTCCCCTGTGGGGCCGTCACGCACCTTGGGCTCATGCAGTGTCTGACTGTGAGCTCTCTCTCCTTCTTGCTCTGACTCCAAGATTTTCCTTAATCGTCTCCGCATTTCCAGATACAACTCATCTTTCTATTTTTAATTACAAAATTATTTATCTATTATTTTTGCCCCACTGTGAGGCTTGTGGGATCTTAGTTCCCCAAGAAGGGATTGAACCTGAGCCAAAGCAGTGAAAGCACCAAGTCCTAACCACTGGGCCACCAAGGAATTCCCTCTGCTCATCTTTTTAGGCCACTTTTTACATGAAACTCAAGTCCTATCCCTTCAAATGCACCCAGAGGTACCAACCTTATCCCAGGGAAGCCTCTATCAGTGACCTTCTGTCAGGGGCCTCCCCTTCGAATCCTTACTCTGCACCAATCACCACACAGTCACACTTCTGTCTATAGTATTATGTGTATCCAAGCATACAATGTGGTGGAAATAGCATACAACAAAGAATCTAAGGTTTGAATTTTAGATTTGCCACTTAGTAGGTGGCCTTGGGGAAATCAGTTAACTGCCCAGGGCCTCAGTTTTTCTATCTGTAAAATGCGGGCAATTACTCCCACTCACAGGCTTATTTGGTAATCATTGGTTCTTGGCCATGTCTATGTGTATGCACACGACTGTGTCTGTATTGACTTCCTAGGGGACATTTGGCACTGGGTAGAGACATTTTTGGTTGTCACAACTTGGGAGGGATGTTTCTGGTATCTAGTGGGCAGAGGTCTTGCACGCATGCATGCAATGTTGCTTCAGTCATGTCTGACTCTTTGAGACCCCATGGACTGTAACCCACCAGGTTCCTCTGTCCATGGGATTCTCTGGGCAAGAATACTGGAATGGGTGGCCACGCCCTACTCCAGGGGATCTTCCTGACCCAGGGAGCAAACCAGAGTTTCCAACAACTCCTGCATTGGCAGGCGGGTTCTTTACCACTAGCACCACCCAGGAAGCCCCAGGTAGAGGTCAGGGATGCCTAAGCATCCTACAATACATAGGACAGCTCCCATGACAAAGAATCCTCTGACCCCAAATGGCAATACTGGTAAAGCTGTGAAACCCAGTGTAGACAAAGTAATGCATAAATGCAATAAGGTGCCTGTGCGCTTTCTGGTTCACAGTAGGGGCTCACTGAATGGCAGGAAATGTTTCTGATTCATCCCTGTGTTGTCCAACAGCTCCCAGGATGGGGCTTAGCACAGGGCAGCTGGGTGTCAGGATTGGGAAGGGAGGAAAGAAAGTAAAGAGGGAATATTCTTATTCTTATAGGTTCTAAGGAAAGGCAGTTGAAGACTCAAATATGGGGCTGTGGAGGTTCCAGGGGAGTAAGGGGTTGGGGGGAGTTCTCCACGTGGACTATTATTTGGAAGGGAGGCTAGTGGCTGAAGAGGACAGCTGGGAGCTGTGTGGGTATCCCCTCCAAGTTCTGCCTGCCTCCCTCTTGGGCCAGTATGACTTATGGACTGGGGACTTTTTGTTTCTGGCTCTGAATCATGGGGCCATGGTGAGGAGGAATGCAGCATGATTCAGGTTGAAGGGCTTGACCATGGCAAGCCACCCAAATGACTATTTCAATAATAACACTACGCACTTTTATGTTTTCCTTTCATCATAGATCTCAAAGCACAGTGCAAACATTAATTAAGACTCTCGGCATCCCATGAGGCACTGTGTGTAAATATCACTCTCCCCACTTGGCTGCGAGGGTAACTTGAGCGGAAGAGGGCAGGTGGCTTAGTCCAGCGTGGCTCATACCTTGTTGAGGCTCCACCTTGGAGAAGCTGGGGCTTAACAGCCTCCCCACCCCTCCAACTATGACTTCTTTCTTCCCTTCCCAGGCCCTCTTGGTGATGCTATGCACAGAAATGGTTTCTTACCCTCCCACTGGGGCAGCAGGTTGATGGCTTCAATGCAGAGGTGCAGGGCATAGGGAGCCCCTCACTCTGACAGGTCCGCTGACTGCCCTGTGTACCCACATCTGCGAGGGGCAGTGAGGGAACAGAGGATGATGTCAGAAGGCAATTGAAACACTGTTTTTAGGAGTGACACCCTGGGGGTAACTTGCCTCAGAATTTTCCCAAAATGTTCGCACAGGGTCAACTGGGTTAAGCAAATAAGAGGGTTCCTTGTATTCTTCTTGAAAATGTTCTGTAAACTTGAAATTACTTCTGAATACAAGGTTTAAACGGAAAAGACAGATGCTTTTTCTAGAGCCACAGCCCTTTCTTAGAACCGCAGCAGCCAATGCCATTGAGAGTCCAAAAGAAACACTGGAGAAAAACAGACAAGAGGAAAACGTGTTCAAAAAAACAAACAACGCTCCCTTCCCACCCCGGTTCCCGGGCCAAAAAAATATCACAAAATCTGGCAGAAGGAAACCCCTTCCCCTGAGCGCTGCAGGCTTGCCTCCCCAGGGGATGCCGCACGGCTGTCCTCGCACGTCGGGCGCTGCAGTGGCGCGCGCCCCTCCCTGCCACCGCGCCGACACTGCCCCTGGCGGTGACTCACGCCAGGCAGCCCTTAAATACGCGGAGGACCCGGGAGCCGCACTCATGCTGCAGCCTTGAGCCGCCCCACGTCCTCCTCTCCGGCTCCCTCTGGTCGACGGCAAGCAGGCGGGCGGGCGCCGAGCTGCTGGTAAGTAGGCGGGTCGGCCTCCTACCTCCTCCTTCCCTCCTACCGGACTGGAAGGACCCGGCTGCCCTCCCCCTCTCTTTCTGCTGACCCCGCTCCCCCGGGGAAGAGAGTCCAGAAGAGGCCGGGCTGGCGCGGTGCCTGAGGATGCTCTCAGAACGCGCCTCCCTGCTGCCCAGGCGCCTGGGGCCACAGCCCGCCTCTCCTGATCCCTGGCCCGCCTCTGGCTCCACTGGTCCTACCCATCCCTGATGTCCACCTGAGATGCTGAGACGATGTTTTAGATTGGCAAGACGCATGGCAAGTTGACTAAATTATCACACCAGTTACCCATCAAGTGTACCTCTTTCAGGATACTAGCTCCATCGGGAGAAGAGTTTTCTCTTTTTTAAGTTTCAGATGATTCAAACCCAGGTCCTCTTCTTCAGCACATACTATGGTGGCCACCAGTGGTCCATGGTGAATTTGGGTCTCTCAGGGATTGCTGGGGGCTCCCCAGGCAAGAACTGTCCTCTTTTCATAGACTGACTCACAGTTGCTACAAAAGCAGCTTCAGCAGATGTTCTGATGTCTGGTTTGGATTCCAGTTTGGAATTCCGCTGTGGATTCAGAGTTTTTCCGGATGCTAAGTTTGTGTGTGGCTTAGGCCACTTTCCCCTCTTGCCTTGGCCGCTAATGGCTATGGGCGGAGAGAGTCAGGGCTGAAGATGGATTTGTGATGAGGGTGGTTTGCATTTAAGACTGTGACTCTTGTACCTTTACCAGCTTCTCTGCTCACACACAGAGACAGAAGTGGGGCCAAGGAACCAACTGTGGAAAACCAGAACTTTTCTAGAGTTTCCCGCCATGCTGAGTGTGAGAGTGCCAGTCTACTTCCAGGGCCAAATGCCTGACCTCTGAGCGGGCTGGGACTCTCTCTTGGATGACACATCACTCAGACTGAAGGTGCTAGATGCCCATCTGAAATGCTCTGGCTTCTCCTTTAGGATTATATCACCGTATCTCAACCAGTGTGGGCACCACTGCCTCCATAATTTAGAACTTCTCTAATGGCTGTCACTTCTTACACTCTGCCTCGACTGAACATCTGGGGTACATTCAGGGCCAGACCGTAGTATTTGCCTGTGGTCTTGAGTCAGCCAGGCAGGCTCTGTGGGGAGGAGACAAATATGTGAGAGAGGTCAGGGCCAGGGGGAAGGGTTCTGAACAGACCCTGCAGAAAGTCAGGACATGGAAGGCTCTCGCAGGGCTGGAGACACTACTTGGCTTGCTCAGCAAATGGAAGGGGGGGTGGGGTGTGGGTGGAAGTAGATCCAGATGGGGAGAAGTCAGGAGAGCTGGGGCAGAAGCTGTTCTAACTCTGTCCTGCCAGCGCACGCTCCTGGGGCGGTGATCACACATGGCAATTTGCTTCGCTGAGTCCTGACCACCAAAGACTGACTCCCGCTTCTGGTTTCACTGCCTCCATGGGCTTTGGGAACACGGGATTTAGAAACTTCTTTCAAGATCCTTTGAGGAGGGGCTGATCCATTTTATCAAAGTTGGGCCCCCCAGGTGTTACCCTGAGAAGGGGGCTGTAGCCCAAGGCTTTTAAAATAAAAGCCCCAAGTAGGAGTATCTCTTTGGTCTGCTGGCAAGTTTGTCAGTATCTCCTGCTGCTTCTGCCAACCTAATTACAGCCCTGCTCTGGCCTCTTTAGGAAGCCCTACATCCCCTAACCCTGGGTCTGGAAAGGACTGGCTTTTTCTTTCTCATTTTCTTCTTTAAACAAATGAACTGTATATTGACTTTGGTGGGCCATGAGAGATGGGGTCAATGATTGAACCAGGTGGGGAATGAGGATGTGGGCACTCTTCCTTTGGGGTTCCAGGATGTGTTTGGGGGTAAAGTCCTGAACGGGGCTGTGTATTGAGATGATGGGATCAATCCCTCTGGTTCCTTCCCTGCACTCCTCCAGGGCACTCAGGTGAAACTGAGTGAACATAAGCATCAGGGCAGACTTGAGGAAGAACATCTCTCAGACCATGCAGCCTGGAAGTTGGGAGAGGCACTTGACCTTGAATAATCATGCTGGGCAGCTAGAGGGTGG
Source organism: Bos indicus (assembly GCF_029378745.1). Lineage (NCBI taxonomy): Eukaryota > Metazoa > Chordata > Mammalia > Artiodactyla > Bovidae > Bos > Bos indicus. The sequence goes on from NC_091760.1 coordinate 73,789,117, forward strand.
ACTGTAGATAAACCTTAGATCATTTTAGGATGGAGAGAGAGAAGCCACCTCTTTCTGCTTCCAGGTGCTGCCAGACATGTGGTTGATGAGATCCTAAAGCCTCATGTTAAGGTTCAGGGGGTCACCAAGCATTATGGTTAGATAGAGCCCTGATCTGTGTGTCTGGAGTCTTCCATTGATTGTGTGACCTTAGGCAAGACCCCTCATTCCTCTGGGTACCTTAGTTTTCCTCTCTACACATTGACCAGATGGTTAGATCAGATGGGCTCAGAGGACGCTGGTTCCTTTGATGCCCTGCCCTCTAAGTGCTGCTCCTGGAAACAGCCTCCACTGCTGGATTCAACTCAGTTCAGCCCCAGATTTATGACAGGGATGGAGAAAGGACCACTGAAGGAAATAGCGACAGAGGGGGCTGGACCAGGTCTGTGGCCTGACCTTTAGCTCCCCCCATCCAGGGTTCAGTCTCTCTTTACTGCTTGGCAGTAAATGACATACATCAGGAGTGTGGGGTCCCAGCTGACCTAGGTCTCAAGTGGTGGTAAGGGCTGTGGACCCCTGTATCAGGGTCACTTGGGGGATTTGTTAAATGTGCAGGGTCCTGGGCACCCACTCATCCCAGACCTCAGGGTCAGGAGCTCTGTGGGTGGAGCCTCCAGAGATTCGGATTTTACTCAACAGGTGGAAGAACAATAATTGTAAGTAACATTTAGTAGGTACTCATTTGGGGCCAAGAGTGAGTCTAAGTGCTTTACATGTAATCCTCTTTGATGTGATGCCGTGAGGTTGGTTCTGTTAAACACACTTCCCAGGCACTTCCAGACAGTGTTTGTATACTGATTGGGGTGGGGGGTGGTTACCTCATATCAGTGAGATGGGAGGTTAGGATGCAGTGAGCCTCTTAGTGACTTCAGATCCAGTGGACCATGTACAGAGGAGCAGCTGGACCGAGGCTGACGCTGGCTGAGTGAGGGAGAGACAATACAGCTCCCTTGGTGAATGGGGCACCATTCAGTGCACACGAAGCCACGTTTTGGGAGGCCTCTCTGGGGGAAGGACACAGGCCAGGGAGAGAGATCTCCTGTCTGGGGCTCAGTTTCCCCAGATGGGCTAGGAGGTTGCCTCCCAAAGGCCACCTCTGAGCTCCCCAGTCCATGAAATGGCTATTGGCCATGTGAAAATGCACCAGTTAACGAGTGGGATTACCCTGCCTGGAAAACTTCTGAAACATGGTGGGCCTGAAAAGATGGATATGAGGTCCTCAAGCCTCAGTGAGAAGGTGGCTATGCTGGTGGGTCAATGCAACCTGTAGGGGGCGGTGGGAATGGCGGGGCTTCAGGCCAAATCTCCATTCTGTGTCCTTGAAGATATCAGAGCTGCCCAGGGGCCTTGGGAGTCTTTACAGGAGGGGAAACTGAGGTCTGGAGAATTCACCTAAACTTACACTCCAGCTTAGAGTCAAGACTGGGTAGCTCATCCATTTCCGAGGCTCTTTCCAAAATCTTTGTTCCGTGGCATTGAAATAAGAAGGCATCTCCTCCCATGGAAGCTCGTGTTTAGGGAATGTGAATGATGGTATTAAACCCCAAAGTCCCAACCCACCAGCCAACAAAGCCCAGGGCTTCGAGGCTAATTATGTGTTTGCCCATGAGTCATATAGGCAGTTCTTGCTAAGGCGACCCAGAGCCAGAGCTCTGGGTCCGAGCACTTCTCCTGGGGAGGAACCACGTCAGAGTGCCCAGGTGAGCTGTCTGTCCGTCCTTCTGTGTACTGTGGGCTCAGTGAATTCCCCGGACCCGTGGCAGATGCCAGCCTGGGCCCCCTCCAACGACAGGGGCTGGTCGCTGCAGTGACTGAGAATGCGTTTGGCTGCTTGGAGGAGGAAGGTGTAATTACGGTAGCTTTGTGGGACTTTAACTGGCATTTGTCACGGCTACCAAGCAGCGCAGGGCAGCGTGGGCTATTAGGCTGCTGTGTGCTGGGCTCCCGAGTGCCTCAGGCTGCCACAGACGCAGGCCACCCTTACTGGAAATCTAAGGGCCTGCCCGGTGTCCAGCCCTGCTCCTGCGGTCCCTCCCTCCCCGGAAGCTCTGCAGCTGGGTTTGTAGTGGGCTCCCCAGAGGTCCTTTGGAGCAGTGTCAGCTGCAACAAGTGCTGGCAAGTAGGAGCCCACTGCATGTGGTGCTGGGGTGGGCTCTGCAGACGGGAGGGTTTTATGAGGGGGAAAATCTGCAAATTCTTGCAATATTTGTCAAGCTGAGTGTGGTCTGTTTTAAACAACAGTGCCTCTGTTCCTATAAGGAATTATCTTGTGCTTCCTCCTCCCAAATCACAAGGTACCTCCCCTGGCCCTGGGCCCTTCCGGGGCCTGGTTTGATGCCCCTCCCCAGCTGGGGAGTACAAACTCAGAGAGGTCTTAGATGTGTCCTCAGAAGGTACCTTGGCCCACACCCTCATTTATAGATGGGGAAACTTGAGAGGCTGCCCTGGGCTCGCCAGGTTATGGGCACTTTAATTTAATCTTTAATACTTGGGTGACAATACCATTTTGAAGCATTCTGGGCATAGAAGCTGAGTACTGCATGGCTCATAACCAGAAGTGACGCTTTGCCTTTGGTAAGTTAGTCCAGGGAGTGGATCGCTCTCTCACACATATCAAGGGGATGGGCGAACACCCACTGGGAGTGCAGTGCAGAACGCCACTCGCTGGGAGTGCAGACACTATTGTCTTGGTAGATGGCTCTCATGTCCTTGCTCTGACACCCAGCCTTAGAATCCTAACCTCTTGGGGATGAACAGGACACCAGCTGTCATCCAGCTCAATACTCTACCTGGTGTAGGACCCTGTTCTCCAGCATCCTTACCAAGTAGTTGCTCAGTTTCTATTTGAACACTCTCAGTGATGGGGAGCTTACTATCTTATAAGTTTGTCCATTCTGATTCTGACAAGCTGTCTTTGGTGATGAACTGAAATATGTGACCCCATAGCTTCTGCACACTGGTTTGGACCTTGGAGGCCACATGAGTAAGGCTGCTTTCTTTATCCCAAGTTAGCCCTTGACATATATTAAGAAAGTGCTTGCAGATTCTTCACATCTCTTCTTCTGGCTACTTATCCACAGTTCCTTCAGTGGATGCAAGGATGTTCTGGTGTCTGCATCCCTTCACCCTCCTCAAACTCTTCTCCAGAAGTCCTTCAGGAGACCAGTTTATTACTGGTCTTCTTCAAGTTCAGGGTGAAACTGAGAACAGCACTGCTGATGTGGACTGATGAGGGCAGTGTAGAGGAAGACAATTACCTCCTTTGTTCCACACTTAACACTTCTATTAATGCAATCTACAATCACATTAGCTTTTGTGAGCAGCCTTCCTTCTCTGTTACCATCAGTTAAAAAGCCCTAACATCTAAGGGTGGATGTTAATTCACTTTTTTCAGTGCCCTTTATCTAAGCTGTTAATTTTCTGCTCTCAAGTTCTGGATCTGACATTTGCCTATACACGTTCATCCTTTTTTTTTTTTAAATTAATTTTATTTTTAAACTTTACATAATTGTATTAGTTTTGCCAAATATCAAAATGAATCCGCCACAGGTATACATGTGTTCCCCATCCTGAACCCTCCTCCCTCCTCCCTCCCCATACCATCCCTCTGGGTCATCCCAGTGCACCAGCCCCAAGCATCCAGTATCGTGCATCGAACCTGGACTGGCATCTCGTTTCATACATGATATTTTACATGTTTCAATGCCATTCTCCCAAATCTTCCCATCCTCTCCCTCTCCCACAGAGTCCATAAGACTGTTCTATACTTTTAAATGTGTCCATAGCTTACTCTGGCCCCCTTCCTTTACATCTTGATTTCATTAGTCAAGTTGTTATTTTTCTTTCTTCTCTCTACAGTTTTACATACTTATTTGAGTCTTTGAAGTGAAAGCACAGCAGGTCAAGGCTTGTATGGTTTGTGACTAAGGCAACAATCAAGGTCTGAGGTGGGATGAACTTGGGTTCTGTCCCTAGAGTAAACTTTTTGGGGGACGGGGGAGGGTTGCACTGAGTTCCAGGTAAGGAAGCCTGGACTATTCTGAGTTATGGACCAGGCTCAGGACCCCATGAGTGCAGGGGAGCAAAGAGAGGTCAAAGAAATACCTTTTCTACCCAGTCAGTTTATGGCCTTATAGACCATCATTTGAAATTCTTTCCTCTGACTCAGGGCTTTTGCTCATTAAAAGGAGAGGCAAGGAGAGGCACTGCATTAACACTCAAAGTTCTCATCAGCTATCTGAAGATCTTGGCTTGAGGCTTTAAGCCTCAGTTTCCCTGCTTCCTACATCCCTTAAAATGATGGGAATGTATGATCAGCAGTTCTTAACCCTTTGGGAGTTAAAGACCTCTTTGAACCTCAGATGGAAGTTACAGATGCTCTGCACATACACAGAAATCCTTCATCACTTGACTAAGAATGCCAAGGTTATAAGGGCATATTGTGGGTGAGCTTGGCACATCTCACACATTTTCACAATGCTGTACAGATCACCTCCACAGCCTTTCTCCTATCTGCCCCTCACAATGGCCTCAGGTGGGGACAGTGGTTATCGACATCACTGAGGGCGAGGAAGCTGAGCCTGGAGGCCTCAAACTTCATTCAAGATCTAGCGACCCCATGGACTGTAGCCTACCAGGCTTCTCTGTCCATGGGATTTTCTAGGCAAGAGTACTGGAGTGGGTTGCCATTTCCTTCTCCAGGGGATCTTCCCGACCCAGGGATTGAACCCGAGTCTCCCGCATTGCAGGCAGACGCTTTACCCTCTGAGCCACCAGGGAAGCCCAAACAACTAGTTCAGTTCAGTTCAGTTCAGTCGCTCAGTCGTGTCTGACTCTTTGCAACCCCGTGAATCGCAGCACGCCAGGCCTCCCTGTCCATCACCAACTCCCGGAGTTCACTCAGACTCACATCCATCGAGTCAGTGATGCCATCTAGCCATCTCATCCTCTGTCGTCCCCTTCTCCTCCTGCCCCCAATCCCTCCCAGCATCAGAGTCTTTTCCAATGAGTCAACTCTTCGCATGAAGTGGCCAAAGTACTGGAGTTTCAGCTTTAGCATCATTCCTTCCAAAGAACACCCAGGGCTGATCTCCTTTAGAATGGATTGGTTGGATCTCCTTGCAGTCCAAGGGGCTCTCAAGAGTCTTCTCCAACACCACAGTTCAAAAGCATCAATTCTTCGGCGCTCAGCCTTCTTCACAGTCCAACTCTCACATCCATACATGACCACAAGAAAAACCATAGCCTTGACTAGATGGACCTTTGTTGGCAAAGTAATGTCTCTGCTTTTCAATATGCTATCTAGGTTGGTCATAACTTTTCTTCCAAGGAGTAAGCGTCTTTTAATTTCATGGCTACAGTCACCATCTGCAGTGATTTTGGAGCCCCCAAAAATAAACTAGTTAGTGGTCCTTAAATATTCACATAGGGCCCAACCCCCATGCCCCATTTTCCACTTTCTATACAGTTTATAGGCCTGAACTCAAATACCAAAACTTCCATGACTTTGGATCCATTCTCAGATCAGTACCATGTCTGAGGGAACATTTGGGCCTACCTACCACCTTTCAGTGTGTCCAACTCTTTGTGAGCCCCTGGACTATAACCTGCCAGGCCCCTCTGTCCATGGAATTCTCCAGACAAGAATACTAGAGTGGGTAGCCATTCCCATCTCCAGGGGATCTTCCTGACTCCGGGATCAAACCAGGGTCTCCCACACTGCAAGCAGATTCTTTACTGTCTGAGCCACCAGGGAAGCCCTCTCAGCTCAGAGTACATCCTAAATTTTCTCGGACTTACTTAAGGCCACTCGATGTTTCTTTTGGAAAGTGGTACTGGTACCCAGAAGGCAGACTCCAGATGTCAGCTGACGCACAGCAGTCCTTTCAGCGAGACAGGAAGTGGTGTGGATAATTTCTTTTATTGGGAAGGTGGTTTGCATTAAACCTTGATGAAGCACCTGTGAAAGGGTTAACACAGGGGCAGGCTGTTGCCGGTGGTGATGGGGCAGGGCGGGGCCCAGGGAGAGCAAAAACTGAGCTTCCCTGCAGTCTTTTCCACCAGATCACTGCATGGTCCCACTCTGTTGGCTGCCGCAGCTCCTCCCAGCAGCCTCCGTGTTCATGGCCTCAGCATCTTCCTCCTGGTTCAGGCCTGGTTTATTTGTTCTCATTTCCTATTGGTTTCTCCTGAGGAAGCCATGTTCAGCCAGCAAGTCCAGGAACTGAGAGGGACACAGAGATGGATAAGATACTGTTCCTGACTTAAGGAACTCGTTGGGATGGGGCACCAGCAGCCCTGCCCTTGTGAAGCCTACTGAGTAGTGAGGAAGCAGACGGGGTCACAGGGGATGCCATATGTGCCTCTGTGGCTGGGCTGGGGAGGAGGCTGGGGAAACCACCGGCATTGGAGGGCGACTAAAGCCGACTCACGGAATCCTAAGGTGGAGGCATGTGAAGTGCGGGAAAGATTTGGATGAGGATGAAGAGCCCTCTAGGTTGCTTGGGCAGCAGCCTGGAAGTAGGAAGGCCAGCGGGGAAGATGAAGAGGCTTGCAGATCAACCTATAGGTAGCATGAGATGGGCACGTGGTCATGGGGTTCAAAGGCAAGCCAGTGTTTGGCACCCAAGGTTGATGCTGGCTTAAAAGTAGTGGCAGTGTCGGTGAGGCAGTCCTGACCCACATGCTCTCTCTCCCCTTGCAGAGGCCATGCTACCGAAGCATTACCTCCTTCTGCTGGTGGGCTGCCAGGCCTGGGCTGCGGGTTTGGCCTTCTATGGCTGCCCGAGCGAGTGCACCTGCTCCAGGGCCTCCCAGGTGGAGTGCACAGGGGCACGCATCGCAGTGGTGCCCACCCCGCTGCCCTGGAACGCCATGAGCCTGCAGATACTCAACACACACATCACCGAACTCAATGAGTCCCCCTTCCTTAACATCTCGGCCCTGATTGCGCTGCGGATAGAGAAGAACGAGCTGGCCCACATTGCTCCCGGTGCCTTCCGCAGCCTCGGCTCGCTGCGCTACCTCAGCCTTGCCAACAACAAGCTCCAGATCCTGCCTGTTGGCCTCTTCCAGGGCCTGGACAACCTCGAGTCGCTCCTGCTGTCCAGCAACCAATTGGTGCAGATCCAGCCGGCCCACTTTACCCACTTCAGCAACCTCAAGGAGCTGCAGCTGCATGGCAACCACTTGGAGTACATCCCTGATGGGGTCTTTGACCACCTGGTGGGCCTCACCAAGCTCAATCTGGGCAAGAACAGCCTCACCCACCTCTCACCCCGGGTCTTCCAGCGCCTGAGCAACCTTCAGGTCCTCCGGCTGTATGAGAACAGACTCTCAGACATCCCCATGGGCTGTTTTGATGGGCTCAGCAACCTCCAAGAGCTGGCCCTGCAGCAGAACCAGATTGGAATGCTGTCCCCTGGCCTCTTCCACAACAACCGTAACCTCCAGAAGCTCTACCTGTCCAACAACCACATCTCCCAGCTGCCCCCCGGCATCTTCCTGCACCTGCCCCAGCTCAACCAGCTCACGCTCTTTGGGAACTCCCTGAAAGAGCTCTCTCCTGGCATCTTTGGACCCATGCACAACCTGCGGGAGCTGTGGCTCTACGACAACCACATCACCTCCCTCCCGGATAACGTCTTCAGCAGCCTCAGCCAGCTTCAGGTCCTGATCCTCAGCCGCAACCAGATCAGCTACATCTCCCCGGATGCCTTCAACGGGCTGGTGGAGCTGCGGGAGCTGTCCCTCCACACCAATGCACTGCAGGAGCTGGATGGAAGCATCTTCCGCATGTTGGTCAACCTGCAGAACATCTCCCTGCAGAACAACCGCCTTCGGCAGCTCCCTGGAAACCTCTTCGCCAACGTCAATAACCTGTTGACCATCCAGCTGCAGAACAACCAGCTGGAGAACCTGCCCTTGGGCATCTTCGATCACCTGGGGAAGCTGTGTGAGCTGCGGCTCTATGACAACCCCTGGAGGTGTGACTCAGACATCCTTCCGCTCCACAATTGGCTCCTGCTCAACAAGGCCAGGCTGGGGACAGACAGCGTCCCTGTGTGCTTCAGCCCAGCCAGTGTCCGTGGCCAGTCCCTCATCATCATCAATATCAATGTTGTTGTCCCCAGTGTGCAGGGCTCAGTGGTCCCCGAGGTGCCCAGCTACCCAGGGATGCCGACATACCCGGACACGTCCAGCTACCCCGACACCACCTCCATCTCCTCCACCACTGACTTCACCAGCCCCTCACAGGACTACACCGATCTGACCACCATTGAGACCCCCATTAGTCGTGGCCCGGGGGACATGCCCCAGGCCCAGAGAGGGCTGGCCATTGCCGCCATTGTCATCGGCATCATTGCACTGGCCTGCTCCCTGGCTGCCTGCATCTGCTGTTGCTGCTGCAAGAAGAGGAGCCACGCGGTCCTGATGCAGATGAAGGCACCCAATGAGTGTTAGAGAGGAGGGCTGGAGGAAGGGCTAGGGGACGGTGGGACCCCAGAGGACCTGGGATTTCACCGTGCTGCCTTCACCTCTGGGTCCACAGACCATCCCCTGTCCCTCTCTCTCGGGTTCCCTAGAGAAAGGCATCCCTACCTTTTCCTGACCTGCCTGGTTCTCCTGTAGATGAGGTTCTGTCAGAACCTTCTTACTACCAGGGAGATCTAACCTGCCATGGAAAAAATCCTGTGGTGGTCCCAATTCACATGCCTGGGCTTATTTCCAGAAAGCCCCTCCTCTAAAGCTCACCAGCTCTCCTCCAAAACGTGCCTTCCCTGTGTCTGTGCCCCCACTGGCCTCCATAGACACAGTTATCACACACCTGCCACTTTGTGGAAATAGTTCTCCACCGGGACAGCCCCTCTCCCAAGTATTATGTAAGTTGATTCCCCTTCTTTGCTCGTCTTGTTTGTGGCATGGCTCCACCCTGTCCCCTCAAATGAAAAGTCTCTCTTCATTTCCTGCCCCTGAAGACAAGGTGACTTTTCTCCTCAAAGGAGGCTTCAAACCTTTTAGCTGCTTTTCCAAGAACTGCCAAATGCCCTGGCTTTCAGGATGCTATGATAGAAAGAAAGGGAAAACTGAGGCTGCTCAGTTTCTGAAGACAGAGCCATCATCAGTATCTGTCTTGTGATTTTTATCTGGAAAAAGAAGAAAGGCACCGGTGAAACAAGTTTTGCCTCTTTAGAGAATATTTCTGAACTGCAAACTTTGCTTTGAAAATTTTAGTCCTTTAAGGAATAAAATCATGTAGAAGTTCTGACCTCCCCAAAACATGAAAGTCAGCTTATTGGTATTGGATGGAGAAAGCAGTCTGGTACCTGGGGATCCTTGTGTTCACCTGCAAGGTTTTTCTCTTCTAACTGTTTCTGGAAATGTAACCTACATACAGAAAAGTGGGAGCATGCTAGTGTAAGGTTTGATGGATTTTCACAAACTGTACACACCTGTGTGATTAGTACCCAGTTCAAGAAACGAGACATCACCAGGATCCTCCATCTGGGGCTTTTACTGGAGAAGACTGGGGCTTGTGGAGATGGTATGGACTTACCTGGAAACTGGCTCCCCACAGACCAGGATAGGCCCCTGCCTGCCCTCCCCCTGCAGCCAGTCCTTGCAAAGGCCCAGCTACCAGCAGTGGAGGAGAAGATGTAGGTATACTCTGGCCTGAACAGGAAATTGTATTCAATGCCAGACCTTCAGGCATCCAGACTGGGCAGGTCAGAAGCATCTCAACTAGAGAGGCCCATGCAACCACACACCCTACCCTGCCAACAAGCTGTCTGTTGCTCACTGGAGGTTCCTCTGCTTGGGCCTTTTATGGGCATGAGATGCCCTATATCTGTTTTTAATTTTCACTCTGCATCTGGGGAAGTGAAATAGCTTAGGGATGAGATCCTTTAATTGGACAGCCAAGTATAATAGAACCCAGCAATCCTTCTGGTCATGGTAAAATTCTTCATAGACATTACAGTCAGCTAGAAACTGAACTTCAGCATTCTCACACACAGCAGGCAACACGGATACACAGACAGGTCAGACTGGGTCAGGGACCACTCTGGAGCTTCCCCCTGCCTGTAGTCTGGTTACAACAGTTGAGTGCTTTGGTTCAGTGTTGCAGTCACATGAATACCTGCCCTGGCCACCATTCCTGCTGCACACATATTCACAGTGGTAAAGAAAGGACACTCATGACGATGCATGTCTTTCTCTGGACAACTGGTATACCACTTTAGAAATAGAAACAGTGAAATGGAGACTTTCAGGTGTCTGTGTCTTCCCATAAAAGAGCTGAAGCCAATACTGTACAGATTTGGAAATCTGCCATCAATCCTGACTGGCCTTTACTAGTTCCCTCTGCTGCACGAGACAAATAAGAAATCCACTTTGGCCTTAACAGCATTGTGCTGACGGGCCCCGATGAAGAGTCCAGGAGCAGATGTGTGTTAAGAGCTAGTGCATTTTGTAGCTTTTCACTCTGTCACAGGAAATCTGGGAGAGATGTTGTTAGAGGCAAAAGACATTATCTCACCAAGGTAAATCCGGGTCTCCAAAATGTTTGCAAAATATGTATAGTACTTGGCAGACATGTACCAGGGTTTGCCAGGGTCCAAAAAGAAATGAGCCTAGAGCTTGGGGCTTGAGCATCATTCCCAATGGTGACCTGCCTTGTTGATCCTGGGCCCCAAAGGGGAAGCGTGGCCTACTCTCCTCCAGACAGGAAGCATGGTTTGGCACTGCATTCTTCAAAGGACTCCGTGTAAGGCGGGTCATTGTGCAAGGGTACAAGTGGGCCAGAGATATCAGAAAGGTAAGGAAGGAGTCTTCGTCATCCAGTGTGACCTGTCAAGCTGAGCCCAGACCCCTGGGTATTAACAGCATTGGCCACGACCTTGGAATATCTTCCTCTCTGGCCCAAGATACCTCATATGTCTCCAGATCAAAGGCTGGCCTGAGGGCAGCTGTCCTCAGATGACTCCCCAGGGAAGCACCCTAGGTGGGGCTGGTGGACCCTTTTCCTGACCTTCTGAGTGCCCCTGGTCTTTTCTCCATCAGAGACGGGAGGGAACCATTGAGCCTTCTCTTCCTTGGCAGGCCATGTGGTCTCTCTAAACCATGTTGTCTGGTCAGGAAGCTGCCGGAAAAGGTGGGTGGAGTTTCCTTTCCAACAGGCTCTTGGCTCTTGGCATTTGCTCACTTCTTGGGGCTGAAGTGAGCTGCTTGGTTCCCCAGAGTTGAGTTCACTTTTCTCCGTAGCTCATTGGCTTCTAGTCCTCCTTGTCAGTTCTCCATTTGGAGTGGAGGGTAAATATTGGAGGAAAGATAATAAAAACTGGTTAGAACCACTGTTTTTCAAAAATGTTTACTCTGCATAGATACCCTTCAAAGCACTTAGCAGGCATTTTCTTTTTAACCCTCACAACAGCCCTGTGCAGGAGTGGTACACGTGTGAGGATCTAAAACCTCTTGCTTCTGCAACATTATTTAACAGGCTGTGAGTGTTCCTTCTCTCTTTAAGCTCATACAAGAATTCATGGCCTGTCCTAGGCTTTCATTGCTAAACCAAGGAAAATGGGAGTCACTGTCTTGTTGCTCCCCGTCATCTTAGCTATTCGACCCCACCTGGTACTGTGTGGATCCAAAGCTTTGTAAATACAGGAAAAGTTAAACTCATCCATCCATTAAAGAAAAACTGGCTTTCCTCAAGGGACTGTTGGGCTGAGTGTATATTTTTCCTCCTCGCCAGGATTTAAAGGCACAACGCCGTTCTCAGAACTCTTCATGGGCGGCAACAGCATTGTCACAGATGTCTGTGTAGTGAAGTGTTAGGAATCATTTCCAGACTCAGGAAGTTTATGAAGAGGAGGCAACTACAGATAACAAGATAACTGGAGTTGCTAGAGAGACATGGGCGGTAGCCTGCCTTTAGCTACGAATCACTCAAAGAAATCAACCCACAGATCCCACAGTTGGAATTGAACTGGAGTTGCTGGGGAGGCAGTGGTGATCTTGGGGAGGAGGTCATGGCTGTGGTTCAGAGAGGGGCGGGGTGGGCACTCCTCCAGGCCAAACTCCTCCCCGTCTGAACTTTCTTCTTCACCCAAGGAGGGATTGTTCTCACCAACTCATCGCCTTCATGCTGCCTTCAAAAGTGGATCGATTTTGCCTCACTTAGGGAACCATTGCAAATAGTCCCAGGTGCTTGGTGATGTATTTAGAGCTTTCTAGGCCCCCAGGGTTTTATAGAGTGTGAGCCCTGGTGGGCGAGGTGGGGGGTCCTTCTTTGCTGGATGCTGCTTGTAACAGATTTGGAGTACAGAATCGACAATAAATGGTATACTAAGGACACATGTGTTCCTATGGGCGCCTTGGCTAAGGGATCTCGCTGTTGATTCTATGCTTGTCACACGAATGCAAGGCTGACCCAGACAGCTCTTCACAGACACCAGATATTCAGGGCTGGGAAAGGCTTTTGGAAAGCGAGTGGGATCAAGATGATGTCTTGAGGTCACTATGGCTGGATGGGGCCTTAGGAATAGGCTCAACCCATTTTATAGATGGAGAAAATAAGATCAGGACAGGAAATGAATTTTCATAGTCACCTAGTGAACTAGTGGCTGAGCTTGCAAGACAACCAGGCCTCCACTCCCAACCTGGAGCTTCTTCTATGTCTCAGAAAGGCAGTGAATTTCCCTCAGCATTCATCAAAGTGCACATGCATTCACACTCATGCACACACAGGTGCACACTAGCTTTGATGGGTAGGACTCTCCTGCACACGTCTGGACTCTTACAGTGCCTAGCACCCAGGCTCAGTGAGCCCCAGGCTCTCAGAAGACACATTGTGAGTGAAAGTGACTCTCCAGGTGTCCAGAAGTCCCTGGGACCTTTTCAGGCCTCCAGGTTCGGGGGTTGTCACCGTTGCTGGTGCAAGTCCAGGGTTTATGAGAAGGGTAATCTTTTCTCTGTCCCTTCATCCCACGGCCGTGCCTGGGAAGAGGGCTTCAAACCATATTTCCTAGGCTCTCTTAGCTCTTCAATCCCTTCTGCCGGGTGTAACCCTGTCCCAGGAGGCTGGACCTGGCGAGGGTCAGTAGTGTATTCACTGTCTCACAAAGCAGGACCCTATCAATGACTGGGACAGGGCGTTATGCACCTTCCCTAACCACTGAGCCCATCCACTCAAGATGGGAGCCTGGAATTCCAACAACGGAAGAACAGTGAGCGCCTATCTCCCATCTCCCAAAAGATGCCTGGAGTTCTTAATACAAACCTGCCCTCCACACCTGCACATCTGCCCAGGGTCCTGCCAGCAGCACAGACCCACTGTTTGATTTCACACAAGTGCATACGAATGAACACACACACTCACACGCTCTCCTCATTCTGCTCTGCAGCCCCTGCATGAATACCTTCAAGGCCAGAAAATCACTGCCTCCTCGTGCAACTGCTTTCATCCCTGGATAATCTCAGCGGTGAATGCGTTCCTGTCCATACTGAGCCAAAATTCACCTCCCTATATCACTCCCCCGTTTTAACTCAGAAAGGGTTTAGAAACATAAGCATTCAATAAACAGCTACAGAAGGACAGCAAAGCTGCAGACCTCTTAGGATTTCTCCTGGCACTGGGAGTCTGCAGGTGCCTGTGGCTGGCTGCCCAGCTGTGGTCAGCCTGTCTAGCACAGGAAGGGATATAAGTTTTAACCCCTGATCCCAGTGCTCACCCCAGAGCAGCCTACTGGGAACTTTCTAGGGCCTGATGGATTCCCCTGGGGTCCTAAAGATGCCAAACCTGTAACCTTGGCTGGATTTTGGCTCCAACAAGGATCTGTCCGTGGTAAGAGTTCAGGGTCGTTTTGTAATCTTCAGAGGCCTTGCCTAGACTCTCTCCTGCTGTCCTGTGACGCTGGTGACATTCCAGGAATGCTCAGGCCACGTGAGGGGAGGAACCTCTGCCTGGAACTTTGATCAGCGCCAGGGCTGCTGGGTTCGTGCTGACCACTGACCACCTCAGAGGCCCTTCTGCTCCAGAGGAAGAGCCAGGGCAGCTGGTCCCCACCTGTCAGCCCCTCACGGTATGGTCACTACAAGACTACAGGGGACATGGGGGCATGGGAGGAATCTGGGGTCCCAGCTCAGGGGCAGGAGATGGGCTGGCCACTTGTCCCAGATTTCAGACCATATGCCCGACTCCAGGCAGGCTGCACCTCTGTGCCAGGGTAGGGGAAGTCCCTGAGGGCTGCTCAGCCCGGGTCGTGCTGCATTGGGGCTGGAGGCAGGTTGTGGCGGGGGAGTTCTGAGATGAGGGTGATCTGGTCCCTGTGCTCAGGCTGCCAGTGAATGGGAAGGATAAGTAGTGTGACACATGTTCCACTTGGCCTGATGCCACCCTTGCTTATGTCTGTCCTTCTGGCATAAAGAGTCAGACACGGCTTAGTGACTGAACAACAACGAAGTCACTAAGTCGTGACTGACTCTTTTGTAACCCCATGGACAGTAGCCTGACAGGCTCCTCTGTCCTTGGGATTTCTCAGGCAAGAATACCGGAGTGGGTCACCATTTCCTTCTCCAGGGGATCTTCCTGACCCAGGGATAGAACTCATGACTCCTGTATCGCAGGTGGATTCTTTACCACTGAGCCATTAGGGAAGCCCATAATTATCAATAGCTCCTCTTTTATTCTCAGAAGTGTCCTGATTTGGATGATAAAGTTGAAATAAAATGTGCATGTGGCTACCTTTTAGTCAAACATTTATTATATACCCTGCACTGTATTAAGTGCTTTATTATTTACCATCTAATTTAGCATATTGTCATCCAACTGAGTGCTAATTTTAATACCAAGGGATGGGCTATAACCAGGCAGTGGGAAATTGAGGCCTAGAGAAATGGAGTGAACTGCCCAATCCCACGCAGCCAGTAGGGAGTGGTATCAGAATTTGCACACAGGGTGCAGTGTCAATAGCACCCCAATCCCTGAAGCAGGATGAAGACTAAGGCCCTAGATACAGGCTCACGAGAGCCGCAGACACATTCAGTTCCATTTGGCACCCACGGCCTGAGCACCTATCTGTGCTCAACTTTGAGTCAGGTACTGGGGTGCACGGCCAGGTAAGGGATGCTGCGATCTCAAGACCTCTGCTTCTCCACCGCCATCCCAGAGGCTCCTAGTCAGGTGATGCAACTGACTAGAAGGCAGAGAAGAAGGACCCTCATGGTCAATAGAAGACAAGTTCCTGAGGGACCCAAAGGAGATACAGGCAGGGAAGGCTTCCCAGAGGAAGTGTGACTTATGCTGTCCCGCAGGATGGGGAGAGTGGGGACAGGGAGCGACAGGGAAAGGTCAGGGTGCGCCTTCTAAAGTGGAGGGGACTGTGTAATCAAGGACCAGAGGTGGGGCCCATGGGGAGCATTTGTGGAAAGGAAAGTGCCAGGTTCACAACCTGCTCTTACTTCAGAATGTTCGTTCTCTTCAAGAAACTATAATGGAAAATAATATACAAAAAAGAATGTCTATATATGTCTGACTGAACCACTTTGCTATACAGCAGAGACTGGTACAACATGGTAAATCAACTATACTTCAATTTTTAAAAATTAAGAAAAAAGAAGCTATGACACAGTAGACAGACAAATTTCGTTGAGTCTCTGCAATGTAATTGCAAGGAAGGAAAGAATCAAGGAAGCACCTATTGTGTGCTTGGAACCATGCTTCATGTTTTATATGATTTTCTTAATAACGTTCACTCTTATGACAACAGTGATGTCTGTTTATTATTTTTTAAAGTTGAAAATATATGATTAAGCAAAAGGAAAAAATGAGAATCACCTGCAATTAATTCTGTTCGTCAGTGATAACTGCTGCAAATATGTTTGTGTATAATCTGAAGCCATTGAGTCACTTCGTTAACTTAGCCTCCAGTGTGGGTGGAAGGGTCTTATTATGAATAGCAAAGACATTTCTCTCTTATTACTCAGGATATTCCAAAGGTTTCTGGAGCTCTGTGCCAGGAACCAAGAGGAAGACCAAATATATATTTATTATATCAGAGTATCAGAAACCCATGGCCAATTATCTCATTTAATTGCCACAATAGCCCTAACAGTATGTAATGTGGGTTTTATTTTCACGACTGTTCTCTATTTACAAGTATGGAAACTGGGACTCTGAGGGATTACTGCACTGTGTGTTTTGGGGGGTGGGGGGCGGGGTTTGTTGGTGGGGAGGGGCCTGAGGCAGGAGCCCAGCCCAGGTCCCCCAGCCTCAGCCACTTGGCTTATTTCTCTGGTTGAGAACAAAGGAGACAGGGGTCCCGGGAACCTGGGTGAGGCAGTCAGGGGCTCCAGATGAGCCTTGGAAGCCCTTTTCCTTGCCCCCAGATGTAGTGGAGCCCAAGGGCAAAATCCAACCGTGTTGGTGAGACAGCCCCTGATGTAGATATCCCAGTCAAGGGGCAAGCCCCTGGGGCTTTTTTTTTTTTTTTTTTGGACTGGGCTCTGAGCTCCCATCACCCTCTGGAAGGAGTGAGGGTTGGCTTTGTGGTGGATGACACAGAAATGTACCAACACAAAAGCAATTTGAGAAGAGGGAAGAGTCCATTTGCAGCCAGTTACATCCCCCACCCTCAAAAAGCCAGGCTTCTGTGGCTTGCTGAAAGCATGGAACATTTTTGTGGGTATCTTGCTGCTCTCTGCACAAATGCAGAGGTGGTTTGTCAGGTGACAAGCTAGAATCTTCCGGCTGCTGCCCCACCGTCCCCTCTGGTGCCAGCCTCCGAGGTACCTAGGCAGGGATGTTCCCCGTCTCCTAAGTCCCTGGTGACCTGCTCTCAAGGGTGGTTTGGGGAAGGGGCCCAAGTCCAGGACATCCTGACCAGAGTCATCAGAATCCAAGCTCCACTAAACCAAGCACAAAACAGTGACCCATTTCCGCTGGCTGGGAGGAAAGAGCCAGAAAGTTTTTAAAGGGGCCTCTCTCGGGTCTACCAGTGAGGCGCTCGGATGATCCCATCCGTTTCTCCTTAGCTGACTCCTGTGGCTACTTCAGCCCAGAGCTGGGGCTGGCCTGAGCTCCTGTCACTGGGAGTCCTCTCTGTGCCTAGCTCTGGGTTGGGAGCTTTCAGTGCGTTTTCTTACTCAGTCCTCAGAACCCATGAGGAAGGTAGTGTTGAAGTTTGCTATTTTGAAGATAAAGAAATTGAAGCACAGAGAGTTTAAGTAATTTAGCCAAGGCCACACAGCTAATAAGGGGTGGAGATAAAATTTGAACCCAGACTGTCTGACATTAGAGCACAAACTCTTAGCCATTCTAGAGGGATGTGAGAGTGAGTCTTGGGCTGGGAGTGGATCATCAGTGTTTGGAAACCATCAGTGTTCTCACTGTGACTACTATCCTCCACTTCCTTCTGCCCCAATAGACTGGGGTACAAGGATCTTGCCCTGAAACTTTTGAGGCCCTGTTCTGGCTCTCCTCTTACCATGGCACCCCAAAGAGTGAGAAGTTTGCAAGATCAAAGGGATATGCCCAACCAGAGGTTTCAACCATATTTGAAACCCTGCTGCAGGGACCCAGGACCCAGGGCTTATGTGGGGCACATCCCAGCTTCATCTTCCCTAAGCCGACTCTTGTCATGGAAGTGCATGCCCGTAGGCTTGTGGGGTGCTGGGGCAACTATGGGCTCTCTACTTACAGTACCGGAGAGAGTTGGGTGGGAAGAGGAGGGACCAGGCAGTAGGCCAGGTCCCTTGTTTATGTTCACTGTGGGTCTCGGGAATGTGAGGAGGGGTCTGCCTGTTCCAGGAGCCTTGTGGTGTCGCTGCAAGCACCTGGCTGAAAGCTCAGGCCATGGGAATAGATTCTGGCCTGCACTTCTTAACTATAGCTCCCAGTCGCTCTAGCTCTGGAAGCCCTGGTTTCCCTGTTCTGGGAGTGTCTCCATCTGCCAAGGATCATGATGAGAGCTCTAGGAGCTAGCAGGTGGGATTCGCCCCTTAGCTCAGCTCCCTATATCAGAGAGGCTTCCCCCACCTCCCCCAGCCGTGCTTGAGCCTAAGCTGATTTGTTTACACTTGATTTTCTGTGCCTCTGATGCCATAGTTTTGACTCAAGTCTTGAATTCTCTAGTTATGTCTTCTTTTGGAAAATTATAAAGGGTATTATTTCCAAGTTACAGTGGGTTAGAAGTTAGAGGCACAGAGTGGGGTAGGTGGGGCACAGTCTCCCCATGACCCCTCGTTCACGGGCACCTCCTGCTTTGGTCACAGCTCTTCCAGCAGGAGCGATCAGGGAGACCAGATCTCGGTTCTAACCAAGGGCCCACTGTGGACCCCTGGGAGCCTGGCCTTTCTCTCTTGACGAAGCTGGCCAGATGGTCCCTGGGGACTTTGTGTCCATTCTAATGGGATTTCTCCCAGAAACTGCCCTTTGAGAAGCAAAGACTGAAGGGGTTAGCAGGAAGAGGCCCGGCATGTTGATAACATCACAGCATGTTACAGACAAGAATTGCTCCTCTCTTACCCTCTGGTTGGCAGGGGTGTAGGCAGGAGGGCTCAGGACCACGTTCATGCCTGGCTGTGGTCATTCTCTCCAGGCTGGAACCATTCTGGGAGAGGCAGTTCTGCCCTAAACGCTGCTCATCCCAACTGTGGAGGAGTTGGTTCAAGAAACTCTAGCCAAGCCCACCGTGCGTCAACACTGTGCTGGATGCTGAGCATAGAGTGATGACTCTATGCTAGACAGCGATCACTCTATCTTCTCACAAAAAAGACAGCTGTGAGAATCCATTCTTCAGAGGACCATGCTAGGTTGCTAAGATGCGGCCAGGCGCCTCCTTCCTGGGGTCAGGGAAGCCTTCTGTGAGGATCCCCAGGGGTTTGTGTAGGAGTCGAGGGGCAGCCCAGGTGGCAGATATGAGTGGGTGAGTGGAGGCGACCATGGCTACCCCATCCTTCTTTAGCCAGGTCCTGTGCATCCAATCTTGAGAGGATAAGTCTCAGGCTAAAGCTGAGCTCTGTAACTCTGGTCTGGGGGTGGGGGCGATAGGACCAGGAGGCTTGTCCCTTTCCCTAGTGTGTCCTGCGTGGCAGTCTGGTGCCATCACTGTTAGAGACCTTCCTAACCTCTGTATAAAATCCACTTCCTGTGGCTTACATAGGAGCCTCCAGGGAGTTATGTGCTTTCTTAGGGAGAAATTGTTCCTTCTCTATTGATTAGGCAGAAAAATTCCTGGGAAAACTGAGGTTATTGAGTGTCTGAATGGGAAGAGGTCTCAGGCGGCTTTTTGAAAGCACTGTGTTTGCTTGTGGAGCCCTTTGGCCCAAGCTGAATCTTGTGATGGAGAAGGCAGCCAGCAGAGGGCAGCAGAGAGACAGCCAGCAAAGTGTGCTTGGGGCCTGCTGCTGCTGCTGTCGCTTCAGTCGTGTCTGACTCTGTGCGACCCCATAGATGGCAGCCCACTAGGTCCTCTGTCCCTGGGATTCTCCAGGCAAGAATACTGGAGTGGGTTGCCATTTCCTTCTCCAATGCATGAAAGTGAAAAGTGAAAGTGAAGTCGCTCAGTCGTATCCGACTCTTAGCGACCCCATGGACTGGAGCCCACCAGGCTCCTCCATCCCTGGGATTTTCCAGGCAAGAGTACTGGAGTGGGGTACTCTTGCCTTCTCTGGTGCTTGGGGCCAAGGCTCCCCAAAAGGGAGCCAATTGAGCTCTTGGCTGAAGATAGGTAAACTGAAAAAAATTATGATTTATATTGTGTAAGGGTTTTCTCTTTTTTCTGCCTTTCCTTCTTTCTGTCTTTAAATATATTCTATCCAAAGGGCATTTTGTTATTCCTCCTTTTTTTGGTGTTCAAATAATCTTTTCTGTAATGATGGTGGTTTGCACCCTTTAACGATAGTTAACACAGCTTATTAATTACACTTTCAGACACTGTCCTAAAATCTTTACCTATATTTACTCATTTAATCCTCCGATTATTCCAACATGGTTAGCACATGGTTATTGTTCTCATTTTACAGATAAGGAAGTTGCAACACACATCCAAGGCCACATAGCTAGAACACTGGAATGAGCTGGGATTCCAATGAACAGAACTTGAATCACTATGCGCCACCTACATGTTGATGTGGGTGGGAGCAATAGTGACCTGGTGGTGCAAACCCCATAATGAGGCAATTAAGACCCCGTTGGTCTTGTCATGTGAGAATGTGAGCCCAAAGCCCCTAAGTCATCCTGAAATCTGGAAACATTTAATGTGCTATTTCTCAGTGTCAATATGCCAACTAGTGGTTCATACATTAAAAAAAAAAAAAAAAATTGAGTGGTAAGGGAAATAGGATTATAAGCTGTATCACCAATTTGTGACCTGTGAATGGATACTGGTATTCAAAAAATTGTATATTTAGTGAACTATAAACTTGGTTGCTTTCCCTTATTTAAAGCAACCCCCCCCCCCCAAAAAAAAATACCTACGGGTCTGTAGAATATGCGCCTCTGGGACCTTCTTGTCCGCATAGTGTTGGAAAGTTTTGTGGGCTCCAAGGTGCTGGTGATGTGAGGGGAGCATTTTGACGGCAGTGCTGAGGAGAACACAGACTCATTTCAAGATAAGAGCCCATCATATCCCGTTGGCTGCTCTCAGCCTCAGCTATGCAAAGAGCTGATGGGAAGAACTCCTCATAATTAGGTTCTGGAATGTGCTGAGGTTTGGAAGCTCAGGAAAAGTTATGGTTTAAAAATTTCCAACTCAGGAATAATCTGCCCATATCTTACGTATTATCTTAAAAATTCTGCAGTACCCATGGTCTCCTTTCATACCCTTCTTCCATGCCTTTTGGTCTTATTCCTACCTCTTTCCTTTTCACTGGTGGCTCAGATGGTAAAGTATCTGCCTGAAATGCAGGAGACCTGGGTTTGACCACTGGGTCAGGAAGATCCCCTGGAAAAGGAAATGGCAACCCACTCCAGTATTCTTGCCTGGAGAATCCCATGGATGGAGGAGCCTGGTGGGCTACAGTCCACGGGGTCGCAAAGAGTCGGACACGACTGAGTGACTTAATCGACTTCACTTTCACTTTCCACCTCTTCCCTCCAATCTGGAAAGAACACGGCTAGTCCAGGAGACCAGGGTCTAGGTCCTGACAGTAACCCACAGGTGACAGCCTTGCTGTCAGGAGGTTAGAACTGTGGTCTTGCTGATCTTGCAAGGCTGCTGTGAGGCCCTACGAGAACAACTATCAGAAGTATAAGCAGGCTCCTGGCTCTCTGATGGGTGTGCTGGTCACTGGGCTGCCTGCCCTCGATGAAGGTGCTGCTTTTGTTTTTCTTTCCCATTCGGGTGTAGGAGATGCTGCCCGGAGCCTGGCTGTGCTGGGCCTGCCTCCTGCTCCTGGCCAGGCCCACCCTGCCCTGCCCCCAGGGCTGTGACTGCTTCATCCGGGAGGTGTTCTGCTCGGATGAGGGGCTCGCCGCCGTCCCACTGGACATCCCGCCACACGCCACAGACATCATCTTTGTGGAGACCTCGTTCACTGTGGTGGGCTCCAGGGCCTTCAGCAGCAGCCCCAACCTGACCAAGGTGGTCTTCCTCAACACCCGGGTGTGCCACTTCAGGCCGGATGCCTTCGGGGGCCTTCCGGGGCTCCAGGATCTGGAGATCACCGGGGGCAACTTCTCCAACTTCAGCGCCGACATCTTCTCTAACCTGATCTCGCTGAGCAAGTTCACCCTCAATTTCAACATGCTGGAGGCTCTGCCCGAGGGCCTCTTCCAGCACATGGATGGCCTGGAGTCCCTCCAGCTGCAGGGCAACCGGCTCCAGACCCTGCCCCAGAGGCTTTTCCAGCCTCTGAGATGTCTTAAGACCCTCAACCTAGCACAGAACCTCCTGGCCTACCTGCCCGAGGAGCTCTTCCACCCCCTTGGCCGCCTGCAGACCCTGAGGCTGAGCAACAACCAGCTGGCAAGTCTGCCCCGGGGGCTCTTCAGCCGTCTGGGCAGCCTGCAGGAACTCTTCCTAGATGGAAACTCCATCTCCGAGCTGCCCCCAGAAGTGTTCGCTCAGCTCTCCTGCCTGGAGAAGCTGTGGCTGCAGCACAATGCCATCGGTCACCTGCCTGGGTCTGTCTTCTCGGCCTTGCCCAACCTGACCTTCTTGAGCCTACAGGGCAATGCGCTGCAGACACTGCCTGCCGGCCTCTTCACCCAGTCCCCCGGCCTGGTCAGCCTGTCCCTGTCCCACAATCAGCTGGAGACAGTCCCCGAGGCAGCCTTTGCCAACCTGACCAGCCTTGGGTCCCTCATGCTCTCGCACAATGCCCTCACCCATCTGCCGGCCGGTGTGTTCAGAGGCCTCAAGGGGCTGGTCAAGCTCTACCTGAGCAGCAATAACCTGACGGTCCTGCACCCCGCCCTCTTCCAGAACCTGTCCAAGCTCGAGCTGCTCAGCCTCTCCAGGAATCTCCTGACCACGCTCCCTGAGGGCATCTTCGACACCAATGACAACCTGTTCAACCTGGCCCTGTATGGGAACCCCTGGCAGTGTGACTGCCACCTGGCCTATCTCTTTAGCTGGCTGTATCAGTACAGCGACCGGCTCTTCAACATCCAGACCTACTGTGCCGGCCCTGCCTACCTCAAGGGCCAAGTGGTGCCCGCGCTGAAGGAAGAGCAGTTGGTGTGCCCCATCACCCGGGACCACCTGGGCTTCCAGGCTGCTCCGGGGCCACAGGACAGAGAGCCAGGGGGCGCCTGGGATCTGGTTGCGGAGGAAAGGGCGGCCAGGAGCCGGTGCACCTACAGCAATCCCGAGGGAACCGTGGTGCTGGCCTGTGACAAGGCCCGGTGTCGCTGGCTGAACGTCCAGCTGTCCCCCAGGCAGGGCTCGGGCTCCCCAGGACTACCCATCAATGCCAGTCGGGAGTGGGACTTGAAGTCCAGCTGTGGCTCTGTGAGGGTCACTGTGTCCATTGAGGCTCTGGCAGGGGAGCCATAGGTGCAGGGCAGATGGACCAGGACCCTAGGCAGATGGCCTCTGAGCCCAACTGGGCAAGAGATGGTGAGGGGAGCTGAGCGGGTTCTTCAGATTCGAGGGGTGGAGTTGCATCTCCAAGGTGGAGGAGGGGGCGTGGCCGGCTCCACCACCCAGAGCCTCCTTCATTACCCTGGTCTCTGAGAATGATACCTAACAGGACCTTCTGCAAGCTTTGCAAAGCTCCCATCAAAGCTGCGTTGTGGTCTGGAGAATAAAGTAATGCGGCTCCCCTGATGTTTTTCTGTTATTTAATACTCACCCCTGTCTCACCTCCACCCTGAGATACGAAGGCTCTGTTTCCCCAAAACGGGGGCCAACCTCTCTTGACATCCAGTTCAAGGGCCAATGTCTGTTTCTACTCCTCTGCCTCGAAACGTGGTGGGTTTTTTTTTTTAATTGAAGGATAACTGCTTTACAATATAATATCGTAGATTAATGCATATACATGGAATCTAGAAAGATGGTACTGATGAATCTGTTTGCAAGGCAGCAATGGAGATGCAGACATAGAGAACAGACCTACAGACAAGGTCACGGAGGGTGGGTAAGGAGAGGTTGAGACAAACAGAGAGAGAGGCATGGAAACATACACACTACCATATGGAAATGTGGTTTTAATTGATAAAAAGAAAAAGGGAGAGGATAAAAGCAGAGCTGACGAGAAAGATGAGGGGTGGGGTAGAGCTCTGACTTGGTGTTGAGAAGGACTCAAGCTGTTCGCGCCCACCTCCGGGGCGTCCAGGAGAAATCAGGTGACAGGGGCCCTGAGGAGGGTGAACGCCGTGGCTTTGCCTGCTCAGCTGATAGGATGGCTGCTCCCTGAGGAGCGAGCCAGGAGGGGCGGGGACGGATATCCTCCAGTTCTGAGGGTCGGCGCCTGTGAGACCCTCAGAACTGAAGTGAGAACTGTGAGTGAGGGTCTGCTCACTCACAGCGATGGTCCTCTCTCAGTTCTCAGGACACCACCCTCTTACCCAAGCCTGGCTGCACCCCCCACCAGCTTTCCCCTCACCTCCTGCATGCTGGTCGCCTTCGGGTTGGATGTCATTCGGGTTCCCTGGGTAATCCCTATGCAGATCCTTGCAGTCAGATCCCACCTCTATGCCGATGACCTCAAATCTCCATCTTTAAAAGAAATAATTTAATTAATTTATTTGTTTGTTTATTTTTGGCTGCACTGGGTCTTTGTTGCTGCATGGGCTTTCCTCTAGTTGCGGCGATTGGGGGCTACTCTCTAGTTGTCTCAAATCTCCGTCTTAGGCCTGGTGTTTGGCTCCATGGTGACATCTCTCTCTGCTCAGCAACTCGTGTTCTATCAGGACAGCCACACACACGTGTAAACCAGACTCTGTCCCCAGCTCCTCCAGGACCCCTGCCCCGCAAGTCACCAAGCCCAGGAGCTGGGAGTGGTCTCCAGCCTCTCCTCCCCTTAGTCCTCATGCCCAGCCTGTCACTGAGTGCCTCTGAGTGTCCTCTGTCCATATCTCCTTTCTTGTTCCCAGCCTGGAGAAGCTCTTGGTCTCCTTGGACTGAACCATGGCCCAGCCTCCTGCCCGGTCTCCCTGCCCACACCTACAGCGTGGACAGGCTTGGCTGAAGTTCAGGGGTTGGGAGAAGAGAATCAGATGTAAGCAGGCTCTCCAGGAGCTCACGGTCTGATGGAAAAGAAAAGACAGGGGGTGTCTGGGATGAAAACACAAGCTCGATAGGGTGGGCGCCGAGCAGGTGCTGGAGAGTACAGGGGAGGCAGAGGTCAGACGAGCACAGACCTCCGGAAGCTGTGTTGGATCCCTGAGCCTTGAGATTGTGCAAGCAGAGCGTGAGCCAAGGGGTAGAGACAGGCAAGCGGTGAGGTCAGGGCTGAGGCCTCTGGAACAGGCTGGTTGGAAAGCAGACGGAAAGACAAGCAAGGCTGCAAAGCTAGCTGGAGTCTCAAGGGGCACAGCGAGCAGGCTGCATATTCATTATGGATGCCTAGCTGTTCCTGAAGAACTTTATGTAAAGGAAGGCTTATGCCTGTGAAGTCTGACAGCAAGAGGCAGGGAAAACAGTAAAGGAAGGCTTATGCCTGTGAAGTCAGACAGCAAGAGACAGGGAAAACAGTGAGGACTCCTTCCTGGCTTGGGCTGGGAGCCCCAAGGGTCAGGGGCGCCAAGGAGATAGAATGAAAAGTTGTCAGGACCTGAACAGTACCTACACAAATGGATTAAAAGACTGAAATGTGAATTACAGAAATGCAGATTCAAACAATACAGGCATTGCCTTGTACCCATTAATTTGAGAATTAATAATATGGAAATGAGAAATCAGGATCATGCTCAGTACAGACATAGTGGAGCCTCAGCGTGCCCCTGGCAGCCACTCCTCCCAGCACGGGAGACACCCTGAGGCAAAGAAAGGGTTTGGTGAGGGGGACAGGGATGGGGTGGGTACTGGAAGATGGGGGGGCTGAGGGAGATACGTGGGGTGACTCTCAGTTTTCTCTCCTGGGAGATGGGGAGGACAGTGAAGCCACTGACCATGGGCCGGTGGAGTTTAAGGGGAAAGGAGGAGCAAGATGCCAGCTTTAGGCAAAAAAGTACAACTTTGCCATCCTGTCCTGTCCAATGATGCCCCTTTAAAAAGGCATGCTTCCTGAGAATCAAACCAATTAGTCTAAGGTGATGGAAGGTAGTCTGGCAGATTTACCAAAGGAATAGACTTTCCCAGATTCATTTGGTCCAGTTCTCCAAAGCATCTGGTTTAATAATAATCCTGACCAGCTCCTCCAAGGTTGGGGAACATTGCTTCCCCAGAAAGGAGGAGATCCTGAGTGACCAAAGGTCCCGTGGTGCTGGCCCCCAGTGCTTTTGTTTTCACTGCACTGGTCCAGGCTGCGCCGACCGCTGGCTTCCACCTGGTCGTGAGGGCCGCTGTCTGGGGAAAGGATGACCACACCCAGCACACAGGAGACACATCACAGATCTCCATCAGAAGGATGCCCGCTGAGCTACAGCTCCTGGTCCAAGTGGTCTTTATGTCTACTGCCAGGAATAAAGGAGCAAGATAATCAACCAGACATTTCTCTTAATTCTATTTCCGCCCACCACCCCCCCGCCCCCCGCCAAATATAACACTTTGTTAAGTTAAAATATAATAATCTTTCTCTGTGTTGAACGGTGCTGGGGAAATGGGGAAAAAGCACAGGCCAGTAGTCAGGGCAAGCTGTTTGCAGGCCTTTTAAGTTGGCTGAGCGAGACCAGAGTCACTATGCTCTTTGAGCAGGGTTGCCAGGGTTACAAATAAGCACACACACGCTGCATGGGACACACTTATACTAAAAAAAGGATTCTTAGTTTGTTTGAAATCCAAATTTAACTGGATATTTTATGAGGTGAGCCAACCACCTGATGAAGGTAAAGTAACAAAGGGGATGAAGGTGGGGGTTGGGGATTCGCTTCCGGGTTGGGGATTCGCTTCCGGGTTGGGGAGGTCAGGCCTGAGCCCGCAGTGGTGCAAGTCCTGACCACTGAGGGCCGCTAGCATCCTCAGGCTGGAGTTGACAGGAAGCAGGAGGTGCTGAGCATCCCCCAGACAGGGGTAAGCAGATCAGGAGACAGCTCTGAGTGTGCTGTGTACCCGGCGTCCTCGGTCCTGCTGCCTTCTTGGGAGGTGGTCCTGGTCTGGTGCCATAGTAGGGCTTTTTTTGATGGGTTCTGGAAAGAAATCAGGACACTTGACTCCTCCTTCCTCAACATTTGCCCTTTGGTAAGTCATGGCTCCTCTCTGGCCAGAAGAGGTTGGTTCTCAATGCTCAGTGAATCCTAGAATCACCTAGGAGAAGGCAAAAAACCAACAGGACCCCATTTACAGAATTGATGATTCAGTTGGCCTGGGGAGACCCAAATATCAGTTTCACACACACACACACACACAAAACTCCTCCAGTGATTTAAATGCTCAGCCAGGCTTAAAAGCTCAGGGCTGGATTTTGCCCAGTTCTAGGTCTTCCACTCTCTATAGCTGCCCCAGGGCTGAGGAGCAAATGTATGCTTTGTCAGGCCCACCTGGTGAAATGCTCAGATGAACTCATGAGTGAAGCAAGCCACAACGCCATGTGGCAAAATATCTCACCGGGTTTTTTTCTTGTTGGTGCATTTTATTCTATGTAATCTTCAGTGCTGTCAGGTTTTGGAGTGACAATAAGCTGGGTACGGGATGCCTTGTTTTCTTGCAGTACAAGGGTGGCTAAGTTCCTTCAAAATGCCTTCTTACAAGCAGAAGAGAGTCCTTGCGCCGATGCCTGGCAAGTTCCACAGTTCTTCAGTGATTCCCTACCACTTGCCAGCAAGGCCACCTTGGGCCAGTTACTGAAACCCTCTGCAGCTCGGTTCTCTCTTCCATACTGTTTACCATGGAGATAATAGTACCTATCTCATAGTCACTGGTGAAGATGAAATATTCATGTCGAGATCCCAGAAAAATGAGGTGGGGTAAGTTCTCAAAAATGTCATCTATTATCATTATTATTTCTAGGGAATTGTGAGGGATGTTGGCAGCGGGTAGGAAGGAACTGGATAGTTGCTTGGCCACGGCATTTGTTTCACCTGTATCCATTGGTATTTCTAGAGGATGTTAACACTGCTGTTTATATATCCAAATGATAATTATTGGGAATACTGGAAATGCCATTTTCAAAACTGTTCAGTGCTAACAGTGGATATTGGAAAACTGGATGGTTCTGCCAAAGATTAGACAATTTAGCACAGCAGTAGTCCAGTAATGAATTCTCCCTCACACTGTTTGCATCTCCCACTGCCTCTATCTCCCACTGCCTCCTGTTGCCTCCTGTTGCTTCTGTTAACAGTTCAACATCTCAGTTCAGTCTCTCAGTCATGTCTGACTCTTTGCAACCCCATGAATCGCAGCACGCCAGGCCTCCCTGTCCATCACCAACTCCCGGAGTTCACTCAAACTCACGTCCATTGAGTTGGTGATGCCATCCAGCCATCTCATCCTCTGTCGTCCCCTTCTCCTCCTGCCCCCAATCCCTCCCAGCATCAGAGTCTTTTCCAGTGAGTCAACTCTTCGCATGAAGTGGCCAAAGTACTGGAGTTTCAGCTTTAGCATCATTCCTTCCAAAGAACACCCAGGGCTGATCTCCTTTAGAATGGACTGGTTGGATCTCTTTGCAGTCCAAGGGACTCTCAAGAGTTTTCTCCAACACCACAGTTCCAAAGCATCAATTCTTCGGCGCTCAGCTTTCTTCACAGTCCAACTCTCACATCCATACATGACCACTGGAAAAACCATAGCCTTGACTAGACGGACCTTTGTTGGCAAAGTAATGTCTCTGCTTTTGAATATGCTATCTAGGTTGGTCACAACTTTCCTTCCAAGGAGTAAGCGTCTTTTAATTTCATGGCTGCAGTTACCATCTGCAGTGATTTTGGAGCCCAGAAAAATAAAGTCTGACACTGTTTCCACTGTTTCCCATCTATTTGCCATGAAGTGATGGGACCAGATGCCATGATCTTTGTTTTCTGAATGTTGAGCTTTAAGCCAACTTTTTCACTCTCCTCTTTCACTTCCATCAAGAGGCTTTTTAGTTCCTCTTCACTTTCTGCCATAGGGGTGCTCTCATCTGCATATTTGAGGTTACTGATATTTCTCCCAACAATCTTGATTCCAGCTTGTGCTTCTTCCAGCCCAGCATTTCTCATGATGTACTCTGCACTGCATAGAAGTTAAATAAGCAGGGTGACAATATGCAGCCTTGACGTACTCCTTTTCCTATTTGGAACCAGTCTGTTGTTCCAAGTCCAGTTCTGACTGTTGCTTTCTGACCTGCATATAGGTTTCTCAAGAGGCAGGTCAGGTGGTCTGGTATTCCCATCCCTTTCAGAATTTTCCACAGTTTATTGTCATCCACACAGTCAAAGGCTTTGGTATAGTCAAGAAAGCAGAAATAGATGTTTTCCTGGAACTCTCTTGCTTTTTCGATGATCCAGCGGATGCTGGCAATTTGATCTCTGGTTCCTCTGCCTTTTCTAAAAGGTTTGTGAGACGTTGAACATCTCACAAACCTTAAAAGGTTCCGATTCTGGGTCTCAGGGCGCCCCCACGTGGCGTACTGGGAGAATAGCTTTCCCAGAAGTCAACCTGGGAGCCCTAGCAAAGGCACCGGACCACAGGGACTCCGTAGTCTGGGACGCTTCCCGGATGGCAACTCCTGCGGAGGCTTCTCTTTTCTGCGACTCTGGAACGCGCCCGCGCCGAGGAGCGGCCGGTGAGGAGGCTGAGGTCTCGCGCTCACCGCCACCTCGTGGTGTTTAGGCACGCCGGGCTATCAGATTTGTCCCAGTGATGCAGCGTGTCCTGCACGGGGGTGGGGTAGGGGTGTGAAGGGAGACAATCCTGCACGACTGGGGTAGGATGGGGGGAGGTGGTCCTACTTCTCCCGCGAACAGACCTCCAGACACGGCTGGGGGTGAAATCCTGCCTGTGGTAAGATTGAGATCACTCTGTTCATATACATTCAAAGTTGTCTCTGCCTTGCTGTCTGCACACTTTCAGTTTTCCAAGATTGAAATGTATTTCCTCAGCAAATACATCCTAGGAAGATTGTGCTTTGTTTTCTTTGCAATTTTATGCAAGTTGTTCTGGATTTGGGGGGGAAATTCCCCTTAGCAATACTTAACCCTTATTTTAAGAAGTAGAGTACAGAGGAAAAGCAACTTCTCTAAAATTCATCCTTTAATCAGTATGGAAGTAAGTGAAAGCCTCCGGCTACTTCACCAAGTCTTCACCAAGACCTTCACCAAGGTTTGAGGTCTAATCCAAGCATTTACACACAGAGATGAATATTATTTTATTATAAACTACCTTTTGGGGACTTCCCTGGTAGGCTTGTGGTTAAGAATCTGTCTTGCAATGCAAGAGACTAGGGTTCAATCCTTGGTCCCAAAACTAAGATCCCACATACCGCGGAGCAACTAAGCCTGCACGCTGCAGCTAGAGAGTCCGTGCATCTCAACGAAGGATCCTGAATGATGCAACCAAGATTCCATGTGCCACAAGTAAGACTGGATGCAGCCAAATAAATAAATAAATATTTTTTAAAAACTACTTTTTATTCTAGCTTATTACAATTAGAACATCTAATTTTTAAATTTTCTATGACAGCTGATGATAACTGTGACATTTATTTCAGGAGACTGAAGGGGGTGTTAGGATTTATTTCATAGAAATTTCAGAGACTCTGGGGTCAGCCTTAATAGAGAGATACTTCATAGTCAAAGACATTCCTATTTTTGGGTGGGGAACCCTAATGCTCCTGCAAGGTTGCACTGAGCATTCAGGACAATGGGGCTGAGTTGTTTTCTGGAAACTCCTTGAGCTGAAAATGAAGAATCTGGGGAGCAACCTCCCTGGGAAGATTCCATGTCCTGACTTCTTTGGGCCAGTCAAGTACACAGGACGAAACATGGCTTTTTTTTTTTTTTTTTTTTCATGGTCTGTACAATTTATACAAGCAGCAGGGACCCAGCTTGGGTTCCTGCATATCCTACTAAAATAGAATTCTCTCTACAAAATACAAATAATTTAGTCTCTCATTGAGGACTAAAGAGAGGCAGCCAGAGAGGGGTGGGGGGTGGGGTGGGCACAAGGAGGAAGCTTAAGATCCACCCTCTGAGGCAGGAGAGGGCAGGGGCAGGGCCAGGCCAGGACAGAAGGCCCCATCAGCACCAGCAGGGATGGGTCCAGGGAGGGGCTACAGAAGCATACAGCAGCCAGGGGCTGGGGGCAGCAGAGTGGGGGTCAGTATTTTTGAGAGGAAGGGGGTTCACTAGTGTCTTTTGTAAGAGCTGAAGGTACCACCAGTGGAGGTCGGGGGTCTCAAGGGATATGAATAAGGTGAAGGTGAGAAGGTCAGGGTTGGGTGACCTCAAGTCCTAGGAACCCAGGAGCTGAGTGGTTGCTGGGACACTCCCAGTCCAGTTATGCATTGTCGCTCCCTGGGAGCAGGGGTCCGGGTCTGAGCTCTTGAGAGCCCTATGCTTCAGCCAAATTGCCCTCAACCAAGAAACTGCTTCTCATAACCAGATTTCACCTCTGGCTTGGGGAATCATGGATTTGGGAAATTCAGAGATTTCTGCATGGAAGCCAGTTCAGTTGCTTTTTTCAAGGGATTATATTTTCTTCCCTTGCCAAATTTGAGGAGTCTCTCCCCGCAGTCACTGAGGGGATGAGCTTGCCTCAGGGGGCTTCTGCATCCCCGTTGATGCTCTAATCCACGAGAGTCCTTCTCAGGTGGCCCCAGAGGATTCCCAGGGGGGTGGAGTTGTCCACATCTTGCTGCCTCCCTTCGTGCAACAACTCAGAGGGACAGTGGGCCTCACTGAAGCGGCAGCATCCTCAGGCGCATCGAGTACCAGCCCCGCTGACCACTCGACAACCACCTAGCCTCCTGCCTCTCTGCAGCCGACCACACTCAGCCTCCAACCACATCCTCGTCAGCCTGCTCTGTGTGAACTCCAGCCCTCAAACCACACATAGTAACCACCCCTGTGACGACACTTTATCAACCCTGATGTCTTTGAACAACTGTGATCCTCAAACTAGCCCTCCTGTCACCTGCCACCTTGCCCAGAACACCAGGCTTTGGGATCTGCATAGCTGTGGCTTGGCTAGGGGCCAGGGCCCCAGTGGGACATGCTTCCCTCTGCCTAGATTTTGTCCCTCACCAGAGGGGAGGCCACTGCCACCCTGTGGGACTGAACCTGGCCAAGAAGGAAACTCCCATTCACCGTTCAGCCCTGGGAGGTCCCAGGTCCAACAACAACACCTACACGATTTTGCCACCCCCGTTCTCAGCACTCAGCTCCCTCACCCCTGGCTTCACTCCCACGGCTCCGGGTGGGTTACCATTGACACGCTTACTGCACTGTGTTCTCAGCGTGTCCCTGAAATGTGGCTCTTTTGTGGCTTTTCCCCAGTTGTGCCATCAGCCATGGCACACAGAGGCTGCCCCATGCCCTTGAGGCTGGGAAAGGTGCCAAGGAAAGAGGCGAGCCCAGAACAGAATTCTTTCCATGGGCAGAATCCCATGGAGTTACCTAGGCCAGTGTGGGCACACACCTCCTCCTGTCCACAAGAGGGGACATGTGACATCTTAGGAGAGGAAAGAGGTTAGACTAGGAGGCTTAATGTATGCTAAGTCACTCTAGTTGTGTCCAACTCTGTGCGTCCCCATGGACTGTAGCCTGCCAAGTTCCTCTATCCATGGGATTCTCCAGGTACGAATACTGGAGTGGATTGCGATGCCCTGCTCCAGGGGAGCTTCCCAACCCCAGATCCAACCTGTGTCTCTGACATCTCTTGCATTGGCAGGCGGGTTCTTTACCACTAGGGCCACCTGGGAAGCCTGGGAGATTTTAATCCAATCCCTGGACAGATTCTACTTTCGCTCCAAACTGTGTGGGTCAGTCATCATTCTTTGTGGAGTGTGACCTTTTTTGGCATCTGTGAAGCTGGCAAATTTGTGAAGACCCTCAGAGTCTTAAAACTTACATCTATGGAGTCAGCATATCCTAATAAAGGGCAGGCTGAAGCCTTAGGGCATTTGCAATAAGTGTTATTAGATCCACTGCCTTTGCCCACAAACACATCATCAATTTAAATTGAAAGACAAGAACTCACTCATGCAAAATTTCACTACCGAACCTCTATGCTCTCCAAATTAGAGCTCTAAACCAGGAAAAAGAAACATGTCTTGAGAGCAGCCAACATAAGTTTCTGCTCCCTTGGATGAAAGCATGTGCATTTGCTCAAACGTACATTCCTGCCCTTGGAATCTGTTCACTTCTATGTTAGACACAAGTCCACCAAGTTTGATCATATGGTTTCCAGACTATAGTAGATTAAAGACAAAATCGTAAATTGGGAGGAGAGTGGCAGTCCTGCTGGAGACTTGCCAGTAACAAAGAGAAAAATAGCAGAATCGGATATGAAATCCCAAAGAAGAGCAGCTAGGCATTTAGTAGAGGGCACTTGGGTTGCTCTGAGGGCAACATGTTATTCCAGCTCAGAGCTGGAGGTAAATATGGAGTCCCCAGGTAGATAATGATGACCCGAGCTGCCTGCAGAAAGTCCACATTAAGTATAGCACTGGCTTGGTTTTCGATTCCCTGCAAGCACAGTTTGGGTCCAGGGCGTGAATGCAGTTTAATTAGGAGGTGATCCCAAGAGGAAGGCCCAGGAAACAGGGAAGGAGGAAAAACCAACACACAGATGACTGTGGAAGCTGCTCTGGGCAATGGGACTGATTCCAGAAGGGCGGCCTGAGACACATCCAGAGCGACTCTAGGAGGCAGAGCATTTAGCCACCAGCGCCCACCTCCAGCTCCCAACGCCGCCCCGCCCCCCCCCCCCCCCCGCCCCAGTTCCGGGAAGTGGGCACAAGGATGGAGGATGATGGATGGCGGGGGTCATTCACAGGGCGCACGCTCAGTTACCCCGAAGATGAGCCCATCCAGAGTGGTCCTTCAAGAGGGCTCTGGGCTCGCGGCGTCCGTGGGAGTGCTGGAGAGCCCGAGCGCTGGCCCGTGTGCTCCTGCGCGGGCCAGAGCCTGTGTGCCTGTTTGTTTAAGCGGAGGCTCCTGGAGACTTTTCATTCTTCCCAGCGTCACCCTTCCGGGCGCCCCAGAGTCCCTCCTGCCGCCATCTTCCCAGAGCGTCCCTGCAGCCACGATGCCTTCACTCGTTCCCCAGACGTTTCCTGATGGTTTTGGTCAGGCTTCCCAGAAGCAGACCCATCCATGTTGCCGCAAATGGCATTATTTCATTCTTTTTTATGGCTGAGTAATATTCCACTGCGTATGTCCCACATTGTCTTTATCCGTTCCTCTGTTGATGGACATTTAGGTTGCTTCCGTATCTTGGTTACTGGAAGTGGTCCTGCTGTGAACATAGGACTATCTTTTTGAATAAAGGTTTTCAACTTTTCTGGATATAGGCCCTGAAGTTGATGTTTTTAGGATAGTGAGATAATTGAGACAAACCAGGCTTATGAGCAGAAGGCAAGAATGAAAGGTAATTGTCACTTGAGGACAGGACAAAGAAGTGTAAACAGGGGCGTTGAGTGTCCTCTGGCTCTTGCCCACCCACATTGCAAACAGCACAGAGCCAGCTTCTCCAGAGAGTATTATGCCGAGGAAAGCTATAGCTGTGTGGGCTCATTTGCACCTTAGAATCCACCATGACCAGATTGACCACATGGATGGTGGCTATAGCTCTGCTCTCCAGAGCCCATTGGGGAAGGAGGGGCTTTTTGAGTGATGAGAGTTTTCCTGCCTGTCTCCAGCCTCCATAAAGTATATTGGCAGGACACGGGGACCTCTCAAAGCTGTGTGCTCCCGGCTGACCCATTCTATGCCTGGGAAGGACGCTGCGCCCCCAAAGAATGCTTGGGGCCGGGGTCGGGTCACGGGCGGAAGCCTGAATGCCAAGCAGTCATTAGGGGAGATTGATGGAGGGGAGCGCGTTGCAGGGGCCCCGGAGGCCTGCTGCAATTTCATTGCGGTTATTTATGGCCTAGCTGGGGCGTCAGAAACGGGTTGACAGCTCGCCGTAAGCTGACCTGGCTGGCGCACAGCCTGCAGCCTTCTGCCTGCCCATCCCTCAACTTGAGGAATGTCAGCCTCAAAGACAGTGACCAGACACGGGAGGTGTGGAAGGAGAGATTCCAGAATGCATCCTAACCCTGAGACCTCTTTATCCACAGCGAGGCCTGTGTGTGCGTGTGCAGGACACATGCTCGTACTCCCTAAATATTTATATAAGCAGACATCTGTGAAAAAGACACAGCACAGCTAACTGAATTTTTTTTTTTTTGGTACACGGGGAAAGGAACACAAATAATCCCAAGCAGCAAGTAATCCAAAAACTGGCTTGGGGAAGATATGCTAAAGTTTTTTGGTTTGTCTTTTTGGTTTGTTTTTGCTGTGTATATGTGAGTGTGTGTCTTTTGGCAACAGAAGTACCAGTCTAATCCTATTTAATCTATCCAAGCTTTGTTTTCTTAACCGGCACTGTAGGTCAAGGAAGACCAGAAATGTCCTGGGTGCCAAGATCTAACTGACATGGTTACTGAGATGGTTAGACGTCTGTGGATGACCCAGTACACACCAGGGACAGACGGCAGGACCCACCACGGTGATTAGCCTTAGCCTGGCCGATCGTGGCCTGAGCAGGGTTGGGGGGCAGTTGTGTGCAGGCAGAAGCCCAGTTTGGAGGCCTGCTGAGGCCACTTCCTTATCACATCTCCCGGGTCTGCCTCGGTGACCCGGAGATCAAGGAGATCAAGGACACGAAGCAGGAGAGAATGCTCTGGAAACTGGAAAGGGCTCCTCGTGAGGTCCCTGTCATGACATTTCTCTGCCTGCCTCCTGGGATGGAGATGCCCTCCCAGAGGCAGAGGCCAGAAGTCTGGTCTGGGCAACAGGGTGGCGATTCTGTATTTGGGGCCCTTGGGAGGGTGGCTTCTGGGGGGGCTCAGCCTTGGGGAGTGGGTAACTGCCTGGGGCCCTGCAGAGCCCCAGGAGGAAGGGAGAGATTCTCCCTGAGACGAAGGCTGCCTGTTGTTGGAGGGCACGCTGAAATCACAATGTGAGAAGTATTGGGATGACAAAAAAGTTCATTTGGGTTTTTCCATAACGTCGTTCAGAAAAACCCAAACGAACGCAACCCAATAGAAACCTGCACTACTCGGTAGTTCTGTGAAGTTACTGAACTGCAAAGCTGAAGGGAGAATCACTGGCCTTGGGTCCCTTCATGTCCCTTCATCAGCTTACTCCACAGCAAGCCCTGTAATAAGAGACCACAGTCTACGGTGACCAATTCATAAAACCTTAAAGCTTTCAATGGATACGTTCTCACCAATATTTCATTCATTAAAAAAAAATACATATTTCACATCTTTAGAGTTGTAGCTCAAATATTTCTCTGACCTAGGAATTCATTTCCGCTATCCCCAATTGTCTCTCTCTTACTTCCTAGGTTTCATTGGAGGCACGTTTTCGGGGTGTTCTGTGAGCAGCAAGCGGTATGTCTAGTCCCTGCTCTGGGTGCTCAGCATCTGGAGGGTTGGCTGTCAGCCAACACTTCCAGCTTCAGGAGAAAGTGCCTCAACAGAGAGAAGCAGAGGGGTCACAGGACTCCAGAGAAGTATTTTTGTCAATTGCTGCAAAGCAAATTACCCTGAAATGTTGTGGCTTAAACCAGCAGTAATCATTTATTATCTCTCAGGGATTCTGGGGGCCAGTACACAGACAGAGCTTGGTGGGGACAGTCTGCATCTACACCATTAGGTAGGGCCTCCCAGGGGTGACCTGAAGGTCCACACTTGATGTGGTCGCTGACTCTGGGCCCGTGGTTCTCTCTGTGGCCCTGATTCTTCCCAGCATGGTGACTGGTCCAAGGAGGACCCAGAGATTGAAGGGGAGAGAGAGAAAATGAATGAGAACCAGGCAGAGGGCTGTCTTTTTCTGACCTGGGCCCTGAAGGCATCATTGTGCTTCATTGGTCAGGGCAGTCACAAGCCACCCTGCCCTCCAGATCCAAGATCCAAGGAGAGAGGACAGAGACTCTCCTCTCCATGGGAGTAGTGTGTATCCATCATACAGCTAGGAGATCTTACAGGATGGCCTAAGTACGTCAGAGTCTTTGGAGAATGCAATCTGCCACGTCCATCTAGGACTGCGGCCAGGGGGCAGGAAGCCAGAGGAGACTTTCTGGAGGGAGTGATGCTTGAACTGAGTGTTGAAGACTGGAGACAATAAAATGTGTGGGAGGAGAAGGGAGGAGAGAGATTCCAGGTGGAGAGGCAGCATCCTCTGAGGGTCAAGGATTTGAAAAAGCCTGGAGCGTTGGGGGCAACCGCAAGGAGTTCCATGACTGGGGCTGCTGGTGCGGGCTGGGCAGGTCGGAGGTGGGGCTGCAGTGTGGAGGGGCTTAACCTGTAGTTTGTCAGCCCCTGTGGTTGTCAATCCTTTAAGAATCAGACCCTCTCGCAGGAAAGAAGTACCTATAGGATCTTGCACATCATTTCAGGGATCCAGGCCAAGGCTCCTAACACCAGGGGAATTCAAAGATCCCATCCAGTCCTGTGTTCTGTGGAGCCAGCTTGGGTTCTGCACTTGCCAGCGGCCTCTCTGCAGGATGTGTGACCTCAGAATCCCCAGGGGCACAGCAAACAACCTGAATGCCTTGCCCAGCCCCGGTGTCACTGAGCCCCAGTTGTTCCTGGCGACTCCTGGTCATTCTGGTCTTCCTGGCATAGACAGAGCCTCATGTTGACAAAGTGCTTCTGTATGGTTCTGTTCTCCCAGTGATGGGGGCGCAGTATTCTCTCTACTCTACAGATGGGAAGCCAAGGCCCAGAGAGCATCAAGATGTGGATGATGATGTGGTCTGACAGCCTCTCCTGGCCAGCCTTTCTCCTGACCTTGGGGCTTGGCATCTCACTGAGCCACCTGACAGCCCCTTGCCCTGCCCCACCCACCAGGCTCAGCTTCGGGACGGTGTGACTCAGGCATGAGTCAGCTTTTGCCTCCACTGGGAAAACCTCCAACAGAGTCATGCTGATGACACCTGCCCTCCAGCCCTAAGCCTGTGTCTCCAGTGCACGCTGGGTGCGCTTCCAGGGAGGCCCCCCCCCACTTCCCATGTTAGGCTGCACTCATCTTTGCTCGCCCAGGTGCCTCTAGTAGTCCTGTGCCAGCATTTCCTGTCTTTGGGCTTTCATGTACTTGGCCATTAGCAGGTGGGCGGAGAGAGGCCAGGATCTTCCCCTCTCTCTGCTGTGGGAAGCGTCCCCAGCAGGGCCTCCTTCATGCCCCCAGTTCCCACTGCACAGGCCTGATCCGGTTTCGACTGACCTTCCAGCTCTCCTTACACTGCCTCCCCTTCCATCCCTCCTTCTCTAGGTGGTGCCAGCGGTTTTCCTCATCGTTAACCTCTGTGCAGCCTCAACATCTTGTGCGGCTTCTCAGCTTTTACATCAGTATGCAACCAATCCCCTCTGTTTGAGATACTTGTGTGCTTCTTGTGGCCCAGCTGAACTCCTGACTGAGACCACTCCTTCCCCCTCAGGATGGCACCAGGTCAGAGTGTTCAGTCTCCCTCGCCTCCCCCTCACACAACCAGTCACTGAGTCAGAGGACTGTGCCTCTGGAATCCTCTTCAGCTCAGTCACCCCTCCCTTCTGCTGCAGCCTGGGGCAAGTCTTCATCATCTCTTGCTAGGATGATCCCAGCAGCCTCCCACAAGGACACCCTGCCACCCCACCTTCCTCCACAGTGGCCTGGGGCTTTAGACAAGGTCCCCAGACCTTTTCTAATCAAACCTAACTTTAGAGCTGGTGTTTCCAGTCTAGTCCCATGCTACCTTCCAGCCCTGGCCATCCTCCACACCCACCTCCTCCCACCACACATGCTCTGTGTGGCCCTCCACCCTTTGTTCACCTGTTCCTTCTGCCTGGACCGCCCTCTCTTTCTACGGGTAAATGTCTGTTGATTCTTTAAGACCCACAGCAGATGTTACCTACCTCTTTGAGGGTGAAACACATCACTCCCCATTCTGCCTTCCGTGGCCCTGGATCTGCCTCCTCAAGAACCCTTCTCCTGGGCTTCCCTGGTAGTCCAGTGGTTGAGAATCTACCTTGCAATGCAGGGCACATGGGTTTAGATCCCTGGTCTGAGAAGATCCCACATGCCAGGGAGCAAAGAAGCCCATGCACAGCACTACTGAACCTGTGCCCTAGAGCCCATGCTCCGCAACAAGAGACGCCTCTGCAACGAGAAGAGGAGCACCACCATTAGAGAGTAGTCCCCACTCACAGAAACTAGAGAGAACCCACACACAGCAGCAAAAACCCAGCGTAGCTCCCCCCTCCGCCCCTGGTCCACCCCCCCACCCCTCCCCCCGCTCCCAGCCAAAAAAGGTCCTTCTATGGTTCTCAGGGCTGGAACCCTGTCAGAGCCCTCCTGGTACCCAGGCACCTAGCCCTTACACAGACGGTCATTCAGTCTTTGCTTGGCTGGAATGAAAAGTGCTATTGGGATCGGCTGGCCTCCCAATCCTTTGGCAATGAGGCCCACTCAGGTCCCTTTCCTGTTTGAACAATCAGCCAGAGTCAGGGGCCTCTCCTCTCCTAACACCAGGCCTGTTCATTTCACTGACATTCTCAATGACCCCGGTTAATGTTTAATTTCAGTTTCTTTGTTTTCTGTAAAGCTGATAATAGGGTGGTGTAGCTGGGAATGTAAAAGACCACAAGTGGAAAACAAACACCTACCCATTTTTATTTAACAATTACAAATTGTTTATTCCCCCGCCCCCACCACATCCCCAGCTTTGGGGGAATGAATGGAAATGAAGGGAGAATGTTAAAATGCATCTATCCCTTCAAAATTGAGATAATCTTATAGAGAACTTTGGTGGTTCTCTCACTACAGGCCCTAAAGCTAGAGCTTTACATATCAGCCATTTGCTGGACTCTAGAAAGCCTGAGTCTTCCTGAAACTTCCATCAGTGCCTGTTTCCTGCATCACAACTCAGATGGCTTCCCACGGGATCCTGGATAGAACCCACACTCATCAACTTTAAAGTCCCACGTCCCCATCTCTGTTCAGCCTCAGCTGCTTCTTTTCCAGTCAGACATCCTGTTTACAGATCCCAGACAGGACACGGTGGGGGTGCGGTTCTCACCTTTGTACCTTTTGAGGACTAGGCAGTGAGTGGAGTGGTTAGGAGTGTGAGGTCCAAACTCGGGCACATTCCAAGTCCATCATGCCCTGCTTCTGAGGGCCACACAGCCTCCCGGACCCACAGTGCGCCTCCCTCCAGCGTCCATTTGCTCCAAACGCCATCCCTCCTCCCCCTCCCATGGGCGTCAGAACCTCCAGTCCTGTGATATCTATTCCACTGCCATTTATTTGTATGTTTCTCTAGTCTCTCCACCTGGACTCTGTGTACCCCTCAGAGTACCTGCATGACAAACAACAACAACAACAGACAGATAGAAATCCACTGTGAACTGCGATCAGAGCCCTCCATCCCTTCCACTTTGGAAAGACCGGATGACCGGTATATCCCCTCTGTAAGACAGGTGCCTGTAAGATAGGCCTCGGATCTGTGTCTTTTTCCTGAGAAGTCAGAAAAATAATCATGAGCAAAAAAATGGGTGTTAGTCTCTATCCACTTTAAGTCGGTGGCTGACCCTCAGCTCTCAAGCCCGGCCCCTCCTGAGTCACCCTGTGCAGGCCACTCCCACAGTGCTGCAGTTTGCCTGTGTTCCCACTCCCTGCCTCCGCGTACTGCCAAGCAGACAGGACAGGGAAGACCTGGGCCCCTCAGGCTCCCTTGAGCTCGAGGTGCCTGACCCATGGATGAATGAAATCATAACTCACAGGACTGTTCCCCGGGAGGAGAGGGAATATTTATGAATAGATGAAACTTGAGGTGCCCAGGGTGACTGACCCTTGGCGAGTTCCTTCCCTTCTTGGGGCCTTGCTTTCCCCCATCT
The DNA here is from genome assembly GCF_029378745.1 of Bos indicus. NCBI lineage: Eukaryota > Metazoa > Chordata > Mammalia > Artiodactyla > Bovidae > Bos > Bos indicus. Next base: position 73,829,758 of record NC_091760.1, read on the forward strand.
GTCATGCAGGAGAAATGGATCAGGTAATCTGGAAATTCCCATCCAGCTCTCTGATCCAGAGGTTTTGGGGAGGATGTGAAGAGGTTTTGCCAGCACTCAACACAGTCTGAGCCTATGAGGCCTGACAAAATGGTGTTTAGAGCGTGCTTCTAATCCTATTGTACAAATTGATAATTTAGATTATCAGTAGGTTCCGATTCAGTGGATCTGAGGCGGGGCCTCAAGTCTGCATTTCCAGCCAGTTCCCAGGTGATCTCAGTGCTGTGCCCTGCCCCGCTGTGAGTCATGGTAGTTCAGCCCTGGGTCCTCAAGGTGGGTCCTGGGTATCAGAGCATCAGCATCACCCGGGAAACCGCTAGAGCTAGGAAGGCCCCACCACAGACACACTGGGGCAGAAAACTCCAGTATTGCCAGGCCGGCACCTGGCAATCCTTGTTTTAACAGCCTTCCAAGTGACTCTGATGTACGCTCAAAGCAGTAGCAGAACCACCACTTTAAGGGAACCAGAACTGTACTTGGTGGACCATAGCAAACACCTCAAGAGTTTTAAAAAATACTGGCGCCTAGGTCCCGCTCCAAGGGGTTATAATTTAACTAAGGTGGGGTGTCTCCTGGGCACTGGGGTTTTGAAAAGTCCCTCCCACGATTGAGATGTAATTGCTCTGAGTGTTAGAAGGTATCAAAGATGTCAGACCCACACCAAGGGCTGCGGGGCTCCTGGACACACTCTCCGGGCCATGGCCACTAGGGCGCGCTGTTGCGCCGCCTGGGAGGCCGCCGGGCGGACGACTCAGACTCCTCCCAGCCCGGGGCTGGAGGGGCTCCGGGGCTGGGGGAGGGGGGGCCCGCGGGAAGGGCTCCGGGCCGAGGCGGCCCTCCTCCGTGCATCTGTACCTAGTTAGAGCTGGCCGCGGCCCCCACCGCGCTTGACGTCAGGGCTGTGCTCGGTGCTGGGGAGAAGCGTCCGTTGCAGCCACTCGGCACAAGTTGCTTCGCTCGGCCAGCCATGCTGCCCGCCTCCTCCAGGAAGGGCGCCGGGCTCACCCTGAGTATCCAGCCTTTGTTCATGCTCCTTGGATGACGCGAGATCGGTTCCCAGATTCCACCGGACTGGGGCAGCAATGTCCTTTCCCATTCCCCGGCAGCTCCCTGCCCCTCCCCTACCTTATCAGGATCCCCGAAGGTCCCCGGAAATCCCCCAGACCCGGTACCCCAAGGCCAGATCCTTGGATCTTCCACTTCAGCTGCAAGAACCAAGTCTTACCTATCTCCTTCTGAGTTTTTCTTCTCCCTGGCTCTCCTCAGCTCAGTTCCCGGTTGCCTACTCCTTTTCTCTCTTATCTGAGGTGTGTAGATCAGATATTTCAACCTGATAATGTTCTTATATGCAGGAGTGGGAGAGATGGGGCCAGAGATTGCCTCCCTTGAATATGACAGACAAAGCAGTTCTCTTTGTAAGGAACGTTGTCTGTGGTGGTGAGGAGTGAGTTCTGGTTGTTGATGAAAATTTAGTTAAAAAAAAAAACAACAAAACTACTTCCTTGAAGCCAGGATGGGAGTTTATTCTAGAGGAGACTGCCCAGTCAGGTGCAGTGATGTTCTCCCTATCTGGCTTCCCCTCTGGCTGAGGACGTCCCTGGAGTTGCTTTCCCAGCAGGCATGCCAGAGCTGCCTTTATCATAAAGACTCCCATTTCACCCGATATTGCTCCCCTCCCCCATGCTTGATTTTCTGGGCCTCTGTGTGAAATTTCATCTGGAGAAAGGTTTTGTGGGTAAAAGCAGCCTGAACACCTCTGGTCTGGATGATGGCTGATGACTCTCTGGGCTTCAACAGCTCATAATTTTAAGAAGAGGAGAGGAGGTAATTCTGGGAAGCAACAGACAGGCTTGATTCCTGCTCTCTTCTTGACCTTCAGTGCCTGTGCCTGGTTCCTTCAATTGACACCCCTGCCCCCTCCCAACCATGACCAGCCAGTGAGGTGGGCATTCCCTGTAGCCCCCGAAGAGGGAGAGGCTGCTGGGGTGTTGGAAAGAGACACAGACCATCAGCACTGAGCAGATGACAGGGAGCCAGGCCAGCACAGATGGGGAAACCGAGGCCCAGAGAGGGAAAGGACACGTTCAGGGTCACACAGCTGGTCTGCAGCATGTCCCTTCTCAAGCTGATTCCTCAGAAGTCCCTGGTAGGGCCCCTCAGGGTTCCAGACGCAAGATTGGACACTGTTAGGCAATGTTGAAGGAGTGATGGCTGGGTTCCAAAGGGAGCTGGTTTGGTTTAATTTGAGAAATGTTAGTCTCTCCTTGAATCTAATGAGTGACCCCTTGCCAGAGGCAGATGTCCTTCTAGGGCTCAGCCTGACCCTGGGGTCTCTGACCCAGCAGGACTGGCTGGAAACAACTGCCCTAGGACTCGGGAGATTTCACCTGCCAGGCACCAGTCCCTACAGACAGAAGGCCAGGGAAGAGATGAGGAAGGTCAGTACAGATCCTGCACCTTCTAGCAGAGCCTCTGGAAGTAAAGGTCTGAGCCTCAAATTGGACCTCGAAAAGGGCCTGGGGGCGACCCCGGGGATCCAGGCAGCCGCAAGCTTGGACCAGTTTCCCTACCGCCTCAGCCGCACATCTGGCCAGAGCCCAGCTGGAAGTCAGGCCCTCATGAAACAGAAGCTGGAGGAAGACCAAGGAGATTCATGCTCTCTTCTTGTGGGTCAAGAATTAGTGCAGGGCAGGACAGAGACAGGCCCAAGGTCACCACACAGTTGGCAGCAGAGTGGAGCTGGGACAGGCTTCTGGACTCCAAGTGGACTGTCCCCCCCACTGTGCAGCTTTCCATGTGGATGGAGGCTCTGCTTTCTTTTTCTTTGGGATGTGTAATCTGTATCTGTGTGTGTGTGTGTGCATGCATGTGTATAGACATTTCTTGTGTCTCTGCCTCCAATTCCTACCAGCTTCATAAAACTCAGAGAAAAGAGATTCTATAACCTCAGTCACCTATTCCAGGATGTCTATCAGGAAATCCTGTTCCCACCTTGCCCAAAGCTCCCATGCTCTAGTTTAAGTCTCTCCAGGTGGGGCTGGCAGAGTCTATGGGATTTACTCCAAGGACCCCCGGGGAAACTGGCTGGGCTGTTTTGGGAGGAATGCTCAGCCTCCAAGCACATGCTGTCTCTGCCTGAGGTCTTGAATGATGCTGCTTTTGGAGGGAGAGTGTGATCCCAGCTAGTGATTTATTGTCTGTTTACTCAGAGAGCACTTGTTCATTCCTGCTGGTGGGAAGGGATGGAGCAATGGAGGGAGGTGAATGTGTGTCCTCTGAGCTGCAGAAGGAGCTGCAGGGAGGACTTCCCCACTCCCCTTGATGGATGGCCTCTGATAGCGTGTCCTCCCTGCCTCTCTCCACAATATGAGAAGAGCATGCTTCTCCCCTACCTGGGAGGCTTCAGGCATATTTTCTGCTCCGAGGTCATTGAATGCAAAATTCTACCCAGAAGATGAGGAAGGAGGGAAGAACTCTGCAGGTGGGGCAGTGCTCTGTGGAGGATCTGTGTTGGATTCCTGTGTGGCAACCTTAGGGTGGAGGGATTGCCTCCATTCCCCAGATGAGAAAGCTGAGGTTAACGTTGCTTAAAGGGTCTGAAGTCATGCAGAAGTGGATAGAGTTGGGGTTCAAACTTTCATCTGGTTAATACCAATGCTCATGCTCTTCTTCCACCAGGATTACTCTAGTGTATCCTGGGCCACTTATGTTAGAACCACTTCCTGATTCTGTCCATCTTTTTAAACAGATATTATCCACCTTGGCTGTTCCAGGTTCGTTGGAGTCAGCATGAAGCTTCACAGAGCTTCCACGCCTGGGGACATCAAGATATATAGAAGAACCAAGTCAATTATATAGTTGTCTGAGTCAACTTGCGCTGCCATAACAAAATACCATAGACCAGGTGGCCTAAACAAGCATTTATTTGTCACTGTTATGGAGGCTGAGAAGTCCAAGATCAAGGTGCCAGCAGATTTGGTGTCTGGTGAGGACCCTTTTCATGGCTTGCAGATGGCCACCTTTATGCTGTGTCCTTACATAGTGGAGAGAGCATGCTGGGATCTTCCTCTTTTTATAAGGGCACTCATCACATCATGGGGGCTCCACCCTCATGACCTTATTTAAATTTCTCAAAGGCCCTGTCTCTAAATACCATCACACAAGGGGTTATAACTTCAAGGTATGACAGTAGGAGGACACATTCAGTCCATAGCAATGGAATAACAGAAGGTGATGATGCTGTGTGACAAAAAAGGAGAGTGAAGTAGGAAGTGAGAAGTGGGGAGGTGGCATGTGGGTGGGTTGTCATTTTATTTTTTTAACTTAAAATATTTTTATTGAAGTATAGTTGATTTACAATATTGTGTTAGTTTCTGCTGTACATCAAAGTGATTCAATCATACATACATTCTTTTTCATATTTTTTCCATTATGGTTTATCATAGGATATTGACTATAATTCAAATATTGAATATTGTTCAAAACCTGTGCTATATATTAGGTCCTTGTTTGGGGTGTCGTTTTAAACATAATGGTCAGAACAGGCCTTACCAAGAAAATGCCATTTGAACCAAAACTCCAAAAAGATAAATATTTTGCTGTTGAACCTGCGCTTCCCATATCCACTTCATACCTGCTCATTCAGAACCTCTGGGAATGGGGGTCTTGAAATACATGGTTTAACAAGTCTTGTATGCCCAGCTAAATTTAGAGATCCCTGTCTGCATCCTGGTGCTTCTCCGTGCAAAGGACATTTACCTAAGAGGTGAGGAAATATTTGTCCAAATCTAGGTGTGACCTTAGGAGTTCAAGAGTGAAACTGGAATCTAGGTCCTGATGATGACTCCCGTTGTGACTTAGTAACTAGCTTATGCTGCTGCTGCTAAGTCGCTTCAGTCGTGTCCGACTCTGTGCGACCCCATAGACGGCACCCAACAGGCTCCCCCGTCCCTGGGATTCTCCAGGCAAGAACACTGGAGTGGGTTGCCATTTCCTTCTCCAATGCATGAAAGTAAAAAGTGAAAGTGAAGTTGCTCAGTCATGTCCGACTCTTAGCAACCCCATGGACTGCAGCCTACCAGGCTCCTCCGTCCATGGATTTTCTAGGCAAGAGTACTGGAGTGGGGTGCCATTGCCTTCTCCAAACTAGCTTATACTTAGTAACTAAAATAGGTAAAGTGCACTCATGACCATGACTGGGTCTGGAAGGATCTATCAGTGCAAAGCATGATATCATGGCATGTCGTTCAGTCAAGGTGCAGCCCAGCTTACTGGAGCAAGAGGCCATTGTCATGAGAAGAGCATGGATCAGAAGACTTGCATTCTATTAATAGATCACTCCCAATGGTGGTGAGCTTGACCAAGTCATTTGCTTTGAGGAGCTTCAGCTTCCAGGGTTGTGAATTGGGCCTCCTAAAACTTTTCCCACTTATTTCAATGCTGCCTCCACCTCTGCCACCAGCCAACCTGTGTATCCATCCATCTACCTATCCCATCCATCCATCCATCCATCCACTCATCCATTCATCCATTATCACCAAAACCATCAGTATCCCTATTTCATTATTACCAACATTTCTGGCGTCCCTTATTCAGACCAACAAAATTCCAATAGCTTTACAGTAAGCTAGAACTTTTAGTAAAGGAATTCAGTTCGGTTCAGTTCAGTTCAGTCACTCAGTCGTGTCCGACTCTTTGCAACCCCATGAATCGCAGCACACCAGGCCTCTCTGTCCATCACCAACTCCCAGAGTTCACTCAGACTCACGTCCATTCAGTCAGTGATGCCATCCAGCCATCTCATCCTCTGTCTTCCCCTTCACCTCCTGCCCCCAATCCCTCCCAGCATCAGAGTCTTTTCCAATGAGTCAACTCTTCGCATGAGGTGGCCAAAGTACTGGAGTTTCAGCTTTAGCATCAGTCCTTCCAATGAACACCCAGGACTTATCTCCTTCAGAATGGACTGGTTGGATCTCCTTGCAGTCCAAGGGACTGTCAAGAGTATTCTCCAACACCACAGTTCAAAAGTATCAATTCTTCGGGGCTCAGCTTTCTTCACAGTCCAACTTTCACATCCATACATGACCACTGGAAAAACCATAGCCTTGACTAGGAATAAAGGAATTAGGCCTGGAAAAAAAAAATGAAGAAAAATTGTATGGAGAGTAATTAACTGGGATAGTGAAATCTTTCATTTGGGAAGATGTGTTCAATGAGGTCCAGCAGTGGAGTTCGTGCTTGCTTGTCGGAGGAGCCAAACAAGTGCCTTGTAACTTCAGTTGCAGTGGGAGCCACTGTGAAAGGCAGCTTCAGATTTCCCCTGATGGCAGGGAGCCCTGCCTCAGTGCCCAGCCCTATTAACTGTTGGCTTCCCAGTTACTGAATCCAGCCAAAAACATCCTCCGCTGTTTGAAGTACTTATTGGAAAAGCAGATTTCATCTTGGCTGGAGCTCTGAGCAGTTCCTTGTGTGGGGTACTCCCCAGGGCTGTAATTGAACACAAGAAGGCATCGGCCTCCTTTTGGCATTCTTGCTTTCATCTCAAAGTCACATTTTAAAATTTATATTTAAAAAAAAAAGTCAGGGCAAGGGGCCAGCCCGGCTCGCGTGGCCACTGGTGCCAGAACCCCCAACACGGCAGCTACAGGAATGAAGGCTGTGGAGGATTAGTGGGGGAATTAGGACCATACAGTGGAGCTGTGCTTCACGCCAGCTTCTGAGAGCTCGCCGAGTGCTTTGGAGGCTGGGCCTTGGTACGATGTGGGCTTTGCAGAGCAGGAGGCCTGCGGGTATGGAATGGGCCCCACTCACTATAGTCCATTTGGAGGAAGTTTTCTAAAAGCCTTGGAGAACAGAACACTGAAGCCTGTGTGGACGCCCATTCGGGGTCTGATCAGTGTGGTCAGCAGGAAATGCTCTCTCCTTCCAATCCAGATCCATTATGCTGCTGGGGAATTTGCTTCCAGAAGCTTCTATGGACACTGGTGACCAGGATTGGAAGAAAAGCCCTGAGTGCAATGGCTTGTGCTCTCTTCTTTCTCCTCTGGATGCTCCCTTTCCCGGGGGCTGGGGGCAGGATTCTGAAAACAGCAGGTATGTAACGGATGTTTACTAGACAAGCTCTCCCAAGCAAAAAGATTGCAGTTAAGCATGGCACAACCTTTTCCTGCAAGCCTTAGTAAGATCATTATCTTTTCCAAGGGCCAATGTGAGAAAGAAACACTAAGCATCAGGGGGGGTTGAAATGTAATAGCGTCCTGGAGAAGGAACTGCCCTCACAGGTCAAACATGTATCTAGGTACGCAGTCTCTTAGGCCCAGCTGCCCCTGGCACACGGCCATCATCAGCTTGTGGTCCACTGTGACCCCTGAATTGTTTTCAGGAATTTGTGTTTATGGGAAATCACTATTGTTTATGCAGCTGGATCTATGTTTATCCCTGTTTGACACTAAGATCATTGATACTTTGTGTTTTGCCAAAAATTAAAATTTAAAAATTGTGTGCTTACAACAAGGAACATGTCTTCAATAAGATGATTAAAATCATTGTCTTACTTCCAGGACTGCAAGAAGGAGGCAGGAAGTAAGTATATAAAACCTAAAACTCTTATTAAACTTAACTCTGAAGGTCCTAGTGGCCAAGAAAAAAAGGGGGAGAAGTTGGTATTTTGGCTTCTTAGTGGGGATAAGATTTCTCATTTTTGAGTTTTAAAAAAAATTTCTGAGGGACTCCTGTAGAGTGATAGGATCGGGCCGGCATGTTGACAACAGTTTATGCTCAACACAGAAGTAGCTTTCAAGGCAATATTTTCTGTCATGGCCTTCACCAGCACCGAGGCTGTCATTGTGATGTCTGGGAAGCAGAAAGGGGTGAACAGAGTGTAAGAAACTATAAGAGGATGGATAAGACCACTGTGCGGTCCCTACCTAGAGGCACTTTGGGTGGGATCTGGGGCGTAAAAAGAAGAAAGACAAGCCACCAAAGATATTGGTCAGAATATATCTTAGGGGAAACATTAACTGTGCACGTGGCCAATCTCCCTTCCCCGCACCCGCAAGGAGTGAGCGGAAAATGAGTCATCTGCTTAAATCAGCTAATGTCTAAATTTGGTGTTGGTGCCCATGCATACCTGGGTGTGTGAGTGGGTGTAAATACAAGCCCTTCTCCCATCCTACTTGCCCCCACCCCCTCAGAGTGCACACCACCCCAGAGAGCAGCTTGCAATCAGCACCTCTATGGATAGCTGACTTTGATAACCGGCCAAAATATAGCTTCTTTCTAATGCTTGAGGATCTTTAACTCTTTGGAAGAATAAGAAGACAGTTTCTGAAGGCTTGGGGCAGACATCCTGTGGGCAAAAGCCATAACGACTCCAACTAAATATTCAGGAACAGAGCCAGGCAAGGCACACAGCCGGGAGAAGGAGTTTTCTTTGCTCCATGGCTGCAGGATTCCTTGTTAGACTGAACTGAGCTCCCCTGAGCTGAGCACAATCCCTGGGCCCCCACAGACCTGCCCTTTGATGGTATTTTTCCCCCTTGGGGAGGTATTGACTTCAGAACACTTAAAAGATCTATTCGTTTATCCTTAACTGAGGATCTAGTGTGTTCCTAGCACTGTGCTAGGCCCTGGAAGTGATGACACACTCCCTGCCCTGAAGCACTGGAGAAGGTGGAGAAATCCCCACTCCCACAGATAATTATGAGACGCGATCTCATGTGTGATGAAAACACAATAGGAAATAAAGGTAAATTCTACAATTCTTCTTTACTCAGACTGTCTTTCCTTCTCTGGAACCACAGACCAGTTTCCTTCCTGTGTCATGATTGTGACCATTACTGATGCTAGGGGTCCTGGCCTGACTTTGGCTTGACGGCTGCATCTTTGGTTACCACGAAGTCCCTTCTGAATTCTGAGAATAGAACCATCACTGCAGCTAAGGGCCTGGGTAGCCGAGGTGTCTCCCTTGGCACGCTCCTCTCTCCAGGTGTCCCTACGGCCTGAGGCGCTATCCCCAACAAGTCAAGCTTCCCAGCCTGCATGGGGATGGAGCCCGCCCCTGTTCTGCTTGCATCCATGCTCCAGCTCAAAGAGCAGCTGGGGATTCCTGGCCTTATTTCCTCCCGTGGCCTAGATGGGGGAGACAGTGGAGGTAGAGTCTTGGCATTTTAGTGTGTAGTCACACCTTCTGCATCAAGAGAAGCAACGGGGTGGGGTGGGGAGCTGAGCTTGTTTTTTTTTTTTTTTTGCAATAAACAGCACGTGGTGTCTTTTCAGTGTTCTTAACCGTTTTCTCCCTCGAAACCCATGGAGAAGGTTTACTGTGGCCCTGGGCCGGCCACAGCAGCAGCACCTCTGCCCTTGTTAGTACAGAAACACACATATTTGACTCCCTCTGGGAGTTACTGAATCCGAAACTGGGGTGGGCCCAGCGGTTTGGGCTTACTAAGCCCTCCAGGTGACTCCGAGGCCGCTCATGTTCGAGGGCCAGTGAGTAAGACTAACTCACCGCGACAGTGGTTCTTGGTCAGGGAGGCTCCCCTGGGGCGTGTGCCATAAACTCTGGAGCTGGGGGTGACGATGACTAATGTAGTTTGAAAAAGTCCCTAAAAAGTTATGGTCTCTCTCCCCTTCCGCTCCCCTCCCCTATTTGAAAACCATTGATCTAGAAACTAATTTTGCATTAGAAGAATCATGCAAATGTCTCTGTATTTTGGTGATTTTTTTTTTTAAGCTTCAGAAATTTCATGATACCACGGAGTGACTTGTGTTTGGCCTGGAAAACCTCCCTCCAGTTACATACAAAGTCTTAATTTATTCACTCTGGAGACTTAGAAAGGAGATGAGTTTCCTCAAGGTGATTTGGAAAGTCTGTCCTGTGTGACTTGCTGACTAGGAGTTGACTGAGGTGACGGCCCACCCCAGGAGGTGGAGACCCACCCTCGAACCCTGCACTGCCCTCATGGGCACGTGGGGAGCATGGCCCCGAGGATGGGAGGTTGTGGTCCTTATACTCAAAGCAGCATGTACAGCTGCCTTCTGTTTTTTACAAACTCCTTAAAGGGAATGAATGTCAGGAGCCTCTTTTTATTGCCCATGACAGGGAGAAGATAAACCTTGAGTTGTCTGCTCTTTGCAAACAGTGGTGGACCTGAAGCTTTTTTTGTTTGTTTTTTTCCCCTCTAAAAATGTTTTATTTGGGAAGCTTCCCTGGATTTAAAGAAAGGGTGGGTGTTTAAGCAGCCTTTGCTTTAATCCACCCCAGCTCACTGCTATCTGCAGGTGTTCATGCTGCTTCTACTTGCCAGGAAAACCCTGAGAGGAGGGAGGCTGCTTCTTAGAAAGTGGGTTTTCCTGTTGAAGTGGGCAGCCCAACAAGGCCTGCTTATCTGGGTGACAGGCCCCACCTCCCCAGGAGGTAGTATTTCCCCTGTGGCTCCGGAGGCAGGAAGCAGGTGGCAGGGAGCTGACCCCGCAGGCTCCCCCAGAGCGGGCGGGGGTTTGCCACCAACCGTGGCGGTGCTGATCTCCCTGATTGCCCAGTGGTTTCGAGTCTTTCTGAGGAGATGGGATCGGCTGACATCCTCAGCAGATCCGGTGGTGCAGGCTCAGGGGGAGGCCTCTGGGCCTCAGTCCGGGGACACAGGTCTGAAAGGACCCAGGGCTCCACCTGCTCCTTGAGCAAGGGTTGGGGGGAAAGGAGGCTCACCCCCTAGAGTGGACTGGATGGAAGGGGAGCCGTTTTCTCACGTGATACCCCCACTCCACCCCCGAGTCCTCACCGGGATGCAAGCTCCACAGGCATAAGATTGGTTGGTCTTGCTCCTCACACACCCTCTGCCATCTAGAACAATGCCTGGCACACGGTAGGTTCTTACTGAGTATGTATTGACTAAGTATGTGAATTTCTACCCCTCCCCCTCAAGCCTCCTCTCAAGCCTGACAGGGAAGGAACGAAAGTTCTTGTACCCCAGGCTGTCAGGTGCCCGGGGAGACTGTCGCCCTTCGGCAGATGTTTCCAAGCGACACCAGGTCACTGTGTCACACGTTATATAAGAGTGGATGGGGCGGACAACCCCCTTCTGCCCCTCCCTAACGCTCTGGGCGGGAATCTGGCATGCCAAGTAAGGATCAACAAGGTGACTAGACACACAGGTCTTTACAGACAATTGGGCCAAAGCTTTTCTGGCAATTTGCTTTTAAACCCACAAGTCCCCATGAAGCTGGAGACTACCTGATGTGGATGCATAGGAGGCTGCATGCTGGCGAGCACTGGGCTGGATTACTGGAGCCCTGGAGCTGCCGTGGGTTTGTGGTTCAGGCTGAGTGCAGTGTGGCAAGGAGCTCCCTCCCCACGGGCTCCAGGCTGTGTGGTCCTGGGATGAGCACCCAGACCGTCAGACTTGAAGGACCTGGCAGGAAGCCTATCTTAACCCATCGCAGGCAGGACCCCCACCCTCCTCCACAGCTCTGCCTTGGACCAGAAGATTATGAACAGTTTAAACTATTAGTAATATTAATAGAATATTAGTAATATTAATAAAACAAATATTCCTGGGGGCTTGACTAAGCAGTTGAATTTTATTGATGTCTGTAAAAGGCAGTGGGGGTCATTGCTGTGGTTTTCCAACTTTCCCTTCTAACTATGGGTGATGTCACTGGTTTGGAGGTGCTCCCCTTGATGGGCTTGGCAACAAATATGATAACAACCGGAGGGTAATTAGGAAAGAAGAAAAGGACAAGGCATGGATACAAATGTGATATGCCTCACTAATCTCAAATTAGATAAATTTGTTTTAATCTAACTTCCATTTTACAAAGAGGCCTTAAGTCCAGCCCCTTCTAAGCTTGCCAGCAAGAGAAGAAAGCACAGGGAAGGGATTGGCCTGAAGTTGTATCAGGTGGCCAGGGCAGCCCTGGGGTTGGACGGCTGCGGATACAAGTGTGTTAGAGTGGCACTGGGCATCTGGCTGGAGACCTTAGGCAAAGGCTAACAGGTTTCAGGTCCTTTGATAGTCTGCTTATTCTGAACATTTAATCAATTATTCAATCATTCATCTTCCCATAAGTGCCTTTTGAACACCTTGTCTGTGCCTAGCACCAGAAGAACAATAGCAAGAGACAAGGTACCACCTTCCTGAGCTTATGGTCTCACTTCCTACCCTCCTCTGTTTCCCTGTTGTTGTTTAGTCGCTCAGTCGTGTCCAGCTCTTGCGACCCCATGGACTGTAGCCTGCCAGATCCACTGTCCATGGGATTCCCCAGGCAAGAATCCTAGAGGAGACTGCCATTTCTTTCTCCAGGGGATCTTCCCGATCCAGAAACTGAACCCAAGTTTCCTGCATTGTCAGATAGATTCTTACCACTGAGTCACCAGGGAAGCCCCTATCTCACTGCAGGCAAGATAAAAGTAGTCAGGCAACCTGCACGGCCTTTGTCTCCACATCACTTCTGCCCCACCCCGAGCCTACGTCTGTGCCCTTGTCTCTGCCTCTGTCCTGTTAGGATGAGCTTTCCACACCTGGCTGAAGCCAGCCCCTCCACCTGCCTGAGCCACCCCACATCCATCTGGGTTCTCAGACATTGCTCCCGTGTCTCTCTTCTCTCCCTTGTCCCACCCATCTTTCCCTCTTTGCCGGGTCTCTCCTAACAGCATCAGCCTTGCTGTTAATCCCCCCCATCTAAATATACCTTCTCCTGACTCCACTTCCTCCCCCAGGAAGTTGGCCCTGGAGCTCTCCTTTTTACAGCTAAACCATGTAGACAGTCGTCTGTACTTATCACCTCCATAGCCTCTCCTCCCACTCTGCTTTGAATCCACTCCAGTCAGACTGTCACTCTCAAAACTGTCTTGACAGGGTCTCCAATGTTCTCATTTTGCTAAATCCAATGGCCAGTTCCTGGTCCTTCTTCACTTTGCTTGACCTGTCCACAGCATTGGACAGAGTGGCCCCTCCTTCTCTTGAGAAGTTTCTCTCACAGTTTCTGAGACATCATCCTCATGTGGCTCTCCTTCCACTTCTGCCTGCTCCACCTCAAAGTTTTGCTGGCTTCTCTTCATCTTCCTGATGAAGATGACAGGGCTCAGTCTGAGTGCCTCTCCCCTCTCTGTCATCACTCACCCAGCCTCAAGACTTTAAATGAGACTTATGCGCTAACTTCCAAGGTTGTGTTTCCTCTGAACTCAAGAAGGCCTGTTTGCAACTCTATTTGGCAGCTAACACACATCTATTCCAGAACCGAGCTCCTGCTTGCCCCTGCCCCACCAGCACACAAATCCCCTCTTGCCTGCATTCCGCAACCCCACCCCCCGCCCCGCCGCCCATCCTTCTCAGCTAATGGCAACTTCTCTGATTCTTCTTTCAGGCTCATGGCTCAAATTAATTGTGTCATCAAATCCTGTGAGCCCTACATTTCATCACCTTTATTGCTATCACATTGGTCCAATCTACCATTATGTTTGGCTAGAACATTGCCAAAGGCTTCTAACTGGTTCTTCCTGCTTCTACCCTTCCCAAAGATCCCCTCCCTGCCTTCAGTCTATTCTGTACACAGTTCCCAGAGGAATCTTTTCAAAAATAGGTTAGATCATGTCTCTTCCTTCTCATCTCACATGGAGCCTCAGCCACATTCATCTCAAAGGCCTTCAAACCACGTGTGTTCTGTCCTTCCATGATCTTTCTATCTCCTACTACTCTTTCCACTGTGTTCACTCTCTCCTGCCTCAGGACCTTTGCACTAACTGTTTCTTCTGCTGGGAACTCTTTGCCTCCAAGATTAGACAAGCTAAATGTCACTTGAGTAAGGTTTTCCCTGATCACCCTGTGTAAAGTCGCAACCTACCCCATTTATACCCACTGTCCCCATCCCTGCTATTTTCTCCAGTGTACTTACCATTCTTCAAATATGTAATTTTCATGCCGCTGGTGGTAAAGAACCCACCTGCCAATGCAGGAGACGTATGAGACTTGGATTCCGTCCCTGGATCAGGAAGACCTCTGGAGGAGAGCAAGACAACCCACTCCAGTATTCTTGCCTGGAGAATACCGTGGACAGAGGAGCCTGGCGGGCTACGATCCATAGAGTTGCACAGAACCGGACAAGACGGAAGCGACTTAGCATGCATAGTTGATTTACAACCTTGTGTTAGTTTCAGGGGTACAGGAAAGTGATTCGGTCATACCTATGTACGCTTTTTCAGATTATTTTCTATTATAGATTATTATAAAATATTGAATATAGTTTGCTGTGCTATACAGTAGGTCCTTATAATTTATCTGTTATATATATAGCAGTGTGTATCTGTTAATCCCAAACTCCTAATTTATCTTTCCCCCCTCCCTTCCCCATTGGTAACCATCAGTTTGTTTTCTATGTCTGTGAGCACTTATCTCTCTTTAATTCAGTGATTTACCAATTCAGTGGTGGGGGTGGGGAGCCTGTACTGGGTCCAGGTAATAAGGAGGTGCATCATCTGTAGAAAATTAAAAAATAATCATGAAAAGTACTAAGTCAGTCTGTTTTCTATTAGCACCATGCATTGGCAAGTCTAAACATTGTTATATGATACTCCTCCCCACCAGGGGAGCTCCCACTAACTCTCCACTATATAACACACTCTGTATTTCCCTTATTTATTTGCTTTCCTTTCCCCTCCCTTAGGATATAAGCTCCTTGGAGGCAGGATGTTTGGTCTATTCCCTACTGTGGCCCTAATGTGTGCCGGGTGGTAAATGCTCAGTGAGGGGCTTCCCAGGTGGCTCAGGAGCAATGAATCTGCCTGTCAGTGCAGGAGATACAGGAGACACAGGTTTGATCCCTGGGTTGGGAAGATCCCCTGGAGGAGGAAATGGCAACCCACTCCAGTATTCTTGCCTGGAAAACTGCATGGGCAGAGGAGCCTGACGGGCTACTCTCATGGGTTTGCAGAGTCTGACACGACTAAGCATGCATGCACGTGCACACGCAGATGCTCAGTGGATTTCGGTCTAAATGAATGAAGCAGAAGGCGCCATGAGAGCCCACAGTTGACGGCCATCAGGAGGGTTTCCTCGATGAATCCACTTCTAAGAGGTTGAGGCAGAAGGAACAGCAAGTGCAACAGCTTTGATCATCTTCACGCTCGGGGTCACCAGCCAAGGGCAGAGGTCAGAATTCATGAGTGTCATTCAGTAGAAGACCTTCCTTCATAATGTTGATGTTTGGGAAATGAATGTGTTCTTTATTGGTAATTGCTTGAGGGTTCCTGTTGACATCTTACAGAGGACTGGTTGTCACTTTCAATCAGAATGGCTATTCCCCACTCCTGAAGAACTGCAGGCCTGGGTGGGGAGCACACTCTCCCAGACTCCATCAAATGCCTTCTTAGCCTTGTGGTAAGTGTGGCAGCTGGGAGGCCACCCACGAGGCTGTGGTAAAATCCAGAGAGTGACTGACAGTTAAAGGCTGGGAGCCTTCCATTCGGAAGATGGTCCTACTTTCTTTTCTCTCTTCTGGGCAGAGCTTGCACCATCTTCCTTTTGGCTCATTGTTCATTTCTGTATTTTAACACTTATAACATGTTCCCATCTTTATTTGCTTCCCCGTTTTTATCTTCTACTGAATGTCACTTCAGTAACAGAAATAATGCTGACTCACTTCAATTTCTGGTCCTTAGCATAGAACCTGGCACATTGGAGGAAATCAGTAAATGTTTGCTGAATGCATAAATAACAACACAGATGTTGTATAAAGTGCTATTAATATACTAATAAAAAAGAATATAATGGTTATTGTGATGACAACTTTTTAATGCCTGTCTTAATAAGGAGAGTGAGTAGTCCATGGAAACTATATGTAATATAGAATAATATAGAATATTCTATATTATTATATGTAATATAGACTATATATTCTATATTATTATATGTAATGTAGACTATATATTTAATATACTTTTTTATATAAAGGAGATGTGTCACATAACTCTGTTCTTGTAAGTTCTAGAAACTCAATATCATCTACAGTTACTCAATTGTGACACTCTGTGGCATTATCAGTGCAGACTGCCTATTAAAGTGTCAAGTATGTTATAGCTTCAAAAAATATGAATTAGACTGAAGACCAACTAAAAAAAAAGATGTTAACCTAAAATACTAGTTTTATAAATGTACCGAATCTTAGATATCAAAACCAGCCCATACACCAGTGCACTGATTTAGCCGCAACTGGCAGATGGGCCCTACGCCACTGGAAAGAAATCTTATAGGCCTCAGAAATCAGTCTAATGATATAAGATTTTTAACTTGCTCAAAATCAGAGTTCAAAAACAGTTCAGTTAATATTTATACCGAGTTTAAGATAGGAGGTTGAACAAAATTAACTTGGAAACTTTCATAGAGTTTTAAAAAAGCAACATTTGAGACTTAAAATTGACCATTTCATTATATCCAGTGGATTTGAGTATGAAATATATGCTCAAATTTTCATTTAGCAGATACCTCCCCAGACTTTTAAAACCACCACCAATAAACATTTACATCTTTCCCCTCCTCAGAGCATTTCCCCAGGTATACACAAATACCACTCATTCTCAGGTCCTTTGCTCCAGATTAAACAGGTTCTCCGCTCAAGAGGGCCCATGGGATTCTGCTCCAGCCAGAGCAAGGTCTCTGGCCCTTGGATAATTTCACCACCTCTGGTTGACTGAGCAGGGCTGGGAATCGCATCATGGAAGCCGTCTACCTCCTTCCCAGGCCAGAACAAGAAGGGGTCAGTATTGCCTCATCTACCCTGGGCCTCAGCCCACCTTGCTTGAGGCCAGCTCATCAAAGGTATTTTAAGAGCGTTCCAACAGTCCAGCCGCCATTCATTCACCATCCCAGATGGAGAAAGGCTTGTGTGGTGAATCCTCTTCAGGGTGGCCTCTTTGTGACCTTCACGTTGGACAGACTGGCTGCCGGTCATCAGGTCTGGGAGTCTCTGGACGAGGTTCACTGTCAGAAGTGACGTTATCTCGTCCGAGAGGACACGAGCAGAGAAACTGCAGAAACCTGGGGTCCAGGACTGAATGTGCAACCCTTCCTCGTCCACCGCCCACAGCTGCTCCTACACAAGTGCCAAGCGCTGCAACGCCTTGTCGCAGGTTTTATTTGTTTGGCTACACCGGGTCTTAGCGCGGCTCTCCTGATCTCTGATCCTCATTGCCTCACGCAGGATCTTTACTTGAGGAATGCAACCTCTTACTTGTGGTCCAGCGGGATCTAGTTCCCCAACCAGGGATTAAACTTGTGCCCCGGGCACTGGAAGCGTGGACTTTCCGCCACTATAGCATTAGGGAAGTTCCTTGGGGGCAGTTTTTAAGCCAATTTTAGTCTCAACTAGGACTTTCCTTCACTGGATATCTAAATTTTCAGACTATCCAGTGGGTTCCTGTTTCTTTTCTAATAATTTTAGAAAATGTCACAATTCATGATCACTGTAGGAAAAAACAGGGAGGCAAAGTAAACGAAGGGAAGATTAATACCAAAAAGTTAACATATATATTAGCCAAGTTGGCTGAAAATCCATCCAGCAACAAAAAGATGGTGCACTCCAGAAACTCACATTTATTGCTTCTTCTCTGTTTCCTTTGGGGACCTTGGGACAACTGCCGACATCCAAATGATGGGCATCACTGGTGCCCAGTATGCATAGCATGGAGGAGGAGAGTAATAACCTGTCTGCAGGGCCACAGTCCTACATTTTCATTCACTGTTTCCAGGGAGTAGCCCATTGCAGGCTGTGGACTGGGATCTGGGTGAGGTTTTCCTATCGCCAGCTTGAATTGCTGTCTGCACTACTCTGAAACAATTCACCTTTCTCATCACCAACTGCAAGCGAGAAGCAACAGTACCTTGCTGGGATGGCAGACAGGATGTGTAGCTGCTCCCAGAGCCCTGTGGGTTTGTGCTTCCCACCTGTCCTGCCTAGCCTGATGGTCCACTGTTAACACCAGTCCTCTGGGTGGGCACCAATAGAGGCAGCCTTCTGTTAGCCTTCACTAATAGAGGCAGCCCCAGGATAGCACTGAGGAACAGGAGTGGCTCTTTGGTCCTTTGGAAAGTTCCCCTGGGAGGCTGTGCTCTTACTCTGATGGTGAATGTTCTTTCACCCCTGTCCTGTGGGTGCTGGTCTGGTCCTCTGCGAGAAAGGAGCACAGCAAGGGTTCAATCTGAAATAGTCCTCCATGCCCCCCATGAAGATGTGTCTATTCCCATGACTCGCTGGCTTCACATGAAATGGTCCATTTGACTTGTCTGCATGCCTTATGATCACAGCATCTTGGAATGCCTTTGGGTCATTCTCCAAAGACTCCATGGAGCACCTGCCGGTGCTCTTATCATGGGCTCTGTAGGTTCCTCTGAGGTGGGGTTAGGGGGAACAGCAGATAGGAACAAGCCTCCTCTCAAAGGAAGGGCTGGCCTGCCGCTGGCCACCCCCTCCCCAGACCGCATCACTTCAGAGGCACTTCCCAAGGCACTTGTGTGCACTGGGTTCCTGCTCTAAAGACACCGTGGTTAGGATTTTAGCACCACCTACTAGAAGGAGGTTTATACAGTGGAAGTGAGAAATAGATTTAAGGGCCTAGATCTGATAGATAGAGTGCCTGATGAACTATGGAATGAGGTTCGTGACATTGTACAGGAGACAGGGATCAAGACCATCCCTATGGAAAAGAAATGCAAAAAAGCAAAATGGCTGTTTGGGGAGGGCTTACAAATAGCTGTGAAAAGAAGAGAAACGAAAAGCAAAGGAGAAAAGGAAAGATATAAGCATCTGAATGCAGAGTTCTAAAGAATAGCAAGGAGAGATAAGAAAGCCTTCTTCAGTGATCAATGCAAAGAAAGAGAGGAAAACAACAGAATGGGAAGACTAGAGATCTCTTCAAGAAAATTAGAGATACCAAGGAGACATTTCATGCAAAGATGGGCTCGATAAAGGACAGAAATGGTATGGACTTAACAGAAGCAGAAGATATTAAGAAGAGGTGGCAAGAATACACAGAAGAACTGTACAAAACAGATCTTCACAACCAAGATAATCACGATGGTGTGATCACTGACCTAGAGCCAGACATCCTGGAATGTGAAGTCAAGTGGGCCTTAGAAAGCATCACTATGAATACAGCTAGTGGAGGTGATGGAATTCCAGTTGAGCTATTTCAAATCCTGGAAGATGATGCTGTGAAAGTGCTGCACTCAGTATGCCAGCAAATTTGGAAAACTCAGCAGTGGCCACAGGACTGGAAAAGGTCAGTTTTCATTCCAAACCCAAAGAAAGGCAATGCCAAAGAATGCTCAAACTACCACACAATTGCACTCATCTCACACTCTAGTAAAGTAATGCTCAAAATTCTCCAAGCCAGGCTTCAGGAATACGTGAACCGTGAACGTCCAGATGTTCAAGCTGGTTTTAGAAAAGGCAGAGGAACCAGAGGTCAGATTGCCAACATCTGCTGGATCATCGAAAAAGCAAGAGAGTTCCAGAAAAACATCTATTTCTGCTTTCTTGACTATGCCAAAGCCTCTGACTATGTGGATCACAATAAACTGTGGAAAATTCTGAAAGATATGGGAATACCAGACCACCTGACCTGCCTCTTGAGAAACCTATATGCAGGTCAGGAAGCAACAGTTAGAACTGGACATGGAACAACAGACTGGTTCCAAATAGGAAAAGGAGTACGTCAAGGCTGTATATTGTCACCCTACTTATTTAACTTCTATGCAGAGGACATCATGAGAAACGCTAGGCTGGAAGAAGCACAAGCTGGAATCAAGACTGCCGGGAGAAATATCAATAACTTCAGATATGCAGATGACACCACACTTATGGCAGAAAGTGAAGAGGAACTAAAAAGCCTCGTGATGAAAGTGAAAGAAAAGAGTGAAAAAGTTGGCTTAAAACTCAACATTCAGAAAATGAAGATCATGGCATCCGGTCCCATCACTTCATGGGAAATAGATGGGGAAACAGTAGAAACAGTGTCAGACTTTATTTTTGGGGGCTCCAAAATCACTGCAGATGGTGATTGCAGCCATGAAATTAAAAGACACTTACTCCTTGGAAGGAAAGTTATGACCAACCTAGATAGCATATTCAAAAGCAGAGACATTACTTTGCCAACAAAGGTCCATCTAGTCAAGGCTATGGTTTTTCCAGTGGTCATGTATGGGTGTGAGAGTTGGACTGTGAAGAAGGCAGAGCACTGAAGAATTGATGCTTTTGAACTGTGGTGTTGGAGGAGATTCTTGAGAGTCCCTTGGACTGCAAGGAGATCCAACCAGTCCATTCTAAAGGAGGTCAGCCCTGGGTGTTCTTTGGAAAGAATGATGCTAAAGCTGAAACTCCAGTACTTTGGCCCCCTCATGCGAAGAGTTGACTCATTGGAAAAGACTCTGATGCTGGGAGGGATTGGGGGCAGGAGGAGAAGGGGACGACAGAGGATGAGATGGCTGGATGGCATTACCGACTCGATGGACTTGAGTTTGAGTGAACTCCGGGAGTTGGTGATGGACAGGGAGGCCTGGTGTGCTGTGATTTATGGGGTTGCAAAGAGTCAGACACGACTGAGCAACTGAACTGAACTGAACTAGGAGGAGGAGGGTCACATACATTATTGCTCACCTTACAAGTGGCCTTTCTCCATTTTTGCCTAACAGGTGGCTCCCAGAGTATGTTTGAGGTCATGCTAACCTCTTCTCTGCGACAAAATCCGGGCCCTCGCATTCCCCACTCCCAGTTGTGGTCGGCCAAGTCTGTTCTGCCAACAGCAAAGGAGGGTCAGAGAGCCGTCATGCAGGAGTCAGGGCCTGGATCACCTCAACGTGGGCCCTCAAGGCAGTTTAGAGGCAATCCTTCCCCTGTCCTCAGGCGGGAAAGAGCCTCTCCACCGGGAAAGGGCTGCTCTGGGGTGGGAGCATCTCTTGGGGCGGGAGGGGTGGCGTGCCAGGAGCGCGGGGTAGGTGTGACGGTGGGGGTGGAAGTGGGGGTAGGTGCGACAGTGAGGGTGGGAATGGGGGTAGCGGAGGAGGGCCCGGGAAGAGAGGAGTGCTGGGGAAGGCTAGGGGAGGCGGGTGGAGAAGGCTAGGGGAGGCGGGTGGAGAAGGGGAGGCCTGGAGGAGAGGCACCCCCCGCCCCCCACCGACGCCCAGCTTCATGGGTCGGTGGGCCCGGGCGGGCTAGCGAGAGCGAGGCGGGGCCCGATGGTGGCCAGAGTGGGGCGGGCCAGGGGCGGCCGGCCGGTGTGGCCGATGAGCCTGTAATGAAGCCGGGCGCCTGGGCCCCCTTTGTTTCCGGGAAGCCATTTAAAAAGCCCCTTCCTCAGCCCCTGTGCGGGGCGAGCGGAGACAAAGGCCGGCGGCGCACAGGGCCGAGCGGAACGCCCCCTTTTAGAAGGCCTTTCCAGTCCTGGGGCCGGCAGGAGGCTCCGCGCGCAGCTAGGGCTCCCGCGCAATAAGCGGGGTGCGTGCTGCCCTTAGGCGCTAAGAGGCCCGCTTTAAGGTGACAAAGATGAAAACACACAGTTCTCCCTCGCAGAAAGGCGCAAATGCTCCAGCTTCTGGGTTCTGGGCAGATGGCAGAAGTGATCTCCAGTCGGCTTCCCACCACCAGCCTGGCACCAGGGGGAGGAGGCGCGTGCGCCACTGTAGGCCGTCCCGCCACGTGGTCCTCTGTGCCACTGTGGCACATTCCTGGCCTTTGCAATTATTGGAAAATGAGAGGCTCTTTTTTCTCCCATGCTTCCCCCTCCCTCCTCCCTTGTTTTTCTTCCAGGCTTGGAATTATCTATTTTAGCAGTTCAAAAGACATTCCATTCCCATGACAAATACAGCAACGGTGTTGTTGGCATACCTAGCCGTTTTTCTTACAGGGAGATTCAAGCAATAAATCATAAGGAGTGAAAATTTAAAATAGCATTTCTTTAACTTTTAATGTGTACTTTGCTTATTTTCAAGTGCCAGTAACAGCTCTGTTTCTTGACGTGTCTCAAAGTGAACCCATCTGAGATCCTGAGTAGTGAATTTTATTCCTTCACAATATTCCTAAAGAAAGTGGATCGAGGAGATACACTTCGGACTCCCTCTTAACTCTAAAATCCCTGAAACTATGAAAAAAGGCTGACAGAAGATTTTAAAAAGGAGTGGGGTGGAGGGCGGGGTGGGGAACAAACTATCGCTGTGGCTGCCGACCCACCTATGGATCCCATCCATCCATTCTGTTCAGTGCTCTCTCCCTCCTTTGGCAGACCTGAACCTTACTTTTGTTCCAGAAACAACATCCACACATTGACTCACCCAGGGCAGACTCACATGAGCGTATGCCAAAGTACCTGGAAATGGTTGATCATAAACACTCTCAGTAATGGTTTGTCCAACAGAAGACACTGAACTGGGTAAACATGAAAGATAGGGGGATTAGTTCCCCAAGAGAACAAACCATTCTAAAAGTTTGAACACATTTTTTAACAAAACTGTCTCAGACTTTCATCCCCAAATGTGCTGCAATTTGCACCCAGGCTGGAAGATGGAAAGGTATCTTACCAAGTCATTGTTTCCAGTAAAGGTCATTTTTGGCTGCTCAAATCACGACTCTGGTATGTCACATTGCACAGGTATTTTTCACAGCTCACTGAGTCTGATGGCTCTGAGAGCATTTAAGGCTGCTGCAGAGAGGAGCCCAGGGTCGTGGCGATTAGTGGGCTTCTGTAGGAAGCACGGTGGAAGGGACAATGGGCCAATTACCAGCAAAGCCTTCGGTCTCCCTTGGAGAGGTTAAGGAGGAGAGCACATGGCCTTTGAGCTAGCGTGTCATCTGTCCTGGGGCTTAATCAAGTTATCATATCACCCCAGGGTCCCCAGGCCTCCATCCATCGATTTGAATGAAGACAAAAATTTGCAGACAAATTTCTAGCAGCAGGAAGTTGGTGCTCTCCTGCAAGGCTGGATGAAAAGCACCTGTAACCTTGTCGGCCTCGTCCGACTCCTGCTGGGAGCTGCTTCAGGCTGTAGCCTGTTGGCTTCAGAGCCTGCCTGTCAGCAGGAGCTGAGGCTGGAGCTGGGGGGGCGGGGTGGAGTGGTGGATGCCATTATGTGTTTCAAAAGAATGCCCTGGAGCGACCGGCTGTGGCCCGGACAGCACAATGTGGCCCGGACAGCACAATGTGGCCAGCTACCATGAGTGTGTAGGTGGGCATTCTCCTTTCCTTTTGATATTGGCCTGCAGTCATTTTTAGGTTAAGATGGGGGCTGACATGCAGCAACCCTCATGAGGGCACATAAAGGCAATGCTGTGTCTCCCCCTCTCTCTAGGGCTGGTGAGAAGCAGGGAGCTCTACAGAATGCCATCAAGGCCAGTCAGATTTCTGATCCTCTATGAGCTGCAATTTCCAGTTTGTGAAGTTCAGGGATGTTGTAAATCTCACCTAATCTGCAGGGAGGAAGGGAAAGGGGGTTTGGTGTAGTAGACTGAACGTCGGCGGGGGGTTCTGAGACCTGTGTTCGAACCTGGCTCTCTGACCTGTGGAGAGGCGACTCAGCCTCTTTTTGTTGTAGTTATTTCATTTGTCAGAGGGGAATAACGATCCAGGCTGTTAGGTGCTTCACAGCTTATGATCAAATGCAATGATAGATGCTGATTAGTAAGTGAAAATCCTTTGAAACCACATTACTGGTGCCTCTACGGCCCTACCAGCATCAGTGCTCTATGATTCGGTGTCACAAAGAGGGATTGGAAGAGAGGAGTTATTAACAAACATTAACATGAGAACAAAGAGTTGGACATGACTTAGCAACTGAACAACAATCACAAGTCCATTCTGAGAATAAGTTGATCACTAATGTGAATTTCATGTCCTTAGCAGGAAAAACCAGAAGACAAGACTTTTAACACTGTGGGGCTGGCTGATCTGATCAAAATCAACTTTTCAGAGGTCTACAGGAAAGTGGACTTTTTGACATTCTGATGAAAGTCTACCCTAAAAAAAAAATGCATGGAGATCTGGCCAGTAAATCACTTCTCCCCCTGCCCTTCAGATGGTGTTTATATTCTGTGGCTACTTTGTGGGTTTGATCCCTGGGTTGGGAAGATCCCCTGGAGAAGGGAAAGGCTACCCACTCCAGTATTCTGGCCTGGAGAATTCCATGGACTATATAGTCCATGGGGTCGCAAAGAGTCGAACACGACTGAGCGACTTTTACTTCACTTCACTTGTGACAGGGAACATGGGCCTTAACCCATGGCAGCTCCAGCCTGTTTCCTCCCCTATAAAATAGGGTGTGTTTTCTCTGCCCTCTAACTCATGAGGGCATTGGGAGACTCCACTGGTTAACAGGTGAGAAAGCGCTTTGTAAATAAAGAGAAAGGTGCTGGGTAGGTTTACTCTGTGTGTGTGAGCACACACACAGAAAGGACTATTAGTGCCCATTTAACTGGAACCTGAATGAACACGTTGGGAAAATTGCATGGCCTTGTGGACTTCAGTACGTGGATCCAGTGTCATAGATGATCTGGCTCAAAAGAGGATTCTTCATTCAGAGCTAACTTCCGGCCTTTCTCTCTGAATGAACAGTACTGGGGTGTCCTGCTGGATCTCAACTCCCGAGGGAGTGGCCCTGTGGGCATAAGCAGGGCTGGAATGCTGCTGCCCAAGCACAGCAAAAACCAGACAGCAAAAAGCTAAAATACTAACTGTCAGCTCTTCATTCATTACTTTCCCACTTGCCTCCCGTTAAACTCCTGCACCATCAAAATACCCATGATTCCCTCAAACAGAGCATGAGGTCCTGCCCCACGATGTTGTATCTGTTGCTTCCCCTGCCACTGTCTCTTCACCTTCTCTACTTATTAAGTCTGTCTCATCCTTCAGGGTTCTGTGTAGTGTTCTCCTTTGTGGGACACAGTCCTCAAGCTCCTAACCCAATCAGAACTGACTGCCCGCTCCTGTCGCCACAGGGGGTCTTTGTTCTGTGCTTTTTGCCCCACCCTACTCTGTGGATTTCTCAGGGTCAGAAACCACATTTGACTCCTCTCGGTGGCCGGGTCTCTAGTATCGCTGCTGGTGCATAGTAATTTATGTATTGAATGTTGAGTTGCATCTGCCCTGCCCCTCAAAGTGTTAGAGAGTGATGTGCAGAAACCGTGGGAGGGGAGGAAAAGATGAAACCTTCCTTTTTCATGTTTATTTAAACCAAATCCATTTTTGGTTTTGCCTTGTATAGCAGCTAATTTGAAAATCTAAAAAACTGCCCCACTGTGACTGGCAATTTGCATGTAAATTTAATTAGGACTACTTTCTAAGTGTTTCAGTCCTGCCCGAATGGGGCATTTCTTTGCTGTCTCCTAAGTGACTCCAGGAAATCTTTACAGAAATGTTTCCTGGCCAAGTGGACAGGAAGGCAGCTCTGCTCAGGGGCTTAGCCTCATCAAATACCCTTGTGCGTTAATCTCCACTAGTTTACTTCCATGAGAAGGTATGACTTCACATTCTGGAAAGGACAAGTGGTCCTGTTTCTTGGGTGCATTTTTACATTCCCTCAGAGAACATTGTGACCAAGGGGAGCATCTCTTCCATTCATTCTTAGTGTGGGGTCTTTGGGCCACCAGGGATTTGCAAAAGTGGTAAACAAGGCTCTTTAATGCTTTTCAGTGTTTCAGAAAGCCTGTGGTAAGGGCGCGGGACCAACTATCACGTGTGTGTCTTGTTCTCTTGTTTTTGACTCCATTCAATGTGGTAGCAGTGGGTTGTTCATGCTAATAATAAGTGACCCATAACTATATTTAATTTTTTAGGTCAAAGCATTTTTTAAAATTGTTGTTGTTTAGTCACTAAGTCGTGTCCAACTGTTTGGAACCCCATGGACTGCAGCACACCAGGCTCCTCTGTCTTCTACCAACTCCTGGAGTTTGCTTAAACCCATATTGGTGAGTCTGTGATGCTATCTAGCTATCTCATCCTCTGCTGCCCCTATCTCCTTTTGCCTTCAATCTTTCCTAGCATCAGGGTCTTTTCCAATGAGTCAACTCTTTGAGTCAAGTAGGCAAAGTATTGGAGCTTCAGCTTCAGCACCAGTCCTTCTAATGCTACTCACAGGTGATTTCCTTTAGAATCATTTATACAATAATATTTACACATTTAAGGGATGCAGTTTGATGGGGTTTTGGCAATTGTGTACAGTCATATAGCTGCTATCACAGTCAAGGTACAGAGCATTTTTGTCATCCCCAGGAGTTTTCTCAAGCCCCATCACAGTCAGCACTGTCTCCAGACCCCATGCTCCAGGCAACTGCAAATCTTGTCATTATAGTTTTGCCTTTCTTAGAATTTTCTATAAAATGAAGCAGCACAGTACACAGTGTCTTTTGTGTTTAACTACTTTTACTCAATGTCTGGGTTTTGAGATTCATCTATGTTGTTGCATGTATCAATATTTTTGTTTCTTTTTATTGCCTAGCAGTATATCATAGGATAACTATAATTCATTTGTCTATTCACTTATTGAAGAACATTTGGGCTGTTTTCAGATTTGGGCTGTTAAAAATATGTGCCTATGAATAAGTTTGCTATAAACATTTGCACACGAGTCTTTGTGTGGACATATTTTTCCGTTTCTCTTGGGTGAATACCTAGGAGTGAAATTGCTGGGTTGAGGCCTGGCGTGCTATGATTCATGGGGTTGCAAAGAGTCGGACACGACTGAGCGACTGAACTGACCTGAACTGAACTGATGATGGGCATACATTTAACCTTATAAGACACTGCCAAACACTTTTTCAAAGAGACTGTGCCATTGTGTACTCCCACCAGCAGTGTATTCTCCCATCTCACAAACTGGTATTGACAGTCTTCTCAATTTTACCGATTCTAGTGAGTCTGTAATGATATTCCATGGTGGCTTTAATTTCCCTGATGACTAGTCAGCCATGTCCATATTGGCTAGTCATATATCTTTGTTGAGCAGGCACCTTTTCAAATCTTTTGCCCATTTTTAATTGCATTATTTGCTTTCTTATTATCCTGGAAACAAGTCCTGTACCAGTTAGGTATTGTGCAGATACTTCTTCCTAGCCTGTGGCTTGTTTTTTCACTTTTAAATGTGTCCTTAGATGAATGAAAGTCTTTAATTTTGATGAAGTCCATTTTCTTATATATATATTGTACAATTCATGCAGTTTGTGTTATGTTTTGGTAATCTTTGCCAACACAATATCACGAAGATTTTCTCCCATGTTTTCTTCTAGAAATTTTATTATTGCAGTTCTTTCTTATGTTTAGGTCTATGATCCATTTGACTATTTTGTATATGGTATGAGGTAAGGTTTACAATTCAGTTTTTTTTTTCTCCATGATTATAGGATCTTTCTTAACACTATTCATTCCCCATTGAAGTACCTCGGCACTTTTATAAAAAGTCGATTGACTATACGACTGCAAATTTATTTCTGGACTCTTTTCTCTTCCATTGATTTATATGTTTATAATTATGCCAGTGCAACAGAGTTTTGATTACTTAATTACAGAAATTGGGGAATGCAGTTTCTTCAAAGCTTGTTTATATTTTAAAGATTACTCTTTTTTTTATTCTTTGCTTTTCCATATAATTTTAGAATCAGCTTATCAATTTCTTCAAAGACAAGCTTGCTAGGATTTTGATTGGGCTTGCATTAAATCTACAGATCAATCTGGAGAAAATAAACATTTTAACAATGTTGAAATCTATGAACATGGTATGTCTTTCCATTTACTTACATTTTCTTTAATTTCCCTTAATAGTATTTTGCAGTTTTCAGAGTACAGATCTGGCACATTTTTCTTTAAATTTATTCCTAAGTATTTTTCATACTGTTTGTAAGCGGAGTTGAATTTTTTTTTTAATTTTGTTCATTACTTTTATGTAGAAATACAATAGCTATTTTATTAAACTTATAATCAATTCATAGGAACTTATAAAAGTAGGACAGAGGCCCCATGAACCCTTCACCCAGTTTCCCCCGGTGGTTATAGTAACATATTAAAACCAGGAATTCGACAGTGGCACAGCGTGTGTGTATCATTATCATATGCATATGTTCATGGAACAGGCACCACAGTTGAGATGCAGAACTAGTCCCTCTCGGCAAAGATCTCCCCTGTGCTACCTCTTTATAATTATAGTCATCCCCCTCCTCCACCACCCCTAACCTCTGACATCCACTAATCTGCTTTCTATCACCATAATTTTATTATTTCAAGAGTGTTATAGACATGAAATCATACAGAATATGGCCTTTTGAGCTTGGCTTTTTCGCTCAGGATGTGCCATTGAGATCAATCCAAATGGTTTTATGTATCAATATATCTTTTCTTTTTATTGCTAAATGGTATTCTATGATATGAATATACCCCTGTTTGTTTGAATATTCACTTACTGAGAGAGATTTTGGTTGTTTTCAGTTTGAGGATGTTTCAAATACAGTGACTGAGAACAATCTTGTATAGGTTTTTGTGTTGACATAGATTTTCATTTCCCTGGGGTATATGCCTATAATTATTTACAAGTGCTGTGAGGTCTGGTAAGTATATGTTTAGGTTTTAAAGAAACTGCCAAGCTGTTTTTCAAAGTGGCATTCCCACCAGTAACATATGAAAGGTCCAGTTTCTCTGCAGCCTTGCCAGCATTTGATATTGTGATTATTTTAAAATTTCATATCTAATAGATCTCTAGTGGTAGTCCATCATGATCTTATTTTGCAGCTCTCTAATGGCTAGTGATATTTAACATTTTTCCATATACTTATTTACATCCCTAAGTCCTCTTCAGTAAAATGTCTCTTCATGCCTTTGTTCATTCTCTAGCTGGATTGTTTGGTTATTTTACTGGGGAGTAAACTCCATTTGCAAGTTTTAAAATATATTCTAGATATAAGTTCTTTTTCAGATAGAAAAGTTTTTTTTTCCCCCAGTCTATGCTTGTCTTTTCATGATCTTACGAGGTTCTTTTGCAGAGTAAAAGCTTTTAATTTTGATTAAGCCCAATTTATCAATTTTTTTATTTTATGGTAAAATAAAATAAAATAAATATTTTATTTTATGCTTTTCATATAAGAACTTTTTACTAAGCCCTCGGTCTTTAAATTTTTTTCTGTGTTATTGTCTAAAAGTTTTATGGTTTTATGTTTTACATTTAAATCTATGCGCTATTTAAAATTAATTTTTGTAAAAGATATGAAATTTAAGTTTTTTGCTTTTTTTTTTGCCTTTAAATATCCTCTTATGTTTGTCCCAGTTGATGTTCTTTGAACTTGATAATGTGTTCTATTTTTCTGGTTCTATGTGTATTAAGTAATTTTGGATAATCTTCTAGACATTATGCATGTAAAGTTGTGTAGATTCTGGAATTTAGCAATTTTCTCTGATGGATGTTAATTCTTTTATTTTATCAGGCAATTATCTTGGTTGAATTCAAACTGTAAACTTTGTTTCTTAAGCAACAATGATGATATCAGTTCAGATCTTTCTCCAGTAGCTTAGCTGCTTTTCAACATTTTTGTGTATATGTAGTTCAGGGTCTAGACAGAGATGTGGACAGATGACTCTTGGGATTTTCTTTCAGCTTCTTTCCCTTTAAAGTTTTGCCCTGTTCTCTTCACTATCATGGTTTCATTGGTTCCAAGGCCAGAATTTTTTTTTTTTTTTCCAGCAGTACCTACTATCCCCGCTCCCTACCCTACTTGTATACTGTGCCAACCACAGCTGATCCTAATAAAAAACTGTGAATAAGGGAGTTTGCTCTTCAGAGTGTGGACTCTGAATTATATTCTATCTGCTTTTTTTCACTTTTGTTCATTGGGTACATTACTGAATCGTTATGGGAAGGGTACACTGACTGTATTTAACTTAATCACTAGAAAATGATTTCTTGATAAATGCAAAGAATGGAAACATTTCAGGAGTTTCTGGATTGGGAAGAACTTGCCAGGCCTGACAGAGTGAGCCTTAAATGTTCAGGGGATGAATCTTTTCCACAAATCCCACTCTGCTGGATTACCCCCAGTGACGGAATGTTCACTACCTCATAAAGTAGTCCACTTCATTTTACACAGTTCTGATAACCATTTGAAGTATTTTCCTTTGAAATTCTCAAAATATCTTCACTTCAGCTTTCATTCCCCAGCTCAGTTCCAGCCCTCACTGCCACACAGACTGAGCTCAATTCCCCTGTCCCACAAGCGCTTCAGCTCTCAGCAGAGGATGCAGCCTCAGCTCCTCCGGCCAGTCCTCGGAGTGACTTATCTCATTCCCTTGAGCAGGGTCCTGGACCTACATAGCTTCCTTGAAATGTGATGTCCAGAAAGGACCCAACACTCAGGGCAGGCTAGAGGACCCTTTCCTTCCACAAGGCAGCTGAGGTTCCTCTTGGAGTATTCCGGTCATGTCTTAACTGACTCATATTGAGCTGGTGATTCTCTGGTGGCTCAACAGGTAAAGAATCTGCCTGTAATGCAGGAGATTTGGGTTCAGTCTCTAGGTCAGGAAGATCCCCTGGAGGAGGGCATGGCAACCCACTCTGGTATTCTCACCTGGAGAATTCCATGGACAGAGGAGCCTGGCAGGCTACAGTCCATGGGGTCGCAAAGAGTCAGACTTGACTGAACAACTAACCATTTCACTTTCAAGCTGGTTCTCAGTGAGCAACCCTGGGCCCTTTTTCATCTTTCCCTACATAGAAGCACACATCACTTTTCTCCAGCCAGCCTCCCGGAGCTGCCTTCTAGGGAGCACAATACAACATCAAGCCTCAGAGGTTTGCTGCCATCAGAGTCTATCCTGCCCTGAGACCTCCCCTCACCCTCGGGACATCAAGCCTAGAGAGTGCCTGGAATCAAATGCCTCAAGCCTTCAATCTGTTTGCATTTCTGCTCAATAATTTTTAGAAAAAATTAGTCTGCCTCTTGTAGCGGCTTATATTCAAGTCAGGGTCCACACAGCCACTGCAGAGCAAGATACTGTATACAGTCCTACAATTTGGAAAAACAATTTCTGTATGACCTCATCAGATTCACAGAATAACCAGAGTAGCTGTATGAAGTGGGCAGAAGAAGAGGTATTATTCCCCTTTAAAAGATGAGGAAGCTGAGGTTGCAGGTTGACTCTAGGCTGCCAGGACTAAAGGACAAAGGATAGTTAAAATCAACAGAACACTCTATGTATCATAAAGGATTTTTCTCAGCATCTCAGAGACTTTAGGCTTCCATTCAAATTCATGTCTGAGCCAATCTCAGGATAAAAAAATTTTTCTCAGGACATTTTGGGGACAGATGATGTAAACAAATTCCCCAATGCCCTTGGTCCCAGCCCCAAGGGGGTGGTACAGCTGTGACTGTAACAGGGAGGAGGCAGTCTCTAGGCGGCTTTCCCAAACATTGCTTCTGGAAACATTTGCCTCCAGCCCTCAACAAAAGCTCAGGTATGGAAGCTTCGTGTGCCCCCTGACCTTTCACATCCCGGAGCCACGCCGCAGGGAGGAGGGGCTGCTTCACAAAAGGGTCTGCGGAGTGACCGGCCTGCCTCAGCTCCCCGCTGTCCCCCACAATGGGGCCTGAGGCCCTGGCCGCCTCTGGAGTCCAGAGCAAAGGGCCGAGATAATGACAGGCCCAGCTACCGCTGCTCTCTTCAGAGAAATGAGAAGAGGGAGGCGGCCAAACCTCCTGGATAATAAAGAAGTAACAAATGGGGAATAAAAGCTTATGGAAGACATCTTAACCCAGGGATGAAAAAAATGTCAACATCTGTGAGGCTTTCTGCACCAGCAGACCCAGCCCTAATGAAAACCCTCGAAGAGCCATTCACTGGCGCAGAGGCGAAAAGGCTACATCTTTCTATGGGGGCAGCGAGGGGGTGTCGAGGGTTGGACAGGGCTGCCCTTTCCCTTTCGAATGCTGTTGAACCAAGTGCTAATGTTCATCTTCAGCTTTATTAAGAAACCAGGGGCCAGAGGAGAATGGAGGGGCCGGACCAACTTTATCCCGAAGTCTGTGAGGTGGGTGGATTCAGGAGTGGGCAAGATGTCTGCACTTTGAGGCCAGGAAGAAAGCCCGAGGAATTAGAGAAAATGCTGTTTAACAAGAGTCTCCTTTGACCAGGGCCTTTCGGAAGGATGTGGCTCCAGGAAAGTAATCCTCTTAGCACAGACTTCTCTGTGTGTACAAAACAGGGAAATCGTATCTGAATGTCCTCATTGCATTTGCTAAAATACCTAATGAAAACACAAAGATGCCTTATCCCGATCTTCACCCTTCCCTCAAAAGAAGGAGAGTGGCAGATGTTTGCTCATAAGGTTGATTTAAAAAATTCAAACTGGGAATCTGGGGTGTGGGAGAGGCGAGCCTCCTCTCTTTCCGAAGAGTGTGAGTTATGGAACTTTGAACCTTTGGTTCCTCCCCCAGGGTTTTGACTCCTTTCAGGTGCTAGGTGTGATTTTATTTCTTGGGTTTGTGTTCTGTGTTCACCATTGGAATGTGTCTCCAGAGGCCTCAATGAAAGAAACCTCAAATCCTGGCCAAGCACGCAGCTTCCTGAGGAGAGTGAGGAATTTGGTAGGAGGAGAAACGTGCTCCCAATTTTGTGACTGCTTTGCAGGGGGGAATGTTGTACCCTGGCCAGAGAGCACCTGGATGGTCCTCACTCCACCCACATCCACTCCCACAGGTATGCACCCCCTCGCACACATTCCCCCCCACACACACAGCTACCCATGCCATTCACTCCTGTGCACGCTCAGTCACGTCTGACTCTTTGGACTGTATAAGCCCATGGACTGTACCCTGTCAGGCTCTTCTGTCCATGTCCATGGGATTCTCCAGGCAAGAATACTGGAGTAGGTTGCCATGTCCTCCTCCAGGGGATCTTCCTGACCCAAGGATGGAAGCCATGTCTCCTATGTCTCCTGCATGGCAAGCAAATTCTTTACTTCTGAGCTGCTAGGGAAGCCCACCACTCACTCCCATGTATGCATAAACACAATCACCCTTAATAAATAAACACACAATACAGCATCTTTCAAATACCCACACCCACCCATACACTCCCAGTCTGAACTGTTTCTGTTAGCTTTGTAGACAAACATCTTCCTTACCTATCACCTTAGTACACAGGATTTTAGACTAAATGTTTCAATTATGACTTAACTTTGAAAGGAAACAAGATGCAAGTAAGCATAAGTATCAATAAAATGTTTGGGGGATCGCCAATGAGGCTTTACGTAGGCTGAAATTGGATATTATGCTTATATTTTTTCCTTTGATATGTTATTGGGCTATTTGAAATTCAAAGCTATTGTTTGTTGCTGGGATGCAAAAAGGATGGAGGTGAAGGGGGCGGCCACAGAGAGGCTGATTTTGGCCCTAGGTCTGGTCCGAACTGTCCCCCTGTGGGTTGGCACTGTGCTCTATGGCTGGCTCTAGATCTAATGTGAGCTCTTCATCTGTGGGTCAGCAGATGTCCAGGGCAGGCAGTCAGCTCCCAAGCTCTCAAAGCATTCAAGTAGTGCCCCGAGAAGCCTTTGTCATCTGTCACAGTAAGTTAGGGGGGTTTCCCCTGCCAGGTGTGCACTTGAACTGGGTGTGAACTCTGATGTCTGTTGTAATCCCAAAGTTAGTAATAATATGTTAGTTATGAGTACTAATTATGTGCTAATCACTGTTCTAAGGGCCTTAATGGGTCATCTCATTTAATTTTCATGGCACTGTGGTTTAGACTGTCTTGGTATACCAATATTGTAAATCAGGAAACAAGCATGGAGATGTTAGTAACAATAGAACCAATATTCAAACCCAGATCTGGGTAATGCCAAGCTTAGGCTATTGACCTCACGCTACAACAAGGCCCCTTAAAGGAATTTGCCTCTGAATGAGTTTCTGCTCCGTTCTTTTCTTGGTCCACAGGAGGACACTGACTCTGTTCCTCCTGGTTCACCCGGATGCCACAACATCTCTCATCCTCATCCCTTTGGAGGGATGAGGGAGATCTGGGGCATCCCTGCCAGCCTGTCCCTGCTGTGGGCTAGCGAGGATTCCTCACCCAGCTGCCGGGCTTTAGACCATCAGGGTGGCCAGACATTTTGTATTACCTGCACCTGTAGGCCATGGGGGGACACCCACATCAGGTGCTCTGTTCACAGGCCAACAGAACTCTTTGAGCAGCTGTGCTAAGGCACTGGGCTCACTCACAAGGTTCATAGCCCTTCCGACCTATACATCCCTCTGAGGAGCGCACCTTCTCACTCTCCAGGTCCTCTCTCCTGAGAACATAGCCCACTGGGAGAAAGGTCTGATCCTTTTATGTCCATCATGCCTGATGCTCTGGGATGGAGGGTGGGGAGCCGGAGTCATGGCCTTGGAAACTTTACAGATCATTGGCTCTAACTCCCTATGGTGGTTCTAGAGCTGTGTCCACAGTTCTCTGATATGATGCCCCTCAAGAGGCAGAGCTCAGGCCCCTTCTTCCTGAGTATAGACTGGACTTAGTGACCAGCCCACTAGGGAGTAGAATGTGGCAGAACTGATGCATGTCACTTCTAAGATTAGCTTATAAAAAGAAGGTTGCTTCTGTCTTGGGTTCTCCATCTCTCTCTGTCTCTGTCCCTCTCTCTCTTGAATCTCTTGCTTTGAGGAAAGCCAACTACTGGGATGTGAGGCAGCCTGAAGAGCAGCCCCTAGAGTGAGAAACCAAGGCCTGCCAGCAGTTGCATGAGTGAGCTTGGAAGTGGTCTTCTGAGCCTGCCAGCAGCCTTGGGAGCCAGCCTGGAAGCAGTGGCTCTCCTAGCTGAGCCTCGGCTGACTACAGCCCCAGTGAGTGGTGGATGGTGGGCATCCTGCCTGCAGCCTCGGGAGATTCCTGGAGCTGAGCCCACAGTTAAACCTCAGCCAGATTCCTGACCCACCGTGAAAATGTGGAGAAAGCAGGAGATAGTGTCCGGTGTGTGAAGCCACTACCCAGGGGCCCTGTGTCAAGCTGATCTCTCTCTCACTGTGCAGCCACTGGGAAGAACTGAGGCCCTGCTGGGGGAAATCACCTACCCATTTCCACAAATGACGAGTTGGTTCTTGAAATGAACTTAAATATTTTGACTTTCTGTCTAGTTCTCTTTCCACTACATCAGATTCCCTCTGGCTCCCATTTCCACTAATGGATGAGAAGAAATTAATCTGGCAAAGCTCTGGGAGTGCCCCCCACTGCCCCCACCATGAGCACAGGTCTTTCTGTTCTGAGTGGTGTGGACACAACCAGTGATGCCCCAGGGCCTAGGGTTTGGTGCGGGGGTGGGAGTGGAGTACAGAGCATCACTTCTGGGCTATTTGAGAAGGTAATGGCCCCTAATCTGCCCCCCTTCCCAGGGTTCATGTTCGGCTGATGTGGGAAGTTCCACCCATGCATATGAATTTTGAATTTAATACAGAATTTACCACCCACAAATGACTATGTGAAGTAAGTGTAATTTGCCTGTGTTTATTTATTTTTATCATGAACTTAAACAAAGTTTATGGGGAATATAAAGGAACCTGATGATCAGGAGATGTAGCTATTTTACATCTCTCTAAATTCTCTTTGTTGGTGTTCTTTGCACAGCTGGAGTGGCCTGTGCACACTATTTAGAGTTTTGCCTTCCTCACTCAGCAAGTGTCTGTTGTGCCCCAGGCCCTCTTCCGTTAAGAGAGCCTGCTGTGCCTGGCACTCTCTCAGACCACCCTCCCACTTGCCCAGCTTGCCCCCTTGCCTTCTCTCTTTGTGGGGTAACCCCAGTCTCTGACCCCTGGCTCCACCCCAGCCCCTCTCCAGCCCAGACCCTCTCTGCCTGGGCCACTCATTGGATCTCACGGTGTGGCAGACTGGAAGACTTGGCACTCTCCCTGCCTACACTGGGGGCTGGCCAGTGCTCAGGAGGCTGCATGGTCTCCAGTCCTTCTGAATCTGGAGGAGGGGCTGAGGAATCTGCCTTTTTACACATTCCTCTGGAGGACTCAGTACCATCTGTGAACTGGCAGCTCTGCTCCTGCCTGTTGTTTACCATATGGAGCTCTTCATAACAGCTTCATTGGCCTGGTTTTTAGCAAACTTCACAGAGACAGTCAGAAGTAACCTTCAGTTTCCTGAGCCAGAGCCCTCAGTTGGACTGGGTCTTCCCGCCACCCCAGTGATCTCCTCGCTGTCCATCTTTATCTCCTCCCGTGACATGCTTTCACTGACAGCAGCAGGAGGTCATTCTCCTCCTGAGAAGGAAGGAGAAGAAGCCAGGAGGTCATTCTCCAATGTTAGCCCATTGACTTCCTGATGGAAGCCCTGGAGAGTGGCTTCTGAGGGAGGAGCTGGCAATTATCGATCATAGTGTGTGCATGCTCTGTCACGTCAGTCACGTCTGACTCTTTGCGCTCTATGGACTGTAGCCCACCAGGCTCCTCCGTCCATGGAATTCTTCAGGCAAGAATACTGGAGTGGGTTGCCGTGCCCTTCTCCAGGGGATATTCCCAAACCAGGGATCAAACTCGCGACTCTTAACATCTCCTGCAATGGCCAGTGAGTTCTTTTACCACTAGCGCCACCTGGGAAGCCCATCAACTGCAGTAAGGGCTGAGAAGTCACTACTGGCCTCTGTGAGCTGGCTTTGTGTGCACTGTACATTTGGGGCAGGTGACAGAGCAGGAGGTCTGCAGCAGGGACCACGGGGCTCCCATAACGTCCTCTTGTTGCATCATCCCACTCTGTCTAAGGGGCCAGCTCCCCAGCATTTCCAATCTGCTGCTTCCTCCAAGTAGAGCAAACCATCCCTGGCCTTTCTGGGGTCCACATGATGTCCCTGCTTCTCTCTGAGGGTAAGCAAGTCCCCACCCTGGGCCTCAGTGGTCCCAGACATACATGGGGGCTCCAAGGAAATACTTTTCAGCTCTGAAATTCTGTCATATTTGCCACAGGTAGGAGAAGGCAATGGCACCCCACTCCAGTACTCTTGCCTGGAAAATCCTACGGACGGAGGAGCCTGGTAGGCTGCAGTCCATGGGGTTCATGCAGTCCATACGACTGACTGACTTCACTTTCACTTTTCACTTTCATGCATTGGAGAAGGAAATGGCAACCCACTCCAGTGTTCTTGCCTGGAGAACCCCAGGGATGGGGGAGCCTGGTGGGCTGCCGTCTATGGGGTTGCACAGAGTTGGACACAACTGAAGCGACTTAGCAGCAGCAGCAGCAAGGGTCTCTCTGTACCTCCTAGATCCTATCCCAGATGTGACCACATTTTCTCCCAGGGGAGGTCTTGAACCCACAGCCTTGCAGGCTCCGTTTACTGTCCTGTAAATAAAGAACAAAGCAAAGCTCCTGCCCCCGAGTTCCATCAAACCTGTCAGACTGAAGTGTCTATCAGAGGGGAGACTGGAGCGAGAGGGGCTTAGTAAGTGACACAGGCTGCAAGCTTGCTGCGGACATCTGTTTACTTTCACACTCTGAATGCCCTCCAAGGGAGGCTGGGGCCACAGAGCAGCAGTCAGCTCCTGGCTTTGTAGCTCTGCTTTGAGGCCAGGCTTGTCTGAATTCTCCCCAGACGTTCCTCCTAACCCCCTGCCCACTGAGAAAGAGCCCTACCAGCTCTGTGCACCGGTGGCTGCACAGTGGGAGATGTGATCAGAATCTAAACACAGCCTGCAGAGACGACCAGAAGTTTGACAGGGGCCCAGGCAGAAACCCCCAGTCCTAACAGCTGCTCTCCCCCACATGACAGACAGTCTCAGCCACAGCCTGGAAATAACACGCTAGGTGTCATCTATGTCACCTGCCACCCTCTTGCCATCTCTGTCTTCCCTGTGATGACATTTCGGGTCTTGTGAGATGTCAGTCAAGGGAGCAGTCATTGTTCACACAGAAGCCAGCCCTGTGTCCTCTGTCACATGCTCACTTCCCTCTCGCCAGTTGCCCAGACTCCTCGGCTGCCCTTGAGAAGCCCTCACCTGTGAGGACAGACAGAGCCCCATGAGGGAGTCAGGCCACAGACTCCTCAGACTTAGGGCCTTTGGTCTGGATCTGAAACTGTTCCATTAATTTGATACTGACTTCGGTTTTCCCTGGTAGCTCAGCTGGTAAAGAATCTGTCTGTAATGCAGGAGACCTTGGTTCGATATCTGGGCCAGGAAAATCCCCTGGAGAAGGGAATGGCTACCCACTCCAGTACTCTTGGGCTTCACTGGTGGCTCAGATGGTAAAGAATCTGCCTGCAATGCAGGAAACGTCGGTTCGATCCCTGGGTTGGGAAGATCCCCTGGTGGAGGGCATGGCAACCCACTCCAGTATTCTTGCCTGGAGAATCCCCATAGACAGAGGTGCCTGGTGGTCTACAGTCCATGGGATTGCAGAGAGTCGGACATGACTGAGCGACTAAGCACAAGCACATGTCCACAGCTGGGGACTAATCCCATAATTCCTGACTTTTACAGAGGGCAGCTATAGACCCCAGAACAGGGTGGATGCAAGGAGCAACCACAAATGGTAGAGAACAGTGAGGGCTGGATCTGACTCTGAAAGCCAGGGTGGGGGATGGGACAGAAAAGATTGATCTTGCTCCAAAAGAAGATGATCCGAAGATGTGATTGTTACAAGTGTGTGATCAGGGTCATGATACAAGTGTGTGATCAGGGTCATGACTGACATGAGCGTTCTTGTCCTGGCTCTGTCACCCTGGACAAATCATGCACTCTGACTGGGCCTCAGACATATTTGCAGAATGTCAGGATACACTGATTGACAGCCAAGTGTCATCCCAGCATTTATGTTCTATGTTTTGTTTCTATTCTGTGAGTGTTCAGTTTCCAAAGGGTATGTTCGAGGGGGGAGTGGCTGGGGAGACAGGAAGAGGAGCCGGATGGTGAGTGTCCGGTGGGGAGTGTGCACGGGCTGCTATTTCCCGAGATCAGAGAACGGCCTCTTCTGACCCTCGGAGAAGCTAAGCGAGTCCCCAGCTGGAGTGTGCTGGACCAGGGCTGGGTTCATACTTTGCTCTGTTCTTTCTATGGAATCATCTCTGCCCTTTCCCTTCTGGCTCCACATGTCAAGACCCTACCATCCTCTAAGCCCCTATGCAGTGTCATCTCCTCCACGTGGCCTTCCCTGGGGCTCCTCCCACCAGAACCCCTACAGCACTTAGTCCACCCTTCTCTTGCCCCCTTAACTTCTTAGACTAGAGCCATTCTGGCTGCCCCAGTGGCCCAGGAAGCCCCTTGAAGGCTGGACTTCAACATGATAAGTCATTCTCTCCCAGCCCAGCACAATGAATGACAGCAGTAGGTTCCACTGAGTGTGGAATTGAAGTTACTCAGAGGCCTCAACATGCAAGCTCCCCAGCTCTGCCCCCAGCCCCCACCAGGCCTCAGAGATGAGACCATGGAACCCCCAGCTGAGCTCCTGGAGTATATGTCCCTGTACGGTCAGGCCCATGGTCCAGCGCACAGGAGGCTGCAAGGGAACCACACTGTCTGTTATACTTTAAAGGGGCCTCTCCGGCAGGGGCTCCTCGACCAGGCAGGAGAACGGGGGACAGGAGCCCCTGCCCTTCCTGTGGAGAAGAGTTTGCTGAGGACGCCGAGGACTCCAACCCTCTGAGTTGTGGTGGCTGTAGACCCTCCATCTTTCCATGTCCTGTTTTCACCTACAGCAACCCGAGATCAGAAGAGGAGACTCTGTCATGGATCATGGATCATGCTCATGGTCCATTCACTTCCTGTTAGAAGCCCAGTGAGGACATGGACAAGTATGGCGTAAGCCCTCCCTGGCATCTCACTCTGTATGAGGCATGTGGAAGGGACTCAATGAATGAGTTTGAGAGTCGGATAGAATCTATTTTTCTTGTTTGTTCCAGAGCGGTTAAACTTTGAGAAGGACCTCAGAGCTCACACACCGAGTCCAGTCCCTATCGTGGGCATGGGCTGTGCCTGAGAGTCCCCAGAAGGAATTGTTCAGAACCACCTTGAGCCACCGACGCACACTCACTGCATGCCCTGTGACTCCCCACTCTGCTTTTAGGACGTGGCAGCGCAGCAGGAGTAGAGGAGTGTGGGCTTCAGAGTCAAGAAAGACCTGAGTTTGAATCCTGGCTGCACACCTTCTAGTGTGTTGCCTTGGCGCTCTTCACTTTCCTTACTGATAAGAGGGGTAATTACTAGCCAGTAATTACTGGGTATTACTAGCCAGTCTGCAAGGTTGCTCTTTTATTGAAAATCAGATCATGTTGGCAGATGCCAGAGCACAAGAAATGTAGAGGCCATCACTACCTTCCTTCTTGATCAGGGAGGGAGATAAGATTTGTCCCTGTGGGGACCAGTGAGACAGTTCCACAGCTCTGATTATATCCATGTGCCCTCCACAGTTGTCGTTAAGTGAGGCTGTGTGCGTGTGTGCCTAGTCACTTCAGTCGTGTCTGACTCTGTGTGACTCTATGGACTATGGCCTTACAGGCTCCTCTGTCCATGGGATTCTTCAGGCAAGAATACTCGAGTGGGTTGCTGTGCCCTCTTCCAGGGGATATTCCTGACCCAGGTATCAAACTCATGTCTCTTACACCTCCTGCATCGGTGGGTGGATTCTTTATCACTGAGTCACCTTGGAAGTCCCTAAGTGAGGTTCATTTCAGTTCAGTTCAGTCTCTCAGTCATGTCTGACTGTGACCCCATGGACTGCAGCCTGTCCATCACCAACTCCTGGACCTTGCTCAAACTCATGTCCATTGAGTTGGTGATGCCATCCAACCATCTCATCCTCTGTCATCCCCTTCTCCTCCTGCCTTCTATCTTTCCCGGCATCAACGTCTTTTCCAAGGAGTCAGTTTTTCACATCAGGGGGCCAAAGTATTGGAGTTTCAGCTTCAGCATCAGTCCTTCCAATAAATATTCAGGACTGATTTCCTTTAGGATTGACTGGTTGGGTAAATGAGATTGCCCAGGGGAAAAAGTTAGAGGGAAGTTTGTCTTGTGGGTAGCTGGGCTTCCTTCCGTTTGAGTGTGGTTGTGGCCTAGAGGGACCACAAGGGAGTGTGCCCCAGGGTCTCCTCCGGCAGAATCTGGGTCCCTGGGCCCTTACCTGACCAGTCTCTGACCTGGGACAGCCCCTTATCCTCCTAGGCATGGGGAGGGTAACTCCTGGCTCATCTGCAGCTCTGGGCTGTAGCAGACATCCATGTGAGGATTTTATACACACAGAAGTGCTGGGCTCACCTCCGTTTTACTGTGAGCACTACCGTTTCCTTAAAGAAACTTTAAGAAATAAAAGCGTTTGCACTATGTCTTGGTTCAAAACTTTTTTTCTTTTTAAACAGCAGAAAAAAGGGAGGGAACAAGCTTACAAAGAAAAAAAAGGATTCGAGCCAATAGCTCTAACTCCATTGTTAGACAAAGAGAAGACGTGAGGAGCAGAGACTGGTCTCCAAGGGAGTTTGCTTGAGCCAAGAAGAGCTTCAGCCAACCCCCTGGGCTGGGGGCCAGTGCTTCCTCAGGGGCTCAGCGCCCTGCCTGCCTTCCCAGGCCTGGCTTCTCCTTCTGTGTGAAGGCAGGAGGTCATCCTTCTCTTGCCTCCCATTCCTGTCCTGCTGTGGAGCTGGCTCGACTTCCTTCACCTTCACCTTCCATATTTCTCTGACCTGGGACTTATTTCCCCACCAGTTTCCTGCTCTACTCAGCTCCCTTCCAGCCCAGGTTCAGCTGCTGCCTTAGGAGTAGGCGAAGCCCGGGAGGAGGCCTCTACCTGCTCTCTCTCCCCTCCCTGTGGGCCTATCCAGGCTGGGCGGTGCTCCCCAGGCTGCCTGTGGTTGAGGATGCTGAGCTCCCTGGCCCAGGCCTGTGGCACCTTCCTCAGGTTGCAGGCTGGGTGGAGGCCTTGGCAGTGAGCATGCCTGAAACCTGAAATCCATCCAAGGCCCAGTTAGAAAAGGATGGGGGTATAGAATAGACCAGAGAGCTTTTGGGTGGGTGGCTGTCACTGGCAGCCACTGAAACCTTACCTAGGCCCAACTCAGAGTGCTGATGGATGGGGAGGCTGACTGGGAAGAGGCTTTCAGATGCCCCTGCCACCTTGGGAGTGAGCTACCTGCTGGCTGGTGGCCATTCTGGCGTTGGCTCCTTTTGAGTACAGTGTTAAAAAACAGATGGAGTTGATGGGAAGGCCTGGCTCCAGGGAAGAGGTGGAACACATTCCCCTGTCCTGGTGGGGTAACCAGGTGACCAGGACACACACACCTAGGGAGGAGAGATCAGAGCCCACAGGCACCTCACTGTCAGCCGTTACGATCCCCTATTTTGCAGATTGGGAAATTGAGGCCCAGAGAGGGGAGTGTGCTGTGCTAAGTCGCTTCAGTCGTGCCCGACTCTGTGCGACCCTATGGACTGCAGCCTGTCAGGCTCCTCTGTCCGTGGGATTCTCCAGGCAAGAATACTGGAGTGGGTTGCCAGTTCCTTCTCCAAGAGAGGGGAGAAACCCATGCAATAGCAGAGCCTGGTCAGGAACCCAGACTCTGAGGCTGCCCAGCCCTCTGCCCTCCTCCCTGACCCCTGCTGCCTCATACCAAACCAAACAAATCCAGGTGCCCAATGCAACAGTGCCCCAAAGGGTTGTAAACCGGCTGACTGGAGTAGGGGTGCACTTTCTCAAAAAGGAAAAGTGTTTGATGATCGACTGTGTCTCCTGGTGTGCGAAGGTCCCCACCTCCCCTGGTATAAAAATCAGGTTGGACCTTCCTGAAGAAGCTCTTGTTCTCCCACTTGATTCCCAGTTGCTGGAAATGTCAATAAAGTGATCATCCAAGCGCATGCGTGGCGGGAAGTTTTTGGGTCAGAAGGGACCTCAAGGTGGTCAGCTTTCAGGATGAGCTGTTCTGACATCTCAGACCCGTTTGTCTCCACATATCCAATTCTGCACCTTCTCTTGTTTTCTGACGCCATCTCCAGTGGGGAGCAGCGAGGCTGGGTGGGTGGGATGGAGGAGAGGATCTGTGGATGGCGTGTGAGAGGGTATTTGATGTGGGGCTCCTTGAGGTGGTGGTGAGTGGAAGACCATGTGACTCTCACGTAGTTGTCCACCCTCCCACTCCCTCCCTTCTCATCTGTTTCTCACCCAGGCCACAGCCTCCAGATTGCTCTCCCCGCTGCTATCGCCACACTTCCGTCTGGGCTCCCCATTGCTTACATGATAAACTCTAAACTCTTTCGCTGCACTCTTTCACTTGCTTTATCTTTTGTTGCCACAGACCACTCACCATTCTGAAAACCTGCCCTCTGGGCTTTCCCTGCCTGCCTCTGCAAGCCCACCTCTTTCCCTCCTCCAGCCACGGGAGCCTCTTTCAGTCCTTGGACCCAGCAAGCACAGGCCGCCTCTGCACCTGCCGTCCCTCTGCCCAAAGCCCTTTCTGCTAGCCAGCCCTGTCCCCAGCCCCATCTTGACCTAGCACACTCCCACCTCCCTCTGACACTTACTGAACTTCTGGGTGTGCTCCCTCGGCACCTGCCTGCTTTCCTCTCACCTGCTCTTCTCCTCCACAGAACCTCAAACAGAGTACAGAAATATTCAGGACTCTCACCTTCTCGTGATGATGAACTGCTCAGTGAAGGGGAAGTCGCTTGGTTGTGTCCAACTCTTTGTGACCCCATGGACTATACAGTCCATGGAATTCTCCAGGCCAGAGTACTGGAGTGGGTAGCTGTTCCCTTCTCTAGGGGAATCTTCATAACCTAGGAATCAAACCTAGGTCTCTCGCATTACGGGCAGATTCTTTACCAGGTGAGCCACCCGGGAAGCCCAAGAATAGTGGAATGGGTAGCCTATCCCTTCTCCAGTGGATCTTCCCAACCCAGGAATCAAACTGGGGTCACCTG
Organism: Bos indicus; assembly: GCF_029378745.1. Classification (NCBI taxonomy): domain Eukaryota; kingdom Metazoa; phylum Chordata; class Mammalia; order Artiodactyla; family Bovidae; genus Bos; species Bos indicus. The sequence continues at coordinate 73,873,690 of NC_091760.1, forward strand.
CATTGCAGACGGATTCTTTACCAGCTGAGCCACCAGGGAAACCCCGATGAACTGTTCAAGGGCAGGCCTATTCTTTGTTTACTGTGGGCCGCCGATCTAGCCTTTAGTAAGTGCTTAAGAAAACATTTGTCAAGTCAAAAATCATCTTTCTTACTGGCCTGAGAGCTCCTCCGAGGCAAGACCTGTCTGCATCACCAGGATGACTGGGGCAGTACTGGCCTCATAGACTGCCCACAAATGCTTGACCAATTGAATTTCAGTGATGCTGTTACTGGGGAAGTGATCAACAGTGTTTTTATTTTGAAACCTGTCCTACCTGTAAAAAGAAGAACTCCCAGTCTGTCTTGGTTACCAACCATTTTTGGTTTTCAAAGATGAAAAGCAATTAGCCACAAGTAGAGAATGACAAATACTCAGGATGGGAGAGGGAGAGGGAGAGGAGGGGGAATCAATTATGGGAGTAGGAGGATGATGGGGGCTGTCAACCCCATCCCCTGAGCTTTCCTTCTGCAAGTGAGAAGGAAAACAGAGGAAGGCTATTCTCAGAAAATCCCATTTTCTCCTTAAGGCACCAGGAAAGTGTTGAATCCTTCTTTCTGGACGGCACCAGAGTCTGTGAGCAGGAGGTGTCTCAGTTATATTGGAGATGCTACCTCAGGTTGCAGGGAACTTGTGAGCCACCTGAATGAAACTCCCGCATTATTCAGAATTATAGTTTAATGATGTTTCCAGAAGTATTCAATATCTCCCCCCACTCTGGGCTTTCAGCAATTAAAATGAAATTATGTTGGTCATTGAACTGTATTTGTCAAGCACCGCCTAGTTCCTACTCTTCTGATATTTAAATTTTACTGGGATGGGACAGATAAAACACATACACACATGTATGAGAAAACAAGAAAATATCAGAGTGTTCTCTGCAGATATTAACTCTGGGCAGATCAGGGAAGGCTTCTTGGAGGAGGCAACATTTGAGCTGAGGCCAGCCACAGAAGCTGGGGAAGGGCATTCCAGGCCTAGGGCACAGCCAGTGTGTGTTCAGAGCACAGCCAGTGTGTGTTCAGAGCAGGCCTGCTGCTTCCAAGATCTGAAGAGAGAGGAAAGGAGGAAGAGGACCACAGGAGATGAGTGGGTCCCAGAGGTGGCAGATGGCAGATGGTATCCTTAATTCAGTGATTCACAGAAAACAGGGCTTGGTGAAGAGAGAATGGACTCAGGAAATGGATTCTAGGTTAGGCTCCACCACCGACTTCCCCTGAGACAGATATGGGGCAGGCGCTCTCAGTTTCTCCTTGGTGCTCGGCTTCACAAGTCTGGGGGACATCTGGCCATCCCAACCCTGAAAAGGCAGGCCATTGCCATGCACCTCTGCTGTGCAGCAGATGGAAACCAGAGACACGTCCTCTGCTCCATCAATACCAGTTTGCCAGAAGGAACCAGCACCCTTCCAGTTGCACATTCCTGGGGGTCTGGGCAGGGCCCCCTTTTAAGATGAAAACCGCTCCTCCACGGAGGTGACTCTTGCCTGCTGCCTCTCCTCAAGCCAGCAGCTGGTCTACAGTTGCCCAGTTGCCCGCCTGGGTTCTAGGCTGATGGGGCGGCTGGATAGATAGGAAGCTCCCTGGCAGCCACAGGGGGCTCCAGCCTCCCGAGCAACTGGCCACGGCCCAGCACCTCCCTCCTGACTCAGCGTGACTGGAGTGTAGATTTTGGTGAGTGAAGGCCATGCACCAAACTCTTGCATGGCAACCAGGGACCACCCAGCCCTGAACAGTTGGCTCACCAGGTTTCAGGGAAGGTTATTTTCATGCACGGATTTGTTTTTCCTGGCACTGGGATGGCCACGTGCTTCAGGGCAGTGACTTGAGGCGCCTCTGTGAGCTCTATTTACACAGCGAGGGGAGAGAGATACACTTTTTTGTGTCAACAGAAGGATGCTTGGGAACAGGACCGTTTATAACCCGTTAAACGGCCTGTCCCCACAGACGCCAGGCCCCTCCTGCGTGCACATAATGTGTACAATATGTGGAGCGCTTTGGGCGGGCCGGCAGCACGCGCTGGCCAAGCACTTCTGTTCTGAATAACCCTCTGCGGCAGGGCCAGCTGATTCATACCAGGGAGAGGCTTGCATGCATTGGCGCCCAGAGAATCCCAGAATCCCCAGGAAGTGAGGGGGATCCCCGGGAAGTGAGGAGGATCCCGAAGGTCCTTAGCTCGTGATTCCCTTTAAAGAATCACCTCCTCCCACCAAGTGTGTCCAGTCTGAGCATTTTAGAACACCTCCAGGCCATGGACTCAGCTATTCTTTGTGGGTTTGCTCAGCTTGTAGAAAGCTCTCTTGGAATAGTCGAAGTCTGTCCTCTAAATACCCACATTCCCCTACAACCCTTTGGGGGTCAGATGAGTTGCAAGTCCCTCTCCAGGACTGTGCTGAGGAAGACAGTTCTCTCCATCTGGGGATCTGGGTTGAACTGCCTGAGTCTCTTCAGCTGTTTCTCCTCCCATCTGGTTCTGATTCCACCACCATCTATCCGAGCCCCATTTGATTCCCTGGAAATGTGGGTTCCAGAGAGGGCCTGGGAGAGTCCCCACAATCTCTGAGAGGCAGGTGGGCCCCTCTACAGAGAAAGAAGAAGAGGGGTTGGCTCCAGGTCCCCTCCGGTCACATGCTGGAGATCCACTGGGGTCCCACTTCTCTCCTGTCCTCAGGCTGCGAGTGTCTACTCTGCCAGCACGTGGGGCCCTGGAAAGAGCATTCCATGGGTCTCGGAGCTGATGGTTGAGGAAGGCCTGGGTATGCCGACCAGCTGCTCATACTCTCCCCGTTCTTCATCTCCCTTCGTGTGGGAGATGCAAGTTCTAAACCAATCAATAAGATGTTAGTGACAACAAGAAACCCTCATCTGAGCATGTGCCTCAGGCTTACTCTCTAAGGCTCCAGCCACCTGGAGCTGGGCACAGCGGGGCTTCCCACCCTAGTGCAGCCAGGACACTGAAATCCAGGGGGTGACACGATGTGGTCATCCCACAGGGAGATAGCAGCACTGCCCAGGAAGAGAGACCAGATTAAATGCGTCTCCCTGCTCTCAAGCAGCTCAGCCTAGCAGGAGAGCTAGGCTAGGATGTCACAAGCAGACATCCAGAGACTTGGGCATGAGGTGGGGGTGGGAGGAGGCCTCAGGTTGTACCCCTTCTCCGCTCCATGAAGCCCCCTTTAGTTCACTAGGCAGTGGTCTAGGGTAAGGGCTGGGTGCTGTGGTCCCTAGGCTGCAATGTTCTGGGTCAGAGACCAGGGCCCGGCTGTGCCCTGCCAGGGCCTGGGGTGAGCCGACCGAGGGTGGTGGTGGGGGCCTGCTCTGCCACTCTCCTAGATGCCCGGAAGCCTGAGGGCATGACGACTGGCTGCTTTCCCAGAAAATACAGTTCAGTTCGTTGTCTGCCTGGCCTGTCCTTGAGCCCAGGCCCAGCTCTGTCCCATGGTGGCGATCAACAGTGAGCCGCCCCTGCTACTGGAACCCAGGGAGGAGAATAGGCTCCCAGAACCTGAGAGACCCTCCTTGTGGGACCCTGGGCTCACCTCTCCAGCTCTGCTCTGCAGGCGAGGTGTCAGTGGAAGCTGAGTCTCCAATCCAGACCTCTGGGGCCTGGGGATTTCGAGGGCTGGTTGCTGTTGCATTCAGAGCAGCGGGCCAGCCTCTGGAGAACTCAGAGGAAGGACTTTGTTTTCAGGGAAGGAGACAGGGCAGGGGTCGCCTCCCCCTCCTTGATGAGTGAGTGGCCCCTCTCCAGCCTGTCTCTGCCAGGACGGGGGCATGGGGTCGATGGCGCTGGAATGACTCCCTGCCACCCCCACCCCTCAGTCTTTGAGCGATGGGCTTAGCACAGCTTGTGGTTGGTCATCCAGAGGGGACTTTCTGTGCCCTAGATCTAACCACAGTGAGCAGAGGACGTTTTTCTGCTGGGAACAGTGGGGTAGGCCTGCTGATGAAAGGGAGGGCTGACTCTGAGATGTGCGAGTTTAAAAACACAGGATGATCTTGCAGGAAAGTGGGAGTGGGGGTTGGGGGTTTAATCAAGTTACCTGTAGACATGGAAGTTCTTATGATTGAGGGGCAGGGAAAAGAACGCTCTATTTTCAAGATGGTGCGATGTTTGTGTGAGGGATGGGGGTGGAGAGGGGTGGGCAGTGGGCAAGGAGGTGGCCATGTCTCCCTCTTTGAGGCTTCTGCACTGACCAAGGCCCATGAAAGGGAGAATGAAAAGACCTGATTTCTAGTCTCAGCTCTGCCAAAGACAGACTGAGCCTGACTCAATGTTCTCATCTGTGAAATGGGTTGTTAAAAATGTGTCGCCTGAAAAATCACCAAGCGGTGGCAATTGGATGTGAAGCTTTTTCAACTGTGAGGTGCTGTAGATTGGGACTGATATTGCGGTCATCGGATAGACCTGGTGAAGGAGCCCCACCTTTTGGGACAGGGATGGGGAGGGGGAGGGGCAGTTGAATGGGCGCTCACATCATTCCTTCCCCACTAGGAGGAGCACTTGACACTTCCAGAGGATGGATTGTCTGTGTGGCTGGATGAGAGGGTGGAGGGGAGCAGAGTCCGCCCTGCTCCCCCCGTCCTCCCGCCCCCACCATTGCCGCAGGCTTCCCTTAGGGCAAACGTCCATCAGAGCAGGACCTTCCGCCTCCCTCTGCCCGCTCCCCACCCCGCCCTAGCATTGGCAGGGTTTCAGATACCCTGGGCGGTGGGGGTCGGGGAGCGGGGAGAGGGGGAAGCCTGGCCGCCAGGAAGGGTGGGGCTGCCAGGCAGGCACCGCCCAGCTGCAGTGTGACCCCGCCAGTCCCGGAAACTCTCCAAACCCAGGACCTCAACGGACGTCCGGCAACTCAGAGGGGAGGCAGCAGGGCCTGCCAGGACGGAGGGTGTGTGGGACGCCTCTGAGGTCCCGTTGAGAAAGGAAGAGCTGTGTTTTATCCTACTCTAGAGTCAGAAGGCTGTGTGATGTCCTCCCAGTGTTAACAGAAGTAGCTGGGCGGCCTTCAGAAATGCTTTTCATCCCCAGATGCTGGCATTGGGCGGTGCACATATCCTGGATTTATTAATTTTTAAAAAGTTGCCACTTGTTGAAGAGTGTTTATCATGTGCTGGGCACTTGCTCAGTTTGTTCCCTACATGGATCCTTCACCAGCTCAGGGAGACACAATGACATTATCATTGTGCCCTTTTCATAGATGAGGAAACTGAAGCTCAAGGGCAAGGGTTACTTGCTCAAGGTCACAGAAATACTAACTACTGGAGTCTGGATTCAAAACCAGGTAGGTCTGGCTGATTTCAGACCGCAGCTTCTTAATTTTCCTAGAAGGCAGGAACCGAAGTTCATTCACCCTTGCGGAACACCTAGACCTGACAGGTACCCAATAAAGAAGCATTGAATAGAGCTTGACACATTTTCGGGGGTCTGATTCTCTCCATTATAGTCTGATGAAATGACAGACTGGGCAAAAGTACGTATCTCAGCGACAAGCATACAGTTGGTCCACATACATCTAAAGGTAAGACCAGCTTTCCTCCTTTCTACATGCGGTATCTGTGCTCATGAATAATATTTTCAGAGAACACAGCCTCCCCTTGGGTCTCTGCCCAGGCAAGGCTATTAAAAGTCCCCATTAGACCTCGCCTTAGCGAGTGAAGGGCTTTGGGAGTGGGGTGGGGGGAGCTAAAGGAAGAGGCTGTGACTGTCTTCTCTTGGAGTCCCAGATGTCGGGAGTCTGGAAGTGGGGAGGAAAGACACCTGCTTTCTTTGCTGATGCCGCTGAGGGAGCCCTTCTGTCTGCCTGGATGGAGGTAGCCTGGAGGCTTCTGGACCTAGAAGCTTGGCTTGCACAGAACTCTGAGAGGCTGGGTCTCGCTGTCTGGCCCAGGTGTGTGAGATGTGATGACTGTGTCCTGCAGTGAAGGATGCTGGGTGAGTCGGGTCTTGTGAAAGAGGAAGGGGCCTGTGGTGGGCCAGGTAGGCTGACTCCAGGTCCTCTCGTCCCCCCAAGGTGCACTTGGCTTGCTTCCTCATTCCCTGCCTCCTGGCCTGCCTGTCTTCAACTCTCCTTGAAGTGGTCAGGATAGTACTGTTCCATACTTCCAACAGTTCAAGCCTCTCCGGCTGGGTCTTATCCAATCCACACTGACGTGGAATCAGAGTCCAGGCAGAAAACATAACCTATTCCAGAAACCTCAGCCGAGGGAAACCAGTTATAAAGGCATTGGAAGAGATGAAAGGGCAGATGTGGGTGAAAGCTGGCCTTGAGAATAGCAGCCACAGGAAAAAAACAACACCATGCCTGGTGGAAGTCTGGAGCAGAGAGAGTGTTTCCAGAACCCAGGGAGAGCCAGAGTCCTGGCGGAGGTTCCCTGGCAGGAATGGGGACCCCAGAGGTGATCTGCCAGATAGAGGGAGAGGGTGTGGGGAGAAAGCTCTGGTTTTTACCCTCCTCTTCCTCGTAGTCTCCTGACTGGTTGGGACTTGAGCAAATGCAGCCTGCAGGGGTCAGTCCCCCGTGAGGGAGGGCAGAGGAAGTGTGGAGGGGAGGGCAGACGGGCAAATGACCTCCTTACCTCCAGCTTGTCAGACCTTCGGAAAAGAACACATCTTTCCAAGCAGTAATCAGGAGCGTCAGCCCTGGAGAGTAAACTTGCCTCTGGAAGTAGTCCCAGATCCAGTGATGGTTACTGCAGTTAGTGGTGATGCCCAAGTGTTATCCCTACTGGGAGTGAGCCAGGGAAAAGGAGGATATGTGTGTGTGTGTGTGTGTGTGTGTGTGAGGTAGATCTGTCTCCTTACCTTTTTCAAAGGATAGGGGTACCTCCGTGCTTTTCATAGAGCACCAGTTTTCATGTTAGGTCATAATAGCAGTCTCTGGGGCAGAAAGCTCCATGGCAGGCCGTGAGACAGACGAACGTGCCTATTAGGAAGAGGCACTGGCCTCAGGAACAGGATACCTGAGGCTAAGTCTCAGCTCAGACAAGTCGCTTACCATCTTTGAACCTCAGGATCTGTGTCTTTCAGATGGGGACTGTACATTTTACAGGGTTCTGCAGAAATGCAGGACAACAGGTATGTGTGGGGGTTTGTAGACTACAGCAGGCTTGGGTAGAAAAGCCTGTGCCTGGGACACACACCATCACAGGAGAGTTGCTTAGTCTGCTTGTGGATTTGATGAGTCCCCGTGGAGTGGGCGCCTAAAACCCTCATTTTATAATCTCAGAGTCAAAAAGATCATTGCAGTCAGCTTGTCCAAGCTCTCTCCTAAAGGAGAGTCAGTTCTCCAGAGTTCTTGGAGATGATCCTTCCTACTTTTCCTCCTTCCTGCTTTCTCTCCGTCTCTCTTTCCAGTTCTCTCCCTGCCTGTTTTTCTCATTCCCTCTTCCTTCCTCTCTTCCACAAATATTTGGAGCACTTACTCTCTGGCAGGCAGTGTGCTGGATGCTGGATCCTGCAGCAGGAATGGAGACAGAAGTGCTCATGGAGCTTACAGTCTAACACTTGAAAGTCTGCAAACAGTGTCTGTTGAATACCTCTAGTCACAGGATACAGGATGCTTACTACTTTAGAAGACGGTCCATTTTGTGGGTTCATTTCCCCTTATTTAAACCAAATTCTGCCTCCACGGAATGCTTGTTCTGATCTTTGGAACTAGAGAGAATAAGTCTAACCCCATTTCCTATGTCACTGCCCTTAAAATGTGGGAAAATAAACATGGAACACTCAGAAAATATTCGCACTCTCCAGTTTCCACTTGTGAAGGGGGAGCTGATTCTCCGTGAAGTTAAATTCCTTAAGGGCATGAGGTCAGAGGCAGGGTGGGCTATCACCTGGGTGCTTGGGCCTGGTTCCCAGGCCACCTGGGGCAGAGGGAAGCTGTGTGGTGGAGACTCACGGAGGGACGCAGACGGAAGTGCGCAGGTGGCCAAGGAGGGGGGCGCATGTGAAGCAAGGGGGTCGGTCAGTGTGGAGGGTGCGCTGTGTGTGAGGCATGCTCTGGCTGTCTGCCTAGGACAAGCCTGAGCTCCAGCGTTTCTGGGCTGATTCACTACTTCCTCTCTCCCCAAAGGAATCCTCTTTATAGCTCTCCAGGCCGGACCCCTGGATCCCTGGGAATGCTGTCTGACAGCTGTGTGAGTGCAACCGTGGCTCCTGAACCGGGTGCCAGCTGGGCGTGCTCTGGGAGCCACCGCTTGGGATGTCAGAGGAGAGCTGCTGCAGCCGCCCTTCCGTCAGCAGGAAGCCCAGCCGCATACACTTGGACAGGAAGCCCCGGTGCTGGCCAGCTGAGCAAGCTCTGGTTTCTCCTGAGTCTGAGGCTTTGGCCCAGCATGGAGGGAGGCGAGCCAGGTGCTGTGGCTGGGCGGCACTGACAGCTCCGCGGGCTCCACCTCGGACTGGGGATATGGGTTCAAGGGTGTGAGCAGAAAAGCATCATGGAGGCTGGGCCAGAGGAGTTGCTTCCTGGAGGAAGGGTGAGGGAGTGGGAACACAGTGTCTAGCAGAGTTGGGCCAGCTGGCTGAGGATCTGCAAAGACTTTTGTGATGGTTCCAGACAGAACGTGTTCCCTTGGGTTCAGACCTCCAGCATCAACTCACACCAGCTCCAACCTCCGGGCTGCCTCCACCTCCAAGAAAACACAGGATCATCTCTTGGGGTGGGATGTCCACACATTCCCAGCTTGAAAATGACTCCTCTCGGGGAAAATTCTTTTGTAACATAGCAAGCTGCATTCTGAGTGAATTAATAAAATATGGAGTGTGCTCAGCTGGGGACAAAAGCAATTTCACATTCAAGGCTGATAATTTTGCTTCTGAGTGCTACATGTAAGGATCTTCAAGGCAGTCTATGTGTGCCTACAACCACCCCAAGGACCCCCAGAATTTGCAGAGTGCTTCAGTTTTTCACAAGTCACTCAGGGACTTCCCCCCCCACATTTGGGTTTTACAACCTGATAGGCCAGTAAGAGATAACTGATATCTGAGGACCAGGAGGTAAGTAGATCGGCTCAAGGTCCGGCAGCCCAGCAACGGCAGAGCCAGAAGCACTCCATAACTTCTGATGCTCTGGAAAGCGACCTAGACGATTACTTTCCAGGGACCTGAGCATCTTCTACCCTGCCCTGGACTGTGTGCCTTCAAGCACAGGCACACGGTGGGTTGGGTGGTGCTCCAGGCTAGAATCTGTTCCTGATAGCCCATGGCTTTGTCAAAACCTCCTCCTGGGTGAATCATGTCTGTGGCTTTAGTTGCTCTCCTTGGCATCTCCACAACTTTTAATTTGTGCCATTTTATTTAATTTTTTAAAAATATTTTTTGATGTGGGCCATTTTTAAAGTCTTTATTGAATTTGTTACAATATTACTTCTGTTTCATGTTTCTTTATTATTATTATTATTGGTCATGAGGCATGTGGGATCTTAGTTCCCTGACCAGGCACCAAACCCTCGCCCCCTGCATTGGAAGGTGAAGTCTTAGCCACTGAATCACCAGGGAAGTCCCTGTGCCATTTTAAAAATCTGCTGCTGCTGCTGCTAAGTCGCTTCAGTCGTGTCCGACTCTGTGCGACCCCATGGACTGCAGCCCACTAGGCTCCTCCGTCCATGGGATTTTCCAGGCAAGAGTACTGGAATAGGATGCCATTGCCTTCTCCGTTTTAATAATCTAGATTTCATCTATAGTTGATGCCTCTGTAATTCTGATTCTAGACCAGAGGTAGGCAATTTTTTTCTAAAAAGTGCTAGATAGTAAATACTTTAAGTTTGTGGTCCGTTTGATCTCTGTTGCAGCTGCTTAATCACAGTTGTTGATGCAGAAGCAACATAGACATGTCAACAAATAGGGTGGCTATGTTCCAATAAAACTTTATTCACAAAAACAGGCAGTGAGCTGGATTTGGTAGCTAAACTGTAGTTGGCTGACCTCTGCTTTAGAGCTCCTTTGACAAAGGCTCATTTGTTCATATACAACCACAACCGCTCTCCCCACTCTCTGCACCCATGTTGTGTTGACTATGTTTATATGTTTATACTTTGAGCTTAATAGGAATTCAGTGTTAATTCAGTGAATGAATACATGAATGAGTTTCAAATGAAACCATTATAGAACTTGTTAGGTTTCCATTCAGATCCTCGTCTGAAAGCAATATGATATTGTTGAGTCTAAGTTCATTGGGAAGAAGGGCTTCCCTGGTGGCTGAGATGGTAAAGAATCTGCCTGCCAATGCAGGAAATACAGGTTCGATCCCTGGGTTGGGAAGATCCCCTGGAGAAAGGAATGGCTACCACTCCAGTATTCTTGACTGGGAAATCCCATGGGCAGAGGAGCCTGGTGAGCTACAGTCCATGGGGTCTTAAAGAGCAGACACAACTGAGTAACTAACGCTTTCACTTTCATTGGGAGGAATTTGAAGGCTCTGGTTTCAACACCAATTCTGCGACTTTCCAGCTGTTAAAACTTGGGCATGTCAGCTACTCTATCTCAGTCTCAGGTTGCCCATATGAGATATAGGATGATAACTACCTCAAAGCATTGTTGTGGGATAAACAGAATGCATGGAAAGCTGGGGACCCAGTGTTGAACAGACAGTAAGTGCTGAAGAAATTGTGACAGTTGCTCCAAGAAGGAGGTGGTGTTACCGCTGGAAGCCCAACTGGGCCTCAGCACCCACCTCTGACACATGAGAGGACATTGTGAGAATAAGTAGAAAGATATCCCTTGGCATGGAAAAAGTAGGGTCATGTAGACCCAGACAGTTTTGCAGAGGCCTCCCATGTGGCTCTCCCATAAGCATCCTAAACTCACTGTCTAGAACAGACCTCCTCATCTTTATCCTCCACTTCCTAAGCTGCTCTATTTTTTAAAAGTCTGTTGAATTTGTTGCAGTATTGTTTCTGTTTTATATTTTAATGTTTTGGCTGCATGTGGGATGGGATCCTCACTCCCTGCACTGAAAGGCAAAGTCTTAACCACTGGATGGCCAAGGAAGTCAAGCTGCTCTTCTGTCTCCATCTCTCCAGATCCCAAGTCAGAAATCTGCAGGTCATCTGCAGATGAGGCTTGCTCCCTCCTATCCCAAGACCAGCAGCCACCAAAGAGCCACCCTCCCCGCCTCCCGATACCCCTCCTGTCACAGTCTTACACCTATGCAGTTGCAGTAGCTGCTTCCAGTGGCTCTCAACTCTATGCATTCAACCACTATGCTGTTATGTTTATGCTTCAAAATACACACTTACCTTGTCCTGCTCAGCTTCTAAAATCTCCAATGACTCCCCATTCATAGTAGACCAAAGTCCAGTTTCTTAGCCAGAGCTGTTCTCCATTGATCTCTGTTCGTCTTTCCAGCTTCATCCCTTAGCATCCTTTGTTTGCCATGCCACTTGTCCTAGCCTCACAGATGAACTTCAATCTATGCATTCGCCTCTTTTGTATTTTTATGTTGTTATGCACTTTTACCTTCTCATACCCCAGGATTCCCATCCTCTCCAAAATGTCACAAATCAGGCATTAAATACTATCCTGTAGCCCTAGAGTTTTTAAACACTGTATTTAAAGGTACTTCACTCAGTTCTAGTTTGGAACTTAGCTCTGGGAAAATTTGTGCCAATGGTATATTAAAGTGTCTGATATATAAGTTCCCTCTTTTTCCAGTGGTCATGTATGGATGTGAGAGTTGGACTGTGAAGAAAGCTGAGCCCCGAAGAATTGATGCTTTTGAACTGTGGTGTTGGAGAAGACTCTTGAGAGTCCCTTGGACTGCAAGGAGATCCAACCAGCCCATTCTGAAGGAGATCAGCCCTGGGTGTCCATTAGAAGGACTGATGCTAAAGCTGAAACTCCAATACTTTGGCCACCTCATGCGAAGAGTTGACTCATTGGAAAAGACTCTGATGCTGGGAAGGATTGGGGGCAGGAGGAGAAGGGGATGACAGAGGATGAGATGGCTGGATGGCATCACTGACTCGATGGACGTGAGTTTGAGTGAACTCCGGGAGTTGGTGATGGACAGGGAGGCCTGGCGTGCTGCGATTCTTGGGGTCACAAAGAGTCAGACATGACTGAGCGACTGAACTGAACTGAGTTAATTAAAAGGGAACTTATATATCAAATGCCTTCTGTCTAGAAGCGTCCCTGGTACATCCAGAAAAGAAATGTGCTGGCATTGGACTTATGGATCAGCTGTCTTAACAGTAAACACGAGGCTTCCAATCCAGTAGAATAATGATGCAGCCAGTGCTATATGAGTGCTATGTGACTAAGCTGTTCTTCCAGAGTTCCTCTGGTGTCATAGAGGGCTCCTCCCAGCAACAAAAGAACCTGTCACTGTGACCAATCGTGAATTCAACGCTGTAACGGAGTGGCCTTCCCCCACATCCTCTGCTTTAGCTCTCCTCTGAAGTACCTAGATAACAGTATTTGATGCACATTTCCTGAGTTGTGTGCCAGATATGAAAACCCCCCACTGCATGGAAGATGTTGACTACTTGACTATCATGAGCACACAGCCCCAGGCTTCCTGGAGCCTAAGGACGGATAAGGTTAACCTTGTGACCCCACCGTGTTCCTTCATCATCAGCCCGTCAGACACGTGCACAAACTGATTTTGAGACCACTCTCCCTCACTTGGCCTTTAAATATGCAGTGCTGAAACCCTGTGGGGAGCTCAGGGGTTTTTACAGTGTGAGCCACCTGTCTTGCGGCGCCCTGCAGTAAACCTTTCTCTGCTCCAGACTCTGACATTTCAGTTTGTTTGCCCTCACTGTGCGTTAGTCACATGAACTTGCGCTAACAGCATGATCAGCAGCTGGTTCTTGGTCTCCTACAACTTCAAAGCCTGGCGAGCTTGGAACGAAGGATGAGCCTCCAGGGTACAGGAAATGGAAGGGTGAAAAATCACATGGACGTTCTCCTTGACTTTCTGCTGATGGGTGATAGCAGCTCTCCTCAACCTTGGAAATGGCCTCAAGTGGAAACACCCAGGACTGGTCCATACTGGTCCTCTCTGGACCTCTCTGCTCCACCCCAGCTCTATCCCTGGTCTTACCTGCTGCCCACTCGGGGCTTATTGGAATCCTCTTGCCTCTCTTGCTCCCCTAAGAATAGGGAACCAGGACACGGTGCCTCACACGGTGTTGATGGGACTTTGAGCCCCATCTGTTTGCACCCCAGAGTTAGGTAGCCTAGTGGCATTTCCAGAGGCACAAAGGTATTTTCTTTTACAGAGCAATGTAAAAAGGCATAATTCTTCTCAGACATCAGCAAAGCAGAAAACTTGGGTAAATGAATAGAAATCTTTTCTTAAAAATAAGAGAAAAACAGTTGTTTTTGCTTAAAATATGCTGTTACTAACCTCTCTAATATAAAATTCCTTTTTGGTTTAGAAGTAGTGAAGTGTAATGGATGGAGAATGACATGGAAAAATTTCTCTTAATCAGTTCATCTCTATCTTATAAAATGCTCCTTTTGGATGCTAACTCACCTATACCCTAGGACTGTTAGGAAAAACATTGCTGGTTGGAATTTCTACAGTGCTTTGAACTGTTAGTAAGAAAGAACTGCGAGAGGCATGTCTGGGTTTTACAAACTTGAAATATTGAAACCTCAGCTTATTAAACAAATGGATAGATTTAGACATGGTAAAATAATCTACAACATTGAAAAGATGAATATCATGATGCATTTAAAATGTGATTAGATTTACTGAGGTTTAACTTAGCATTTTAAGTGAACCTTCTGTGGTAAAAGCAGTTACAGGACTTCTCAATATTGTATTGATTAGGATTTGGTTTGTGTTTAAGCAAGGTAGTTTGTTTCTCTTTCATGTAAAAGTTTTGGTGGGTGGTCTGCAGTTGATGTCACCTCCCTAGTATCAGAGATCCAGATTTACTCATTCATTTCATCAGTCAGTCAGTTAGTCAGCAAAATTTGTTTAGCACCAGTTAGGTACTGGCATTATAGAAATAGAGGAAGGGAAAAAAAGGACCAACAAAAATCTTTGCCATCGTGGACTTTACATTTTGTTGTTCTCTTGGGCATGGCCTTGACCTTATTGCCTGACATGGCAATATCTTTGCATTCTAGGCAGCAGTCTAGAGGAAGGAATGAAGAAGGAGGCAAAGAACGCACCTGTGTAATCTCTTAAGAAAGGATCTTGGAAGCCACATGACTTTTCCCTACAGTTCATGCAATGATTAGTCACGTGGTCCCACCTAACTGCAAGGGAAGCTGGGAAATGTAGTCTTAATTTCAGGTGACCACCATGTGACCAGGTGAAAGTCTATGAAGGAAGAAGGGAAGATAAATAATGGTGGAGGCAAGGGACTACAGGTATCTCCCACAAATAAGACTTGTAATTTAAAAATTCATTTTATTTAATTAGATGTGTTCAAAATATTATTTTTCTAGCATGCAGCAAATATAAAAATTATTTCACATTCTTTTGTTTTGTTGCTCATCTTTGAAATCTAGTGTCTATCTTACATCACTTGCATTCTCTCCTTCACTCATCTACATCTCGGTTTAGATCAGAACATTGCAAGTGTTCATAGCCACATTGGATAATGCATTCCTGGAGCCTGGCAACTTGAAATGTGGACCATGGTTCAGCAGCATCCACAACACTGGGAAGCTTGTTAGAAATGAAGACTCTCAGGCCCCACCCCAGACCTGCTCAATTAGAATCTAAGATCCCCATCTGACTGGTGTGCATATCAAAGTATGATGGGCACTGTTCTGTAATGCTTCCATGAGAACCTATTGGCAGTTTCCATGAGAACCTAATAAAAAGTCTAGAGAAAAGAGAAACCACTCCCAGTGAACTCTCTGGAATCAAGTGTGAGAACTGGTCAGGCACCATCTCTCCTTTTCCTGATCCCATTAGACTGTTAATTAGACCTTCTTAGAAGGGACACTTTTAAAGATGTTACATTTAAATTAAATTAATTTTATTAATTGACCAAGGGAGAGACGTTAAACAGTAACATAGTATTGTTGGGTTATGAGTGGATTTAATTTTCAAGGGTGTCCTCCAATGCCGTGAGCACAGCTTTAAAATACATTAGATTTCTCTCAAGCTTGTTGCCTGATTTTTTTTCCACAGCTTTGCTGCTAAGACGCTTCAGTCGTGTCCGACTCTGTGCGACCCCATAGACAGCAGCCCACCAGGCTCCCCTGTCCCTGGGATCCTCCAGGCAAGAACACTGGAGTGGGTTGCCATTTCCTTCTCCAATGCATGAAAGTGAAAAATGAAAGTGAAGTCGATCATTCGTGTCCAACTCTTAGCGACACCATGGACTACAGCCTACCAGGCTCATCCGTCCATGGGATTTTCCAGGCAAGAGTACTGGAGTGGGGTGCCATTGCCTTCTCTTTATTGAGATACAATTCACAGGCTATACAAGTCATCGATTTCAATTGCATATTTTTTGTATATTCACAGAGTTGTGCAACCATCACCAAAGTCAATTTCAGAACACTTTCATCATCTTTAAAAGAAATCCTATACCTCTCGGCCATTACTCCCCATTTCCTGCTAGCCCTAGGCAATCAGTAGTTCACTTTATGTCATGATAGATCTGCCTATCGGAACATTTCATATAAAGAAGCATACCATCTATAGTCTTTGGTGACTAGGATTTTTCACTTAACAGTTTTCAAGGTTCACCTATATTGTAGATGTGTGTGCCCGCTTGCCACATCTCTTCAGTTGTGTCTGACTCCTTGAGACCCTTATGGACTAGCCCACCAGGCTCCTCTGTCCATTGAATTCTCCAGGCAAGAATACTGGAGTGTGTTGCCATGTCCTCCTCCAGGGGATCTTCCTGACCCAGGGATGGAACCCTCATCTCTTACATCTCTTGCATTGGCAGGCAGG
Organism: Bos indicus; assembly: GCF_029378745.1. Taxonomy (NCBI): domain Eukaryota; kingdom Metazoa; phylum Chordata; class Mammalia; order Artiodactyla; family Bovidae; genus Bos; species Bos indicus. The sequence goes on from NC_091760.1 coordinate 73,889,603, forward strand.
TTCTTTACCTCTAAGCCACCAGGGAAGCCCCATATTGTAGATGTATCGGTACTTTATTCCTTTTTGTGGCTGAATAATATTCCATGGCATGGATATATCATGTTTTCTTTATCCATTCACAAATTTGTAAAGTGTTAATACAAAGCCAGCAAAAAGGGGGAAAACAGTAAGTAAATCTCAAGGAAGTAACAGCTCCTACAGGGTTCAAAGTCATAGAGAATCAGAATGGAAAAGAAAGGACTGAGTGATTTCCATGTGGAAAACCTGAAACCCAGGGTAGGAAAGCCATTTGCCCAGGGTCCTTCAATACCAGGGTTGGAGCTGGAACGAGGTCCAGATTGTCCTGACTCCGAGTCCCTGCCACCACCTGTATCCAGGGTCTCGGGGTTCCTCTCCAAGGTGGGAACGGTATTCCCTAGTGACAGCAGGGAAAGGCACAAGTCTTCTGTCTCAGTCTTGGTCTCTATTTTAGAGAATTGTTCTGAATTCAGAGCCCTAAGGTGGGTTTGAAGTTACTTCTGGAGAACTGTTTAGCAGCACTAGTACTGGGAAGTTTGTCTGATATTCTAGAACTCTCTCCACTGCACCTTCAGCCACTTCTCTCAATCATCAGAAAGAATGTATGAAAAACGCAGGAACCAAGTGCATCAAAGCTGAAACAGACCTCGCACCATCCGCTCAGGCATGAGCCGGTGATGTGGGGCGTGGAAGTCTGTTCCCTTTCAGCCTCCATCAAGGAGACGGGGCCATGGCTTTCACCTATTTGGGGATTCTAAATTAGGAAGACTGCATGCTGGGTAGTCAAAAACAACAGGTGTCCACAACCGTTATAAATCTAGTGTTCTCAAATGAGAAATAAATGGGAAGCTCTCTTCCAGCAAACAATGCCAGGGTTGGGGACTGACGTGGGGGCAGCAGGAAGGTATTTGAAACAAGCCTGAGTATCCTTCTAGAGGTACGTGTTCCCTTCTGACTGTCTCTCAGAGAGACAAAGGCAAGTTGAGTGGCCGACCAGGGTCCAACGGGTGATGAACCCACAAAGGGCCAAGACTCTGGGTCACGTGAGGAACAGCAGAGGTAACACACCATTTAACCCTGAGAAGAACTGGGAGAGTGTATTCTCCTGTCTTTAAATATTGGAGGAGCTCCCAACAAGTCAAGGTGGTCGGGGGAGGGGGTGGGCAAGACTAGAATTGAGAAGCGGGACAGTACAAGGAGGCAGGTTTCAGTTTGATGTGAAGATGTTTCTAGCAACCAGAAGTGACCACCAAGTGACAAGAGTGATTCCAAAGGTGGGGACCTCTCCTCCCCAGAAGTCTTCAAGCTGGGACATAGGAGGTCGGTGGATTAGCCTCTAAGATTGTGCTGTCCAATGCAGTAGCCACCAGCCACATGTGGCTTTTGAGTACATATAGAAATGATGGGCTTTATATAGAAAAGGGCACATACAGAAAATGATGGGCTTTTGAGCACATATAGAAATGATGACCTTTTGGATATATTGGCCAAGGCCAGAAGGCTGCCCCCTGCAGACACAGGTTCTTCTTCCAAACTTACCCCATTAGGTGAATCCTCAGGAGAGAAGGGAGGCAGGGCTGTGTTTCTCCCAGTGCTACCAGAGTCAGGAGGGGTGGAGGGATGAAGGTTAGGTGCGCCCAGGTTTATAAGTCCCGTGTAAGCCAGTGTCTAGTGTTGTGTGATGGAAAGAGACCAGGGTTATGGATTAGATGCCCGGTGGACCAACCTGTGTAACCTGTGTCTTCCCACCGGTGCCAGCAATGCCCACATGGGCAAGAACAGTGACTGTGCACGTAAGGGCACGTGGCCTGGCTATTGTTCGAGTCCTCGACCCCACACTTGGTGTCTCACCTGTGACATCCAGCACTGGTTTTCGGGGCTGGGCTTTTGCCTGTCTCTTAGCTGCTGGTCTTGTGTCTGAATTCTAGAACTGTGTGATTTCAGAGCCGTTAGAGCTCCCAGATACCATCTGGGCGTGCTGCAGATTAGGTAACTGGTCTATAAGAGGGGAAGTGAGGTGGCAGCGAGGAAGAGGGCTGCAATGGGGGTTGTCCGTGACACGTGTGACTTCTCCACCCCACCCCCACCCTGTCACCACCACTTCCTAGACCTAGTAATTCAGGAAGGCAGTCTGCCTAACCAAAAGGCAGGAAGTCCGGGCCACTCCCATCCCGGTGGCAGCCGGTTCTATTCTCAGGCCATCAGGGACCACACGCCCTCCAGGCCTGTGATATAAGCCCGGACTGCTCACTTCGGTTCTAGGATCTGCTGCATTCGGCCTGTTAGTTGTTTATGTTTTTCTTGCATTTTATATCTCTCTGACAACCTCAGGTCATCTCAGGTTCTCATGGATGTCTTCCAGACCCAGCATCTGGGAAGACACAAGGAGATATTTTCCGGATTTTTGTCATCATACTTTTCCCATTTACTTTATAGTTCATTGCATACGTGCTAAGTCACTTCTGTCACATCTGACTGTGTGACGCTGTGAACTGTAGCCCACCAGGCTCCTCTGTCCATGGGATTCTCCAGGCAAGGATACTGGAGTGGGTTGCCATGCTCTCCTCCAGGGAATCTTCCTGATCTAGGGATGGAACCCTCACCTCTTACATCTCCTGCATTTGCAGGTGGGTTCTTTACTACCAGCACCACCTGGGAAGTCCCTTATTGTTCATTAAATGCAACATATTAAGTTTAATATTTTAATGCAAATCTATTTCAAACTCCAAGAATTGATAATAAAATAACATTTCTTTCTGAAAATACCTTTAAAAACAAATCATCCATGATGTAGTCAATGGAGTACATATTACAAAATCAGTTTTATCATAAATATATTTGAGCCCAAGTTTCACTAGCCATGAACCAGAAGTGTGATATGCTTATTACTAGATTGCCTCTGTATATTGCATTTATCTCATATCCTTTCTGTATATGCAAAATGCATTATAATCACTGATTCTAGATAAATCTATTTCTTGGAGAGTAATCAACAGGCCAAGAGGATGTTTTTTTATATGAAGAGGAATACAGGCAGAGGAGGCTGAGTATGCTCACGGTTCATGTTCACAGCACAGATGAGGAACCTCTTCAGAGCTGGAGCCAGACTCCCGGGTTCTTTTCTTAGCTTTGCTGCCATAGAGCTGGCGAGCTCTGGCAAGGCAGCTCCCTCTCGGCCACCTCTTCTCCAGCCTCAGGGACAGCTGAGTTGAGTGAGACGTGTCACTAAGGATAGCCTGGGATTACAGGAAAGGTGCTGACCCTATCGCAGGGTGCCATGGTGAATTGTTCTGGGGGGCTCAGCCCCCCAGTATCAGCATGGGTTACCCCCATCATGTGCCAGGAATATGCTATTAAAAGGCCTTCTGCAGCTGACTGTCCGCAATCTCTGTCCTACCATGCAGTTGGGTGAGATCTCTTCCAAGCTGTGAGCTTCTGACAGTTTTTAGCCAAAAAAAAAAGAAGAAGAAAAAACAAACAAACCAGTCACTTCAGATTGGCCTTACATCCTGTCTTATTTGCTGATGAAGCAGCCTTTCTTACGCACAAACTTTTGAAACCTACCTCTTCACAGGAGACCCATCTTAAGGGGATAAGCTTTAGCACTGAAAATTCTCTTTCCATCTTTGCTTGGTGGTTTGTTCTCATCTATTCCAGGCCCTAAACTTCAGCCTGATTTGTGCTGTCTGAATATTTGTGTTAAGCAGTCAGCCTGGACTTCATCAGAATGGCAGCCTTTTAGGGAACCCTGTTGTAGGGCTAATGTCTGGGGTTTCAAAGAGCGTGCACTTCAAGGCTCTGACCTGTGCTCCAGAAGGGTAAAGGTTGGCACTAAAAGCTGCCATCTTTATGGGGGATATTAAGCAAATGGAGTTTTCTCCTAAAGCAGCCGAAAGGGGCCAGCAGCAATTCAGAAGAAACTTGGTGGGGCCCAAAGCTGCACTCACCACCTAGTGTCTCTTACTTCTCTTGAGTGTCTGCATGCTCCTGGAGAGTATTTCTGGAACATGTACTATCAACTCTATACTGAGGGTTGAGTGGGGGGGCAGACCTAACATGAGTATTACTTCGACAGTGCTAGTGGCTCCTTCCCAGCTTCCTTTCGTGGGTTTGGACACCCAGGCCTGACCTGTCCGCCAGCAGAAGGGGACTGGCCTTTGTGTGGCTACAATCCCGGTACCTGAAGCTCTTGGACCAAACTGAGGATTTTGCCTTTAGTCCTCCAGGTCCCCCCTAGCACTAAAACTCTGTCCAAAACCCCACTCAGCCCAGGCAGCTGGCGAATCTCTTGCCACTTTCTCGAATGTTCTCTGTGTCTTCAGCTGGGGTTCTGTTCTGGTCTGGATGGTCACCAGCTCTCACTACACAGCCCAGCTTGGATGCTGGCTACTGCCAGTGTCCCAGTGGCCCTGCAAACAGATAAGACTGGTGCAGACTCCTCATTTCCCAGCTCCCTCAACCTGCTTCCATTTCTGTGACCCTCCCCAGCAGGGATGGGCTCCTCCTCCACTCAGCACCCAGCTAGGAACCTGACAATCAGCTTAGATCATGCCCTCCTCAGTCCATCATCCAATTAAAGATAATTCTCTCACTCTCAAAAATACTGATTTCTCTCCAGTTCCACTTACAACCTTAGTTCAACCACCTGTAGCTGTCTTGCTCACCACTGCAGTCTCAGCTTCCAGCAAAGGACTTGTCAAGCAGTTGCTCATAATATTTGTTGAATTGATGAGTGAGAGTGAGTGAACCAGTGTAGACCGTCCATGGTGATCTATCTAGTCTCATCTCTCCCCTCACTCCTGACACCAGTCCTGAACTCCTTTCGGCTCCCTGATCCACCTCTTTTGGAAGACTTCTCTTGTCCTCCCGTCTGAATGAGATGGCTCCTCTGTGCCCCAGAGCACCACACGCCCAGCCCATTTCTATAGAGCACACGTCCCACGGCGTTGGCGTGTGTGTGTATCAGTTGTTCTCACTTGACAGTTCCATGAAGCAGCATCTGTGTCTCACTAGTCTTTGCATTCCCAGCACTCAGCACACAGGAGGGGATCCTCATGCATTTGGTGACTAAAGATCTAGAAAGGCCTGCTTCCTCACTTGACCCCTTGCCACCCTCATGTTGCCCCCATGCCTCATGCCATCCTCCCAGGTTTTGGCACTGGTCAGATGTGCATTGTGGTCCAAGAGTCTCAGGACAGTGCCACTGGCAGTCTCTATCTGGGCACTGGCAACACCTATCCCTGTTCTTGTCCTGTATTAGGGTGTCCTAACCTGGTAGGCTGCAGTCCATGGGGTCTCTAGGAGTCAGACACGACTGAGCGACTTCACTTTCACTTTTCACTTTCATGCATTGGAGAAGGAAATGGCAACCCACTCCAGTGTTCTTGCCTGGAGAATCCCAGGGACGGGGGCGCCTGGTGGGCTGCCGTCTATCGGGTCGCACAGAGTCGGATACGACTGAAGCGTCTTAGCAGCAGCAGCAGCAGCAGCAGCAGCAACCTGCACAGTGGGGTGTACTTTCCTGCTTCTAACCTCTCAGAGTCTATCCAGAGCTCATGCCCTGTTCTGGCATTTTCTGACCGGATCTCCTGTAGTGTTCTGTGTTAGGCTGACCCCTTCACTGGGCCACGAACCCCCAAGCAGGGTGACATCTAATTCATGTCTGACCACTCTTTCCCACGCCCCCAGCACCCAGAACTAGGGTCTGTTGGTGGACAAAATGTTCCCAGGAAAGGACGGATGGTGCCCTTGGACAGATCAGAGGCTGAGGGACTCAGGGAGGAGTGGGGTTCTGGGAGTTAGGATGACTGAAGGGAAGCCCCAGAAGTGAGAAGGGAGAGGAGTAAAAGGGAGCTATTTCTCCCCAAGAGTGTGGGTAGAGGATGAGATGGTGTGGCAGGGCCAGCAGGGGAACAAGGCGTGTATGGAGGAAGGGAGATGGCAGAGCAGATTGTCGGTCTCAGCGCCTGTTATACATGCCCAAGCCCCCTCCCCCTTCCCAGGGAAGCCAACTGATGGGCCTGTGCCCACAGAGCTGTGCCCGTGGGGGCCATCTGCCTGTGCCTCTCCTCAGCCACAGCAGCTCTTGCTCTCCCCATGTGATGTAAAAGGCTTCACATCCTTTATTGTGCTAAAAATCCAGTCAGAGAAATGCTTAGAGAAATGCTTTCTGTTTCCTCTATGAAGGATGTGAAGCGAAGGTTAGTTATCTTCACCACTGCCATCCCCTCGCCATTTCTTACATCTCTGTCCCCAAGTATTCACCTTTATTATCTCATTTTGATCATCACAGCTGCCATTATTTACACTTCCTGGTTAAAGACACAGTTCAGAAAGGCTGAAGGGCTAACCCTAATCCCAGGTCACACAGCTAGCCTTGCGGGGTGGTGGAGGTGTGGATTGCGAAACACGCTCTGGAATTCCTCGTAGAAAGTGTGGGCTGGGGCACAGCCCAAATCTACTTGTGTACACGTGGAGTGTGCCCGTCCTGGTTTCCTCTGTGAGCACCTGTGTCTGTTCACACCTCTGCACGTCTGGGGGTGCATGTCCAGTTCAGGACGAGCCTTTGCAGGTGTGGATGTGTGGAACCGCACGGGGGGCAGCCTCAGAGTCGCAGGCGCGTGTGAAGGTGGCCTGGGCTCCTGCACGCGCGTGCACACAGGCACTCTTCCCCTGCTCAGATGTCTTGGCTGAGGGTTTGACAACTGAAACCCAGCTGCGTTCTGGCCGGGAAACATCCGCAGTGGAAACCTAGGAGGAGCTGACAGTCCCTAAAGAGGGGTTCCACACGCTGCCAGCAAGCGCTCCTGGCCCGCTGCCTAATTCCCTGCAAATGCTCTTTAAATCTGTTTCTAATTTGGACTCTGCCATCCCCTGCCCCCATCCAGCCCTCTCCGCTCTCCCGGCTTGCCTCAAACTTGCAGTCAAATTATGCTGAATAATGGCTGCAGAATGGGGAGAGTGCTAAAGGTCGCCAGTGGGCTGTTGCAGGGTGTAATAATGTCACATTTTAATTTACACGGGAAACGGTGAGGGGATCAAAACCAATAAATTTTGGCTGCACTCACAACCTCAGCCAACGGTTAACTCCTGCAGGTCATGCCACTTCCAGGGAAGAAATTACTAACTGTCACACCCCACGATCCATGGTGCTGGAGAAAACCCATGTGCGTTTGTACAGATGCAAAACACGGCATTTTCGTCTGCAAGGAGACGTGGACTTGGAGACCTGCAGCGTCAGCAAGAATCTCTCCAGTTATCACAGCATCACCCAGATGTTCTGAGTATTCAGATTCTAAAACAAAATGTGTCTCCCATATATTTTGCAGTCCTGTGAAGTATTCAACATCGGGATGACCCAGATCCATGGGAAAGTGTATACAAAGTGGAGTGAGAAGAGTCAAGAGCAGAGTTGTATGTACACATTGATGGCAGCTCTGAAAGCTTATTTACAGGCAAGAACGGTGGGGAGGGGTTACTGGGAGACATCTGTTGGAACTGTATTTGTGTGGAGGGGCTGGGGATGTGGTATGGGATACAGTTGTTTTAATAACTAATATGGACTTAAAGCATGAATTCTTAGAAGGCAGAGAGCTTGTTTTACTGACCTATTATGGTCCCTTGAGGACCAATGCAGTCCAGAGATCAGGAGGTCTAGAGATTGTTCTCACCTGTGCTACAGGGCCAGGTAGATGGGAAAATCATGGGCAGGACGAAGCCGTGGGTTGTCGATGTCTGGAGGTTTTTGCTAAAGAGGCTGTGATCATGGTGATCTGGTGAGAGCCCCTCCCCTTCCCCCCAGCATCCTGAGAGTCTACAACTAGCGTGTGCTCCAGGGGCCTGGCGTGCTGCCCATCCCTCAGCTGGCTCTGCAACCGCAGGAAGGTGGGATCTGCAGTCCTGGGGGCCACCGCTGGGAAGCTGTGAGGCTGTCAAGACTCTGGAGCACACACTGCTCCATCTGGCTGGAAAGGAAGTGGGAGGGGGTGAAGCTGCTCTGGGTTGAACGACACCCTGAGGGGTTGTATTCCCCATTCCCGCCACACACCAGACAAGCGGCCACCAGGATGCCTTGGGAAGAAAGAGGAGGATGGGCCCACACGTCTGCAGTGCCTCGGGCCTGTCTCTGATGTCATCTCTCAAGGCACTTCCCTTTCATATCCTTCTCCTTTTTAAATGGTTGCCATTTATTTAGTTATCTGTGATGCTTAAGACTTTGCATATGTCAAAAGCCTCATTTAATCCTCAGAACACACCTGCAAGGTAAGTGTGGCAGAGATGGCTAACCTTCAACCGAAATCCCTACTTCCCTTTCTTTAGGGCTGAGTTCTTGCTGGGAAGTAGATGCTCATTCAGGGACTGCAGTTTCCAGCTTTGCAGCTAGTTGCGCCCAGAGAACTGGGTTCTGACCAGGGGGTGGTAAGCAGAAGTGAGTTGCTCCACTACAGAGCCTGGCCCATGAAAACCTCCCAGGAAGCCCTCTCTAAACTCTGTCCCCTTCTGCCTGCGTGGAACAGGGGCTAGCCCCAGGATGACCTTGGAAACCACAGATTTAAAATGACAGAATATCTTTCAGCCTGTGTGAAGAAAGATTGCTCAGTCCCTATGTTCCCTGCCCAGTCCTGAGCAAGATGTAAACTTATACCCTATTGTTTCCAAGCCCTTAGACTATTGGGAGTCTGTTTGTTATAGCAGTTAACCCTCCCTAGGTATAATAATTAATTATGAATTCCCATTTCTATTTTACAGATGAGAAAACTGAGACTCAGAGAGGAAAATAAATTGCCCAAGGTCACTTATTCAGTACTAGCGGGGTCACCATGCAAGTCTAGCCCTCTCTGGTTCCATGCTCTAGTCTTATGAGTTTCCCCAAGTATGTTCCACAGAACACTATTAACGCAACAAAGACACCCCAAAACATCTATGCTCAAATAAGTTTGGGAAATGCCAACTTAAAGAGAGCAGGCTTCTTTTTGCAGCTCTTTTAAGGATGTTTATATGCTAATGACCTCTGAGATTCACCACCATGAGGGCCAGTAGGCAGGGAGCAAAGGGTTTCCCAATCTTTGAGACCACAGAAGCCTTTTCTCTCCAGAGCTTTGTTGAGAGGAGCACACTGGGAGCACACTTTGGGAAAGATTGAACTTCAGTATGCTCCCCATTAAGGGTTGGATTGTGTCTCTCTACGAACCCCTCGAAAAGAGATACTGAAGTCTTAACACTCCTTACCTCAGAATATGACCTTATTTGGAAATAGAGTCTTTGCAGATTTAAGCAAGCTAAGATGAGGTCTTTGGGTAGACCCTAATTCAATATAACTGGTGTCCTTGTAAAAAGGGAAATTTGGACACAGACAGACAGGAAGAGATGTGCCAGGAGAATGCCGTGGAAGAGCAAAGGATGGGAGAGATCCATCTCCAAATGAAGGAGAACCTAGCATCACCAGAAAACACCAGGAGCTAGCGGAGGCAAGGGAGGACTCTCCCCCAGAGCTGACAGAGAGCGGCCCTGCCAACAACACCTTGATCTCAGACTTCTAGCCTCCAAAACTGAGAACGAGTACATTTCTGTTGTTTTTAGGTGCCTGGTTTTTGGCGCTTAGTCCTGGGAAATGAATACACTGCCTCAAGCTCCTTTCAAGACTGAAGTTTCTTGACATTGGTACCTTACAGATGGGGCTTCCTGGGTAACTCAGATGGTAAAGAATCCAACTGCAATGTAAGAGACCCAGGTTCAATCTCTGGGGTGGGACGATCCCCTGACAAAGGGAATGGCTATTCCACTCCAGTATTCTTGCCTGGGAAATCCCATGGGCAGAGGATTCTGGCAGGCGTCCATGGGGTCGCAAGGAGTCAGACATGACTGAGTGACTAACACTTTCATCTTACAAATAACCATCCACATGACTAACCAAGGTGGCTTCAGTTTACCAAAATTGAGATGGGGGAAAAGAGAGGTGGGAGGGACGAGTGGCTGCTAAGAGCTTCAGCCTTGATGCCAGGCTCTGCACCCCATTTTGACTGCCTGATCTCTCTACACACAGTTTGTTCTTTTGGAAGGTGAGCAAGACTCACACTCACTTCAGAGACTGAGAGGAGAGTTAAATGAATTAATACACCTGAAATATCTAGACTAGTACTTGACAGACAGCCAGTGTCCATTCCTTTAAAGTTATCCAGGCAGTGGACTTCCCTGGTGGTCCAGTGGTTAAAAATCTGCCTTCCAATGCAGGGGACATGGATTTGATCCCTATTTGGGGAACTAAGATCCCACATGCTGTAATGAAAGCCTAGCACAGCAATAAGTAAATAAATATTCAAAATTATCTAGGCAGGATGGCATGGTAACTGGGCTAGGTGGAGTGGCAGATGGTGAAGTGGGAAGGTCAACTTGTGTTTGAATTAAAACTCTGCTTTTTACCAATGATGATACCTGGTAGGTAAGCTTGCTTAGCTTTTCCAAGTCTCAATCTCCCCATCTCTACAATAAGAGTCGTGTCTGTTGCTACCAGAGGGTCTTCAAAGAAGATAAAATCACAACCCTCACACAGATAACAAATGAACACTCACGAATGGTTTTATTTAATTTATTGTTAATGAGTGAATTGGAGTGATGTTACAATTGGTTCAAGGGAGAATCTTAAAAAGAGACACATGTGTAGATCAGAAATCTTGAAATGCATCTTCAAATGGACACAGCCAACTGGCTTTTGCACCGTGGATGGGGGCTGCCCAGCTTGTGTGCGCGTCACAGTCAAGAATCCCTGTGTCCTCTGTTCCCTACAACTTACACAGCCACAGAAGGAGTGAAGAGACTAGAATCAGCCCACAAAGGTGTGCTCTAAATAATACGTACTTTTCTATTAGAGACACCTAGTAATCATTTTTGCTTATTCCAGATTTCCTTATGGTCTTTGCCACTTCTTGCCACTGAATTGGTTAACCTGACCCTAGCTGGGGTCCTAGCCTGGGCTGAGACCCCCAGTCCTGGCCAAGGAGGTTCTTTTTCTGTTCATATTCATGTAGCCAATAATGAAACCAACGCTGACGCTGGAATAGCATACGCTGTACTCAATGTACAAAGAATGGGGAAAAGGGAATCTAGTTCACAAACCAACTTCTCAACCCAATTGGTGTGGAGACTGCAAATATATAGGAGAGTTGAAGTAAAAGAGAAGGACTTAAAAAGAGTGGGAGAAATATTCATGAATTATCCCAGAATAGGAATATGGTTTGGACCCAGAAATGATGCAGTTCTCCTTTCCATTCCTTGTATGAGCTTTCTGGATTGCTGTCACAGCAACTAACTGTCAACTGTCATGGCTCCTGTGGCTGTGCCATTTAGAAGCTAACACCACCGAGAGAGGATACTGGGGGGCTACAGTCCACGGGGTTGCGAAGAATTGGACACAACTGAGCAACTAACACTTTCACTTTCACTTTTCGTATTACACTGAGCATATGAGGCTCAAGGTCTACTGGAAGTTAAATCCTTTGCCATCTTGGGCCTCGTTGATTCTAATCTGTTCTTGTTTTTCACTCTTCACCTCCTGAAACTTAGATAACAGTGATTGTTTCTTTTTGAGCAAAGGTTGGGGTATGATTCTGGGACAGCAGTCTCTTACTTATTCATATATACAAGATAAGAAAAAGATGAATATGTGAAAAAGTAAGTTACTGAATAAGATACGACCCTAGTTTCATAGAAACAAACAAGCTGTATGTGTGTGTATTTGTGCATGCATACACACGAGTGGGTGTGTATACATAATGCTGACTAAACACAGACCAGTGTCAGGGAGAACACACAGACTGTAAACCATGCCTGCCTCTGGAGGGCAGGCCCCACTGGGATGTGGATCCTGAGCTTCTGTCGTGTGAATAAAAACCAATACCTGCTTCACAGTATATTGTGACTGAGGAGTGTCTGAAAGAACTATATCTGTAGTGCTGTGTGCAATGCCTAGCATTTGTAAATGGTAGATTTTCATTTTTTTAATGATAGGATTTGTGGTATTATTAGCATACATTCGAAAAGCCTGGAGCTCCCCGGAATGTTCTCAGAAGAAATGACTAAGAGAATCAACCACACTGCTGCCCAAGGCCCTCTCCTTTTGAAAGAAGCTAGTTTTGAAATCCTGGGCTTGTGTCTGGGGACTCACCTGCGTGCCCCTAGCCCCGCTGAGGGTTGGAGGGGAGCTCCCTCCTGAGTTATGACCTGGGGGTGGCTCCTGTTTGCTGTGCTTCCTCAGCCCAGCTGGCACCCCTAATCTCAGTCACCTGTGTTTAGCTTGACAAGCTACTGGGCCACAAAAGTGGTGCCTGGCTGGACCAGACTCCAGACAGAAGGTCTGCCTCTATGCCCAGTGCCCCCCTTCTGCCGAGGCTGGGGTCTGAGCCACCCTTAGCTACATATGAGTGCCATCCCCTTAGCTCCATATGAACAGCATCCCCCCACTAGGGGAAAGGGGTGCTGGTCACAGTGTGCAAAGAGACAAAATAGAGGTTTTGAGGATCTAATTTTAGCCTCCAACTCATCCCTAAAGAACAGCCTTATGCCCCAGAGAGGACTTGGGAAGGGATCAGAGTACTCGAATCTGGTGAAGGCTTGCCCACTAACTGGCTTCATCACCATGGACTGGACCTTAGTATTCTCATCTGCCCACTGGGAATAAGACTAGTGTTTATCTCCCAGGGCTATTGTGAGGCTCAAATGAGGTTGTCTGTAAAGGTGCTTTGTGAGGTGTGAGGTTCTGTAGAGATTTAGTTTTGGATGATGCAATGAGGTGCTGCAGGAAACCAAACGTGCTCTGTATGTGTGTGTGTTAGTTGCTCAGTCATGTTCGACTCTTTGCGACCCCATGGACAATAGCCTGCCGAAAGCCTCTGTTCATGGAATTCTCCAGGTAAGAATACTGGTCCGGGTTACCATCCCCTTCTCCAGGGGATCTTCCTGACTCAGGGATTGAACCCGGGTCTCCTGCATTGCAGGCAGATTCTTTACAGTCTGAGCCATGAGGGAAGCCCCATATGCACTATAATAACAGCAAATATTATATGGCACTTACCCCATGCCAGGCCCTTTACGTCTATATAGTCATTTAATAGTCACAGCGGCCCCACGAGGAGTGTGCTATTATTCAATCTTCATTTGACAGATGAGAAAACCGAGGCAAAGAGAAGTAAGTAGCTCCTCAAACCCTCCTGTGGCAACAGGCCACCTGGACAGAATCCTTCCTGTAGGAACTGTCTCATCACCGAACCCACACACTCAACTGGGTTTTCTTTACCTTTTTATTGCAGAATATTTGAACATATATAAACTAAAAAGAATCTTAGCATAAAATCACATGAATTCTTGTTACCCAGATTTACTAATTATCAACTCATGGCCAATTTGCTTCATCTTTATCCCCTCCTTTCCCTGATTTGGGCTTTCCCAGTGACTCAGATGGTAAAAAATCTGCCTGTAATGCAGGAGACCTGGGTTCAATTCCTGGGTTAGGAAGATCCCCTGGAGAAGGGAATGGCGACCCATTTAGTATTTTTGGTGAATTCCATGGTCAGAGGAGCCTGGCAGGCTACTGGGGTCCATGGGGTCACAAAGAGTCAGACATGACTGATGACTAACACTTTCACTTTTTCCCTGGTTTATTCTGAAACAATCCCAGAAATCATGTGTATATATATTTATTTCATTTTGTGTTTTCACAAGATAAAGATTTTTCCCCAAACATTTACCATAAAACCATTGTTGCCTAAAAATTTTTAATAGTCATAGCATCAACTATTCCAAAATTTTACTTGAATTGGGATACAAATCTGGTTCATATATTATAGTTGGTTGATAGGTCCCTTCAGTTCAGTTCAGTTCAGTCGCTCAGTCGTGTCTGACTCTTTGCGACCCCATGAACTGCAGCACGCCAGGCCTCCCTGTCCATCACCAACTCCCGGAGTTCACTCAGACTCACGTCCATTGAGTCAGTGATGCCATCCAGCCATCTCATCCTCTGTCATCCCCTTCTCCTCCTGCCCTCAATCCCTCCCAGCATCAGTCTTTTCTAATGAGTCAACTCTTGACATAAGGTGGCCAAAGTACTGGAGTTTCAGCTTTAGCATCATTCCTTCCAAAGAAATACCAGGGCTGATCTCCTTCAGAATGGACTGGTTGGATCTCCTTGCAGTCCAAGGGACTCTCAAGAGTCTTCTCCAACATCACAGTTCAAAAGCATCAATTCTTCGGCACTCAGCCTTCTGCACAGTCCAACTCTCACATCCATACATGACCACAGGAAAAACCATAGCCTTGACTAGACGAACCTTTGTTGGCAAAGTAATGTCTCTGCTTTTGAATACGCTATCTAGGTTGGTCATAACTTTCCTTCCAAGGAGTAAGCGTCTTTTAATTTCATGGCTGCAGTCACCATCTGCAATGATTTTGGAGCCCCCTAAAATAAAGTCTGACACTGTCTCCACTGTTTCCCCATCTATTTCCCATGAAGTGATGGGACCAGATGCTATGATCTTCGTTTTCTGAATGTTGAGCTTGAAGCCAACTTTTTAACCCTCCACTTTCACTTTCATCAAGAGGGATAGGTCCCTTAAGATCTTTAAAATCTATATGTTTCCTTCTCCATTTTCTTTCTTGTATTTCATTTGTTCATGGTTGTTGTTTGAAGAAACCAGGTCACTTGCCCTGTGGAGTTCACCACAGTGTGGTTTGCTGAATGTACCCCTATGGTTTGTTTATGGCTATGGCTCCTCTGTCCCCTAGATTTTCAGTAAATTGGTAGTTTCATCTAGAGGGCTGCCTGATTCCATTCTTTCTTTCTTTCTTTCTTTCTTTTAGCAAGCGTATTTCAATAGATAGTACCCTTTTCTTCCTTTCAGTCCCCCAACTATTGATCTCTCTTCTTCCCAGTTTCTGGGGTATGTCTTGAAGAATGTGTCCTAGGAGTAGGCACACTTGGATCTAACGGGGACAAAACTGAAAAGGAAATGGTTTAAGACAACATCTAGAAAACTCAAAGTCTTTACCTGTATCCACTGTTTAGTTAAGACAGTCCCCTTCATCGTAATAGTAACTATAACTTCTTGAGTGTTTACAATATGCCAGGCCCTGCTTTGATTGCTTGTAATATAAAAACTGCTTTTTTCTTCTTAACAATGCTGTGCAGTCAGTACTAATAGTATTATCACTTATAAAAGGGGGACCAGGCCCAGAGAGATTAAATCACTTGCCCAAATCTCACAATGGTGTTTGCCAGGGAGAACAGTTCTGTCTCTGGGAGTCCTTGACTTAGGGACTCTCTAGGTCTATAACATTAACACACTGTGAAATGCTGTGTTCTCTGATTGACCTTTTGTGATCTCAAAATAGTGTGTCAAATACAAATTCCTCTTTTATCTTTCAGAGAATTTGCCTCTGCGACAGCTGCTCACATCCAGATTCCTCGTCTCAAGGTCCTCTTGTAGACATAAGAACTATGCTGCCTTCTCAGGCAGCATTTTGCAAGATTCAGGGAAATGACGTATCCACCTGGAGTCCTTGACTTTTTCTTGATGCTAGAGAACCACAGTGATGCCTTCCTATAAAGGCAATCTGTTAGACACTGGTTTGTTTATTTATTCATTGATCACCTTACAAAACACCCACTCCTCACTCCACCTGATAAAACCAATTCTGCTAGTCCTAGGGTTGGAGTCGTTCCTACCTAGCTCTGCTGCTGCTGCTAAGTCGCTTCAGTCGTGTCCAACTCTGTGCGACTCCATAGACGGCAGCCCACCAGGCTCCCCCGTCCCTGGGATTCTCCAGGCAAGAACACTGGAGTGGGTTGCCATTTCCTTCTCCAATGCATGAAAGTGAAAAGGGAAAGTGAAGTCTCTAAGTTGTGTCCAACCCCTAGCGACCCCATGGACTGCAGCCCACCAGGCTCCTCCATCCATGAGATTTTCCAAGCAAGAGTACTGGAGTGGGGTGCCATTGCCTTCTCCCTACCTAGCTGTGGGCTGTGGCTAAACTGGGCTATGCCTAAACCACGAATCTCTCTGTTTTACCCACACAGGGATAATGATCTTTGCATCTTTCAGGGATGCCTTTTGTCTAAGGCTCCTCACCAGAAAAGGGAACCCATGATATGTCATGTGACAGGTTCAAGAACCGTTCTGCTGGGAGCCAAACCTTGGGGTGGTGAGGTGGGGCTGGAGGAGGGCAATAGCCAGCAGTGGCAGAACCAGCTGCATCATTTGCAGGGTTTATTGCAAAATCCCAAACACAGGGCCACTTGTTTCAACATTATCAAGAATGGCAAGGCAGTGACAGAAGAGCATTAAACCAATCATGGGGCCCTTCCAAGTTGACCCTCACTGGTACTTTGAGACCCATCCACAACACTTTTATAAATGGCGTGGTATCTGTGAAATGAGACCAGCTAGGCTGGGCTGTAAGTGCTACTACGTTACACAGGGCCTCAGTTAACTCTGAATTGTGGAATATTCCAGATGAAGCGATGGTGGAAACAGAGAACATCCGGAGGGAAAGTCTTGGGTGTTTGGAGACCACACCATGGTGAAAATGGTCCAGCAGTGATTTCTGCCTCAGAGTAAGGGGATGGGGGCAGAGTATGGAAAAATACATATGTTGATTTAGTTATAAATGCAAACCATAGAAAGTAAAGCTCCCACTGTAGCTTCTTGGTCTGTTCAAGAGGCAGAGAAGGTAGGTGAGAAAGCCTGGCACTGTATTGGGTTAGGGAAGGTAGGGAAACAGTGCCTTGATTCTTTTTGAAAAACAGCAATGCAAGGAGAAATATTTGGTAGATGTTTATGAATATAAAAGAAATCTGGAGATATGGAATGACAGATTCCAACATGATTTCTTTGAGGAGAACCCACATTAGAATGGAAGGAGGGCACCAGCTGGCCACTTCTCCTGCACAGGAGGAGTTAGCTACTCTGTGGATGGGGCCATACCCATGGGCAGGAATGTCTGGAGTCTGTGAACCATGCAGTTTTTTCCCAGCTACCTCTACAGGCTTCCAGAGGCACTTCTTCCAGAAAACCTAGAGATAAGGATACACGCTGCACAATCCAGGTGCATTCTTCGTCTTCTAGTTCAGCAGAGGAGCTGTCCACCAGGACATCTTTCCCACTCCCTGTGATGCGACCAATACCCTGCTGATTTTCCTGAGCGGCTCAGGGTCTCTCTCCTCCATCCAAGGTGAAGGCATTCTAGCAAAGAGAGGCTTTCCCACTGGTGGTCGGTTCTCCGTGGGACACCATCTTGACTTCTCAGCATGGCTAGGCCTAGCCGATGAGGGACACCCTGTGCCCTCCTCTCTCTTCTGCTTTGCCCCACAGCATTGCCCCTGAGTTCCCATCAGGGATGAAACCAACTTGGAGCCATATCACCCCGACTCCAGAAAGTAAAACTTGGTCTTCCTGAAAAGTACGTCATTTCAGCTCATTTCAGTTGCTCAGTCATGTCCGATTTTTTGCGACCCCATGGACTGCAGCAAGCCAGGCTTCCATCTCCATCACCAACTCCCAGAGCTTGCTCAAACTCATGTCCATTGAGTTGGTGATGCCATCCAACCATCTCATCTTCTGTCGTCCCCTTCTCCTCCTGCTTTCAATCTTTCCCAGTATCATGGTCTTTTTCAGTGAGTCAGTTCTTTGCATCAGGTGGCCAAAGGATTGGAGTTTCAGCCTCAGCATCAGAAAAGTACTTAATTTAGTTCTAATGCTCACTTAGTCCTTAAGTCTGATTATCTTTTTTCCTGGCCTGGTGGTAATTTGCTATGACTGTCAATGGAAGGTTGAGAATTGCAGTGATTGACAGAAAAGAACCTGTAACCAGGCTGCTAGAGGTCAAATTCCACCTCTGCCAATACTAGCTGTGTGAACTTCAGCAAGTTATTGAACTTCTCTGGGCCTCAATTTCCTCATCTGCAAAATGGGGATATTATGAATTATAAGGAGAGTTATATGAATTAATACAACAGAAGTCCTTCTGTCATGGAATAAATGTTATTATTATTATTAAATGAGAAAAATGATTAACTAAATAAATGTGCACAGTTACTATCAAATAAAAAGATGAGCTTACTGGTTTCTCTATGACACCAGTAATTACATGGGGAAATTTTTTGGCCTGTGACTGAAATTTGAGTGTCTTAGTCGTTCAGTTGTGTCTGATTCTTTGAGATCTCACAGACGTCTGTCCATGGTATTCTCCAGGCAAGAATAGTGGAGTGGGTTGCCATTCCCTTCTCCAGGGGATCTTCCTGACCCAGGAATCAAAACCTGGGTCTCCTGCATCGCAGGCAGATTCTTTACCATCTAAGCCATGAGGAAAGCCCGAAATATTGAGTATTACTACCTTAAAGCATCTTCCTATTCGCTCAAAAGTCAGTATACCTGTGTCTAGATGAGCAGATTCTTTCTTGCTTTGAAAGAAAAGTGGAAAGGAAAGAAGTGATTTCTTGTGTGGGGTTGGATTCTGTCCAGAACTGTATGGCCATACTTTAAATTGATGAATGGCTGAATTGCCAGCAAAAATTCTGACAGGCGGGGACTGCTGGGATATTAAAATAAAATGATAGAAAATGAAGACAATTCAGCTAGAGTTTCCTCAGGAGCATTTGATCCGACCAGACTTCTTGCCAGAGCAAATGAGACCAGAGTGAGCGAACACCTGTAACAACATTGCTGTTGTCCCTGCCTGAAGGGCGGCCACTATCAGATGGAGAAGGAAATAAATGGGGCGGAGGGGGGTCAGACAGAGGAAAGGCACAGGCCTGGGGCCGGAGCATTCATGCTGCTGTTAAAATGACAATGGGGTTTTTAAAACTGAGTAACACTTAAAACAGGAAAAGAAGCGGCTCCGAGCCTGTAAAGATGATGCCTGGTCCCAGGTCAGCCAGGTATGGACTCACCCATGTTGGCGCTGTGTGTGGCCCCTCAGGTCCTATTGGGTGGTCTCCCTGGGGCAGGCTGCTCTCTGCTCTCTTCATGGAAGTTAAAACTCTGACACCGTGACTAATTACTAAAGTTACCGAATTTACAAAGTATATTTTTAAGGGCTTCCCTGGTGGCTCAGTGGTAGAGAATCTGCCTGCAATGCAGGGGACATGGGTTCAATCCCTGATCCTGGAAGATTCTACGGAGCAACGAAGCCCATTCACCACAACTACTGAGCCTGTGCTCTAGAATCTGGGAGCCACAACCACGGAAAGCATAAAAAGGAGGAAAAAAAATGTATATATATAAATATATATATATTTAAAATACATGTAATTTGAAGAAAGCTTAGCAAATATAGAAAAATCAAACAAGAAGAAAAAATTTTTCAAATCTCACCACCTAGAGCAAGTATTTTTGCTAATAGTTTGGGGTTTTTCATCCAGACTCTTAAAAAAAGCCAGAGGGACATGCTTAAAATATATATACATATAGTTTTTATTATCTCTAGTATTTCATAATCATTCTATATAGTATTATAAAATTTTATAGATACATTGAATGAGTGTACAATATCCTATCAGATAGAGTCATCATAACTTTTTTTTATCATAACTTTCAAAATAAAAGGACATTTTGAATATTTCTTTTATAACTAGTACAAACAATAATACAATGAACACTTTTAAAATAACTGCTCTTAGATAAAATTCATGTACCAAAAGATCCACTTTCTAAAGTATACATTTCAGTTCAGTTCAGTCACTCAGTAGTGTTTGGTTCTTTGTGACCCCATGGACTGCAGCATGCCAGGCTTCCCTCTCCATCACCAACTCCTGGAACTTACTCAAACTCATGCCCATTGAGTTGGTGATGCCATTCAATCATCTCATCCTCTGTTGTCCCCTTCTCCCACCTTCAATCTTTCCCAGCATCAGGGTCTTTTCAAATGAGTCAGTTTCTTCCCATCAGGTTGCCCAAGTATTGGAGTTTCAGCTTTAGCATCAGTCCTTCCAATGAATATTCAGTACTGATTTCCTTTAGGATGGACTGATTGGATCTCCTTGCAGTCCAAGGGACTCTCAAGAGTCTTCTCCAACATCACAGTTCAAAAGCATCAATTTTTTGACACTCAGCTTTCTTTATAGTCCAACCCTCACATCCATACATGACTACTGGAAAAACCATAGCTTTGACTAGACGGACCTTTGTTGGAAAGTAATGCCTCTGCTTTTTAATATACTGTCTAGGTTGGTCATAACTTTTCTTCCAAGGAGCAAGTGTCTTTTAATTTCATGGCTGCAATCACCATTGCAGTGATTTTGGAGCCCCCAAAAATAAAGTCTGTCACTGTTTCCATTGTTTCCCCATCTATTTGCCATGAGGTAATGGGACTGGATGCCATGATCTTAATTTTCTGAATGTTGAGTTTTAAGCCAACTTTTCACTCTCTTCTTTCACGTTCATCAAGAGGCTCTTTAGTTCTTTGCTTTCTGCCATAAGGGTTGTATCATCTGCATATCTGAGATTATTGGTATTTCTCCTGGCAATCCAGCTTGTGCTTCATCCAGCCCGGCATTTCTCACAATGTATTCTGCATATAAGTTAAATAAGCAGGGTGACAATATACAGCCTCGACGTACTCCTTTCCCAATTTGGAACTAGTCTGTTGTTCCATGTCCCGTTCTAACTGTTGCTTCTTGACCTGCATACAGATTTCTCAGGAGGAAGGTCTGGTGGTCTGGTATTCCCATCTCTTTCAGAATTTCCCACAGTTTGTTGTGATCCACACAGTCAAAGGCTTTGGCATAGTCAATAAAGCAGAAGTAGATGTTTTTCTGGAATTCTCCTGTTTTTTCGGTGATCCAGTGGATGTTGGCAATTTGATCTCTGGTTCTTCTGCCTTTTCTAAATCCAGCTTGAACATCTGGAAGTTCACAGTTCACATACTATAGAAGCCTGGCTTGGAGAATTTTGAGCATTACTTTGCCAGCATGTGAGATGAGTGCAACTGTGCAGTAGTTTGAGAATTCTTTGTAGTTTTTAGTATATTCACAGTTGTACAACCATCACCACTATTTAATTCTAGAAAATTTTTATTAACCCCCAAATAAACCCTGTACCAAATCTTTCTCTCCTCTAGCTCCTGGCAACCACTAATCTACTTTCTATTTTTATGGATTTACCTATTCTGAACATTTTATATAGTCTTTTGTGTCTGGCTTCACTTAGCATATTTTCAAGGTTTATCTACATTGTGTGAAGCATGTATCAATAGTTCATTCCTTTTTATGGCCAAATCATATTCTACCATATAGATGTACCACATTTCATTTATCCATTCATCAGTTGATGGACATTTTGGCTATTTCCACTCTTTTTTTTATATTATGAATAATGTTGTTATGAACACTTATGTACAAGTTTTTGCGTGGACATATATTTTCAATAACCTTGGAGATATACATAGGAGTGAAATTGCTGGGTCGTATGGCAACTGTTTAACTTCTTTAAAAACTGCTGTTTTACATTCCCACCATCAATGCATGAGTTTCCTAACATCTTTATTTATTTATTTTTTTTTTAAAAATTAAAAAAAAATTGGCTGTGCTGGGTCTTCATTGCAGCATGTGGACTCTTTGTTACAGTATGCAGAATTTCTCTAGTTGTGGCGTGCAGGTTTAGTGTCCCTAGGCATTTGGGATCTTAGTTCCTGGACCAAGGATCCAACCTGTGTACCCTGCATTGGAAGGTGAATTCTTAACTACTGAACCATGATGGAAACCTCCCAATTTATTTATATCTTTACAAGGTGAAGTCGCTCAGTTGTGTCTGACTCTTTGTGACACCATGGACTGTAGCCTGCCAGGCTCTTCCATCCATGGGATTTTCCAGGCAAGAGTACTGGAGTGGGTTGCCATTTCCTTCTCCAAAGGATCTTCCTGACCCAGGGATTGAACCCAGGTCTCTCGCATTGTAGGCAGACGCTTTACGTCTGAGCCACCAGGGAAGTCTCTAATCCTTTTGCAGTAGAAATCAAATTTTTCTGGCATGACTCCATTGCCAGCAATGGGATTTATCAAAACTACAAACACCAGCACATTGAAAATTTCAATACTGTACTCAATTGTTCATATTTTAGCTATGAAACAAACCAAATGTAAATGCTTAATATATAATACAAATCCACAGATTCTTCACCGAAGAAAACAATGGAAGACTGATTTTCTACATGGCACCTATTCATTAGTTCTTCAATAATATGTCTTGAGTTATTTCAAATACAATGTATACACCACTACCTATGTTTTTCAATATTTTCTATCTAGGTCCTAAAGGGTATAAATAAGGATGCATACAGTCCCCTTATTAATTTCTGTTTGTTTTTCACTAGCCACCCTAGTAAGTGTTAAGCATCTTTTCGTGTGTTTATTGGTTATCTGTATATTTTCTTTGAAGAAATGTCTATTCAAATTCTTTGCCTATTTTAAAATTGTGTTATTTTTATTTTTTTCATGTGGACCATTTTAAAAGTCTTTATTGAATTTGTTAGAATATTGTTTCTGTTTTCTGTTTTGGTTTTCCAGCCACAAGGCATATGGGATGTTAGCTCCCTGGCCAGGGATTGAACCTGCACCCCTTGCATCGGAAGGTGAAGTCTTAACCTCTGGACTGCCAGGGAAGTTCCTATTTTTATTTTTAAATTGTAAAAGTTGTTTTTATATTCTGGATGAAGTTTCTTATCAGTTATATGCAGAAAATTCAAATGTTTTCTTCTGTACTATAAGCTGTTTTTTCACTTTCTTGATAGTGTCCTTTGATGCATGAAAGTTTAAAATTTTGATGAAGTCCAATTTATCCATTTTTTCCTTTGGTTATTTATTCTTTTGGTATTATATCTAAGATTCCATTGCCTAGGCCAAGGTTGCAAAGATCTACACCTATTTTTTCTTCTACAAGTTTTAATTGTTATAGAGAATTTGTTCACGAGATTATGAAGGCTGGAAAGTCCCAAGACCTGCAGTCATCAATCTGGAAACCCATGGAGCTGATGGAGTGGTTCCAGTCTGAGTCTGAAGACCTAAGAATCATAAGAGGTAGTGGTGTGAGTTCCTGCCTGAAAGCTGGCAGATTCCAAATCCAAGAAGAGCAAGTGCTTCAGTTTGAGTCCAAAGGTGAAAAAAACGACTGATACCCCGCTTAAGCCATCAGTTAGGGGGAAATTTCCTCTTACCCAAGGTTGGTCAGCCTTTTTATTCCATTTAGGCCTTCAAGCAACTGGATGAGGGTCGCCCACACTAGGGAAGGCAAGCTGCTTTATTGGACTCACCCATTCAAATGTGAATCTCATCCAAAAATACCATCACAGAAACAGCCAGAATAATGTTCAACCAAATATCTGGGCACCTGGTAGCCTAGTCGATAAGTAAAATGAAACACCACACCTAGGGTTGGTGAAGGCCTACGGCTGACATGTGAGCTAAGAGTGGGAGTATTTGGGGAAGAGTTTTTGAGGTACAAGGAATAAGTTCTGATGTAAGAATAATCTATAATACTCCAGGAATAGTAGAAGGACAAGTGCAGTTGGAAGGAAATGAGCCAGGAGGAAAAAAAGCTGAAGATGGGGACAGGGCCACATTATGTGTGGTTTGTAGACTGTGGATAGAAGTTTGGATTTTATTCTAAGTAAAGTGGGAAGGCACTGGAGTGATATCAGAAAGATCTAGGTGATGAAATGAAAAGGGTGTGTGTGTGTGTATTGGGGCAGGGAGACCAATTCAATTGCACAGTCAAAATGGTAGCAGCTTGAATCAGGGTGGTGGCTGTAAAGTTTATGGTCAGAGGTTAGATATATTTCGGAAGGAAAGCTTGAAGGACTTCTTAGAGGATTGCATGTGAGATGTGAAGATAAGAGAGGAATCAAATATTACTTCTAGATTTTGGCCTGAGCAACTGGATGGATGCAAGATGGGTAAATGTTTGCTGGGGCTTGGGGTGAGGAATGGAATTTTGGAGAAAATCAGTTCTCTTTGACCTCATTTAGTCAGTGTTTGTTACATCTGACTAGAAATCAGGTCTTTTAATCAGGACAGGTGTTTTTCCTATAATACCACTATTTATCTGCTCACTTAAAAAAAAAAAAGCACAACATGAAAGTTGTGGATTAAGTTTTATTGGGGATAAAATGAGGACTATGGCCTGAGAGACAGTCTCTCAGGCAGCTCTGAGGAACTGCTTGGAAGAGGTGGGGTGGGGGGTAGAGGGGTGGGTTCAGTATATATGCGATTTTGGTGAAGGTGGGGTACATGCAACCAAGCACACATTTTGGCAGAGGGTTGCTGCTAGTCTCGAGGAGCAGTTGCTAATGATTTTAGTGCTTTTCTAGATATGAGAATGTATAAGAAACTGGGCTCATAAAATCTTCTCCTGAAAATATCTATCTACTGTTCTGCCAGTTTTTTTCCAGAGCACGGAGCGCCTCACGCCTGTTCTCCACCTTTTACTCCTTTCAGGGTATGTTGAAGTTCAAAGACTACAGTGACTTGTGACTTCATTCTTATAGAACTAGATGGCAAGAGATGATTTTTAGTCTCCGCATCCATTCAAAATACATGTATCGAGCACCTGTGTACAAAACTCTGTTCTAGATGCTGAAGAAAGCCCTAAGTGAGCCAGACACAGCAGAAGTAGCTGCTCTCTCTTGAGTTTGCTCTGTGCTGGGCTTTGTGCAGAATACAATGAATCAGACACATCTCCATCTCGCCAAATGCTTCCACCTTTATTGAGTAGTGTAGGCAGAGACAAATAAATAACAGTTGAAAGCCATAAATGCCTTTATTGAGTACCTGCTCTATTTCAGGCACTCTGCTAGCCATGCCACGTGTTAGAAGTACAAAGATGAATTAAGATGCAGTCCTGTTTCCGAAAAACTTATTTTCCAGTTGAAGAGACAGACATCTTCAAGGGGAGGAATGACTAAACGGCTCTAATCCATTGTGGTCAATGACAGGGCACAGTGAATGCACAAATATGCTTAGCAGAAGCCATCATCCTGT